>NC_090934.1:1340103686-1341334634 GCF_040938575.1 Ambystoma mexicanum
CGCCTCCATGAGAGTGGGCACTATCAGTCCTGAGGATATTATAGTCTGGTGGAATGGCGAGTGCCAACAGAGGTCCTGAGGCTTGGTGAAGCCAGGATTCTGTGACTACTAGGAGGTCTAGTAGTTGTTGTTCAGAGATAAGATCAGGTATTTCAACGGCGTGAGCTCCTAAAGATTCGGCGTTGATGAGGGCACCTTGGAAACTAGTGGGGGTTCCTGATTGGGATTAGCTGCAATCATGGACGTCTCTAAAGGCGGTGTGGTGGGTGCTTGATTGGTGTCTGTTTTGGGTTTGTAATAGTATGGGTGCATTTTAGGCTGTGTCTGCCTGAGTATTTTAGTGGCTAATGTGGGGCAGTGAGAGCGATGCATGGTACGTGATCTTAGACGGTAGTGCCTGGTCTTGCCCAGGATGGGATGGGAGTGGGGTTCCTCTGCGAAGTCGTGGGTCTGTAGGTGCTCCATTATGTGGGTGGGCAGTACAGCACCATGAGTGTTGTTGTTGGTGCTAGTGGGGTGTGACTGTTCTGGGATGGGCGGAAAAGGGGACATAGAGGGTAAGAAGTGGGTGGGGCAAGAGATGGGGTGGTGCCGGGGCCAGATCAGTTTGGATAGACCATTTGTATAGCTGACATAATGACTTCCTGTGCAGGGTACGTCATTCTGAATAATACGAAAGGGGAACATGATGATGATTAACCAGCCGAACATGGCTATATGTGGCTGGGGTCGAGGCGGAGGCACGTTGCAAAGTAACCTGTTGTTCCAGTGCAGTACTGGACATCAGTAGGATTGGCTGTTCAGGTTGTGGCCACTGGGTCAAAAGCACTTCTCAACAGTGGGCCTAAATGCTATTTTCAGCAGTGAGCCTAGATGCAGTTTTCAAGATGAGTGTACATTTTTAACAGTGGGCCTAAATGTAATTCTCAACAGTGGGCCAGGTGCACTTCTCAACAGTGGGCCTAAATGCAATTCTCTAGATAAATGCAGTTTTCAACAGTGGGCCTAGACGCAATTCTCTAAATAAATGCAGTTTTAAATAGTGGGCCTAAATGCAGTTCTTCAGATAAATGCAATTTTCAACAGTGGGCCTAAATGCGGTTATCGCCCTAAATGCCATTATCACGCTGGGTTTCAATGCTAAACAGTTCTCAACAGTGGGCAATATACAGGTGATGAGTATTGGGACTCCTCTGGGAAACAATGCTATTAGAAGCTTTGATCAGTGACATACTGGTGGTAGCTGTTTACAGTATAGCGAGCGGGCAAGGCGAGTCTTAGAGGGCTGTGAACAGCCTCTGGATGGGCGAAGCGTAGAAGTCGTTCAGCAGTGATGGTCAATCGCCTGTCCTGATAGTCACTCAGAGTCACACCATGTTAGTTCTTAAAAGAATGTTTTTGGGGGGTGTGCCCCTGGCGCCCTGTGGCAAACAGGGGCAAACAGGGCCTTTATCTGGCCTTCGTCGGACCAGCGGATTTTTAGGGAAATACATTCAAATACGTTGCTTATCAACATTAGAAATGCAGAGCCTCGAACTGGCGCCGCGTTGCGCCCGACATTTTGGTATCGGGCAGCATGGATTCTAACGTCTCTTAACAAAAATAGAATTGCAATTGTAAATTATTTAATAACACTTGATTTAGAGACATATAGTACTGAAGATTCAAAGAATGTGTGAAACAATGTCAATAATACTGACAGATTGTTTAGTAAAAATATGTTAGCCACGCTGTCATTCCACCGGGCTTGTGAAAATCGAGTACAGTTCAGCATATCAATTGTTCTTTCTCTACTTTTGCTATATCTATTTTTTCTATTTTTTCTTTAATTAATCAAATAGTGATCATGGTGATGTTTTCCTAAATTGTATGTGATGTGCATTTTTTTTACTATATATCATGCCTATTCGTGATATATGAATTGTTTTATTTTTAATGTTATGAATGAAATTCTGATATATTTTTGTATTTGATAAACTAGAAATATTGAAAAGTTGTATTCCAACTATATCAATAAAAAAAAATAAAAAAAATAAAAAAAATTGCGATTTCGATCACGGATGAAGTAGGAATTGCGCAAATGCAGCGGCACACATCAGAGGTGCTCAGCGGTGCTCAGGCCGCTGATTACAGCGCAGGCCTCACCGGGTGGAGGTCATGGGCATCAGCTGGTGGTATCAGTAGGCGGCCCAATGTCAGCGTTGCAGAAGAAATGCTGTGGCGGGTCGTTGGAGGGGAAAGTGGGGGCCCCTGCCCTCACCACCTTGAAGGGGGACTGATGTATATAGGGGGTAATATATGGGTTAATGTGAGCTTGGGTTCCTGGGGTGTCCCCCGCTCCCTTCGAATTTATTTCTCCATATGATAGATAAGGTTGCCGCAAAAACAAAGGTGCAATTTTTGCATGGGCGCATTTTTCGAGGACATTATCACATGGAACCAATAACAGACATTCAACTTGAGTCTGACTGAAACTCCAGACATGCACACAGGGCAGATGCATTTTGGAACACTTTTCAGTGGTCGCCGAAGAGTGGACTAACCCTTCGACAGAGACAAGAGCTACTCCTGCAATTTTGAAGCTTCACCATAGGGCAAAAATATTCCTGACATTTTTAAGGCTTCACCAGAGAGTGGGACACCTTCTGCAATTTTCAGGCTCTCCAACATAAATGTTTCGCTATTTTAATCCCCCGTTTTAAGGCTCATATTTGGCATATTTATGGCTCCCCTTAGTCCCTCATGACCGCCTCTTTCCTTCCATCTTGCCTGACCCCCTACAGGAGGAAAGGGTGGGGCTGAAACATGTGCCTCTTCATTGCTTTCTCTATTGCTGTGTGCCACACATACCCCAGACAGAACAGCACAAAAAAAAGCAGTGCATGCCGCAACAGCTGTTCCAGCTGAAGATGCCAATCTTCTGGTGCCGGCAGCATGGTACACACAGGGGATTAGGCTGACACAATGGTCTTCTTGTGGTTTTGATTGATTGATTGATATTTTATTTCTATCGCGCTCGTACACAAGTGTTTCAGAGCACGATAATATCAATATCATTGCTGTTACTGGCCTTGTATGTGCCGCCTAGGCGTGTTGAGGTTCTGAGGGCAGATTTTGGCAGTATGCCTGGCAAAATGGTGCAGAATCCCCGGAATTGCTAGCACAAAACTTGATGGTGCCGCTGGAGGGTGCTGGGCCGGCGGGTTCAGTGGTCAGCCCAGTGGTGGGTCCATGGTGCTATGTAACACGTGCAGGTTGGGAGTTGCATGATTTCACTGGTAATGGCAAATGTGGTTGCACCTGCCCATCATGACAATCACAATCCTTGATTCCCTGACAGTTGTTGTCTTCCCTGACCGCTTCTGAGTTCCTTTTTGTAGTAGGTGTACACTAAATTGCAGGACTCCCTTGGACATTCATCCCGGCTGGCAGTTCAGGTTACTGCCAACTCCAGGAAAAGATGAGCTGTGTAATGGGAGGGGTCTGATCTGTTCCTGTTGGAATTTAGTTAGGGACTCCTGTGTATGCCTTGCCCCCTCCTCTGCAATGGCAGGTACAGGCGGAGACACATCCTCCTCCACACCACCCTCCACCTGCTGAGGCATCAACACCTGCTCCTCCAGCTGAGCGTCCTCCTGGGTTTCCTCCCAACCTACTCATCTGCACCTGTTTCAAACAAGACCCTTACTTAGCTCACTGTGGTGGATCGCTCCACATCCAGCTCAGCAGAGGTATGATGAGCCCAATCAGTGGTATTGTGTGGAAACACCACCACACACACTGCAGCATCTGGGGTCTCCTCATCATGCATGAGAAATGCTGCAACATCCTTACCAGACACCTTCATCCTTCCCTCCTCCTGCTCTAGCATGCCCCGCTGGACCAGCCCTTCCTCCTCTTCTGGCAAGCTCTCCTCCATGCGCCCGGCCTTCTTCTCTGGCACGCTTTCCTCTACTGGCTCTGCCTCCTCTTCCTCCATCACACTCTCCACGTTGGGCTTGCTTCCACCTTTTCTGATAAGTCCATCCCAAGAGCTCTGCATCCTCTGCCGCCTGCTGTGGCCAAGGCAACCACAAACAGGCCCACGCAACCATTTTGGTTTCAGTACCCTCCTCCATGACCTGAATCACATCACCCTGCTCCAATGAAACGGCTACTCCTCCACTTCCTCTCTCTTCACAAGTTCTGGTCTTCCCAAAATAGAAACTGCAATTCTCCCTGCCCCAGGGCATTCGCCCTACTGATTAAATGCAAACAATAGAAGAACAGTAACCACAGCAAAGGTAACCATATATGTATAAAGGGGACACACAATAAGGAAATAAAGGGCAAACATTTTTCTTTCGAAGGGGAAAAGTGAAGAGGAAAAGTGACTGTGTTTTTTAGGTGTACTAATGAGGAGAAGGAACAGGGGAAGGGCAGATCAACGTCTTTTGCTTTTATCTTGTGGGGACAATCGGAGCAATGACAAAAGGAGCCCTAAAAATGCACGAAATACACAATGGAGCACAAAAGAGCTATACAACAAACAAATATGTAAAGGTTTGTACAAAACAAACAAAGAGGTGCCAGAACAAGCCCTCTTTATTACAAACATTCTCCATTTGCGCCCCTGGAAACGCTTACAAACTCGCCAAACAATTCTCTGAGCACTCCTCTGAACACCAGTTGTGAACCCACCCTGTTAACCTACCCTCCACCCGACTGACAAAATCCAAAAAGGAGACAGGAATTGAACTGTTTTTTTTTAAAAGCACTGAAACAATTTCGGAGTACACCTGGCTCTTTTTTTCGAGCATTAGGATTTGAAAAGATGTGTTGGACCTGCAGGCCTCTTTTTGAGTAGCTCAAGTATTCTTAGTAATCCTCCAAGAAAACATTTTACCACCAGTGGTAATTTTGTCATTGGCAGTAATCATTTTCCCATTCTGTTTTGAGGTCCTGATGGTTGTGATGCCACACTAACAGCTTTGAAATCCCTTACCGGTTCATTGAATCAGTACCACTAGCATTTTTTAAAATCTTTGTTTATCAATTTATAACAACACATACCCACAATCCTATAACATACCCATTCAGAGTGCCATAACTACAGAAACACAAATAGAAAAGGATATGCATGTTCAGATCTGTTTTCAATATCCCAAAATATGTTTGTCTAATGTTCCTTTTTGAGTCCAGCGAGGCCCTAACTGATGTGACCAGGTCCATGTCGTCCATTGTCTTACACCTCCAGCCCGCCCGCTCAGGCTGCACGGGGACGAAGAAGGCCTAAGTCATCTCAGTTCACAGCACCTCCTCGGTGTCCTCTGTGACCCACGTGTCCCCCTCATCGAATAGAAACTGTACATGTGGCCCCCATACATCTGGGGGGCGGACATGCTGTGGCAACGTGTATACATAACAAATAGGAGGGGAGGAGAGTGGCACTACTCAGTTCCTAAATGTAAAGCTAAAATCCATTATGTAGAGAAGCCAAGTTCAAGTCTTCAAATGTTATCAAGTAGACTTATTTCAGGTGCAGAGGGACTAAATATGTCTCTCGAACACTGGAGACAAACAATATAACACCCAAAGAAAAACAGAACCTGTTGTGTGCTGACAGGTAGTCCCTATATGCACTCCAATGAGATACTAATCCCCAAAGTTCAGTGTTAAAGTTCTCATAAAATGCAATAATTAAAAAGCAATGTAAATAACAACTTGGACATCAATTGCTGTTATCAATTACCATACTCTATAGTAAGGGTTTTCAACCAAGGAAAAGTTTAGTTCACATAAAGATTCTCAACCAAAGGCCATAACATAGTATTATACACAACGTAACAGATATTTTACATGAAAAGATACAGTGTGATGACACACTCCTGACAGGTAATTCAAACTGATAATAATGTCAGTGCAACTGGTAATACAGCAGTAAAGTCAGTTGTTAGGTCAGATCGAGACATACAGTTCATATAGGACATTTTCCAATTTCCTGATGGCTTCCAATGAGGCAGTTCCCAAGTGGCAGTTACATATGGTGTTGGTAGCACCTAGTTACATATCCTATATTGGTGTCGCAATGTGATCCAAATCTGTGGACAGTGTCCAGGGTGTTGTGAAAAAAGTGCCAACGTGTTTCGAAATAAATCCTTCTTCAGGGCGGTTACTGCTGTGCTGTAAATTTCATTCACACTCGTGACGTGTATCTGTAGATAACACATAAATATAGTAGTGGGTCAAAATATCATATCACTAATCTACACTAAAATCTTGTGAGAAAAATTCGACTAACTAGGAATCATAAATAAAAACTAACCGACTGTCAACCCGAGTATAGACCAGTTCGGTCACACCAGGGGCGGTGGTAGATGAAAGTGGTTAAGTCAGGGTTGTAGATGGTGCATCGCTCAACCTTCTCCAAATAGCCAACTTGTCCAGTCTGGGTTAATCATACTGCAGAGGAAGTGGAGGGGAGGTGTCAGTGTGCTCTAAATGCCACAGGCGTATGTGTGCGAATAGTGAGCTACTGCCCTACGCGCCTTGCATATGTGGCTCAAAATATAATAGGAATTACCTGTCAGGAGTGTGTCATTACACTGTATCTTTTCATGTAAAATATTTGTTACGTTGTGCATAATTCTATGTTATAGCCTTTGGTTGAAAATCTTTATGTGAACTAAACTTGTCCTTGGTTGAAAACCCTTACTATAAAGTTTGTCAATTGATAATAACAATTGTTGTCCAAGTTGTTATTTACATTGCTTTTGAATTATTGCATTTTATAAGAACTTTAACACTGAACTTTGGGGATTAGTATCCCATTGGAGTGCATATAGGCACTACCTGTCAGCATACAACAGGTTCTGTATTTCTTTAACATTTATATATAAGCCACGTCGATATCATAGCAATATGCAATGTCTTCCAGAAACTGTGACCTCCTGGGTCCAGGCCCCCTCCACCACGCCATGCTATCCTACGGGCTAGGACCAAGAGCAGCCACACGAAACGCAGATACAGCCAGGCCAGAGTCGCCGTCAAGCCCAGTAGAGCCATGAGTGAGTCCATAACCACTGCCTCCACCACTACAATGGACAGAGTGTCAAACACCTCCCTCTAGAACTGCACAACAGGGGGACAACTCCAGATGAGATGTACAAAATGGAGCCCCTCTGCCATACATCGTGGACACTCCCGAGACACCTCCTCATAGTATTTATGAAGTTTCAATGGGGGCACAGTAGGTCTCATGCGGATAGTTGAAGTGTATTTGCCTATAGCGCGCATTAAGCGATAACCTCCGTGTCTGGGCCTTGATGTATTTCTATGTTCCCTCTCGATCTCCATCTCCAATGTTTTTGCCACCTCCGTTTTGCTTTATCTCCTGCCTTTGGAATAGCAGCCCCCCTCGTCTTATAAATCTGGGAGACTAGCCCCCCTCGCCTCGATCAGCTCGTGCAACAGGAGAAAGGCAGGTGGCTGCTGCGGGAAAGACAGAAAAAAGGCCTTGAACTCATTCCTGATCCTGGAATATATAAATATGTCTAGAGAGGTCATCACCCCCTTTCGTTTAAGCTTATCCAGGCTGAAGATTTGGTTATCTACATAGAAATGTCTCAGTTTTGTTACAGCTAGCTTATCCATTAATGTACGCTTTATGGAGATTCCCAGACCCTCGATATGTTTCACTAGGAGGGTCGGCGAGTACAGCATTGCCACCCCATCTTATCTGCCATCTTTATCCATGGCACACTCGTGCTCGCCACCACCTCAGGGCCTCTTGCCCTACGACCAACTTGCCCCAATATCTCGGCTCACAACAGGTGTGGTGCCGCTAACGCTCTCTCAATTTGATCATGAGGTCTACTGGGTCTCTCCTCACACCAGAATGACAGGAAGTGTGCTTGCGCCACACAGAAATAATGCTTGAAATCTGGAAGCGCTAGTCCTCCTTCTTCAAGGGTTGCATAATGGAACCCATAGTCATCCTCAAATGGTACCACCCCAGCCTTGAGGGGAAATATTACAGACTTATCACAGTTGATTTTAAAGTGGATATTTTGCCAAATTGTATAATCTGTCTCATCACGGGGTTGAGGTTATCCCTGGGTTTACCAGAAAAAGGGCAATATCGTCCCAATACATATAGAGAAGGAACTTATGATTGTAGAGTTGAATACCTCTCTACAAATGTTGTTCCCTTAACATCATGGCCAATGGCTCAATCACAAGGGTAAACATTAATAGCAAGAGAGGGGACCTCTGTCGAGTCCCTCTCGCCAGCCTTATGGGCATGGACAGTTCACCTTTGATGGCTATCTGAGCCATGGGAGAGGCATACAATAAAGCTACTTACTCCAAGAATCAGCATCCCAGTACCATCTGTCCCAGCGCAGTGAACATGAATGTCTATTCGATCGAGTTGAATGCCTTTTTGGCATCTAGTGGGTCTGCTATCGCCGGGATGTTCCTATTCACCCCCTCGAGCAGTCTGAAGAATCGCCTCAGTCCATAAGTGTTTTCCTTCCCGGTACGAACTCTGATTGGTCCGTCAAAACAAGTTCTCACATAAAGGGAAGGATTATGTTTGCCAGTACCTTAGCCAGAATTTTATTATCAAGGTTAATTAAAGAGATAGGCAGGTATGAGGCACAGTTATCCACTGGCTTCCCCTCTTTATGCAATTGTGTTATCCTGGCCTCCTGAAGAGTCAACGGCTTGGTAGACCTGAAGTACATATGGGGCCACCACATGGCTTTATGCCTTATGCATTTCGTCCATCAGCCCATCCAGGCCTGTGGACTTGGCTCCCGGAAGTTCTGTAATCACCCCGTTAACTTCCTCTACTGTCATTTCCCTGCCCAAGTGATCCCTCTGTTCCAGGGACAGCCAATACAGTGCCACCTCGGCCAGATATCACTGAACTTCTTCTGCGAGTGTGTTCTTTTTGTGGAATATAGTCCACTATAGTATTTGCGAAACACCTCCCCAATCGCTGGTGTCTCCGCAACCAATTCCCCTCCAGAGGTGACCACACATTCCACCTGTGTAGGATGCCTCTCAGCTCAAAGGAGCCTCGTCAGGAAGGCACCAGCCTTCTGCCCCTCCCCATACTGTTGAACCAGAGCGGACTGATGGAGATAGTGAGACTCCAGTAGTGTGATTACATGAAAGCATTCAGCTGCCTCCTTATATCCGCTAGTACCGCTCCCTACCCAGTCTCCTGATATTGATGCTGCAGTCTTTTCAGGTTAGTCTAATTGACCTCTAGCTCTTCCCTGATCAATTTCAATATCCCCGCCTCCTTACCAATGCAGAGCCCGTGGATGCAGCACATGAAGTCCTCGCACAACATCCCAGGGGATTCAACCATACCCACATTAGAGCCGAAGAAAGCCTGTACATTCATCAGTAATTCCCCGGCAAACACTGTGTTTCTGAGCACCTCTGACTTGATTTGCCAGTTTATTGGTAGTGGTCGGAGAGCGTGCTCGGTAGGATCTCACATGGCCCCAGATGTACTCCAGAGTTCCTGGAGGCCAGGATATAGTCAATCCTGGACGCTGTTTGATGCACCCATAAGTGAAGTGTATATTCCCTAGCATCAGCATGCGGCACCCGCCAAACGTTCACCAAATCATATATGGCACAGATATCCCTCACCTTTCGACTGGCCTTAGACTGTCTATGTATCTCCCTGACTGATCTATCCAGGTTGTCATTTAAGGTAGTGTTAAAGTCCCCACCCCAGAGGATGAGGGAATTCGGAATTAGTGGTAGGTGGGATGTGACCGACTCAAAAAGTTAGGGTCATCAACTTTTGGTGCATATGTATTCACCAAGGTGAACTTTACGCATTCCAAATACCCTGTTAACAGCAATGCCCTCCTTCCTGATCTTTGGCCATCTCCACTAGGTGAAACCTAAGAGAGCTGTGAATTAAAATGGCCACCCCTCTGGCATAGGAGGAATACGATGCATAATACTGATGGCAACCTCACTGTGTCACCCACCTACCCTCCCTCATCCAGTTAGGTGGGTTTCTTGTAGGAAGGCCACTTGAACACCATGGCGTTTCATATATAGAAGGACTTTCCACATCTTTTCCGGACGCCCGCCACCTCTTATATTCCAAGTCATCATTTTAAAAAGGTTTCACCCCCTCATCCCCCTTCATTACCTTGACCACCTAGGCATACCATTCAACAATATCGTTCTGCGTCTCTGCCAAGGCCAATCTTCCTCCACTTGTCCTGCCCGGACCTGGCCAGATTCTGCTGCCCAGACTCACTTGTACCCCAAACCATAGAAGACACTCCAGAACTACAGAACTGACCCCCCAAACCTACCACCACCACCCCACCATGCCCGGACAACCACCCAACTAGTCCGGAGAACCATCACTCGCCCCTGCCCCCCTTCCATCAAACAACCTCCCCAACTTGTCTGGGCCTTCCAACCCCCCAAATACCTCCCATGCTTCTTCCCCCAATCTCTGGGCCTTCCCCCCACCTTGAACACTGCCCCCCTCTCATATAACTCAGTGGAACACACACAAGGCACCCGTGTCCTACCCCAACCCCCGATCCATAAAACCATTCCCGGGCTGATCCAGTTCCATCACAAGCTTTATGATCGAATTCTGTTAGGGTCCGGCCTGGCCCTACACAGAGTCTGGGAGGGCACAGTCCTCTCCTGATCTATTCCTTGGGATACAGTCCAAATATTTGCTAGCCTCCTCTTGCATCATGAAGAAATGCATTTTCCCAGCATGTTGGATTCTAAGCTTAGCCGGGAACATCATGGTGTAGTGTATATCAAGATCGTGCAGCCTACGCTTCACCCCCATAAAAGTTCTACGCGCTGCCTGTACTGATGTTGAGAAATCTGGAAAAAATTGTATGCGATCACCATCAAAGGATAGGTCCCCTTTTTCTCTTGACAATCAAAGGATGGTGTCTCTGTCCCAGTAGTTTAACACTTTTACTATAATGGGATGAGGCCGAGCTCCAGGGACAGGACAGGATGCTGGAATCCTGTGGGCTCATTCCACAAGGAACATCAGTGATAGCTCTTCCATCCCAAATAGTGCTATGCACAACCTTTCCACGAAGTTCTCCAGGTGCTCCATCTCTTGCCATTCTCTGACGCTCACCAGAGTATATTATTCCATCTTGCACTGCCCTCCAAATCTTCATTCTTGGTCATTACGACCCTCACCACCATTTCCAGCACCGCCAGCCTGGCCGGGACTGTTTCTGCCACATCCTCCAGGCTCGAGATCCTGTTCTCCGCCTCATACGGCTTGGCTCCGTGCTTGTCCAGCCTCAGCGGTGCCAGGTCTACTTTTGTGTCTAGGGAGTCCTATTTAGAATCCAGTTTCCCAATGCCTTCCTTCAGGTGCAACATAATCTCTTTCATATCTAGATCATCACCTACCATCGCTCTTGTGCCTGTTCCTGCGTCCCCAGGGGAATAGGGTGCTCCTCCATCACTTTGGATTTGTTTGCTGTATGTTCCCTTCAAAAACAAGTATGTGCTGGGTTTTATCTCCTTGCCCCATTGTTGCCCGGATCCTGCTTCCTGCCAGTCCTTCTGGTGGCTTCACCCTACTCCTCTCCACACTCTGGCCTGGAGTTGACAGTCAAGCCTGGCTGCACCACCTGTTGAATGACATAGTCATACCACACTCAGGTCTCCTATTACCAACCAGCCGGTTACTTGTGTTTATCCCTCACCAGGGCAGAGACTGTCCCAGGTCCTGGTCTCCCTGTTCCGGGAGTATCTCAGTGGCAGATTACCTCCACACCACTGCTCCAAACGGCCAGACCTGTGTATGCCCGTACCTACATTGCTGTGCTCACTCTAACATGGTGGGCCACCGTGCCTGCCAGTCCGGCATCTCACTGTACTCGGCAACACTCCGGGCCTCCAACCTTGTCCCCAGCAGCACACTCCCAGCTTCCAGCTCCTCCTCACCTACACCGCCTCTGGTACAGCTCTACTATGTCCTCCCCAGCCTGGCTGAGAGCGTGTCCCTCTCCACAGAAGCTGGGTCTCCCCCATGCTTAGATGCTTGGGTCTCAGACACCACGATCCACCACAGCACGTCCGGTCTGCCCCTCCGTAGCATAGGGCCTCACACCGGCCTACTTCTAACTCTCAAATCACTGCCTCGCTGTACACCCGGGCCTCCAGAGTTGTGTGGCAGTGATGTGCGCAGCCTTTCTTCTCCGGCCCGTGGTGCACTGCCAGCCACCCGGGCTGATCTTCCAGCCGCCGCACTGCGGCCCTCAGGCTCTCCTGTCGAGCACACCACCCTCCTCAGCCTTCAGTTCTTCAGGACTCGGCAGAGTGAGTCAGGCGCACTTCCCGGGCCAGTCCCCACTTTTTAGTGGTACAATGGATGAGCCAGAATCAGGGTAATTGCAGGATATCGGGCGCAGAGCTCACGTAAGAGCCGCCATGATGGTTCGGGCTCTCTCAGAGGTCATAGGGTAGTTTGCTGATGAAACGCAATGTGGAAGCATGTGACACAAAAACCACTGCAGTCTTCAATATTCTCAACAGTGCATGCTGGAACGAAAGTCTGACGGGAAAACACTCTTTTTCTGGTACAATAATGCTGATGTATGCTCGCTATTAGTTGCTGTTGTAAACATGTCTCCGGGGCAACACAAACACACGATAAGTCATTGCTGAAGGTTATTGAGTTTCTACACATAGGACCACAAGAATTTGCTGGAAGTGTACGTGGGTCAGAGGGGGGTTGGGCATGATGTATGTATACTGTCGGGGTGTCCCTCGTTGGGGTACACGGGGAAAGGTCAAGGGAGGACCCAGGAAACACATTTGAGTTATACTGTCATAGTTCTTCTATGAGACCCAGTAGGAATGACTCAGACATTTTAAATGTATCAGGGCTGAAAATAACTACTGTCTCCAAAGACTTCCTGGAGAGGTTTACGGCTAGTATGTATGGGTTTAATATAGTCCAGTGTAAAGTAGTGGTCTCTGGTGGTTATTATTTATTTATTTAAATGTTTGTACCGCGCCGCATGCCCGTGGGCCTTGGGGTGCACAAAGAACATAACAAAACATACGCACAGATGATGTCGGGGGAGGAGGGGGGTGGCTCAGCTCAGTATCTCGAGTGGTACTGAGATGTTGATGCTTAAGAAATGCCTGAATCTTTAATGCTATCTTGAGTGAATGATAATGCTGTTGTTTATACAACTAGTAAGGATCCATGTCATGTGTCAGTGCATGCCTTCTCCCAGTATGTGTGGCAGATTGCACTGGTGAAATTGGTGCGAGTGCATATCGTGCAAAGGTGCCTACCCTCTTCTGGAATTGTAACCAAACGATGTTGTAGGGTAAAAAATGAGGGTGCATGCAATCTCAGGGTGCAGGTCCTCCTGCAGCAGTGGCGTTGGATCTCACGTGAGGGGGCATTTTAAGTTGCAGGGCAGTCTTAGATGCTGTCCTATTCTGCTGTGGGCTCAGGTGATGCAAATGAGGGTGCATTTCTTGTGATGGTGCATGTCCTCGTCCCGAAGTTGCATGAACAAGTATTATCATAATTCAGGTCTGTGCGCATGTTTTTTGACAACGTATGGCCTTTTGCAGTGTTTGTACCAGACGTCTCACTGTTGTGATCCAAGCAAGCAAAGTCAAGCATTGCTGGCGCACAAGAGCGTTGAGGAAGTTGCATAGAGTGTCTCTTTGTCATTGATCTGGGGAGTAGTTTACTTTTTCCTGATACACCCCTACTTATTTTCAGATGCTTTCTCTTTTTCTTTTTTAGTATCTAAAAGTGGAAGATTTTTATATGTCGACTTGTACATACGTGTGCATGATGATAGAATGTTCCCTGCAGGATGTCGTTGATGACTGTTGACCGGAACGCTGAGAGAGTGCAGTGCATGATCGTTCAGAGAGTGCCATCTCAGAGTTGACTGGATGAGGTGTGGATGGATCAGTGGATGTTTCCATGCAACTACTTACTGTCACAAAGCCAAGTGAGATCGACATTGCAGGGACAAGGGTTGAAGATCTACAGACATTGGTTTATTAAAAAATGACGTGTGAATCCAATCCCGAATCATGTCTCCAGGAACAATGGGGAATGTTCACCTTTTTTCAACCCCAGGGTAGCCCCCCTCCACTGTGATGGATTCCCCAAGGGTTGGGGTACCGGGAACTCTGTGCGTGCTCCTGGTCTTTAACTCAGGATATCATTCCTAGTTGGAGTCCCTGCCCATTTCTTCAAATCCATTCTTTTTTAGTACAAAAGCAAAATCAACAATCAACTGTCTTTGACCCGTGGCTACCACATAGATTCTTTGGGCTCATGCCCCAAGTCTAGTCTCATGATATCTTGCCTTTTAAATACAGAAACAACAACAAGGCGCCTTGTTTTCTAAAAGCAAATCTCCAGATTCAACACAAAGTATGTCAGTGCAGGGTTTCCACATGGAAGGACTGCCCAGTCACTCATTGTCTGAGTTAAGGTGGGGGGCTGCATGTCATTGCACTTCTTTCTTGGTTCCTGATACTTCCTCTGCCGTCCTGGTTTCTTGTAATTCTGTGAATGCCTTCTGCGAGGATCTCCAGCCTGATCGACATGCCCTTTGACCTAGGAATCTGCAGGAGGCTCTATTCTCCTCTGTGAAGTAAATCCCCTGAGTTTCCACCAGTGGTTAGGCCAGTTATGTTGGTATGCTAAGTCGTCGTAATATCGTACTCCTTCTCCTGGCCTGTAGAACCTAGCACTGCTTTCCACAACCAGTTCATTTTCTAGGTATTAGGGGATTCTGATTGGTTTCATATCTGAGGTAATCAACCCTACTCCTCTTCTCCTCCTCTTTTCATTGTCTTCTCTCTCTAACACCTCCTTGACTCTCAACCACATGTTCATAGCTCCTCTTTGCCAAAGCTCACCCTGATCAGGTGCAAGACATGCCTGCCCGCATGTCTCAAAACTTCACCTTGGTTCTCCTTGATTCTCTCTTATCTCCTTGTTCTTCTGTGTTGCTCTTCCTCACCCTTATTCACAGGTCTCGTTACCTCCTTTTACCTATGATCATCACTGCATCTACTTTATGTTCTTCACCCCCTTTGGTTCCTCCTCAGCTTTCTTCTCTCCTCTCCATCATTTACAAGTGTAACCAAAACAACATTTAAAATAATTCTCTCTCCTTCTGCTCTCTTACCTGCCTCCTCCTTTTCCTAGATGTCACCTCTCGCTCCATTTCAACTCATCTTCTTGACATTCTGTCTCCTTATCTCTAGCCTCCTCTCTCTACCTTCTGTTCCCCTTCTCCAGCGGCACCTGGCCTCCTGCTCCCATCTCCAACACATTCCTATACTGCTCTCTCCAGACAAACAGAAATCCCTGACAAGACATCAGACTTCTATAGGGACCTGCTGGTACCTCAGGGACTTTCCAAGCTTTCAGGTGTATAACGTGTCTTCTTGTTAATTGTGACTGGTTACTTCTGGCTTTTACACATCTTTCCCACTGCAAGGAGACTCTGCCCCTCGGATGCAGAGAGCCTGAAGACCAAATCTTTACATAGGCATGCCGCCATCTTGTATTTGCATGGGAAGAGGTTGCCACAGCAGAGCTTTGGGATTCTTGCTTCCAATGCCCACTCAGGTCTACAACTTAGTAAGTTGGACATGTGTGGGGCCTGGTAGCTTGCACCTGAGAATTCCATCTCTTTTACACTGATTCCACGCTGGTCAACATTGCGCACCTCACAACCCTATCTATTTTAGCTCAGGGTGCAAGACTTCTCTTTCTTCCTCCATGACACTGATACTTCTAGCCTCTGTCTAATTTGGGGTAGACTTGCCTAAAGGGGTGGTAGGCTTGCAGCACCAACTCAGATTTTGAGGTCCCCTTATAGGGGCAGGGTTTCAGGCTTTCTCTTTGTGACAAACGGATGCCTTATGAGCAGGGTGTGGTGGGGTAAGAGCAGGGATTCCTCGGGCCTAAAATCACTTAGCGCGCACTGGCACCCAGCCCCCACTAACAGAAAGCCTACGAACCGCCAGGGAGCTTCTTCACACAACCTTGTTCTACTAAATGTAACTTAGAAATGAAGCACTATTTTTGTGTTGGAAAACTGTCTCCTGTGTGCTTCGTCAATAAATACAACTTTATCATTACAATATTCCACACAAAATATGATGACTACCAGTAATAAAAGACACACATATGGATTCCTTGTGGGGAACATGAACCCAATCAGTATTTATTCTTGCTCGTTAATGAAAGGGACTGTTTTGTAGCTTTAAAGAGCAATAGTCCCCCTAACTGTTACACAACATCCAGAGCCATTCACCTATAACCAATAATGGTTCTTGAACTCTGGTGGAAAATTTGTTTTTTTCATCAATTTTGTGTTCTCTTTCTTCAAAGCATGTTCCATTAAAGGGGGCAATTTCCACTCTCTGGATATTGCATGGAGTGGTCCCCAAATATGTGCACTTGCAAGCATGCAGTCCTCCCTGTGCAACATTGATCCGTTTAGCACATTGTCGTTAATGTAATATGGAACTGTGGGCGGAGCCAGATTTCCATGTGACATTTACACCATTTTTTAAATGGACTGTAAATGCCTCCTGCCAGGTCCACACATGGTGGGAGGCAATTACATGGATTCCTATGCTATTGAGCAGGTGCTAAATGCGGGCAGAATTCATAGGAATTCAGAGCATCTCCACCCACACTAAAATGGCATGCCGGCTTAGAAGCGCCCATATTTTTCAAGGGAACAGAGGTATCATTAATTTTTATCCCCCCGGCACCACCACTCAACCTGACAAATACACCAAAATCACATGGTTATTAAAAAACAAGCATACTACTTGTGTACATGATTTTTACTCTCTGTGTAATGAAATCGCATGCTGGAAAATGGGCACCTAAGTGTCCACACTGAAGTTGGCTTGGGCAGCTGGAAGGAGTTATCTTGCTTCTGGTCTTTTGAAAATTCCATATACTGATACTGGCCAGTTGGCATTTCTCAGCAGGAGTTTTCCATTTGTATTTTACCTGGTGGTTGCCATTTGAGTTGTCTCATTTCCAACACCTGTGCCACATTTGGATAAGGTCACTTCTCTCCCTGAAAATAAAAGAGGGTGTCGGTAGATCCAGGTCACACAACCAACTTACTTCACTTGAAAGTTTACTTAAGTGGCATTGGAACATGACCCAGGTTATTTGCTAATAGGTCACAAGCTAAAGGTGCGTGTGGTCACACACTGCACTATCATTGGGTGGCTAGATACTAGTAAGCTACCGTGTTGTTCCTTAAAGTTCCTTTACATGCCTGATTTAGAAGTAAAAAAATAACAAAACCTAAACAAGTTTACAAGAAGATGAATATACAACTTCCAATGGATATATTTCTACAATTTATCGTTACCATGAATGCATTTTAACTCCTGAAAACAAAAATAGGTAAAGCCCTAAGGAAATTGAATCATAAAACCCTAAATTCATCAAGAATTAGAAACAAGTAAAACGCAAAAAAGTGGAAAGAACAACATATCACCAGGAAGGTAGCTCCTTACCATGCCAAAATAATATGGTAAGGGACCTACAGGTCTTCCACTAAATCATTTCATTGCAATGTCAAAGATTTGCCCAACACTCTCAGGCATTACATCTGTTGAGCTTTTCCAAAAATGTTCACGTCTGTAAATGGTGCCTCGTCTCCGCTGTGGGGATCTGTCAACTGAGGTTAAATTGAGTAACTTTCATAAGCAATCTGCTACAGGGCACTTTACACTTTTCCAAATCCATTGCAATAGCTTTGGCCAGATGAACAGTTAGAAGAATTGACTCCTTTTTGCCAATCACTTTGCTTCAAGATAATCAGCCGTGCCTTTTGTCATCAGCAATGCTATACATTTGACTTTAATATTTAAATTACATACATGTTCTACAATTATTCTACTTGGGAGCTTACAACTCCACCCTCTGTAATTCTGTGTGTTATTCATCATATAATTTCTTTTCACAGCAGGTTGTTGAACCTCTGTAGCACACAATAGGTTTGAAGTAGCCTCTTTGCTGGATAAGTGATAGCCTTTGATTGGTTTTGCTTTTGAAAACATGTTCTCGCATTAAGATAAGCCACATCAGTTAAGATTCAAGTTCTCCAGAGCAAAACACACAAAGGCTCGAGGATTTCACTTTCAGATTTTTTTGATCTAACATAAGATATCTTGGTTAATTTAGTGAGGTTCCCTCGTATCTCCATCCAAAATCTGCAGGTAATTTCTATGGTCATGTGAGAGAATCCACGGCACCAAGGAAGGCACAAAAAATGGACAATAACGTAAACAGAGGAAACCAGCTGGGGCTGAAGGTGAGCATGGAGACATTGCAGCCACTGGTAAGTGGAAGAAGGTTTTCAGGTGCACTTGCTGTGAGGCCAGTTCAACAGTGAAGGGGGCTCAGGTAAGAGAAGGGTTTGAGGCAAGTCCATTGTCACCTGAAAAACTAGCACTTCCCCGCCATGGCATTATGTGTAGTTTCCTTCTCCCTTGTCCATGGTGGCCATCTTGTTTTGTATTCATTTTTACCTTGAGAAATGGCAACCATGCAGTTTTTTAACTTTAAAAGATATATACATGAGCACACAGGACAGCAGGCAAGGATTCTAATAGCAATACAAACCTCAGTGTGTGGGCATTAGCGGGCATTAATGGGTCTCTTAATGTATTGCTCAGGCCTGTAACTTTGGCCTTGGTGCATTAAATGACCCGGTAATGCCCCTGCATGTCAGAGATTATTCCTTGAATAACTGAATTAAGCTCAGAGATGTATCTTTCATAGTCACTAACTCTGAAAAGTGTTCAGCCTTTCAGGTTTGAGTAATTCTAGAACATATGGCTAAAATCAGTCTTGAGGTTTCCCTTTAATTGTGACTTTTTGGCTCTTTTTAGTGCTTCGTTGTTTCTTCTTGCAATAGAGAATGCATTTCTGAAGCTACGATGAAGGTTAAGAGTCTGAACATTTTAATACTCGCAATCCAACTCAAATGATAATGTAGTAGCACTATCTAGCTAATTTTAAAGCCACATATTCTAAGATGGCAATTTTACCGTTGGCCTAATTTGCACCTTGTTTTATAGCAGTCAAAGAATACTTGCGACATCTATACATCAAATTCAAGATGCCAAGCACATTTGCATGCCATTTAATATTTTTGAAAATGGTAATAAAAACAGCATAAACACTTAATATTCCACAAAGAAAAAAAAAACCAATGTGTGGATCAAGAGTCTTCAGTAGAAGTACACATATATGTGAAAGGGAAGGGGATTCTGTTCATATGGTGGCCCAGAAAGTAGCTGGGGTGAAATTGGAGTCCTGTGGTGTACCCTTTGATGTGCATATCAGGGTTATTTGATTAGATGGAGACACCTCCAGTACATAAATGTTAAATAGGGCTGGAGTCTGCAACTCTTGGCTCTCCAGATTATTTGAACTACAATTGCCATCATCCCTAGAAAGCATCATCATTCGATCATGGGAATCATCGTAGTCCGAAACATCTAGCAGCCACAACTGAGATTGTGTTCACGCTCGATGAGTGATCCTATGACTAAGTTGATGGAAGATGTTTCTTTTCCCAAGGTTTCACTTTCCCATAGTGGCAGTGGTAGCTTGCCTTCTCAATGGCTATTGACTCTTTTTCTTGCCCCAGTTCTGGGAAGCATGTTTCTAACTTTATTGTTTCTACAGTCCAATCCACTCAAGATTCTGCTTTCTCTCTCAGACATGTCAATTTCTTACTCCACTGGGAATCCTCGAGTTCGTCATTGCCGATTTTCTGTACATTCAGAATTACAAGCTTACAGCGGTTCTTCAATGGGGCCTGCATGTTCTGAACTTTGGTAATTGACATTGTACTCTTGCTTTTAACCATATTTCTTAAGGCGTGATAAGATTGGGATGGGGATGCTGGAACCTTTCAAATTAAGCGAGATCTTAATTATGTTGGCACGCAGACAAATAGTTTGTGAAGCAGACTCTGAGGAATACCAGGAATCATAGTAGTCATGATTAAGGTGCTAGTTTGTGTCCCAAAGTTTTAAATTCCAGTAGTAAGACGAATTTTCAGTCAGGTGAGCTAAGGACTTTCATTAGTCCCGTTATTTTGGGAGACACATTGGCCCAGAATTGCCTGCGTGGACCTAGTGGTGAACGTTTTTCTTGTCGGAAAATATAAGGTTATCGTTCTTTCGCACTCTTTATAGCTCTTCTCACCGATGTTCTGTTTTCCCACTTTGCCCGCCACTCAGCTCATCAACTCCTTGTGGCACAGTTCATTCATTCATTTTGTCATTTGTTTTAGTGCTTTTCACCATCATTATGGTACCAACGCGCTTTTGGTTGAATGCTCTCGGACAGATAGGGGTCCAGAAATTTGGAAAAGGTTTGGAGGTGCTATAATGCGTGGATGCATTTAAGCCAGTATATATGCGAGGATGGCCAGGACTGTGGTGGTCATCCATGTCTAAATGGAGTGTGTATGGGCGCATCAGAGGAATACTATAGACAGAGCGGGATTGTGTTTAATGAGTTAGAGAGATATGTGGGAAGCTACAGTTTGCATTTTTGTTGTTAAAAGTAGCTACATTCTTATGGCAGGGGCGATGTGCAAGAGTGTTTGTGTTATATGTGTGTGCATGGTGTATGGAGTGAAAACATGCCTTCCACTAAGCTGCGAAAATGCGGTGTGCAAGGGGAGAAATAGATTAATTGTACAATCAACAATGAGAAATTCCTGGGTTCTATCTATGTACAAGGAGCATTGCTTTGTCTCACAGGAGATTTAATTGCTTGATGAGTGCATAATACTCGCCCTCCAACAGGTTCTTAGAGAGAGAGATTGCCATCCCTAGTTCCTTCTATTGCATGAGCAAAGACCCCTTTGCATGATTGCGTGCAGCGGCCTGGCCTACCATCCTCTGTTTTAGAGTTACCTGCCGTGTCAACCCTGAACGACGGTGCCCGCGGTGCCTGATTGTCCCCCTTCGGCATGATCAGCTTGATATTCTCAAAGTGCATTTTAAGTGCAGTGCATTGTCTCTGTGCCAGCCCATATGGGTGCATTACCTGGCGCACTCTCATGGCTTGTTCTAGGGGCAAGTTGCTAGAGTGACCACCTGAGTCCTCCATGAGAGATTGGCATTCCCCACGAAGGTTGGATGGCAGAACAACCAGGCCTGGAGGAAGAGACTAGAGGCTGAGAAGGGCAATGGGTGGTGGGAAGTTGGCTGGGGGAGGATGATAGGGGGCAGGGTGGTCAAAGGGGGGATTGATGGCCGAAGAAGGTGCGCCTAAGGTGGTCGGTGTGTGTGGATGAGATTGTGAGGTTGAGTGGAATAGCCAGGTTTTGAGGGCTTTCTTGAAGGCCAGGTTATTCTCCATGAGGCGGAGGGGAAGAGAGTTCCAGAAAGTGTGTGCGAGGACAGAGAACCAGTTCCTTGGTTGCGCCTTTTCGTTTTTACAGCTTCTATATCAACACCTGCACAGGCTGGGGTGTAACTAGCAGATCGCTTCTAGTTTGTTAGGCAGGTCTTTAAGGGCCTCTAGCCCTTTTCTTGTATGATAGCATGTGTGACACCTTATATTTCTCACTGAGTTCATATCGTTAAGGTTAGGCTCTGGTGCATCTCAGGTTGGCAGCAGGATTGCATTGTTGCATCTCAGGGATCGGTTCGCTGAGCACCCTCCTTGCAAATGCATGCCTGAATGATCTTGTGATTAGTTGGCTTTGTGACGATTATTATCTGACCTACGATCTCCTTGATGACCTCAGCTCTTCTACTTCTCTCCTGCTCTGATCCATCAAATATTGACTTTGTATCTAGTTTTGACATTTTCATTTAAAAACTGCAGGATCTGATTGGCTATTTTGCTTGTTGCTCTACTATTTGAGTTTGATTTCTCCCATTCCTTCCCTACTGTCGGATGGTGTATGAAATGTGCCTTCTTCCCCCTTCTCCCCTTGCACAAGAATAGTAGTTCTAAAGGAAGTAGTGGCAGCTCCTTCTGCATTTGTCATGCCGTCAGACTTGAAGTGTGCCTCCAGTGTGTGCATGTGGCAGAGTGTATATTTTCTGCTGCACTTTTGAAAGGCTGCCTGGTGCAGCCCCAGCACTGTCCCACTCTGTTGCAACGACTTCACAGGTTTTGAGAACATTTAGGGTTGATGGCATGCTTTACTGCATTTGTTTTATTCTTTTCCGCCCTGAGACCTTAGAGATAGGTGGACTGGAGTGCACAGATGTGCGTAAAGATTGTGGTTATGTGAGTTTAAGGTTTAGTGCTCTTTGTGACCGGCATTTGTAGAGGTGGCAAATTAAGCAGTGAAGGCTGTGAAGGTGTGACTCATTCACTCTTCTTGCTATTTAGTTTTCACAGGACACCGGGCAGAGCCATACCGCTGTCACCCTTGTTATACATCCAAGCCCAAAGGACATTGATAATTGGTCACAAGCCCCCATAGGCTCTTCTAATACATGCCCTACCGGTAAACCGACTTTTTAACTAAAATGCAACACACACAACTAGTGCCAACACTCAACCTCCTAATCAGGAATCAGCCAATTGCAGTGAGTGATATACTCAGAATGTATTGGGAACCTTCAAATCTCATTGCCTTGAGAAAGACCTGTGAGGGTTGAAACACGTGTCGGCTGACTTACATATCTTGTCAATCAAACCTTTTCTGTTGTAATTGCGGACATCGTGGTCACTATTATTTTGAATACCCAGTGCAAGATATCTGGGTATAACTCCCAACAGTATTTAAAATATTTGTATATGGATCTGGAATAATACAAGTTGGTGCACCTAGATCGCTATGGCGTAATAGGTGGTAAACGTCTGTTGCTTAAGAACTGCAGTTTTGTGAAATGGCAACTCCTGGAGACAATCTGAGATCACCCGCAGTTGAGTAGTTTATTACTAGCGGGAGTTCTCAGTTGAGTTCTTATTTGGGAGTCTGGGTTCCCATCAATGTGTACATGTTTGGGAGCCTCAAGTTCTAAAATGCCCCCTTCCCTTCTGATAGCTTAATGAAGTCAACCCACCAGTATTATGTGGGTCCATCTCTGGTTCAGCTCTTCCTCATCTCATCCTCTTCCCCCCTCACACTGCATGCATTCCATATCATGCTAACACGCCTGCTGGCTCGCCTGAGCAATCTCACAGCTCACGCGTGATTTCCATTTTGCAGCTGTCGGTGTGGGTGCAATCGCTCTCTACGCAGGCAGGTAGTTGAGGATTGGAGTAGGCAGACACCTCAGGGAATTACAGGACCTGCAGTTATGGACACGTTCTGAAAAGTGCTGCAGTCAGGCATACATTAAGGAAATCAGTGTTGTCTACGGTTGTTATACATAATGTATACAATACACTGTATACAATATAATAACAATGTATACATTACAATATATAAAACAGAATATATAAAAACAATGCATTCAGAGCAATGTATACAATAGAACGTATACAGTGCCATGTGTAAAGCACAGTGCATGCAGCATAATATATCAAATGCAGTGTATACAATATAAAACAATGTAGACACTGCTATGTAAACAAAAAAATGTATACAATTCCACCAGGGATAACACATTGTCCGATGTGTGCTTTATAACCTCTTGAAGAAATACACTAATAAATTCATGCATTCTGTGTATGATTTTTTTTTCAGCTTGTTTTTAACTTAAATTGTTAGATCACTATCTTAAAGCTGGCCATGCTGTTATGTATGCTGCCCAATGGTCACCTTCTTTATTGCAGTGTATCTGGTAAATGGCTGCCAGACAACAGCACCCATGGAAGTGGGTGCCTGCAATGCACACTGCTAACATACACGTGATCAGTACTTTGTGTAAGTGTCCCTGCCTGAAACAGGGACTCCGTATGCACAGAGCAGGTGAATAAATGTTGCCGGAGCGTAGCGTTGATGCTGATGCAAACGGGTAGAGAGGATCCTTCCTTCCATATCTTCAAGATCAGTGCTGATCCCATGCATGGATTTGAGTTCACTGGTCCATCCGTTCCCTGTGCCCTTTGCTGGTGGCACACACGTGCACACACTGAAACTTCAGATGCATTCATCTAATTGGAGTCTGTAAAACCTGGGGAAGGTTCTGTGATGCCACCTGCGATGACATTCCTTTCCTTTTGAATAATAAACTAACATGATTGTTGCGGTGTGGGCGGGGTATTGTATTGCTTTGTTTGCCAGTATTCCAAAAGTATTCATGAATAGAGTAGAGGGTTGACATTGTTTTCTTTCCAGCTAAGATCATTTTGCAAATATAAAGCATCAGTCAACAAACATGACCACTATTGGAGAGAGCCTCAAGAATGCAGATTCAACTAAGAGCAGAGAAGCTCAGACATATGTGAGTATCACTGTCAAAGAACACCTTATTCCTAAATAACATGCCCTTAAACACATTTGACAACCATTTTTCCACGTGGGATAAGATGTTAATTTGTATGGCATCCATCTTGTAATGGAGCTATTTCTACCAAAGTTAAGGAAAACCAGCCTTAAAAGCACGAGCATGTTGTAATAACTAAAAAAACTAATTTTGTTTTCCTTATATTCCAACAATTGTGCATGTCTGTCCGAAGCAAATGATTCTCAAGAAACTCTCATAAAATAAAAATGTTGATATTTTGAAGCATGGGAAAATTGTTTGTGCAAAGTAACCGTATTCGTAAGTCATGGCTGGAACGCCCCTGACACGCCCACACGCAAAACAAAAAACTGGCAGATCATCTACCTTTGCACGCTCCCCATGGTGCGAATACATGCACCCTTCAAACAATGTGTGGGGCCCCCTGTAAGCAGGCCTGCGACTCAGGGACCCAGCACAGTGTCCCCCATAACTGTATCCGGCATCCCGAAAAAATCGTAACTCGGCAATGACTCAGGAAATCGTAACTCTCCAATGACTCTGGAAATCTGAGTGCAAACCCACCTAAAATGTTCCTGCACCCTGTTACACTGCTTATACGCACCCCTATGTTACATCGGAACCCTGATTGAGTACACACGACCTGAAATCTGACATGGGACCCCACTTGTGCACTGAAAATCCTACACGCAAGTGTACTTACGCCTACCTTCGGGCGGCAGATCGTATGAAGGACTTGCGTGGCCATTTCCAAGCCGAGACGTTGCATGCTCGAGTCCATGAATCCGTCTCGTGCCGTGCAATTGTGATTGCCACGGTGAAGTTTCTAGGTGGGCAATATACTGCCCATGACAACTCACAGCAGAAATCTCACCAGCCATCAATTGCCTTTTAACAACCAGTGTTCATTGTATACAGTTGCCTTAAAGGTCAGGGCATGTTTAGCCAGATACAGAATTGCCCACCATAAACAGGTCCCTGTAAAATAAAATGATGGAAGGTGCAAAACCACAAACCCATAAATAAAGGGAATTGAGGAGATAATGAATCTTCAAAGGAACTCATAAAGAGTGCAGATGCATGTATATATGTGGATTCAGAAACCTGGGGACTAGAAACTCGGGACGCTAAATGGTTTTCAATTTTGACTGGTAAGAAGTGCACTTTCCTTGCAATGAGGCCGTTTGAAAATATCTGAAAACATGACATATGAAAATTTACCATAGCTCCTGTTCTGAATCCCGCATAGGAAACTAAATATATCGCCTCGTCTAGACCTGGTGGCATGATTTAAATATATAATTTCAATTTATATTCAAACTCATCTCAGGCTATACAATGATCATGATCCATTTGTCTGTCATTTGACATGCATGCTAAAAAGCCACACGAATTGCATTCAGTAACCCAAGAATTTCAATAGAGGGTTCTATAAATGAGGGTGAAAGGCAGGAGGAGGGTTAATAAAGTCTGCAATTTAATTTTCTTTTTTGAGTACCACCTTAAGTACATGTATCAAGGTTTGCCACCTTAATGGGGGCCAAGTGACACTTTTCATCCTAGACTGACAGAAAATGCCCATTAGAAAAGGTGTGACAACCATGCAAATGGTGAAGGAAGAACCAGGCCCTCTGCAAGAGGTTAACATCTCTATATCAGTGGGGCACTCTCAACCCCACAGTAAACAAAACCCAAATTGAAAATGGGAAGATGAAAGAGATACTTTTTTGTTTGTGGATATAGCAACAGTAAGCAGGTCCCAGGGCTGCACTAGGTGATAATGGCCTGGGGCCCAAGTTAATGGGCCCAAGCAAAGCGAAGACCTTTTAATATGCGTCCCCGGGATGTTGCCACCCAGTACATCCCAGGCACCTGGTTATTATTGCTTTTAGCACCCCGGTTTAATGTCCCTAGATGCTAGTAGCAATGTATTAGGTTGAATCAGCCATCCTACTTCTCTTAGACCTCTCAGCGGCCTTCAACTTAGTCGACCACAAAATCTTATGCAACCACCTCTCCATCGCAGCCCACTTCTCCCCCTCTGCCTCCGCATGGATACAATCCTTCCTGGCGAATAGAACCATGCGAGTCTTCTCCACAACAGCTGCTGCTGACCCTATCCCCATCACCTGCGGAGTCCCACAAGGCTCCTGTGTCTCCCCCACCTTATATAATATATTTACGAAGCCCCTATTCGACAAATTGGACCGTCTGGGTGTCACCTACACAAACTATGCAGATGAAACCCAGATTCTCCTCACCATATCAGGCAACTACAATGCGGACGTCACCCGGATCAACAAAATCTTTTCTATCATTCAGGCATGGATGGCCATCCATGGCCTCTGCCTGAATGATGAGAAGACGGAGCTTCTGCTGGTCGGCTCTCCTAACAACCTGTCTAAACTCAGTCCCAGCTATAAGAACATTATCATAGACGGTAACACCATCCCTATTGCTAAAAGTGTGAAAACCTTAGGCTTCCACCTTGATGCCAACTCCAACCTCTCCAAACAAATCAACTCAACCGCCTTGCCCACTGCCTATACGGGTAAGCTAATCAGGGCAAGTAGACCCTTCCTATCCCCCGACAGCTGCCTCACTCTGGCCAGAGCACTCATTCAATCCAAACTAGACTATTGCAACAGCCTGTACCTAGGAGCCAACCAATCTGTAACTAACAAGCTCCAGGTTCTCCAGAACAATGCTCTACGCGCAGCACTCAACATCCCAAAGCGCGAGCACATCTCCACTACCAGGAAAGCATACAAATGGCTCTCCATACAGCAAAAAATTGACCTCAAAACTATCTTCCTCACCTATAAGGCCTTAAACAACCTAGCCCCACCGTACCTCTCCAACAAATTCACTCTAAAATCCACATCCAGAACCACTAGATCATCCAACTCCTTATGCCTGCTAGTGCCCAGATATGCCTTAAAAAGAGCAGGAGGCGCGAGTTTCACTGTACTAGCCTCCCAACTTTGGAACACCATACCACTCAAAATTAAAACCACTGAGTCCTTCCCGATCTTCAGGAAACTTGTTATTGGATGGCTATTGAACAAAGAGTAGCATCCACCTTCATCCCGAATATCTAACAGCCGCAACCATACCTGCACTATATAATATGCAAATTGTTGTACTATGTAACTCCTTTGTAATTGATGTACCTGTAAATGTAAATGCGTATCTTTTGCCTGTAACCGTGTCCTTAAGCGCCCTTCTACCCACGGGTCCGGAGCGCTCTACAAATAAACTAAACAAACAAACAAACAAACAAACAATGAGTCGCGAGCTCGCCTCAACCCATTAATTCTACCAAATACTCACCTAAGACGCCCACCATGGAAATGGAAGGTGGGGATCAGTCCGAATCCCCTCTTCAATGTACATGGTGACCAGAGATGCTGGAGCGGCTCAGCAGTAGCTCCTGCCACAATGAAAAAAGGTGAGTGTGAACTATGCTGGGTCATGGAGGTACAAACATATATTGGCAGGAAGAGGAGATGGGGTAGATTGCAGGGCGTGTGCAAAGGAAATTACAGGCTGCTCAGAATGTGGCCTTTGATTGTGAGAGTCAGCCCCCTATAGATGCAGCGTGATTGAATGCAAAGCCTGCTCCAAGAGTTAATTAATCTTTGAGCACATGTTGCCTTTTCTTACAAAAGCAAAAACAATAAAGCTCAATAAAACACATTCATACAGATCAGTAGCCTTATGACAATGTTATATAAACCAAAGCATAGATACAAAATATTGACTATGGACTAAGAATAAAAAGGGCTCTGGCTCCAATCGTAAATAACCTTCTACCCCTGCAATATTTTTTTTTGTTTCACTTGTTTTATTTGTCAATGGGTAAACAAAAGCAACAGAATAAAATACAATATAATAAAAAACACAAGGCAAATTCTAAAAGACATTGAGAGAGGTGCTATTCAAAAATGTTTTAAAAAACTGAATAAGATTAGAAACATAAGAATAATAGCATGGATAAACAGAGTAGTGCACCTTCATATGACTCTCTCATTTTAGATTCTTCTTGCCACCATTAATTGTGAGGTAGCACACTATAAAATGAATATATACCATTAGTGACCATGTCGTTTGCCAAAATCGACTCCATAAAACCTAACCGTGCATAGGTACTTGGCATCACCAAGGACGAGTTACGAAGAATGTTAGGCTTAATTAAATCTACCAGTGAAGAACTACTGACTACAGACAAACCAGACGAGTTATCAAGCAGCTCAAACACCTTATTCTTAGATAGAATAACTATAAATTACATGCATTGATATTGGCCCAATACCACCGAGCACAACAAGTTACAAGAGGCCTACGAGTCTCACTAGAACTGACGATGCACAAAGAAAAGCCTGCATTCGTTAAAAAGAGGTGACAGATGTTAAAACCATGTTCATTGGACTTAATCCTACTGACCATTGAAGAATTTACACAACATTTGAATCCTAAGGAGGATGATATTAACACAATCACAAACAGTCTAGCTGAGAGCATCTCTCAAGAACAAATAGAGAAGATCCTGGAAGAAACAAACAAAACATTGAATAATATTAGAAGGAATTGGAATCAAAGAAGATCAGAAATTTTAAAAGGAACACAGTTGAATACAAACTGGACATTGTGTACAGATGGCAAGAATTTTATAGACAATCAGCTAACCCTAACCCTCACCCAAACAGGTTGGCACCAAGAAAAAGGAGGGGAAGTGATACGGAGACCCTCTTATCTAATATATCCAGTGTGAAGTCAGAAAGTGGGAAAAACAACAGAAGTAGCCGTAGTGGGGGGCAGCAAGAAAGGTTCAGTGAGACCACAAGGAGAAGGAGGTACAGTGGCAATGTCGACTAGGTATGTGTCTTTTTTTAGAAAGAAGCCAACCAGAAGACGGAAAAATGAAAAAATCAACAGAGAAGAACAACACAGCCCAAGAAGAGTTAGCAATTAATATATCAAGTGTTGAATTTACCAAATTCCAGAAAACGGCACTGCAGAAAGGCTTATCATTTGTTCCACAACATACACACACTCTATTGCAAGAAAAAATAGACTTTTTTAAACTGATTAGGAAGCTAAAACTGAAAGTCTTTTTCAAGACTTTGGTGGAAAGAAACAGAGGAACCAGAACCATCTGAGTTTTGGGAATTGAAACCTAAATGTTATTTTCAACCTCAAGTACAGAATCCAATCCTGACCACATTTTAGAAACGGGTACTTGAGGATCTCCGGGAGCTAAATTTTAGGCAAAATAGACATATGGATTTCTCTCACTGAGAAAGGCAGGCACTAGACAATCAAATATCATATTGAAACCCGTGGACAAAGGGGGCGCCCTAGTATTAATGGATAAAGAAGACTACTTGCAAGAGATCTATGGACATCTGGCAGATAAAGACACTTACAGAGAAATTACCAATTATCTCAAAGAGCAAGTGATCAAAGAAGTAGTTGAAGAAGTAGAAAAAACAAGGAGCTTTAACTGACCACACCAGAGCATTCCTAACAGCACATCATCCAACAATGCCGATACTTTACATACTACCAACATTTCACTAGAGCCTCAAAGACCCACCAGGAAGGCCCATTATTGCAACAATGGGGAGCTTACTAGAATCATTAGCACAGTATCTGGATAAAGCAATACAGCCCCAAAATAGTGCTACATAATGCTGTGTCACCAGCGACTTTTTATTGAAAATGAAGGATGTGGACTCTGTCCGAGGGAAAGACATTCTCTTCTCCATGAATGTTACACAAGTGTACACAAATATTGGTCATGAAGTAGTAATGGAATCAATGGCATGGCTTCTACTGTCAACAGATGACTGTAGAGCAGATAAAGTCTTTATCACAATATATTTAAAATTGGTATTAACCAATATTTATTTTCAGATTCAGAGACAGGCACTTAATGCAGGTCTCATGGACATGCCTGGGGGCAGCTATGGCACCTTGCTATGCCATAGAAGGGGCCTGAAAGACACATGGAAGCCACGCTGGGCAGTCGTCTTGAACGCTGGAACGTATAGCTCTTAAGGTACTTGGCACACAGGGCAGTGGGGTGGGGGGGGACTGAGTAGAAGGTTGAGAGACACAGAGGCCCAGAGAGCAGGACGAGACTCCTGACCCATGGGTGAGCAGAGAGACCACATTAATATGTAACACGGGAAGACTGATGAGCACGAGTTGTCAAGTGATGCAGGCGTGAAGGGGACCAGAGAACAATGCCTGGAAGACAGGATACGAGGAGGTGGAGAGGTGAACCTAGTATGACTGCATGACACAGTGGCCCTGAAGGGGGGAACAAGGCTCCTGACTCGGGGCAAGTGACCAGGAGCGATGATCCCCACCTCAAATACAGGATCACTTGTGGCCCCACATCAGGGCAGCGGCTCAGAAAAGGTACCCCGGAGCAACAGCAGCCAGAGCTGCCAACAACAGACCCCCAGCAGAGAGCGAACAACGGCCCAGTGAGAGAAGACTCCCCCCCAGAGGCACACATGAGACCATGAGACCGAGGTAGCCTACACCACGTGTATGGGGTGGAGTGGCACTCCAACCGAGAGGCCACCAGGTCTGGTCCTACGTAAGAGCATGGAGGAAGTGTGCAGAGAGGGTGTGGATGGCAAATTGATGAGAATGGACCATTGGTGAGGTTAATAATAACAATGCAGGTGAATAAGAGACCTGCGAAGACAGTCGGAGTAGCACCAGGAGGGGAAGATGAGACAGGGTAGTGGACAAGCGGTGCCCAGCTCTTAACACACGGTCCAGACGCCCGAAGGCCTGACACTGAAGATTGGAGTTTGGCACCACTGGGAGCAGACATGGCGACCAAAGGAGTCAAACCAAAAGGGAAACAGGCAATGATGGAGGATTTCACCAAAGCATCCCCAGGTGGTGAGGTGGTGAGGCCCAAGAAATTAGAAGCACAAGGAGAGACGGCCCACTTGCAAAGTGATCAGCAGATCCTAGACGCCATAGCGGAAGTCAAGACGTCATGGGAAAGCAAAATAAAAACGGCCATGGCAAAACTGAGGACTTCACTTGAAGTGAAAATCGACACAGTCAGCATAGATGTCAATCTCCTGTGAAAAGATGTCAGGAAGCTGGCGGAGCGCACAAGTGGCCTGGAAGTGGACGTGAAAACCAATACGAAGCACTGCACTGCGAATGCCTGGGGTGTTCCTATCCTGCAGCAACAAGTGTGCAACCTGGAAAACAGGGCTGAAGAAGCAGAAAGCTGGCCCAAAGAAATAACATTCGCATTGTGGGACTTCAGAAGGGGAGGAAGGGAAGGACCCGACTAACTGCTGCTGCAGGAGATAAGCAAAGGAGCACTCACCCAGGGATTTGCAGTGGAGAGAGCGCACAGAGCTCAGACTAGGCAGCCACTTCCAGGGGCTCCTCCTAGAACGGAAATTGCAAAAATAATAAACTACAAAGACAGAGAGAAGATCCTAGAGCATTTCTGGAAAGGGGGGGACCATAAGAAGAGAAGTGGCAACGATCATGGCATACCCAGACTACACCTTTTTGGTGCAACTACAGCGATTGAACTATGTGTCTATTAAGAGGAGGCTGCGCAAATGCCTCACAAATTCAGCCCCGAAATATTTGGCAGACAAAATATGTAGGCACAAACCTATACGTGCCATCAGATCTTCTCTCTCCCATAGTCTGGTGGTACCAAGGTTCACTCTCAAAACTGCCGGAGGAGCTAGCTTCCCTGTCCAAGCCGCCAAACGTTGGAACTCCATCCCCATCCCTCTCAGACAGGAACCCTCCTTCCTCTACTTCAAAGCCAGCATAAAAAACTGGCTGAGCCTCTTGCCTCACCAGTAAGATACTGCTACTTTGTTGTCTGTTCACTGATTATGCATGATATCGATTTACTGTATGTAACCGTTTTTATGTCATCCATGGCTTCATTGGACCTATATGTAACCAGGGTCCCACTTATTTATTGTCTTCATGCCTGATTGTATTTTTCTGCCTTTTCATGTATGCAACCCTAAGCTTTCAAGCGCCCAGCTACCTCAGGGTTTGGGGCGCGATATAAATATTAAACAAATACAAATAGTGCACAAAGCCGGATACAAATACGTGCTGCTCTATCCAGCAAAGCTAAAGGTGATACACAACAGTAAAGCCCATTTCTTTGATAACATGGAGGAAGAGGCGAAATGGCTAGACGAGCGGAATTGCCCAGCCGGAACAGCGGATCAGACGAGATTCCGCAGAGAAGTAGTATGACCAGATTAATGGGGGAATGATTGTTTTGGTAACATGGACTATGGACTACATTATGGTGTGTTACATGAGGAGCTTAAGAGTGAATGGCAAATAAGTTGAGCCTAACGTTGCCTAGAAGGTTAATAGGGAGTTAATGAAGAAATGCGCCAGCAACCCCAGTAGTTAGTTTAGTTGAGATACTGCTAGGTCGATATCCCCCCGCAGAGTTTTGAGTATGAGTGTGAGGTCAGCCGGCACACTGTGGTAAGCAATCAAAAGGATTACAGGGCGGCATAGTTTGGGATTGCAAGACACAGAAAAGGAGATAAAAGCTAAAATGCAAGAGGGTGTAGGCTCCTCCGGGGAGGCTGGGGTTATACTTCGACTACAGGAGAAATGCAGAGGCCACTGGGAGAGATTAAGCAACTTGAATTATAGGAAATATATAGAAAGGCAACATGCAGAAGGTGACAAACCGGGCAGGTTACTAGCCTGGTTGTGTAAGAATGAAGCCCCGAGACAGGCAATCAGGGAAATGCAAAGGGAGGATGGGTTGATGGAGGACACTCAAGAAGGGTTGAATGAATGCTTTTATAAATACCATCAGAAGTTATATGCAAACAATTTTGGGGAGGAGGAAATTGACTTAGTGGATACACTGGCTGAGATCAATTTGCCTAGGCTCGGGGAAGCAGTTAGGGAGAATTTAAAGACCCCACTCATGCTAGAGGAGCTGGAACTACCATCTAACAAGACCCCGGGAGGTGGACGGTCTCCCAAGCAAGTTCTATAAAATGTATAAGGCAGATTTACTTTCACAGATGTTAGCCATGCTAAACGAGGCATTTGACAAGAGTAGGCTGCCAGAGACTCTCAGGGAAGCAATTATTATTCTGCTCCTCAAGCCAGATAAGATGAGCATGGACTGCAGATCTTACAGACCGCTCTCGATGCTCAGCCAGCCAAGATAGCAAGATACTCACCGCAGTGATGGCGAACAGATTGATGCCAGTAATAAATAAACGTATACATCCTGATCAGACGGGGTATGTCCCACGCAGGTGTATCTCCGACAATCTCAGGAGTCTTCATCATGTCATAGACCGGACAGAGGGGAGCCCCCAAGAGGTAGCGATAGTCTCGCTAGATGCGGTGAAAGCCTTCGACTCGATCAAATGGCCATGGTTGATGGCTTTTCTGAAGGGACATGGGATTGGACCAATCTACTTGAAGTGGGCTCAGTTGCTGTACAGTGAGCCGGTGGCTCGAGTCCGAACAGGACCGATCACTTCAGAATGATGGACTCTAAGCAGAGACACCAGGCAGGGGTGCCCTTGGTCCCCGATGCTTTTTATCTTGGCACTGGAAACTCTGGCAATATATCTGAGGCAACAATGTAATGTGGTGGGAATCAGCACGAAAGGGGGACAGCAATTATATAATTATACGCAGATGATATGTTGCTATGTTTGAAATATCCTGAGGAAAACCTACAATACATTTTAGAGGTAATGGAACAATACGCGATACTCTCTGGCAGGCATAGCAATTATCCCTAAAACGTCTACCATATACCCCCTATGCAGATATGTGGGAATACCACATGTTCCCTCGCGTCATCAATATCCTCTCATCTCCTGCTGTCCCCTCCTCTCCCCCCTTGGCTACCTTGCCGTCTCTCTCCTCCTCCTCCTCTGCACCTCCTAGGGCTCTTTCTCCTCCGCAGGCATTTACCCCTCCCCAGAAGGTCTTTAAGGCTAGCAACCTTCTTCATATCGCCACTCCCAACTCTCGATCTGCTGTTAAACACTCCTCTGACATCTGCCACCTTCTTGAAGAACTAGACCTTGATGTCCTTGGTCTTACTGAGACACCGTTCACGGCCAGCTCTGTCACGAGCTTTGACACTCTCCTCCCTGATGGCTCCAAGATCCTCTCCGCACCCAGATCCTCCCGGTCCGGTCTGGGGGTAGCCCTGATCTTTCCTGAGTGGATTCCTGCCTCTATCATTCCCCCTCAGACCTACTCCTCTTTTGAATGCCTTGTCTGTCGGCTTTCTCTCTCGCCTTCCCATTCTCTTACTGTGGCTACCAACTACAGCCCTCATGGTCAAATCACCCATTTCTCCTGAGTGGGCGGATCTCTCCTCCTCCCTCCTGGCCTCTACCACTCAGCTCATCCTGGGTGACCTCAATATACATTTAGACTTTCCTTGTTCCTCCTCTGTACTCTTCCGTGACCTCTGCGACTCCCTCTCCATCGTCCGCTATGGCCCGACTCACTCTGCAGGGCACACACTCGATGTCTTGATCTCCTCTGACCTCCCCCCTCTCCATCCCTCTGACCACTCCTCTTTCCTGGAGGGATCACTCCGTCCTCTCCTCTCATCTCTCCCTCTCTTCGCCCCAAGCCAAGCATACCCCAACACTGCCACCTACCTTCTTAGACATCCGGCCCATGAAGCGTGTGTCAGTTGAAGCTTTTGCTGCCACTTTCTCTCCCCCTCTACACCTCTGGCTATATCACATCCTGACACAGCCCTGTCCCTTCTCTACTCTTCAATTTCTGATATTCTTGATGCTCTTGCCCCTGTCAAGAGAATCCGTTTGAAGTCCAAAGCCAAGTGCAATTCCTGGTATGACTCTGACCTAGCTACACTTAAACGAAAGTGTAGAGCGGCTGAGAGGAAATGGAGGGCTTCCTATTCATCCTCTGACAAACTGGCCTGTCACCTTCTACAAAGGCAATACTGACTCTCTGTCCTCACCAAGAAGAGAGTCCACATTCAAGCTTGTGTCTCTGTGGCATCTAACAACTCGGCCAAACTCTTGAAAATCTGCAAGGAGCTGGCCAACCTTGCTGCAGTCTCTACGCCTCCTGTTGCCTCCCAGGCTCTTTTCAATGCCCTTGCCTCTCACTTAATTTAAAAAAACCTGGGACATCCCTCCTCTCCCCTCTCCATCTGTGCTTGATGACCCTCTTTTAGCCACCCCCACCATCCTTATCGTCCTTTCCTCTTTTCTCCCCTGACAAGGTCACTAGACAAGTCTGATCTATGAAAGCCTTGTCAAAACAGGTTCATCCCTGTTCCTCTAAAACCATCAAGGACCACATTGACACCCTTGCTCTGGCCCTTGCTGATTTTTGCAACCACTCCTTTGCATCAGGATCCCCCGCCCCCCCTCTGAAGCACTCCCTTGTGCATCCTCTTCTCAAGAAACCTACAGCTGTTCCTTCTTGTCCAGCTAACCATCACCCAATATCCATTACTCCCTTTCTGGGCAAACTCCTGGAAAAGTTGGCCATCTCTCAGCTTAACCTTCATTCCAATCCTGTTGGCTATCTCCATGACTACTAGTCTGGCTTCAGAGCTGCCAGAAGCACAGAAACTGCTCTCCTGAACATCTGTGAAGATCTGCTCTCCAACCTTGACTCTAACATTCCCTTTGTCCTCATCCTCCTCGATCTCTCTTCTGCCTTCGACACGGTCAACCATACCATCATGCTCAACCGTCTCCGTGAAAACCTGGGTATCACTGATCAGGCTCTGGCCTGGCTGACCTCTTCCCTCTCTGATCGACCCTCCCAGGCCCAACTTGGGTCCTTCCTATCATCTATGTTCCTCTCTACCTGTGGTGTTCCCCAGGGGTCTACCCTCTTGCACTGGCTTTTCAACCGATACCTGGAAACTCTCGCCCACTGCATTGCCATTTTGTGCTCAAATTTCCAGTGCTACGCTGACGACACTCAACTCATTTTCAGGCTGCCCTCGACCACCTCCTCTCCCTCTCTCATCTCTGATTGCCTAACTGCCATTCAAGATTGGTGTGCCGCCAATGATCTTTGTCTGAATGTCAGCAAGACTGAGATCCGCCTCATCGGCACACCTTCACCATCCTTTCCCCTCACTCTCTGGCCAGTTTCCCTTGGCCCTCCTTTACTCCCACCTGCGAGGCTAAGAACCTCACGGTCATCTTTGACTCCACCCTTTCCTTCTCTGTCCACATCTCTGAGGTCTCTAAAAAGTCAAACTTCCTACTGCACCTCCTCAGAGATACTCTGCCTTTCCTCTCCTCCCCCCAGAAGCTCTTGGTATCCCAAGCTCTGGTTCTCTCTAGGTTGCACTATTGTAATGGCCTCTTTCTAAATCTACCTGCCTCTACTCTCCGCCCTCTGCAACTAATCCAGAACAGGACTGTGAGACTTGTCCTTGGCCTCAAACCCTGGGATCTTATCTTTCCAGCTCTGAAATCTCTCCATTGGCTCCCAGTGGATGCAAGGATTAAATTCAAAACCCTCTGCATTGTCCACAAGGCTTTCTGGGGCCTGGGTCCAAAATACCTTCAGCTATCTGTCCGCAAATACCTCCCCTCTCAAGCTCTTTGCTCCTCTACCTCTAACTCCCTCAGGGTCAGTCTTTTTTCAAAGAAACAAGCTGGGGGTAGATCTCTGTCTGCGGCTGGGGCCTCCCTCTGCAACACCCTAAAACCTGAGGAGAACCATCTCCAGTTCCGGAAGCACCTCAAGACCTTCCTCTTTTCTTCTGCCTTCGCTCCCCCTCTCCCCTGCTGATCTTTTCTCTCTTGGTACTGTGCACCTGGCCACCCTCTGTCCTCTGGGCCCAGGTACCTGCTCACCCGGCCATCCTCCCGCACTGCCTCCGGGTCACCCCTTGCACTGGGGTCTGTATATGTACCCATACAGCACCCCCTTTTTCTTCCTGCACTTAGCAGACCTACCCTGCCTGCTGCCTTAAACCTAGCACCTGCAAATTACTGGCTGCACTACCACTGTTTGTTGCCTTTATTATTTATTTATTTATTATTATTTATCTGTTTCTCCTCTGCTTCGCACTTTCCACTTCTCCCACCTTCCATGCACTTTTCCCCTCCCCCTCTCCCATGCACTTGCGCATTCTCAATGTCACTGGGCCTAGTAAGATCGCTGTTTTGTTCTCCCCCGTTCCCCCCCTTGCCTTGTCGTGCTCTGAAACACTTGTGTACGAGCGTGATAGAAATAAAATATCAATATCAATATCAATACCATGACATGAGCTACCAGTGTTAGAGGTAGGATGGACAACTGATACTTTTAGGTACCTGGGAGTGGATATATATCACAAAGTCAAGGATGAACAGAAACATAATACAGAGAAGGCGGTGGGAAAAATCGAACGTAGCATGGTATTCTGGGCCCGGTTGCCTTTAAATATGAAGGGCAGAGAGGCACTACTGAAGATGATAGTACTACCCAGGTTACTGCACTATTTTGCAAATGTTCCGTACATGATACCTAAGCAGTTCTTCACCAAGGTACAGAGTATATGCAGGGGGTTCATTTGGCACAATTCCAGGAAAAGAATAGCATTATGGAAATTGCAAAACCCGCACAAGCAAGGGGGGATTAGACTGCCTAATTTCAAGGTGTACTACCTGGCTGGCCAGCTTCAATATGTGGCAAAATGGTTATCTGAGGACCCCACACCAGAGTCTAAATTGTTGTGAGCGGAGTGTACACCTTATTTTTTGAATGAATGGATGTGGGTGACAGAAACTCCAAAGGGAAGAGGGTCCACACTACTAGACCAAGGGAGGAAGATGTGGCATAGAGCCTGCCAAGTAATGGGGAGCCCGTTTCCGTGCCTCCCACAGGTACCACTAGTGGCACTAAAGAGGGTGGATGAGCAATTGAGGACTATTAGAGAACTCTGGGAACCAGTAGGAGTAACAACCATTGGAGATGTGTGGCAAGAAGGGGAGAAAATAGAATTTGATACACTGAGAGAGGACACGGGTCTACATGGTGGACAATATATCACATATGCCAGGCTGGTAAAATTGGTAAAGAGGATGTGGTTGGAGACGGAGTTGACCCGGCAACCTGATGCCATCATAGAAACGTTTCAGGCCGTGTCTGATGGAGGCCATGAGGTCTCCTGAATCTATGAACTAATGATGGCTAAAGTTGGGAAGAAGGTGGTCCAGAGGAGGCGAGACTGGGAGGAAGAAGGCAGGGAAACAATAGGAGACGGTCTATGGGTCAGAATGCAAGGATACCATAAGAAAGTGTCAAGAAATGTAGAACTGCAACAGATTCAGTTATATGTTACCCATGGGGCATATATGACCCCAAAGAAGGTTGCCAGGTTTATGAACGCCAGAACACAGACATGTCCGAAATGTGGAGAGGTTGATGCAGGGATGGTACATATGTTTTGGGCATGCCCTGAAATAGCGAGATATTGGAAAGAGGTAGCATACCTCTAGCAGGTAAAGGGATAAACTTGGATGTGTACTCTCTATGGGCATGCATGGTGGGTGGGTTCCCGAGACCGTGCAAACTCAAAGATTTGAGCAACCTTAAAGACCTGGCGTATATTGGAGCTAAACGCAGGATAGCGATGAGATGGAAGGCAAGCAATAGACCAAATGTAGAGGCGCCTGGTGGCGGGATCTCCTGAAATGGGAGGATGCTGAAACAGTGGTGTGGAGGGAAGCGGTGGACGGGGGAGGGAGAGAGGAAGCAAGTACATTGACAACCTGGCTACATTTGGTCACCTCATTGTCGGGGTCCGTGCAAGAGGAATCCGAAGAGGATAGGTCCTCGGAAAGTGAGGAAAGTGTGACACCCATGAGTTAGTTAGGGAAGTCTGTAGAATTGCAAGGCTCTAAGGGGAGGGAGGGACGTTGAGAAGGAGGGAAATGTTGGGGAACTGTATTTGTGCACAGTGTTTTGGTGTAATGTATGATGATTAAGTTGAAACCAATAAAATATGTTTTTTTGAAAAGAAAAGATGAATTACAGCGCTGTAGGTGGGAGACAGGATCCTGACACGTGCAAAAGCAGATTAACGTGATTATGAGCATTACACGATTTACGTCTGCACTTAGATTCAGAAACACAATAACAAGGACTTGTCACATAATACAAGGGAGACAGAACCCTGACACACTGGTTAGTTCAATAAGGATACCATGGGTTCTATAGATGCGCTACGTGCGGACATATTAACTGGAAGCACTTGTGGCTCTAAATCTGGGAGAATGTCACGGAGGTCCTTACTGTCAAACAAACACACTGGGAGTGTCACAAAGGAGCATAAAGGTAAGCAATGAAGGTTTCCTATCGAAACAGCCACAGCGCGGTCTTTATTCAGTAACACTAGGTAAAGATGGACACCGGGCTACAGGGCCTATAGCTCTGAGTTCCCTGGACGCTAGCCGTGGTAACAACAAAGAAACCAAACGGACACGGTGCACCCACCAGTTTGCCGGTTTGATGGCTTTCGGTCTGTTTGTTTGTTCTACAGAAAAACCTTGAAGAACTCTAAGTAGACCATGGATGAGAAAAAGAAATGTGCTATTGGGGGAAACGTCGGTAAGATCTGACAAGCGGACTTAATGCTTGATCCACTAATGGATCCGTTGTTCCCATAGGAACGGTGACGTATTCTGCATCGAAACTAGTGAGAACACATTGTCTGAGCACAGATTATAACCAACTAGCAGTCAGGTAAACTATGTAGAAAGTACAGGATATTAGTGATCCGGCCTTCAGGCAAAGAGAATGCTTAGGTCTGATTCACAGAAGCGATTTATAATGGTGCAATCCCATTGGAAAACGTTTTGTGAATGAGGACCTTTATCTAATTAGCCTGTAAGTTTAGCCTTTTTTTTTATGCATCTACTAACTTAGATACTGGAAAAGGAAGACGTGCCTGAGGCACGTGGAGGTCAGTGGCATGCAGTTATATTTATTTATTTACCTTTAGTTACAATTATTGAGAATGAGTACCAACTCATGACAATGAAAACTGTTATTTTTTAAAGACCATAAATGAACATGAACCGAAGTTAGGAAATCACATTTGATTGGCCCATGAAGAAGTATAATACAGATATCCAAAAAGCGTCAACAACAGAACAACTTGATATGAGAACACCTTGATTATTTTTGTCGTTGATCAAATTTTGACATGTATGATGTGATATGTGCATATAAAAGAAGCGATAGTCGATATGTTGTGGACAAAGTCAATGTTACGGCTCTGGTCTTGGGGCTGAGTGCTTTTTTCTGAATGCTTGTCATTTGAAATAGAAGTTGAAATTTAAAATCCACGAGCACACCGGAAATGTGGAGACATTACAATTGTACATGCTTTGAATAGCAATGACTTATTTATTTCTTATTTTCTTCGCAAATGAAGGAATATGCTTTGTGAGTGTCCAGAGACAGCATAACGTTATTAAAGGGGATTTCCCAGGATAGAGTGCACTGGGATCCATCTATTGGCAACAGCAGATTTGGGATAAAGATGTGCTATTCAAAGACAGCTTTCACAACTGCCCCTCAGTTTTGAGGCCCATGCCCTTACCATTTCACAATCCAACGCTGTGCGGATGAAACCGATAGAAGCATTGAGACGCATGAACACACTGCCCTATATTACTGTAATTTACATCCAGCTCCAGACAATGGAGAGAGTAGAGGTACAGTTGGTTGATCTTTATGATGACCAATAATGGAAAGAAAGAAAGAAATCAACTAGAGGGTGCTTGAGGCGCACAGGGTCTCTTCAGCAGGCAGGACACAACAGTCGAAATTACAAATGTTGTCAATTACGGCGCATCAATAATATTATATCATTTGGACTTGCCTATGACAATGATATGGGATGGCTTATTCTGTTCCATTCTGTCATTCTGCACATTCCATCCATCCAGATGAGGACATATGCTAATGGTCTGGTTGTTTTGGATTACACTCTAACTGCCCTCATACAGTCATGGTTTTGGTATGGTCCATAATTGGTGTGCCTATATATCCTTTAACACTGGTTTCAATGACTCGTGTGAGGCACAGGTATTACTGTGAATGCAATGCTTCCCATCCCACATTTGTTTTAAGGTATTCGCCCCCCCACACCCTCACCACTGTGAGATCAAATCCATTTGAAATCCTGAATCGATAAGAATCAATGCATTTGGTTTGAGCAAATAAATGTGTCAAAGTTCACTTATGGTCTACAAAGCAATCCGGAACTGTTGGGCAAGTAGGAATGTTAAGTATGCTGGCTCTTTCCAGAACTTTACATTGTGTCACCAGCATAGTTGCATCATTAACTTGTTCCCCAAATTCACGTGGTTTAGTCAAGGTATCCGCAAGAATTTTAATTAATTTTGAAATGAGGACTTCTACAGGCGCACCATCCCACTTCTTAGATTCTATGTTCACACGCCCCTACTACAGTGCTTGCTGTAGCATCATTATGCACTGGTCTCTAGTAGAGTACATGCAGTGGCAACATTGTTTACTGGCCTCTACTAGAGTGAATGCTGTAGCATCATTAATCACTGCCTCTTCTAGAGTGCATGCCGTAGCATCATTAATCACTGGCCTCTACTAGAGTGCATGTCGTAGCATCATTAATCACTGGCCTCTTCTAGAGTACATGGCGTAGCTTTATTAATCACTGGCCATAGGCCCCTACTAGAGTCCATGCCAAAGTATTGTTGACCACTGGCCTCTACTAGAGTGCATGCTATAGCATCGTTAATCACTGCCTTCTACTAGAGTGCATGCCATACTATTGTTAATCACTGGCCTCTATGAGAGTGAATGATGTAGCATTGTTAATCGCTGGCCTCTACTAGAGTGCATGCCTTAGCATTGTTAATCACTGGCCTCTATGAGAGTGAATGATGTAGTTATGTTATGTTATTTTATTTATAAGGCACCCGAAGGCGTCCAGGCGCCATAGAAGAAGAGGGTAGACACTATATAAGCCAGGTGGCAAGTCAAAATCTAATACAACAGGAATGTCTTCAACTTTTTCTGAAAGGTTAGGAGGTAGCATTGTTAATCACTGGCCTCTACTAGAGTGCATGCAATAGCATCGTTAATCACTGACCTCTACTGGAGTGCATGCTGTAGGTTCAATAATCCTTGGCCTCTACAAGAGTGCACACTGTAGCATCATTACTTCACCAAGTACGTAGAGGTACGTCTTCCTCTCAACAATACATTGTGGACTGTGGCATTCCTCAGGGTGCCACCATGTCCCTGCTGCTGTTTAATCTGTATTTGCTTCCTTTTTATAAAAGGAAATGTACTTAGGTTTTATTGGTAAAATACAATTTAACCATAACTTATTTTAGCATTCAAATAAAATGATCTTTCTATAAAATAGCACGGAAAATGCATTTCATATACATGAAAAGAAAAACTGAACGTCCATTATCAAATACGTGCACTTCAAATTATTTATCTTAATATGAAATTGCATACCAACATGATTGTTATATTTTATAAAAACGTCTTACTCCATTAAAATAATTTTTTTCCGGCTTCATTTATATATTTCCCCTCCAATAGCTGCCAGCCTTTAATAGACCCAATAGCTAGCTTTGGAATCTCATTTTATAACTATGCAGATGATAGGCAAATCATCTTAGACTATGAACCATCTAACAAGTCATGGAATGGAAATATCAGAAACTGTCTACAACTAAGAACTGGTCTGATTCCAATGTATGAAATGCGGTTATGTATGCAATGCCCATAACCGAAAAAAAGAGGTACCGAATCTAGGTGTAATCATTGATAATGAACTATCTTTAAATAAACAGTTAGGAGCTATTACTAAATTCTGATTTTTTTTATCAGGAAAATCAGGTACTTGCTGTCTTACCTCACTTTCACACATCAGGTTATGGTGATGAATGCCTTCATCGCTTCACGACTGGACTACAACAGTAGTATCCTTCTAGGTCTCTCGTCTCTTTGAACAGATTGCAAAGAATCTAAAATGTAGCTGTTAGAATATTGATGAATGTCAAGAGATTTGACCATTTCACGCCTGCTCTACATGCACTACGCTGGCTTCCTGTTAAAAAGAGGATAATGTTCAAGATGTTTAGTATTTAATGTTTAGTATTTAAATGCTAAAATTCTTCTTGTGATTTTGCACTTTCATCTAGGTTTATCTCTTAATCATGCTGTAAGATCACACAATGACAAACTGGTACACATTTCTCACTATGTGAAAATTCATGGGGGAGGACAAGCCTTCTTGATACAGGCCACATGATATGGAATTATGTATCACCGAATATTTGGAAAGATGGATCTCTTATCATTCAATACATTCATGGTACCGCAATTGGCTCAGTGGTTGCCCCTACATTGACTAATTTATACACTTAAAGCTTAGCAAGAAGCAAGATTTTGGCAGATGATAATCCATTCAAAAACCATTTAAAAGTCTGGAAATGCTACATCGACGATGTACTGGTTTTTTAATTTGTGTTTTAACCAAATTTGATTTTTCACAATTACGTTTCACATAATTTTAAAAGAAAAAAGAAGAAAAAGAAAAAAAAAATGAAAAAGAGAAAACAGAAGAAAAAAAGTAACTAACTAATCATTAATAAATTAATAATCATTTCCTTAGCATTTCTAACAATATTTTGATGATTTCAACTCAGTCTCTTGGAGCGCTCTGATAACATTTATCATTCAGGCAGTTTCGTGTCCAGTAATTAGTCTATTCCAGAACATCTGTGAGGACATACCTTTGTGATAGTCAGTATTAGAAGTAAATCTCCTCAAATGATTTTCTCTGGCATTCCAGTTTCCTTGGCAATGCCTTAGTAGATGTTCGAGGGTCTGCTGTTTCGAGTTTTTACATCCAGGGCATAGGATTTTACATCTACTTCCTGACCCCTCCTTACTAAGACTGCACCTGTATGAACCAAATTAAGCCAAACTCTGAGGAAATTCTGCCTTATATTAGGATCTGGAAATGTTATTAAGTGTCTTCGCAGATAACCCAATTTTTTATCAATAGATGAAAAAGAGGCTGCGACTGGCGAAGAGCTCATTTGTTCAATTGTCCTAATCCAGCCAGCTATATCTATTGCCTTCTTTGTCTTCGATGGGTTTGATATTAATGTCTCTTCATCACTATCGCAAGTAGTGAGGATCTCTTGTGCCAGGTCTTTTAATTCTCGCAATACTGACAAATGTTGCATAAGATGTTTTCTGAGGTCTTCATATAATGAATTCTGTAATGGATCAATTATAAATCTGTATAGTGAGAGGTGGAATAAATTGGGGGATAAGAAAATATAAACCAGAGTGGGTTTAATCTCCCCTTCCATTTGGGATTTTAAAGATTTTAATCCCAACTCAAACCTTAGGCACACAATTGATAGGCTTTTGGGAGATTCAGAACCTTTTTCCAAATCTGTCCCTCTATTTTGTTTCAATCTATAGTCCATGCCAATGGTTTAGCCTCAATTCCATAGAGAAGAGTTGGTATAATCTTTGCTTTGTAAAACCTCAATGCTGGCAATAATGAGAAGCTACAGAATTGTCAAGCAATTTTTGTAATTGTGCTGTGAGATGATTGGTCTTGCATGCACATTCTGACAAGATGTGACCCATTCTAGGTTTAGCATACAGAGTGTAACCTAAATATACAATTTCCTCTGCCACTGGTATTATTTGACCACCTATCTTCCATGAAAAGCGCCATCACCATTCCCCTTTCCTCCAAAGACTACTATTTTCAATTTTTCTGGATTCACTATTAGGTAGTTGGGCTTCATATAGGATTCTAGGGCACACAGCATCCTTTGGAGTCCCACAGGTGTTCTATCGAGAAGAACAATGTCATCGGCGTAATGAACCATTTGATTCCTTCCGAGCTGACTTTGACACTTGCTAGTGCTGCAGAATCAAGCTCCTCACCAAAGCCTGAAAGATAGAAATTGAAAAGAAAAGGGGAGACCCTACAGCCCTGCCTCACTCCTCTTTTCACAAGTATATCTTTCGACAAAAACCTTCCATATTCAGTCTCACTACTGCAGTATTATTTTCACGGAGAGCTGCTAGAATGGATGATATTGATTTAGGAGCGCCCCTGCTACTGAGCTTATGCCAAAGTCTCTCTCTGTTGACTAAATCAAAAGCACTTGATAAGTCAACAAAGGCTGCAAATATCCTCGGTGGTTTCTTCTTTACCTCCCCATTACAAAGAGTTGTCAATATAATACCATTCAGGCCTGTTGAGTGTCCCCTTCTGAAACCAGTCTGTTGTTTCGGTATAATATTGTTGGATCTGGTGCATTTCTCCAATTCTTTCAATAATAGGCCTGCGAAGATCTTACTTTCTATGCCCAACAACGTAATAGGCCTACAGTTTCTTGGATCCTTTCGGTCTCCCTTTTTGTAAATGTGTATGAGTAAAGCAGCCTTTCATGATTGTGGAATTGATTTTGTCTTCAAAATTCCACAAAATAAAAAATGCAAAATTCTTTCCCACGTTTCTGGGTTTCCTTTAAAAATCTGATAAGTGAGTCTGCTTGGCCATGCGGCTCTTGAAGATGAAGATTTGTTAATTAGCTCATGAATAGCCTCTTCTGAAATTTCGATCGATCATGGGATATTGGGGGTGTCAAACGTTGGACCCCCTTTAGCTTCCAGGTATTTTTCAGAAAAGTAATTAATCCAAACAGACTCTGACACACAATTTGTTTGGATGATGTTTTGGTCTTTACCTTGGGAATTAATCACTGACCAGACAAGAGTTGTTATCAGATAACATTCTAAGCATTGTTTCTCCATCTTTTTGTAAACTGGTTACTCTTTGATGCTTAGACAAGTTTCGGTAGTTGTGTTTAATGGACCTTACTTTTTTCAAAAGGAGTGTCCTATCCATTGTTTCTTTTTTAGCGATGTTCACAATGCGGCGCATTTCATGCTTTTTTTCCAAATTTGTTTCATCAAACACATGATTATGTGTACTGTTTCTGTTCAGCATTATGACTTGAGGACGTTCTATTGTCTACAAAAATTCATGAAAGAGTTGTGGTTGCCAATTCTTTTAAAAAATATCTGTTCCTGGAACACTTTGGATCAAGTCAAGAGCTTTATTTAACCACAGACCATCCTTTCTCTATTTTATTCCACAGTTTTTCTGATTATTTATCAGCAATGCATTTTGCCATAGTGTAACTTTTTTGTGATGGTTCCAACTAATAGAAGCTTCTAGCTGTCTATGATCACTTGAGCTGCCTTCTCCCACTTCAAAGTGGTCACATAGGTGGAATAAATTGGGGGATAATAAAATATAAACCAGAGTGGGTTTAATCTCCCCTCGTGACCATGTATATGCTGGTGTTACATCACCTTCTATGGAACCATTCAAGATCTTTAAGTCCCATTCCTTATAAAAGGAATGCCACCTTTTCCCTTTAGCACTTACTATTCTTGTTTTCACTGATTGACCCCTTGGACTATATGGAGCACATTGGGAATTCAAGTCACCAGCTACCAGAATATATGCTTCCGGGTATGCTGTTTTGATATGGGTGATGACTTCTCCAAGAGAGTCCTGGAAAGCAGAGAGTTCTAGGCACGAGGGTTTCCAGTACAAGTTCAAAACAATCAAATGTTTTGTCCCTTCTGTAGATGATACCTCCAACTTGACGACTAAGATTCCCTCTCGATGACATGGTATCTTTATCACTTGTTTAAAAAATTCAGATTTACATGCCATTAATAACTCACCCTTGGATCTTCCTTTCCCAATCGAGGTGGCTGCTTGTGTTACCATTGTGAAGCCCTTCAAATCGGGTGAGCATATTAACCATGTCTCTTGGAAGAGAACTAAATAATTTTTCTCGAATATTTCAGATCTCGTATTTAAATTTCTGAAGGTACTGTATCCCTTTATATTCCAACTTGTAGGTCTTATCTGATTCCTACTAAAGCGAAATCTGTCCTGTGCCTAGTTTCATACATACTTCTGTTATGATTTCTGGAAGTAAAGACCACATGACTGATTGATCTCCACTCTTTTCGGGGGCAATAGATTTATTTCCTCTTCGTTGTTCTTCTATTCTCGGTCCTGTCTCCCCATTAGATTTGCCAGCCTTATCTCTATCCTCGTTAAGCATTGGAAGTGATTCATGGACTGACAAACCATGCTTTAACAGGAGATCTGATGCAGATATAACTGCTTTGGCCCTTGCGCTGGATGTTAGCCCCACTTCCATTGACTGGGCTGTACTCGGATTGGGAAACGTATTGTATTCAATGTCCCTGGTGGAGAAGAGATAAAGGTATGGAATTGTTTTGATAATTGATAACATTTCTCTTCTGTTCAGACATCTAGGATTACATTTATGTTTTTGACAGGTAAACCACAGTCTAGGAATGGCAAAAGAGACCGACTCTTCCTGCACCGGTATTCGATCATTTAATTCTGTAGGGGCGGCAGGTGCCTGCTCCTCACTTATCCTCTCCTGACTGTTTAGTGTTGGTACAATTGTCAGTGCTGGTCTCAATTCAGACTGAGCCAAGTCCGATCTGCCTTGAATTCCATCTGTTGGGGCAAATTCAGGTGCTGAACTATGAGGCTTTTTTAATTTTGTACAAAATATTAGAGCTATTTTCAGGGTGGAGCCTTGGTGCATTTATGTTATTTTTGGTGATTTTGTCTTCGGGAGGAAGATTGGTGCCTATTTGAACTGCTTCCCTCCATTACATAGCATGTTCATATCTTTGGGGGGTAGAGTTGAACCCTCTTGGGATCTTCCTTGTATCAAATCAGTTAGTACGCATATAGTGATTTTAGTCATTATTGTGTCTTCATGAATTTGTATCGGCGTCCCATTTGGCTGCTTTCCTTTACATTGATTTAAGTTTGAAGAATTCCTTTGGTTACCTCTAGTTGTTAATCCTTCTTTTATTGTCTCCTCTCTGACATCTTGTTTTCCCACTGGCTTGTTTAGAGCATTGTTTGTCTCACTATTCCCAGGTTTTTTTGACTTCTTATTCTTAGACTTCTTTTCCTGTATGTTAGGTAACTGTGACGTTTGGTTGTTCCTCCCCTGCTTTTTCCTTCTGAATCTTCTTCTACGCTTATAAGTTTGCTGTGAGCCTTCCTTCCATTCTTTCATCTCCACTTTATCACCTGACTCCACCGGAGATGTTGTTCCTCTGATGGGGGTGGTAAGTCTGCAGGGATAGCGTCCACCATGTGGGCCAATTGGCAGAATTCCTCTAAAACAGATTGGAGAGTGGGGTATCCTCAATTGTTAAAGGATATAAAGTAGCCTCAGGAAGAATCTTGATTACTTGTGTCATCTGTGTGGATGTTCTTTTATCTTGAATATAATTTAAGAGTAGGTGTTTAATTTCTTTCCATCCACACTCAGTTCTCTTATTGTGTCTTTCAGGTACAGTATCTCTTCCTTTTGTAAAGTCAGTGCATCTGTGATAGCTTGTAAAGTAGAGGTAACTGTGGTATTAATAACATTTTTCAAGGCCACAATTGAAATGTCAAACTGGTCCATGTCTTTGGACATTTCCAGTCATTTTCCCATGTGAGTTTGCATGTCTCATTTGATGTTTTCGAACACCTTGACTAGGGAATTTAGGACAAAATTCAGACCTACTAGTGTGGCCTCACTTGCATGAGCATTTTGAGTCTCTAATGATGAGGAGGGAATTCCTGTGTTTAATTTGCGACCTGGTGCCATTGGTGCAAATTAATCTCTTCTTGCTTGTTCTGTTGTATTTAACAATGTCGTTTGTACATGAACGCTGTTTGAGGGAATAGGGGATAGCCTCAACCCCTGTGGAAGATCTAAACCAGAAACTACTTGGCCGCTTCCTCCATTTCTGTTCTCATTTCTCAATTTTACTACCAGACTTGACTGTAGATTTGTTGGAAAATTAGTCAGGCTCCTGTGCCTCTGTCTAGTGAAATAATGATTTATTTCCTTCATATTTGTTGCTGTGAGAGTGAAGTCCTTGGCCCCTCAGTGCTGAAAGTCTGGGATTAACACTTCATCCCGTAGTCCTGCTTCAAAGGTTTGATTACTGTCAAAATGATGTACTTGTGCGTGGGCTAGGATCTCTTGTCCTGCCAACACGCTTTGTTGAAGTTGTAGGTGTTGTTGATCGTCTGATGGCATGGATGTAGAAGTGAAAGAACCCACCTATCCATGGTCCCTTGCCTCGTCTGACCCTTGCCTTCTCAGATTGTATCTCATTGACATCTTTGTGTCTGAAGTCGGGACGAAAATCTGATGGTATTTATGAGCTCTTTTGTTTCCACTTGTGGCTTTGGTCACGTTCGTCTTTCTATTAGCATTGATTACCCCGTAGTTTCTTACTTTTTTGTTGCAGGAGTTCCCAATCGTACTGATCTGAGACAGGAGTGTTGAGAGGACAACATTCTTTTCCCTCTGCTTTCCGTTGTCGGAAACCAAGGACGCTGTCTATGAACCTCTTGTCCCCGCCTCCTCTTGTACCATCTCACTTGCACCGAGAGTCCCAAAGTACGCATCTATGAGAAGTTTTATTTAGGAATGGACATATGCTGGATGTGGAGAAGCGGAATTAAGGGTCCAATTTTAAAGATTTTTAAAGGTAGCTGAACCGGGCTGGATCAAAGGGTATGCTCCCAACAGTCTCCCGTCCATGCTCCCGTAACCAGTGCGAATCTCGTTTGTGTTGGGGCAGGTGGTTTTATAATACTAAAAGACGAAAGTGTTCATTTGTCTTTGACATTCATATAGAATGCAACTTTATCTTTAGCGGGCAATGTCAACAGTCTCTGACTCGTGGCATAGATGGAGATGGAAAGAGAAATAACAAGCTCACTCAGCTTACCAAAGTGATGCTTATGGTAACACGTCGTGTTCTCCCAACATCAAATGGACTTCGTTTGTAAACCAAGGTTGGGAACACTTCAATCCTGGTCCTCCGTTCTTATGGGCATTCCACTTGAGCTGACTGCTGCCCGACAAACAATAACGTTTAATTATGTTGACGACTACGAAAGGTATCTGGTGATTTCTTCCTGTCTTTACTCCATGCGGCCGCAGATCCCACAGAGACCAAAGACCAAAAGACTCTGTGTCTGATTTAGTGGCTGCTCTGCAGTTCTTCTGAGTTTTTAAGGATAGCATACAAAGAGAGAGGACTGGATGCCTCTCACACTCCACTGTTCTCTGCTACTGCTGGAAATACTGCAAATGAGTCGGACCAAAAGACTCTGCTTCTGACTCTGCAGTTTTAATGTATTTTTTGAATGGTTGTATAAACAGAATCCTTATCTGAAGTACACCAATGACAGTACCAATAGTAATATCAATTCTTTAGATATTGCTATCTATGCAGATATACTGGGAAGTTATTGAAGGTAAAACTCGTTCACAAAGAGACTGATAAAAATTCCCTGTTAGTCTATAATAGCTTTCATTCCAAGCACACCCAAGAAAATCAACCAGTTGGACAGTTTTTACATTTGAAATGTAAAAGTATTAGCAAAACTGAATTTGAAAAGGAAGCACATGCCTTAAGCTCTAACCTGACAGAGAGAGGATATCCCAAGAAATGTATTAAGAAGGATTTGAAAAGAACATTGAATATTAACCAAGAGGCTCTGCTGGAATATCGTAATAAGAAAGAAACAAGTAATGACATCGTGTTTGTTAGTACTTTTAATTCAATGTCAAATCAAATATTGAGGGAATAACAGAAAATTGGCACACCCTGTCGAAAGGCACTGACCCAATTAAGCCACCCAGATGTGCATATAAAAGGAGTACAATTTGAAAGAACTAACAACACAGAATTATATACATGAGCAAACAGAAAATCAAATCACCCTAACAGAGCAATGCGGAATGAGCAAACCGGTTAGGTATAGCACATGCAGAGGTTGGTTTCGGTTTATTGAGACTTCGGAAACAGAGAAGCCTCACTAACTAATACCACAAGCATTGTATATGTTATTTGGTGCCCCTGTCAGAAAATCTACATAGGGAAACCAGAACAAAAAATCAAAACCTGCATATATGAGCATAACAGTTGCATCAGGAACAAAGTACTAACGGCACCCACGGTTGGACATTTCGTGTTGGAAGAGAAATAACTGTGAAGAATTAAGATGGTCCATGCTTAGAAAAATGAATCAAAGTAATGACAAGAATCTAGACAAAAAAAAGTCAACAAAGGAAGAAATGCGTCTTATATATTTAACAAAGAGTCACCTAAAAGGACTGAATGAGAACATTGATTGGCAGAATCTGAATACTTAATGAATCCTCCTTTGGAGTAAAGAAGAGCCTTAAAGAGACCTCGAATATACATAAATAAATATAAATTTGACAACTTGCGCATTAATGCACACTAGATATAATACAACACACTTAAGTTTTTCAATGGAAACTATTATTAAGACCAGCCTAAGGGGAGAGTTCATACTGTAGTCACATTTAAAATAAGTGCATGTTTAGAACAAATAAATCGTTATCTCAATAGAGTGGTAGATAATTGTCTCACCAGCTAGGTATAACGAGAATCAAAAATTATCTTGAGCATTGTCTCAATGTCGAAATTATGCAAGCTTTCTATCATATTGTAGCCACTTCTCCATGATGTCTGCGTTTTTACGAATTGAGCTTTGGAGCCAGTAGCCATCCACTCGGGGCAATATTCTAGTTGAAAATAATCATTAAATTATAAAATAACGTATGAGTCATTACAGATAGCTTTAGTCCATACAAGTATACGATTCAGAATAAGCAACTTAGTACTAGAACGTTTGTATGCTTCTGATATTGAAGTAAATGCATAAAGTGATACTGTATACAAATGTAATTAAGTGATTGACATACTCTCTCATGTTAATTTTCCATTTAATGTGAATTATTTGAAAAAGTCAGATGTTCCGAGGATGCGCTAATTCTCTAAGATGACCGTCATGTGAAATGCTGTAACAGTAACTCAGAGTTAGCATTGCGTGCCAAATATGCTAATATATGCATTAATTTGCATTTGCGCGTTGCAAGCAGGACAGCAAAACTCTGAATTGAGCACTGGAGAGATCTCCTAGACCGCAATTGTCACACGAGAAATTAAGCAAGAGGGAACCACCAGCCCGCACCACCCTCCGGAGGAGCAGGAGCTCCAGACCATGTCCCTTCAGGAGCAGAGGACCAACGGACCCAACGCCTGTATCCAGCAGGAAGCGCATTGAATAATGGTAAGCGCTCAGGCACCCGCGCTTTTTCACTGCAAAATGCGAAATTTGCCAGCACTTTGCAGTTAATAAAAAAGGAACAAATTCCTTCAATTGTGGAGGCTCTTCCACACAGCCCTACACGGGCCAAACCTTGAAGTGCCCTTCACCGCCATCATACCCCACGACGCATCCTGCCACTCCAAGATGGCCTCCCTGTGATTTTCGGCAGTCCACTCGACCACAACAGGCCACCAGCAGCCAGCCGATTGGCTGCCGGGCCCTTCTACTGCCCCATTGGCTGCCGGCTGGCGAAGCCGGCCCACTCCCCCCAAGGCCCACGGGAGACAAGGCTGGCACCTGTTCTGTGCCTGTTCTTGCCGCATTCTGCCGTCTGCCAGACCCCCTGGCCCTCGAACTTGCGAACACCAAGGTAACACTATATGTAGCTACTGCGCACTACCACCAGCAACAGATGACACGCCCTGTGTGTTTAATTTGAATCTACATATCTGTACACATTTTTGCTTCTAGCCCTAGTGTCTTTACTGCCGCATTGCATTTTAGTCTGTGCACTATTCTGATTCTAGGTGCTGCCCCATTGCATTTAGTTAATGTACTATTCTGATTCTAGGTGCTGCCCCACTGCATTTCAGTTAATGTACTATTCGAATTCTAGGTGCTGACCCATTGCATTTAGTTAATGTACTATTCTGATTCTAGGTGCCGCCCCATTGCATTTAGTAAATGTACTATTCTAATTCTAGGTGCTGCCCCACTGCATTTCAGTTAATGTACTATTCGAATTCTAGGTGCTGACCCATTGCATTTAGTTATTGTACTATTCTGATTCTAGGTGCCGCCCCATTGCATTTAGTAAATGTACTATTCTGATTCTAGGTGCTGCCCCACTGCATTTCAGTTACTGTACTATTCTGATTCTAGGTGCTGCCCCACTGCATTTCAGTTAATGTACTATTCGGATTCTAGGTGCTGCCCCATTGCATTTCAGTTAATGTACTATTCGAATTCTAGGTGCTGCCCCACTGCATTTTAGTTAATGTACTATTCTGATTCTAGGTGCTGCCCCACTGCATTTAGTTAATGTACTATTCTGTTTCTAGGTTCTGCCCCATTGCATGTTAGCTAATGCACTATTCTGAATTTAGGTGCCGCTCCACTGCATTTCAGTTAATGTACTATTCTGATTCTAGGCGCTTCCCCATTTTAGTCAATGTCAGGAATTGTCACATCTAAGTGCCCTCTGATGTAAGCATTTTAGTCAATGTTAGGAATTGTCACATCTAGGTGCCCCCGATGTATGCCAACTAGCCACCGACTATCTTAGTCTGGCCTGCTCCCCACCAGCGCCACTAGAATCCACCACTATCTACAGACCATGATCTTCTGGCTCGCCCTAATCATGTTCCCATTCTGCTTAATACAGGATGACGTACCCTGTAGCAACAATAGCTACATAGCCCACCAGGACGGCCTGGCTAAACTAGGGTTAGACACCACCCCATCCCATGCCCCACCCCGTTCCTACCCTCCGTATCCCCCTTCCCCTCCACTAACCACCCTCTCATCTCCACCTCCATTGCCATCCGTGGCCCACCTACCAACAGCCAACCCAGCCCCATTGCGAAGTCTAACCAAATTAAACTGACCACCAAACCTCCCGCCCGCTTTAAGCCGCCCGGCCTAACTACCCCATTCCTTACTCCCAACCTCACAGCCCGCAATGACAGATTAGGCTCCAGGCTCCCCACCACAATTTCTAGACCCAGCTCCAAACCTTACACCAAAACTTATACAAAGCACATTGCCCCGAACAAGCCCACACCTCCCCCACTAAAAGGCGCCCTACTCAACGTCAGATCCTTGGCTGCCCACCCCACAGAAATTGCAGACATTATCCTTGCCAACAACCTTGACTTTCTAGCCCTAACAGAAACCTGGCTTCATGAGGCATCCGGACCCCATTTATCGCTAGCCATCCCAGACAAATACTCTATCCTCAGAGCGGACAGACCAAACGCCAGAGGTGGAGGCGTTGCGATCATTTCAAAATCCGCCCTAGGCCTTAGACCAACCGACACAGTCGCACTCACATCCTGTGAGTTACTCACAGCCAAACTACAAACATCCCCCACAACCACAATCACCATCCACCTCATATATAGACCCCCAGGTCCCCCTGGGACCTTTGAAGAAGACATCACATCCCTCATCACCGAATATTCCAAACCATCAGCACAAATCATGATCCTCGGAGACTTCAATCTCGGCTACCAAGACCCGAACGATGCACATGCTGCATCCCTAGCCAATGTCCTAACCGATCATGGTCTCACTCAACTCATTGTACTCCCCACCCACCAAAAAGGCAGAACCCTTGACTGGATAGCAATTCACAATTGCAATACAACTTGCAAAGACCCCCAACCTCTGGCATGGACCGATCACCACATGATCCCTCTTGAGGTCAACACCAATCAGGCACTGCCCAATAAGCAACACCAGGAATAAACGCAACATTACTGCTGAAGCCCTACTACCACTGGTTTTACCTACCCTCAATGCTCTCCCAGCCAACGCTGACCGAAACCTGCGGATTGACACCTTCAATAATTCCATGGCTACAGCAATGGACACCGTTGCCCCTTTAAAAATATGCAAAGTTAAACCCAAAGCTCATCTGAATTCGTGGTACACCCCTGAGCTCAAAATACTCAGGAAAGAGAAAGCTAAGGCTCATCACACCTGGAAGACTAACCCCACAGTGGAAAACAAATCCAACCTCACTAACTTATCCTCACTTTACAAAAGCGATATAATCCAGACCAAACAAGATGCTTACAACACCAGGATCACTCAGACAGGATCATCCACTAAAGAACTATTTAAAATTCTGAAGGAACTAGAAAACCCTATTTCACCTCCAGAAACCTGCCTGAAAGACAAATCCTGGTACACCAACATCCAGAACGCCCTCAACAATAAAATATTAGGACTCCAAACTAAAATTGAAGACAAACGGCAACAACTCTTCAACAATAAGGTCACCAACCTTAGCCTACCCACACCTAACAACACTAGCGCAGGCTTCTCGCTTAAGAAAGTCACCATCCCGGAAGTTCAAAAAATCATCTCCTCCCTAAAACCCTCTAACTGTAAAGGAGACAGTTGCCCGGCACAGATCATAAAAGATGCAGCCAGAGAACTCTCCCCCTTCATTACCAAACTCATCAACCTATCCTTCACCAATAACTCTATCCCCAGCAACTTAAAACAATCATGGGTTCTCCCACTCCTGAAAAACCAATCCCTCAACCCGGCCATACCCACCAACTACAGGCCCATCACCACAGCCCCCTTCCTACTGAAAATCCTGGACATCCAAATTCAGGAATACCTGGAATCCAACCAACTGCTAGGAATACGTCAATCTGGCTTCAGACCTCAACACGGAACTGAAACCGCCCTTGTTGATCTCAAAAGCCAGATTGATGAAATTAAAGACAAAGGCAATGCCGCAATCCTACTCCTACTAGACCTCTCAGTGGCCTTTGACCTGGTCAGCCACGAAGTCCTCTGTAATCACCTTGCCACCGCAGCCCACTTCTCCTCCCCTGCCATCAGATGGATACAAACCTTCCTGGCTAACAGAACCATGCAAGACTTTTCCACTAGAGCTGCAGCAGACCCCATCCCCATCACATGCGGGGTCCCACAAGGATCCTGTGTATCCCCCACTTTGTACAACATATTTACAAAGCCTCTATTTGACCAACTGGACCGTCTGGGTGTCACCTACACAAACTACGCAGATGACACCCAGATACTCCTCACCATCTCTGGTATTTACTAAGAAGACACCGCCCGGATCAACAAAATATTCTCCATCATTCAGGCATGGATGGCCTCCCATGGCCTCTGCCTGAATGATGAGAAGACAGAGCTCCTAATCGTCGGCTCCCCCTAAACTCGACCCTAGCTATAACAACATCACCATCGATGGCCATGCCATCCCCATAGCCAAAAGCGTAAAAACCCTTGGTTTCTATCTAGATGCCAACACCAACCTTAGCAAACACACCAATATGACCGCCTCAGCCGCTGCCTATACCGGCAAGCTCATTAGGGCCAGCAGACCTTTCCTATCACCCAACAGCTGCCTCACCCTTGCCAGGGCCCTAATATAATCCAAACTCGATTACTGTAACAGCCTGTACCTTGGTGCTAATCAATCCGTACTCAACAAGCTGCAGGTAATACAAAACAACACTGTGCGCGCAGCCCTCAACATTCCCAGACAAGAGCATATCTCCGCTACTAGGAAAGCCTGCAAATGGCTATCAATACGCCAAAAAATTGATCTAAAAACCATCTGCCTCACGTACAAATCCCTCAATCACCTAGCACCACCATATCTAGCTAATAAATTCACCCTGAAACCTGCCACCAGATCCACCAGATCCTCCAACACTCTTTGCTTATCAGTGCCCAGGTTCCACCTAAAAAGAGCTGGAGCGGTAAGCTTCACAGTGCTTGCCCCCCAACTCTGGAACTCCCCACCGCTCAACATCAAAACTGTCGAATCCTTCCAGATCTTTAGGAAGCAGGTCATCAGCTGGCTTCTAAACAAAGAATAACGCCATTAACACCAGACCCGTGCGGCAACTGGCTTAGTCACTGTATTTATATTGAAAACTGTATATTGTACGTACTGCATTTGCTCTTGTTTACTGATCACTGTATATATATGTATGTATTATAAACTTGTACGAAGTATGCAACACTAAGATACTTCTTAACGCTGTAACCAAATTCTTAAGCACCCTTCTACCTCTGGGTTTGGAGCGCAATACAAATAAAATAAACAAACAAACAAACAAACGACTGCATAGAAACAAATCTACGAACCAAATATTTAAAATTAAGAATATTGAATCAGTGTGCAATGACACCTTTTCATGTTTTATATTTCTACAGGACTTAAGTTCGGGAGACTTATTGAGGTCTGCATCGAACATGAAATTAAATTATACAATGGGATTCTTGTCTTTTTGAAAACATGTGTTTTGAATTATGGCCATCTTGAATACAATATAGAATTGAGTCTAAAAATAAATGTACCGAACGGCACAGTTCAGCTGACTAAAGGGACGTCAGCAGGGGGCGTGGCTTGGTGCCGATGGCGAGCGGTAGCTGATCTGCCGAGCTCCGGTCGAGACGCCGTTTCCTGATCCTTTTTCTCCGGCTCATGTGAGGCCCCAGCCCTCGCAGAAGAATGTGCTGTTGGGGGAAGCGGTCCTGCATCTGAACCACCATCGGGCCCACCGAATCGGACCTCCTAGACGCCACCGTAGCCCTAAGACGGCTCTCTCCCCCTCCGCTCCGATCGAATCCAAGATGGCGCCTCGCATCGCAGTCTCTGAGGGGAACCCCTCCCCCAACGGACTCCCAGGCCTGGTGGGGTGAAGCGGAAGCACGACAAGGAGAACGACCCCCCCGGGTGCCGCCCAACTGGCACCAACACAAAGCCCGCACCACCCAGCACCGGATGCACGGAAGGAGAAGACTGACCTGGCTCGGGTCACTCCACCGATCCAGCCCCACAAGACAAGGTGCGTGAGATCTCGCAACACCTGAGAAGGGGACCCCCCGCCTACCCCTATTCTTCTGATATCCACCTCCGGGGGCCGCACACCCGGATACGTGGGCTGGCAAAATACCGCCCACGGCCCGAAGTCCAGCCTAAGAAGGGCCTCGCTAGCAACCCCGCCAGCTACCTAACTTTTGAGGCCCAGGACATCTACAACCATCACCTCAAGATGGCCGCCAAGAACAAGACCAGAGCCGCCACCATGGACTCCTTTGTTTCCACCAAGGTGAAGACCCCCACTCAAGCCAGGGCCGGCCCCTCTGAAGTCACCCAGGCGAGCGAAGGGGTGGCCGCCGATAACCACTCTCAGATACTTGATGCCATTGCTTCACTAAAAACGCACATAGACTCCAAGATCGACGAATTCAAAATAGACATTCAACTAATTCGCCAGGACACTCGCAACTTAGCTGAGAGGGTCACGACCGTTGAACAATCAACAGAGGATACATCTACGGCCACCACAGCTATGAAGTCAGAAGTCGCCCTCCTGAGGAGGAAAGTCGCCTTCCTGGAGGAAAGGGCGGAAGAGGCCGAAGGCCGGGCCAGACGGGGCAACATTAGGATCCTAGGTGTCCTGGAGGGGAACTAAGGGGCAAACACCACATCCTTCGTCGAAACCCTTCTGCTGCAAGAAATTGGGGCCGGCAAATTGACCCAGGGATTCTCGGTCGAAAGGGCCCACAGATCCCTCCAGAGGCGCCCTCCCCCTGGATCGCACCCCAGACCTATAATTGCTAAGATACTGAACTTTCAGGACAGAGAAACTATCTTAAGGCGATCCAGGGAGGGTGGCCCCATCGAAAGAGGGGACTCCAAAATCTCCATCTACCCGGACCATACGCAGAAGGTGCAAAGAGAGAGGAATTCATTTGTCCCGATAAAAGCTAGGCTCCGCCAACTGAACCTAAAATACAGACTACTATACCCGTCACGCCTCAGGGTCATCTATAAGGAGAGAGTGGTATTCCTCGATAACCCAGAAGCAGCCAACATGTGGCTAGAGGATAATAACCTGGCCGATGGCAACGACAACTCACGGACTGAGGCCTAACCCCCTCGGATCCCACAAGCGACCCCCAAGCAACAGTAAGAACCACCACATACGACGCCGGAACAAAGAAGGTAATCCAACTTCAGTTTATCATTTGGAAACGGCCTCGCTCGGCTCCGCCGCCAGGCCCTTGTCCCACCCCCAGCGTAGAATTCACTCGGTCCAGGCACCTGCCTGACCCAGCTCGCGCCCGACTCCCGGATGGGCTCCGACGGCTCGAGAGCGCCTGAGCACCGCGACAATGTTGTAGTCGCTGGGCGCACCAGTTTGAGTTTTGTTATTAGTTTCACTAGTTGTACAGTCTTCATGCTTCTTCCGCCAACAAAGACCGAGATGGGCCTAGGACTTGACCCAGGAGATCGGAAACCAGTGGTATCCCCATCGCAGCCTGCTTACTGCGGATTAAAGCAGAGCCGGACCACGGGGACTGAGTCCCGTACCAGATCCGAAACTCAGACCCGATGGCGGCACAGTTCACCGTGATGACATGGAATGTGAGGGGTATGGGCTCATACCTCAGACGTAATCGTATACAGTCTTATCTCAAAAGGAAGAAAGTCTCGATTGCACTCCTTCAAGAAACCCACCTCTCGACGGAGGCCATGTCCAAGATTGCAGACCGATGGGCCGGGACTGTGAGAGGGTCCCCCTACTCCAAATACGCGAGAGGGGTGCTAATTTGGATAAGCCTGGACGTGCCCTTCCAGATGGAGGGGTGCGACCAAGACAAAGAAGGGAGATATGTAGTGATTTGGGGCACAATGGAACAGACCCCGGTCTGCCTGGTCAACTCATACTTCCCACATCACGGGATACCGGCGTACCTCACCACAATGATCACAAAGCTGACTCAGCACCGCACCTTTATATGGGGAGGCGACTTCAACTGCGTTGCTGACGCAGGCATGGACAGATCGCTGCCTCCCCCCCACCCGAACAACCTCGCAACCCGGGCCCTGAAGGAAACTCTGGAGCAGCTCAACCTGGTGGACATCTGGAGGGAACACCACCCGGCCGATAGGACCTACTCCCACTACTCAGCTCCACCCAGAGTCCATACAAGAATTGACTACTTGTTCATCAACAAGGAGCTCGCCCCATGTGCCGCAGCCACAGAGTACCTGGGGCGAACGATCTCCGACCATTCCCCACTGACCATGCTATGGCAGCTGAAGGGCCCCAGACCCCCGATCCCTATGTGGAGGATGCCGACTGCGGCACTTGAAGACCCTGAGTTCAGGGAAAACCTCGCCAAAAAACTGGAAGATTACCTGGAAATCAACATGGGGTCGGTATCCTCCTGGAGCACATTATGGGAAGCTATGAAGGTGGTGACCAGAGGAGAAATTATATCGAGAGCCGGCGGAATTCACAGGCAATTGAAGATAACGCTTGAAGCACAAGAAGCAGAGATCTCCCGACTAGAGTCTACCCACGACAACTCCACAGAGGCCGAGAACAAATTGAAGGATGCTCGGGCAGAATGTCAACAAGCTTGGGAAAGACTGGAGAAATTCGATTTCACCACACACACCATCACAAACCAGGGAGGTTACTGGCCTGGCTCTGCAAGCGGGAACACCCCAAACACCTCCCAATGGAGATACAGGACACCGATGGGACATCCCACACGACTCAGCTGGGGATCAGCGACGCATTTGCCAGATTCTACACCAAACTGTACGCCCACGAGGCACAAATTCCTACGGAAGACATTATAGAAACACTTGAGGAGATAGAACTCCCCCGTATTTCACCCGAGCAGAGAGAGGAACTGGAGATGGAGATCACTCTTGAGGATGTGCAAGGGGCAATCAGGTCCCTCTCTAACGGCAAAGCCCCCGGCAGCGACGGCCTCCCACCTGAGTTCTACAAAACGTATGAGCCCATCCTCACCCCAGTTCTTCACGAGGTCCACCAGGAGGCATACACGAACGGGGTCCTCTCCAACACCATGAAAGAGACCATAATCGTCCCCATGCTCAAGCCACACAACTCACCCACCGACTGTGAGTCCTATCGCCCTCTGGCCATGCTAAACTATGATGCCAAGATTCTCACATCCATATTAGCCTGCAAACTGGCCAGAGTGGTGGGATCCATCGTCCATGAGGACCAGAACGGATTTGTGCCTGGGCGCAACACCACAGCTAACCTTAGGAGGCTACAACATGTAATGGCCGAAACATACGAGAGAGATGAAGACCTGGCGGTGTTGTCGCTCGACGCTATCAAGGCCTTCGACTCCATATATTGGGAATGGATCAGGGAGGTCTTGAGAAGATTCGGCTTTGGAGGGGGCTTCATCAGGTGGATCGAGGTCCTCTATAATTCCCCAATGGCAAGAGTGAAAACGGGAAGAATGGTATCAGCAGCCTGGGAAATACAAAGGGGAACGAGACAGGGGTGCCCGCTATCGCCCATGCTGTACATACTGGGCCTGGAGCCGATCGCACTATACTTCAGGCAGCAGCTCTTCGACGCTGGCATCAAGGTGGGCAATGTACACCACATAATATCTCTATACGCAGACGATGTTCTCCTATACCTAAGAAACCCCGAAGTCAACGCACCAACAGCACTGGAGGTGCTAGACAATTACGCAAAGTACTCGGGGATCCGATTCAGCAGAAGCAAGTCCTCCGCATTCCCCCTGGCGGGCCTACACAGCACATCAGAAAGCGATCTCCCAGTGCTAGGAATAGGCTGGCAACTGGTCAAGTTCCGGTACCTGGGGATCAACGTGAGCCACACCCCGCCACTCACGCACGAACATAACACTGAGGTCGCCATCACGAGTCTTCGACGCTCTATAAAATTCTGGTCCAAGCTCCCATTGGCCATGGTGGGCAGAGCAGCGATAGTCAAGATGATCGTACTCCCCCGATTCCTATACTTCTTCGTGAATATTTGCCATTATGTCCGACCGCCCTTCTTCAAGAAACTGGAGGCAATCATCAGGGACTTCCTATGGGGCCCTCACAGGCACAAACTGTCGCTATCCGTTCTTTCCCTGCCACATAAAGAGGGTCGAATAAAGCTACCAGATCTCCAGTTCTACTAGCTGGCTGCCCAATTAAGTCACATAACGAAATGGCTCTCGGACGAACCTTCAGCTGAAACGGAACTACTGAGGCAATCCTCGAACAACGTGATCCCCAAGGAAACCCTATGGCACCCCAGATGGCAATCCCCGATCACCTTACAAGTGATTGACCTGGGTAGGAGGATATGGGCCAGGTCCTGCTACATCAGGCGAGTGAAACACCCATACTCCCCGGATAACCCCATTTTAGCAGATACCTGCCAAACGGATGCAGACCTCTCCACAGCAAGGAGGTGGGAAGAAGCCGGCATATACACATGGGGTGACATGTTTGAGGAAGGGGAATTCAGGGACTTTGAATCTCTTAAGGCCACTGAAGGAATACCCCCGGGCCAGTTCCTCTGGTACCTCCGCCTCAAGCAGACTGCCAAGAAACAATGGAACAGCTGGCCGGAGGAACCCTCCCCTGACCCTCTACTTCAAGAAATGCACAAACTCTCGGATGGCTGGAGACCAGTCTCCAGGCTCTATAGCAGGCTATGCGATAAACCCAACCCTAAAGGCGAAGCTCTGAGGGCGAGATGGGAAGCGGACCTCGAGACCCCGATTACGGATAAAGAATGGGAAAGAGTGTTAATATTTCCCAAAAAAGTGTCTAGGAATGCTAGATTCGGCCAGATTTAGTTGAACGTCCTGTATAGGACATACATGACCCCACATAGGGTCGCCTCCTTCAACAAGACATCCTCCCCTGTATGCCCATGGTGTGGGAACGATAAAGCAGACATGATCCACATGTTCTGGACTTGCACTAGGGCGATGACACTATGGTCCAAAGCCAAACAGACTTGCATGGATGCCGGAATGACGAGGTATGAATGGACTCCCGGCGAGTGCCTTCTGGGGAAGTACCCCAGACCTAGCAAGTTCAAGCATGCTGTCAGGTTAATGGATATCTCATGCATCCTAGCTAAGAGAACAATTGCGATGGCTTGGAAGACGCCGTCGGGCCCCAGGCATGAACGATGGCTCAAAGAACTCGAGAGATGGACGGTGGCCGAAACCAGGGCCTGGCAAGAAGGAATCACGTCAAGCGGCGAAACTGAGAGCAGCACCTTAGAATCATGGAAGACCCTCCTCAGAGACATACTCTTCAGCGCCAATTACGAGCCCCCCTGAAATCTCATAGCATCACACTGACACTAATCCCCTGCTCCTAGCCCGAAAGAACAGCCCCTGTATGCGACCCCTCCGGCTTCCTGAAACTCTGGGTCGCTGGCCTTGACCCATCCATCCACTGAAAAGTTCGCTACAACATGAAGACTGTTTTTGTTTTGTTTGTTCCTTCCCTCTTCCCTGTTCCCCCCCTTCACCATTTCCCTCCCTTGTTTGAATCACTGCTTAATTTCTCGTTGTAATGCACGTTTTTCTCTCACCAAAAATCAATAAAATACGTTTTAAAAAAAAAGGGACGTCAGCAAAAAAAGGTTTTTGAATTTAAAAGCATTCTTTTAATCTTAAAAAATCATCTTTTTCAGTCAACACATTATTTATAGGGACTGAAAAGGCAATATTATTTCATTTCAGGTATCCACAATCTCTATAATTAACAAGTGACTAATAAGAGGTCTCGAACAGTGAAATAATCAGAAACTGAAGTCATATGACCAAAGAAGGACAACACTAGAAGGTACGCTGGATACTAGCAATTGAGTAATATCAATAGACAAGTGAAAACACTGACAATGACCAAGGGGTTCAACATTTTTGTTTCCATAGGAAGAGTGATATGTGTGAAATTAAGCTTCTACCGAAGACCTATTTACAAATTATATAATGGGTAAGAATTCCAGTATTGTATGGCACTGCATTTAATTGAGGCCATTAGAAGTTTATAAAATAATACACTTTACAATACTAACAGCATATAACCAGAGCTGTTTATATGTTTCTAATGATACAGAATACCACAGTATTATAAGGATAGTGTGATACTTTCTACTGCCTTGAACCAAAATGTGTTTGACTCTACAAGACCAGAGAACACTAACAGAAATCCTCTGAAGAAGTTCCTATACCACTTAATGAGGTTTTGAAAGGAATGAAACATGTTGGGTCCGTGTCCATGGGCTCCTGGCTCAGCACTGGAGTGAGAGCATGGGGACTGAAGGAGGGCCACCACCACCACCACCACCGGAGCTCACACCATGGGAGGAGCAGATGACCACCCTAATTGACATGGGTATTATTAAGGGAGTTGGAGGAGGGGAGGCAGGTACTGGTACCGAGGAGGTTGTAGGTGTGAACCCACCCCCTTTGAAAATGCATTATTATTTCTGGGGCACCCCACCATACCCGGTGTGAATGTTTGCAGTTGCAATGCGTATGATGCACCGCAGCCGCCCATGAGTGGGCCCATGTACCACCGTTCCCCCAGGTATCCAGAGTAGCCTGAAGTGCCTCCAATGTATCAATGTTAGCCCCAAGGAAAACAGATCCATGGCCTGGCCACAGCAATGTGATGTGTGCGCGGGTATGAAAACCCCCCCTCACGTACAGCACCATGGGAGCTGTACATTCACATCAGACTTCTGAAGATGCCACACCAACATGTCCGAGCAGTGTCCATCCCGTGTAGCACGTTCCAGCAATGCCAACATAGTAAATAACAAACATGTAATGGCCAAACATGATACAAAATGTGCCCTCACCCCTGCAAAGCATAAAATTCATGTTACAAATTGAAGTTGCCCTCTCATATCAGACTATATGTACCCTACAGGCATGCAATGATAATTGCAGGGCAACGTTGTGGAAAAGGAAGCAGGCCCATCCACGTGCACGCCCAGATGCGCATCGACCAGCACCACCACCCCGAGAAGCGACCAGCCAGAGAAATCAAGGCATAGGACACACGCCAGCCCACCCCACTGCAGCCAGTCAGAACAGCTCAATGTCCCCAAGCCACCAGGGTGTCACTCCCTCAAATGCCCAAAGCCACCAGGTGGTTGCAGGATGTGGAGGTAGCCACCAGTGGGACAAACACTGAGGACGCCACACATCCACTGATGAAGAACATGGTGCACCGGTGTTCTCACCTAGCCAGAGTTGCAATCAGGAAATGGCCACACCACAAGGGACTCCGGAGCAAGTGGAAGTAGAAACACACACTCCCCATGTCCCAGCATGTGTATGTCGTGCCCACACACCATTGCCTGATGTGAACACCCCCTGATATGGGCCACCTGAAGGCAGCCTCTTCACCCGCGGAACCCCCCCAGATAGGCCGCCATGTTCAACAAGAGCTCCCCTATGACCCTGTGTAGACCAGGCAGGCTAATGAACACCACACCTGACAGACCCATAGTCATGGGAGCTGCAGTAATGGGACAGCTGGATGTCATTGAGGAATGCCAGAGGAGAATTGTGGCCATGGCAGATGAGCATAACCGTCACATAAAGGTGATTAGCAGTGCTATTCTGAGGCAGCCAAGACCATTGCGCGGGACAATGCCCGCACCCGTAGAACGGTTGAGGGGTGTACTGTGTCCCTCACTGGATTTAGTCAGAGAGTCAGTCAGAGAGTCAGTGAGCTCTGTGACGTGCAATCTGCTCATGTCGAGCAGATGCGGGAGGCCAACAATCTCCTCCCCCAGCAGCTGCAGTTGACGGGATCAATACCATCAACCTCCATGACCCCCACAGAGGGATACAAAAAAGGTAACAGGCGCCCCTCTCTCGAAAGAACACGGCATGATAACCTGTTCAGTGGTTATTAACCACTTTGAGAGTTCGCAGCCATCTGCTTTTAGCTCGAGAGTACCAACAGTAACCCCATACACGTGTTTCAGTCTTGTTGGGCCTCATTTAAAAAATGGTAGCAGGCGCCCCTCTTTCGAAATAACACAGCATGATAACCTGTTCAGTGGTTATTAACCACTTTGAGAGTTTGTCACCCTGAGTTACCTGGGGGCAGCCAGGCGTGGACTCCCTGCTCACTGTGCTCATAGAGGCACAGCTTCACCTCACTGATGAGGCCCAACAAGGCTGAAAGACATGTATGGGGTTGCTGTTGGTACTCTTGTTCAGAGAGGAATTGCCATAGCATTTTGGTGCTGGACTGCCCATGTGGGCGTGACAAACACTGATATGTAAATGGATATTTCCCATCTGTGAAAGGTACAGTGAGCAAAAAGCGTGTGCTGCAAACTCTCAACTCAGAACAGGTTATCATGCCATGTTCTTTCTGGAGAGGAGCTCCTGCTACCTTTTTTGAAATATTTGTAAGGAACTTGGGGTTGGACGCCCTGAGTTACCTTGGGGCAACCAGACGTGGACTCCCTGCTTACGGTGCTCAGAGATGCACAGCTTCACCTCACTGATGAGGCCCAACAAGGCTGAAACATGTGTATGGGGTTGCTGTTGGTACTCTTGTTCAGAGAGGAATTGCCATAGCATTTCGGTGCTGGACTGCCCATGTGGGCGGGACAAAGACTGATATGCAAATGGATATTTCCCATCTGTGAAAGGTACAGTGAGCAAAATGTGTGTGCTGCAAACTCTCATCTATAACAGGTTATCATGCCATGTTCTTTCTGGAGAAGAGCGCCTGCTACCTTTTTTTAAATACCCACAGAGGGATAATTGCAGGGTGCGACCAGGCGACGTTACTTGCGCCATCCCATACACCGCTCACCAGAGGGACCTGGATGTGGGAAGTGTAAACGTCCTTCATAGATGGACACTGCACAGTTGGGCTGAGGCCCGGGCACATGAACTCTTGTGCACCGTTTTGGGGTATTGGAGGGGGAAGGGGGAATGTGTAATGGGGTGTTGGAGGGGGAATGTGCGATGGGGTTTTGGAGGGGGCAGGGGGGAATGTGTGATGGGGTGTTGGAGGGGAGGGGGAATTTGTGATGGGGTGTTGGAGGGGGAGGGGGATGTGTGATAGGGTGTTGGAGGGGGAGAGAGAAATGTGTTTTGGGGGTGTTGGTGGGAGGAGGGGTAATATGTAATGGGGTGTTTGGGCGAGGGGGAATGTGTGCTGGGGTGTTGGTGGGGGAGAGGGGTTTGTTTCACGCAAAATATATCCAGTTCATACTGCATAGAAAGCTTGCACGTTCATGATTGTGTTCAAGTGCTCTTTAATTTACAAGTGAAGTATGTGACATGTACCCATCCACCAGATCAGAAGAAATTTTCAATCAACGCCTGTCTGGCCAACCTCCACTCACTCGCCCCAACCCTGTGTGCCTTTGCCCCGGCTATGGTCACATGCTCATCGTCACTCCCATCCCCAGGTGTTTTGCCATCAGCATACGGGAGCAGTGTCACATGGCTGCGGCAGCAGATGTTGTGCAGCATGGCACAGGTGATTACTGTTTTCCCCACTTTCTCTGACGCATACATCAGTGCCCCTCCCATACGGTAAAGGCACCGGAAACATGCCTTCAGCAATCCAAATGCCATTTCCACACCGATGCGTTTACGCCTATGGGCAATGTTATATGCCAGCTCTGCTGGAGTTTGTGGATTACACGCAGGGGTCATGAGCCAGGTGTACTGCGAGTCTCCAGAATCACTTGCAGGGGACAAAACATGTACATTAGGCCTAGGTAGATTCAGTGGATGAGCAAGGGTTACACATCATTAAACTAGGTAGTATGAGAACAAAACCAACCTTGCTAACCTATCTGCCACCTACAAAGAAGAAATACTTCAGACTAAACATGAGATGTACAATTACAGAATCAATCAAGCTAGCTCCAGCACCAAAGAGCTTTTTATCATCCTTAGAGATGTGGAAACTCCTAATCCTCCTACTGACCCATGCCTAAAAGACTAAGGGCCTCATTACACGGATGGCGGAGAACCATGGCGCTATTAGCGCCATGGTTCATGCCGGTAAAATACCGGCACCGCCGTGGCGGAAAGGGGAATTACCGCCCCATTCCAAGGTTGGCGGGGCGCTAATTCCCCCTTCCACCATTGCCCTTTCCCATTCCCATTTTTGCCCCATAGGGCATAATGGGAATGGGGAAGGTGCTAATTACGGTACCGCAAATTGCGGTACCGTAATTAGCTCCCTGGGTCCCTTTGCGGGTTGGTTTTTAACGCCTGCAAAAAGCAGGCGTTAAATACCCCAACCCGCAAAGGGACCTCGTAGTAAGGCGGTAAGGATTTACCGGTACCGGTAAAATACCGGTACCGGTAAACCCTTACCGCCATCCGTGTAATGAGGCCCAAACTCTGGTGCACGAACATTCAGAATGCCCTCAACAATAAAATATCTACATTACAAACCAAAATTGCTGACAAACGTCAAAATCTACCTAATTCAGACACGACACACCAGGCTTTGTGAAATCTACCCAAGGCTTTACCTTTTCTACAGTGTCTGTCCTAGAGGTACAAAAATGATTGCCTATCTCCAGCCAACGAGGTGCCAGGGCGACAGCTGTCCATCACAAATTATTAAAGATGCTGCCAGAGACTTAGCAACGTTCATAACTAAACTAATAAATGCCTCATTCACATCAGGCATTGTACTGACTAATCTAAAGGAGTCATGGGTTCTCCCCGTACTTAAAAAAACAATCATTGGCCCCTACCATTCCGACAAATTACTCTCCATTTACCACGGTCCCTTTTCTCTTAAAGATCTTGGATAGAGTTGCATACTTGCAAATCCAAGATTATTTAGAAGCCAACCAGCTCCTTGGGTCTCAGCAGTCTGGCTTCAGACCTCAATATGACACGGAAATGGAATTGATTTAAAAAAGATTGACGAACTTAAAGATCAAGGTAAAATCTCTCTACTCTTATTGCTGGACCTATCGGCTGCATTTGACTTGGTTGACCACAGAATATTCTGTGATCACCTCGCCACTGCAGCCTATTTCTCCCAAAAAGCAATCACATGGGTCAAATTATTCCTAAACAACAGGCCCATGTGATTTTTTTCCCCATCTGCAGCAGCCTACCCAATCCCTATCTCTTGCAGAGTACCTCAAGACTCGTGTGTGTCCCCCACCATGTACAATATCTTCACAAAGCATCTATTTGACAAGTTGGATCATCTGGGTGTCCCCTACAACAACTACGCGGATGACACCCAGATCATCCTAGCTGTCTATGTCAAAGATACAAGGCTTGTAAACAAAATGTATCTAATCATTCAGGCATGGATGGCCACCCACGGCCTCTGCCTGAATGATGCTAAGACCGAACTGTTGCTCCTAAGCTCCCCTACCAATCTTAGCAAACTTAATACAGACTATACCTCATTCGCTATAGACGAGGACAACATTCCCGTGGCAAAGGAGGTAAAAACATTACTAGACTCCTCTTTAAATTTACACAAACAAGTCAACGCCACAGCCTCAGCTACAGCTTATATGGGTAAACTGATAAGGGCCTGCAAACCACTGCTCTCCACGGAAAGCTGCCTTACACTAGCCAGAGCCCTTATTCTGTCCAAGTTGGACTATTGTAATGGTCTATACCTAGGTGCAAGTATCTTCGTCCTCAACAAACTCAAACTTCAAATCATGCAAAATAATGCACTTAGGACAGCCCTGAGTATCCCTAGGGGAGAACACAACTCTGAAATCAGAAGACAACACAAATGGCTGACTATCAAGGAGAAGATCCAGTTGAAAACTATGTCCCTCACATTCAAATCACTGAATCAGGCCACCCCATCCTACTTAATTGAGAAATGTACCATCAGATACTCTACTTGGCTCACCAGATCATCCAACTCCTCCAGTCTGGTAGTCCCAAGGTATAAATTAGAAGTCAGGGGGCAGCAGCTTACCTGTCTTGGCTGCTAAGCTCTGGAACACCCTACCATCACACCTTAAAATGTCCCAGTCTTTCACTAACTTCAAGAAGAAAGCTATCACTTGGCTAACATTGAAGTACTAACCATGTCGACAAGAGTTAACATATCATTATCATCTGTATTTTTTACCTGTCTGCCTAACCTCACGGTTTTAACCTGTGCAACTCTCACAATGCTAAATCGTACCCGATTTATCTGTAAACCTCACTGTGTGTCTCCTATGCACTTTCTTTACAGACTGTAATGTGTGTTGTGATGACTTGTACAACTACACCTTGTTGCGCCCAGATACCTCCGGGTTCGATGTGCTATAGAAATGTATAAGCAAAATGTATGGTTATGTATGTGTGCAACAGGTACATGGTATCTCATTGCAATGTTGGTATACATCCATCATCTTTAGGGACATGCATTGGCTAACCTATACATGCAGCCTGTGTAAATTAGTAAGGTGTTATGTGGCAGGTTCAATTTGCATGCACTTGGTATCAATGTACATGCATTAGTGGATCAAAGACTATGGGCCTCATTATAACCTGGCGCTCCCGTAATGAAGGGGGCCGGTACGGGACCAGCCCCCTTCATTACGGGAGTGCCGATTACGAGGTTCCCTTTGCGGGACCCGGATCAGACGTCTGGTAAAACACGAGGGGAAGAGGGAGGTAATAACGGGCCACTTGTAATGTGCCCGTCATTACCTCCCTCCCCATTCCCATTATGCCCTATGGGGCCTCAAATGGGAATGGGGAATGGTTCCTGCAAGGAGTAATTACTGGGTCCTCCTATGTCAGAATGACACGGTAAGTCCCCAATGCAGGAACCCGGTAATGGAGCCCGTTTGGAGTGTGTGTTCTGCAAAGTGCACCATTTCCTTTATGGGGACCTTACTGCATGCACTACCCCTGTGTCTCATTGCGGCAGTGGTGCATCCCTTACTTCAGGATGAGGCTCGCGTCATATTTGCCTGTTTATGTAATTTATTGTTAAGTGATGTGTTGTGGCTGTCTCTATGGCTGGTGTCGCATTTGCTACTTAGCACATTTATCAAGATTTGGACAGGAATGTGAATGGCCATTCAAGGGTCACAATCTCAGGAATGTTTATGGTTGTGACTCCACCTGCTCATTTACTGTGGTTTTGTGGATGTGCTTACAGTTGGACTCACTTGGCATTCCTGTGTGGGGCCCAGGGTGAGATTGCTCTTGGGTGTCAGGATGAGAAGCAGCACTGCAACACAGACAAGATGCATTGTGGTTGCTGTGTTTACATATGTAATTGTGCTTTCACATTCAACTTCTGTGTGTTCTGCTGTGAGGAATGTGTGTAGGGGTTCTTGTGCGACACAAATGCATGGAAATTATGTTGTGCTAGTGCTGGCTGTGTCGCCTGGTGGCATGCAGGCATTCAGGCATTCCTGTGTGTCTGCCCCCCGCACCCACATCAGCTGACTGTTGGAATGCATTTCATGCAGAAATTCCCAATATCCATGTGTGTTGGCCTCAGTGCCTCTCCATTTAGGCTGGCAGGGTACTGTGCGTAGTACCATGGAGTCGTGGGTCGATCCTGGGTAGTGGGCACAGCAGTGGCTGAAAGTTAGGTCGGGCTGCAAGTCATCTGCATATTGAGGGAATGGAAACTCTTCCAGTTCCTGTAGGCTGCCTCATAGTCCCAGGGTGCTATAAGAGCAACATGAGTGCAGTCTAGGGGTGCAATCACGTTAGGGACTTGTGCAATGGCATGGAACTGTGCCTTGACTTGGTTGACCTGTGCCTGTGTGGCTGGCAATGCAATGTGTTCATTGTCATGGAGCAGCAGTGCATCCAGCACCTGTCCCAGCACTGCACTGAAGGTGGACTGGCAATGCCATGCATCTTGGCAATGGTGTGTTGAAAGCTGCCAGTCCTGAGGTACTGTAGGACGGACACAAGCTTCACAAGTGGGGGCACAGCGGTGCTGATGGCTATATGGCTGCTTATTTCAGCCTGGATTTTGTCCAGCAACTGGGTGATGGTTGCCCTGTCCAGCCTGTACTCAGACACCAACTTCGCATCAGTCAGGGCCCAGGGTGTTGGCCTGACCCTGGGGATGGATGACCGCCTTGCTGGTGCTGCTCCCCTCTTCCGCCTTCTCCTCCCCACGACCCCCTGTGTTCCCAGAGCCCTGGGCTGGTTGTCAGGCCAATGTGGCTCCAGGCGCAGCATGTACATGTCCACATCAAGGCACCCGGCTCCAAATGGTAATGTGGTGTTGGGGAGGGTGTGTGGGCCATGGGTGGGTCTTTTGTAGGACTCTTGCGTGCATTGTTTCCACCTGGAACCTTACTGCTGTCTCCTTCCTGCTCCTAATGGCCATATCGTGTTGGGGAGGGTGTGTGGGCCATGAGTGTGTGTTTTGTAGGCCTCTTGTGTGCATCGTTTCCACCTGGCCCTTATTGCTGTGTCATGTGTTTTTTTATCTCTAGCATTTGGCCGGAGGTATTTTCAGTGGTATTAACGCTGTTTTTTTGGTGCTATGTGGGCCATTGCTCTCTAATTGCGCATTTGGTTGCCGGAGCTATTGCAGCCGGCACTATTGCAGCCAGCTGTTTCAGCGACAGTTGTGATAGCGCCACAGGATTTACAGTTGTGATCCGGCAGAGTGGTATTGGCAGCGCTAATACCATTTCCGCCGGATTTAAGGGCTACCGCCCAACTCGTGATGAGGCCTTTAGACTTTTCTGTATTTTTAAATGGTATACGTTTTTTATATGAAAATTAATAAATTGTTTACCATTTGGAGGAAGTGACAGAGAGTAAAGTGAATCTTTTTTCTCTCTACATTCTTTAAACTGTGGTCCCCTGTAACGATGATTTGGAGCACTAGGTCCTTATATAATATAAGCACAACATTTGACCCATATTTTCAGTCAATTGTTTCATCTGTCATCTCCATTAGAAGAATCTTTCCTGTCACTTGTGTTTTCAGGTATAGGCCTCTGTTTATACTTCAGTTCCTTCCAAGAGAGGAGTATCCACATCCTAGGTGGGATTTTTGGGGTGCCTTCAGTAGCTATAGGGATAGGAACTATTTCCCTCCACTCATTCTGGTATTAGTGTCGATTATCCGGGAACTTAGAAGGAAGAGAGTTATTCTGCTTTTGGTCCACACTGGAGGGAATATTCCTTGGCCGGGAGAAATTATAGTTTGGATTTCCCTGATTCATTAGTGTATTTTTCTGCTGAGGGCTAATAGATACATAGCCCAAAATAGGAGCACAGGCTGTATAGAGGGAACTGATGTAAGTCCCAGTTTATGAGGGTCAGTATATTATATTGCAGCTGGATAACCATCTGATTGGCAATGCACAGAGGTTCTCGTATTTCTGTGAGTGTCCCTTCTCCAGGACAAATTCCAGTGTGATCTTCACCTAGGCTAAGGCTACCTTAAGAGCAGCTTGTTCAGGTACTGGATAGGCCTTTTGGGGTTGTTCATCCTCCCACTTCCTCACTCCTCTCGCTCTAAAGATTATCTTTATCCTCAAGATCTTTCTAAACCCCCTTCAACTCCACATCTCCTCTCCCTCCAACCACCAACTCTATTCTCCAAATGATACCAACTCCTCCTCCAATCTCTTCAAAGCTCTCCCTCCACCTCTATCCTCCCGCTTTCCTCTCAGTGCCCCTCTCTCCCACCCCATTACTCTTCTGAAAACTCCTTCCTATGACTCCTACTTGAGGTTACTACATAGCCAGACTGTACTGGCTGCATTTTATGATTGGTCCTCCTGTCCTCCTGTCTTACTTCATGATATGGACACACATTGTGTATTGTGGTTTGTGAAGATCCATGATTGGGCCCTGTGTTGGTGGTCACATGGGTTGAAAGTGGGCAAGCCTGAGATTACATTTAGACCTGACATTTTGAATTTCAGGAAGGCAATGGACATGTGTGAGATCTCAATCCATCTCCCTGAAACTCCTGATGCCATTGCCTGCTTTAAACGTTGGTCCCTGGTTCTCTCATCATTTGAATCTGGTGTCAGAAAATCATCTGGCAGCCATGGGAAGCTGTTCATTACATGCATACTACATTCATCATGTGGAGTTAGCACCTTTTCTGACTCGAGCAATACTAGCAGGGTTTGAAGAATAGAGTTTGGTTATTTTCTCCCTCAAACGGTCCACAGGAGTCATTCCCCCATTGTTTAGGTGCAACTTTGTGTCTGTGGGTCTTCTGTGGGCTGTACCTGTATGAGTCATAATGAGAAAAGTTTCTTTCAGCATCAGTGGTAAAGGGGATTATGTGTTTATTTGCTCCCTGTTGACTGTGAGATGTTACAATGCATTTGCAATAGAAGAAAGACAATAGGTTTGGTGGGCTATACCAAGTGCAGGTTCAAGTTTAAGGATCAACCATCATACACAAGAGTTTACATGACTAATGAAGGTGACATTATGGGTGGGCATGAGCAAAGGGCTCTGAAGATAAAGCTGAGTCCTTGTAAGACTGATCAAGTGCACTTTCAGGAACTTGATGCCTAGGAATACATCATAAAAAGTGAAGATGGGGTTGGCAAAATACATGGGGTGTGTTAAAATGTACTCACACTTTATCAAATTAAGGTCAGAAGCAGTTCCTGTCAAACATAAACAGTACTGGCCCCAGTCATCAATGATGCACTGTAGAAACTCCTCAATCAAATGGATAGAGGGGGTACCATTGAGCTTGTTTGATCTAGAACATGACTCAGTCCTCTAGTACTTAAAAGGTTGGAAGCTGACAAATTAAAACTGTGTGTAGATTTATGCAGACTAAAGGAAGGAATTGTCACCAACAAATATGCATTACTCAAAAAGATTTGAGCTGATACTGATGCTTGTTCAAGCCAATTTTTATTTTGTTAAGAAAATTGTGTTAAAAAAACATTATTGTGCATTTGCTTACATAAAACCTTAAGCACATTTGCATAAAATACATTAAAAGAATTACAATTAATTCATAGAGATACATACCTAAGCAGATAAATAGGATAACATACAACCAGAGTCATTTAAAACTTAATGAAATAAATAGTCATACAAGTAGAGCATTTCATCAGATCAACTCAGGTCATTAGTTTCAAAGCTACCTTCCATAGTGAAAAGCATCAGCAGTGATAACTAAGGAGGTTGCACAATACAGAGTACTCCAGAACTGATCAGACACAATATGATCCATTTGCTCCACACATTTCCCATTGCTCTTCATGTACATAAATGCTAAGCCAGGACACATGGTCAGTATGTGGCAATCCACTTCGGTTTCTCCACCACAGAAGATTAAGTATGTGTACATGATATTTTTCTGATCAAATTACACCAGGATTAAAACTAATTTAAAACATTAACATCATCCATAGACATTTCATCTGCCACCTCAGTTTTCCAGAGAATGATGCACCATTTAGTTCATAAAATTAAAAATGTCATATACTTCCAAGACAATGTACTTATAGATGTGGAACTGAGCAAGATTGTGTTCATGCATTGAATTCCGGTAATCGAAAACATGAAAAACAAAGGACTGTAATTGTGCATGTAAAAATGTATTTCATTCTAAAGGCAACTTGGATATCTTAATTAAATACACTATTTTTGGTGATGGACTGAAACCCTAGAATGACTTCAAAGCAGCCCTCAAAAATGCCCCAGGACCAGTCACTAAAGATCAGCACAAATTGTTTTTGGGGCTCACAAAGCATTACCCTATATTCCTTGAAAAACTCTCGACACTGAACACTGGAGAAGATTCTTTAGAAAAAAGAGAAGACTTCACATGGACTCATAATGTAGAGCAGGTATTTGTGGATATAAGCCAGGCAACATCAAATGATCCATGCCTTCACCCTTTTGATGGTGAAATTCCCATGTTTGTCTCAGTGGATGCCATTGCGTAGGGTGTCTGAGTGGCCCTGATCCAATGAAATTGTGACGAAGAATGAATTGTTGCATATGTGTCAAAGGATTTAACCACATCAGAGCAGAATGACTCAGCCTTAAAGAAGGAGGTAGTCACATGGACATTGGCTACAGCATTGCAACTATCTAACCCCCGTAGATGCATCAAACTCAAGATGCACCACAATCCCTTGATTCAAGTTTGGAGCCCAAGTCAGATGAAACCTGCATGCCCATCCAGGTTGGCCAGGCTGGCATCGAAAGTGCAGGAATACACATTCCAAGTTGAATTCATTCTAGGGAAAACTAACAAACACGCTGATTGCATGGCTAAGCATCTCAATTGTTTGAGATAAAGAAAAAGATTTTCTAGGTGAGAAATGTGAAGTTTCATCCACTGAAGCCATAGGAAGTGTCCTTAGCATAGAGATAAGGATGAGTTACGCCCTTGTATTCAAAGGTTTTAGACCCCAACCCCCTCAAATTGAATGCAGATAACTTGTCAGGCTGATCAATAGTTCCAGTATTACAAAAATAATTGTAGCGCTTTTTAGGACAGAAAACACATTTTAGGGCGATATATATTTTTAAGGGTCAGAATGCAAAACACAGTTGAGGGTATCTCAGGTATTACACATATATCGTGAATATCGCAAATCTAGTCTGTAAACTAAACAGAAGCCTAGTTTTGCCCAAAAGCAAATAATAAACTCCCCACTGGTAGCGGCACAGAACATTCAGACTAGAGAAAAGTCAACACAATTCTAAAAACAAGATGGTGTAAAAACCATATTCATGCAAGATAATTAAATAATTATCTACCAGCAGTTAATGGATAGTTCACTGCAGCTGGTGTATATATTTAGAATTTCTTGGCATCAATTCTGACATTGATGTGTCGGGGAGACCAGGTCTGGGAAAGTACCAATTAGAGCAGACAGCTTTTTGAATTGCAACAAATGAGATGAACAAGCACATAATAGCCTGTCAAAAAGACTCTGGTGATCTGATAAGGACTTCTCTTTTCAAGATATCAAAGGCTGTATAATGAAGGTCAGTAGGATCTCACACAAATTTAATTAGCCTATGTGCCAGTCAAGTGAGGCTTGCCAAGAGAAGTCACGTGGGCTTGGTGATTGACTAGCAAGCCAGCCGATTGAAGAATGGGAGGGCTTATATGTTAGCTAAGAGAGCCAATGAGGAATGTATCCTGAATTTGCATGTAAAAATTAGGTAATTGAAAAAGGCCTATTAAAGCACAATGTGATTTCTACTCAGAGCTTCCATTTCTGATGTCTTAATAAAGATGATTTTGAACACAGCCTTGGCGTCATTCTCACTCCTGTCTGGTTTCCAGTACCTCAGTCCATCGGTGTCAAAGGCTATGGAGGATACAGGGCCCTCCTCTTCACTTGGTGACTGCATGAAGGGACACTGAAGATTTTATTCTAGGAGCCAAGAGCCCAGAAGCACATGCTAGCAGGACTAGGAGATAGACCCTGGTAAGAGTGGAAGGGTAAGTAAATGAATCTGCAGTGTGCCCACACCTTCCCAGGAGGGGTCTCCTATGACTGACAGCATGGTGCTTTGGCACCTGTGGATTGGGGTATGTATATGGGGGAGTGGGGTAAGGTAGGAGAAAATAGAGACATTTATTATTAAGGGGTCTTTAAAAGTAATCAAAGGGTAATCAGGGGTCTTTAAAAAATGTATCTGGGAGTAATGTAAAAGTAATTTAGAAGTAATCTAGAAATAATTTGGAAATAATCTAAAAGTAATTTAGAAGTAATCTAGAGATAATTTAAAAGTAATCCAAAAGTAATTTAAAGATAATCATTGGTTTGAAAAGTAATGTGGTAGTTTTAATTAAGAAGTAACTGGAGGTTTGTATAATATATGATGAGAAGTGTCAACGAGGATCACCTAAATATAAGCCCAGAGTCCTACACTCAAGGAGCATCTAGAAGGAGTGGTCTTAAAACACAAGTGGGTGAAACTAGGCTGCACACAGATAGTTCTGTGAGAGAAGGCGATTCCCACCCCTATCAGGGGATATAGGGGCAAATAATAGCAGCAAGGAGCGCTGAGAAGAGATATATGTTGGGGCTGGCCATTTTGTTTGTTTGTTTATTGTATGTATTTAATGTATAGAGGAAAAATGAGATGTCAAGGAGTGACAATGAATTGATGAACTGTATTAAATAAGAAGAAGTCAAGAAATACATTATTTATTTAAGGTAGATGGTGTGTAGCACCCAAAAGATAGGTAGGGACTAGTGTGTTATTTTTGAAATATTATGAAGGAAAAATCAGGCAAAAAATGAGTTTGCAGCCAAAAAGTGTGGTTACTTCGAACCCCTGCAGCAGGCAGGTGCTAGGAGCCACAGGGTTAATTTTTTGGATCTGCATACTTGACATCTTTAGGAATCCAAAAAGTTATCAATGATAGAAAACCACATTACGGTTCCTACAAACTAAGTAAAGATAAAGTATGACAGAAATGAGAAAGATTAATTTGGCTTTAAAACAGCCAGCTATGCAGTTACAACGACAGGACATTTAGGGGTTGCAAATCAAAGTGAAGCAAAAACTGCCATTAGATCCCCATCGTCTAGTGAGCAGATAAGGGAATGTGATTTATTATAAGTCTTAAAAGTAAAATTTCACAGAAGGCCAGCGCAGGCTCACACAGCAAATAATGTTGTGGGACAGGGAAGCGGCATGGGATGTGTATTGCAATACAATGTAGAGTCATGGAGTGTTATGCATGCAGGTTTAACCATGCACTGAAAATTAGAGCACATTGGAGAGGTGCCAAGGAGGGGAACACTGTTACATTATGTCTGTGAACTGTGGAGACATTTTGTAAAGACATTTAAACAAATTGTGTCCAGCATCACAGGTTGGAAAAGGTGTCGCTGAGATTTAAAATGCAAATATGAGTGCAAAGTACAGTAAACAGTATGCTAATTTAATAATGAATATTTATGGGGAGTTACAAGGATAAATGAGACAAAAACACCTTTTTTGGGAAGACATGAGAGATGCACTAATTTGCATTTAGCATAAGGAAGCAATGAGCAACGAGGGAAAGCACTGAGACTAAAAGCACACACAGAATGAGTAAAAGGCATGATACATTTAAACCAGTTGGATTGAGGAAACATTAGGTTGAAAACGTATTTTTTATAGAAGTACACATCTTGATGGTCTGGCTTCAAAGAATAAGTAGAGCATTATTTAGTTGTTTAAATGGAAATGTATACATTAAAGAAGTGCAAACAGGTTGAGGCCCTCACAAAGAAGAATAAGGGAAGCTCGGCACATTTATTGGGGAGGAAATAGAGATGACCTAGGATCGAATCTCTATTATGATATGCTTGCAATAAGAGGGGGAGTGACACATGCATGCATATACACATGCATGCACACATGCGTACACACATGCATGCACACACACGCACATCCATACACACATGGTCTTATGGAAGTGTAGCCAATCTGTGAACTATAGGCAATGCACATAAAAGCACACAGGTAATCAGACAAAGGACTTCAATATTGCAATAAGAACACACACACACACAAGATGCTTTTGTTTTACATTTAGAGTGCTAAATGGGAAACTTATATTTGAAATAAAATATAAGGATATCTGGTCTTTTGGAAGAAATGTGAATGAAAGGATGAAGATTTGCCTGCTTATATTTAGGAGCACTGAAATTGCTGCCATACGAAAGCAATGGTGAAGACAGTAATAATATTTTACCACGGTTTTTGTCAGGGCTGTTTGAGTAAGTACAGAGACGTTTTGGAAAGCCTGTGGGAGTGGAAGCAAGGTCATGGAAAAAGATACAGTTGACTGTGGTGCATTTTTTCAGGCTGCTGCAAAAGGGGAATCATAAGAAAAACGTGAGAAAGCCAAGATAGTTCAAAAGAAAAGTGGCAAAAGATGCCATAGGATGGGCAATACTGATGAGTGGAGGAGAGCTGGGAATGCAGCAACCTATGGGTGCATCATAGGTGAATAATCAGCGACAGACAGATCAAAGAGGAAGTGGGGCCATGCAGAGAGGCTGAGGAAGGAGTTTTAGAAGAAGAGGTGGTTTTCAAAATAATCAAAACAGTTTTCAGAACATGCAAGGAGGGCTAATTAGAAAAGCACCTCTTGTATGTTCGGCATGTGGCATGAAAAGCCACATCGCGCATATGTAAAAGCCAAGGATATGCACAAGATGGACAATTCTCAATTGGGGGGACAGTTTATCCCCCAGTATATAGCTTGTGAGCTAAGGAAGGGTTTGCCCAGGATCTGACAGTGTATCAGACATGGACACTGAGAGTACAATAGGTACAGCAAACAGAGCGAGTGTAAAATGAATTCACTGCAGGGGCAATTTTATTGAGCCACCATGCAGACTCAGCAATATACAAACACAGGACACATATTGACACCTGGGATCGGAGGTGCTAATATGGTAGGAGGAAATCCTTTCACAGGAACAGGGGTATGCTTGATGCAGGACAACCTAATGTGTTCAGAATTATCAAATGATGCTAGGCACCAAGAGATGCCATGGGTTAGTGTGGCAGTAGGAGGAAAAATATTCGCTCTATTGGTAGACGCTGGAACTGCATGTCTTTGAACAAAGGGGAAAGGGTGTTAAATGGTGGGAATTATCAGAAGATTGAGGGTTCTTTGGAGTTATAAGTTGAATTTCTTTTTGTTGATAAATCATCAGTCTATAGGAGAGTTTATGACTGATTTTTGTTATATTTGTGACAGACACTAGTTAAGTATGTTTGGGAAGAGATTGGATGAGAAAACGTAAACATGATGATTTCATTCATGTTGATCAAAGGATAGTGTGTTCCACTTTTGGAATGCACCATTTGAGTGTGCATGAATTTATATTGGCAAGTAAAGGGCAAGTAGTTCTGCGAGGTGTTTAAACAGGACCAGAGTTTCTTGTATTTTGAGGTAAGCATTGTGCTAAATATGGCTATTTGGCCTAGTGGAGAAAGTGGTGACAATATTTCATGAGTTTTTGTTTAAACCACGGATACCTATGGATAAAGAGGGGGGACAGATAACCTCCATGAAATTAAAATAGCCAAAGTGTAAAAGAAAAGAAACATGCTCAAAGGAAGGGACAAAAAGAGTGGACTGTGGAGGACAGTGATGGTTCTCAAGGAAGGGTCTAGACTGAATGACATCACTGATGGTGACATATCTAGATAGGGCTCAACAAATTATGAAGGGGTGTTTCTTTTGGAGCATCACACACTGGAAAGGAAAAGGGAAAATCTTATAGCAGGTGGCAATAATGTAGCAGCATTCAGCATCATTTCAAAAAGGCTTGGAGAGAGTGCCACGTGTCCTGTGGACCGTAGTCCCTTATGACATGGTTCTAGTGAAATTAATAGAGGAACAACATTCCTCTATTCAGAGTGGCGGCAGAGTGGCAGTCTCTGCAGTGTTCCTACGAGGTTCCAGTATATACCTGTGTTTTGGAGTCTGTCTGCTGTGTCTACTGTGAGAGGGCCGGACTAGCATTCAAAAACCCTCTTTCCCGCGGAGCGGCGGCAGAGTGGCAGTGTCTGCAGTCTATGGCAGCTAGGGCAGTATGGCTTGTCAGCAGAAAGAACCGCACCTTCCATGCTTCTGCCTCTGCCAAAAGGCCGACGGTTGGTGATTCCATCCATTCTACCCATCCCGATTCTACTCAACCCGAGACTCTGGGTCCCCGACTGCAGAGCGCCAAAATAAACATGGCCCTTGTGGCCCATCAGGCTCACTCAGATTACGAAGTAGCCTCTCCCGCGCCGAGGCTTGCTTTTATCGTATCCGGATCCACTCCCGGACTGGATTTGGACCCGGCAGCATGCCAGCCGGAGGCCCGGGAACCTACTGCCTCTACCTGTCCCCCCACCATGGAGGAGTCTCTCTCTTCTGTCAGCCGTCTCCCGCCGCGTGAAGCGAGTGTGGAGTTGCCCCTCGGAGGAGAGGAAACGCTGCTCGCAACAGGTGAGGAGGGTCTGGTGGGTGAAGAGGGACGGGTGAGCAGCCTAAGCCTCCTGTTCGCCCGACTGCGGTCGAGTGGCACGGGCCTGCGATTCGCTTCCAGCAGAGACCTGTACTTTGGACCCACACCTCCCTACAGTGGTTCCTATTTTCCATCATTCTCCCCTGGATGTTAGGGCAGTGCAAACTGTCTCAGCTGCAGTGGACTATTCCGACACGGTTTTGCCCGACCCCCCTGGGGGAGCTCCGCAAAACGACAGCTCCATCAAACCTCCTCAGGTTTCTAAAAAGGCCACGCTGTTAAAAAAGAAAGGAGGATTGGTACGCAGGAAATGATGCGCACACCTACGACAAAAGTCTGGACTCAAAGCCCAGCCGACCCAGCACCAAAGACTTTCCAGCGCACCTTCGAGGCATCAGCTCCATCAGCAGAAGGAGGACATATCCCAGCTGTCGGCAAATAATAGATTTTTCGCAAACCTCCTAAAAAAGAAAGTATCAGTGCCAGAAGAACTTTCGGATGCCGAGATTTTAAGGGTTATCACGGATCAAAGTCTTCTTGCAAATACCACTGGGGAGACTATTGACGCGCGACCAGTATTTTCACTAGAACCAGCATGCTTTTCTTTTTCTAGAACAGTCTCTGATGCCAATATCAGGTGGCACTTTGGCTCCCCACGAATTGGTGCACTCTCCCTTCCAAGTCCTTCTACTAAAGCGACAACTGAGCCGGAGGGAGCCATAAATCCATCAAGTCCACGGTTATCTGCAGTGGACCCTCAAGCCCCCGAAACTATGGGACTCCTCTCAGGGGACCCGGCCGCATGGCCCGCAGCTCCGGTAGCTAGGGTGCCCACAACAAAGTCTTCTCTGCAGAAACGGGGGTGTCTAAGACCTTCGGTGAGTGCCTTTATCGACCTAAGTTGTGTCGAAGACCCTTCGTTTATTTAAATTCACGCAAACGAAATAGAAACCATTGACTTTGCACCAGCGATCTCAAACTCAGGAGAGATGGTGGGGGAATCTCGAATGAACACCGAACACCCCCCCACAGCCTCGCAAGTGCAAGCTCCGGACCTCAGACCACACCCCAAGCAAGGCAAGGGACCTGACTTGGTTGCACAAACGAGCCCTGTGACTCCTAGACTCTCTGCTGGGTCTCCGAATGTTAGCCCTCAAACTGTATCTAGCCCAACGAGACCTCTATGGTCAAGTGAGAAAACAGGAAAGTCAGTAAAAGACACCTCGCCCAAAAAGACCGATCTAAGGCTTATCATGTCTACGGTAACCTTGGCCATGACTCCCTTTTGTAAATTATACGAGTCTATAAATGACTCAATGAGAGATCATACCTCCATTATAGCGATGATGAATAGTCGTCTGATCTTTTTGGAAGGTTACATCAACGCACTCAACAACAAAATGGATAAAGGTGCCACGGACGAGAGGTACGCAAAGTCTTCGGCGGCTACACAATCGACGCAAGTCCAGCTGGTGGACTTCAGTTCTTAGACCCTTGAACCATGGCCGATTCTCCAACTTGAGGACCTCAGAACAGAGCCCAGAAATGTGCCCCCCCGCGTGGGCCTCATGAAGACCAAGTCAAAGCCGGCAACGGCAAAGGCAAATGGAGCAATCTGCGATGAACCTATTTTAATCATAACAGGCCAGGAGTCTACTCATGATCTGAATGCAAAGGTGAATGTACTGGCAACAAAAGGTCACCTTATGACCCAAAAGCAAACTACCATTAAGTTCTTCTCTACGCAATCGATCAGCAGCAAAGAGCCGATGTCGAACGAAAAGGGGGAGCCGCACCGAGGGTCTGAGAAACCTTCTAAGAACTAACCTTCTAGAACTGTGGTTGAGCTTAAACCATCTAGTCAGAAGATTGGATCTACTGATTTAGAAAGCGTACCCGCAACCCAGGAAATCAATCATGCAACAGATGAGGATTTACTAAATCTTAGTGTCTACACACTATCTGACGACCAGGGAGAAAGTAACAATCCCCACCACACGGACGTTGAGACCTCTACTTTCTATACTCTAGAAAGTCGTTGTAAGAAGCTCCAAACAAATTCCAGTTGGGGGACCCGATCGGTAAAGGGCAGATCTCCTGAATCACACCAAACCACCCATCAAGGAATCAAATTGGATGAGTCTAACTCAGAAAACGCTCCCCCACGACAAAGGACAAAAGAAAGTGATTCTCCTTCGAGACAAAGTTCCCCCCTTGCAACTAAATGGGTCCATGCCACACGGGCCAAACAGCTACCGGAAAAGCGAAATCCTACAGAATCTAATATGAAAGACAAGAAAAATCGGCACAACTATAAACCAAGCGAAAAGAAAGCATCAGGAACAACAGAACGTGTTTCTAAATCAAAACGTAATTTTAAGATTGAACAGCTACCAAATAACAAAAAGTATGTGATACTGAATAGAAGTTATTTGTTACAACTTCTCAAATGTATACCAACGCTCTGCAAAGTAGAAACAAACGATCTAGCCAGGGTCGAACCATTTCACCAAGGGAAAACTGCATGTGCCTATTTGCATGTGCACACGAACTGGGCAAAAGTTAGGATCTCCGAGGCAGCAGAACATTTATTAAAGTTGGGCTTCGATCTGTTCGAACTTGAAGAGAGTGTTTCATCCACTTCTCTAAGGAAACCATCTGAAACGGATGAGCCACTCACACTCCTTCGTCCAGCCAACTTGAGCAATAAATTAAAATCATCTACAAGACCTTTGGAAGTGAGAGGCTTGAAAAGAACTGTCTCAACCTGCAATCAATCTTCACAAGACGCTTCCCCCCGAGTCTCATCCTCGAGCTCGTGCTATGAAGTAGAGAGCCGGCAGCCGACAATCGTCACCAGGACTAATGAAATTGCCTACAAAGATCCTTTAGGCATAGGAAGATGCCCTCTTAGCCCCACGCCAAAAATTGTACGGACTATAAATCAATCCCTGGGTGGAAACGACATTGGCGTCCAAGAATCTCAAAAACAACCCCCATTAGCGCAACTATGGGCTTGGTTACTAAAGGCACTGATGCTAAATAAGAACAAATAGCAATCCGCCGAGAACTTTTCAGCACCCCTTGCTACCAAACAAACATCTGGGAAACCAGACCTCTCCTTGGGGTCTTGGAATCCTCGTGGATTTCAACATCTGACTAAGAAAGGTGACCTAAACTTGGGGTGTTTGGATATCATCTGTTTACAAGAAACTTGGACGATCGAACGTCCCTCAATGGACGGCTACGACTTGGCATTTGTTGCAGCGGTCAAAGGAACTTTTGGCCGCCCGTCATCTGGCCTCAGAAACGCAATTCGCTGCGGCTCCGGATTACAGTTAAAGAACACTCTGAGATTCACAACTTATCTCTTGGCCACGGAAGTCAGTTGGAACCATTCTGAGGTGGAAAAGGGAAAGTCTAAAGCGCAACCTTTAATCATCATTAACGTCTATTGGAACCCTCCAGCCATGACTGACTCTTTCTTCATAGCCTTGATTGAAGATACTATCGACGAAGCTCTGGTAAGGAGTCCAGAGGCTTTGCTAATCATATGCGGAGACCTAAATGCCACCTGGTTGCCACATGATTCAGCTGATGATTTTCATCTTTTTTCGTCTCTTAGAAACAAACGGGGGGTGGCGTGGCTGTCATCGATGTCATCCTGGGATTTACTCTGAGCGGAGGACCTATTCACCAGAGAAGAGAGGCCTCCTACTTGGGAAAGAGGAAATTCCTTCGCGGACATTGATCACATTTTCATAAGCAGGTATTTGGCAGGTCTTTCCATTTCGTTTGAAGTACGAAGATCTTCTGCTAGTGATCACAATTTGCTGGTACTGAAATGGAAGACAAAAATGCTCGACAACATAGTCATGCCCGTTCAAGTGGAGTCAAACAACCAGCAAAACCGCTTAAGATTATCAGAAACCTCGATTTCGAAGATAATGGCCCAATACCTGAGAATAGGAAACGAGCCCGACAAACTGATCGATCCGCAATTACCAGATTATCAACCGCTTCTGGTCCCTTTTAGATCTAAATCCAATGGTCCTAGACAGAGTAACAACCTGGCCAGACATGAATACTGCAAAGAACTGGTTCTGAGACGGCGCTCAGTGAGGAAAGCAAAAAGAAAACTTCACGTTTTCCCATCACAAGAAAATCAGGCTACCTTCAAGCAGGAACAGCAAACTTATAAATCATGGATCAGGCAATACCGCAGTAATTTACACCAACAAGATGCGGAAGCCATGTTGAAGTTGGTCTGCGGCCACCATCCTCGGGAGTTTTGGGCTCTCCTTAGATCGACTTTTTCTCCTTTTGAGGAATCGCCTTCAAATCCGATCTGTGAAACAACCTGGATAAATGTTTACGCAAACCTATTCCTGGTGCCTGCATCTTCAAGTTCTCTGGAATTTAGCACAAAATTCGAACCATGGGTAGATCTGAGCAGTGAAGCCGAGATCTTCAAAGTCCTTCGCAGACTCAAACCATCGCAAGCGCCCGGCCCGGATGGAATCACAAACCTTGATCTAAAGAAATACCCAACAGAATGGTCTTCATTGATCAGCGAAATCTTTAAACGATGTAAACAGGCAAGGCAAATTCCGTCTTCATGGACAACCTCAATAATAGTCCCAATATTCCAAAAAGGCCAGAAAGAGGATCCTAAGAACTACTGCCCAATCGCGCTTCTGGACACGATTGGCAAGGTGTTCGGCTCTTTACTACTCCAAAAAATTCAGCGATGGGCAAGTGAAGCAGAATGCGCTGACCCGTGTCAAATGGGATTCACAAAAAACAACGGCACAACGACCAACATTATGTTCCTCAGCGCACTCAAAAGCAAGGTGCTGGGAGGAGGCCAGAGAGTGTTCCTTGCCTTCATAGATCTGGCGCAAGCCTTTGATCAAGTAAATAGAGTGAGTCTGTGGATAAAGCTGAGCCTTTGGAAATGCCCCGCTGAAGTCCTTCAGCCAATTCAAGCACTTCATCAGGACACAAAGGTACGCGTGAGACTAAACCAAGCTGGCCTGCTATCGTCAGAAATCTCAGTCACCCATGGAGTGAAACAGGGATGCCCCCTTGCTCCGGTACTTTTTATCGCTTACTTGGGCGATTTCAAAGCCTCAGAACTAACTATCTGCTCCTTCCCGCCGACTATGGGAAAGTTGACAACCACTAGGCTACTCTACGCGGACGATCTAATCCTAATGGATATGACCCCTTTTGGCCTCCAGCACCAGCTCGATAACTTGGCTGCCTATATTAGAGCAAACGATTTAACCATCAATGCATCTAAAACCAAGATTCTGACCCTGGAAAAACATAACCGACCACAAGAAAAACTATCCTGGTACTTGGATGGGGCTCCACTAGAAAAAGACTCCAGTATTAAATATCTAGGAGCAACACTAGACTGTTCTAGTATCAACGGAACCCTTCAGAGTTGCTTAATGACCAAAGCAAAAAATCTAGCGGCGCAAGCCCGGGCAATGGATACAAAGTTTTGTCACTTTTCCTTGCTACCATTGATCAAATTCTATAGGATGAAGGTTGTTCCATCACTCACCTACGCAGCGGAAGCCCTTGCCCACACGCCTGTCAATCTGTGGCTGAAGTTAGAGGGTTACTTCTGTCGCATGGTCCTAGGTCTCCCAAAGTCAACATCGGCTCCCCTTATTAGAAGAGAGCTAGGTCTCCTCTCATTGGAAGGGACCATGGAGATAAAATCCATGGTGCTCTACAGGAAAATGCTGCTTCCAGATTGCTCACATGTGCTAGCCATCGTACGTGCTGAAATTCTGACAGCACGCTGTTCTGTTTTAAAATCTTGGGAAATGGCGCGTAAAGCGAAACTTTTGGAAATCCACTCTTCAGAGCAAGATCTCATCCGCAACCCTTCTAAAATAAAAAGGAAAATCAGTGAGCTGGACTGGATTCAAACCTTGAACAATGCAATGAAAGCAAAATCAGTCAGCCATCTTCCACCCTATCAAAGCAAACTGAACATTGTTCCGAACTATTTGAGCAAGTTTCCCAACAAAGCTGCAAGAACCTTGTTTTTGAAAGCGCATTTAAATTTACTGCCGACTAATGAGATTTTAAAAATCAGAGGATAGAGTAACTCAAACACATGCCGTTTTTGTGAAAATGACACTAACGTAGAAACAATATGTCACTTACTCCTAAACTGCCCAGGAACCAGGGCTATAGCCGAGAAATTCTTGTTACCACATCTTTCAGCATCATATACCAGGGAAGAAGAACTTTGGTGGACTCGCCTAATGAGTGGAGAAAGAAATACTTGGACAATTTCCACTACACAGACTCTTAAGTTTATCTTATCCTTATGAAAGTTAAATCATCGTCATAACCACAATTCCTCTTCTGAAATGTAATGATCTCCTTTTCCATTTTCTTCTTTTTGGTCTTTCTGTCATGATACAGCTTCTTGTTCTACATTTTCACTTTCTTCTTTTCTTCACTTCGTTTTGTTTTCTACTATGTTTTGTAAAAATCATTAATTTGATTAAATCAACTAAATAAAATGAAAAACAACATTAAAGTACAGGCATGCAAGGGATTATAAATATGATCAATACAAATGTTTGTATTATGATTAGACTAATTAGTGAAAGATGAAAATAAAAAGTTGACCTTAAACAGCATAGGAGTAAGATGCTAAAATTAAAAACATTGACGTCAATGCTGGATATAATTGAATAGTGTAGTGTATTTCAATAAAAACACAGTGTGATTAATAAAGGGTCAAAGTGGTATGGTTGGCCAAGATTGAGTTGATTATATAAGAGAATTTTACAGAACTAATCCAAAGAACATATATGGGTAAGTAAAAAAAAACATTATTTTTGAATGTATATGATGATGGTGGTTTATGTTTTACGATGAAACCTACTGTCCTTTCTTGAGCATGGGAGGAGTGTCTATATGGCCTTTGCAGAGTATAACAATATAATGAGAAGAAACATTATATTTTGACAGAGGTGAGTACTGGTGAAACAATTAGAGTCAGAAGAAGTAAGTATTGGTTCACATCACAAAATGTGTGAACTTTATTAGGAGTAAGAAGACCCAGGTAAGTACAGGAAAAGGGCAGTAAGGGATACAGTATTTTCAAATATGTAGCATTTTCCCAAGATAGGTACAAACAGGTGTGAGTATAGCATAACATGTATATGCAAGTATGGCCATCTCTAATGACAAGGACACAGAAGACTTCAGATAACAGGTGGAGTAACCTTTTTTAAATTCTGACAAATATCAAGATGCCAAAAGGGTAGATTTGGCAGAAGTGTAGGAAATATTTAGAATTGGCAACACAATGTATATATGTCACATGTTTATATATTTAATAGGAACAGTGCTGGGTTCCAAATAGCAGGGGTAGGTAAGATTAGTGTAGGTGAAGCGGCAGGTGACAAGCGGCATGGTGAAATGTGTCAATTATGTTTTAACAGAATAAAGGCATGGTGAAGGAAAGAAAACAGTGGCCCAACACGACCAGAAGGAAGACTTCAAGACACAGAGAAGAACATTCAGCTAAGCAGGAAGGAGCCAAATACAGGCCTGAGTGCTACGCTAATTAAAAAGTGTTATGTGCACCAACGATCCAGAAAAAGCAAGCCTAGAGTTGAATGGATTGAGAGTGTCAAAAAATGACCGCAGTAGATATTTTAGATTAAACAGCCTGGAGAAAGGGTCTATGTTAGGGATAAACCTGACACCTTGCCAGATTTAAACATGAATTTTCCTCTATTTCGGTTTTCTACAGAAAGTAAGAACACACATCAGCATTGTCTTCATGAGCTACAGATGCGCCAAGAAGACAGGAGAGGGAAAACTGAAGAAGACATTATTTTTTAGTGTTTTTAATCTGTTATGTTGTTTGTCGTTTGTTATTTTTTGACTCTTTGGTCTGAGAATGTCGACGTTAGGAAAATGTTTGTTATTTAAAAGATATGTAGTTTTGAAAAAAAAAAAGCCTATAAGAAAATAAGATCAATATCGGAGACAGGTGGATGTATTTATTGTATAAATCCAGATCACAAGCCAAGTCCTGACATCAGCCAGCATGTATTTAAATAGAAGTTAAACATATGTGAAAAGAAAGAAAGGAGTAGACATCACAGAAATATAGTACAAATTGTTTAGGGGCAGAAATGTCTGAAAGGAAAAACTTAGGGTGTAATTCATGGATTATTTGCGCTGAAAAAAATGGGATTTGTGCGCCATTCTGCCCGCAATTTCCCATTTCTTAAACAGGGATTTGCGGGCAGAATGGCACACAAATCCCGTTTTTTTCGGCACAAAGAGTACATGAATCAGGGCACTAGTTTTTGGAGGGTTGGAGTTGAAGAGGAAGTACTGACGATAGAGACATACTTATTTGTAAAAGGAAACTCCTTCAGTTTTATATTACAGGTGGATGGGAGAGATCTATACACAAGGGGAATTTGCGGCGCCCAACACTGCAAGCAGAGAGAAAAGATCGAGAGACCCAGCTGCTCTTTGACAGACATTTCTGCTGTCTAATTGTAAAAACAAAATGTTTTCCTGCAGACTCCCCATCCTTGTGTTCCCCAGAAGAAGTGATCAATTGCCCCCACCCCCCTGTTCAATTGTTCTTTGACAATACGAATCAAAGGTTCAAGTGCTGTGTGATTAAAGAGACACACAAAAAGGACAATGGACTCCTGGCCTATGTGTTTAAAGGGCCTGGGAGACATGCTCCAAAGCAGTACAAAAAGGACAAATTCAACCGGATAAGATGATCCGTGGATGCTAAACCAAGATGAATCCGGTGGAAGACGTGCCAATGGAAGAAAAAAGAAAAGAAAACAAATAATACAATTGAAATATGCAGGAGGGAGAGAATGGGAAATACAGAGATGTAGTAATTATGGGGTGGGAGTAAGGAAAAAATGTGCAGTAAAAGCCATACATAAACAATTTGTGAAAATGGGATGGTGGGTTCTCTCAAGGAATGATTTTCTCTCAATTCTCAAAGTGGCCATAATTGACTGATGTGTATAGTTAGTTTGGCATTAATTGGGTAATAGAGGTGGGATTCAGATAAAATCAAACAAAGGTATTCTTTAAAGATACATACATGTTAGAGTATATTGGAACAGAATGCAGATAACGTGCCAAGCTGATCAATAGATCCCGTATTGCAAAAATCAGAATTGTAACACTTTTGAGGACAAAATGCACATTTTAGGGTGATATATATTTTTAAGGGTCAGAATGCCACATGCAGTTGAGGGTATCTCGGGTATTATACATATATCATGAATATCGAAAATCGAGTCTGTAAACTAAACAGAAGCAGAGTTATGCCCACAAGTAAATAACAAACTCCCCATTGGTAGGGGCACAGAACAGTCAGACTAGAGAAAAGACAACTACACTAAAAAAAAAAGATGGTGGGAGAATATATTCATGCAAGATAATTAAAACATTCTCTAACAGCAGTTCATGGATAGTTCACTGCAGCTGGTGTATATATTTAGAATTTCTTGGCAGCAATTCTGACATTGACGGGTCGGGGAGGCCAGTTAGAGGTCTGGAAAGTGCCAATTAGAGCAGTCAAATTCATCTCATTTGTTGCTCAGTTTGCAACAAATGAGATGAACAAGCATGGTATAGCCTGCCAAAAAGTCTCTGGTGATCTGATAAGGACTGCTACTTTCAAGACATCAAACAATTTATAATGAAGGTCAGTAGGATCTCACACACATTTTATTAGCCTATGTGCCAGTCAAGTGAGGCTTGCCATGAGGAGTTATGTAGGCTTGGTGATTGACTAGCAAGCCAGCCAATTTAAGAAATGGGGGGCATGTTTGTTATCTAAGAAAGCCTATGAGAAATGTATCCAGTATATGCATGTACAAATGAGGTCATTGAAAAAGGCCTATTAAAGCATGATGAGATATCTGCTCAGAGCTGCCACTTCTGATGTCTTAATAAGGATGATTTTGAACACAGCCCTGGCATCACTTGTCCTCTTGTCTGGTCTCCAGTACCTCAGTCCACCGGTGTAAAAGGCTATGGAGGATGCAGGGCCCTACTCTTCAACTTTCAAGAAGAAACAGCTCCTTTTGAATTAATAAGAGTACGAAAGGAGTCTTTCTGCCTTGGATGCCATGCCAATAACACTGACCCGGAAGGACTATGATAGGTGATAAATATGGTTGCAAAGGTAGTACCTCATGAAAATCAAATGTGATTTGAAACATCACGAGAAATCACTTGACAATTAAGAAGGACATTTAGTCAATAAAAGAATGCTTGCCAAAACAAGGACAGGTCCCCAAATGGCATCTTAACCCGAATAAAGTTATGCAGTGCTGAAAGTGGGCAGAAGGTGGAATATAGAGAGTGATATTATACGAGAAACTGTTGCATCAATGCTTCAATAGCAAAGGAACCCATAAATGGTTCAGATCTAGAACCCATCCAGAGTCAATGGGTAGCCTGCTTAACAGTAGCCCCCCAAACAAATAAGGAAGAAACTGAGATCGCAGACACTGTAGATACATTCAAGATGACTTCTGGAAATGTAGACACATTGGAGCAGGTAGGTACCCAAAACAGTTGACCTTAAACAGCATAGGAGTAAGATGCTAAAATTAAAAACATTGACGTCAATGCTGGATATAATTGAATAGTGTAGTGTATTTCAATAAAAACACAGTGTGATTAATAAAGGGTCAAAGTGGTATGGTTGGCCAAGATTGAGTTGATTATATAAGAGAATTTTACAGAACTAATCCAAAGAACATATATGGGTAAGTAACAAAAACATTATTTTTGAATGTATATGATGATGGTGGTTTATGTTTTACGATGAAACCTACTGTCCTTTCTTGTGCATGGGAGGAGTGTCTATATGGCCTTTGCAGAGTATAACAATATAATGAGAAGAAACATTATATTTTGACAGAGGTGAGTACTGGTGAAACAATTAGAGTCAGAAGAAGTAAGTATTGGTTCACATCACAAAATGTGTGAACATTATTAGGAGTAAGAAGACCCAGGTAAGTACAGGAAAAGGGCAGTAAGGGATACAGTATTTTCAAATATGTAGCATTTTAGGTACAAACAGGTGTGAGTATAGCATAACATGTATATGCAAGTATGGCCATCTCTAATGACAAGGACACAGAAGACTTCAGATAACAGGTGGAGTAACCTTTTTTAAATTCTGACAAATATCAAGATGCCAAAAGGGTAGATATGGCAGAAGTGTAGGAAATATTTAGAATTGGCAACACAATGTATATATGTCACATTTTTATATATTTAATAGGAACAGTGCTGGGTTCCAAATAGCAGGGGTAGGTAAGATTAGTGTAGGTGAAGCGGCAGGTGACAAGCGGCATGGTGAAATGTGTCAATTATGTTTTAACAGAATCAAGGCATGGTGAAGGAAAGAAAACAGTGGCCCAACACGACCAGAAGGAAGACTTCAAAGACACAGAGAAGAACATTCAGCTAAGCAGGAAGAAGCCAAATACAGGCCTGAGTGCTACGCTAATTAAAAAGTGTTATGTGCACCAACGATCCAGAAAAAGCAAGCCTAGAGTTGAATGGATTGAGAGTGTCAAAAAATGACCGCAGTAGATATTTTAGATTAAACAGCCTGGAGAAAGGGTCTATGTTAGGGATAAACCTGACACCTTGCCAGATTTAAACATGCATTTTCCTCTATTTCGGTTTTCTACAGAAAGTAAGAACACACATCAGCATTGTCTTCATGAGCTACAGATGCGCCAAGAAGACAGGAGAGGGAAAACTGAAGAAGACATTATTTTTTAGTGTTTTTAATCTGTTATGTTGTTTGTCGTTTGTTATTTTTTGACTCTTTGGTCTGAGAATGTCGACGTTAGGAAAATGTTTGTTATTTAAAAGATATGTAGTTTTGAAAAAAAAAAAAAGCCTATAAGAAAATAAGATCAATATCGGAGACAGGTGGATGTATTTATTGTATAAATCCAGATCACAAGCCAAGTCCTGACATCAGCCAGCATGTATTTAAATAGAAGTTAAACATATGTGAAAAGAAAGAAAGGAGTAGACATCACAGAAATATAGTACAAATTGTTTAGGGGCAGAAATGTCTGAAAGGAAAAACTTAGGGTGTAATTCATGGATTATTTGCGCTGAAAAAAATGGGATTTGTGCGCCATTCTGCCCGCAATTTCCCATTTCTTAAACAGGGATTTGCGGGCAGAATGACACACAAATCCCGTTTTTTTCGGCACAAAGAGTACATGAATCAGGGCACTAGTTTTTGGAGGGTTGGAGTTGAAGAGGAAGTACTGACGATAGAGACATACTTATTTTTAAAAGGAAACTCCTTCAGTTTTATATTACAGGTGGATGGGAGAGATCTATACACAAGGGGAATTTGCGGCGCCCAACACTGCAAGCAGAGAGAAAAGATCGAGAGACCCAGCTGCTCTTTGACAGACATTTCTGCTGTCTAATTGTAAAAACAAAATGTTTTCCTGCAGACTCCCCATCCTTGTGTTCCCCAGAAGAAGTGATCAATTGCCCCCACCCCCCTGTTCAATTGTTCTTTGACAATACGAATCAAAGGTTCAAGTGCTGTGTGATTAAAAAGACACACAAAAAGGACAATGGACTCCTGGCCTATGTGTTTAAAGGGCCTGGGAGACATGCTCCAAAGCAGTACAAAAAGGACAAATTCAACCGGATAAGATGATCCGTGGATGCTAAACCAAGATGAATCCGGTGGAAGACGTGCCAATGGAAGAAAAAAGAAAAGAAAACAAATAATACAATTGAAATATGCAGGAGGGAGAGAATGGGAAATACAGAGATGTAGTCATTATGGGGTGGGAGTAAGGAAAAAATGTGCAGTAAAAGCCATACATAAACAATTTGTGAAAATGGGATAGTGGGTTCTCTCAAGGAATGATTTTCTCTCGATTCTCATAGTGGCCATAATTGACTGATGTGTATAGTTAGTTTAGCATTAATTGGGTAATAGAGGTGGGATTCAGATAAAATCAAACAAAGGTATTCTTTAAAGATACATACATGTTAGAGTATATTGGAACAGAATGCAGATAACGTGTCAAGCTTATCAATAGATCCAGTATTGCAAAAATCAGAATTGTAACACTTTTGAGGACAAAACGCACATTTTAGGGTGATATATATTTTTAAGGGTCAGAATGCCACATGCAGTTGAGGGTATCTCAGGTATTATACATATATCATGAATATCGAAAATCGAGTCTGTAAACTAAACAGAAGCAGAGTTATGCCCAAAAGTAAATAACAAACTCCCCATTGGTAGGGGCACAGAACAGTCAGACTAGAGAAAAGACAACTACACTAAAAAAAAAAGATGGTGGGAGAATATATTCATGCAAGATAATTAAAACATTCTCTAACAGCAGTTCATGGATAGTTCACTGCAGCTGGTGTATATATTTAGAATTTCTTGGCAGCAATTCTGACATTGACGGGTCGGGGAGGCCAGTTAGAGGTCTGGAAAGTGCCAATTAGAGCAGTCTAATTCATCTCATTTGTTGCTCAGTTTGCAACAAATGAGATGAACAAGCATGGTATAGCCTGCCAAAAAGTCTCTGGTGATCTGATAAGGACTGCTACTTTCAAGACATCAAACAATTTATAATGAAGGTCAGTAGGATCTCACACACATTTTATTAGCCTATGTGCCAGTCAAGTGAGGCTTGCCATGAGGAGTTATGTAGGCTTGGTGATTGACTAGCAAGCCAGCCAATTTAAGAAATGGGGGGCATGTTTGTTATCTAAGAAAGCCTATGAGAAATGTATCCAGTATATGCATGTACAAATGAGGTCATTGAAAAAGGCCTATTAAAGCATGATGAGATATCTGCTCAGAGCTGCCACTTCTGATGTCTCAATAATGATGATTTTGAACACAGCCCTGGCATCAGTTGTCCTCTTGTCTGGTCTCCAGTACCTCAGTCCACCGGTGTAAAAGGCTATGGAGGATGCAGGGCCCTACTCTTCAACTTTCAAGAAGAAACAGCTCCTTTTGAATTAATAAGAGTACGAAAGGAGTCTTTCTGCCTTGGATGCCATGCTAATAACACTGACCCGGAAGGACTATGATAGGTGATAAATATGGTTGCAAAGGTAGTACCTCATGAAAATCAAATGTGATTTGAAACATTACGAGAAATCACTTGACAATTAAGAAGAACATCGAGTCAATAAAAGAATGCTTGCCAAAACAAGGACAGGTCCCCAAATGGCATCTTAACCCGAATAAAGTTATGCAGTGCTGAAAGTGGGCAGAAGGTGGAATATGGAGAGAGTGATATTATACGAGAAACTGTTGCATCAATGCTTCAATAGCAAAGGAACCCATAAATGGTTCAGATCTAGAACCCATCCAGAGTCAATGGGTAGCCTGCTTAACAGTAGCCCCCCATACAAATAAGGAAGAAACTGAGATCGCAGACACTGTAGATACATTCAAGATGACTTCTGGAAATGTAGACACATTGGAGCAGGTAGGTACCCGAAATGTCTCACAGCAGGCAAATCAGTGAGAATCTGCAAAAGAAGCAGAGGCCCAGAAGGTGGAGCACATTTTACCAAATAGATTTAAGAACCATGGAGATCATTTTGGTGGAGGTGTAATGTAAAGCTAGTGCATGAATTCCATGTGTAAGATTTGTACGCATTAGATTTACATTAGAGCTCATTTCCAATCATTTGTATGGTGGAGACGAGGGTCAGATTGTAAGATATGATTCTGTCTCGCCCTTCCTCTCCACCATAAAAATACTCCAGCATTTGCTCCATCATGTATTTTCATGTTGGTGCCAATGCTATCAATTCCTATGGAGACTGCCTGCATTTTACACCTGCAAATGGCAGGCATATTTAGCAGGGATCCATTGTAAACACTACCTGCCATGCATAAAGGGCAAGCTGCGCTTACTCATTTTGCACGGTGGAGTGCAAAAAGGTGGCATACAAGTGAGAACGCTACCTTTTTACCCTCCACTTTTGCAATGTTGAACATTATGCAGAGGGGAACTGCCTATGCAAAAGTGTAAACGTAACAGGTCCTCTCCACGTAATTAATGCACAACTAAAAAATGAGCTCCTGTGAGTTATACCAACCCTGGTACGTTTTGTCCCACCATCATTTTATTTATGCAGTTTAGAAAGGGAAATCTGTGGCCTGTGGTCTTTCTTCTACACACACACTGCTCAGCAAATGATGTCACTGCCGGTGTGTCAGTGGAGAGAAAAAAGCGTCCAGCGGATATTCGGGGCAGAAGAGGACAACGAGCGGATGCTAAGAGATCTGCTTACGGAGTGGAAGATATGTGCTTGTAAATGCAGAAATTGTGTCTGTGTGCACCAAGCAGTTGAGCTGTAGATAAAGGCCAGCTTGCATCATCGCAGCAATTTCAGAAAGAACTTTCCTTATTTATGAAATCCTGATCCCCCACCACTCGAAGTTACCACACATCCCTTCACACAACACTTGGCCCTGAAACAGATCATTTACACAATAACACGACAATGTGGTGTACCTCTAGATGAGTAGCATTTTTACTTTCCCCAAGGAGCTGCAACTGTGATAAGACTCTTTCACCATGAAACACTGTGCTACCGAGGATTGACCGCCATCGACTAAACGACTATTTAACATATTTCTGCAAAAATAATACTTTTGTACGTTTGTTGCAGCAACAAAAAACATGCATTTCTTTCATATCATTAAAACAAACAATGACATGATCAGTTCCCACTGGCAGCATTGCAATATATGATGAGCCGCGCCCCGTTTTGGGCGTGCAATGCACTGCACCGCAGTTGTTTTCTGACTATACGATGAATTCATTTTAGTGCATGTACCTCAGCAGCCATAGGACAGCAGGGTACAGCAAGAAGAAACAAGTGGATTGATCTAGTGGGCAGAATGAGGACCGTGTTAGATGTTGCTGCATGGATGCCTGGAACATCTCAGTCCCCCCCTTTATTTAGAGATGAAGAAGTAAACATTTCCATGATGGTAATGCTCCCCTGTGTGGGGGAGGGGGCGTTTTTATGTGACACATTAAAATCAGATGTAAGGCGCTGGGAGCTCACAAGCCTTCAAAGAGCGGTTTCCCGGGAAGAAATATGTCTCAGGCTGTAGGGAAAGTGACGCTTATGTCTCCTAAGGGCCACATTTGCGAGAGAAAAGTACACATAGTTGAAAAGTGTGTCCTCTTTCCATGAAATCTATACCTAGACGTTTTACACCTCTCTTCAGCGAAGACATCCTATTTTAGTGCAGTGCACCAATTAAATTCCAAACATGTACTGAAAATATAACACTGGATAGGGGATTCTTTTGTGACACTGTCTATCATTGCATGGTCTTTGGCTCAATACCTTTTATTCTTTTATGTGTTTTTAAGACATAACCAGTGCTCAACATTGAGAAGAGCAGTGGTGGAAATGGAAATAAATTGGTGGGGTGTCCCACCAAGGCTGGGGTGGGGGCGGAGTTTGGAGGTGCAGTGCCTGAGGAGGCAGGGTTCAGGGGGCTGGGTGGGCTGGCAGTTGACCTCCGATCAAAGGAAATGTCCAAAATAAAATGTTTAAACAGTGCAATTACTTTCATGCTTTTTCTTTTCAAACTATATATCAATTCCACTTTAAACCACTTCCATGGCACTGGTGATGAGTTACTTTACTATGCAGATAATAGTTTTGATCAGTATTGCTAAGTAAATATTCTTTAAAATGCACAATTTGCACCCCATTTTATGAAAAAAACTCGCTCTTGGGTACTATTCAAACAGGGTCAGAAAAGGAATGACTTGCCATTTACAACTATGGGTCACTTTTTTATTGGTGACTGAGACAATTTTATGACCCAGTCCGACCCTGCTCAGTACATGCATTAACACAATCACAGGATGATCGGCACATGTACACGGGAGCAAACTGTACCAGCCATCTGTGCACCTAAACTACCAACAGCAATGTTAGTCTGCACTGTTATCTGAGCTCATGCAGAGGAGTAGTTTAAGCAGACTGTGAAAGCATCATTAAGAAGAGCAATTACTCTAGCTAATGGGGAAAAAGCAGATAATCTGTGGGGAAATCCTGGTTTAAACCGAGGGATTGTCCTGCAACCTTGTTCTTAAAACCTGCTGATTTCTGTTCACCATAAGCAATTTTTTCTTTCACTTGAACCACACCCGGCACAACTGCTCCAGCTCCCCTCTGAAAGCAGTTGGGTAGCTGCATTGTGTGGGATGGTTTCAATTTTAATAGAGGTATTTATTCATGCAAGGTTTGTCAGATACCTGTATATTTATTTATTTATGCAATGTTTATCGGATACAGGTATCCAGCAAACAAACATTGCATAAATAAATAATCCAGGTCCATGTATCCGACAAACATTGCATAAATAAATAAATAAACCAGGTTGTGGCTGAGGACTTCAACTTCTTCTGCTGACCCCTTTGCTTGAGGTCACCAGAGGAAGCTCCAGTTTGCTTTTCCTGCAGCTGTGACCTCTATCAAAGTGAGTCAGAGAGTGTTAAGTCTTATGTCAAAGATGGCAAACGCACACCTGCAGAGAGGCAAATCTGCCTACAATGCACGCCAACTACCGACACCCCACTGCACCTCCCCTCTCATCAGAATGCAGGCACAAAACCATTCAGTGACTAATTGCCCACCATTAGCAGTTTCTTGCCCTCAATTCTGATTGGAGGGGCTGGTCATGGTGGCAATATGCTGCTCCACCCCACTACTCCATGCCGTTGTGGGTGCTTTCTTTTTTTCCCCTGAGCGTAGAGGATGGGTTTGGGGAGCATGACTCTGGTCTGATCCTGAGTTCCGGCTACACATCTGGTACCGGATCTCAGATCCAGTGAGAACTGGCCTGATTGCCAGTGCTGGAGAAGAGTATAAAACAGGTTACGTATTGACTTATAAAAAGAAAATATACCCCATACTTCTTTTTCCCCCCAAAATGTACCCTATGCAAAACATGCACTAACAAAAAGACATTGTTTAATGAGGTGATATACACCAAGGCAGAGGGCCGACCCTGTTGTTAATGACCTGCCATCCAAGTTAAGGGCCCAAGAAGGGTCAAGCTGCCACTGAAGGACATTCGAGTAAGCACACGCGGGTGCCAAAGGGGAAAATACATTTTAAAAAAGTACTTACTTTGTGTGGGAGAGAGAGTCCGTTTTTCTCTGCTGGTTCGGAATCATTACTGAAAACGGACTTCCTCTCCCACACACAGCATCACTGCAGGACTGACTAAAGGTAAGTGTGTTTTAGTAAGGGAAGCATAGGAAGATGGGCGCACAGCACTGGAGGAAAGCGAGCTTACATCAGAGAGCACGGTCCGCATTCTAAGCTCTCTGATTGGCTAGCACCCATGCCCAGGATGCTAATTAGAAATAATGAGTAGATAAGGAGGCCGCATGGAACATATTGTGCACCAAACTTTCACACGTCTTCTATATACACCGTTTTCAGTGCTTTATGCAGTGTTTATAGAATTAACACGAAGGAACCAAACAAAGAAATCTGTCAGGCATTTTTTTCTATGTAGTCTCGCAGTATTGATATCCAATTTTTTGATCCAGGACCCTCGCTTCGGGATGAAACACACACCCTCTGCCACTAACAGCTAGCTTTGTACCGGCCCTCAGGACTCAGGTCCTTCGGGCATGCAAGCATCAACACCGCAAGATTACCACCCACTTTTCCCACTGTAATAGTGGCAAGAAAACTACTAGCAGTCTCCCTGTTTACTTTCACGAGGAACTGGGCCCTTCAAATCCCCTTGCCCCAAGAACGTAAGACCCATCCATAGCACAAATCTCCTTGTCTTTATTAAATATTCAATGACAGGGATTGCAGCATGAACAATGCAAAATCCTCCAAGTGTCTCTTTATCTAGGTGCATGTCATCCAGTTTTGTTAACCTGTGACATCACAAATATGAGGTTACCTCCAAAAACTGTGCAAGGGATTGGTTAGCAAGGTGAACTACATATAAATTCTATAATGGGTTAGTGCGATTATTGGACAAGCCATATCTGGTGACTCCCCCTGGGACCACCTCTATGTGTTGTAAATACAAGGTTTCATGTTAGCTAAAGGTAATTGGTCAATGCAACATACAAGCACACTGACATCAGGCTCCTCACGAAACATTAATAAGAACTAGCATTCACAGCTAGGTCAGTACATTTGATTTTTATATTGGAACCATGACAAAAAATCAATAAGTTGCTTTACAACAAAATCAGTGAGTTGGGGAGCGTGTACACAAACTGACGTGACAATAACAAATAAGTGGCTTAATAAGGTAAACCCTAACAACTGAAATGGCGAAACTAAATAAGTGTGTCCTGAACAATGATGTTTAGGAAAAAGGGGCGTTTCCTAATGGTCTCTGTCAGATTAATATGCCCAGACGACACGTGTTTCAAGCATCTGCTCTTCCTCAGGGCTTTGTGTTAATCAAAACATGGATACATGAAGCCATAATTACAAAGGAAATTATAAACACATTTTGTAAATTAAAATATCATGTAACATAAAACAACATGAACCAAAAACAAACAGAAACATGGAGAGAGAGACAGAGAGAATAAAACAAGGTCTACTGTTAATTACAATAGTAGTTGGGCTCAAGGCAGTAACATGATAATATCCATGGAACAATGTGTTCAGGTGAACATTACATAAATTACTGTTTGTTGATCAAAATTGCTAGTGGGTCCATTGGGCGTGATGAATCCCACATGCAGATAGGTGGTAACATTTTTGTAGTTGCAGTTCATGTGATGACAAAAGTAGGCACTTGCCGATGAGCTGCTCCCCATGGTATTCTGTGTGATCAGTGAATGTACCATGAAAGCCACTGCATACACTGTAAAAAAGGAGGTATATATGTAGAGTACTCCAATGCCTTTTGACTGCTTTGTGCAAGTATATTAAAAACGATTGGACAGCCACTGTGCACTTTCTTACCTAGAGCCCACCACACACACAAGGTAACATTTTGTCATCTCATTAACCGCAACTACAAAAATGTTACCATATACATGGATAGTTCTCATCAGCATGTATAATATCAACACAAATAGGTCCTGCCACAACTTCCATGTTATGTAATGCTGGATGCCTTTTACATTGTCCATAGAGTCCATGAGACCATTTGAAAAAGTCTTTGAAAGAATTCTGCAAAGATTGCCTCAGCGCTGTCTGGGTTTACCTTCATACCTTCTTGTGATATTAACTGTCCAATGTACGTACAACACCAAGTTTTGGCAATATTGCAGTGTCGCCTTTTTCTGCTAACACTGTCAACAGCTGTCTGAATCTTTTTTTCACTGTTCTTCTGATCTGCTATGGATCAGGATATTGTCTACATACTTAATGACTGTGCTATCCAGGTGTATGTCGCCTAGGTCCTTTTGGAGGAACCTATTAAATATAGAAGGTGATTAAAAGTCCTCCTGAGGAAGTCTTGTGTGTTTCCAATTTAAATGTCTATATAGAAACAATGTCAGATCCTGTGATTCCGCATAAAGTGTTATAGAGAAGAAAGTGTTCTTCAAATCTATTACAGTGAAATGGGCATCTTTCTCTGAAATGCTACATAGTATTGTTGCTGGATTTGGAACTAATTGAAACTCTGCTTCAACAATATTTTTCACAGGGTGCAAGTCCTTAATAAACACCATAATCCCCCTCATGCCTTCTTCACCGGGTATACAGCCGAGTTTACATTGCGATTCTGAATGCACAAAGATCCCTTGCTGCACTAACGCAGAGATTGTCCCAAAAATGCTGTTGTCTGCCTCCCTGGACAAAGGATATTGTTTTGCCCTTGGTAAAATAGCCCCTGGCCTAAGCTTGATTTTAACAGCTCCTACTCCCTTTAGCAGGCCAACGTAATATAGGCTGTTGGTCCATAAAACTCTCAGTACTCACTCTAGGTCTTCCTCAAGAAAAGGTGGTGGTGCCTTTTTCAGTAAGGCCATTCTCTGAGATACTTCCCTATAATGAATTCTCACCCAATAAGTAATGCTCATATAAAACACTTTGTTGAGGTCCTGATAATCGTCATGGAACAATTCTCATCCTGTATCATCGGTCCCATGCAGTACTACTATCTCGTCTCTCAATATAACTGTCTCGAGTTCTAGTGGGAACTCTTGGCCCTCCTTCTTGTCCAAGGGGATCTCTTGGTCAGCACAGAAATCCATTGGGTAAAGAAAGCAGTTTGGACTGTATCCCTGGAAGCCATGCTAATAATACTTCCACTCCATATTGGAATAACTCGGGGTTCACTGTCAACCCCCGCTGTACAGTCTGCCTGCAAAATGCCTGACCAAATTCTTGTACTGTCGTGTATTGAATTACCGGGGTTAAGCATACTATCCCCTGTTCGGTGAATGAAATGGTCATATGAATTCGGCTCATCTTGTCCCTACCCATTATGTTGACCATTGTCTGTTGTGGAGGCTGCAGGTATTCTTGTGTCTGTGGTGTGTGCAGCATGGAATGTTGTGACCGAACCGGTGCACTTTGTGTTGGCGCCATTTGGGGCACATATGTCTGCGTCTGCATGTGATCTTGGGCATAATAGTCTGGTTGCTCCATCTGGCATGTTGGCTGGTATGTCATCACCCTATTCTGCTGTGCTCTACCCCAGCTCCTGCATAGTCATGCTATGTGACCTACTCTACTGCATGTCCAGCATTGTGGTGGATCTCCCATGGGTCTCTGCTGTCCTCCGTTATGCCCATCTCCACCCTGCTGCATTAGGTATTCAAACCCTTTTAACCGGGGCATTACTCCCCTTCCGCGTGGCCAATAAGTTGCATCTCCTATTCCCGCAAAACTTCCCCCTGTCATCTGTTGTTGATTTTTCATGCTCTGAATAACTACTCCCTCTCTGCTCATCAACATCACCATTTCCATTGTATACTTTGATAGCTTCTTCTGCACTAATTTCACTTCTTCCTGCTTCCTTTCCTCGCATTTCTTTCTCGCGTCCTCCTGCATTAGTCAGTAATAATGCACTATAGTCAGCTGAATTTCTGACCATGGTTTTGCTTCCATTCCCACTAACTTCTTTAATTGCTTCTGTATCTGCTCTGGAAGCCCTTGGCTTAATATGTGATAAAATAATCCTACTGATTCATCCCACAGCTCTCTCGCCTCGAGATACTAACATTCTTGTATCTGAAGTGGGTCTTCGTCCTCATGCGTTTTGTGTGCCATAATTGTGCTTAAGTCAGATGTGTCTGGGTACTGTACACTTAGAGCCTACCATCTGGCTGCTCTGCAGTTATTAAACGGTGTGTCATTGTGCGCCATGATCTGTGCTGTCATGCCCTGGGATACCCTACCCATTTCCAAACGTTATCGGCTACTTCTCCAAGAATGGCAGAGTTTAACCTCTACATGTTGCCCACTGCGACAGTGTCGTCCCTGCTGTCATTCTAACTCATATATCCATTGCCCCACTCCTGCAGTCAATGAGGGCAACTTGTACCTCATATTATCCTTGTCCATCTGTTGCCATGGTATATAATGTGGTTGTCCGCCACCCTTTTCAAGCAAAGAAAACTGTGTCAATTGTACTCCCCTGTCATGCTTCCCTATGTCTTTGGTGGCTGTAAACGCTCTCACCATACTCACTATTTTCCGCCGCGGTAAGGCTCTTAGCCTTTGTGCATATTAAGGATTAAATATTAAGTTCAATGCACTGTGCATTGTCCACAAGGCCTTCTGGGTCCTGGGTCCTCAAAACCTCCAACTCTCTGTTCGTAAATACCTTCCTACTCAGAGTCTTCGGTCCTCCACCTCCAACTCCCTCAGGGTCAGTCACTTCTCCAAGCAATGAGTTGGTGGTAGATCTCCTTCTCTGGCTGCGGCCTCCCTCTGGAATAGCCTCCCTGCCTCACTGACACTTGAGGAGAACCATCTCTGGTTCCCAAAGCACCTCAAGACCTTCCTCTTTACTTCTGCCTTCTCACTTCCTCTCCCATGCTTATTTCCTGTCTGATACTTCACTGGTCACCTGGCTACCCACTGATTTTAGGCCCAGGTTCCTGCCCACCCAGTTACACACCCACACTGCCTCCCGGCAACCCTTGCACTGGGGTCTTTATCTGTAACCCTACATTCCCCCTACCTGCACTTTTGGACACCTGCTGTCTGCACTTACCCTTGCACCTACCACCTGCTGGCCGCACATCTTGTTATTGTTTTGATCCCATGTACAGCACAGCCCCTTCCCCCCTGGCACTTTTCCCCTGCCCCCCTCCCCTGCACTTGCTCAATCTAAATGTCACTTGGCCTAGTGAGATCATTGTCTCTGTCCTCCCTCTGTTCCGCCTTCCTTGCCTTGTGGTGCCTTGAAACACTTGTGTATAGGCGCGTTACAAATGCCATATCATATCATATCATATCGGGTACATTGGTCTGTGCTATGCTATCTACCTTTGGGATGCTTAAGGCGTCCTTCAGGTTCTACCTTACTTTTCTCAGTGTCTTCCTCTCCACCCCACAATGTCTCTGTTTTTCTTCTTTCTCTTCCTTCTCTCCTCTCTTCACTTCCTCCATTATCTCTGTTCATTCTCTGTCCTCTACTTCTGTCCCATTATGCTTCTGAACTTCCTCCTCCATATTTCTATGCTCGGCTGTATTCCTTCTGTCCAATTTGAGCAGCACCTGTGCCCCTAACCACTCATTTGGCAAGACTGTCACTTTATCATCCCACTATGTCCCAATATCCCTTTGTCGCCTCCCCTCAGTTTTGCCTGCATCTCGCTGCACTCCTCGCTTTTGTCATTCACAGCCTCTATTCTCGTTTGCCTGCTTCATGCCACTTAGCGTGTCTTTGCTGCTATACGTGGGGGTGCCTAAACGGGGTGGTATATCCTGCTGGTGCTGATAATTCCTTCAAGTGGGAAAATACCTGACTTTCTGTTGTGGGGTCTATGATGCCCCCCACATTTCTCTGGTTCAGCATCCACTCTTTCTTGGGTGGTCCTCTTCACCATCCTGAAACATTTTCCATAGCTCCAGTATAGTGAATCTGTTACTCAATTTCTTCCCCTTATAGGTGTCATGTAAATACGTAGTCATGTGTTGCAGCACATATTTAGAAACACTGCCCTCCCGGCGTCATGGTTTTGCCATTTTGCACTCTGTATCGTGAGTCCATTTCACGCTATACTTATGTATTTTGTCTTGATACCACGGAAGGGACTTGCACAAAGTTTTAATGGGTGTGTCCCCCATGGCAGCACGCCACTATCTGAATACTTATTTACTTCAACTCAAGTCGGAATTTGACATCTTTGAAACTTTGTCAAATTATTTATTTCACAATTGTCTTCAATTCTCAATCAAATTCTCAAAAACTGTAACAATTCTCAAAATATTCCACCAGCCTCTCCATCTCACCACCATCAACAAGAGCATGCTCCGCACACCACCCACACTGTATTCTCTGCCCTTAAAGGCCAAGCCACAATTCCTTCATGTGCTCTTCAAGCCCAGCCCAAATGACATACCAGTCTTTGCTAATCCAAACATCACCTTGTCAAGCTAGAAACCATTGCCTTCCATTTCCAAACACTTCTTGTTTCTCTCTTTTCCCTCTTTTCTCTTACTCCTACGTCTGTGACCCACTACAGGCTTTCACTCTCATATCAACACACCATGTCCTATTCAACAAGGTTATATGTGATGTCACAAGCTTAAGGCAATAATCCTGGTACTTTGAGTACGAAATCTCAAGTGTTACAACACCCCAAGACAAAATAGCACAAATGACATCACACACAGCCACCTTCCTGTCCTTCAAATCACAGGGAATACCAAAATCATGTGTTCCTTCTTCTATACTGCTGCATATAGGAATACATCTCCATGAGATAAACTAAGAAACCACCTTCTGTGACTTAACCGAGATATGCTAGCGCCTAGACACAGCGTTCCATACATACATTATCTGTAAACCAAGTTACCTAGCCAGAAAACAAGTATCCGACTTTTTGACTTTTATTGTTTTCATCCGAAAATTAAGCCAGCGCCTAGAGAACAGGTGTACTTTTTCCTTCTTTTTTCTTTTTCATCCATAAGCTTAGTTGACCGCCTAAAAACAAGTGTACATTTTTTCCTTTTTTTATCCGCAACCTAGCTAACAACCTGGAAACAGGGAATCCTTCACTGTAACACAAAACAAATGACAAACAACAATTTCCCCTCCGCGATATTTGAGGTATGGGTGAGTCTATAACTACACTCCGTTGACCTGCTGTAGCTTCACGGGCACTGCTCCTCCCACAATCTGCCACTCTGTCATCTGGTCTGATTGGTGGGTCATGGGGAGCAGACAGGAATTTCTCGAAGGCAGCTCCCGACAACCTTCTGAAGAGCCATGCATGTTTTTTTCAATCCGGTCCTCACGGGTCGTGACGCATCCCTTTAGGCTTCCAGCAGGAAAATGACAGTATACATTGCTGAGAGGCCTTAGCGACCGTCCTCTACTACGACTTGTAATAGTGGGAAGGGAACTATTATCAGTCTCCTCGTTTACTTGCAAGAGGAACTGGGCCCTGGAAATCCTCTCCCCAAGAATGGAAGACCCGGCCACAAGACAATGTTCACTGTCTTTATTAACAATTCAATTACAGGGATTACAGCATGAACAATGCAACCTTCAGCAAGCACTCTCACTCTTCAGGCACGTGTCATCCAGTTTTGTTTACCTGTGATATCACAAAAATAAGGTTACCTCCAAAAACCTAACAGGGGAAGGGATTGGTTAGCAAGATTAACTACATGTACATTCTATAATGGGTAAGCGCGATTATTGGACAAGCCATATCTGGTGGCTCCTCCTGGGACCACCTCTATGTGTTGTGAATACAAGGTTACAGGTTAGCGAAAGGTAATTGCCCAATGCAACATAGAACAAGCTTAGTGTTGTTAAGGATTTCAATCAGGCACTCACCCAGGTCTCCCCTAGCATGTAGTGCGCAATGAAATATTTTTATTTGTGTCTATAAGTTCAATATTCTGAATAATATACCACTCATATCACACCCGCCTCAAAATACCCTAGGTCCACTGAACCAGGAATCAGGCTAGTTTGCAAAGGTAAATATGTATTTTATTTATTTGATATTCAAAACTCACATAAGTTTAATATATATATATATATATATATATATATATATATATATATATATATATATATATATATATATATATATATACATATATATATATATATATATATATATATATATATGGGACAGCAATCACCTAACAGTGACAATACAATTCAGAAAATTGAATTCACTTATAATGATGCAGAATAGAAAAAACAGGAAAAAGAACAGTTTCGGTTTGTGAACAGATAGCTTTTAGGTCAATATTCCTATTGCAAAGTTTCTAAAATACAAATGGGCAATCCTACACAGATGTAAGTAATCAGCAGATATTCATGAATGAAAGACAATGTCTACAGTTTAAATGCAATCTTCCCTCCCCAAACAAGAAAGGAAATCGTTTTTGGAAAACGACACTTTTGAAATGGCAGCTGAAAAATGGTTTTGTGACACAATGCAAAATGGTCAAAATGCTTAATTGGAGAAAAATCCTTAGGAAAGCAACTCTAAGCAAGTCCTAACACAAATGAGCTATTATATAACCAACAGTACACACTTTAGATCAGGATGGGATGGAAAAAAAATTTGATGGGAAAAGACACTTGGGAAACTTTTTCTAAAATGTCAATTTGCTACAAACATTTACTTTGTGATTTTCAACAAAAATGTTTTAGTTGTGGATGTAGCTAAGGGTCTTAGGTATCAGAGAGAGTGGAAATGTCTTTTCTATCTGTAACTTTGCAGAAGTTATAGAGGTTTTAGTGAGAGGCGTTTTTGCAAAATATGCACAGAGAAAAGCAGAAACTCGGTTTTAAAAATGCCAGCTAGGTTTTATTATACTATATTAATGACTGTGAAAAAGAGGAGGCCACACATGAATCTTCACAGTCACATGGCCAGTGCAACTATTCATGTGGTGGATACTCAATTACTTTCTGGGATTTATTTTAGTTACTCAAAATCACTAAGGAGCTATGGTTTTGTAACACAGATGAGAAAAATCAGCGCAAGAAGGATTCTAACAATACTAGGGTTCTGAATTTAAAGATGGGATGGGTTGAGATTTGGATAATACAATGCAGATATACTATGGGTCACTGTTCTTCCTATTAATACTTCCAGTCCCTTGTAATTAAATTGGACGGTCACACTCTGGTCATTGGATCGGGTCAGGTCTACCGGCAGCAGGGCACTTCTGGAGGGATTGGATCAGCGGCACAATTCTGGTCAATTTTGGACTGCTCCTCAGACTGGATTTGGATGGGCCCTTCTGGTCATTGGACACGGTAGATTACAGGATGCAAGTTTCAGCGGGAAAGCCTTAATGGTAGCAAGCCAAGTAAAATCAGAATTATATCCCCTCAAGTTTGGGATATTTAAATTAGGTCTAGCTAGAAAGAGTTCAGCAATGCTAAAGTCTGGATTCTGCAAGGAAATCTGGATCTTCAAAGAAGTCTGGAGTCAGCTACAAGATGAAGAGTTCTGGAACAAGGTGCTGCATGGAAATCCAGATGTGTTCTGGAAGCAGTGTGTGTATATGGAGTGAAGTTCCTACATTTATACTATCAAATGACATCACCAAGTTTTATGGTGTGGGCAGAATTTCAAAACACACCCCTACGGCTGTGAGTGGCCACAGGCACATGCTTTGTTTTGGTTGGCAGTCAGAAAAGAGCTGTCATCTTTACAATGGGATTTAGGAACTCCCACATTGATTTTGACAAAAACATAACATTTGAAATGTCCACTTCTAAAATTATGTACCGTTATAAAATCAGACAAATACATTTCATATTTGTTTGTCTATATTCACATTCAATCCCCATCTTTGTGAGAGCTGTCTGTTATTCTACGGATTTTTATCAATTTTAAACATTGGATTAATGATTTCCAATTCGGTACATCTCTGGGTGCTTATCAGTGTATCATCTACATACAATCTTAGGTTTGCAACATTAATAGTTCTGCTACAATGATAATTTTTTCATAACTTTGGTCCCTTAAATGGTACATGCTTCACCAATGTCTTCAAATCAAAAGCCTGAAATTAGGTTAATCTCTACCAATTACCAGATGTATCCCTCTTTAGGTTGCTCAGTTAAAGAGTTTCAACTTTAATCACAAATAAGGATTTAAAAAGTCCCCATAGTTTTTTTTTTCTTTGTACCTCCCCTTCACAGGCAACAGCGGTCACAGTCCTTTGATCAGGGAGGTGTGTCCCCTTCCTGGAGAGGGAAGCTTCCCTGTAGAGATCAGTTGGACAGCTTGCCATTGTTCTTGGCTCAGCCCCAGACGAATGTCTAATGCGGTCTCATTGTGCTCCTTGTTGTCATTATGCAGGAACCATTAGGCTTCCTGTTTTCAAGGGAGTGTCAAGCTGAGATGTCAACTTTCCCAGGCGAGGCACTGTCCAATCAGAATTAAGCAGTTACTTCCACTGGGTTACTGTAAGATTCACAATAAAGTCTTTCTTTAACACATATAAAAATAAGCACAGTTTATAAGGGATTTGGACATTTAAAAGAATGAAGCTATTCACAAACATGCTTTAAATAGGCTCATTTTGCAATTTCTTCCTGAAAAAGAAACACCTTTAAACTGGGTTTGACAGCTAATTTCCTTAAGCAGCTGTCAGGCAGTGAGGCCTGTATCCCTCTGACTACCTGGAGAATCTATGATTTCAACACACTTTCCCTTTCAATAATTCACTGGAAAGATGACAGAATTTAGTGCCAAAACAGCACTTGGAAGGTTGCCATTGATTAGAAAGCTGTATTTAAGGGCATGTTCGGACTTTAGCCCTTCTGTGGCCTTGCTTCATGTGACAGGTGACAGTTGACAGGTGACATTCAGTGATTCCTGTTTTTACACTGATTTTCACTTTGTGTGGCAGGGTGGGCAGCCTCTTGTGATAGTGAACCATGCACAGTTTTGCAGATTTGGCGTGCACAGTGGTTAGTGCCTCCATTTTTGGCAGTTTCGTCCCCCCATTGGCAAAGGGATGTAGTAGGGTGCCTTTGCATGGGTAAAAATATTCCACCCCGCCCGACTCCATCATGACGGCCAGTCATGGGGGAGTCGGGCACATGGGATTATTTTTCCTACGGTCCATGTGAAGAAATCCGGTTGCTTCTCCCGTCAGTGATGGATGCATAACGCTCTCCTTGCTGGTTCTGGTTGGAAGTGTGGAGTGACACTCCGGGCTCTTTTTTTTTTTCCTTGTCCCCGAGCAGGTCCTCCTTGGTGCTTAGGTGGATTTAATTTCAGTACTAGAAAACGGAACACAGCACGGTTATTGCAATTTCCCCACTTCTGTTCCCTGAGGGGTGTAGTGGGGCGGATGCATGCATTGAATACAATTTACAATATTCCCCATCTATATTTAAAAATTGGTCTTAACACTATCCTCACACGTACTCAATGGACATTTAATAATTATTTTTAGATCTCTGGATTTTCCCCCTCTGGGTTTCCGGTAGGCTCTTCTATTTGCCTCAAAGTATGCATGGGATGGCAACTCTTTAGTTGGTTTATGTGGACCCACTTGTCTTTCCCTTCTGTCAAATTTCCCTTGGGGATGCGGATTCTGTAGGCGACTCGTGAGATACTGTCCACAATTTCAAAAGGACCCCGCCAACTTGGGAGAAATTAGCGCTCTTTGGCTTGGTTCCTTTGGAAATTGTACAAGTATACCCTGTCTCTTAATTGATATTCCTTTTTAGTTGTCTTCAGGTCATTGTGGGTCTTCATACTGTCCGTAGATCTTTCAAGATTCTTCTGAGCATACGCAAAAGCATGTTGAAGGTGTTTGTGGTCTGTGCCTGGTCAACACAGTAGCAAGGGGAGCCAGAGACAGGGCTGATCATATCTCTCAATCCGCCAGAGTCATACTCACAGTGGAGTAACTTTCCTGAAAATGTTGTGGGTACAGGACATCTAAATGAAAGGTGCATCTGCCAAATAAGGGGGACAAAATGGTGTGCCACAAAAGTTGGGTGGGACAAACATCCTTGCCCCCCAACTTACACGTATGCGCATGCAGGAATGTGCATGACGAACTCCTATATTAATCCCCTTCAGACACAGTTTGCATCTCCAGATCACGGCAGGAGTTGCCATAAGCACCCTGGGCAAACTGAAAATACTTGCTTAACACTTCTCATGCACTACCAAGAAGTTTGAATGTTTAAATGCCAGTTCCAAGCAGTGATAAGCACTTCCGTTCCAGGACCAGTTTCATTTTGCGGTACAAAAAGGTCACTAAAAAGCAGTGAGACAGGATTCGGTGAGTTGCTATGCGATTAAATCTCGTACATCTCATTTAGCTCAGTAGTCAATGTTTTTTTTAAAAAAAATAGATATGGTTTGCTGCTCACCCTAAAACTAAAACCTTATTCTTCACCTTCCACCCTAAATATTAGCCTGGCGCTCTTAGGCAGCTTGACGGTGGTCCTATTTGTAAAGAATCACTGGACTACACACCACACTGCACTTTCCCACATGGAATGTGCATTAAGGCCCAACCCCAAATGCAGCATACCATTGGGTGACAACAACAGCACCTTCTCCATGGGGCAGCTTTTAATGGGACGTCCCTTTTTTGTGACTCATTGCAAAAAGGTTGAACCAAGCAGAGGCACATCACTACTGCAAGGAATCATTGAAACCCCTACCTGGTGATAGACACACCACAAATAATGTGTTTCAGAGAGGTCTGTGTACAACGATAAGCTACTCCAATCGGGCCCATCATAATATATTCACCATAGGCAATCCGGTGAACTTTCACCTTCACTGCAATCACCCAGAGTGCTTCTGTTTTGTGTCAAGATATTACTGACAGAAATGTAGCCCAGAAGTCCCCTTTAACCCTGCTCCGAGATGTCCCAACAGCAGTTTTTCCCCAAGGTTATCATATTTGCCTTTACATGACATATCTCCTGAACTGTTGTTTACTCTAGGATCTTCTGCTCTAAAACATGACGGTATCACTGTGAGCGTCTCCATTCTTGGATGTCCCCATTGGTATCTCCTCTTAGGTACTCTCTGCTGCTATTTCACTCAACTGTGATTTGCTCTTTGTTGTTTTCCCCTATTATTTTGTCCCACAGTGATTCTTCCCCACTTGTGTCTGCTCTCAGGTACACCCCAATGATGAATCTCTCTTCTCGGACTTGCCCCTGGGTGACCCCATGGTTGTTTGCTCCAGAATACCTAGCATCTTTAGTTTGACCGACTGTGGTTAAGCCCCACAGTAATGACCAAGGATCTTTGCCAGGAGAAACAATGACGCTCTAGAATTCTCCTCACAGTGTATCTGATTGATTTCTTAGTATACTATAAAGGGGGAAACCCAATTCTTACTACCTAAGTAGTAGCTCTACCTTTTATCGGGGAGATAATAATGTTAGACAATGGAGGTAGTTAGCTATAATCAACAGTTTACAGTCAATATGCATTAAATTAGTACTGTAAAATTCGTTATGCAATCATTTTTAATAGTACATTTTCAGTAGAAAAACACATTTTCTTAAAAAAGCTAAGGGCCAATCCCTTACACTTTACATAAAACAATTATTATACACAATTCAATTTATGTTAAAAAACACACAGACAATGTAGTCGTGACACTTTGTTATTAGAGCCCTTTAGTGGCCTCAATCTGATTGTCAGGTAATTGATTCTATTGACAGCGCAGGGAGTGATTGCTATCTTGCACTGTTTATACAACCCTACTTCAGGTAGCTATATTCGTCAATCTAGTGCTTAATCTAGATGGAAGAACTCTACATGTTTCAGTTCTCAAAGCATTATCTAGGAACTTTCATCAGGAGTGGTGTCACTGTCTCTGGAGATATTACAGTAAAAATAACAATAATAACAGCGGCTTTCCATCAACTTTAGAGCGTGCTATCAATGCATATCTCTTGAGTTGGTAAATCTTGGTGTTCGTGTTTTAATGTCGAACTTGGGTGTTCTTTACTGCAGCTGTTGATAACAAACAGAGATAAAGAAGAGAGATGTGCTATAAGTGCTGTTTCAATCTTAAAGATAAACCTAGTTTATCAGCCTTAACTAGGTTGAATAATTACCTAGTCTTGTCAGGGCGAGTGGGTCTTTAAAAGGTATGTTCCTGTATATATCGGGAAGTTATCCTTTTTATAGTCCGATGTTGGCTTCTGAATAAATCTATGTCTACAGTCAGTACATACTGATTCTCTCTCTCATTACGCTTATAATGAATTAGATAGTGACTTACCTCTGTTTGAGGGGGTATCTTAATGCTTAAGATGTAAGGGAGCCTGGAGAAGTAATCTCAGTAAAATTTCTCTCGTCTATCCTTCTGTGTTAGTTAGATCGTCATCCCCCGGCAATTTATATTCAGTTGTGCCTAGGACGATATTCATTGGGATTAATATGGGTTGGCCGAACTCGTAATGAAAAACCTCTAGTTGCAGGTATTTACTTCTTGTTTGTGCTCCCCTTTCCATTGGTGTAATGTAGCCCAAATTGGGGGGAGGCGAGCAGTCGTTATTTGCCTTGTTAGATTTTCATATCGTGGCGACGATAATTACTACAAGTAACGAGAGAAAGTATCCGGCTAGGGCTGGAGTGTCTATTCCTTTACACAAAGTGGCTTTAGAGGTCCGCGTTTTTCAGCGGCATAACTCGTATTAGTATTATTCAAGCTTATGTCACGCTAACCGGCAAAATATGTCGATTTACCTGAATCTTGTGGGATGGGATTACAACAAACATACATTACACCAGAATCCAAATAACAGGACAAACTCAAGAAGATGGCAAGTTGCTGTTTTATTAACAATGATCTATTACAACGAACATCAACGGGCATACGCTCATTCTCAGATTTCCACAAAAAATACAATGATGTACTTCTTTATACATCAGAACAGCGTCATGCTACGTGGCAATAGTAAAAAACATATCAAGGCTTGGAATTGGTTATGAGACACATCTAGATATACAATCATATATCATCATGAATAACTTGTCCAACATGTATATTTAAGAAAAATCAGTTACACAGTCTTTCATTGATTTCTCAAGCTATAAGGTCCTTCGTTATAAGGACTAATACAATTGGTTTGGCACGCTTGTGCCATGTCTGTAACATTCAGTTCAAATAGCAGCACGTAAACCAAGACCCAGGTACAAGCAGATAGGACATGAAGCTGCCCCACCACCCAATTACCCAACATATCGCATCACCCATGCCTTCTGCCATGAAATTTCTGTTTGTACTTGGCCTTGCAGAGTACTCTTGTCCTAGGAATGCAACAGGAGTGAGGGCAGTCACTATTGTGTCTGGAACTTCAAGTTCAAGCCCTATTTTCATCCTTGACTCCCATGACAAGAGACCATGATTCTGTTTATTCTGCGGCTTTTAAATGTCTTGAATAAACTTGGCATCCTTTGTGTTCCTTCTTGCACCTTAATGTGAGAGAATTCATCCTCTGCACACATGTTCCTCTTCAGCGCAGATAGCTGACCGCAACTTCTGAGATCTTGACTGCAGGCCAGACAGCCTCCCAATGCAGCTCAACAACCTGCTATTCTCTCCATGGTTCTTTGTCTTCCTTATTTCATGATACCAATGTCCAGTTTCTGTACAGTGACGTCCCTGCCTGCATTCTATTCACTACGTGTAGCTAGCCTATATGATGACTTTCAGCGAATGTACATTCATTAAACTCCTGATTTCTGCAGCACTTTCTAACGCGTAATCTTCTTCTTTTACACTTTTAAGATTCACTTGATTCTTTACTTCGTCATTTCTCCTCTAGAATCCACAACATAGTTTTCATTCAGTAGTTCAGGATTTTGTGCACACTTTCTTGTGGCGTCATCAGTTAATTTTCTTAGCTTTTTCTCATATTCCTTCAGGGAGTTCCTCCTACAGGCTGTCATCAGCATGAGTGTACTTTTGATATGGTCGTCTTAATGGATACCGTCTTCCATATAATCGCTAAAGTATTGGTACAATAGCTGGTCTTAGACAGCTCATGGTCTCATGACTCCAATACAGGGGAGGTAGGGTGGTAGGATCTCCTGCAGATATGTACGTCTGCTCCTCTACATTACCCACACCCTCCAATATGAACGAGCAGCATCAAGACCTTGATGAACTCTGAACTAGGCCCTGTATATGACCAACACAACATGCCAGAACCATCCCACCCATTTTCAAAACATGAATAAATCAAGGACAGCCAGAACCCTTTGGCCTGAAAAATGCTCTCAATCCAGGATCGCTTCTCCTTTGACCTTCTTGCTATTTCTTCTGCATCCTTACTCTACCCACGTGGCTCTCTCTCACACACACACATGCCACCAAAACGAATGACGTGGCACTATACAGGAGCACTTTACACACTGCATCACGTTAAGATTGAACACTTGGCTTCGTTCCAGAGACCATGGGTGTAGAAACAATTTCGAAACCAAAATAAGTCTTGATCATTTTAGCAAATTTGCTTTCACGAATTGCCCATATCAGTATATTGGGCAAGCAATCAAATTGCTTAATTTTCTCAGTGGTAACAACAACGATCCTGAGCAAACTCCAGGTAACAGGATACAACCCAGTAGGGTCCACGCAGCACCTCGTCCTCTCAAGGCAGGTCGACTGAGTACTGCTACAATGATTAATAGTATAATCTGTAATCAGAGCACCTTCAAGTAGGTAGGATTCGATCTCATGTCCTCAAAGGGATGCTATTGTTGATTATATCACAGCTGTGCTGCACATGTTAAGCTCTTTTAAATACTGCAGCACATTTTGCATAAGTACTTTTTCACTCATTATATGACTGGTTGGGTCAAGAGTTTTTGGGCCTCATTACACGGATGGTGGTAAAGATTTACCGGTACCGGTAAAATACCGGTACCGGTAAATCCTTACCGCCTTACTACGAGGTCCCTTTGCGGGTCAGGGGATTTAACGCCTGCTTTTTGCAGGCGTAAAAAAATCCAACCCGCAAAGGGACCTCGGAGCTAATTACGGCACCGCAAAATTGCGGTGCCGTAATTAGCGCCTTCCCCATTCCCATAGAGCCCAATGGGGCAAAAAAAAGGAATGGGGAAGGGCAATGGTGGAAGGGGGATTTACCGCCCCTCCAACCTTGGAATGGGGCGGTAAATCCCCTTTCCACCAAGGCGGTGCCGTTATTTTACCGGCATGAGCCATGGCGCTAATAGCGCCATGGCTCACCGCCTACCGTGTAACGAGGCCCTTAGTCTCCAATTTTAACGAGGGTGATTTTGAAGACCTTTAAGGAAAAGGGGCAGTGTATGCCCATTATCTGTTTGTGGACGATTTTGAAGTAAACAAAAACACTTTGCTATTGAAATTGCACTGGAATACAATTGTTCCCAGCTGCATGGCCTACTTCTTAAGGGTTCTGATGCCTCTCCGCGGAGTGAATTTCTCGGAAACCTGCTCATTTGAGCTGACCTCTCCTTGCTATAATGTCAAATTCTTTCCAGGAATATGGAGTCTGCAGCTCCTGCTTTCACTCCATTGCATTGTGCTGCTTTGCGCGGGTAAGGACGTACACTGGGGCGGTTTGCAGATTTGAATGGCATACGAAAATGTGCTATAGGAGGAAAGAAGTCGAACGCATTATATAAAATGATAGTCCCAAGGGCCATGGCCCACTTTTTCCCTGGTGGACTAGTTTTGCTGAAAAATGTTCTCAGGTCCTTCATTCTTTCGAGGTAGAGGACTTGTGTACCAATAAAACAGGTCAAAGTAGCACCTAACATTACAGCACTGAGAAGAAGAGCTAATCTGACATGAAGCATTATGTAAAAACGTGATATTATGGGTTAATGTTATCATCCTACTGTAAAAAAAACCACATATCACAGCAGATGAAACATTGCTTTGCTGAAACAGTCAGCCAGAAAACACTTCCTTAACCTTAGGAAGCGAAATTGAATTTCCCTGAAACTTGCTGCTAAATTATAACACTTGTTAGTTGAGAGCAATTCTTGTGTCCAGTAAAGAGAGAGAGACTTTCCTTTACACACTTGGAGATGGGCTGCAGAAACCTGGGCGCTCGATGGCACAAGCTTATAAATGCAATAAGCATTTAACACTTAAACGTCGGTTGTTTCCTTTTATGAGCATAGCATTTTCTTTAATCCTAACATGGAGCTCGTGGGTGGGCTTCATAACCCGTAGCTCTCGCAGTGCAAAATTGAATTAACAAATAGGCCCGGATTGAGGAAGGATAACAGGCTTTTAAAAGCCCCTTTGGTAAAACACTGATCCTCTGTGGAAAACTGTTCACTTTCTGTCAGACACTTTATTTATGCTTTATTACTCAACAATAGGTCCCCTTTTATCCATTTAATGTGTATTTGATACCTGACTACACATCATCAACGGCTTTGACGTTCTTTAGTAATCCTAAGTGAAGTTGCCCACAAGCTAGCAGAGAATTCAAGGATCTGCCTGGAAAAATTCATATGACTAACAAATATTTCTAGGTCTCCTCAGGCTTCCGATTTCCGCAAAAACCCAGTAATAAACGCATGCTTACTAAATGTTATTTCAATGTTATTTTGGGTTCTGTTGTGAGAGAGTAGACCCCACAGAGCAAAGAAGCACCGTAATTTAAGCACTATACACCCTGCGTTAGAAATGTGTCATAGTAGGTGTAAAAGCGCGTTCGGGTGCACTTTTCTATTCATTCCTTCAGCGGTCTGCAACCTTTGACTCTGCACATGTTTTGTACTACAACTCCTATCAGCCCTAACCAGCATTGTCAATGGTGAAGGATCATGTGAGTTGTAGCCAGAATCCATGGAGAGCCACATGTTGCAGACTGCTATCCTCGGTAACGCTCTCCTAACCGGGAATAATATCCGGCAGTGGGACTCCCAGCACCCCCCTTGTGTTTTATGTGATTTAAGTAACTTTGGGTCTCACCCTAAGTTACCAGACGTGGACCCCTTGCTCACTGTTCTTAGAGAGGCATAGCTCCACCCTACTGATGAGGTCCAACCAGACCAAAATACATGTCTGGGGTTGCTGTTGGTACTCTTGTTCAGAGGAGAATTGCCTGACATTTCGGTGCTGGACTGCCCCAGGGCAGGACAAAGTCTGATATGTTTTGGATGTTTCTCCTCTGTGAAAGATAGTGAGCTAAAGAATCTGGGTGAGGCTCTCGTAACCAGGAATAATTTCCGGCAGAGGAACTCCCAGGACCCCCACCCCCCTCTTGTTTTTTGCAGACTGCTATCCGATAGCATACATATTTGAAAGTTTGAGTGAGCTTGTATTATCAAAATCTGTGTTGATTCGAGATCAAACTGAAATAATTCACTGACACTATGATCAAGTTATTATTTCCCAAAACTCAACTGCGGAGGGAGAGTCTTTTTTTGAGTTAGTAACATCGTTAGAATTGATCTAATGCCATTCCCAAGGAGAAGTGATAAACAAATTGGCTCTTTAATGTTTAAAGAAAAATTAGCATAGGTTTTGTATTTTTAGAATTTTATGGTTTTAATTAAGAATTGTTTTATGTTTACATGAATTTAAATGATGATGATTGTATAAACTGTATTATGTATTTTTATGTGTAAAAGGAGAACAATGTTTCTTCCACGTGCACTTAATAAAAAAATAAAAATAAAAATATGGTATTATTCCTATTGAATCCTGGACAAAAATCTTACCCTGCAGCCTTTCAACACGTGCAGCACTAGTACCTACAGGTCTAACACCAGATTTTACTTTTTGCATTGTAACAGTAACGTTCTTTCTGCTGAAATTCTGTTTTCAAGTAAAATTGTCATGAGGATTGATAACACTAACCAACATTCCTGCGATCTATCCTTCTTTTCTGGAGGAAGGGCATGGAACAGAATACACTGGGTACCAATACAAACAGAATGGCATAATGAGTGTCATACTTTAGTTTCCACAAAATAAGGCAACAGTAGGACCCCAGAATCAACTAAAGTGCATCTCTATTAACCACAAGGCACTCCCTTGCAGAGTCCAGAGGCCCAGGAATATTTGGACAGTCCTCATAAACATTAGGATGTTTTCTTCTGGCTGCTAGTTCTCCAGGCTGGAGTTTTGCTCTTCAAGGTTGAGTGCAGGATGAGAATAACATCTGCAGTGCAGGAATTCAACTAAAAATGGGAATATATAAGAAAAATAATGCGAGGATAGAGGGATAAAGCAGGTTCAGTGTAAGGACCTTATCTTAAAGGACCTAATGCCCAAAGACTAACCCCATAATAAGTTATGATTGTTGTCTTCTTTTTCTTGGCCTTTCTCTTTGCCTTTGTCTTAGTCTTTGTCTTTATATTTACCTTTTCCTTTGTCTTTGCCTTTGCCTTTTTCTTTACCTTAGTTTTTTATTTTATCTTTGTCGTTGTCTTAGTCTTTACCATTGTCTTTGTATTTGACATTTTCTTTTTTTTTTTGTCTTTGTCTTTGTCTTAATCCTTACCTTTGCATTTTTCTTTATCTTGGTATTTGACTTTGCCTTTGTCTTAATGTTTTCCTTTGTCTTCAGATTTGACTTTTTCTTTGTCTTTGCCTTTGTCTTAGTATTTGTCTTTACCTTTTCCTTTGTTGTTGCCTTTGCCTTTGTTTTTGTCTTCACCTTTTTCTTTATCTTTGCCTTTGCCTTTTTCTTAGGTTTTACCTTTGTTATTGTATGTGACATGTTTCTTTGTCTTTGTCATTGCCTTTGCCTTGGTATAGGCCTTAGTCTTTGCATTTTTCATTGTCTTTGAATGTGTCTTTGTCATTTTCTTTGTCTTTACCTTTGTCATTGATTTTGCCTTTGTTTTTGTCTTTGCCTTTTTCTTTGTATTTGACTTTACCTTTGTTTTTGTTGTGGCCTTTGTCTTGGTCTTTGTCTTAGGGCCTGAATCATGGACTAGTGCACATATATCCCACAAAAGCTTCGCGCCAAGAACGACACTGCGCGAGCATGCGTGCATAATTCATTTAGTGTGTTCCGCGTATTCATGGAATTGTTCTTGCAAAGTAACCATATACGCAAATCGTGGCCAGTGGGCCCCCGACACGCCCCCATGCAAAGCAAAAACAGCCACAAACAGCTACCTTTGAGTGGTCCCCCAGGCACAAATACATGCACCCTTTAAACAGTGCGCAAGCAGGCCTGCATCTCTGGGACCTTGCAGGTTGTCCCCCATACTGTTACCGGCACCACAACAACATGCGTTTGATTTATCGTAACTCGAGTAAAACTCAAAAAATCCACATGCAAATCCCTGTAAACCATTCCTGCACTCTGCTACACTGTGTACGTGCACCCCTAAATTAGATCGGAACCCCGGCTGTGTACACGCACCCCTAAAACTGATAGCCGATCTTATCTCTGCACAGTGAATTCTATTCACAAGTGTCTACGCGCCTGCCTTCGGGTTGCGAATAGTATGAGGGCTTTGTGTGGCCATTTCCCTGGGGAGAACTTGCACAGTCAGATTCATGAATACGTATCATTCCGTGCAATAGTGGGTGTGTTGTTTTTTCTACATCTTCCAAGTTCCGCCCTGCTCCTTGCCCTCTGCACAAGCCACGCCCATGCTCTGTGTGGTGTCTCACGGAAGGCACTCGGCCGCTCTTAGAGACGTGCCGAGTCTGTGCAAAGTCCCTGCAAAGTATGCAAAATGAATCGACATACAGGATTTCGCATGCAGTTTGGCATGCAAAGTTCTTATTTTCCGTGCAGATAATTCCATGAATCAGGCCCTTTTTTTGTTGTCTTTGCCTTTGCCGTTGTCTTTGCCTTTGCCTTAGCTTTACCTTTGTTTTTGTCTTTGCCTTTTACTTTTACATTGTCTTTGCTTTTGTCTTGACCTTAGTCTTTGCCTTCTTCGTTGTCTTTGGATTTGTCCTAGTCTTTGGCTTTACCTTTGTCTTTGCTTTTTTCTTTGTCTGTGTCTTGACCTTTGTGTTGGTCTTTGTCTTGGTCTTAGTCTTTGTTTTGGTTGTCTATGCCTCTGCCTTTGTCTTTGGCTTTGCCTTTGTCTTATCCTTCTGAACTAGGTGGCATTCGGAAGTCTGCTACTGGAGTGCATGACCCATAATTCCATCCATGACCTGGGGCAGGGAGGGGTCTGCTACATGTGGCTCTCCAGGTGTTTTGGACTTCTACTCCCATGATCCCTCACCATTGACTATGCTGGTTAGGCATGATGGGATTTGTAGTCCAAAACATGCTCTATGATCTGTCTTAATTGTCATAGTAAACTCCTCTTCTGTCTCCATGGTGATATTTGGTCTTCTTGGCTTGGCCAACACATGTTCTGCTTCTCCGGTTCTCCTTCTCCATTCACTGTAACACCACACTCTCTCTGAAATGCTGTCTCATCTCCTTCAGATTCAGAAGGTCTGTGCCACGTTTTATATAGCTGCAGAGAGAGAGGGAGAGAGACAGAGAGAGAGAGAGAGAGAGACAGAGAGAGAGAGAGAGAGAGAGAGAGAGAGAGAGAGAGAGCCCACTTAAATGATCCAATTAGTAGGTCTTTTTTCCCCATTACAGGTCTGCTTTGTCATTCGCTAACGGTTACACCTTCTCCCCAAGTGCGTGCTCATTTACGTCTTGTGTCTGCAGGTGTTGCACATGTTTCAATAATTAGAAGCGTCCTCTCCCCCACTGAAGTGGTCTGAGGATACAAGAATCCTGTCTACTATGTTGGGATACGGCTGAGATATCCTGATGGCCCATCTTCTAGCGCTTCAGCCCACCTGAATCTCTGTGACTTCCTTTCCCTGCTTTCACTGCATCTACAAGGACCACAGGCGCTCATTGTGGTTATACTCTCTGCCTGCTGCACAATTTCTGCTCGGTGCCAGGTTGCGGTCCAAGGCAGAACCTGCGCTCCTGATGTGTGCTGCAGTTGTGCAGCAAAAATCACCAATAAATACATTAATGATATTTAACAACAACCTTGAAATCAATCCCTAACTCGCAAATGTAGGAATACTCTGAATGCTACTAAACAGGAAGACACTGGGTGAAGATGTCTTTTGGCCGCAGGAGGCGACGAGCAAAATGACTCCTGCTTCCTGTGATGACGTGTGATTGCATGCAGGTCGCTTTATTCACAGGGGACCTGGACTTGCAGACAAAAGCAGGGGCCTGACCAACAGCACAAGTGCCTAGAAGCCCATGGCTAATCGCATATCAAAATGTTGGGCAGATGGACGTTACTTATATGGGCACTGCCCTCTTGGAATTTGGTTGGTGGAAGACTGGAGCCAGCCATCATCCACTTGGATCCAGGGTGTGCATTGCAGAGTCATAACAAATAGCATGAGCACTTTTATTCAGGGCACTGCAATGGAGGCAGGGGTGTGAGAAGGCCCTCTCTGCTGTGTGCATTCCTCTGCATCTGGCTGGCTATTGCTTCAGGAATAAGGGGGCGCACAGCTCACACAGTGGCGCACCAAATGCATGCATACTTCGTGTGAGCACCATCTGCATGTCAAAGGGCCATGCGGTTTTTCGTGAATTGGCCGTAACACACAATGGGCCTCATTACACAGAATGTGGTAAACCATGGTGCTATTAGCACCATGTTTGCCGCCGGTACCATACCGGTACCACCATGGAGAAAAGGGGAATTACCACCCCATTCCAAGGTTGGCGGGGCGGTAATTCCCCCTTTCTCCATGGCCCTTCCCCATTCCCATTTTTGACCCATAGGGCTCAATGGGAATGGGGAAGGGGCTAATTACGGTACCGCAAATTGCGGTACCGTAATTAGCACCAAGGTCCCTTTGCCGGTCCCAACTTTAACGGCTGGTCTACACCAGCCATTAAGGTTGGGTCCCTCAAACGGACCTCATAGTAAGGTGGTAAGGGTTTACTGGTACCGGTGCCCTTACCGGTACCGATAAACCCTTACCACCTACCGTGTAATGAGTCCCAATGAGAGTGTGTCACCTACTTGCATGCGCAGGTGTCACGCGCAGGCCGGGGTATGTTTTCTTAATCTGGCCCAGAGTATACAGGCACAGCGGGAATCTTATTGATAAAACCCTTCTTTCAGGTCTTTGTTCTCTTGGTGCTGGAAGTGATGAGCCTCCATAATGGGTTAAATTAATGCTTGCACACATGTCAAGAAACCTTTACAACTACACAAGGAAACACGCCAACCCTGTTCTTACTCTTTTAAAATGCTTATTGAAACTAAACATAGGAGAGTGAATGCAGTAGCATCACCTTACCGGATGAAGGGGTCGAAGGAGCGCTCTCCGAGAGCATCCGTGGCTTCTGGGTTCCTGTCAAGCCCTGCAACTTCTTATCCCTTTAAGCATCTGCATTCCTTAGGGATCGCCGTAGATCCTGCAAATAAACCTACATATGACAGGCTCGATAATGGAAATCCTAACAAAATACAGGCAGTGATATATTTTTAAGCCCCAAAGAACCTTTACAAGCCAAAAAAATGTGTTTGCATCTGTTCTTGAAAGAGATGCTGTTGCCTCGTTTGATGTACTGTGCGCCTATTGGTCCCACAGGGAGAGTGCCAATCTGATTCTATAGTGAATGGCCTCAGGGTTCTAATTGCTATGCGCACTAGATTGCACTCTACAGCTTCACGGGCTCAGAGGCCGGATCATCTGAGGCTGCCAATGGAGGAAGTAGTACAGTCAGGCAGCTGCATTATAATGCTATCCCTGGTTTGCACTGCAAGGAATTAGGCCAGGACCAATGACAGGGCGGCATCCCTTTATGTGAGGATTAAAATGGCTGACGAATTGAAGACAAAGCAAAGACAGAGAACTCTGACCGGGAACTGCTTGCAGCAGACTGGTCATTGGAGACTTGGGCACTCAATGCTTGGTGTGGGTTAGATATAACTTAAAAACAGGCACTGATAGATGCAAGAGGTCTGACTTTATTTTATGTCCTTAGCAGTTTCATACTATGGCCAAATAAAGTCCTCAAATGTCCACCTGTAATTCCTACACGGACAGGCAAATCCTGATGTGCCCTGGTACACTTTCCTTTTTTTGCAAGATGCAGCCGCATCTGCGCTGTAACACCCATCATATGTTCAGGAATATCCTCACATCTTCGCGAACAACCAAAGATGTAAACAGACATCCTCACATGCTAAAATAAAGCCTCACAAGTGTAGATAAGCGGACTGGTAATCATCCAGGTATTGATAGTATTTGCCAGACAAAGCATCACATGGCAGGGTTAATGCAAAATATGCTCTGTGCCACATTCTGTGCGCCCAGGCAATGCCATCTGTTGTAATGTGTCTCTGTGTCACACCCTTCCCTCTTTCTCACCTGTTTGTCCTTGATTGCGGTCTACCTGGGAACTCCTTCCTTCTTCCTCACTGATCGGGACTTGTACAGAAAGGGACGTGAGTCTTCGGGTTACAGTGTGAGGAGTGCCGACTGCCTTAAGCAGGTTGCGTTCAGCATAGGGGGAAGTTACTGCGGAGGAATCCAGGAAGGAAGGGAAACTGATGTCCAATGCTCAGCGGGTGACGGGGGGCCCCTGGCACCGAGCACGAGACAGATTCCGGGATGAAGGGAAGAATGGCCTTACCGAAGTGAGGCAGGAAAAAGAAAGGACTTCAGGAAGGAGGAAAAGGGTAGGAAACTGGAAGATAGAGGGGAACGATACACATGCCGAACAACTCGGATCAGAAGAGTTGAGACGCACAGAGCCGCAGGGGCATGCCTATTTTCTAGGAAGCAGCACGTTGCGTGTGGACACTAGAAAGCAGCGTTTCCGTGCTGTCGGCCATGTTGGAAGGATCGACCGACCTGATGTTGCGGTGCATCATGGACCACAAACTCCAGAAGAGCCAGAATCGGTGGTTCATGACACTCTGAGTGTGGGTGACATCACTGATGGTGGAATGTAGTAATGTCAGTGTGTGTGGAGTGTTCGGGTTGTTATGTTCTGAATACTGGTTCTAGGATTTACAGTTGAGATTTAAGCGGTGTCTTCCTGGCACATACTTAACCAATAAACCTACTCATAACTTACCTGCTGGTCCGGGTGTTACTTCAGGTACCAAGTTATTTCACTGGCGATGAGGATGGGATCCTGTCGAGGAGGGGGTAGGAGTTGAAGTCCAGGAATACTGCCCTCCACGTACCCACATCCCATGGGAGATGCCAGTTGTTGTTGTACTTGGTTTCCTGAGCTGGGGACAGCATCTCAGCAGGACGGGTGGTGCTGAGCACTAGTGTCCAGGTGTTGCGGGCAGAGCTGTGCTGCATTCATTGCCGTTGTGTGAAGCAAGGGGTTGCTGTGGAGAAGGTGCCCTTTGAAGTTGCTTGCAGTAGCATAGCTGTGAGTATGGATTGCCTGCGCCCAGCATAGTATTGGATTGCCTGGTTCTGTTCTTATCGGAGCAAACGGTGCAGGTGGTGACCAGGAGTGTCGTGGGTCAAAGGTGACCCATGCTGATAAGGGCTGGTGGAGAAGTGCTGGTGTGTCCGTGTGGCCGTCCGCTGCGCATCGAGTGGTGCTGTGGAGGAGGAAGGCTGCAAGTTTGCTCAAAGGTGACTTGTGCCGAGAAGGGGCCGGCGGGGAAGTGCCAGCGTGTCTGTGCAGCCATCCGCTGCACATTTAGTGGCGTTGTGGAGGAGGAAGGCTGCAAGTTTGCCAGCAGGCATGACTGGATGCCGGGTGGTCCAGTCGGCGAGACGCTTTACATAGGTGGCATCAGAGAACCGGATTGCTGCCACATGTAAGAAGCACAGTGGGGCTGGTGACATGCCTGGGACCATAGAGTGCACCGGTGTTCGCCTGATAGGAGAGTGTCAGAGATGTGGACTGTGCAGCGCTTTCAGCCAAATGATGACATCGTGGAGTCATCACGATGCGTTCCAGCGTGTGCTGCTGGAACAAGGAAGAGGATTCGGAGCAGCTGAGTGTACGTAGAACATATGTGGGAGCTATGTTTCCAATGGGCTGTAACGTAGCTTCTAGGACCAGGAAGTGGTGGATATTCCTTGATCTCGTTAACATGGTTGCAGACTGTGCTACACCGAACAAGTGATGAAGACGTGCGAGATCGGCAGCAAAGCTGTTGGGGATCTGGATGCATCGGATGGGCGTTTATGCCTGTCATCCGTCTTTGCTGCTACATTGGATGTGAATCTGTGGGGGTCCCAAGTTTTGTTTTGGCTGCAGCGCCACAGGAGGAGGAGCACTGTTGGCATTTTTCCAGGACATTAGTAAGCCAGCATGTGTTTGTAAGGCCGGTGTGTATGGAGTCTTGTCTTCGTGTTGTGGTCTTTAGGGTTGTGTCCCAGTTAGTGAGAGTTCAGGCCAGTATGTGTGTGTGTGCGGGCGAGTGTGTGTGTTTTGGCACCAGTATGAGTGTGTTTGGGCCCATGTGTGTGTTGTGAGTTAATCCATAATGTATGTTAAGGTGTTTCTTGCAGGTATAACTTTAAAAAAAAAACATTTGGTTTGGACTCGTGGTTGGCGGGTGCTAATATAATGGCATTGAAATGTTTGATGTCATTTGGTTTGTATGGTAACATCATTTTCGTTTGCAGGAGGGGCCAAATTACTTTCTGACTTGGACTTGGGGTGGGATTGGACTAGTGGGTTCTTGGTCCACAAAAGATTTGTGGGTGGGTTGGACTTGTTAGGGAATGGTTTAATTTGTTTCTAATTGTTGCACTGTGTATTTATCAGCATTTTTCTTAATTGACTGCCAACAAGGGAATTGGAACCTTCGTCGCACTGTGACGATGTTAGTAGCCTCATCATTGTAATGTTTCTTTTATTGTTCCCCGTCTTCTGTTATGCTGTGGCGGGTGAGTCGAGTAATAGGGGCAACTATCTAAGAGGGGCCTAGTGGTCCTGTTGCTCTAGTGAGTTGTGTATTGGATGTTTTATGTGACTGGGTGTGTTTTGCGGAATGGGTGTCCTTATGGTAGACTAGTTTGTTCTAGGGGTCCCATAAGTTAAGATATTGGTCCTTTAGTTTGGACTAGGAGTCCAGAGTTGTGGAGTTGGGGTGCTGCTGTAATGTGCAGTTTGGCTAGGACTAGGTGTCCTGTGAGGGTAATTATGGTGTGCTGCGATGTGCAGTATGGCTTGGACTAGGGGTCCTTTGAGGGTAGTTATGATGTGCTATGGTGTGCAGTCGGATAGGACTAGGGGTCCTGGGAGAGTTATGGTGTGCTGCGGTGGTGCAGTTGACTAGGACCAGGGGTCCTAGGTGTGTTTGGGTGTGCTGCAGAGTGCAGTTGGCTTGGACTAGGGGTCCTAAGTGTGTTTGGGTGTGCTGCAGAGTGCTGTTGGCTTGGGCTAGAGGTCCTAGGTGTGTTAGTGTACTGTCAATGACAGTGGGCAGGGATTTGTGTCCTGTTGCTGTGTGATGTGGTCGTTTAAGGAGTGTGTTTTGTTGCAGTTCCGTTTCAGGTTGACTGTGTTTTATTAAGAGGGCTCATGATTGTTGGGTGTGCTCTTTTTAGTGCCGTTTTGAACTGATGTTGTGATGGTGTGCTTGTTGTTGCTCTCGTGAGCAGCCCTGGGCCCTAGGGTGCAGACCAGGGTGGAAGGTTGTTTGTGCATGGAGGGTTTGGCATGTTAGGTAGTGTATTTTTGGGGAACGCTGGAGTGTTGCAGGCTCTAGGGTTCATGGGGCAGCTTGAGACAGGTGGAGTGCATATTTTATTATTTGTGTTCCTCGTATGTCTTTCAGTTCAGGTTTCAGCGGAGGAGTTAGACCTTATTCTACTTCGATGGGTTCCTCATTGTTTGTGTTTTGTGGGGTCGGAGTGGAGTTGGAGGAGTTGGAAGGATTCTTCGGTGTTGTTAGCAAATTATGATGATCTGGCATGGTTATGGTTCTTTGTTGTCCATTGTGAGGCACTGTTAGGGTGCATATTTTTCGGGGTGTCAAGCGTGTTATGGGTGCCATGGTTACAGTGCCAAATCTGGCAATGTTCCATTAGTGTTTTTGCCAGTTGGTTGTCATCCAGTCATGTAATGTAGAGTGTTGGGGGTGTGAGTGTGCTCCAGGTGCTAAAAACTAATTGGCCTAGAGCACACCTTAATTAACAAACAGTAAATAATTTAGGATAATTAGTGGGGTGCGGGAGAGAGCATCAACCCTGACACTGGGTTGTATCAAACTATGTAAAAACAGCAGGTGACCACAAATTTGTGGAACACACCCTAATGTTGCAAAACAACCAAAAACTCATATAATTTTATAAAATAAACCTTTATACATTTTATAAATTGATGATCATGTCATCAAAGAATGTTTTTAACCCAAAGCAAAGGGTTTCTTAGTAAGCAAATGCAATTCAACATAACAGTTTTATAGAATTAAGACAAACTCATTCAACATTAAACACATTATTTTCGTTAGAAATTGATGGCTCAACAAACCAATCCATCAGAATTCAGAGCTAATTCAATTAGTATATATAGCAGGTGGACATTTCTACTGTGCATATTCTCATGGACCAACTTTCTCGATGGTATATGTTGTTGCTAGTGTTACAAAGTACAAAACTCTTTACGCGTTTCAGGGAATATATCTCCCCTTCTTCAGAAGATATCTACCCGAATGTTTCATTTCTCTGTATATCTACATAAAATAACAGACAAATAAAGAATATTATTATTATCATGATTTTAACATGGATTTATATCCATCTGTCATAACTGGATCTTTAATCATCAGTGATCACCTGATTCTGTTTTTAGCTGGTCTTTATTTGTGAATTCTATTGCCAACTTGGTTTGCACTGGTAATGCCAGTCCTAAATAAATAATAAAATAGACTATTTGTGAGACCCAATGGTAGAAAGAAATGCTTTAGTTAAAAAATATACATCCTAGTCAACCGTCTCAATTTTATTGTTAGAACGGAATTATCAATAGTTACCTGATAGCCAGGTTAGATGTAGATGAATATAATGTAGGGTCTAACTTCTGTTAAGACGATGGCTATATATGGAATGTCATCCTGTAAACAGCCTTCAGGGCGCATTCATACGTGTGCATTCACCTGTAAATCCGAAAAGTGTCCTCAGGGACTGTGTTCCATCCTTATATGCTCTAAATACAATTAATCTCAAACAATTATAGGATCAATGTGAAACTGCACATTGTCAACAAGATCTTACCAATTAGGCATGGCATAGCTTAATAAGCTGATGCTTGCAACAATCCAGATTCGATCTGGTTGGACTCTTGAATGCCAAAAATCATCTGCAATAAATACATGAATGTAAGGAAATGTCTAATTGCGGTCTGGGGACTAATCAAAGTTATATATAGCTATATCACATGTTTACATTCATTTGTAATGCCCTCATAGAGTCAAGGTGGCATTTTAAAACAGCTTACCTGTATTAAAAGACTCTTGATCTATATATTCAGAGGTATATGTAGTTCTAGGAAACTTCCAAGAGTGCTGTTATTGCCTTCAATTGTCAGATCAAAAAGCGGCGCAGCAAAATACCTGTAATTATGTTAGAAATAGTGATCAGCCATTTGTCTGTCTTCCCAAAGTTAAGTCCCAAATGGGTGCTAGAATCATCCCATCTATCTATTAGTATCAATGCTTACCTAGAGTGAGGCTCTCTGGAAAAGGTACCAGCAACTGTTGCCCGAAAAAACGGCATAGCCAAAATGTCTGCCGTAATGAATGCATAGCATGATGATGTCATTGCGTAATTACGCGATGACTTTTTTTGTTTATTTTTTTTGTTTACATTTTTGCCGCAACGGTCTCAATATTGAAAAGCGAGCATAGAAGCTTGTAAAAGCTACATTTATCTATACTCTTCACCCTACTGGGTATGAGAAGAACTGATAGTGGTTTTTCTATCTTCGTAATATCAAATTGGTCCAGTTTTACAATCCATCTACAGGTTTGCTGAACCTGGTCATCCTCTGATGATTAAAGGAAGGACCAGTTATGCTCACAGTCTTGTATGTGTGTGTATGACTAACACATAATCATGATACAATTATTTACAATCATAGCTAACATATCTTTCTCTCGTTGTCTATTCACTATGTTTAAGTGTATCTATGAACAATACATTGACAATAAGTTAACAACTGGTCCTACCTTAAAAAAGGCAACATTGAGTATTTCTATGATGCTGCATAGATAATGTATATCTATTTTCCCATTAGTGTATGCGTCAATGAGGTTTTACTTGTTTAGACTAGCAACATGGTATTTCTAAGTAGGATGTTCAATAACTACTATAAATAGTATCGATAGTTGCATATTTAAATTGTAGTGAAGAGTATAGATAAATGTAGCTTTTACAAGCCTCTATGCTCGCTTTTCAATATTGAGACCGTTGTGGCAAAAATGTAAACAAATAAACAAAAAACAAAACAAAAAAACGTCATTGCATAATTACACGATGATGTCATCACGCTACGCATTTATCACGGCGGCCATTTTGGCTATGCCATTTTTTCACGCAACAGCTGCTGGTACCTTTTCCAGAGAGCCTCACTCTAGGTAAGCATTGATACTACTAGATAGATGGGATGATGGGATTCTAGGACCCATTTGGGACTTAACTTAGTGAGAACCTTGTCTAGACAGACAAATGGCTGATCACTATTTCTAACATAATTACAGGTATTTTGCTGCGCCGCTTTTTGATCTGACAACTGAAGGCAATAACAGCACTCTTGGAAGTTTCCTAGAACTACATATACACCTGAATATATAGATCAAGAGTCTTTTAATACAGGTAAGCTGTTTTAAAATGCTACCTTGACTCTGTGAGGGGATTACAAATGAATGTAAACACGTGATATAGCTATATATAACTTTCATTATTCCCCAGACCACAATTAGACATTTCCTTACATTCATGTATTTATTGCAGATGATTTTTGACATTCAAGAGGCCAGCCAGCTCGAATCTGGATTGTTGCAAGCATCAGCTTATTAAGCTATGCCATGCCTAATTGGTAAGATCTTGTTGACAATGTGCTGTTTCACATTGATCCTATAATTGTTTGAGATTAATTGTATGTAGAGCATATAAGGATAGCACACAGTCCCTGAGGACTCTTTTCTGATTTACAGGTGAATGCACACGTATGAACGTGCCCTGAAGGCTGTTTACAGGATGACATTCCATATATAGCCATCGTCATAACAGAAGTTAGACCCTACATTATATTGATCTACATCTAACCTGGCTATCAGGTAACTATTGATAATTCCGTTCTAACAATATAATTGAGACGGTTGACTAGGATGTATATTTTTTAACTAAAGCATTTCTTTCTACCATTGGGTCTCACACATGGGCCCTCATTACGAGTCGGGCGGTACAGGGTTAACGGCACCGGTAAAGGTGCCGGTGCCGTCAACCCCGTACCACCCGACTCCGAGTTCCCCTCGCGGGACCCCCTCTGCACGTCTGGTCTCACCAGAAGTGCAGAGCGTGTCCCGCGAGGGGAAGAGGGAGCAAACAACGGGCCATCTCGTAATGGCCCGTTGTTTGCTCCCTCTCCCATTCCCATTCAGCCCTATGGGGGCTGAAATGGGAATGGGGAAGAACTGGGTCCAGGTCCTCGGAGGGAGGAATTACCGGGCCTTCCGACCTCAGAATGGCCCGCTAAATCCTCATTCCGAGGACCTGGACCCCGACGCGATTTAGGCGGCAGCCATGCCGCCAATAGCGGCATGGTTCCCGCCAAACTCGTAATGAGGGCCATAGTCTCTTTTATTATTTTTCTAGAACTGGCATTACAGTGCAAACCAAGTTGGCAATAGAATTCACAAATAAAGACCAGCTAAAAACAGAATCAGGTGATCACTGATGATTAAAGATCCAGTTATGACAGATGGATATAAATCCATGTTAAAATCATGATAATAATAATATTTTTTATTTGTCTATTATTTTATGTAGATATACAGAGAAATGAAAAATTCGGGTAGATATCTTCTGCAGAAGGCGAGATACATTCCCTGAAACGCGTAGAGAGTTTTGTACGTTGTAACACTGACAACAACATATACCATCGAGAACGTTGGTGTCATGAGAATATGCACAGTACAAATGTCTACCTGCTATATATAGTAATTGAATTAGCTCTATGAATTTTGAGGGATTGGTTTGTTGAGCCATCAATTTCTAAAGAAAACATTGTGTTTAATGTTGAATGAGTTTGTCTTAATTCTATAAAACTGTTATGTTGAATTGTATTTGCTTACTAAGAAACCCTTTGCTTTGGGTTAAAAACATTCTTTGATGACATGATCATCAATTTATACAATTTATAAAGGTTTATTTCATAAGATTATAAGAGTTTTTGGTCGTTTTTGCAACATTAGGATGTGCAGGGGACGGGAGTGTTCCACAAATTTGTGGTCACCCGCTGTTTTTACATAGTGTGCTCCAGGTGGCCAGTTTTTCTTGTCACCATTTGGAGTCTGGTTCGTTGGTGCATTTACGTGCTGGCCACACGTACATGTAGGGGTTTGTTTTGGGTGATAGTTTGAGTTGAGTTCCTGCTTGTTCAAGAAATGTAAGGAGGGTGAAGTGTTGTAATGTGTCTCTGAGTGTGGGTGACATCACTGATGGTGGAAAGTAGTGATTTCAGTGTGTGTGAAGTGTTGCGGCTGTTATGTTCTGAATACTGGTTCTAGGATTTACAGTTGAGATCTAAGCTGGCCTGAAGGGACATGCCGGTGTCTTCCTGGCACATACTTAACCAATAAACCTACTTATAATTTACCTGCTGGTCCGGGTGTTACTTCAGGTACCAAGTTATTTCACCATTTTACTCCAGTTGTGACCTCATAGTCCTAACTCCTAGCCGCCAAACTGTCCTCTCATCGATTTGTTAAAGCATTTCAAGTATGATCTTGAACAGGTGCCTGAAGCGTACGGTGTGTTAATGTACAATATGTCAGCCATGCGTTATGAGTACTATGGGAGGTCGTCATAGTTTCTTTCATATATATGAATACAGTGTGACTACTAACACACAATCCTAGCTGTTGGCAGATACAAGTGATAATTAATTAATAAACCCCGCTGGGAAGGGAATTTTCCACCTGGCCTTAAAATTAGCCCCAGAGGCATTACCAGACCCGGTAAGGCCTCCATCCATAGGGGTTTATTGCTATTAGCATCCCAGGATATTGTACCGAGGAGCGAATAGATTTTTTTTCAAGTTGATAAATGGCGTGTTTGTCATTTTTCTTCTTGAAAAAACCAACAAACCAAGATGGTTGCCATGGAGGAGGGAGAAGGGAACTATACGCAATCAGCTTCTCCCTTTTCATGGAGCCCATTGCCGCAACAGAAATTTGCCGGGAGCATAACGTTTTCCCGGTACTGGCGAGGGACAAAGGAATGCAAGGTTAGTAGGATGAGGTGGAGTGGGTGGGGTAGGTGGAAATAGGGATCAGGGGAAGGGGAGTGTGGCACACTTACCAAAATCCCTGGTGGGGAAAATGGATGACCCGCTTTCACGGAGGCTCGGAGCGGGAGTTTTACCTGTGATAAAACCCCCTTTCTGAGCCTCCTGGTTGGCTGGGAAACCGCCACAACCACCCCGCCTTGTGTTAATGCTAAATATACAACTCAATATGCTATATATAAAACATTCCCAATGTGGTTCCTATTGTACAATCAGGCTTCAGAACACTTACTCATTGGAATGTTTATTTATCCTCTACTTTGGCACACTTTACCACTGGTGTGGTAATAAATGGCAGGTCATGTAGAGGTCATCTTCATTTCTCATAATCTTCCTCGTTACAGGAAGCGGCCTCCAGAAAGACCCCTTGACTTCAAAAAACGCGGAAAATGGCCTGGCGCCATAAATGAGCACGAGGCAGGAACCCTCAAAGAGACTGTACAAATAGTCTGGGCCACCCAAACACCTGAATCCACCCTCCATCCCTCAAAGGGACCCATGATCATGCGGCGAGGATGCCCTCTAGACAAGGGGGCTGCACAGAAGACCTCCTATCCAGAAGCTGGTGCCCTTAAACTGCTCAACAAACCATCCTGGCCTCCAGCCTGCAGCCCCTGAGCTGCATCTGAAGTAGCTGATCCCAAAAGCGTGAAGAGCCAGGTGCCAAAGTGCCCAGATGCAGAGCAATATCCACAGCTTCTAATATGCCACCCAAGCAGATCCTACCTGCTGCCATAATACCCAAAGGACCCAAGATTTGGAGGAAGAAAGAGGCTGTAGGCTAACACACAATGGCATCCCAAATCCACTGAAACTGCGCAGGGCACAGACCTCCAGTGTAGCAAATTCTTCAAGAGCTTGAGGGGCCTTCACAGAACCCAAAACACTCACCAACAAGCTCTTTCTGCAACCAAGATGGGCGGCTGGATAGAAGTCACCAGCAAGTGCACACCTGAACAGTGTACCTAGAATTCTGCAACACAAGGTCACAGGCAGGAGGCTTTGTGCAAAATCAATAATCCACAGACAGGACAAGGCAATCATCCCACTCCCACACATGAATCATTCACACCACCACAATTAATCAAATAGTCAAACGACAGACAGTGCGACCCCTCTCAATCATGGGCCCATGTTCCAAACATGACACACAACAGCAACATTGACAAAGAACAAGTCACCTGAACTCAGCAGGTAGAAGGTAGGGGGCAAAGAGGGTGAGCAGCCTTTAAGGTATTAAACAAAACTATTTAAAAAACAATGGATCAGCCACATTATTCAGAGTTCTGTTAAACGTGGACAGATTAGCAGGAAGCGAATCAAATCTTCCCCATGAAACATACAGCACATACATATGATAGATATAGTGTCCTCCATGTTTCCATTTTGTACGTTTCCTTAGTGGTAATAAATGTAGTCTGACAAGTAGCAACCATCTTCTCCAGGTAGGTGAGGCCAACCTGGAGATATCTCCATGGTTACCATGCCGATATTTTGAACTCACTCAGAGCTCAGAACGTTTGTTAATTTTCTGCATGTCTGACTCCCTTCCTCGTTCATTCGCTTTTCTTTGTATTTCCTTCCTCACACTATTTTTGTTCATGTGGTAATGTAGCTCCCAGATACCTTTATAGGATCAAGACCAGCACAGATTAATTGCTGCGTCATACTATCTGTATTTTGTCCACACCTGTGCTGACGTCATTTCCAATAATCCACTATTGACATTCTGGTTAATAAAAGGACACAGGTTACTCTTTAAAAAATAAGGCAAAACGCTTAGGTTTGCTTCTGTTCCCATGGTTGCAATACTCGGTTCCACCGTTAGTGCGGTGCTCCTGGCGGGAGTCCTGCTAAAAATAAATTCTGCACGATTTCAAATTCAGAACATTTAGTGTAACCCAACAGGCCGCTACTGCAAAGAGCCATAGTTCGTACCTTTGCTGTGTACACCTGAAGGCACTTATCCAAACTTCTTGCTCCACACTGGTAATTAAATCTTAAAATACCTTGAAGTAGTTTCTGGCGCATGCTTTCGGCTATATTTTGTATGTGCTTAGACCAATACCCATTCAAAGTAAATGTTAGATTCAGGTATGAGTACTCTTTCACAATCTCCAATCTGATTGTATCAATCCACTAGTTATGAGTTATGCCCTTCCTCCCAAAAACCATGATTTTCGATTTTAACTTATGTATCTTCAGTTTGTGCTTAGTTAAGTATTACTCAGCCTCAAACCTTGCTTGAGGCCTGCTGGTATTAGATCCAAAATGATGACCTAATCTGCATACATAAGCACGCTGGATGGCACACAGGACACCACAGGTTGCCCATACATATGACCACAATATTAATGGGCCTACTACAAGCAGCCAGGCTGGGACTGCTCAATGTGTCATCTGCCAACCACCTATGTCACCTTTACAAATGTCCCCCATGTCTATAGCCCTGAGCAGATACAGACAGCACCCACAGAGGCCTGGTGCTCAGCCTAGGCAAACACCTAACTCACGGATAGTTCCATTGCTGGAGTCGCGTATCCTTTAGTTGAAGCTGTAAATTTCCATCCCCTCTCCAGTGGTGTCATCACTGCATCCCTCTCATGACAGGTAGGAATTTGGCAATATTTTTTCTTGGTTTATTATTATTATTTTGTTTATTCATTTTCCTTATTTAAAAGTATCAATTGGAGTAATTTCAAGATTCATCCTGCGTGGGTACTGAACTCTCATCTGTGGGATTTGTAGTGCAGCGCCCTAACAACTGAGCTACACAGGTACGAACAACGAGCAGCCTTAGAACGAGTTTTTTTTTCTCCAAATCGAACTGCATTGAATTTTTGCACATCAGTATAAGTCAGAACTACCAACCTTCACAATCATACAATCTAACAGACAGTCACTCTTTCACAGTTATCCCAGCTGCTATCATTCGGAACACTGAAAGGAAAAAGGAAAAAAAGAACAAGGGCCCGACATTGGGCCAAAAGCAGCTGGCTGACTCTTCCCCCTTGTCAGAGTGTGAAAAAAACGTACACACATGTCAGCCCCCCCTTCGCCACCCCCATCTTACCCTGCCCCTATGGCAAACACATAATAAAGCATCTAGACATGCATTAAGCTCTCTCTAAGATAGCTCACTGTCACTTTTAAGCCACAATCTTTCACAACCCAGCCACTCTGTCCCTGTCCTTGATTGTCCCGTGTGCCCTTCACGTGTGCTTGGACGCTGCTCACGGCTGTTTGGCAGTTTTATAGCTCCAATCTCAGGTGCTGCCTTTTCCTGGCCTTTCTGCTCTGTAAAGATCTAAGAACAGAAGCCATTCCATGTCAATGTGTGCATTAGATTGCAGAATCGCCGCCGTGAGGCTTTCCATTTCGTAGATGTCCTAGGCTTGGTCCAACCATTCTGCTTTTGTGGGGAGAGTGCTACGCTTCCATTGCCGTGTTAAGCACACCTGTGCTGCCAACACTAAGTCTCGTGGCATATGAGGGAGCAGCAAAGAGTCCTCTGCTCTCTGCTCTATCCAAACAGCAGCAACAATGGTGACATAGTTCTAGTGATCCCTTCTATGGCATGTACCCAGCCCAAAACCTCTTCCCAATAATGTTGCGCTTTTGGGCAACCCCACCATTGATGCCAGTGGTCACTCTTGACAGTGCAGCACCTCACAACAATCAGGGCTAACCCCTGTGTGTAATTGTGACAGTCTCTGCGTGGTGAGGTGCTAGTGGAACAATATTCTGCTAATGTGTATCTTATACTGCACTGCTATCGTGGAGGACCGCACTGCCCTATAAATGGTAGACCACACCTCTGCTTCCCCCTGCAGCCCCAATTGGGCCTCCCATGGGACCTTTGTAAGTGGTGTGGGTAGGTGCCCTCTGTTTAGCAGCGAGGCATATAGCTGTGAAATAAGTTCCTTTGTTCCCTGTTGTGAGGCCAACATCTGCTCTAGAGGGGTTAGCGGGCGCTGTAGCTGTCCCTTACATTGTTGGTCTAACAGCACGCCTCAGAGTTGCAAGTATAGAAGTGGTGGTATGCTTCCCACGTGTAGGGCTTCCTCCAGCTCTCTGTTCGCTATCAGGGTCCCATTTTTCCACATCTGCCCAGCCCTGGTCAAGCCGGCCTCATACATTGACTGGAAATGGTTGGGGTCAATCAATAAATCCCTGATCGGTGGGCCCAAATGCAACTGAAGGGCAAAGGACACAACATTACACCTACTGTGTCTCGACCCTTCCGCCACAGTGACCAAAAAACTGCAAGCACAGGGTGGGTCCAGATTCTACAGGGCAGTTTTTCTTGCAGGGTCCACAGCCATCCCGCCATTGCCACAGGCTTAAGGAGGGTGTTCTCTAGGACTACCCATTGTTTTTGCCTGTTTCTCTCATGTGGTCTAGCAATATGCGCAGCTGCGCTGCCCTGAAGTATTCATATAGATCTTGAAACTCCATCTTGCCCTTGTCTTTTGGGAGGACCAACCATGTGTATGGTATTCTGAGTCTCTGATGTGCCCACAGAAAGGAAAGGAGTTATTTTTTCATCTATAGGTGGAAAGCTGCTGGGATCGGAACAGGCAATGATTGGAAGAGGAATGTTAACCTTGGCAAAACATTCATTTTTATGGTTGTAAACCTGCCCGCCTAAGACAGGGCGACTGTAGACAACCTCCTAAAGTCTTGGATGATTTTCTCCCACAGAGGTAAATGATATGACAGATTATTTATAACATGCTTACTACCCAGAGGTTTCTAGGTGTGGACCCGGGGATCAAACCTGTGTGGTTCTGTGTCTTTTTGCTTCCAAGGGGAACACATTGCCGCTGAGCTATCCTCCCGAGACAATAATTGGCTTTATAGAGCTTGCTAAATAGCTTTGTGATTCTCATCCCTAGGTACTTAATACTTTCTTATTCTACTTGTATGCCATACCCCACCATAAATTGGGAAACCTGGGAGCTGTCTGTAGTTACTAGCAGGGCTGTTGTTTTGTGCAAATCTATGCGAACCCCAAATGTGAACTGTACTCTTCTTTGGTCGACAGGAGGGCCGGATCCAAGGACTGTGGGCGAGTGACATACGCCCATATGTCATCCATAAACATTGCAAGTTTGTGCACCCTCCCGTTCCTTTCAAGCCCATGTATGCTGCTTTTATGGTGAATCGCCTGTGCTAGAGGCTCCACTATCAGCATATAAAGCAGTGGTAACAGAGGGCAGCCCTGGCGTGTGTCTCCCTTCTCAACTGGAATGCATCCAAGGCTATCCCATTTACTATTGCCTGGACTGTGGTATCACAATGCTCATGAGGCCTAGCTTATTCAGGGCCGTTCGCAGGAAGGGCCATTCCACTCTGTCAAAAGCCTTCTCGGCATCTATTGATATTAGTGTAGGGTCTTCATCCCTTTCTTCCAAACTGGCTTTCAGGTTCAGGGTTTTGACGATATTGTTTGAACCATGCCTCCCCGCTACGTACCCCACCTGATCATTGTGAAAGAATTTTGGGAGAACACTGCTCAGCCGGGCTGCCAGGACGCTTGCGTATATCTTCACGTCAACATTGATTAGCGATATTGGACGGCATGAGCCATAGTCTATCCTATTCCTCCATTCTCTGGGCAAGACTATGATCATAGCTTGTGTGAATGAGGGTGGTGGCTGGCTTGTCTGCAGTATGCTTTTAAAAAGCTGTGTAATGGAGTGAGGGACAGCCCATATGCCTTGTAGAAGGCTGGTGTATAGCCATCTTGCCCTGGTGTTCAGCCCGCTTTGAGCTTCAAAAGCACCTTCAAGACCTCTGCACTATCAATAGGGGCATTAAGCAGCTCACTTTCTGCTGCTGACAGAGTCCTGGGCACTAGCCCTGTGAGATACCTTTCATTGCTACTAATATTATCGGGACTTTCAGTTGTGTACAATGTGGCATAGAATTGAGCAAAACGCAGAGTTATGTCCACTGGGTTAACTAAAACTTCCCCAAGTCACTTGTTATTTTATTGACTGCTATGCTCACTCTTTGTGCTCGTAATTGAGCTGGCAACATTGTATAAGCGTTGTTCCCTTTCTCAAAATACCTCTGTTTTAGATATCCAAGCAGTGTGAGGGCCTTCCCCTTCCATATCTCGCTCAGCTCCTTCCGCAATTCCTTAATTACTGCTACAGTGACCTCCGGTGGGACTGCACACCTGTGGAGGTTTGCCTCTTAGCTGCTATATCCTTTCTCAGGGCTGTCTCTCAGAGCATGCATGCTCTTTTCTTGGCCGCATCCTCCGCTATGAACACCCCCCGGATAATTGCCTTAGTTGCCTCCCATACTGTGTCTCACCCGTATCGTTACCCTTAAAATAGTCCCCGATCTCCTTGCAGAGCTTTTCCTTGAAAAGGGGGTCTTTTATTAAGTGTTGTTACATACCCATCTTTGACTTGGGGAGTGCTTTGCCCTATCGTTAACATGAGGATAGACATACCACAGTCTGACCAGCCAACTATTGTGATTGCCATGTGTACTATCCTGAATTCCTGCCCTGTGTCTATCAATATATAGTCAATTCGGGAATAGGTTTGGTGGTCTGGTGAATAAAATGTGTATTGTTTCATGGATGGATGTGTTGCCCACCTGGTATCTAGAAAACATGCATCCCTCACTAGATCGGTCAAGCGATCTCTGCTGGTAACTTGCGGTGGGTGTGCTCGCCTCCTCTGCAAACTCTAATCTATCTGGGGTCTGCGATTGTGTTGAGATTCCCCCCGGCAAATTGGAATGCCTTCTCCCCATTCCCCCAGGAACTCAAACACAGTTTTGCAAAAGCAGAGCTGCAGCTGGTTGGGTGCATAAATAGAGCAAAGGGTAACCACTGATTGCCCCACAATGCCCTTCAACACCAAATACCTTCCCTCTGGGTGCTTGTGAACGTGGATCACTTTGGGGCCACGATATGGTATGCCCACCCTGGCCCTTTGTGGGGTGCCCCTCATGTACTTCCCTCTCAGTGCATATTTTTGCCCCTTTTTTATACTTGGTCTCTTGCATAAATAAAATGTCTAGCACCGACAATTTAAATTCTCTCAGGAACATGGTGTGATTCAGTGGTGAATTAAGCCCTTTTACGTTGAGCATCCTAAAGCGTACTATACCACTAGCCGGCATCATACTGCTTTTGGTTATTCCGTGTCACAATTTGTCTAGGGGCTTGACAGTATAGCGCAGTGTTAGAGCGTGGCATGTGCTGTATTGCAAGGTTTGCTCTGGCTCTTCCTTTTTCTGGCCCAGATGCTATGGTGCCGGTTAGAGTGTGAATGCCATTGCCTTCCCTCCCTTCCCTTAAACCCCCCCCCTCGAAATGGGAAAAAAACAAACAAACCATTTCCCAATAAACAGAGACAGCCTAAGAAAATAGGGGCGCTAATTTGGGACACCTTATCCGACCATGCAGCTAAACATGTGAACAAAACTGTAACCGTATTGGCATATTTCGGCGGTGGCTTGGTTCCTGGGCCTGGGCCCTGATGAGCATAATGCTACCATCATTGTTTTTTGTTGTGCACTGGGTCTGGCGCCGCCTTCTGTGAGCACATTGTTTTGGATTTTGAGGGCGCGACTCTGTCTTGCTTCCTCTAGTGACTGGTAATCTGCGGACAAGCCAAGTGTCATCGGGTGTTAAATGAACAGTATTTCCCTGATCCTCCTCCCCTGCCACGTCTTGGCTGGGGCCCACAGCTCCCTCCATTTGCCTCTTGCATGTTCCTTATCTCGCCAAGTGAGGATCCCCTGTATTCTGCCTTCAACCTTCAACTGCTGTGGGAGGTTGGCTTTCTCCTCTCCCGTTGTGATCCTGAAATCATCCCCTACTACTCGAAATTCAGAGAGAAGGGAAAACCCCCACCAAAACTTGATAATCTGTTCTTGAAGCTATGATGTCAGCTTTCTGCAGTCCCGTCTTTTCCCTAATGTGACGGCTTACAGGTCTTGATATATGCGAACATGCAAGCCTTCAAATTCTATCTTGTCCCGCTCTCTTGCCTTCCGCACTATCTCTGCCTTCTGCCTGTAATGGTGGCATTTCGCTATGATCGATCGTGGGCCATTCAGGGGAGCTCCTCCTCTGTGAATTCTCTCGAATTCTATTGGGGGGGTTGGCGGTTCCTTGAAAAGGGAGACTGTAAGAGCTTTGACCTGCCGTTCTAGTGCTAGGGGTGTTTCCCCATGCGTCTCCTTCAAGCCCATGATCCGGATGTTGGTGTGCCATTCTCTATTTTTGAGGTCGTCTACCTTTGCCGGCAGGTCATCGAAGCGGCCTTTCACTCTTATCTCGGTTAGTACCGCAGATTGCTGGTTGTTCTCCAGCACCTCTAGCATGTCCTCCTCCTTGTCCATCCTTGACTGCATAGCTGATATGGTCGTTGAAATACTGCTCTTCATCAACCGAATTTCTTCGAGTAAATGGCGAATGTCTGATTTTGTAGATGCCTCGTGATCTTCTCCTGGTATGCTTGGCGCACCTACTTGAGGTTGTCCTTCCTTCTGGGCACCCCTGCAGCGGAAGGTCTACAGAGCTGCTTTTGTGCCGGAGTCCAGCGTGGCTGATGCAACAGAGACTTTAGTGGTGCAGCCCGGGTTTACCGTTCCACTACCTCCAAATTCTGTCTTAGGAAGTCGCCTTCACAATGTCTTGCTCCTTTCCCACGTGCTGGGGATCCAACTCAGCTACGCCCCCAGAGCTTCCTGACCTGCGGTTCCAGCTCACTATTTGCTGTGTTTTGCGTGGAGGGCGCACCTGTTCCACGCCACTGATCCCATCAGTGGGTGCAGGTGCCCATGGGCCTCAGCGGCTTATCACTTGGCACTTTGCTTCTTTGTTGTAAGTCTCTAGGTACTTGTATGGCTCCTACTGTTCGCCAGGGCTCTGCCGGGGCTATTGTTCTGATAGGCCTATGCAGCCATTAAAGTTGGTTCATCTTCTCATGAGAGCTGTTCCTGGCATAAACTGTTCTGCTTCTTTCGCCCTGGTTGCCAGCTTCTGTGCCCTCATAAGCTTGTTGGGCTGGCTAGCCTGAGGTAATACTGATGGTAGCACACTGGTGCCCGAGGCTCAGGGCCGCCTGGAGCAGTCAGGGCCCCCTGTATCACTCAGTGCCCGGAGCTAATTAATGTGGCCTGCCACAGTGTTTGCAGGGTGAGCATTCCTTGCTCAACTGCTCGCCCACTGGCCCCAGCGCATGGTTCTTGAATCTGTAGCTACTTCGCTGTGCAGGGGCTGAAACCCAGGTTCCATCCAATGCAGTCTTGCAACTTCTGCTGATGGCACTTGAAACAGCTTGTGCAGGTCGGGGTGCGAGTGCCTCATCTGTCAGGGTCTTTGCAGTGGGTCTCAGCCGCCCACTCTAGCTGGTGGTCTAACTGCATTGTGCCTTACATACGGCGCTCTGCTGGGCCGTTCACACTGCGTCAGCATTGGGTTTTCTATAATCAGGCCACAAGTGGCAGTTCTGGGGATGGACACAATCGCTCCTGTCATGGCTCCCACGGCCTTTGCTGCCAACAGCAGCTTGCAGAGCATGAGCGCAACAGGCTCCCGTCGTGTGAATCTGGGCTACTGTCACCACTCAGAGACACTCCAGCGGCACACAGGAGCTTGCGCCGCCACCAGTTAAAAAAATCTTTCTATGGTGTCGGGGTCTAATCGTTGCCGTATCTTTTATCTGTGGCAGGTAAGGGATGCAAACAGTCAGACGGCCATTTTGCCGGCATCCCCTAGCAGTTCCCTGAAGCACGATTTTAATGGCAATTCAGTTCAAATGTAACTTACAAAAAACTTTTTTTCATTGAGAACAAAACCTTTAATAAACAACACACTTATCTCATTTGACCTTTTTTGCTTGTAAATGTTCAAAGTGTAATACTAACATAATCTGTTTGATAGTCAAACACGTTCCTACAAGAAAGAAAAGGTAAACCCAAAATAGGCTTGGGCCCTCCACACCTGAATTCAATTTACTCTGCAGAGCCACATGGAGGCAGCTTGATTCATTTCAGCTGCTTGCATGGTCAGGTTACCATAGTAACCAATGAAAAATTCATTCACAAGAGCAGGCATCCTTGACAGCACATACAGAAATTAAAGCCTGCTTCTATTGCTAGGAACTCCCATTCCACATACATGATGTCCTGAAGAGAACATATGCCGGCTTTCTCATGTTATCCAGACTAAGCTGGAACTGGCAGAAAAGAAATACAGGTGCAACAACAGAGGGAACTTAAAGTCTCATTGCATGCTTTTTTATTAAAGCCTGTAGTGAAGTCTCACCCGAATTTGGGGACGATAGGCAGGTGATATGTTTTTCACAACAGGACCGTCAACCTGTTCACTGTGTTGTGGAAGAATTCACAGCCAAACTGTCACTCTGCCCTATCTCATGGTTAATGCCCAGCTGCCACTATCAACATAGCGGGGCAGAGCCCAGACCTGTACCCATGTCATTCACAGCCAAACTGTCACTCTCCCCTATCTCATGGTTAATGCCCCGCTGCCACTATCAACATAGCAGGGCAGAGCCCAGACCTGTACCCATGTCATTCACAGCTAAACTGTCACTCTCCTCTATCTCAGGGTTAATGCCCAGCTGCCACTGACAACATGGGGGGCAGAGCCACCCAGACCTGTACCCATGTCATTCACAGCCAAACTGTCACTCTCCTCTATCTCATGGTTAATGCACAGCTGCCACTATCAACATAGCAGGGCAGAGCCCAGACCTGTACCCATGTCATTCACAGCCAAACTGTCACTCTCCCCTATCTCATGGTTAATGCCCAGCTGCCACTATCAACATAGCAGGGCAGAGCCCAGACCTGTACCCATGTCATTCACAGCCAAACTGTCACTCTCCCCTATCTCATGGTTAATGCCCCGCTGCCACTATCAACATAGCGGGGCAGAGCCCAGACCTGTACCCATGTCATTCACAGCTAAACTGTCACTCTCCACTATCTCATGGTTAATGCCCAGCTGCCACTGACAACATAAGGGGGCAGAGCCACCCAGACCTGTACCCATGTCATTCACAGCCAAACTGTCACTCTCCTCTATCTCATGGTTAATGCCCAGCTGCCACTGACAACATAATGGGGCAGAGCCACCCAGACCTGTGTCCATGTCAGGAGACTGCAAAGCCCTGCAGAAGCTGCAAGAGGCTTTGTAAATTGCTAAACTGAGTGCGGCAAACTGCCATACAGAATAGTGGCAATGTGCATGAGACATGGAACACACTACACTGTCCAAAGTGACATTCTCCCCTTGTCACTGCAACCTCGGGGCAACAGCACTTGACACATTCCCATGCAGTTCTCCTTACTTAAACCAAGGCCAAAGAGCAGGGCCCACTCACCACCGGCACTGTTGACTTCTCCTGTTGTTCAATTCCTTTGCCTCACCCCCTTGCAGGCCTAGGAGAACCATCCACAGCCACCTACAAGCATGGGCATCCCTGGCCCTAAGTCCAGCACAACTCCAGGGATGCCCATACTCACCAGGCCTGGTGCTGCCACCCCCTGCCCCCTCCAAAGTCCAAGCAGAGCAGGAACTAAGGGGGGAAATACCAACAGCATTCTCAGACCCACAAAGCCCAGCAGTGGGGTCAAAGAGCCCAGCCCGACTTGCCTCCCCAGGATTCATAGTCCAGAAGGACAGGAAGCAAAGCAGGAGGACGTGTACACAGTAAGTGCTATGATGATGAAGGTGGACGTGAAGGAACTGCTGGATTTCCATGATGGGATACCAAGCAACAAAAAGCTTCCTGAGTTTGTTTCTCATCTCGGGACAGGTGCATTAATGTAGCACTTAGATCGATAACATGTACAGCATGTGACGTAGCTCCCAAAAAGCAATGTGCAGCGAATAACATATTCAGAATGTGATTATTTAAATGGCGTATAAAGGTAGGAGGGGGTGTAAACATGGCCCATACAGCCTTCAGTTTTAATTGTTTCATTGTGTATATTGTTAAATACAGAAGAAGAAGTCTTGGCATCTTAATTAGGGCCCACTTCTTCAGTCCGGGCAGGAAGAAGTCTCCCATGCGAAAAGCTGCAAACACCTTTCAAGTTACCAAAGGCAGCACCAGGCACTCTGCAGGAGGTTGACATCTCCATATCCGAGAGCCTTCCATAATGTAGCAGAGTGCAATGTCATGGCTCGTGTATACACTAGTAGGGCCACCACTGCCAACGCATTCTGGAATGGGTCTTTTGAAAAATGTCTTTTGGCTCTTTTGTTTTGAGTTCTTCAAATAATTACATTACAAGAGAGAAGGCAATTAAAAAAAAAAAACAAGTAGAGCAAGTGGAGTACTTTATGTGCACTTGGAGCAGCATCTACTATCACAGTTTGTGCACTTACTGTACCGTTAGAAATGTGGTAGGCATTTTATTGATGGGGGTCTTCTGTGTTTTTAACCCTATTTTAATTCATTGGTTCTGCAATAAGCTAAATTAACACAAAAAACTCAACAATTCATGCTTCCTTGCTGGACCATCTGTTAGTGCCGATAAGAAACAGAATACAATTCAATAAAACCCAAATACATAAAATTCACAGAAGCTGTTTGACGTAGTGCAAACAAACCGGTGTGACTGTGAACCTAAAAAGCTGGTTGGATGGCAAGTGGTTTTCAACATGTGCCTCTCCAGACCTGACACCGAGTGGACACCAGCTTTTATCCTACTACACCACAAGGGTATGGCGACACTCCAGCAACATTCTCTGCATAAGTAAAACAATTTCCGTCTAGCACCACACCTGGAGAGAGTGGGGAGATGCAGTTGATTTGTCTTTAGGGATATCAGTGAAAGGTAAAAACATATATATAGCAATCAGAACTGGTCTCAATCATGTCAAAAGCTGCATTGTGCGATGGGCGATGTAACAACTGTTCAGTAAAACACTATAGAATAACAGTCTGTTGAGTGGAAGTATAGAGACAGTGTTATCAAAAAACAACATCGAAGGCTACTGATGGGTAAAATCCAGTTGGGTTTTGAGGGTGACAGATAACATGCAAATAATACCACTCAGGTTTGTTATTTATATAGTTGCCACATATATATTTATTGTTGATATCCTGAAAAACTGATGGGGTGTGCACATCAGCAGGTAGACAGTAGACAATTGCATGCACTAAAACCTCACCCCGCATTGACAAACTGAGGTGTGCACAAATGCTTGAGAAATGGGGATCAAGCATTTTTCTGCACCTGTTTGGAACAGGGGCAGCAGATTGTGCAATGCACAGAAGGCTCCTTTTTGGTCTTCCTCTTGATTGTTTCTATCTTTGGACACCAGTTTTGTGAACGCTCTGTTACATTTCTAACCTTTTCACAGGGATGAAAATGATGTTTCATGTTTGTTACTGTATATTTTTACCATGGGCCATGATCGTGAAATCCATCACCATCCACATGGGTTCTGTAAACCCATCATAAACTGGTGTTGAGGTCGACTGACAATAACATGTAGGTCATCAGTGTGTATACAGTGACCGCCACACTTTATTATGACTTTACGCAATCAACTGTCTAAAACAGCAAGTTCGTTGTGCTATTTGTATAGGATCTATGCGATTATGGCGAGAAGACAAGCATGTCAATTTGTTTTTTCTTTTGTGACATTTCAATGTAATAATATGTGTGAGAGACCCCTGCAGTCCCCCCATACTCTCCCTACATTATTTAATACCTTAACCCCCCCCACACACCCTGAAATGCACAGTAAAAAGTTAAGTATTATTGTCTTGGGCATTTTGTGCCGCAGCGTAATGGGGTGATCCCATTTGTAGATGCCCAATTCTTTGCCATACATTTCCACGTTGTGCAGATTTTTCCTCTTATTCCTCAGTACAAGACTATTTCATGCTCAACATTTTCAAAGCCCTTGCATCCACTGTACAGTCAAGTGTATTATTGTTCCTTTCTGTTTTTGAGCACAGGGTCCAACGCAATCAGGAGTCCACCAAGACAGTGAGTGTCCCTTTAATCATTCTAACTACCCCCACATGACCACAAGCCTGTGCTTCACACGGCCGAACCATTCAATACATTAGATTGGGTTTACTTTCCAGGCATCATCAGAAGCATTGTAGCACGATTGTACAATGTCTGAATAATTTGAAGTGAATGCTTTTAATGGCCCCACTGGGAAACACCATCATTTTTCAGGTTTCAATATGTGACAGCAGACACTGGCTGGTGTGATACAAAGGTCGCGTTTCTAAAGGGCCGGGAAGCAATTTCAATGCCTAGCTCTTTCAAACTCTTTTAAACGCTTGCTTTAATCCATGCTTCTACATTATCAATCGTACAAAAAGAGACTCGCGGTAGCCTTTAACGTGATAGAATGATGTTGCCTTTGTTGAGAAGGCATTTCGCTTCTTTCAGATCCCATTAATTCAATCTAAGAATGTAGCATCCTCTGAGACCCAGAGACATGTTCTGTGTTTCCTATATGTGTGTGGCAGAGATATGGGTCTCCTGCTCGCATTTTTATCCAAACACCTGACACTATTATTCCCTCGTGTGCCAAGTCACTGATTTTATTTCCTACCTAATCCAGATGGCTGACTTGCCACAAAAGTCATATGCTGAAGATTAATCATATAAGGGAAAAAAGTAGATAATATATACATATATATGTATATGTATATATATATATATATATATATATATATATATATATATATATATATATATATATAAAATATATATACTTTTTTCCATTATATGATTACATAAAAATTATATATGTATTGTTGATGACAAATGTCTGTAAAGTACATACCAGGTATCGAATGTACAAATCCTTTTACTACTATGCAATGTACACATCTAGGTTTATTCAACAGTAAATCCATTTGAATGAAATCCCATATATATGGCTGGTATTGGGGGAGGTTTGACGCAGGCACGTTGCAGAAGAATGCATGTCAATCTGTAGCCAAGTAGAGAGTAGCATCGACTTGCACACCGGACACATTTTAAGGAGATTGCCTGATGCTGGATTTAATAATTAAGATGTGTTCCTGTGAAATAAAACAGAGGGCCAAACTGGGGAACATACTATTGGTGGGTGAAGTACCCCCAAAAGAAGAGACAGTGGGCCTCATTACGACTTTGGAGGTAGCCATGGTGCTGGATAAACCAGACGTCCACATTGGGTCCCGCGAGGGAACCTCGTAATACTGCAGAATGCGTTTAACGGCACCGGCACCATTCCCTGCGCTGTTAAACACATTCTGCACAACTTGTAATGAGGCCCAATGCTCTGTGGTAGCGGGTTGGTGGGCAAAGCAGTGCCAGCAGGCCAAGTCTTCCCCAAAACCCCAATGTCAATAGAAATTGGCTGGGTGAAAAAGACATTGCAGGAACATAGATCACTCAAGCTGCTGCTGGGCAGGAGTATGGCCAGGCCTGCTAGAGATGTACTGCTGACAAACATTGCTGCTCTTACCCGTGAAGACTCATTATGTAAAAGGGCACAATTATCAGACTGCCCACTTGCAACTGGAGAGGTTGTAGGGGGCAGGGGACGTTGTAGGGGGCAGTAACGCTGTGCTGGATTAACAGTGAATGCAGCACTGACTGTGTGTAACTGACTAGAATGTCACCTCATTGTGGCGGGGGTGGCATCTACTCTACTTGCAGGATCTCCCCTACAGTGGCTACTCTTTGATAGTGTCACAACCCTCAACCAAAACCCCCTCTGGCAAACCCATTGGTCAGGTGGAGTCAGGACGCAGGCTTCTAGAGCCTGGCATCCTCTTCAAAAGCCCTCATGGGGCCAGTCCTGGCGCCTATGGCACCAGGCTCATACACCATGAAAAAACAATGTGCTTGGGAACTACTTTATTGTATTGTCAGCCAACATGGAGGCATCCACATAGCTTGGTTCCTAAGAACCAAGCTATGCGGTCTAGTGTTTTGGGTGTGGAAGCCTAGGGACTACTTTACCTGGACTATTTTGTTGGGGCTATTTAAACCACACCCGAGCAAGACAACACGCTTCGTGTTACTTTGCAGCTTGCAACGTGACGCTCACCGTGTCCAGCTATTCCCTCGAACCTCGGAGAAGCAGAACCTGCAAGGAGACAAAAGGAACATCATTAGCAGCAGCATCTTACCTGCAGTCTTCATCTTTAAACACTCGCAGCTACTGAGAACAGCTTCCTCGAATCTGCACGCCTTCCGGACAGAACGACCTGAAAGCGGAAGATAGAGGCAACATTAAAGAAAGCAGTCCAGACATTTACAAATTACGAATTGCTCAAAAGGCTTACCTGGCTGGTCGCCTCTTGGCTGGCACCACTCCGGACATTCCACTCGCGCTGAAGAACACTGCAACCTACAAGGAAGGAAATCACAGTTTAGCAAAGGCAAGACTTTGCAGCGCTGCGCATAGTGCTTACTTACCGCATCATAGCGCTCTTAATGCGCAATCATTTACCAGCGGAAGATAGAGGCAACATTAAAGAAAGCAGTCCAGACATTTACAAATTACGAATTGCTCAAAAGGCTTACCTGGCTGGTCGCCTCTTGGCTGGCACCACTCCGGACATTCCACTCGCGCTGAAGAACACTGCAACCTACAAGGAAGGAAATCACAGTTTAGCAAAGGCAAGACTTTGCAGCGCTGCGCATAGCGCTTACTTACCGCATCATAGCGCTCTTAATGCGCAATCATTTACCAGCGGGGCTCAACCAAGCCAGTTCGCCGCGCTGAAGCTCTGCATACCTAAGGGAGAAAAAAGAGACATTTTAAACAAAGAAAGGCATGCAGGATAGCAACAAAACTAAAGAGCAGCAATAAGACCTACCTGAACAATATCAAACGGGCCGGCGTCAGTGAAGTGACTGGACCGCATTTGCCCATGAAAGACAACGCGCCCCTGCAAAGAAGGCAGGACGGAGAGCACGCTTAATTCTACCACAAGGCAGAACCTTCCCCACAGGCCACATCAGGGCAAAGCTGAGAAGCATACCAGCGAGTAACCCAGCTGGGTGGCGTCCCGGTGGATACCAGGTGAGCGTAACAGATAGATGCAAAACCTTAAGAGTCTGCCCCCAAGTGGAAGTGGCAAAACATGTAGCAAACAGACTGTTTAACAAACCCAGACGGGAAAACTGGTTGGCGCACAGAGTTTGGTCGACTCATCCATATTGGAGCAAATGGGTGCCTGCCTACAGATTAAGGATGCTTCTGGTCACCAGGCTGCTCGGGAGCAAACAACTCAAGTCATTCAGGAGACAACAGTCACAATATTCTCTTGACTAAGGAAAAAAATTAATAAACAATGTTTAATTACATGGCTGGGAAATTAAATGAGCCACCGCCAGGTGGTTATGACAAGTCCAAATAATTATTTAGCCAACCACAGGAGAATTCTTTGAAATTATGGGGTATTAACAACTCGGTTGAGGGTGTCTCTGGAAAGTGATGTGAACAGGTATGAGATGCACAAGTAGAAAGTGTAATCAAGCAAAACCAAACACGTTGGCACACTCGCTGAATGTACCTGCCCTTGTCTATGGGGCGCAACACTGCATATCTTGCAGGTCTCAAACCGAACCAAAAAAGCAAACCATTGTATCACATCTCTGTTAAAATGTCACTTCTTTTTATTCTGTGCAAAATATCAGTGCAAACATGATTTCTGGAATGGGGTCCCTGTGTTTTGGTAGAATCTATGGGAGTTACTGTCCACTAGTTTTCCAAAATATATAGCTCTCAGTTTCCATTCAGATGAAATTCTTAATTTGAATGTGTTGCTTTTGTTTCCATATTTAGGAGGGCTATAACACTTTGACTATTTAATAACAATAATAGTCCCTACATCCTAATGTCCCGCTGTCTAACATTTCTCCTTATATCATCCTACAATTTAATAAAAACCTGGATAATTATGAGTGCCATAGTCAAATACATGAAAAATGGTTGCACATTTGTTTATATGTATGTACATATAGTTAAGAGAGAGAGAGAGTAAAGGTGATTAGATTTAACACAAAATAAAACCTTGAAATTCAGCAGATGTGAGAATTGATGACCACCTTAAATCGGTGTCCCCCGCTCGATGTCCCCCATGATGCAATTTTGTATGTCATTGTAAATTCTGTCTGTTATATTTGTGGGCGCGTCTTGCGGCATTGCCGCAGTAATCTCAAACTCTCTCCCATTACCCCTATCACTCTTTTCTTCTGTGCACGCAATTCTGTTTGCGGGCACGTCTTCCGGCATTGCCATGATAATCTCATGAGCTTCCCCAGGTATTCCTTTAATAAACTGAAAAGGTTCTACCCATATCTGGCTCCCCAGATCACCCCAACTCCTCAACTTCACAAGGTGTCTTCTTTCCCCCTCCCCATCATCAGCCTGATGCTATTGCATCCTTTTCCCTCGTCCAAATAGCTTTTGAGCACTTTTCATTTTTGGCTCTCCCCGGTATTATCATGGGAATCAACGGCATTGTGTCAAACACAAAAATGGTGGCTTTTAATTTATGAAAACCCTCTCTGCTGCCAATCACCTAGGGAGGTATATAAAACGTTTTTGGAAGCAGGAAGCGCTCTGTTGAACATTTTAAGAACTACTGCACAGATTTTCCCCAAAGCAGCCAGGGAAATAGTTAGGAAATGCCCTAAAACCTGCAAGATGTGGTATAAATGAGGGCTGAAACCAATTCACGTATGTGCTCATTACCCCAAGATGGCCACCGGGAATGGACCAGATTTCTGTCTGACCAAGGGACTGGCGTGGGGCATTCTGGAAGTTCTAGTTCCTGACTACTGGCCTTTCAAAAATGGGCTGGGTGCCTTAGTCTTGGGATATAGCTGGTCTCAAGTACCTCGGGTTCGCATCTCCAATTCCAAGTGACAATGATTGTGAGATCACTTTGTCACAGGTGTCAAACTGTCCCTTTGCCTTTGGTGTCATATACCCCAGCTGTGGACCTGCTTCTGAGCCTTTCCAACTTGGATCAACATCCAATGTGTTCCAATGAGCGATGGTCTTTTAGCAGTTTTTTTAACCGCCTTTTAGCAGCATAGCAGTTTGGGCAGTACTGAACTGATTTGCATATGGGTGGCCCCCTTTTGCAATGGCGCAGATGGGCTAAATAACGGTGGTGCCGAAGTTTGCCCAGAGCAATGCCAGTGGTTCAGATTCATTCAAAACCTTCCACCCATCACTTTTGTGGTTATAGTTTGTCTTACTATGTGAGAGAGGGTATGCCCAGACGTGGGTCCCTTGCTTGCTGCGCCATAGGGAACCAAGCTGCACCTCACTGAGGAGGCCCAACAAGGCCAAGAACATGACTGGGATTGCTTCTGTTTCCGTGTAGAGGGGACCTGGTCTAGCAGTTCAGGCTGGGCTGCTCCCATTGATGGCCGTACCTGACTGAATTGCATGGCTGGACCCCTTTTGCAATGGTTCAGATGGGATAAATACCAGTGATGTGGAAGGCTTCCCAGAACAATGTCAGTGGTTCAGAATCATTCAAAACCTTCCACCCATCACTTCTGTGGTTATACATTTATAATGCAACACATATAAAAATATGAACTGCAATATAGCAATAATATCCTCTTAAATTGTGGGATGTTCCCAAGTTTAGGATTACACATCTGATGAGCTCAACGCACCTTAATTAACTTACCACCAAATCCTTCTAATGAAATTGTGTTTGATGCTAATCACTTTTCAAATAGAAAGATTGAATGGCCTCTGTAATTAAACAGCAAATACGAATATTAAAAACAGATTTCCAATCATTGGAGCAGAATGCACCAGCAAACAGAACAAGAGTTTGAATGTCTCCTATGGCTCACCAGCGTGCAGAGTACTCTAATCTCGAAGGATGCGTGAAGTAAACGTTGAGTGACTGTCCTTGGCTGCATCCTTATTCATAGTTATACAAACAGCAGTGACATAAGTAATTGCATAAAGGAGGTAAGGTTAGCAAGGTAATGATTTGTATGAATGGTGTAACGACTCAAATATGATTGTGATCACAGCCAATGCATATTGGATACATTCCAAATATTGACACACAAACAAGTGTAGTTTATTCTGACGATTAGTTCAATAAACACATTTGTGTCCAGCTCCCCTAACAGACCCAGAGGTTTCCTCCTTCAAAAATAAGCAGGCTGCCCCAAATGTATTCTGTACAAACTCCAACTATGAGAAGACAATACAGGTTTATTGACATTGCACTAGATTGTATAATTCCAAAACAGGGATAAGAGTCTTTTCAACTGAAGTAGCTCAGCTTAAATTTATTTCACAGCACACTATGTCTTGCCGGTGCCACCTGTGCGGCACAGGAATTTACTATGGTGCTTTTGCACCAATATTTTACACCTCAACCCCCGAAAGATGGAGAAAGATGGTGAGAATGTTCTGCTTGCAAAGTCAACAACATCAGGTGGGAGCCTCATTACATCATGGTCTCACTTGATGTTGTTTCCCTCTACACTAGCATTCAACACCAATCTGGTTTGTCTGCAAGTGAATATTTCCTTGATACCAGATCGGTAAGCCATAAACGACAAAATGAAATGATGCTTGCAATGCTAGAATTCTGCCCGATTCACAATATTTTTCTGTTCAAAACCACATATTTCTAACAAAGGGTTGGCACTGCGATGGGCTCATGCATGGACCCCACCTTAATAGATCTGGTGGTCTCTTGGGCAAGGTAAGGTGTGCCTGCTATGCTCTCCCCATTTGGGTCCTGGCTGATAGAATTTGCTATATTTGCTGCCCTTGGAGTGCACTAGAAATCCTTAGTTTTCCTGCTTCCCAGGCCTGCCTGTCCCTCCACCTTCCTCCCCCTCGCGTGATTGGCTGACTGAATCCACTGTGCAAGCGGTGTTGTATTCCTGTTCGCCGCAGATGCAGCAATAGTTATGGTGGTTTCTTGGGCAAGGTAAGGTGTTCTTGCTATTCGCTCTCCATTTTAGGCCTGGCTGATAGAATTTGCTATATTTGCTGCCCTCGGAGCACACTGGAAATCCTTGGTTTTCCCGCTTCCCCGGCCTGCTGGTCCCTACACCTCCCACCCTCTCTCACAAAATTGGCTGCCTCACTGGTCATATTACACCATCCCCGGGCAGCCCTCTGCCCGGCAGCCCCTACGCGTAAGGACTTTGAGGCAAGGGCAGCTCCAACACAGGCGTCTCCAGATAGTGTCTGCAGGTGTCAGTAGGGGAAGCCAGTGGCCAGCCATCCACCAGCAGCAAACACCAAAGTAAGTGTGACTTGGGTGGAGAGTAGAGCAATTACTCTACTCCAGATAACCCCTGCCACTCTACATAACCCTACCCGGAACTGCGAATATTAACGCGTGCCATACTTAGTTATAATTGTTAATGCTAGCAAGTACCACATTTAGTTAGAATTGTGACCATTAGCCTGCATCGCATTTACTAGCCTGCATCGCACACTTTGAAACTTGATAGCATTGCCTTGAACAAAACCTAGAAAGTGCCCATGGTGATAGTACTGTGAATTTACTAGTCTGCGTTGCACACAGAAGTTGCTATGTGCATTGACTCACCCTTAGAAAATTGTTAGCACTTCATTTACTTAGAAATTGTTAGCACTGAATTGACTCACACTTAGAAAATTGTTACCACTGTATTGACTCAGAAATTGTTGACACTGCATTGACTCGCACTTAGAAAATTGTTAGCACTGCATTGCCTTAGCATGACTCACCCTTAGCATGACTCACACCCAGAATTTGTTAGACTCACACTTAGCATGACTCACACTTAGAAATGTGTTAGAACTATTGGCATTGCATTGAACCAAACCTAGAAAGTGCCCACTGTGATAGTATTGTGAATTTACTAGCCTCTGTCACCTGCATGTACCGTTCTCCTAGAACTAGTCTTGTTACATTGATTCAAATCTAGAGGGTGCACGCTGCAATGTTACTGGGATTTATTAACACACTCAGGAATTGTTCTTGTTAGACTTACATGCGCTACACAACTAGAATTGCTCTCACTCGCTCGACTCACAACTAGAAAAAGCTGCATGAGATAGTTCTGTAATTTACTTACCTATGTATTATATCATAACCCTGAGATAACACTGTGACTCACTTGCCTGCGCTGCACAACTAGAAATGCTATCACTCGCTAGACTCACAACTAGAAAGAGCCCATGAGATAGTTCTGTAACTTACTTACCTATGTTTTAGGTCATAACTCAACCCAAACTCTCACCCACTATCACTATGCTTACTTTCTACACCATCACTCAATTAGAGTACAGCTATACCCCTTGATCAAATTCGGCCTAGCTGCTCACATACGAACATTACCCCATAAACACCTCAATCTAATAATACGCAGCTATATCCAATGACAAACTGGACTAGCTGCACATATAAGCATCCTACAGGCCTAACGCAGCCAGAACCCAGTCTTGGTGTCCACCCGCCTGACTGCACATTTAACTAAATATCATTAACACCACACCTAATGCTAGGACGCAGCTACCATAAGGCAATTACATCAGCTGCTCACATAATTGGTGCACCCAAGTACCCTACGACACCTTATTCTCTCTACTGGCATGGACTATGGTCCCCAAGGGCGTTCAATCTACCAGTGCTTTGGGGTCATACCAATGATATATAGAGTGCTATATAAATGCCGAATAACATAACATAACATAACATAACCTATGCAAATCATTTTATGTGTTGGTGGGAGGCCACTATAGCCTGGTCAAAACAATATAAGTATGTTAACCATGTGGTACATTGGTGCCGTTTTATCGATAACCTATTTATTGTGTGGGATGATTTTACACAGCTGTTGGAAGAATATGTGCAATGTTTGAATGTGAATTAACATAACATTCGACTTACAATGATGATCAGCTTTTCAGAATTGGTCTTCTTAGATGTGAAATTCAAGGTAGCTGACAATATGTTAACATCTGAACTGTATAGGAAAGTTACATCTTCCAATTCTGTATTACACGTTCATAGTCACCATCCAGCTCCATTGAAGCGTAACATTCCATATGGTGAAGTATTGAGAGCTAAAAGAAACTGCTGGCTGTATTCGACATTCAAAACAACAGTCCTTACGTAATCATTTTCTAGTAAGAGATTACTCCCATAGAACGATAGACCAAGCTTACCAAAAAACCAAGTTGAAAACTAGACAAAGGGCCTCATTATGAGTATGGAGGTAGCCATGGTATTAATAGTGCCATGGCTGCCTCCATACCGGGCTCCAATACCGGGGTCTGTGAATGAGGAATTACCGGGTCATTCCTCATGCACAGAACCATTCCCCATTCCCATTTGAGCCCCCATAGGGCTCAATGGGAATGGGGATGGAGCTAATAACGGGCCCATTAATAACAGGCCCGTTATTAGCTCCTTGGTCCCCTCGTGGGACCCGGAAAGGACATCTGGTTTTACCAGATGTCTGTTTCGGGTCCCGCAAGGGAACCTCGTAATAGGGCATCCTGTAATGAAGGGTGCCGGTCACGTACCGGCACCCTTCATTACGGGAGTGCCTAGGTTATAATAAAGCCCAAAATCTGCTTACTCCAGAAGCAAAAATGGCCAATGAAACTAACACCATCAGGTTCATTATACAACATAATGCACAGGCCCTGAAAATAAGCCAGATATTTGGCAGACATTGGTCTATTCTGAAATCTGACAAAGATCTCACTGAATTTCTGGCCAATAGTCCACAGAATACCTTCTCAAAAGCTCCTTCTCTAAAAGACAAACAAGCACTGAGTATGTTGAGCGAAGATACTTCTCACAACACATGGTTAAGGCTTGCTAATTCTGCACAAGGCAAAGGTTTTCAGCCATGCAATAATTGTAAGGTGTGTACATTTGCCTGGAGAAGCAAAAGTGTAGAATATGGAGATCATATGGTTTGGCATATACAGCAAACGATTACCTGTAAAACCTATTTTGTAATTTACTACATAGACTGTCCGGGTAATAGGGACAGGTGAGCGGCAGGTACGTTCTGCCGTCATTGATCCTGCATGGAGTGTCACTTGACGCTCTGCTCTCCTTCGGTGTTCTTTCGTTCACCAGCAGCCTCATGGCAAGTTCTTGTTAATGTCTGTATTTAGCACCTCTGTGCTATAATAACCTTCAACTGTTCTTTCTGCCCTAGCAGAATCTTTTACCTGGCAATAATGTCAAATTCGAATAACTCCCTGCCTGACTCCCTAGTCACTTTGCCTTGGCATAAAGGGGATTGGTTGTCAGAAGTCCTGGCTCATAGCTCTCATAGGAGAGAGTATGTCCGCATTAGGCAAACTGAGACACTCCCTGTGTCTGGGGTTTGTTATGAAAAGCCATGTGCTATTTCAACTAAATGTTCAGATTTAGCTCAATATTTAGCGAGCCCAGTAATTAAGATTAAAGTTCAAAAAAACTCCACAGCCCATGGGGTAGCCAGCCCTGATAATCCCTTTGAAAATAGTGTGGAGCTGCAAATTTATATCCCATTTGCAACCCCTTCCAGGGTGGACGGTATCACTAAAGTCACCTATGTGTCCCCCTCCTGAAAGCAGTGGGGAACGGGCAATCTCCACCATTTTGGCACTTTCCCCACGGGCAGAGGGGGCCATTAAATCCAACCTCACCTTATCTCCAGATTCATTGGTGGATACAAAGAGGAATACTATCTCTGAGTCCTGCAGTCACTGGAAGGATACGCTCATTAAGGAGTTGAATAGTTGCAATACCTCCTCGGACTTTGATGCATGGTTAGTGTCTCTGGACATTTCTTCTGAAAAATATCATGCTCCTACTTACGAAAAAAATCTTCAAGCAGCCCATGTTCTACCGTGAGCCATCTGCCTACTAGCAAAATGAATTGTTCCTTACAGACTGACTTGCCTTTATTGGAAGCCTTTAACCATGTACATACCCCAGGGGTTCATCAAGTTGGTACCAGCCCGAGCCTTTTGTCATCTATGAAACAAGTACCACCAGCCACCTTCTCTTTATGAAGTAAGCAACCACAGATTCACAGTTTTGCCCCGCTAGGCCTGCTGTTGCCCCTGTGAAAGGAGGATTGGTTGGTCCTCATGAGTCCATGAATCTAAGGAGTTTGCGTCTAAGGAAATCCAATTTATCAATGCCCAAAGATGAATCCATCAAAGCTCTGGTTACAGACAATAGAAATGTTGTCATTACTAATGTCATGAAACCCTCGCAGAGAGAACCTAGAGATGTACTTCATAATAAAGTTCTTGCTTGGCTTTGTGCAAGGTCCGGTCCCGGGGTTGTTTGTTCTGCCTGTTTGAAGTACTTGCACAGGACAGAACAAGATGATTGGTGTTCACAGGGATTGCATTTTGGTGGGGTGTGGAGTCAGTACCCTGCCCTCTATCTGAGACTGTGTACATATTTGCCCATGGGATTTCAAACCTTAGTCTCATCGTCTGACTTTGTTCTGCCATCTGAAACAAGTGAATTGACAGGTTTTACCAGTCTTTTTCATATTGCTGTTTTCCTTTAGATATGGTCTGTTTCTTTTTCGTGTTACGTATATTTGTATTGTGTGTGTGTCCTGTTTTTTCTTGTAAGCACTTTGAGGTCTGTGGGCAAAAAGGCGCTCTATAAGAAATCTAAATAAATAATAAAATAAATAAATATGAGGTATATTGGATCTAACCAAAGCACCACTGAAACTCTGTATACACCAACATTACAGAGCAATGAAGAACTTAGAAACGAACAACCCTTTGGCAGTACATTTTCAAAGTCATCATAACAGCAATGTGACCCTGATGAGATTTGGGGCATTGACACATGTCAAAGTTCACAGCCGCAAAGGAGATAGAGAAACTCATTTGAGGTGCCTTGAATCCAGGCTCATTATCAAAATGGAAACTTTGAGGCCCAAATGACATAACAGAGATGACAAACTGTATGTTTTTTTTTAAGATAATGTTTCATTTGGTTCTATAGCTGTGCAGTAGTTGAGGTTCATTTTCATATCCTCTACTATGTGACCAGTAGAGCTTGTTTAGACACTTATTATATGCCTACCAAATGATGTATAGATATAATACATTCTCCCGCTACTCCTGCTAGCACCTCTCTGGTGCCTCTGCCACTGCCTTTCTCTGCCTCCTCTCTGGCACCTTCTTCCTCCTCTCTGGCTATCTTCCCACCACCTGCTATCACCTCTGCCCATTCTCGGGTACATCTACCACTTCTGCCAGTTGTACCTCAAGCCTGTACCCCTCCCCAGAAGTCTTTCAAATGTGTCAACCTGCTCCACATGGCCACTATCAACTATCGCTCCGCTGTCAATCACTCCTCTGACATTTGCTGCACTTTTATTTTTGGAAGCGTTAGATTTGTGTGCGTAGATCACTATGTGTGATTTCTGAAGGGATGTCACAGGTAATGTATTTCTGAATAAACTGTAAAACAGTGGCATCACTCTCAGGGACACATTTGGGAGCATCTTTTATCCACAAAAGCATATGGATGTGTGGTGCTCCTCTGAATTGATATTCTTTTCTCCAAAAGAAGTGTTGCACTTCTCAGAGCGGTTGGGTAGTTTTATTGCAGATGAAGTGCATACAAAGTCATGCAAGTCATCCCATGCATACTCTCCACAACTTAAAGTAACCAACCATATGGGTGGGCCTAGGTTACTGATGTATCTGAGCCAGGGAGCAGGAACCAGGCTGACTCAGGTAAGTACCAAAAGGAAAGATGTTTTATTTACTCCTTAGTTTCATAGATACAGTTTGAAGGTGAGAGAGAAGGCTACACAGATCTGTCCTGGTCCCTTGCCCAGCTCCCAGTGCCTAACCGTCAACCTTGGAATCCCCAAGCCCCAAACACTCCACAATCCACCAAGCATTCCACAGGGCCTAGCTACTCACACAGACACACAATAACATCCAAGATACTACACTATCCCCCTCCCTAAAAACAACAAAATGGATAATACTCACTTCCATGCCAAGACTAAACACTGAAAACTAAACCAACCTCCTTCTACCCTGGCCTGCCACGCCAAGGTCTCAGTGCTGCCACGACCAAGTGCATACATTGCCACATGGACAATAAAAACTAAACTACAAACAGAACCCTCTTTCTGCCTAACTCCTTCTGCCAGGACTGCCACCCCTGGCCTCAGGCTTGCCACACCTGAGCACAAACCTTTGCCCCCACCCAGGGTGACTAACTTGACAAATAACGTAACCCCGAAAACATGAGACCACTACATCACGAGTCTGGCGGTAAGCCTTAAATGCGGCGGTAGCGCTATTACCGCCGCATTTAAGGTTCTGCCAGACCATGGCTTTGGCAGATTTCCCCCCAGCTCTGAGTGGCGGTAATAGCATAAATTTTCCCGATTGGGCCCAATAGGGAATGGGCAATAACCCTTCCACCAAACCCGTGATCCGGTGCTAATAGCGCCGGGGGTTTGGCTGTAGGGCTATTAGCGCCGGCGCTAATAGTGCCGGCGTTACCGCCCAACTCGTGATGAGGCCCTAAGTCTTTAGCATGCCACCTAACAACAACAACACAATAAACCATTATTCACACACAAGCAAATACCTACACAACCCGATACCTCTTCCCTTCTCCCTCAAGAAAACATCAAAAAGAAAGAAACATATAGAAAAAATGACCCACAAGACAAAGAGCACAAAAATACAATACGCGTGCACAATAGAAAAAGTGTGATGCAAATATAACGCATAGTCCCAACTATGCCATGCAAACACCACAGGATGAAAAAGAATTGTGGTGCATTGCAAAACATAAAATTTCCTAAAAAAATTAGTTTAGATGCACATAAGAGGTGAAAAGTAAAATGTGCACAACTAAACTCTCCCAAAACCTTTATAATGAATATTAAAACGGGTGTCAGTGTGGTTCAACTCAGTTTAACACTGCAAACTCCCAACAAAAAAAAACACCACTGTCGGGGTGATTATCCCAGAGTCGGCAGAGCCGTCCGAGGACTTTCGGGCTGGGAGGACCCAACTCCTTCCTTGTCCCCAAAAATGAGTATGAGACACACACAAGAAGCAAGGCTGAGTCTGCGGTTTATTGCAACGGCAGGGACAGGTTTATCGTATGCATTCGAGAAAGCGCAAAAATCACTCTCAGAGGGGCTCACAGGCCCTTTTTACTACAGTATGACGCGCTACCTGCGTCACCTGAGAAAGTTAGCGCAAAAACCTATCGCCACTCAGGATTAGCTCTCCGAGTGGTAGGGTTAGTATGGTTAGCATATAGAGAAAGTTGTTATTGGAAGGGACCAGATCAGGTGGTATACTTGGGCTGTCCCTAACATTTGTTACTTCAGAATTGCAACAAGGGGACCCTTGGTGATTGGCCATGAGTAATGGCGTCAGTAGTGAGTCCACCTGTGTTCTGATTGCTTCTCCCCCGAGCCCCCAAGCCTGGGACCATCGTCGTTCCCAGCTCGCGGTGTACCTGTCATTAGCAACAATGTGCAACTATGTGTTTTGTGCAAACAACGGACAGGTCTGCTCATAGGCTCATAGGCGAGTCGTTCCCGTTGCTGTAGGTGTCCATCTTGTCGCTTTGTTGTTGCAACCTGTGAGACCCTGGCTGCTTCTCTGTCTCATAGACTTAGCACCTTGTCAGTTCGGCTTGGTCACGTGTGGAGAGACCGTGGTTGGAGCAGAATTATGAGCATTTGATTTTAGTATTCTGTGTCTGGGGGCTTAGCATTTGCAGGTGTAACCTTGGCGCTGGGCTTTCAGCATGCAAGTTGTAATATCGTGGCCTTGGCTGTGGGTCCTCTTTAGGGGCTTATTCTGCCTTATCAGCACTTGTATTTCGTTCTGAAGGGGTTTTCGTTTGCAAGGCTCCAACCTGGGGACTCTTGCTCGCGGCCTACTCGGGCCCAGTTCATGGGTTCCTGGTGGTCGCGGAGCAACAAATCATCATATGCAGCATTAAGTATACGTGATTTCGTCTTGTAGAGATAGGTGGCAAGGAAGCATCAGCAAGCATATACACAATCTTTTCAGGTGTCTTGAGTTTGTGCGGTGCTGTAGAAGGCCTATGTGAAAAATAAAAAAGATGCGTGTCGTGAGTGTGACGGTCCGCTACGTCATAACACTGAGTATGTTCTTCGTGTAGGTTGGTGTGTGAGTGACCAGTGTGCATGGTGGCACGTGTGCTTTTGTCTGTTGGCTATGTCGTCATGGCATCTCTAACAATGTGGATACTTGTAGTCTTTGCTCTAGTCAAGTTCATCCATGCCGCAGGTATCATCTTGAGCCATGGGGACTGGTGTTGATCTTATAGGTGGGCATACTCCTCTTATATGTAAGTTCTTGAACCAAGGTATTTTGTCACCTGGCAAATAGGCAAACTCATCTCGTGGAGGGAGTCTGGGCAGTGATCCCCTAGGCCATGGTCTGGTCGAGATTGGGGAGAGGGTGTTATCCCATTCTCCCACTTCAGTCCCCCCTCTGGTCGACTTGTCAACCACAAACTAATCTTTCTCCTTATCTCCTTTTACTCTCCAAACTTTAGTTATTCCAGCCAAGTGTCCATAATGGTTCACATGATCTTCAAAAGAGAGCACATATATATGCAGGTGCTGCCAGGTTTGCAGTATACCCATCTCCCTTCCTAACTCCTCTGGTTTCTTGGGTTCTCCACTTTCAGGGATGATGGATCCTTGTGGTTGTCGATAATTTGTTTGCGCAGCCTCTCTCTTTTCTTTATTATCATATCCGTGTGTGGGGCGTCATCGGCTGGTAGTAAGGCGTGCATGCCAGCCATCCCCATCATTTCATCCACTCTGCGAGCTTTTCTTGCTCTCCAAAACCTTATCATAATCAACAGAGCCGTACCCAATATTATTACTCCTACAAGCAATTTTAGCCCATCTGATAGCCATGAAGGCATCCATGACCACAGAAAGGAAAACCAGCTGTCGTCCTTCTTTACTCCCTTACTCTCTTCTTCCATCTTTGAGTGCATTCGGGCTAGTTGGGATACTGCTTCAGTAAGTGTTCCATTGTCCATCTCATTAGCAGGAATGAATGTGCAGCATGATTGTCCAATTTTTGCGCAAACCCCTCCTTCCATTGCCGTGAGGAGATCCAGCACGTAGCTATTCTGTAGCGCTATCATTCTCACCACTCGCAGCTCTTCCTTTATTGCGTTAAATCCATTGACAGTTGAATTTATTGTCATCATCAGCTCCCACCGTGTTATCTGAAGCCATTTCGCATTTGCGTATACCTGCAATCCTGGATGTAATATTGATGAGAAGAACATCACTGCTCTACTAAATAATCTGTGCTCTGGTGGAATGACCTCTTCCTCCTCTTGTTCCCTTCATCTTGGGGGAATTGGCCAAGTTGACATGTTTTTGAGGCACAACTAGTGATGGCACGTTGATGTGTACCATAGTACATACTCCATTCCAAGAGGAGGGCAGTGTATGATATGCCTTATCACCGCAGGCCCAATAGTGATCCATTATTACCGCTGTGCCTGCACCCCCCTCAGGCAACTCCACTATGTCTTTACAGTTGGTGTTGTACCCTACATCCACATCTCCTCTGTGTTGGTAGCATAATGTGGGTGCAGATAGTGGTGGTATACTTACTGGGTCTTCAGTCTTCTCCATCCACGTTAACATTGGTACATACATACCCCATATTGTCCAACATATGTCATTGTGTTCCTGTATGGTGGTAGTGTTTTCTCTCGTTATCATGTTGCTCCCAACTACTCCTATTTGCCATTCATCGTTCATATATACTTTTCCAGTTATCACTATAAGGGGCCTTCCCCAGCACCCTTGTTCTCCAGGTGTTTCAGTCGCATACCAAACGCATGACAGGTAGTCCAGCGTAACCTTCTTCGTTTCTCCTTTGTCGGGGCCGTCAGTGATGTACCTAAAGTATGTAGGCTTTTCTTGTGGTAGGCCGAGTATGTTTTGAGGAAATTATTTTTGTATGGATACGTGTCCCTCGTCTTCCATTCTATTCTCACCACCGTCCCTTGGAATCGTCCTCTTGTCTGGAATAGTGCTAAATATATCAAACATGACATCGTTTTTGCTGGTACTTCTGTAGCGACAAATGTTCCTGGTACACTCATGGCATATGGAATCAATGAGCAAACGTAGCAATTGTCTTCCGTTGTTTTCTTACCAATTTTGGTCATGTGCTTATACCACATGTTGTTTGAGACATGTGCTGAATCTGTAATATATGTGTTAATTTCCTTCTCTTCTACGTATGTGCTGCGTTTAACTCTACTACCATCACCTCTAGTGCTACTTGTACCACCTGATGCTGTACCTGTTGCAGCCGTGGGAGGGGGTATGTTAGTCTTAGGTGCAGCCACAACATTCAAAGCATAGGTGTTCTGCCATACAGAGGCAGCCAATAAACCAGTTATTACCAACACACCTAACAGTTTTATTACAGTCACTAATCTCACCGGCATTTTGCTCTTACCTTTGCTGTGGTCCTGCAGCTTATTCCTGCAAAGTTAAAGTTTCCTGTCTGAAAATTCTGAAGGTATGCTTTATTATGGTTAGTATTATTAATTAAGCACTCCCTATCAGGTAATTGTTCATTGTCCAGGTTAAAAGCTGTTCCCACATTAATCTCAGGGACCTATCCCTCAGAGCTGGTAGGTGCTCATGAAGATGGGGAAATGATTGCTCTATGGCCAAAACAAATGCTGTGTATTACACACGTACCCTCCTTCTTTTCAGATATTTTGGTCTCCTTATGTGGTATACAAATTGGTGTAATAGGGCTTCAGGGTTATTATCATGTGTGGGCAGCATTTACCCCTGGGCAGAACACCACATTAGTTATTTAACTATCTAGACAATACAGTAATATGCGGCACCTGCATGTGCGAGGAAAAGAAAAAGAGAATATACAAGTGTTTATAGTGTTGTATGCAACATTCTACTTCATCATTTAATGTCCTTTACTCAATAGTGTGATGGGCAGGGTGGGGCTGAGCAAGTTTCTCTTTTGTTTGGGACCTTGTAACCATGGGATGGGCTAGGGGCAATTTTTTCGAATTCCGTTAAGATGTCCGTGGCTGAGGGTAGGTCGGGGGTAGAGACAAAATTGTCCTCTTTGGTTGTTGCTGTGTGGTTGTCTGCCGATGATGCTGTTGATGATGTCGTCTGCACGGTGGCCCTATTTTCAACGCGAGGGCAGGTCTTATGATTGTAGGGCTTAACGTTGTGAAGATGAGTCCAAATGTTTTTGCTTGCTAACTTTACTGCTCGAGGAGCTAATGCCTCTACCAAGTGTGGCCCTGTGAAACAGGGTTCATTCCACTTATGATTAAAGTTCTGGAGGAGAACACTGTCACCCTCCGTAATTTTACACAGTCCTTGCTGTTCTTGTTCTTCAGCTGATTCTTCACGTTGGGTGTTCTTCGACCCGCCCAGCGTGCGCTCGAGCTGTTGAGAGATAAAAGCCACACTAGTAATCAAGGAATACACAAATGTATGCATTTCATCACCAAAAACATTTGCAGAACTTTCATTGTCAGTTAGTGCCCTTGATGCAGGCGTTAAAGGGAGATGCATTTGATGACCAGTCACCACCTCGTGGGGGGTGAGATGGTAGTCAGAACCTGGTCTATTTCTCAACTCAAATAGTGCCAAGGGGAGGCAGTACAACCAGCTCTTCTTGGTTGTCTGCTGAATCTTTGCTATCTCTTCCTTTAGGAGGCCGTTCAGGGGTTCACATACACCATTTGCTTGTGGGTGGTATGCACATGCAAATTTGTGTTTTATTCCCAGAAGGGCAGTGATGTGCTGGAATAGTTTGTTTGCGAAGTGCAGGCCATTGTCTGACCGTAGCACTTCACATATGCCCCACCTAGGGAAGACCTCTCTCACTAAAAACTTGGCAGCTCTGAAAGCGTCTGCGTGTGTGCAGGGCCCAGCTACGATCCACCTTGAGGAGGGGCATACTACTACTATCATGTACCTCTGTCCTTGACATACATTGATCATGTCAATGTAGTCAATGTGAAGGTGTAGGAAGGGTCCTACCGGCCGAGGTATAGTACCTTTTATCACTTGCAGCGTGTGACCGGCCATGAATTGTTGGCATGTTAGGCATTTGCTGATGAAGTTGGCAACATGGGAGTTTAAATTGGGGCAAAACCAGTTTTCCTTAATTTGTGCTGCGATCATTTCCTTTCCTGCATGCGCTGGATAATGTAGCTGAGTAAGTGCAGTTTTTAACAGTGCTAGTGGCATAACTACTCTTCCAGTGTTATTCTGTCGCCATAATGCGTCCGTAGGGGACATTGTGCACCCTCTTTTTACCCACAGTTCCTTTTCTGCCATTGGCGCAGATGCCTGCAACTCCATAATCTGTGTTGCGGGGAGATGTGTGTACCCATCCTTCATTAACATTTGTCTCGCCTTCAACCTCCTCCTCCCTCTCTCTGATTCTGGGGGAGTCCACAGTTCACCAGAATACGCAGCATGTTTTGCGTGTGCGTCTGCTGCTTCATTACCCTTTGAGATATATCATTACCATTGGTGTGTGCCTGGCACTTAACCAATGCCACTTCTTGAGGATTGTTTATTACTTCTATGAGTTCGGCTAGTAGGAGGGCATGCTGTACTGGGGTACCATCTGCTCTACTAAAACCCCTTCTCTGCCATTTAATGAATCCCAAGTGTACTGTTGATGTTACATATGCACTATCGGAATATATGGTGACCTTTTTGTCAAAACTTTCTTTCAGCGCCAGAATCAGTGCCTCTAATTCTGCTGCTTGGGCCGAATAATGCTGTGGCAGTTGGACACATTTGACCGCGACATACAGCGAATCCTCTGCCATTTTGACCACATATGCTCCCGTCCTTCTTACTCCATCTGTCTGGTGAATAGTTGAGGACCCGTCAATATACATTATCTCACCCTCTTTTAGTGCATCCTCCTCAACCTTCCTTGTACAGGAGTATATTTCGGTGGTTTGTGTGCAATCATGGACATAATCACCTTCTTCCATTACTTCTGCTAGGAACCTGGCTGGATTTACAGTGCTGACCTAACAATGGTCAATTCCGGTCTAGATAAAATTATTTCATAACCTGAGGCCCTTTGTGTGGTCAACGTAGATTTGGGTTTGTTCAAAATTGCGAACAGTGCATGCTCCACAAATAGTGTAGTGTGGCACCCTAGTGTTATTGATGATGATTTTTTCACCGTGAATGCGGCTGCTGCGAGACCTTGTTCGCAAGGGAAGTGACCTAACATTACAGGGTCCAAGAGACCACTGTAAAATGCTATTGGTTTGTGCCCCATGCTTGTTTTCTGAGTCAGTACTGCCTTCATTACTGCTGAGTCGCAATGTGAAAAAATGAAAAATTGGTGCTCATAGTTTGGGGTGGCCAGCACGGGTGCTGAGGATATGGCATTCTTCAGCTCATCAAACCCTTCTATCATACCTCTTGTCCATTTCAACTTCCTATCCCCCTGCTGCGCTTCCCTCAGTGCTTCAAGTAGGGGTCCTATGTATGAACTGTAATCAAAAACCCATGCTCTGCAATAATTACATAAGCTCAGGAACTGTTGCAGTTCTCGCACCGTTTGTGGCTGTGGTGTGTTCATTATCACCTGCGCTCTCTGTGGTGCTATGTGTCTAACATACTGGGAAATTAATTGGCCAATATATAGTACTTGTTCCTGGCAATACTGTAACTTTCCTTTGTCCACTTTGTACCCCTTTTCAGCCAACACTGTGAGCATTTTTATTGAATCTTCCCTGCATCTCTCTTCAGTGGTGCTGCAGATCATTATGTCATCGACATACTGCAGCACTGTGCTTTCCATTTCGATGTTTCCTAAGTTCACCTGTGTTACCCTATTGAAAATCGAGGGTGACTCACAGTTTCCTTGGGGCAACCTGGTATGTTTCCACTTTGTGTTCCAATATGTGAAACTTGTGAGATCCTGTGAGTCTGGGTGCAGAGGTATGGAGAAAAAGGCATTTTTGAGATTAATTACGGTGAACCGTGATGCCTCAGCTGGTATTCCACATAGTATTGTAGCCGGGTTTGCTGCTATAGGGTACTCTGCCTCTACTATGTTGTTCAAGGGCCTAAGGTCCTGGATGAAACGCCACGACCCTCCCTTTACCTTGCGCACTGGGTAGACAGCCGTATTGCATGTTGATTCTGATGGTACCAATATGACATTATTTATGAGGGCTGATATCGTCTCATATATGCCCTCATCTGCTTCCTTTGATAATGGGTACTGTTTGACTCTATGTAGGATTGCTCCCTTCTTCAATTTTATTCTTACTCCCCCAATGCTCTTTATACAACCCACGTCATATGGACTGGTGGTCCATAAGGATGCTGGAACCTTTGCCATGTCTTCCTCATAAAATGGTACTGGGGTAAATGTGGGCGCTTCAAGTGCCATGGCCATTTTTAGTGCCACTTGCTTGTATGTCACCTTCAGCCAAATGTCAACACTCATCATGAACACCATCACCCCTTCTCCCTTGTCGTCTGAGAAAAGCTCTTCGGCAGACACCTGCGTAAGTCTGCACCCCTCAGCCAATGCTATTACTGTTCTCCATGCCCTGCCCTCCCTGTCTTGGGCATGAACTGCGATGTAATCTGGAGTTGCTTTGATGCTTTCGATGCTTACTGAAATCACCTTCCCCTCTGGTTCATCTGCTGGTGTCTCTGGCCTGAATAAGTATGCTGCTGGTCTCCTCCAAACCTTGCCCTCAATCCCTGGCATCCATGCGAATGCCATATCTGTCCCGTACTGGAACATTTCTCCGTCAACTGGCTCGGCTCGAGCTACTGTTTTACCACAGTAAGCTTGCAATATTTGCCGTGCTGTGAGCATGTTTATTCCTGGTGTGGAGCAAATCATGCCATTCTCCGTGAAGGATATATTCATATTCAATCTGCTCATAATGTCCCTCCCAAGTATGTTTACTGGCGACTCTCTTGAGTATAGGAGTGGGACGGACATTTCATCTTCTCCTATAGATAAGGAGATGCTATCAGTAAAGGGAACCAACCCTCGAGCCCCAGGGAATCCTTCATTGTGCATGGCTTCACCTGACATCTTAAATTTATTCTCCCTTATGCATGACCTGGTTGCCCCGGTGTCAACAAGGAAGGAAAACATTTTGTCACCTACCGTTACCTGTATGCATGGTTCCTCCGCACAATTGGGTGTTACCGACAGGATGGGACACATCAAGGACATCTGTGGGCTGGCCTATTGTGGGTATAATGACATAGCACCCCCGGTGTAGGGGTTGTGTTCTAACATTGTCACTCTACCCAACTGTGTTTGTGGTAGTGGTGTGTCAGTGGTTGATACTTTACTGTCCTGTATTGGGGTTGGTTGTGGTGCTGGTTGCAACTGATGTTGTTCTGTCACTACCATCTGTTGCTGTGGTGATGCGTGACCCTGTGTCTGTGGTTGTGTTACAACGTATTGCACTTGTTGTTGTGTGGCATTCTGTTGCGTCCCTTGTTGTTGTTGGTACAACTGTTGCTCCCCCACATGTCCTTGTTGTCCTTGCTCCGCCCATACTGTGGGCCTTACTCTACATGTGTGTGACATATGTCCTACCGTTCCGCAGACCCAACATACTGGTGGTTCCCTGGCCTGCCATGGGAAATTGCCTGTGTTATCTTGGTACACTGGCTGCTCACTGGGGTAGTGACCTCGGAGCCCTCACACCTGTTGCTGTGTGGGCTGGGTATATCCCCTCCCTCTCATCATACCGCCACTTCCCTGGTAGGTGTTGTAATATCCATTTCCTGGTTGCACGTACCCCCCCCCAACAGTGACTGTGTATAATGGGGACTGTGAAACCTGCTGTGGTATTATTTGCATTGATTGTGGTAATTGGGTGATTTGTTGTTGTCTTGTGTCCGGTGCTTTCACTACTGGCGTGGGTGTCTGTGCTACCGCTGCTGGTGTTGTAATTAAGGCACCTTCCATTGAGTATTTGGATAGTTTCTTCTGAACTAATTTTGCTTCCTCTGCCTTCCTATCTTCTTCCTTTTGCTTCATCTTTTCTTGCCATATTCTACAGTGGTGTATAATCGTTAGTTGTATCTCCGGCCATGGCTTTGCTTCTATTCCCACTACCTTCTTCAGTTGTCTTTGTACTGCCTCCGGGAGCCCCTGTGCTAGTATGTGATAGAAGATGGCTGGTGTTTTATCCCACTACTCCCGAGTTTCCAATCGCCACTTCTCCTGAATCTCCTGGATGTAATCAACAGGATCTTCACTCTCACGGATTTTGCGTGAGGTGATAGCTCCTATGTCTGATGTGTCAGGGTACTGGACCCTCAGGGCCTGACATAGTGCATGCCTACAGTTGGCGAATGGTGTCCCATCATGTGACGTGTCTGTAGTAGTAACTCCGGGAAAGCCTGCCCTTTTCCAGATGTCATCTGCTGCATCCCCCAGTATTGATATTAATAGCCCCTTCACATCACCCACCGCTAACTTTTGCCCCGCAGTGTGTTTCTCCATTTCATATATCCACTTCCCCGCTCCCCGCTTAATGATGGGAGTCTACATTTTATGTTTTCCTTATCAGCATACTTCCAGGGAACATATTGCGGTCTCACCCCTCCCCTTTCCAAAAGTGGCATTAAATTGTAACCCTTCTGTTCCCCCCGTAACAGTGAGGCAGTGTCAGTGTACTCGTCTTCGTTCTCTGTGTCGGGAAGCTCTGTTATCATATCTATTTTACGAGTACTCGTCATATTCTCTTCCTCAGTCTTCCTCCATTTCCTATTGCTGTCTTGTTTCACCGCAGGTGTGTGTGTTCGTTCTTCCTGCCTGCATCGAGGGAGATCCCTAATTCTCCCAATGTATGGTGAGTGTTTGGGCGTAGGTCTGAGTGGGCGTGGTGGACGTGTTAGCGCAGATGTTGCTGCTGGCGTTGTTCTTCCTGCTACCTCTCTTACCTGTTCTTCACCTGTCTCTCCCTCTTCCCTTTTTCCGCATGTCCATGGCGATTCACCGTTTGCACCTGTGAGGTACAATTTATCTAAACGTTCCCTACTGCCACTGCTTTTTCTTTTTCCAGTACCCTCATCTTCTTCACTGCAGAACCCGTCCAACAGCGACAAACCCCATTCTGTTCTTTTCCCTCCCACTGTCACTGTTTTTAAGTCTATTAAATCCATCCCTCTCTCTTCACCCTGCGTCGATGTTGTGGGCACCTCCGAGTCCTGGCAGGTGTATGTTCTCACTCCGCGGCCCACCATCTTATCTTCACTCTCCTTGTCCTCCCTTGCCTTTATCTCTCCCCCAATTTCCTCTCTCTTCTTTTTTAGTTCCTCCATTACCTCACTACTTACCCTTGCTAATATCCTTTCTTCCTCTTCCTTTCTTTCCCTTTTTTCCAGTTCCCATTGTAATACACTTTCTATTACTTTACCCTATTCGTATTTCCTGGTGCTTTCAGATAATATTTTCTTCTTCCACATTTCCATTTCCTTTCCCTCTCTTCCTCTCGTCTTTTCACGTCACGCTGCTCCGCATGGAACGTCCTTTCTGCTACTGCTTTCATCCTCTCCACCACCCTTTTCTTCTCCTCCGCACGTTTTTTCATCCTCTCCCGCTCGTCCCTATCTTCCTTCTTTTCTTTCTTTCTTCCACGTGTCTCTTGCTCGAACTGCCTAAACAGTGCACTCCGCACCTCCCTCAATTCTGCCAACCTGTCCTCCAACATTTCCTCCTCCTCTTGTGACAGCTCTCTTCCCTTCTTCTTACTCACCTCGTCCACTACCTATGCACCATCCTCATCATCCTTGTGCGCTCTTCTTACAGCATTATCCTCTTCTCTAGTTAGTGACTCACGCAACTTTAAGAGCACCTGTGCAGCTACCCACTCGTCAGGTCCTATGTTCGCGATGTACTCCTCACTTCTCCTTCCCCCTTTTCCGCCCATCTCTGTGGAATTCGAATCCACCAAGCTCGTTATCTCCCCCCTCTGGTAACTACCTGTAGCGGTATACGGTGGAGGGCTATAGGTGGGGTTTGAGTCCCCCTCAGCTGCCGTCAAAGGCTGCCTCGCTGCTTTTCGTAACTCTGTTACTGGATATAACCCACCGTCCTCCTTCTTCACCACCTTCGCTAAAGGCATTTCTTCTATCCATTCCTTCTTCACCTCCACGTCACGTGTGGTGCCAGGCCCTTCGCACTCCCCTTTGTTCTTCTCATTGTTCTGTGTATTGCTGACCGCCGCACCCGGACTCTCTTCTTCTTCCTTAATTCCTTTGCCCTCCCTTGTTTCCTTACTCCCCTTCTCTTCTGTGGTCCCTTCCACGGTAAACATACCTGTTGGTCCTGGCCTGGACCCCTGGAACATCCTCCACAAGTTAAACATCTCCACATGATGTGCTAGCTTCTTCCCCTTGTACGTGTTGTGTATGTGTGTTAGTAGCATGTGTTGAACACTTGGGTCAAAACTGCCGTTAGGCGGCTATGGTGTCGTCATTTTGTTATCTGTTCCTTGTGTCCATGCAATGCTGTATTTGATAAGTTTCTCCCTATGAGCTGATAACGTTTTACAGATATGTTGGAGGGGGGTAGTTAGAGTGTTCCCCCACCCTCTGGTCCCTAACTAATAAGACATGGTTGTACTTTATGTTAACACTTTGCAATTGCAACCTTCTTTACCTGGCCCTGTAATTTGGGGACTTCTGATCACCCGCTGAAAAGCAATTCATTTCACAAATATACAGTTCTCTCTCTCTTTTCCTTTGATATCACTCATACGGTCCCCTTTGGCCGTGGTACACGAAGCCCACTGCGGCTGCGTGCCCTGTGTGACGTGCTTGTACCGCAGTCCCACCTCCACTCTCTGCCTTTCGAGCACTGCGTTCTACGTGACCGGTGTTCTCCGTGCGTGGCCACTTCTCCCCCACTCGCTCCTTCCTTATCGAGGGGCGCCGGCGCTTCCTGCGTGCGGCCTCCCCACCTCTTCTATTCCGCCCCTCTCCCTTTTTTTTAACTCTCGGTCTCCTCCTGGGCAACCCAAGCGAAACACCAGGTAGCCGCAGTGTCCTTTGGTATCCTACAGGTGACATCACCAACCCCGTTAACCTATTATCAGTAAGAACTTTTACACTATTAAAACATGCAATGTACTTTAACTTTTTGACCCTGTCAACCCCACAGCTGTCTTCCTATGCCTGGAACAAGGGATTCGACAATACAACTCTTATAATCGGACTGCGCACGCGGCATCGCCCAGCGTGTGATACGCCCTCACCTGGGGAGCTTAACTAGCCAATTATCTTCCGCACTCGGCAACACTCTAGCTTCCTCCTACGGGGAAACGCCATCTACCTAACGAGCTTCAACACTCAATTAGTAGGTATCCACATCTACTTATTGACCTAAAACGCCAATTCATAGGAAATCCACACCCCTTCCATACATGTGCGCTCGATCCGAACAAATCAGTGCCTTCTAACGATCACGTGTGGTGCCTTTCGGCTCCACCCACCTTCCTCTGCGACGCAGTGGGAGACGGCCCTCGTGCTTGCCTACAACACTGCTCGCCCACCTGTCGTCACTTAGTATTCAAATCCTTAGCACATACCGTAAATACCCCTGCCACCCTTTTCGCAAATCCTCCCCCCTCCCTTACAACATTACATTGCTTGTTGGGTGTGCCATACCCACCAAGTTCCCCTGACGTGGGGCCGCTCGAACGCGTGCACCCCTCCAAGCGGCTCGCCACCTCCCCTCATCTGACTCGTCTGGACATTCGCCAACCGCAGGCGGGATACTTCTCAATCAGCTCCTGAGGGCCAATATCCGGATTGCGCCGTCCGGTCTTCTCGCAGTTCCGCAATGGTCCTGCAGTCCTGAAAAAGGGGACAGCGGCAGAGGGGGCCACGCTGCCGGGCCGTCTCGGAACACGAGGCCTTGGAATAAAAACTCAAGGGGATAGATCTCAATAGATCTCAGCAGTGCCTCCAACTTGTCGGGGTGATTATCCCAGAGCCGGCAGAGCCATCCGCGGACCTCCGGGCTGGGAGGCCCCAACCCCTCCCGTGTCCCCAAAAATGAGTATGAGACACACACAAGAAGCAAGGCTGAGACTGCGTTTTATTGCAACAGCATGGACGGGTTTCACATATGCATTGGAGAAAGCGCAAAAATCACTCTCAGAGGGGCTCGCAGGCCCTTTTTACTACAGTATGACGCGCTACCTGCGTCACCTGAGAAAGTTAGCGCAAAAACCTATCGCCACTCAGGATTGGCTCTCCGAGTGGTAGGGTTAGTATGGTTAACATATAGAGAAAGTTGTTATTGGAAGGGACCAGATCAGGTGGTATACTTGGGCTGTCCCTAACATTTGTTACTTCAGAATTGCAACAAGCCTGGGACCATCGTCGTTCCCAGCTCACGTTGTACCTGTCATTAGCAACACTATGCAACTATGTGTTTTGTGCAAACAACGGACAGGTCTGCTCATAGGCTCATAGGCGAGTCGTTCCCGACGCTGTAGGCATCCATCTTGTCGCTTCGTTGTTGCAACCTGTGAGACCCTGGCTGCTTCTCTGTCTCGTAGACTTGGCACCTTGTCAGTTCGGCTTGGTTATGTGCGGAGAGACCTTGGTTGGAGCAGAATTATGAGCATTTGATTTTAGTATTCTGTGTCTGGAGGCTTAGCATTTGCAGGTGTAACCTTGGTGCTGGGCTATCAGCATGCGAGTTGTAACATTGTGGCCTTGGCTGTTGGCCCTCATTAGGGTCTTATTCTGCCTGATCAGCACTTGTATTTCGTTCTGAAGGGTTTTTCGTTTGCAAGGCTCCAACCTGGGGACTCTTGCTCGCGGCCTACTCGGGCCCAGTTCATGGGTTCCTGGTGGTCGCTGAGCAATAAATCATCATATGCAGCACTAAGTATACGTGATTGCGTCTTGTAGATATAGGTGGCAAGGAAGCATCAGCAAGCATATACACAATCTTTTCAGGTGTCTTGAGTTTGTGCGGTGCTGTAGAAGGCCTATGTGAAAAATAAAAAAGATGCTCATCGTGAGTGTGACGGTCCGCTACGTCATAACACTGAGTATGTTCTTCGTGTAGGTTGGTGTGTGAGTGGCCAGTGTGCATGGTGGCACGTGTGCTTTTGTCTGTTGGCTATGTCGTCATGGCATCTCTAACGATGTGGATACTTGTAGACATTGCTCTAGTCAAGTTCATCCATGCCGCAGGTATCATCTTGAGCCATGGCGACTGGTGTTGATTTTATAGGTGGGCATACTCCTCTTATATGTAAGTTCTTGAACCAAGGTATTTTGCCGTCTGGCAAATAGGCGAACTTATGTCGTGGAGGGTGTCTGGGCCGTGATCCCCTAGGCCATGGTCTGGACGAGATTGGGGGGAGGATGTTATCCCATTCTCCCACTTCACCACACTAACACAATCTCCAAAACTGTGTGCCACCCCAAAACAAAATTTGACAGCAAAATCAACTGGCAAGCCATTACCTCTCTTGAGGGATCGCCTGGCACCAGAGAAAACCCAATAGGAGTGTAAATTTCACTCCCAAAACAGTAACCTCCACCATGAGGAAACAATTGTGCTATAACCTACAATGCACCAAAATCTACAACATGGGCCCCATGCCCTAAAACTCTCACGCAAAACAAATTGCATTGAACAAATCTCCAAACATATGTATATGGGCACCCTGCCCTGGCCTCTACACCACTACCCTAATGTAAGGGCTTAACTCCCTGGAGCACTCATTATAAGTGTCCTACCGCCTCAATAAATGGGTTCCTCCGAAGGTTTTTAAACTACAACGACAACCACACCTGGCCACTGTGTGGAAGCAAAACCCATAATATGCATGCAACCTCCCAAAAAAAAACATGTGTTACTACAAATACACCACGCTCCTTACATGTACTACTACTAAATCCTGTGTGCCCCCCGGCGTCACACACTCACAACTACCCATGCAACTCCACGCGCTCACAGACGCAACTCCATGCGCTCACAGACGCAACTCCAAAAACACTGTCCACACAACACATAAATACTACATAAATATGGATTAAAAATCTACATCTTAAACTCATTATTGAAAAACCCTCCACACATGTACACATCCCAAAAATCGAATTCCAACAAATTATTTGTGGGCATTTAAATTTCAAATATAAGCCCCAAATGCATAACTATACTGCAAGCAGGAACATAATTCACATTACTTCAAATAATCACGTGCTGTCCCCACTTCAACTGCAGTTTCCCCCAAAAATATTTCATCTCTACTTGTTACTACTGCACATGCTGCAATGATCTACTACGTATCATATAGCATTAATTTCCAAATTAGCAATAATTTTCTAAACATCTCCATCCGGTCATTAGAACAACCGTTCTACATCAAACCCATAAATTGTTTAAAATACATTGGGCCTCATTACGACCCAGGCGTTAATGGGTTAACGGCGCCGTATAAGGCTGTGGCGCCGTTAACCTATTAGCGCCTAATTACGAGGTCCCTTTGCGGGACCCGACCTTAACGGCTGGTTTTACCAGCTGTTAAAGTAGGGACCCACAAAGGGACCTTGGTGCTAAGTACGGTGCGGCACCGTACTTAGCGCCTTCCCCATTCCCATTGAGCCCTATGGGGCAAAAATGGGAATGGGGAAGGGCCATGGAGGAAGGGGGAATTACCGCCCCACCAACCTTGTAATGGGGTGGTAATTCCCCCTTTCTCCATGGCGGAGTCGGTAACTTACCGGCATGGACCATGGTGCTAATAGCACCATGGTCTTCCGCCAGGGTGGTAATGAGGCCCATTGCGTTATTTATGTGAAACAGCACACTGTCTGTGACTATATCCTCCTAAGATTCAAACGTGTTGGAAATTCATGAAAAGTCTCAAACCAAATTGGCACTTCCCTCTACTGTGCTCAAGACAATAAGTCAGCATCTGGCTTCAACTAAACCTCGCTGCCACCCCATTGATTAAATCAAAGTAACCAAAAATGCTTTCATCCTGATAACATACGCTGCACTCCGTTCCGCTCTGCTAAACACAACTTCAGATGTTCTTGAAGTGCTGGGCTCGGATTTGGATGAACAGTTCCATAGTTGCTGAAGAGAAAAAATATAATTCACAGTATCTCGAAGTTCCCAGTTCATTAGGCAGTGCACAATCTGTCCGCTGATTCATGTTTGTCCATGCAACAACATTCCATTTATTCGCAAGTTTCCAATAAGTAAGACAAATGACCTGCTGTTCAAAAGGAAAGGAAATTAAACTCCTTTTCCGGGTACGTCATCACGTTGGCCCACGACTTCAGGGCCTTTCCTCCAACGCAACCTCCCATGTCTGAAACAGCCCGGAGCTCCGAATATGGAGAACAGATGGTGCAGGCATTTCTCATGCGTTCCAGCCCAACGGCATATCTGGAACGCAGAGGCACATGTGGGCGCGCGCCACCCACTGCCCCCAAGGACCCTCCAGAAACGCCCTAATCCATTTTTTTTATTGACTCCACAATAGTGCAATCCATCACGGACTGCAAGTCGCAACAGCCTTCACACTGGGTGAGCGCAACGGCCAAATTCACAAGTGACAATTTTCATCCACCACTCAGGCCCCAACCCATTTACAGGGCCTGACACTTCGCCTGCTCCATGGATGGGCTACAGGCCTCTCCTGCAGCCTGTCTGGTGCCATGGTCTCTTCCAAAAGCCTCACAGATGACACGATGACACGGCCGTCTCCACAGTAGGCCCCAACTGTTCCTCCAGTAGCACCTCACCAGCCTAGCATTTCTCCTATGTTAGTGCTGTCATCAGGCTTCTCCTTGACTTCTCCTACTCCGACTCACCTTCCATTGGGTTCTTTATTTCCTCATCGCCAAATGATTTATCTGAGCCAGGGATGACAGGGAGCAGGAACCAGGCTGACTCAGGTAAGTACCAAAAGGAAAGATGCTTTATTTACTCCTTAGTTTCATAGATACAGTTTGAAGGTGAGAGAGAAGGCTACACACATCTGTCCTGGTCCCTTGCCCAGCTCCCAGTGCCTAACCGTCAACCTTGGAATCCCCAAGCCCCAAACACTCCATAATCCACCAAGCATTCCACAGGGCTTAGCTACTCACACAGACACACAATAGCATCCAAGATACTACAGTTCCTTAGTATAGAACACACATCAGCCTGACGTCGGAACCAGTATTCTTTTGTACCACGCATGTTTGCCAAGAGATTTGTTATACATGACTGCGAAACTTCATTTTTGTCTTTTATTTTTTATGCAGTTTTTAGAACCTGTTTTTAATGTGTGCGCAACTCCATAACATAGATTTGCTAGTTCACTTTAAAGCAGGAGGTGGAAAATGTATTATACATTTTGTCTGAATCTGGGGTCTTCAGAATACATTCATTAAGAGCGATATTCTGATGCAGTAATTTGTGTGGGCCTTTCATCATGTCTTCATCCTTTTCCAATAGGAAAGAGTGGAGGAAAAGAACGCGCTTGTACATTTTTTTCCCCCTTTGACTTGACACATTTGATATGTTTCTAATGCATCTTCAATGGTGTCTACATGTTCAAATTGGCCAGCCGCATGTTAATCTTGAATTATTTGAGTGATTTCTCTTACGTTTTCCTCAAGGTTCAAATCTTTGTAGTATTCATTGTTTTTTTCGGATATTATACAGCTTGTCTAACTTTCTTTAAGTTGACTAGTTGTTGCTAAATGTGCTTGTCTTTTGTTGGCACACCATTAGCTTGTATAAACAAAGATTGATCTATTGGCCATTGTACTCTTAGCGTTTCTACATTTCTATAAGATCTAATGGCAAATATATACAGTATCAGGTAATATTGTCCCAGTATATAATGTCACCATACATATAGTCGCCAGGAAATGGCATTATATATGGGGACAAAATATAGGGCAAATGGAAGCAGGGATGGTGGAGGTGTCCCCCGCACCCTTTAAAACAAAAAAAAAGAAATTGGGGGCTGCAGGGGTGTCCCCCGCAGGTTCCCTATGATAATGTCTCCGCAAAGAAATGGTGACATTCTTGCATGGCAGCATTTTTGCGGGGACATTATCACATGGAACCAAATATACTACTTTGCCACAGGTACCTTTTAATAACTCAGATGAAGGCAATTTGTCTGTTTTTGGTTGAAGGCATAACTTCAAATGGGTGCATTGTTTGCATTATAATGCTCTCGTACAAGTTATGTTTTTGGAGAGCCTTTTGAAGTGGGAATATTTCGAAGTTATTAGTGATAGCAGGTGATGGCACTTGGTTATTGTCACGCTTTGTGGTTGCAGTACATGCAAACTATTTTGGGGTCAGTTGTTCTGCTGTTAGATATAAAGCTAATTGGATCCATTGGGATTCCTCATTTTCCTCTATTTTGTAGGCCATATCTATTATTGGTGTGCTCTTTTTATAAAAAGTTCTGCAACAACAGACATATACATTGTATGGTATTTCAGCATTTGCGTTTTGAAACTTAGTTGTTTCTTTTTTGTATGTGTTTGTTAGGAGTTTGGTGTTTGTGAGGTTTTTGCTAATGTTGAAGAGGGACGATCGAAATCCGGTATGTTCCCACAACCACAAAATACACAAACCAGAAGAAGAACCAAAGACAATATGGCTGCCGTTTGTTGAATGGGGCCACTGGCAAGGTAGCAATGTTGTAAGTTAAATTATATTCCCTGAACTGAAGTAACACCAGAGCGACAGATATTAATAATTCTCCTTAAATGCAAACAAATTCAGCAGGGCTGACAATGAGCCAAAAACTGGCAGCTGGGAAGAGCCGCCGTCTCATGGGACAGACAATGGTTGCATCAAGGTTGTTACAACCAGAACAGGAGTTATACGCTGGGAAAGGAGCGCTCTTATGGTGATGGTGATTCTCATATGGTTATGATGCAGACACATAGCTGCACATATTACCTTGAACAGGTACACTCCAAGAACCTCCTTGAGTCCCAGGCCTGCGGACGAACAGCTCAGCCAATCACGATTTGAGACCATAGGGCAGGGAATTTGGGGGCACTGACCAGTCATCGGGTCCACATACTGAAACATTTAGAAGTAACAGTTTTCGGGGATGGTCCAGGCTTGACACCTGACATGGGAACCGCCAGTAAAATAACCTCTATAGATACTGCTATAGGGGGAATACTACTCAACACCCAATCCAGAGTGGAGATAGGTTTCCTAGTGAAGGGCCCAGGCTGTGACATCGCTCTGATGTAATTATTGTACAAAACTGGCCTGCGAGCCAGTATTCTATGAGTGTACCTGGATTTACTTTATGTGCTGATCCCTTTCGGTTTGTCGGATGTCATAAACCACAGTTGAACTTGCCGCCTGTCTGGAGTTGCGTCCTTCTGGGGAAGGGGAAGGAGCTAGGCCATCCATGAGTTCTGAGTTCGCGAACTCCTAGCAAACCACCCTTCTTGCCTGGGAATTCTCTATAACAATGTTTTCTGAAGTTACTGAATTTCCTAAGTCAACTTCAGTTGCTAAGTATTTACTTTGGATGTGCTCTATTTCTCGAAGGAGTTCTCTGGCTGTTCCGTGTACGAGAATGCTATTTAAATGTTGTATTTCTAGTGCAGGACATTTTGCATAGTATAGTCTATGCTCAAGATTCTGTATAGTGGAATGGTGTGTTGCTAAGATTTTGATGTGATGGAAGGTGCTTTTGCTAGCAGTTTCTGAAATCCAGACTAATGAGTGTTTTTGAAGTTCTATATGGCTGCGAACTGGGCAAGAGGCCATGGTTGGAAAAAAAATATATTTTACTTTTGTCATTTAGTTTCACATAGTGATTGAGGAAATGGTGTAAAGATTTAGAGGATTGGTGGTGTACATTACACATTGAGCTGCATGTCCATTTATAGACTGTACGATTTTTTTGGACGAAAGGAATATTTGGTTGAAAGTTTGTTGAGGATGTTTTTTTTATAAGGGTTTCTTTTGCCATAATGATGTCTCCTACCAATTTGTACCTTTGGCCATTACTGTCTATGGCAATTGTTTTTTTTCTTCTTGTTTATAAGCCTCTTCATTGAAATATGGTTCTGTGCTGCTTGTGTGAATCCATTCACCTTCAGAAAGCTTGAAAATGTATCTATATTGACATTGCACATGTTTATTAGTACTTTTTGTAATATACTGATTAATTTAGTTAGTGGTTTCATTCGGTTTGAAATTAATACAAACTATTTTCTCTTTAGTAGAAATTCACTGTCAATTAGAGCTTCAAGGGGTCGTCTTCTGCTGTAGTTTTTGAGTATATAGTGACTTTTCAGCTGTCTTTATAAGATTGTGAAAAACTCTACGGTGGAACATTTTTAATAAAATGAATTTTTTGGAATGCTTTACTGTGGCTATGTTAACATTGGTAGAAATAGTTTTAGGTTCATTAGTAGGTTTGCTTTTGTTTGTGTATCTTTTTTTACTTTTAGTTTTTGGAAGAGGGGGCCTTACTTTTGTTTAGTGGTGGTTGGTTTAGTTTTGTTAAGTGAGTTTACTAGCTCTTTTGTTTTAATATTCTCAATAAATAGTTTGAGAGGCGTATAACTATATGGCTTGCTTTTATTGTTGCCTGCTCCATTTTTTCTTTGTTTTCTACAGAGTTGCATTTTTAGTAGGCATTCTGTTCTGTTGGTTTGAAAAACAAGAAAGTTTTGGTTTTAAAGTTGTGGAATGTATACGCATGCATTGTGGATGGGTGTGTGGGTGTGATTGTAGAGACGAAGAGAGTGCACAGGTGTGACGGACTTGGGTTAGTGAGGAAGGAAGTGGTGGTGTGATAGAATAAATAGGGGCATTGTGCTGTTTTGAGTAAACAGTGGATGTTGTAATGGTGGTGTTTAGATGGGAATAGAAAGAGTGTGAATGTTGCAATATAATGAGTCAGAGTGAAATACATGTTGTTGATTCGAAAAGAATACTCTAGGCTAATATGTAATGAAAGTACAATGTTATGTTTAGAAAGGTATAAATGCTATATTAATGTACTTTGTAGGATGTGAAGAGTGTTTTTTTTTCAGTAGTCGTCTTTGGCAAACGTCTTCTTTCCTGCAATTGGAAAGAAAGTTGGTGGTTATATGTGGTAATGTTGAAGTACTTTTATTAAGCAAGGTTGTTATTTAGGAAGGTAGGGGGAGTTGTTGGGAAAAGGTTAATGCATTTGTGACATTGGTGGTGTACTAAAGTGTGTTAACTATGTTGTTAGAACAATTGCAGTATGAGTAGTGCTGTTTGACACATTAGAAGGAACAGGGCAAAAATGGGTGTGAGAAAAAGGTGCATATCTAGGTTATTTTTGTGCTGCTAATTCTAATAAAAGAAGTACTGTGTTTGTGGTGTAATGTATTTGTAATGTGTTGCAGTGTTTTTAAAGAATGGGACAACTGTGGCCTGGTGGTAATACAATTGCAGATTGTTGTTATAGTAGTGTCTGGTGTCTTATAGTAGAGGTTTGGAAAGAAGTGTACTTTAAATGTAACGTGAAGTGTTGTATATAGATACTTTAGTGGTTTACACATATGTGTGAGCAGGTGAAGAATGGTGGCAGTGTAGGGATGTAATGCTCTTTGACTGCGGCCTTGAAAGCACTACAAAACTGCTCCCACTGCAGATTGGTGTGTCACAGCACAAACATAGTTGAAAGGTAAGGGTCAACAGCATTGTGTATGGCCTACTAGGCAGCCGCCAGGATCCTCTGCTCCACAGGAGTAGCCTTTGTGGTTGCAGGATCAGCCGAGGAAGATGGGGTAGAGCTCATTAACCTGCTTCTCCCTGAGAAAGGAGCAACTTTTCCCAGAGCACCCGAGTGGTAGTATCTGGTGTGGCGGCGCATGGGGGTGGTCCCATAGGAATACAGCCCATGTTTTCCACTCCTGGGTATTTCCCCACACTCAGTGCATCTGACCTTGGCTGCCCTAGCCTTTGGTAAACCCCCAATAGTGGTAAAAATCGCCACACCCAGGACTCACGTTGGGCGTTGGAGGTAGGCACTTTCTCTACCTCATCTTTGTCTTCCGCTTCCTCCTCTTCTTCATCCATGCTCTTGTTTCTCTTTCCAGGTTTTCCAGATGGTGATGGTACAAGTGGTGATGGTGGGGTTGGCTGGGGGGGTGAGATGGCCATGACAGATGCCATGGCTGCCAAATCTGCAAAGCAAGTGCTCTCTTCTGGACTGCCAGATTGAGAATGACTAAAAGTAGTGGGTTGTTACCTTCAAAGGAACCGACCACCGACAGCGCCACTGTCCACGGACTACAAAGTCAAAAATAGGCACTGGAAAATTGTAAAAAGTTTCCAGATCAACTAAGATTGGGTTTAGGAGCTCTTCACAAGTGACAATTTTCATCCACCACTCAGGCCCCAACCCATTTACAGGGCCTGACACTTCGCCTGCTCCATGGATGGGCTACAGGCCTCTCCTGCAGCCTGTCTGGTGCCATGGTCTCTTCCAAAAGCCTCACAGATGACACGATGACACGGCCGTCTCCACAGTAGGCCCCAACTGTTCCTCCAGTAGCACCTCACCAGCCTAGCATTTCTCCTATGTTAGTGCTGTCATCAGGCTTCTCCTTGACTTCTCCTACTCCGACTCACCTTCCATTGGGTTCTTTATTTCCTCATCGCCAAATGATTTATCTGAGCCAGGGATGACAGGGAGCAGGAACCAGGCTGACTCAGGTAAGTACCAAAAGGAAAGATGCTTTATTTACTCCTTAGTTTCATAGATACAGTTTGAAGGTGAGAGAGAAGGCTACACACATCTGTCCTGGTCCCTTGCCCAGCTCCCAGTGCCTAACCGTCAACCTTGGAATCCCCAAGCCCCAAACACTCCATAATCCACCAAGCATTCCACAGGGCTTAGCTACTCACACAGACACACAATAGCATCCAAGATACTACAGTTCCTTAGTATAGAACACACATCAGCCTGACGTCGGAACCAGTATTCTTTTGTACCACGCATGTTTGCCAAGAGATTTGTTATACATGACTGCGAAACTTCATTTTTGTCTTTTATTTTTTATGCAGTTTTTAGAACCTGTTTTTAATGTGTGCGCAACTCCATAACATAGATTTGCTAGTTCACTTTAAAGCAGGAGGTGGAAAATGTATTATACATTTTGTCTGAATCTGGGGTCTTCAGAATACATTCATTAAGAGCGATATTCTGATGCACTAATTTGTGTGGGCCTTTCATCATATCTTCATCCTTTTCCAATAGGAAAGAGTGGAGGAAAAGAACGCGCTTGTACATTTTTTTCCCCCTTTGACTTGACACATTTGATATGTTTCTAATGCATCTTCAATGGTGTCTACATGTTCAAATTGGCCAGCCGCATGTTAATCTTGAATTATTTGAGTGATTTCTCTTACGTTTTCCTCAAGGTTCAAATCTTTGTAGTATTCATTGTTTTTTTCGGATATTATACAGCTTGTCTAACTTTCTTTAAGTTGACTAGTTGTTGCTAAATGTGCTTGTCTTTTGTTGGCACACCATTAGCTTGTATAAACAAAGATTGATCTATTGGCCATTGTACTCTTAGCGTTTCTACATTTCTATAAGATCTAATGGCAAATATATACAGTATCAGGTAATATTGTCCCAGTATATAATGTCACCATACATATAGTCGCCAGGAAATGGCATTATATATGGGGACAAAATATAGGGCAAATGGAAGCAGGGATGGTGGAGGTGTCCCCCGCACCCTTTAAAACAAAAAAAAAGAAATTGGGGGCTGCAGGGGTGTCCCCCGCAGGTTCCCTATGATAATGTCTCCGCAAAGAAATGGTGACATTCTTGCATGGCAGCATTTTTGCGGGGACATTATCACATGGAACCAAATATACTACTTTGCCACAGGTACCTTTTAATAACTCAGATGAAGGCAATTTGTCTGTTTTTGGTTGAAGGCATAACTTCAAATGGGTGCATTGTTTGCATTATAATGCTCTCGTACAAGTTATGTTTTTGGAGAGCCTTTTGAAGTGGGAATATTTCGAAGTTATTAGTGATAGCAGGTGATGGCACTTGGTTATTGTCACGCTTTGTGGTTGCAGTACATGCAAACTATTTTGGGGTCAGTTGTTCTGCTGTTAGATATAAAGCTAATTGGATCCATTGGGATTCCTCATTTTCCTCTATTTTGTAGGCCATATCTATTATTGGTGTGCTCTTTTTATAAAAAGTTCTGCAACAACAGACATATACATTGTATGGTATTTCAGCATTTGCGTTTTGAAACTTAGTTGTTTCTTTTTTGTATGTGTTTGTTAGGAGTTTGGTGTTTGTGAGGTTTTTGCTAATGTTGAAGAGGGACGATCGAAATCCGGTATGTTCCCACAACCACAAAATACACAAACCAGAAGAAGAACCAAAGACAATATGGCTGCCGTTTGTTGAATGGGGCCACTGGCAAGGTAGCAATGTTGTAAGTTAAATTATATTCCCTGAACTGAAGTAACACCAGAGCGACAGATATTAATAATTCTCCTTAAATGCAAACAAATTCAGCAGGGCTGACAATGAGCCAAAAACTGGCAGCTGGGAAGAGCCGCCGTCTCATGGGACAGACAATGGTTGCATCAAGGTTGTTACAACCAGAACAGGAGTTATACGCTGGGAAAGGAGCGCTCTTATGGTGATGGTGATTCTCATATGGTTATGATGCAGACACATAGCTGCACATATTACCTTGAACAGGTACACTCCAAGAACCTCCTTGAGTCCCAGGCCTGCGGACGAACAGCTCAGCCAATCACGATTTGAGACCATAGGGCAGGGAATTTGGGGGCACTGACCAGTCATCGGGTCCACATACTGAAACATTTAGAAGTAACAGTTTTCGGGGATGGTCCAGGCTTGACACCTGACATGGGAACCGCCAGTAAAATAACCTCTATAGATACTGCTATAGGGGGACTACTACTCAACACCCAATCCAGAGTGGAGATAGGTTTCCTAGTGAAGGGCCCAGGCTGTGACATCGCTCTGATGTAATTATTGTACAAAACTGGCCTGCGAGCCAGTATTCTATGAGTGTACCTGGATTTACTTTATGTGCTGATCCCTTTCGGTTTGTCGGATGTCATAAACCACAGTTGAACTTGCCGCCTGTCTGGAGTTGCGTCCTTCTGGGGAAGGGGAAGGAGCTAGGCCATCCATGAGTTCTGAGTTCGCGAACTCCTAGCAAACCACCCTTCTTGCCTGGGAATTCTCTATAACAATGTTTTCTGAAGTTACTGAATTTCCTAAGTCAACTTCAGTTGCTAAGTATTTACTTTGGATGTGCTCTATTTCTCGAAGGAGTTCTCTGGCTGTTCCGTGTACGAGAATGCTATTTAAATGTTGTATTTCTAGTGCAGGACATTTTGCATAGTATAGTCTATGCTCAAGATTCTGTATAGTGGAATGGTGTGTTGCTAAGATTTTGATGTGATGGAAGGTGCTTTTGCTAGCAGTTTCTGAAATCCAGACTAATGAGTGTTTTTGAAGTTCTATATGGCTGCGAACTGGGCAAGAGGCCATGGTTGGAAAAAAAATATATTTTACTTTTGTCATTTAGTTTCACATAGTGATTGAGGAAATGGTGTAAAGATTTAGAGGATTGGTGGTGTACATTACACATTGAGCTGCATGTCCATTTATAGACTGTACGATTTTTTTGGACGAAAGGAATATTTGGTTGAAAGTTTGTTGAGGATGTTTTTTTTATAAGGGTTTCTTTTGCCATAATGATGTCTCCTACCAATTTGTACCTTTGGCCATTACTGTCTATGGCAATTGTTTTTTTTCTTCTTGTTTATAAGCCTCTTCATTGAAATATGGTTCTGTGCTGCTTGTGTGAATCCATTCACCTTCAGAAAGCTTGAAAATGTATCTATATTGACATTGCACATGTTTATTAGTACTTTTTGTAATATACTGATTAATTTAGTTAGTGGTTTCATTCGGTTTGAAATTAATACAAACTATTTTCTCTTTAGTAGAAATTCACTGTCAATTAGAGCTTCAAGGGGTCGTCTTCTGCTGTAGTTTTTGAGTATATAGTGACTTTTCAGCTGTCTTTATAAGATTGTGAAAAACTCTACGGTGGAACATTTTTAATAAAATGAATTTTTTGGAATGCTTTACTGTGGCTATGTTAACATTGGTAGAAATAGTTTTAGGTTCATTAGTAGGTTTGCTTTTGTTTGTGTATCTTTTTTTACTTTTAGTTTTTGGAAGAGGGGGCCTTACTTTTGTTTAGTGGTGGTTGGTTTAGTTTTGTTAAGTGAGTTTACTAGCTCTTTTGTTTTAATATTCTCAATAAATAGTTTGAGAGGCGTATAACTATATGGCTTGCTTTTATTGTTGCCTGCTCCATTTTTTCTTTGTTTTCTACAGAGTTGCATTTTTAGTAGGCATTCTGTTCTGTTGGTTTGAAAAACAAGAAAGTTTTGGTTTTAAAGTTGTGGAATGTATACGCATGCATTGTGGATGGGTGTGTGGGTGTGATTGTAGAGACGAAGAGAGTGCACAGGTGTGACGGACTTGGGTTAGTGAGGAAGGAAGTGGTGGTGTGATAGAATAAATAGGGGCATTGTGCTGTTTTGAGTAAACAGTGGATGTTGTAATGGTGGTGTTTAGATGGGAATAGAAAGAGTGTGAATGTTGCAATATAATGAGTCAGAGTGAAATACATGTTGTTGATTCGAAAAGAATACTCTAGGCTAATATGTAATGAAAGTACAATGTTATGTTTAGAAAGGTATAAATGCTATATTAATGTACTTTGTAGGATGTGAAGAGTGTTTTTTTTTTCAGTAGTCGTCTTTGGCAAACGTCTTCTTTCCTGCAATTGGAAAGAAAGTTGGTGGTTATATGTGGTAATGTTGAAGTACTTTTATTAAGCAAGGTTGTTATTTAGGAAGGTAGGGGGAGTTGTTGGGAAAAGGTTAATGCATTTGTGACATTGGTGGTGTACTAAAGTGTGTTAACTATGTTGTTAGAACAATTGCAGTATGAGTAGTGCTGTTTGACACATTAGAAGGAACAGGGCAAAAATGGGTGTGAGAAAAAGGTGCATATCTAGGTTATTTTTGTGCTGCTAATTCTAATAAAAGAAGTACTGTGTTTGTGGTGTAATGTATTTGTAATGTGTTGCAGTGTTTTTAAAGAATGGGACAACTGTGGCCTGGTGGTAATACAATTGCAGATTGTTGTTATAGTAGTGTCTGGTGTCTTATAGTAGAGGTTTGGAAAGAAGTGTACTTTAAATGTAACGTGAAGTGTTGTATATAGATACTTTAGTGGTTTACACATATGTGTGAGCAGGTGAAGAATGGTGGCAGTGTAGGGATGTAATGCTCTTTGACTGCGGCCTTGAAAGCACTACAAAACTGCTCCCACTGCAGATTGGTGTGTCACAGCACAAACATAGTTGAAAGGTAAGGGTCAACAGCATTGTGTATGGCCTACTAGGCAGCCGCCAGGATCCTCTGCTCCACAGGAGTAGCCTTTGTGGTTGCAGGATCAGCCGAGGAAGATGGGGTAGAGCTCATTAACCTGCTTCTCCCTGAGAAAGGAGCAACTTTTCCCAGAGCACCCGAGTGGTAGTATCTGGTGTGGCGGCGCATGGGGGTGGTCCCATAGGAATACAGCCCATGTTTTCCACTCCTGGGTATTTCCCCACACTCAGTGCATCTGACCTTGGCTGCCCTAGCCTTTGGTAAACCCCCAATAGTGGTAAAAATCGCCACACCCAGGACTCACGTTGGGCGTTGGAGGTAGGCACTTTCTCTACCTCATCTTTGTCTTCCGCTTCCTCCTCTTCTTCATCCATGCTCTTGTTTCTCTTTCCAGGTTTTCCAGATGGTGATGGTACAAGTGGTGATGGTGGGGTTGGCTGGGGGGGTGAGATGGCCATGACAGATGCCATGGCTGCCAAATCTGCAAAGCAAGTGCTCTCTTCTGGACTGCCAGATTGAGAATGACTAAAAGTAGTGGGTTGTTACCTTCAGAGGAACCGACCACCGACAGCGCCACTGTCCACGGACTACAAAGTCAAAAATAGGCACTGGAAAATTGTAAAAAGTTTCCAGATCAACTAAGATTGGGTTTAGGAGCTCTTCAAGGGTAAACTTTCAACTTGAAACACCCGAGATTGGCCACAAATGCAGTTTCAAACTCTCCACGGTGATGCACACTCTTTGCAGACAGGCCATCATGCCACACGGGTGTGGTCACATGATGATGTCCGGGGACGTTCGCGGCACTGACCACCATTAGTGGACACCCACTGGGAGAGAGAAACAGGCATCATGCGCGTGTGTTCCTGTGGAACTGGCGCGTTGGCCACAATCTTATTAAAAGTGCATCATGCGAAAGGAGACATGTCTGGACATTTTGTGCTGTCCGCGGACACCGGACAGCCAGAACAGTCATACCGTCCATGGCCTATTAATTGTTTTTTTTTTTTTTAAAAGTAGGAGAGAACAATATACAAGTTATATATATTATACAAAATACATTTATTTATGAAAGGGATGGGGTATCGAAATGAGAATCATAAATGACCGAATTTAGAATTTCTGTAAATGATGATCAGGGGAGGGAGAGAGTGACGTTTCATTGGAGCGTCTTTCATGTATTGTTTGGGAATTTGATGGGGATTATTGCTACGGACAAGGGGAACAGGTGCAAGGAGGACAGTGATAATCAACATTTTTAATAACATGTTTTTAACATAATTTAAAAGTTCCTTGAAGTCATTACTAAGTTCATCCAATTTTGCAGACAAGATTATGATTTCATTATGTACAGTTGGGGATAGAGATTGTATTTGTGATTCTTGGGATTGTCCATAATTAAATTGGTTGGATACCACCAGGGGGCACAGGCGAAAGGGCAGCCTGAACGCTCGCCTCCCCGAGGACCCACAAGTAATGGCAGAGAACTGAAAGTTTGCCCAGCCAGCAAGCAGATTTGACACAGCGTTTTTGGTGTGGAAATATGTCAATGGTCATCCGGCCCATTTCTGAGGAAAATCGGTGTGAGGAACCCATAGAACGAGCATCGAGTTGTAAGACCGCCAGTCCCCTGGGCCCCGCCAGATAGTAAGCAATGTGGCAGAGCACCCCGACAGTGAAACCACATGGGTGTGATACAAGACACGCGCAGAGGAACAATAGAGTTCCAGCCCAAACCACATAGCCGGTGGCTGACCTGAGGGAAATGAGCCACAATGCTTAGTGGAATCATGGAGCTGGAAGCGCAAACGAGCTAGCAGGGGCTGGAGTGCTGCCCCTGTGTGCAGGGTGAGGAGGGGAAGTGGTTCCTGATCTGGGCGCAGCGGCTCAGTGAGGCACCTCACTTCAGGAGCCCGGCTCTAGGCACCAACATCGGCCACGCAGATGGCACCCACCAGAGACTGATCCCCCTTCAGAGAATAGTAAGGGGAGAGGGAGGAGGAAGGGGGAAGAAATTGAGAAAAGCCCACAAGGACAAGTCGCCCCCCCACTCCATGCTGAGAAGGAGTTAGAGCGCACAAGGGACACACAAGTGCTATCAGCAGCCTCAAGTACCCCCATAAAATTATAACCTACCAAGCACAGAAGGGTACTCCGCAGCTAAAGTGGGGCTGAAAGGAAACCAAGCAGTGCCACATGAGCGCTCCAGAGACCTGTTTAGACCACCATATGTTGGTGTACCATGCCACTAGCATCAGATCACACACAGTGAGGACAGGGGGTGCAGAATACACACTCCATCCACCCTTGAGGAGTGTAAGCATCTCAAAGTTCTCCAAACACAGGAGGCATCATCAAGGGACGCATGCCCAAAACAGTGCACACCAGATCCCCCCCCTACAGCAAGACACAGAGGAAAAGGGTCCAATACCAACTCTCCCCCTCCCTGATAAAAAAATACAGAATACTTGTACATAAGAGCCAATGGACACCCCTCCATAGCAAGGCAGGCGAACATTATGCGGAAGGGTAATCGGATTGCAGGGAGGCCTCTCCTGATTGCACCACCGAGAAAAGCGCTCAACAATACAGCACGCCGTGAGGAGGGAAGGGGGACACAGAGAGAACATCAGCATGAATAAGCACTGTGCTGGGCACAAAGTGATAGCACAACAGAGTGGGCTGGGGGCTACAGATATTGCTGATATCACCAGCGCAAGAAAAGAAACACCCAAATGCACACAACACACATGAAAGCAGGGCATAGCCAGGGGGAGGAACCCCTCCAAGTCAGCCCCATTGCGGAGCACTCCAGACTCTCCTTACCACTGCAAAGCACTAAGAAAAAGAGTACAAGACTAAGCCCCTTCTCACTAATATAGTGGTTCAGAGTGCATGCACATAAGTGCCAACAACAGTTTCTGCACAGAGAAGCGGGCAAATCTTATGCAGTGAGCATGGACTGATCACTGGAGTGCCCCCTCCCTGAACGCGCCCTCCGGTACAGTGCCCAACTCTTCAGTGAGCCACTGGGAGGGAAAAGGAGAGCACATTAGGGCGAACAGAAAACTACAGTGACTGCTAGCACCACTAGCAAAAGGAAAGGAGAGTGCAAAAATGCATAACGTGCTTGAAAAGCAAGGCCAAGCCACGGGAAGGTGCCAATCCTCTCCCAAAAAGGAGACAGTGCCACTTACCCCTCCCCCCTCGATCCAACACTCCCCTCCTGGAACCCATGTGCCTACTTAGGCAGCCGTTGGCAGAGCAGAGAAGAGGTGCGAGGCGCACTCCTTGCAGAATCACTTGACACATGACGACCCCCCTTTGGGGAGACAAATACAACCAAGTTCATATTCAGAGCAAGATAGACCCATCCACAGACCAGAAGTTACAAGAGTTCCTCCGTGGGAGTCCAATCATGGAGGCTCTCCCGCCCCAGGAAGCCCCTCTCATTCCCGGGGGTGACCAGGAGACCTCCACGAAAGCAGATGTGGGTATTATGTTAGAAGAGATTTGCTCTTTCAGGAACAGTATGACAGTTAACGCCCTTCAGGAGTGGGTACATAAGATCGAGGACAAAGTGGATGCCCTGGAAAACTATCAGCAGTCCACTGACATTATAGAAATGAAGGCGGAAAGTTGTTTCCAAGACATGGAACAAAGATGACTTGGAAAACAGAGGGAAGAGCAAGCATACGAATCCAGGGCCTCAAGGAAGCCCCCAACACAGTGCCAGCAAGCTTAGAAAGAAGGGTAAAGGCAATGGTCAACTCACTCTTCCCTTCCCCCCCGAACTAGAATTTGAGAGAGTTCACGGAGCAGGAGGCCCCCCAGGCGGCCCACGATCAGTTTTAGCTAAGTGCCATCACTATAGGCACAAGGTGGAAATTGTACAGCAAGCAAGTGAACAAGAGTACATAGACTTCGAAGATTCAAGAGTTAAAATATGTCAAGATCTGCCTGCCACTACACTCACTCAGAGAAGAGACTGTCGAAGGCTTAACCTCAGAGCCAGCCAGGAAGCCAATTGGACCCTGGCCAAAGAGGGGCAGATCAAAAGGCACAAGTAAATACAAGAGACTAAACACCCCTTGAGCAGGGACGGTGAACCGCAAGACAGACTCAATCAGGGTGGGCCATGGAAGGGCAGACAGGGCACTCTGTCAGTGGCAGGGGGACAGTGATCTGACTAACCAATGAAAGAAAGTGACTTACCGCAAGAGCATCACTGCAGGCCCCTTCCAAGGCCCATCACACACTATTTGCTGGCCTGGGTGATGTATTGAGTAGTCATTATGCTCTCATGCTTGTCATCAGTTGATAAGTTAAAGATTCATGTTCAACAGGTTCTCAGAGAGACACCCGTTGTGTGGCCCATGCTTTTTCCTAGGACGTCTCCAATGTTAGAAGGGGCCCTTTTTTCTCCTTTTTTTACAATGGGGATGGGGGAAACAGGGTTTTCGGGGCCTTTGTTACGGGAATGAGAAAGAAAGTGAGGGGTCAAAATACAGAAGAGTTCATCAGAACGCACCAAACAAGAGAAAGGCCGGCAGTCTATGCACCTGGCCGGCCAAACACTCATGGTTCTGAGACATGGCCACACCAAAGATGTAGAAGCGTACAGGCACTGGGGACGGGGCAACACACCCAGCCAAACACAATGCACACACTTCATAACATCCATGGCATCTGATTTGGTACAGATGGGGTCTTTAAATGTCAAGGGCCTCAACTCACCATAGATAAGGTTCATGCTGCTGAAAGCGTTCCAACAGGCTAAATTGGACATTTTCTTTGTGCAGGAAACCAAATATAAAAGTAGTGAGGAATTCGCTCTGAGGGGCAGGCAATTGGGGGGAGCCATATGGCCCTCCAGGCCAGAAAAGAAGGGAGGCGTGGTGATCTTAAACCGTGCTTCCCTGGAACTACAGATCTCACAAACGCACAGAGACCCGGGCGGAAGATTTCGAATTGTGCATGGGAGCATCAGATGAAGGGAGGTCACTTTGTGGTCAGTATATGCCCCAAATGTTCAGCAACTAGCATTCTGCAGGGATCTATTTGCACTACTGGACAGTGGGCGAACAGGATCCCTGATTTGTGGGGGTGATGTCAATTTGGTAATGAACCCAGCCTTGGACAGGAAATCATATAGGGAAGGGGCCGGCCCCCTGGGATAAGGGATCCTTTCAGAATTTGATAAGGGAATATTTTTTGGTTGATTCCTGGAGAGCTCATCACCCGCTACAAATGGCAGACACCTTCTATCCCCCACATGAAACATTTTCCCGGATAGACTATGGCCTCATTACACGGTAGGCGGTAAGGGTTGACGGTCACCGGTAAGGGTAGGCGGTAGGTGGTAAGGGTACTGGTGACCGTTAACCCTTACCACCTGATTAAAAGGTCCCTTTGCGGGTTGGTACTTTAGCGCCTGCTTTTTAGCAGGCGTTAAAAACCAACCCGCAAAGGGACCAGGGTGCTAATTACGGTACCGCAATTTGTGGTCCGTAATTAGCAACTTCCCCATTCCCATTATGCCCTATGGGGCAAAAATGGGAATGGGGAAGGGCAATGGGGGAAGGGGGAATTACCGCCCTGCCAACCTTGGAATAGGACGGTAATTCCTCTTTCCTCCAATGCGGTGCCGGTATTTTACCGGCATGGACCAAGGTGCTAATAGCACCTTGGTCCACCGCCTATCGTGTAATGAGGCCCTATATCTTTCTGGAAAGGGAACTTGAACACCACAGGAAAAGCATGAGTATTGAGATAGTGGGGTTGTCAGACCATGATATGGTAGTGGTGGGGTTAGACTTGGGCCCCAGTAGGAATGTAGACAGACAGTGGATATGCGACAACATGCTTTTTAAGGACAAGCTTTTTAGAGACACATTAGACGAAGAGATGCAGGAATTTTTCAGATGGAATGACACAGACGATCTCCCACGCAAGACAGTATGGGAAGCAGCAAAGGTCACAATAAGGGGCCTATTAATACCACAAGAGGCATCAGTAATAAGAACTAAACTGCTTAGAGAAACCCAGTTGAAGTAGGAAAAATTGGGAAGGAATATGCCCTTGAGAAGGGTGAAGGGGATATAGCTGAGACCTTAGCTGAGATCAGAGAGTTCTTGCAGTAACTCAAGGAAGTCTGGCAGGGAAAGGCCAACGGCACGGCTGGAACGCAGGGGCGCATATGGGAGCACGCGACCCACGGCCTCCAAGGACCCTCCAGGAACGCCCTAATCCATTTTATTTTATTGACTCCACAACAGTGCAATCCTCCACGGATTGCAAATCCCAACAGCCTTCACACTGTGTGAGCGCAACGGCGCTCGGAACTCCATCGTTTCCATCCAAATTCACAAGTGACAATTTTCACCCACCACTCAGGCCCCAACCCATTTTCAGGGCCTGACACTTCACCTGCTCCGTGGATGGGCTACAGGCCTCTCCTGCAGCCTGTCTGATGCCATGGTCTCTTCCAAAAGCCTGACAGATGAGACGATGACACGGCTTCCTCCACAGTAGGCACCAACTTCTTCCTCCAGTAGCACCTCACCAGCCTAGCATTTCTCCTATGTTAGTGCTGTCATCAGACATCTCCTTGACTTCTCCTACTCCGTCTCACCTTCCATTGGGCTCTTTATTTCCTCATCGCCAAATGATGTATCTGAGCCAGGGATGACAGGGAGCAGGAACCAGGCTGACTCAGGTAAGTACCAAAAGGAAAGATGATTTATTTACTCCTTAGTTTCATAGATAAAGTTTGAAGGTGAGAGAGAAGGCTACACACATCTGTCCTGGTCCCTTGCCCATCTCCCAGTGCCTAACCGTCAACCATGGAATCCCCGAGCCCCAAACACTCCACAATCCACCATGCATTCTGCACGGCCTAGCTACTCACACAGACACACAATAGCATCCAAGATACTACAGCTCCTTAGTATAGAACACACATCAGCCTGGCGTTGAAACCAGTATTCTTTTGTACCACGCATGTTTGCCAAGAGATTTGTTATACATGACTGCAAAACTTCATTTTTGTCTTTATTTTTTATGCAGTTTTTAGAACCTGTTTTTAATGTGTGCGCAACTCCATAACAAGGATTTGCTAGTTCACTTAAAAGCAGGAGGTGAAAAATGTATTATACATTTTGTCTGAATCTGGGGTCTTCAGAATACATTCATTAAGAGCGATATTCTGATGCACTAATTTGTGTGGACCTTTCATCATATCTTCATCCTTTTTCCAGTAGGAAAGAGTAGAGGAAAAGAACGCGCTTCTACACTTTTTTCCCATATGCTCATTGGAGATCCTTTGGCTTGACACATTTGATATGTTTCTAAAGCATCTTCAATGGTGTCTACATGTTCAAATTGGCCAGCTGCAGGTGAATCTTGAATTATTCGAGTGATTTCCCTTAGGTTTTCCTCAAGGTTCAAATATTTGTAGTATTCATTGTTTTTTTCAGATATTATAGGGCTTGTGTAACTTTCTTTAAGTTGCCTAGTTGTTGCTAAATGTGCTTGTTTTTTGTTGGCACACCATTAACTTGTATAAACAAAGATTGATCTATTGACCATTGTACTCTTAGAGTTTCCACATTTCTATAAGATCTAATGGCAAATATATATAATATCAGGTAATATTGTCCCAGTATATAATGTCACCATACATATAGTCACCGGGAAATGGCATTATATATGAGGACAATATATATGGCAAATGGAAGCAGGGGTTGTAGAGATGTCCCCGCACCCTTTAAAACAAAACAAAAGAAATTGGGGTTGCAGGGGTGTCCCCCTCAGGTTCCCTATGATAATGTCTCCACAAAGAAATGGCAACATTCTTGCATGGCAGCATTTTTGCGGGGACATTATCACATGGAACCAAATATACTACTTTGCCACAGGTACCTTTTAATAACTCAGATGAAGGCAATTTGTCTGTTTTTGGTTGAAGGCATAACTTCAAATGGGTGCATTGTTTGCATTATGATGCTCTCGTACAAGTTACGTTTTTGCAGAGCCTTTTGAAGTGGGAATATTTTGAAGTTATTAATGATAGCAGGTGATGGCATTTGGTTATTGTCACGCTTTGTGGTTGCAGTACATGCAAACTATTGAGGGGTCAGTTGTTCTGCTGTTAGATATAAAGCTAATTGGAACCATTGGGATTCCTCATTTTCCTCTATTTTGTAGGCCATATCTATTATTGGTGTGCTCTTTTTATAAAAAGTTCTGCAACAACAGACATATACATCGTATGGTATTTCAGCAGTTGCGTTTTGAAACTTAGTTGTTTCTTTTTTGTATGTGTTTGTTAGGAGGTTGGTGTTTGTGAGGTTTTTGCTAATGTTGAAGAGGGACGATCGAAATCCGGTATGTTCCCCCAACCACAAAATACACAAACCAGAAGAAGAACCAAAGACAATATGGCTGCCGTTTGTGGAATGGGGCCACTGCCAAGGTAGCAATGTTGTAAGTTAAATTATATTCCCTGAACTGAAGTAACACCAGAGCGACAGATATGAATAATTCTCCTTAAATGCAAACAAATTCAGCAGGGCTGACGATGAGCCAAGAACTGGCAGCTGGGAAGAGCCGTCGTCTCATGGGACAGACAATGGTTGCATCAAGGTTGTTACAACCAGAACAGGAGTTATACGCTGGGAAAGGAGCACTCTCATGGTGATGGTGATTCTCATATGGGTATGATGGTGACACATATCTGCACATATTACCTTGAACAGGTACACTCCGAGCTGAGAACCTCCTTGAGTCCCTGGCCTGGGGACGAACAGCTCAGCCAATCACGATTTGAGACCATAGGGCAGGGAATTTGGGGGCACTGACCAGTCATCAGGCCCACATACCGAAACATTTAGAAGTAACAGTGTTCGGGGATGGACCAGGCTTGACACCTGACATGGGAACCGCCAGTAAAATAACCTCTATAGATACTGCTATAGGGGGACTACTACTCAACACCCAGAGTAGAGATAGGTTTCCTAGAGAAGGGCCCAGGCTGTGACATCGCTGTGATGTAATTATTGTACAAAACTGGCCTGGGAGCCAGTATTCTATGAGTGTACCTGGATTTACTTTATGTGCTGATCCCTTTCAGTTTGTTGGATGTAATAAACCACAGTTGAACTTGCCGCCTGTCTGGACTTGCGTTCCTTCTGGGGAAGGGGAAGGAGCTAGGCCATCCATGAGTTCTGAGTTTGCGAACTCCTAGCAAACCACCCTTCTTGCCTGGGAATTCTCCATAACAATGTTTTCTGAAGTTACTGAATATCCTAAGTCAACTTCAGTTGCTAAGTATTTACTTTGGATGTGCTCTATTTCTCGAAGGAGTTCTCTGGCTGTTCCATGTACGAGAATGCAATTTAAATTTTGTATTTCTAGAGCAGGACATTTTGCATAGTATAGTCTATGCTCAAGATTCTGTTTAGTGGAATGGTGTGTTGCTAAGATTTTGATGTGGTGGATGGTGCTTTTGCTAGCAGTTTCTGAAATCCAGGCTAATGAGTGTTTTTGAAGTTCTATATGGCTGTGCACTGGGCAAGAGGCCATGGTTGGAAAATTTTTTTATTTTACTTTGTCTTTTAGTTTCACATAGTGATTGAGGAAATGGCGTAAAGATTTAGAGGATTGGTGGCGTACATTACACATTGAGCTGCATGTCCATTTATAGACTGTACCGTTTTTGGACGAAAGGAATATTTGGTTGAAAGTTTATTGAGGATGTTTTTTCTATAAGGGTTTCTTTTGCCATAATGGTGTCTCCTACCAATTTGTGCCCTTGGCCATTACTGTCTATGGAAATAGTTTTTTTTCTTCTTGTTTTTATGCCTCTTGATTGAAATATGGTTCTGTGCTGCTTGTAAGAATCCATTCACCTTCGGAAAGCTTGAAAAGGTATCTATATTGACTTTGCACATGTTTAGAAGTACTTTTTGTAATGTACTGATTAATTTAGTTAGTGGTTTCATTCGCTTTAAAATTAATACAAACTATTTTCTCTTTAGTACAAATTCACTGTCAATTAGAGTTTCAAGGAGTAGTCTTCTGCTGTAGTTTTTGGGTATATAGTGACTTTTCAGCTGTCTTTATAAGATTGTGAAGAACTCTACGGTGGAACATTTTTTATAAAATGATTTTTTTGGAATGCTTTACTGTGGCTATGTTAACATTGGTATAAATAGTTTTAGGTTCATTAGTAGATCTCCTTTTGTTTGTATATCTTTTTTTACTTTAGTTTTTGGAAGAGGGGGCCTTACTTCTTTTTTAGTGGTGGTTGGTTTAGTTTTGTTGAGTGAGTTTACTAGCTCTTTTGTTTTAATATTCTCTATAAATAGTTTGAGAGGTGGATAACTATATGGCTTGCTTTTATTATTGCCTGCTCCATTTTTTCTTTGTCTTCTACAGAGTTGCATTTTTAGTAGGCATTCTGTTATGTCGGTTGAAAAACAAGAAAGTTTTGGTTTGAATGTTGTGGAATGTATACGCATGCATTGTGGATGGGTTTGTGGGTGTGATTGTAGAGGGGAAGAGAGTGCACAGGTGTGATGAACTTGGGTTAGTGAGCAAGGAAGTGGTGGTGTGATAGAATAAATAGGGGCATTGTGATGTTTTGAGTAAACAGTGGGTGTTGTAATGGTGGTGTTTATATGGGAATAGAAAGAGTGTGAATGTTGCAATATAATGAGTCAGAGTGAAATAAATGTTGTTGATTCAAAAAGAATACGCAAGGCTAATATATAATGAAAGTACGCTGATACGTTTAGAAAGGTACACATGCTATATTAATGTACTTTGTAGGATGTGAAGAGTGTTTTATTTTCAGTAGTCATCTTTGGCAAACGTCTTCTTTCCTGCAATTGGAAAGAAAGTTGGTGGTTATATGTGGTAATGTTGAAGTACTTTTATTAAGCAAGGTTGTTATTTAGGAAGGTAGGAGGAGTTGTTGGGGAAAAAAGTTAATGCATTTGTGACATTGGTGGTGTACTGAAGTGTGTTAAGTATGTTGTTAGAACAATTGCAGTATGAGTAGTGCTGTTTGGCACAGTAGAAGGAACAGGGCAAAAATGGGTGTGAGAAAAAGGTGCATATCTAGGTTATTTTTGTGCTGCTAATTTTAATAAAAGAAGTACTGTGTTTGTGGTGTAATGTATTTGTAATGTGTTGCAGTGTTTTTAAAGAATGGGTCAACTGTGGCCTATTGGTAATCCAATTGCAGATTGTTGTTATAGTAGTGTCTGGTGTCTTATAGTAGAGGTTTGGAAAGAAGTGTACTTTAAATGTAACGTGAAGTGTTGTATATAGATACTTTAGTGGTTTACACATATGTGTGAGCAGGTGAAGAATGGTGGCAGTGTAGGGATGTAATGTTCTTTGACAGCGGCCTTGAAAGCACTACAAAACTGCTCCCACTGCAGATTGGTGCATCACAGTACAAACATAGTTGAAAGGTAAGGGTCAACAGCATTGTGTATGGCCTACGAGGCAGCCACCAGGATCCTCTGCCCCACAGGAGTAGCCTGTGTGGTTGCAGGATCAGTCGAGGAAGATGAGGTAGAGCTCATTAACCTGCTTCTCCCTGAGAAAGGAGCAACTTTTCTCAGAGCACCCGAGTGGTAGTATCTGGTGTGGCGGCGCATGGGGGTGGTCCCATAGGAATACAGCCCATGTTTTCCACTCCTGGGTATGTCCCCACACTCAGTGCATCTGACCTTGGCTGCCCTAGCCTTTGGTAAACCCCCAATAGTGGTAAAAATTGCCACACCCAGGACTCACGTTGGGCATTGGAGGTAGGCACTTTCTCTACCTCATCTTTGTCTTCCTCTTCCTCCTCTTCTTCATCCGTGTGCTTGTTTCTCTTTCCAGGTTTTCCAGATGGTGATGGTACAAGTGGTGGTGGTGGGTGTGGCTGGGGAGGAGGGATGGCCATGACAGATGCCATGGCTGCCAAATCTGCAAAGCAAGTGCTCTCTTCTGGACTGCCAGATTAAGAATGACTAAAAGTAGTCGGTTGGTACCTTCAGAGGAACCGACCACCGACAGCGCCACTGTCCACAGACTACAGAGTCAAAAATAGGCATTGGCATGTTCAAAAAAGTTTCCAAATCAACTAAAATTGGGTTTAGGAGCTCTTCAAGGGTGAACGTTCAAATTGAAACACTCGAGATTTGCCACAAATGCAGTTTCAAACTGTCCACGGTGATGCACACTCTTCGCAGAAAGGCCATCACGCCACCCGGTGTGGTCACATGATAATGTCCGGGGACGTCCGCGGCACTGACCACCATCAGTGGACACCCATTGGGTGAGAGAAATAGGCATCAGGCGCGTGTGTTCCCGTGGAACTGGCGGGTTGGCCACGGACTAATTAAAAGTGCATCATGCGAATGCAGACATATCTGGATATTTTGTGCTGTCCGCGGACACCGGACACCCAGAACAGTCATCCTGTCCGTGACCTATTAATTGGGGTTTTTAAAAGAAAAGTAGGAGAGAACAATATACAAGTTATATATATTATACAACATACATTTATTTATGAAAGGGATGGGGTATCGAAATGGGAAAGATAAATGACCGAATTTGGAATTTCTATACAATGATGATCAGGGGAGGGAGAGAGTGAGGTTCCATTGGAGTGTCTTTAATGTATTGTTTGGGAATTTGATGGGGATGATTCCTACGGACAAGGGAAACAGGTGCAAGGAGGACAGTGATAATCAACATTTTTAATAACATGTTTTTAACATAATTTAAAAGTTCCTTGAAGTCATTACTAAGTTCATCCAATTTTGCAGACAAGATTATGATTTCATTATGTACAGTTGGGGATAGAGATTGTATTTGTGATTCTTGGGATTGTCCATAATTAAATTGGTTGGATACCACCAGGGGGCACAGGCGAAAGGGTAGCCTGAACGCTCGCCTCCCCGACGACCCACAAGTAATGGCAGAGAACTGAAAGTTTGCCCAGCCCGCAAGCATATTTGACACAGCGTTTTGGTGTGGAAAGATGTCAATGGTCATCCGACCCATTTCTGAGGAAAATCGGTGTGAGGAACCTAGAGAACGAGCATCGAGTTGTAAGACCGGCAGTCCCCTGGGCCCCGCCAGATAGTAAGCAACGTGGCAGAGCACCCCGACAGTGAAACCACATGGGTGTTATACAAGACACGCGCAGAGGAACAATAGAGTTGCAGCCCAAACAACATAGCCGGTGGCTGACCTGAGGGAAACGAGCCACAATGCTTAGTAGAATCATGGAGCTGGAAGCGCAAACGAACTAGCAGGGGCTGCAGTGCTGCCCCTTTGTGCAGGGTGAGGAGGGGAAGTGGTTCATGATCTGGGCGCAGCGGCTCAGTGAGGCACCTCACTTCAGGAGCCTGGCTCTAGGCACCGACATCGGCCATGCAGATGGCACCCACCAGAGACTGATCCCCCTTCAGAGAATAGTAAGGGGAGAGGGAGGAGGAAGGGGGAAGAAATTGAGAAAAGCCCACAAGGACAAGTCGCCCCCCCACTCCATGCTGAGAAGGAGTTAGAGCGCACAAGGGACACACGAGTGCTATCAGCAGCCTCAAGTACCCTCATAAAATTATAACCTACCAAGCACAGTAGGGTACTCCGCAGCTAAAGTGGGGCTGAAAGGAAACCAAGCAGTGCCACATGAGCGCTCCAGAGACCTGTTTAGACCACCATATGTTGGTGTACCATGCCACTAGCATCAGATCACACACAGTGAGGACAGGGGGTGCAGAATACACACTCCATCCACCCTTGAGGAGTGTAAGCATCTCAAAGTTCTCCAAACACAGGAGGCATCATCAAGGGACGCATGCCCAAAACAGTGCACACCAGATCCCCCCCCTACAGCAAGACACAGAGGAAAAGGGTCCAATACCAACTCTCCCCCTCCCTGATAAAAAAATACAGAATACTTGTACATAAGAGCCAATGGACACCCCTCCATAGCAAGGCAGGCGAACATTATGCGGAAGGGTAATCGGATTGCAGGGAGGCCTCTCCTGATTGCACCACCGAGAAAAGCGCTCAACAATACAGCACGCCGTGAGGAGGGAAGGGGGACACAGAGAGAACATCAGCATGAATAAGCACTGTGCTGGGCACAAAGTGATAGCACAACAGAGTGGGCTGGGGGCTACAGATATTGCTGATATCACCAGCGCCAGAAAAGAAACACCCACATGCACACAACACGCATGAAAGGAGGGCATAGCCAGGGGGAGGAACCCCTCCAAATCAGCCCCATTAGGTAGCACACCAGACTATCCCTACCACGGGAAAGCACTAAGAAAAAGAGTCGAAGACTAAGCCCCTTCTCACTAATATAGTGGTTCAGAGTGCATGCACATAAGTGCCAACAACTAGTTTCTGTACAGAGAAGCGGGCACATCTTATGCAGTGAGCATGGACTGATCACTGGAGTGCCCCCTCCCTGAACGCGCCCTCCGTTACAGTGCCCAACTCTTCAGTGAGCCGCTGGGAGGGAAAAGGAGAGCACATTAGGGTGAATAGAAAACTACTGTGACTGCTAGCACCACTAGCAAAAGGAAAGGAGAGTGCAAAAATGCATAACGTGCTTGAAAAGCAAGGCCAAGCCACGGGTAGGTGCCCCTCCTCTCCCAAAAAGGAGACAGTGCCACTTACCTCTCCCCCCCTCGACCCAACATTCCCCTCCTGGAACCCACGTGCCTACTTAGGCAGCTTTTGCCAGAGAACAGAAGAGGTGAGAGGCGCACTCCTTGCAGAATCACTTGACTCACGACGACCCCCCTTTGGGGAGACAAATACAGCCAAGTTCATATTCAGAGCGAGATAGACCCATCCACAGACCAGAAGTTACAAGAGTTCCGCTGTGGGAGTCCAATCACAGAGGCTCTCCCGCCCCAGTAAGGCCCTCTCATTCCCGGGGGTGACCGGGAGACCTCCACGAAAGCAGATGTGGGTATTATGTTAGAAGAGATTTGCTCTCTCAGGAACAGTATGACAGTCAATGCCCTTCAGGAGAGGGTACATAAGATCGAGGACAAAGTGGAGGCCCGGAAAACTATCAGCAGTCCACCAACATTATAGAAATGAAGGCGAAAAGTCGTTTCCAAGATATGGAACAAAGATTACTTGGAAAACAGAGAGGGAAGACCAAGCATACGAATCCAAGGCCTCAAGGAAGCCCCAACACAGTGCCAGCAAGCTTAGAAAGAAGGGTAAAGGCACTGGTCGGCTCACTCTTCCCTTCCCCCACGAACTAGAATTTGAGAGAGTTCACGGAGCAGGCGGCCCCCCAGGCGGCCCATGATCAGTTTTAGCTAAGTGCCATCACTATAGGCACAAGGTGGAAATTGTACAGCAAGCAAGTGAAGAAGAGTACATAGACTTCGAAGATTCAAGAGTTAAAATATGTCAAGATCTGCCTGCCACTACACTCACTCAGAGAAGAGACTGTCAACCCTTAACCTCAGAGCCAGCCAGGAAGCCAATTGGACCCTGGCCAAAGAGGGGAAGATCAAAAGGCACAAGAAAATAGAAGAGACTAAACACCCCTTGAGCAGGGAGGGTCTACCGCAAGACAGACTCAATCAGGGTGGGCCATGGAAGGGCAGACAGGGCACTCCGTCAGTGGCAGGGGGACAGTGATCTGACTAACCAATGAAAGAAAGTGACTTACCGCAAGAGCATCACTGCAGGCCCCTTCAATGGCCCATCACACACCATTGGCCGGGCTGGGTGATGTATTGAGTAGTCATTATGCTCTCATGCTTGTCATCAGTTGATAAGTTAAAGATTCATGTTCAACAGGTCCTCAGAGAGACACCCGTTGTGTAGCCCTATGTTTTTTCCTAGGACGTCTCCAATGTTAGAAGGGGCCCTTTTTTCCTCCTTTTTTTTCACAATGGGGAAGGGGGAAACAGGGGGGTTTCGGGGCCTTTGTTACGGGAATGAGAAAGAGAGTGAGGGGTCAAAATACAGAAGAATTTATCTGAACGCACCAAACAAGGGAAAGGCCTGCAGTCTATGCACCTGGCCGGCCAAACACTCATGGCTCTGAGACATGGCCACACAAAAGATGCAGAAGCGTACAGGCACTGTGGACGGGGCAACACACCCAGCCAAACACAATGCACACACTTCATAACATTCATGGCATCTGATTCGGTACAGATGGGGTCTTTAAATGTCAAAGGCCTCAACTCACCATAGATAAGGTCTATGCTGCTGAAAGCGTTCCAACAGGCTAAACTGGACATTTGCTTTGTGCAGGAAACCAAATATAAAAGTAATGAGGAATTCACCCTGAGGGGCAGGCAATTGGGGGGAGCCATATGGGCCTCCAGGCCAGAAACGAAAGGAAGGGGTGGGGATCTTAAACCGTGCTTCCCTGGAGCTACAGATCTCACAAACGCACAGAGACCCGGGCGGAACATTTCTAATTGTGCATGGGAGCATCAGATCAAGGGAGGTCACTTTGTGGTCAGTATACACCCCAAATGTTCAGCAACTAGCATTCTGCAGGGATCTGTTTGCACTACTGGACACAGGGCAAACGGGATCCATGATTTGTGGGGGTGATTTCAATTTGGTAATGAACCCAGCTTTGGACTGGAAATCTTATAGGGAAGTGGATGGCCCCCCAGGATAAGGGATCCTTTCAGAATTTGATAAGAGAATATTTTTTGGTTGATTCCTGGAGAGCCCATAACCCGCTACAAATGGCAGACACCTTCTATCCCCCCACATGAAACATTTTCCCGGATAGACTATGAGCCTCATTACACGGATGGCGGTAAGGATTTACCGGTACCGGTAAAATACCGGTACCGGTAAATCCTTACCGCCTTACTACAAGGTCCCTTTGCGGGTTGGGGGATTTAATGCCTGCTTTTTGCAGGCGTTAAAAACCAACCCTCAAAGGGACCCAGGGAGCTAATTACGGTACCGCAATTTGCGGTACCGCAATTAGCGCCTTCCCCATTCCCATTATGCCCTACGGGGCAAAAATGGGAATGGGGAAGGGCAATGGTGGAAGGGGGAATTACCGCCCCGCCACCCTTGGAATGGGGTGGTAATTCCCCTTTCCGCCAAGGCGGTGCCGGTATTTTACCAGCATGAACCATCGCGCTAATAGCGCCATGGTTCTCCCCCATCCGTGTAATGAGGCCCTATATCATTCTGAAAGGGAACTTGAACACCACAGGAAAAGCATGACTATTGAGTTAGTGGGGTGGTCATACCATGATATGGTAGTGGTGGGGTTAGACTTGGGCCCCAGTAGGAATGTAAACAGACGGTGGATATGCGACAACATGCTTTTTAAGGACAAGCTTTTTAGAGACACATTAGATGAAGAGATACAAGAATTTTTCAGATGGAATGACACAGACGATCTCCCAAGCAAGACAGTATGGGAAGCAATAAGGGGCCTATTAATAGCACAAGGGGCATCAGTAATAAGAACTAAACTGCTTAGAGAAACCCAGTTGAAGAGGGAAATAATTGGGAAGGAATATGCCCTTGAGAAGGGTGAAGGGGATATGGCTGAGACCTTAGCCGAGATCAGAGAGCTCATGCAGTAACTCAAGGAAGACTGGCAGGGAAAGGCCGTAGCCCATCTCAGATATGTTAAACAAAGATTCTATGAAAAGGGAGAAAAAGTCCACATCCTACTCGCTGCCAAACTGTGAAAGCAAATGGCGGAAAGGGAGGTCAACAAGATCAATTCCCTGGATGGTGCCACATTAGACGACCCAAACAAAATAACAGCTCGCTTTGCTCAATTTTATGAGCAGCTGTATACCTCAGATTGTGACTCCCCCATGAGACCATATCAGAATTCATGACCAACGTCACATTCCCCCGATGTAGAACTCGGACTGTGATGGGCTGAACGCACCCATAACAGAGAAGGTGGACTTCGGCATCTCCAACCTAAAGGCGGGATCAGCAACAGGTCAAGATGGTTTCACCCCAGCCTATTACAAAAGGCTAAGAAGCGCCCTAACACCTTTCTTGTCCCTCTTGTTCAATGACATGATGACCACCGGACAGGCCCCGCCCTCCTTCAGGGAGGCTAGAATCATAGTGAAACATAAGGAGGGGAGGAATAGACTTGAATCCGCCTTGTACAGGCCAATCTCATTATTGAACATAGATGCTAAGGTATACGCCAGCATCCTAGCCTACAGATTGAGCAAGGTCTTCCCACTTTTGGTTCATAATGATCAGGTTGGGTATGTGAGGGGAAGGCAGTGTACAGGCAAAATCCTCAAGACTCTAGATTTAATGGCATCGGCAAGGCAGGTGACGGAGACCCCACCATGATCTCAGTTGATGTGGAAAAGGCTTTCGACCGGGTGGAGTGGTGCTTTATGATCCTAGTCCTGGAAAAAGCCAATTTAGGACCTGGTTGGGTATAGGGGTCGCAAGAATTTTATAACAACGTGAGAGCGAGAGTCATGTTCAACGGCGTGGCATCTCTCCCCTTCGTCTTGTCAAGAGGGACCAGGCAGGGGCGCCCCCTCTAGCCACTAGTCTTCGGCCTGGTCATGGTGTCCCTGGCAAAGATCACACGAAACGATGACTCGATAATGGGCCTCAAAAAGTTTGGCAAAGAATATAAACTGGCCCTGTTTTCTGGTGATCTTCTGGTCTATGTGACTCACCCATCACAGTCCATCTCAGCGCTCCTGGCCAGGATGTAAGAATATGGTGCGCATTCAGGGTTACACAATAACCGGAACATGACTATAGCCTTGTCACTGAAAGACGAATGCACACATCCAGACTCGAGCCCAGCGAAGTGGGGTCTAAAAATCGCAAGCGACAGTATACGCTACCTAGGCATCACTATAACAAAGCAACTGAACGACCTGTACCAGGCAAACTATAAACCGCTTTGGTCAACCATAAAGCATAACACAGGGAATTGGGCAAAATTAAAGGTTTCTTGGGTGCGGAGGTTCACGGCTGTAAAAATAAATGTACTACCGCAGCTTCTCTTTTTGTTCCAGTCACTCCCTATCTCTCTCACAGACTCCATTCTTTCTGAGGCCAAGATCACCCTGTTAGCATTTTTATGGGAACACAGGCCCCGGTTCCCATATAACACATTGATCCTCCCCAAGGAAAAGAGAGGTACAGCATACCCAGACCTCCAAGAATTTGATAGAGCAGCACAGCTGCAAGTGCTAGTAGAAAATATTCAGGTGTCCAAGAGCAAACAGTGGTTCCACTTGGAAAACAGTTGTTTTGCTCCGGTCACCCTGGGAGAATGGCTTTGGGCCCCCCTGAAATCGTTTCCACGCAAAGTGTGAGAGCACCCAGTTCTAGAGGTGTTATAGACGATATGGAAAAAAAGAAATACGAACATGAGCGGAGTCACACCCTGGCCCTCCCCCCTTAGTTGTATTTGGGACCCCCAATCAGGGACCTCATCATAGACCTGATCCGCTTCCAGCCACAATATGAACAGGGGTTAATCAGAGCGGGTCAGAAGTGAAAGGATGGAGTCTTCCTGACCGGGGATGAACTAGAAAATGCACAACAGGGCTTGAAGATAAGGCCGCTTCCATACTTGCAAATGAAGGGGGTTCTCACAGACCCGCAGTGGACAGCGCAGCTGCAACGCTCCCTCACCCCCTTCGATAATATTTTTAACGCTCAATCAGGGACTAAAGGGCTAATTTCTAAAATGTATCAGGCTCTTACAGAAAGAGGTCAGAAAGAGGTCACTTGCCAACCCCCTGCACTCAGTTGAAATGGGAAAGGGCAGTAGGGTGGGAAGACAATCAGGAAGGTTGTGACACAATTTTCAGAGTGGTCTGGAGGTCATCGATAGCGGTCCAATACTAGATGCATCACTGCAGGCTACTCACGCAGTGGCAACTAACTCCTCAGCACCCAGCAAAAATGTATGTAGGCATCAGTCCCTACTGCTGGCGTGGATGCAAACAGATTAGCACATACTGGCACCAGTGGTGGGATTATCCCAGTATACAAACCTATTGGAAAGAGATCCTGGGCTGGATTTATCAGAGGGAATCAACAGAGAACTCACCCCTCTCCTGGTGCTGTTTGGTGTTGAACTAGTGGAGCGACAATACCTGGTTCTACCACACCTGTCCAGAAACCTGCTTTTAGCGGTGCTTGTTTGTGTGACCATAAGGTGGAAGGAATTTGCCCTTCCAGCAAAGATAGACTGGCTGTGTAAAGCCAAGGAAATCTATGAGATGGAAAGCCTCACTGCAGCACTTTTGGAGTCCCACACACACATCGACACACAGTGCCTTCCCTTCCTTGAGTTTTGGGAATCAAACAACACTGCCCCATGAAACCCCAGCCAAGTGGAACTCTACAGAGTGAAAAAGAAAACCCCCACCCTCGGGGGCAGACCGCATGCCATATCCAGACATCAAAAAACCCAACATGTGCCCTAACATGCCTAGTTTAGTGTCGAGTAACAGAATTCACAGTTTGTTGACCTGTTCCCAACCATATACCTTTTTAATGTAGGTCTGTGATCAGAAGAAGCTCCTCACAGACTCTCTCCATTGTCCAGCAATTTCAAGTTGGGGGGGAGGGGTCAGGAGAGGAGGGGGTAGACGGGGTTTGAAGTAAAAATTTAAAAATCTTGGCCATGTATTTGCCTCATATTGCAAAGGAACATTTAATGTACTTGCTGTGCAACTGTTGATAATAATAAAAATATATTGCACAAAATTGTTTATCATTAGAGATGTTATCATCACTCATTTCTTCTGTTGGACAGTTTCCTTCCAACCACTCAAGTGTGTTTATCATTTCTGTTAAACTAAATAAAATTGCAATATTTGCTTATAATAGTAATAATAGAGAAATAAATACAGTGTACTTACTATTTGGTGAGAGATTTTTTATTGTTTTGGAATGAGCGCTTGGTGTATGTGAGTCTCTATGAAGAGTTGTATTGAAGTGATAATATGAGATGAACAGTTATGGTTTGTGCTTGGTGCATTCTATCATTTTGTGTCATAAATGAAAACATTATTTGTACATTTTGAAGTAATTGTTTGTACAAAAAGATATATTTGGGTGTAGTAAATATATGTAAGGTTGTTTTATGTATATCTATTTGCTGGTTGATGGGTAGAACATTTTGTGTAATTGCCTGTGCTTCTTAGCTTTGTGAATGTTGCCTCTGTGCGTGGAATACCGCACTGTCCGTGGACTCTAGAGCTGCTATATTGGAGGTGAGTATAATATAAGGGACTTGTAACAAATTAAGGGGGCACTGATAAAAACCTATGAAATTCAGTGACAAAAACTGTTAAAGGGACGTTATGGTTAAGTTGCACTAATAAACACTTTTGAAATTGAGTGAAAACACGTTGTTAAAGGGACATTATGGTTAATTTGCACTAATAAAAACCTATGAAATTCAGCGAAAACACTTTGTTAAGGGGACTTTATAGTTACAAGACAAAAAAAACATAACTCACGCCACCACCGTGCACTGCTAAGACTAACACAAGGACATTGAAGATGACATCACAAATGTCATTGATTACATCACTGATGACATCACTAATGAAATACATTTTTATGAAAAGTCTCTATAAGGGCTTGTGTTTATTATGTTAGTAACAAGATGTCAGGGGTGATCGGGAGACCTATAATGAACTACTTAATGTATTAAAGAATGTCCTTATCTAAACAAAACATTATATTTGAGTGTTGCTGTTAATAGAGCAACCTAATGATACATACACATAAGCAATGGCTGCAGCATGCACCATAGAAGTGCAATATTTTTAATCTCGTAATTTTGGATAGTAAAATAATGAATGCTACATTATTAGAGTTTTGAGTAACGTTAATCATGGAATAAATAGCTAACAATTCAAGACTTACTAGACACTTGTGTTAGTACGGCCAATTCTTATGAAGACCCACAATGCATACAAATCAGAGGCACATACAGTGAAACTAAAGTAAGGAAGAAAAAAACAACATCACCAGAAAAAATGTCAATAACATTAAAGTTCATCTTCATGTATAAAAATTAATTGTGTGTTAGAGGCCTGCTTATTGCCCTGAATATATGCACCATCATCTGAGACCAAACGCTAAGCAAAGTACTTTAAGAACATACAACGTATAGATATGTCGCACCTTTTGAAATGTCATATTCTGACTGTCAATGAACAAAACCACCAGGCCTAAATATGTTAGTGAACAGAAACAAGTGGCCTAGATATGTGATTGCATCAGTGATGTCATCAATGGCATTTGTGATGTCATCTTTGATTTCTTGGGTGTTGGTCTTAGTAGTGCATGGTGGTGGTGAAAGTTATGATTGCTTAGCCTATCATAACTGGTGAAGTTCTGGGGCTTTTTGGCTTTACTTGTAACCATAACGTCTCTTTTACAAAGTTATATATATATATATATATATATATATATATATATATATATATATATATATATATATATATATATATATATATGTATATATATATATGTGTGTGTGTGTGTGTAAAGATGTCTAGAGACAATTATGGGTTAGGGTTAGAGATCCCTTCCCTCTGAATACTTATTATACGTCATGTAGAAAAGTCTCTTCACCTCTAAAATGTATAAGAAAGTTATGTTTCCACCATGTTTTGGGTAAACAGATGAGATGTGTCTCCAAAATAATTGTGATGTAATTGTCAAAAAATACTTTTTGTACACTTTTTCTAGCCTTTTAGGTATTTTGTAATATTGCCATTGTGTTTTTCTTTATTTCTCTTTTTTTTTATTTTCTTATTAAAAGTGTATTCATTATATTTTATACATTGTGGACAAATAGATATCTATAACATTGTACCCACACGAAGATGAATAAAGAGATAGTACATGGTGAGGACTCCATAAGATACATACCGAACCCATAGGATTAATGTCCACATAATAGACAATGTAGGACTGTGCTAATATAAGGTAAGTAGCACTAGACAAATCATTTCCCACTGTCGTTTTCGGTATTATATGAAAAGTAATTTTGGGTAGTGAAATAACAATTATCCTATAAACAATGATTAACTAAATAGATAAGGGATCATATCGAAGTATAGAATCCACTTTTTGCCCTGACCAAATAGAAACATCTTAACATAATTGAACCTTGATAGTCCCGATAAGTGACAAAGCATTTAGCACTTTACAAGAAATGCATTTTGCACCCTGATAGTCCAGATATGAGATGAATCATTGAGCACGTTATAAGAAAGGCACTTTGCACTTTACATTTTAGATATAATATCAAGCACTAACCACTTTCTGCAGCATTATGCGATAGAAAGCAGGGCATAATGCACATTGCAACGTTACTGGTCGAAATTGGGAAATGAGAATATAGAGTGCCACAAGGTGGGGTCCAATAGGCAATGAAACCCCTATTAAAACCTGATGAGCACTATGTATTTAAATACACTATTCGCTAAATATAGGCAAATCAGTATATAAAGAGAGCGATATCTGGGGCGAATGTATTTAATTGTACTGAAAGATGCAGTGCAGAATGAGGCAATGGCTTACAAGATTCCATATACGTAGTACCCAGTATATTTACAATTAAAAGAGTGAAACACTGCCTAAGAAAAATAGTGTGAATTGTATAACGGCGGGTATGGCATGATATTGTATAGCATGGAATTTCTAGTCATCCAAAAAGATGCTACTGATAGAAATGAGCCAATTGATGGCCTAGCACTTTGAATTTTGTAAGTTCAAAATGGTGGAACTATTCAGCACAGAGCAGGCAAGCTGAGGTCCACACATTGACACTATAACTAATGGCTAAAGGTATGAACACTATAGACAAAAACAGAGGACTACGCCTTCCAGGAGTGAGAGGCAAATATTCTTCTCTGTTTACTTTTCTGAAATCATGTGTTTGTATAAAAATGGTTTGACAATTGAAGGCACAATCACGTGACCAAGCAACTAGGTGTTGCGTAACACGCATTTTTTTGCTACTGCCTCCCCTGACTGTTTGGAGCTGAACAAGACAATTTTTTACTTTGTTATTCCTGAATTAAGAAGATATTTTAAACGTATACTTTGTGGACACTGGTGATTCCTCTTGGATCTAGAACTGTTACGAAAAAAAAATTCTGACTGAGAGTGCAACTCATCTAAGACCAGTGTGCATACACAGGCAGAATTTGCATATATATATATATATATATATATATATATATTCAATGAAAAAACTTTGTTAAAGGGACGTTATGGTAAGCTAAACAACCATAACTCGCGCCACCACCGTGCACTGCTAAGACTAACACCCAGGACATCAAAGATGACATCACAAATGTCATTGATGACTTCACTGATGACATCACATGTGAAATACATTTTGATGAAAAGTCCCTACAAGGAGATGTGTTTATATTGTTGGTAACAAGATGTTAGGGGTGAATAGGATACCTATCACAAACTCCTTATTCTATTAAAAAATGTACTCATCTAATATCATTGTATTGGAGTGTGTCGTTAATACAGAAACCTAATCATATATAAACAGAGGCAATGACTGCAGCATGCACCATAGAAGTACACTATTTATAATCTTGTGATTTTGGAAAGTACAATAATGAATGCTACCGTATCAGCGTTTTGAGTAATGTTAAACATGTAATAACTAGCTAACAATTGAAGACTTACAAACTTGTGCTGGTACAAACAATACATATGAAGAACCACAATGCATGTATTTCCCAAAAGAGGACACCCGTGGGAATCCACAGAGGTCTGGCTTGTGCAGGTTGCCCCAGTTTTTATTAGCCACAATCCCTGACAAAGTGTGATATTTGGTGGGGGGAAAAACACAATGTTCACTTTGTCTGGGGTTCTGGGTAATAAATTCTGGGCCGCTTCACGCAAGTCAGACCTCTATGCATTTCCATGGGTGTCCTCTTTTGGGAAATGCATGGGGTTCCCTGTTTTCCTTGCTTGCTTCGACACCCTAGGCCCAAATGTGTACGTTGCCCACATGAACAAAATGTGTAGTGCCGAAAGGCTTGGGGTTACCAGTGGGTTACCCTTTTCCTTTTGCGCCCCCCGGTAGGTACAACCACACACGTGAGGTAACGTTTTCATCGGGACACCTGTGGGAAGGCGGGACGGAAGGCCATGTGTTGTTGGTGGCGTGTTTCGATGGGTGAGCCAAGTGAAATGTGCGTGTAAGAGTATTCAATTCAACACTACAGCTAAGTCAATGCCTAGTCTGGGATACTGAATGGAAACCCTTATTGATATATCTTTACGTCCAGTTCATGTGTTCTGGATGACTACCCCTATATAACACCCCTCTCTTGGAATCCCCCTGACCCCACTGAGCCAAGAAGTAGTTCTGTTTTGCAAGTTTAAAAGGTTTATTTGATAATTTAAACAATAGATATATATATATATCACACTTTATAATAAATTAATAATTGAATATCACACTTAATCTGAGCAGTAATCAATAATGGATAGTCCGGCACTAGCACACTTCTTTATAATCAATGATGAGTGGTTATAAAATGGATAAGATAGCAACAATACTTTTCTGGTTTCAAATGGATGCAAGGTGGAATGAAATTGCAGTACAGAAATACTCAATATGATTTCAACAAAACAATGTAATCACTTTTCTCTGGCAATCCACTCCCCCCTTTATGCAATGCAAGGAAATGGAAGGAAAGCACACAGTTCTCAGAAATGCAATCAAATGTAATTCAGTTCACCCCAGCAAGCTTAGACTACAGAAGTTTGAAACACAGGCCCAAAATGCTTTTATATGTGCTGGCAATGAAGTGAAAAATATGCTAAAATGCTTTTAATTCCCTCTAGAGGTTCAGGGTAAGTGGTATCTAGTTAATATTAGTCCAGGCTCACTCTAGCAATGATTCACGGATGATTCTTAAGAGGCAACCGAATTTTTAGCAAGGAAAGCAAGGAAGCTGCTGTTTTCACACGTGGCTGGATTTTTAACCAAATCGCAAATCGCGGTAAAATTTGCGAGTGCGAGAATCGTGATTACGGCAAAAGTATGAGGAGTAGGAAGTTCTAGGCTTGTTGAAAAGTTGAGATTCTAAGCTTTCAGAGGAAAGTTAAACCAAGTTCCTAGCCCAAACGGTTCCAGAGATACGGACGATTAAATAAAGGTAGTTTTTTTGGATTTGAAATTTTAAAAGTTCAAAGCGACAGGTTACAGCTTGCAGATAGAAAATGACAGGTGACAGCTTTGCAAATGACAGGTGACAACTTCTAGGAGGCAGTTCTGGTTAGATTAAAATAGATTGAATTATATTATTTTAACTAAGAGATTGGTTCTGCACAGTTCTGCTAGGTACTCACAATATATTTAGAAATAGAATGGGCCTCGCCACGGATCTGGTCAGGTTTTGGACTGGACTCCGGTCTGGTCTCGGCACTTCACAGTGATCTGGGTCAGCTCTCTGGTTCTGCTAACAGCGGTCTGGGTCAGCTCTGCTCTGCTGGTCTAGCCTCTCTGGATTCTGGATACTGCTCTGCTTTCTAGGTACTGCTACAGGTTCTGGAGATTGATGGAGGTAAAGTATGGATTTTCCCGGCAGAGCGTCCCGCAGCAGATGGAATAGAATCTCTCTATCTGTCCTGACTGTCTGCTTTTATGTGTTTTGAATGTGGGTGTGTGTGCAGCATCACTAGCCAGCCCCTCTCTCAACTGCCCATTGGTCAAGCTTTCCTTTCTCTCTTGATTGGGGAAAAGAAGTGGAGTGTCAGAGCGATGTCATTTAATGGCTTGCAGAAAGGACACTCCCCTGTCAAATTACACACAATCTATATTTGATCAAAAAGACATATTTCATAGATACACAGTGGTTTGAAATTACATGCACCCATCACATATCACATGAGATATACCATGTTCAAACTCTGCTCTTCCTGGGGGCTTGGGTTCAAAAATGGCAACATATTTCACTTTTTGGTCGGGTTACCAATATTGGATTTTTCTCCAGATTTATACACATGTACACGGCCTGTCCATACATACTCCAGTAAATTACCATGTCTCTAGCTTAAACACAGAGTCTGTAGTATACATAAATAGCAGGGTTTTGCCCCAGAACATCACACAAATTGGAGTTTGGGCTTGAATCGAAGGTACATTTTTTAAATGAAGGCTCTCAAAGTTATACATTCCTGTCATTTGATTACAAAGAGTTATCAGTGTTTCTGTAAAATATATATTTTGCTTTCAATTCAGTTCTCAGAGTGTTGGGGTCCGCCTCCAAGACTTGGGTGGGTCAGTGATCACATGTGTCTTCTGGCAGGCAGGCCTTTGTTGACAGGAAACAGTCAAAATCAACAAATTCTATTCAAGTGCGAGAGCCTATTGTGTGGTCTCCAGGAGGCTCCCAGCCAGTCTGCCTTCTATCAATCAAGAGGTCATGTGAGATTCTAACTCCTGGTGTGAATCTCTGGAGGTGAGAGGGTTTCCCAGGCTTCTGGCCTCTGGGAACAGCAGGTGGCTAATTTTTAATTAAAATGCAGCCTTTGAAGTCAGCTGAGTCAAATCCCTTTGTCAGCAACTGCACTTAGTTCTCCTGTCAGAGTTTAGACCGCTAGCGCCGCCTTGAGGATTTTGTTGGTACTGCATCCATTTTTGGGATCTTTCTTGAATTAATGCATTCCAAACAGGAATGGTTCTTACATGGTAGTAAATCCTTGCTTAACATTGTTTTGATGGGGCTCCTTACAGTAAAATGGTTATGTGGAACCCCACAAAAGGGTTGAATCTTTAAAGTGGTCCGGTGAGCCACGATTTCAGCAACTTTTTGACATCAGTAACAGTGGATTTTGTTAACAAAGATCTTTCTTTACACTGGTGGGTGGCAAATGAGGTAACCATTTTGGTGTGCGCACAAACTGCGTGGTTCTCCTGGATTCTGGCGCACTTGTGGGCTTTTTGGCCATCTTGGATTTTCTAAGCCCACAGCACCAAATGTTGCAGAATGATAGCTCAAACGTGGGTCAGGACACCCAACATGCGGAAAATGAGTTTTTTCCCCCACATTTCAAACTTTGGAGGGGTGTCTGGGTAATACATTCTGGGTCAATTTGCGCATGTCATACCTCTGCGGATTCCCACGGGTGTCCTCTTTTCGGTAATGCATGGGGTTCCCTGTTTTTCTTGGTGGCTTGGACACCCGAGGCCCATATCTGTACGGTGTGCCCATCTGGACAAAGTTGAAATTCAGCTGTCAGAACAGACTTGGGGTTACCTGTGTGTTAGGCTTTCCCCTTGGAGCCCAGGTAGGTGCACCCACACATGTGAGGTTCCGTTTTCATCTGGACACCTGTAGGAATGCGGGACGGTAGGCCATGTGTTGGTTGCAGTGTGTTTTGATGGGTGAGCCAAGTGAAATGTGCGGAAAATGAATTTCTTACCCAACATTTCGGATTTTGCAGCGGTGTCTGGATAATAAATTCTGGGTCGATTTCCGCAAATCATACCTCTGTGGATTGCCACAGGTGTCCTATTTTGGAAATGCATGGGGTTCCCTGTTTTCATTGGTGGCTTGGACACCAGAGGCCCATATCTTTATGGTGTGCCCGTCTGAAAAAATCGTGAAATTCAGATGTCTGAAAAGACTTGGGGTTAGGGGTGTGTCCAGAATTCGCGTTGGCGCCCAGGTAGGTGCACCCGCACATGTGAGGTACCGTTTTCATTGGTACATGTGTGGGAGCATGGAAGGTAAAACATTGGTTGTGTTTGTGTGGTTTTCATAATGTTCTGACCCATTTGCTGGTGCCCTTTGTCACACAACCCTTCCATTTCCCAAATGTGCCCTACATTTAGTCTCTGATTTAGACACCATAAACTTTGTAGCCTGCACAAGTCACCTACCCTTGAAAATGTCTGCCTGTGCTCTTTCAAAAAATGTATGCTTGCCGTTCCTCACCAAATTGGTTTTCCTGATTTACACATGCTAAGTGCGTCTGTTCAGGCCGTAAGCATAAAACACCTGTGTTCCATGGCTCAGTGTTTGGCTTGTGGTATTGCTTGTTTTATAAAACACTCCAAAAAATGTGTGCTTTCCTAACTGCAAGAGTCGGGGGAATGTAGCGGAGCATTGCTTTTCTCAAAATTCATAGAAGCCATTGCCGTACCAAGCCAACCATGTCCGCATGTCCACCACATACCTTTTTTTTTCGGTCCTTTTTCTGCTTTTCCCCCAATCTATGGCATTTTCCCCCAGCTAGTTGTTGCCCGACCTACGCAAATCACCCCTTTCTAAACTTGGAATTTTGTCTACTTTTCATAAATGTATGCCTTTCTGTCCTCCAATTCGGCTTTCCTACCCTTTTCTTCCATTCTGTCCATACATCTCCAATTGGCAAAAATGGCCAAAATCACCTACCTCTCACAAAACGGTTGATAACCACATCAAAATATTTTTTTTTCGTTACACTCAACCTGTTCCTGAAAGCCAGGAAATTGGGGAATTCAGAACAGCAAACCATTTGTTCCTAGCTCTTACAAGGAAAACACCACAGGCTTCTTTGTACATCATTGTATTCGCATTGTTTGAAAAAACACAACATTTTCACCCTTTTTGGTTATTTTCTCTCAACCCCCTACAGCAACATCACTGCTCTCTTGCACTTTTCCAGCTTTTTCCCCCTAACTCACCCCCCCTCCCTCTTTCAGAGCTGTCAGAGCGCCACGGGACCACTCCAGTGGTGATAGTGCGCGGTACAAATATCCATTAACATTAACATTAACATTAACATACAAGTCAGAGGCACATACAGGAAAACTAAAGTAAAGAAGAAAGAAACTGCATCATCAGAAAATGTTAATGACATTAAAGTTTATCTTCATGTATACAAATGAATTGTGTGTTTGAGGCCTGCTCATTTCCCCATGTATGTGCACCATGAGCTGAGACCAAACCCTAAGGAAATTACTCAAAGAACATATGACAAGGTTAATGTCTAGATATATAGCACCTTTTTCAATTGTATTATTCTGACTGCCAGGGAACAACACCACCTGGCCTATATATGTCAATAAACAAAACCAAGTGGCCCAGATATGTGATGTCATCAGTGATGTCATCAATGGCATTTGTGATGTCATCTTTGATGTCCTGGGTGTTAGTCTAAGCAGTGCATGGTGGTGGCACGAGTTATGGTTGTTTAGCTTACCATAACTGGTGAATTTCTGGGGTTTTCAATTTTACTTGAAACCGTAGTGCCCCTTTAACAAAGTTTTTTCTTTGAATTTTATAGGTTTTTATTAGTCCAACATAACCATAACGTCCCTTTAACAAAGTCTTTTCAGTGAATTTCAAAGGTTTTTTATTAGTGCACCTTAACCATAACGTCCCCTTAACAAAGTTTTTTCATTGAATTTCATAGGTTTTTATTGGTGCAACTTAACCATAACGCCCCTTTAACAAAGGTTTTTCAGTGAATTTCATAGGTTTTTATCAGTTCATGCTATTTTCCTACAACTTACTCATATCATACTTACCCAATATAGCAATGTTTGTGTCCCATTTACAAAGTGTCACCTTAAAACTCTGCCATTTCCCACCTTCTGGAATCATTTTTAACACTTCCATACCCTTTTTGCAACTATTTCAACTAGTTTTGCATCTGTAGATGTCTACGAACATCTGACTTCATAGCAGACCTTCCGGAAAGTGCCACATGACCATACGCTGGCACGTGGTATGATGACGTGTCTGAGAACCCGTCCGCACTTCACGATCAGATCTCTGCTTCGCGGACAGTTCAGAACTGCATTTTCTACTGATCTAGGAACTTTAAACTTCAAAATTTCCCTTGCACAGCTCCAACACCTATTCCTACTCATTATCCATTAACAATCTAGTACACAGTACATACTTGTAGCAAAACTGCTATTTATCTTAAAATGGCATCAGCTAATGCCATCCCTCCTCTCCAAGAGCCACCACCACTGCTGTAATCAAGGAGCATGAGAAACACTGCCCCCTACCTTAAAAATAACACACGCGCAACATTTCCCTTGTCCACCTACCCCTCCATATTAGTGTTTGGTTCCTCGTCCCTCATTTCCCTCCCCACCTTTCGTTCTCAGCTCTCCTGCCAAAACAAATACATCTAAAAACAACAAAAGACATATTCCTTTAGGAACCACCTTTCACAGTTAAAAAACAGAACTAAAAAAAAAAACATGTATAGACTCGATCTACTTTATATTTCTCAGTAAAGTACATAGGGCCTCATTACGACCCTGGCGGAATGGGTTAACGGGTGCCGCTAATGGATGCGGACCCGTTAAGCCTATTTCACCTGATTACGAGGTTCCCTTGCGGGATCCGGTAAGGACACCTGGTAAAACCAGGGTCCCGCGAGGGAGGGGACCTGGGAGCTAACAACAGGATGGTTGTAATCGGCCCATTGTTAGCTCCCTGCACCCATTCCCATTGAGCCTTATGGGGGCTCAAATGGGAATGGGGAAGGTCCAGGCCCGGGTTCCCTGAAGGAGGAATTACCGGGCCCTCCAAACTTGGAATGGCCCGGTAATTCCCCATTCAGGAAACCCGGACCCGGTTTTGGTGGCTGCCATTCCCTTATTAAGGGCAAGGCTACTGCCAAAGTTGTAATGAGGCCCATAGACCCAATAAGATTTTCCAACATTTCCATTTGCATTTTGTGTTATGCTAATGGGAATATTGTGGCGTTCATCCTCAATTCCAGGGACTGGAACGGTGGATACTGGCCCAGCAGCCCAAGTTATCAGACCAAGCGAAGCAAGGGTGGATAACGAGGTCTCTGGACCATTATCCCCCCATTCCAGCCCCTGAAATGGGGGATCAAGGCCATTAGCACCCTAGGTTCCCAAAGCGGGGACCCGGGGTGCTAAAAAAAGAGGATTTTTCTTCCTACATCGGGATGCCTATGGCAGAAGGCAAATAGAGAACCCTATGAACATATTACCACAAGCATATTTTTCTTCCCTTTCAGATCTATCCTAATTTCGAATAACTTTACCACAAAGCCAGTCCCAGGGGGACATGGCCACTTTAATCCTATGTTTTGTCCCTTGTGGTCATGGCCAGTAGCCAGATTTTCCGGATCATGACTTTATTCCATGACCCGGACAATCTGGCCACTGCCCATGGCCACAGGCTACCCCTCAGTCACTTAAGGTATACCGCTATTATTTGTAGCTACATTATGACACTTGTCAAATAATAAAACACTGGCACATTTGCAAAACCATGCTTGTAGGTCCTTGCCAATGCTCCTTATGCAAGTTTGCTGGAAATCCACCCATGTTTTATTTTTTCAAAAGTGTCAAATGTATGCACATACAATCGTCATGTAACCTAGACCCCACTTGACAAAATCCATTCAGACTTCACGAAAACATCCATATCTAGATCTATAATCTTTTTTGCAAACCTTTGTGTAGATTTGTCAAATGGCACCACATTTATAAGCCTTTACCATATTTTGGGAACCCCCTCTAATTTTTCCACCTCTTGACAGAATCCCACCAAACTATTATCAGTTTGCCAAATGAAGTGTAGATTCATCAAATGGCACCTCATTTATAAGCCTTAACATTATTTTGGGACCCTCCCCTCGAATTTTGCCCGCTCTTCACAAAATCCCACCAAACTTCGCAAAAACATTCATATCTAAATGTATTATCGGTTCCCAAATTAAGTGTAGATTCGTCAAATAGCACCTCATTTATAAGCCTTTACATTATTTTGGAACCCCACTCTAATTTTGCCCCCTCATGACAGAATCCCACCAAACTTTGCATACGCACTCAGAATCAGGTCAGAAATATACATGCAATATTTCATGCAGTTCCATTAAGTGGTGCCAAAGTTATAAGCCATCCAAGAACTGCATTTCACCAACCCTGTAATGCTGAGGTGTCTGCCTACTTTTCAGGACTGTTCGCGAACATCCGAACTGTTCGTGGACTTTCACGGCATAAAACACCAATTTTTTTGCTTCTTGCAGCCATCTCCCATCCCATCCTCATCACCCCTCACCTCCCCAGAGATTATTTGATAAGTTTGACAACTGTTTTTTAATATGTTTTTACCGCAATGTCTGTGGACACCGGCCGCTGTCCGTGAATCCAAGATGGCAGACGTTACCAAAAATCTGACGCACTTCACGCTCTTCACCATCCAATCAGCGAACACATTGCATGTCCGTGGACATGACGCAAGCCGATTAACCAATCAGTGTCCTGTTCGCGGAGAGAACAGGGAAGTGTGTCTGCGGACCAGACATAGATATCACTCATTTTTTGTGACCTATTTTTGGTAATTTTAAAAAAAAACTACTGGACGGATTTTCACCAAATTTACAAAAGCACGCTTTCTGGATCAAGCCGCTGCTCCTGCCGCAAATTTGGTGAAAATCCATCCAGCGGTTTGGGCTGTAGGCGTGAGCAAAGTTTTTTCCCCATTCAGTCTATGGGAAAAAATCAGAGTGGGCAATATACTTTTTTTGCAAAGTTTGGTGTGGATTCGTCCAGGGGGAGTGAAGTTATAAGCCACCCAAAAAAGAAAAAGTGCTCTTCTTATGGGTTTAGCAACTTAACCATAGCTACACGGCCACTACTGTAGCCGCATTATATATATATATATATATATATAGAGAGAGAGAGAGAGAGAGAGAGAGAGAGAGAGAGAGAGAGTTATTAGTGCAGCGGTCGCCTGTGAGAGACCAGAAGGAGTCTAACCCAATAGTCCCCGGCGATCTGTCATCCAGGTGGCCAGGACATGACCATCGCTTTTGGATCCAGTTTCTGGATGGACTAACACCGGAGCTGTGTACCTGACGTGTCCCAATATAATGGTCTGACGAGGTCAGGCAATTACTGACCATCACACACACCTGACTTCCATTAAGCTGACCCACACGGATAAAAGGTGGAGCATGAGAGCACACTATGAGTGAGGCAAGCCCACGAGGAAACAGCAGTTTTGAGACCAGCTGAACGAGAGAACAAAGACGGCAAAACCGAAGGGGTCCTTTTCGACAAGGAACCGTTACCTTCCAAAAACCTCAAGAATAGAAAGCATAAAAGCAGGGAACCAGGCTGAAGAATCCTGCATTGTGTGTCAGAGATACCCAAAGCCCTCCCGCGTCAATAATCAAGGCAGGGAGAAGTAAGAGTCGCAGTGGTAACAACCTTGGCTCCAAGAACAATGCAGCGTCAGTGAAATCAGCACAGCTGGTGAGTTGGGGAGACTGATACAAGACCGGCCTGTGTTGAAGCCGAGGTTTCAAGCAACAACATTGTATGGTGAGCGCTGGAACGAACATTGTTAAAACTTTTGAAAAAAAGACACAAGTAAAATTGAACTGCTGAGGAGTGATTGAACTTTTAAAGCAAGAAACAATACCTTTAACAGAGTTGTTTGGCACTGCATGGGTGCTCAATCGAAGGTCTATGTATGTTATTCAGCTGCAAAGTGGAAAAAGTGTAAGTGAGAAAGAGAAGAGAGCAAATAATTGTGAATCAAAGTGGTCCTGCAACAGGTTGAGCAAAATCCCATGCACAGTCGAAAATCTTTGATTTTTGACGTAAAGAAAACTTGGTAAAGTAGGTAATGTTGCTCTGAGCCCGGCAAAGGGAGATCAATTAAAAGCTTTGTGTTATAGATGGTCTGCGCCTGGCGGAGGGGGACCCGGAGAGAAGCAAACATTACCCAATAAGGTTTTGTGTTAAAGTGGGTTTGAGCCCAAAAGAGGGGTAACTGGGGTGAAGTGGTGAAGTGAAAATCACCCGAGAAGGTTTGTGTTAAAGTGGTTCTGAGCCTGGCAGAGGGGGACCCTGGGTGAACCCAAAAACACCCAAGATTTTGTACTGAAATCCTAAGAGGAAAGGAACTTTGATGTTTGTTGTGTTCCATCTGGCCCTCTGAAATAAGAGAATTTGAATGACAATGGCACAGAAGGTCATGATGTTGGAGTTTTGAACTGCATCCTCGTGCTAGAGAAGCCAGAGACTGTGCTAAGCTCGAGTGTACCATCTAATTCCGTGCAAAAAACGTGGGGAAGGGAAGCGAACGGCTTGAATATCCTGACATATAATTTCTTGAACACTTTTCTTTTGCATAACATTATTTCCCACACTATTTGTATTCAGAAGTAAGGATTGGCAATAGGTTGATTAGTATAGGCCCTTTTATTTTGACAGACTCGACTAGTACTACGTTATTATTATTTGAGGGTCATAGCTTGCTCCCATCTTTAGATTTAGTATTAGATAGGCATTTTTCAAACCCAATTGAAGTTCAATAAACGTCCTTGAAATGTGATCACTTGTGTCTGTCCTACTATTTAATAGCATGCTTTGCTTACACGCTGCACTGTAGTTAAGGTGTGTAACATGAGCCATAAGAAATCCAAAGATGCTATTGCGAATACATTTAGACTTGTATGACGGATTTGGTTAACATTTTCCACACAAAAAGATTGTCATGCCCCCCCCCACCTCCCTCAGACTGGACCTTATGGAAAAGATTTGTTAAAAAATGAAAAAGTTATTAAGAAAGCAAAACAATTTCTGTTTTCAGCCTGCTCCCATTCACTTTCCCGTAGAGAAAAAGTAAACATTTTGTCAAGCCGCAGCGCAAAAACCACTCAATTGAATTGGGCCAAATAAGAAAAAACATAGTCAGGAAGCGTTGGCTTAATTTTCAGGACAGGTTTGGGGTTGTTCCTTCCAGTAGTTTTTAAAATATTTGACAGGGACGGGGGGTGCACTTTTCTCCCAAAAATATAGTGATATCCCCCATGGTGCTTTGCAGCAGGGAGACTTTTCAGAAATGAGAAGCAGTCATTTTTTTGTGCTCGATATTAGCAATTAATGCAGTAATATTGGCGGAATAAGAAAAGGAAAAGTGCAAAAAAAGCTATTTTGAGGAGGAAAAAGGTTGAAATCGCAACAGGCTAGATGTAGGAAGAGGGAAAGATGACATTATGTGAAGTTGGGGATTTTGGGGGTTCTGGGGAGCTAGTTGCAGTTTGAATGTTTTAACATTATTGGGGAAATACAAGGGGAATCTCACAAGATGACTGCGGTGAAACCGCAAGGCACACCCAGGAACAAAATGGGGCCTCATTATAAGTTTGCCGGTCTGGAAACAAGGGTGCCGGTAAGCTGACCAGCACCTTTGTTTCTGGACCGGCAAACTGCTTGTCTGCCTGCCATGGCTGCTGTGCCCGACAGGTCTGACACTGCCAGGCTCAGCGGTCATGGTAGGCAGATCCTTCACAGAAGCACTGTGCCCGCACTTTCGAGTAGCAACTCCCATAGAGTCCTGAAGGACTCTATGGGAATGAGGACTTATATTTTACCGGCGCATGACTTCCCGGGCCGCCCCAGTTGTAATCTACTGGTGGCACCGCAAAGTCAGGTGCTTGTAAAATATTATGAGTCTGACAGCAACCCATCGGTAGCACCAGCAGGGTTACTGCCAGACTCGTAATGAGGCCCATGTCATATGAAGCAAAGAGAGAAAGGGAGTAATGGGAAGGGGTCGGGAGGTAAAAATCAACTGAGGTGGGTGGGGGGACCGATGGAAAAGGAAGGAGGAAGATAGGGCGCACATGTGAGGACTTTTAATTTTTGAGTGTTATCAGTGTAATTAGTGGAAGATTACTGCAGTAATTATTGTAGGAATGAAAACTGAGGAAAACAAATAAATGGTGGGACATGTGTTGTGATTACATTTACTAGGCAGGAGGAAATGGGTCTTTGTGCCAGTGGCCCTGGTCAGTGGGTCCCAAAGCCACCTATTGGTGCAACATATGCAGATGCCACGGCCGAAGGCCATGATGAGTGGACTTGAAAGAAACCTTGTGTATTAAAATAAACAGTGGGCACAGCCAATGGTGGTGCTCACTGGCCAGGGTCGAAGGCCATGGCTTGTGGGCCCCAAGGTAACCTATCGGTGGAACATGTACAGTGGCCCCAGCTGAAGGGAACACCCAATCTTGCTGTTAGTTGCTGCGCCATTCATTTTCTTCAGCCTGGAGGAAGCTCTGCCTGAAGCCACGCCCCCCTGCAAGCAGTGTCAGCACAAGCATAAAAAGGCAGCATTTCTGCCCGTGTGTCAAAGCCTAGGCTGGGAAAGCCCAATCTTGCTGTTTTGTTACTCCTTGGGAGGCGTTTGGGGGCCCAGCCAAAAATTATCATCCAGCCACAGCAGACAGGAACTGCGGGTGTCAGCACTGGAGGAGGCCGATCCATGCCTTCCAGTGAGTCATATTCCTAATCCTCGCCCTGCTGCCTCATAGTTTCATAAAGGATTGTGGCCACGTCCTGGACATCTGTGATTGAGCCGTGAGCCATGAAGCACATGAGCAAGGAGAACAAGGGCTATCAGTAATACAGAAAATTGTGACCGACCTGATAACTGTGGAAGTGAATGCCAGAGCGGAAGCAAGGGGCATCAAAGTGGAGTTAAAAAAAACCAAGAAAATCTAACCAATGCAGACCACAGACTAGGCGGGTGCGTTTTGCAAAACTGCTCTCAAAACAATTGAAAACAACTTCGTATCGTGTTAGAGCAGGGTATAACCAGGTGCCTTTGCCATCACTTATATTGATCTATTATTATGATGCTCATCTTTTAAGAACACAAATTTGGAAAAGCAAACACCCCAATTCAAATAAATTATTTCTGGGGAGCCTTTGTAGAGTGTGACTTTTGAAGATCTAGGGAGCGAATGTGCCGTGTCGGACTTTGAGTGTCCCTTGTGCCACTCGGGCATTTTTGCTCCTGAGATCCGAAGACTTTGATGTTGATCTGTTGTTTTTGTGACCATGTGATCTTAAAAACATAAGCCAGCAGTACATTTTCGGCTGTGCAGTTTTGTGCTCCCAGTCGTGGACTTTAGAATTTTATCTTGAACCTTTTTTTCTTTATGGTTGTTTTAAATGCTTTAAGGTTACAGCTTTTATAATAATTTTTGATTGGTTTTAAAAATATATTTTTATACTTTTATACTATTGCACTTCTGCATATTTGCACAAAAAGCTAGTGAAAATGGTTAAACGGAAAGCCGAGGGATATGACCAACCAGGGGCAACCAAAAATAAAATCTCAAGGATGCTACAACAAATTAAAGAGGCCAATTTCTTGATCTCTGAGATCAAGGATTTGTTGCATGATATAGACGACATAGAATACATAGACGATAAAGGGAAGGTGGACAAAGAACTGAAAGGGCGTGCAGAGCAGGGAGCCAAAGAGGCTCATAAAACAATTAACTCAAATTGTGTGTTTATAGCCAAGGACATAGATTTAATAGACTTCTGAGACCCCGACCAAGCGCTGAAAATATGAATAGAAGGTGTGTGGTAAAGGAGGATCTGTTAGCCCCTTTCCAAGCATCACAAACGCTAGGCCGGGAAGGTGGGAAAAATTATCAATTTCCAGTTAAAAATACTGATACAGCTGTGGAAGCATGAGGTGCTAACATTATAGAAATGTATAGTCAAGATTCCAAGTTAACCGTGGTCACTCAGCAGCCAAACAAATGCTCTCCTGACCAACCAGCCAGTGCCCAAACTGAGATCAACATTAAGACCCAGCGAGAGAGTCAAGGGGAGTCTAGCGGAGGGTCTGGAAATTCTCAGATATCAAAATCAATTGTGCTTTCCAATCACTATGAACCCCTCTCCAATTCAGCCCCTCCGGTGGAGTACGACCCCGCCACCGTCAAAGTCAGCTGGGAAAAAAATGGGTAGGAGGGAATAACAGTTCGCAAGCAGGGGGCTTTGGGAAAGGAAGGATTATACCTTAGGGGAAGGTAAACCGGATCCACCTGGTAAGCAACCAAAGCCCGGATGCATTAAGCTGCAATCAGTGGGCACACAGACCGAGACTCTGAATGATGTTATAAATGTTTATGTGACCCCAGAGTCCTGTAAACTAAATCCAATGGTTGAAGAAATCATTGTTGAACTGAAAGAGATTATTGTCACCAAAATGTAGAAATGGCTGAAAGAGGTGATAGGGGAAATCAAGGTAATTAAACATAAAGTGGCAGAAGTAGGTACCATGAAAGGAGCTAAGATCGGCTGTACATGTGATACTGGGAGAACTAATGAGAATCATCAGGTGCAAAATAATGTCCATCAGGTCCAAACTCAGAGTAAACTGTCTAGAATGGTAGGGGAAAATTCCAACCCACGGGATGGGCGGATTTATAATACGTTAGAGGGGCTGAGAATATGGGCAAAGCCCATAAACATATGCAAGATAAAGTGGCCCCACATTTGATGGGCCCAAATACTATAGCTTTTCGCTGGACTCCAGATTATACACCCACTTGGAATGGTTTGAATGTCACAGAGAGAGAACGTTGTCCCCCTGTTGTTATGTTTAATGTTACACACCTAGGCCTAAGGATTTATGAAGACCAAGATAGCCTAAAAAAATAAATGCATCCATTGGAACCGGCACACCAAGGGCTGTCTATAGATTATACGAGGCGGCAATATAAAATCATGCCATAGGGGTGGCGTTCCAAATTCCCATTTAGATTACATATAAGTATATTTACGGTCCTGGGTATTAGTAGAGGGCCTTTTGAGTATCGGCCATAGGGCCTATCCATAACGCAAAACTACAGTTGTTTTAATATCTCCTGAGTAACTGCAATTTATCGGGGTGAGAGATAACCCACGTGACAGGGTGATTAACTCACCTAAAAAGTGACTAAGCATTTGGTGAGGGAGCCCACTGTGCAGCAGTATAGGCAATCTGGCGATTGAGAGGATGTTGACTGACTGGGAGGCAGGAATCACCTGGAGGAGGGGGGAGGGGGTTTTAGCCTATTGTCATGGAATATAGCTGCTTGAACAGATTAATGGATGATATGGACTGGTGCACCTTTGTGAGGAATTGTAATGTAATAGTTTTTCAGGAGACGTGGGTCTCCAAACCTGTATTCTTCCGAGGGTTCCAATCATTTCATGTCCCTGCCACAAAGGGTTCAAAGGGTAGACCTAGCAGTGGTTTGCTCGTTTGAGTGGACGTTAGCTTGGGGTGGAGGGTTGTAGTTCTTACTACTGACTCCCCGAACCTACAATGCCTATCCATCCAAACAGGGGAGGGCGAACCAATCGAACTATTTAACATCAACAATAGACCATCCACCCTGCAGGGTGTCATAAACCCAGCGCCCATGGCAAAAATAATGAATATCTTAAAACTAGTCGTAGGTGACCTCCACCTTCAAATCGAACCACTGGGAATGTTGGATGGTACTTGGGAAGACCAGGACTTGTCCTGTGATATCATGGACCTGATGGCAGGTCCCCCTGTGAGAATGCACCACCATGCGATTGAATCTGCCTGCACTCTGTTCAATCTAAACCTATGTTTGTGTAATCTGCGCTTCCCCAAAGATCAGCCTGCTAAAACAACCTTCAATTACCATAACTGGTTGTCTCTTATAGATTGTATTTCTATCTCAGGTACGGAGTGGGCTAGGGTGGGTGACTTCGAGACCCGGGCTAGATTGGAGAGGGATCATTATCCCCTAACAATACGTATCAATGACTATGGACGAAGGAGTAGGAAACAAGGTCCAACACATAGTCAATTGTTGACTATAGGCGGACACACATCTAAATCGGTCAAATGGGCTAATGTGCTTGAACAAGAAGTCAAACCAGCACTTTCTGCATCAATAATCTCCCATATTGATGCCATTTGTCATCCTGAGGCCAATAATAAGTTTATATTGGAGATTTATGAAAGGCTTAAAGAAAATGTGCTCCCATATATGTTTAGCCCCTAAGAGAACGATAACAAGGAAAGCCCTTTGGTTGGTATGATGATGAGTGCCGGGAGACGGAAACAAAATTGTAGCCTGTGTAGGTGCAAAGGAGGGGGCAGATAAATCTAACCTGCGTTGGGCACGATCAGAATACAAAATAATAGTACTCGCCAAAAAGAATGTGAAAGGCAAGTGGAGATCCTTCTTCGAAGCCCTATAAAGCAAAAATAATGTGTTATTTTGGCAATTGGTAACAGACTTAGAACTGAAGGGTGGCCAGACACGTGACGGCTGTATCAGCGCAGATAAGTGGCGGCAATACTTTGTAGGTTTGTATGGTGGTTTGGATGTTGAAGTCTCCTTCTCCAATTAGTATTGTGGATGACCCCCTAATCCACGACCATCTTTGCCTCACAAAAGGTGATGTAGAGCAAGCTACTAACTCTCAGAAGGGTGGCAAAGCCGCAAGGCCCAATCTCATTCCGGCTGACTTGTTCAGGGATGAGGTGGGTATTTGGGCCCACATTTGTGCAGGATTTTCATTGCTATTATAAGGCAGGGTGTAATACCAGATTCATGGCGCAAGGCCACAATAATCTCCCTGTACAAAAAGGGTGGCAGGAATTTCCCGGCCAATTATGATCTGATTTCTCTCCTGGACAGGAAAAGTTATCCTCATGTATTTACAAGATTGGGCAGATAGGATCAATGCTATTAGTAACCTCCAGGCTGGTTTTAGAAGGAACAGAGGAACCCTGGATCATTATTTTATGCTTTACATGTTGACACAAAAATAGACAGCACTGAAAGGAATGAAATGTTATGCCGCATTCCTTAATTTAAGGAATGCGTTTGACTCAGCCACCAGAGAAACATGGCGGAATCTTTTAACATTACATAAAGCCCCAGCACATTTGATTTGGATAATTAGGCTTCTATTCTCTGGAAATAGTGCTTCAGTTTGCTATGGTCTAGTGGGTGAAAGTACTACTATTTTTGATTTTGGCAAGGGAGTGAGGCAGGGCTGTGCCATGGCACCCCTTTCATTTAATCTGTATATACGAGAGATAATCAATGCATTGCTTTTTGGGTGCCCGGACTGTCCAAAGATGGCTGCGGATAAGTATGCAACATTATTCTATGCGGATGAAGTGGTATTGCTGGCTACAACTCTGCAAGGTCTTGAAAAATCTTTAGCGATTTTTTTGTCCAAGTGTATGTAGTTGCAATTGTGTTTGAGATACCGAAAAGTCTAAAGTACTGGTGTTTAAACCACAATTTCCAAGCTCTAGGCCCTTGGTGCTAAATGTGAACGGAGTTCAGCATGACAAAGTTAGGTATTTTGATTAACTTGGGGAATGATTTCAAGAGACTGAAGGCTGGGTTGCGCAGATGGGACGTTCAGGGGGTAATTCATAGAATTTAGCGCACAAGTGGCGCACGCGGCTGGTGCACAGTGTGCGCGTGCGAATCTCTGCGCCAGTCGCGTGCGCTAAAATCCATTTCCGCGCACAGCGTATTCATGGATTTTAGCTACCAAAACCAGCCGTGGCGCACAGTGGCGCAGCGACCCTGCAGCAGCGCCAGTTACGCCCCCAAGAACGCCCCTCGCACAGGGAAAAGCCATCAAAATCCCCAATCCAGTGCAAAGGGTTGCGCTAACCCTGTACCAGCACGGCAAGCAGGGTATGTGTATTACTGGGTTTAGCGGGAAGTTTCACACGCGATTGGCCCTGTGCGAGCGGGGTACGTGTATTTCAGGGATGCGCGGGAAGTTTCACACGCGATTTCAGCAGGGTACGTGTATTACAAGGGTGCGTGGGAAGTTTCACACGTAATTTCAGCAGGGTACGTGTATTTCAGGGATGCGTGGGAAGTTTCACATGCGATTTCAGCAGGGTACGTGTATTTCAGGGGTGCGCGGGAAGTTTTACATGCGATTGGCCTGGGTACGTGTATTTCAGGGGTGCGCGTGAAGTGTTACATGCGATTTCAGCAGGGTACGTGTATTTCAGGGGTGCGTGGGAAGTTTAACACGCAATTGGCCTGGGTACGTGTATTTCAGGGGTGCGCGTGAAGTGTTACACGCGATTTCAGCAGGGTACGTGTATTTCAAGGGTGCGCGGGAAGTTTCACACGCGATAGGCCCTGTGCGAGTGGGGTACGTGTATTACTGGGGTTCGCAGGAAGTTTCACACGCGATCTCAGCAGGGTAAGTGTATAACTGGGGTTTGGGTGAAGTTTCACACGCGATTGGAGCAGGGTGCATGTATTACGGTGTTCGCGGGAAGTACCACACGCGATTTCAGCAGGGTACGTGTATTTCAGGGGTGCGCGGGAAGTTTTACATGCGATTGGCCTGGGTACGTGTATTTCAGGGGTGCGCGTGAAGTGTTACACGCGATTACAGCAGGGTACGTGTATTTCAGGGGTGCGCGGGAAGTTTAACACGCAATTGGTCTGGGTACGTGTATTTCAGGGGTGCGCGTGAAGTGTTACACGCGATTTCAGCAGGGTACGTGTATTTCAGGGGTGCGCGGGAAGTTTCACACACGATCTCAGCAGGGTAAGTGTATAACTGGGTTTGCGTGAAGTTTCACACGCGATTGGAGCAGGGTGCATGTATTACGGTGTTCGCGGGAAGTTTCACACGCGATTTCAGCAGAGTACGTGTATTACGGGGGTTTGTGGGAAGTCTCACACGCAATTGGATGCGGGTACGTGTTTTTCGGTGGTGCGCGGGAAGTTTCACACGCGAAAGGGCCTGTGCGAGTGGGGTACATGTATAACTGGGGTTTGCGGGAAGTTTCACCCGCGATTGGAGCAGGGTACGTGTATTACGGTGTTCGCCGGAAGTTTCACACGCGATTTCAGCAGGGTACAAGTATTTTGGGGGTGCCGGGGAGTCCTACACGTGATTTGGCAGTGTGGGTCCTCCCAGGTGTTCCCTGTACACCCTCCACGGCCCCTGCAGGCAGCCCACACCACAGGGAACTACCCTGCACCCCTGGTCATGTCCCGCAGGCAGCCCACCCAACATGGGCATGCCCCCCAGCAAAGCCACATGTCTCCTTGCACTACTGATCACCAACTCATGTCCCCTTGCACCTCCAACCCCCAGCAGTGCAGGGCACCTGCCATCAGGACCCCACTCATGTCCCACTCATGTCCCCCTGCACCCCCAACCCCACCCCCACCCCCCAGCAGTGCAGGGCACCTGCCAGCAGGCCTCCACTCATGTCCCCTTGCACTCCCACCCCCCAGCAGTGCAGGGCACCTGCCAGCAGGCCCCCACTCATGTCCCCCAGCACCCCCACCCCACCAGCAGTGCAGGGCACCTGCCAGCAGGCCCCCACTCATGTCCCCTTGCACCCCCACCCCCCAGCAGTGTGGGGCACCAGCCAGCAGGCCCCCACTCATGTCCCCTTGCACCCCCACCCCACAGCAGTGTGTGGCACCTGCCAGCAGACCCCCACTCATGTCCCCTTGCACCCCCACCCCCAGCAGTGTGGGGCACCTGCCAGCAGGCCCCCACTCATGTCCCACTCATGTCCCCCTGCACCCCCACCCCCCAGCAGTGCAGGGCACCTGCCAACAGGCCCCACTCATGTCCCCTTGCACCACCACGCCCCAGCAGTGCAGGGCATCTGCCAGCAGGCCCCCACTCATGTCCCCTTGCACCCCCACCCCCCAGCAGTGTGGGGCACCTGCCAGCAGGCCCCGACTCATGATCCACTCATGTCCCCTTGCACCCCCACCCCCCAGAAGTGCAGGGCACCTGCCAGCAGGCCCCCACTCATGTCCCCTTGCACCTCCACCCCCCAGCAGTGTGGGGCACCTGCCAGCAGGCCCCCACTCATGTCCCACTCATGTCCCCTTGCACCCCCACCCCCCAGCAGTGTGGGGCACCTGCTAGCAGGCCTCCACTCATGTCCCACTCATGTCCCCCTTCCCCCAGGTCATGACGATCCTCAATCATGGCCCTTATGGCCAGCCTCCCCAGCTCAAAGACCCAACCAAGTATTGCATCCACCCACAAAGAAAAGGCAATTACATGATACACCCCCAATGGCAAGTATGTAAATGAACACATGTCCGTCACACACACACAATGGTTGCAAGTGAATGTGAAAACCCATATCATAACATGCATGAAACGAATGAGATAATACCACACATCGAAGTATAAAGAAAAAAAATGTATTAAACACAACATGAATGTTATGAAAATCAAACAAAAAACAATGGTAATAAAAAAAGAAAAGCTGCATGTCCCTTAAAAACTGAAAAACAAGCAATCATAATCCAAAGAAATCCAAAGGAAATGGTGTCCAAAGTCACAGTCCAACAAAGCAAATCCAAGGGAAAAAAGAAAAGTGAAAACCATTGCTCCATGGTGAAATAACAAAAAAAGAGAAGAATCCAATGGTGAACTATATACAGATGAACAATCCAGGGTCCATGAGCCCAACTGAAGAAATGAAACCTATCAAAAATACTACCTAATAAAAAACTATATACAGAAACGTGGTGCATTGTCCAAGCGCAACCAAAATAAAGAAAAAACAAAAGGAAACCTAACACTATCTAACTATATACAATGGCGGCGGGCAAGTCCAGCGGCTCACTCTGTGGTGTCCTGGGCCAGGGCATCATCGAACTCCATGACGATGTTCCGGAGGCGGGCCTCTGCCCTGGCCCCGAGGTCTCGCAGGGAGGCTCTCATGACCTGTTCCAACTCCCTGCGAGTTGCCGCGAGGCACTCTGCCCGCCTCAACACCCGACGCATGGAGTTCTCTGCCCTGGTCATTGTGAGCCGCGCCTCTTCGGCCCGCCGCTGCTCTGCACCTATCTGCTGGCCCAACCGCAGCCTCACAGAAGAAACTCCCATTCCTGGGTCCTCCTGCCCTATGGCCGATGCCTGCCCCTCCGATGTTGATGGCCCCGAGCCATCATTGCTCCCACCTACAGCCTGCTCCTGCTGCTGCTGCTGCTGTCCATGTGCCCTGTCCAATGGTGCCTGCACATCCTCCATCTGCTGGTGTCCAGTAGTGGTGTCCACCCCTGCTGGACCGCCAACTCCCGACTGTGGCAGGGATGGGATCTCCACCAAGCTGGCTGTGTTGGTCAGGCCAGGTCCACAGGGGGGCCTGGTGGAATCTGGGCTGGAAGACGATGTGGAGAACGACCGGCGCATAGCCTCCACAGAGGAGGAGAGGTCCGCCAGAGTGCGCGTCACATGTAGGAACCCACAGACCAGGGCCCCTCCCAGCAGTGCCACGTCACGACGCTGCTCTTCGTGATGGCGTGCGTTCTCCGCCCACGAACAACGCACGTCATCACGAATGTCACGTGTGCGCAACGCGACACCTACCAGGACGGATCCCATAAGGTCGCGGGACCCCTCGCCCACAGGTAGTGGAGAGGCAGGTGACATGGCACTCTCCCCTACCTGTGGACGGGCCTGGGACAGGGCCTCCCTGCTGGTGCATGATGGTGTAGTCACAGGGTCAAGGACAGCGACATGCACAGGCCCCTCCGCGGTGACCTGTGCCTCCTGACCCTGGCCCTGGACTGCAACACTTGCACCAGTGGTACTACCCCCACCAGGCCCCATGTGCGGCTCAATAGCGGGCTCCTCCTCCTCTGTTGAGACCACCAACCTGGATGTCTCTGCACCGTCTTCCGCCATTGGAAGCCCCTGTGGGGGCTCACCCGGCCCTTCCGCCACAGCCGTTGTGGCAGACGCGGCACCAGCCCCCTCGCTCCCAGATGATGGTAATTCCTGGAAGGATGGCTGGCCCTTGTGTCGCCGCCCGGTGGAGGCAAACCTGCTGCTTGGCTCAACAGCGCCGTCTCCGCCCTCTTCTTCACTTGACGCTGCGTAGAGGGAGACATAGAACACAAGCATCAGGGTACAGCACAAAATACCCTAGACAGGAAGCAATAACACATGAATGGCACTGTTAAATGTCACTTCCATCCTGTCCTTCCACAACACATGGGTCAATGCATGCAACACACATGCAGAAACACTCCCGGCGCCTGCAATCAACATCAACACCCATGTACAAGGGCCCCTGTAAACCAAGATGTTCCCTTCAAAGTCACATGCATCCATGGCGTTTCAAAGTCAAACACACACTTCTCTGGCGCGCACACACACACACACACACACACACACACACACACACACACGTGCACCATACATGTACATGACATCAACACCCATTCCTCACCCCCCCTCCATGTCCAGGAACAGAGACTGCCATGCTTTCAGGTGTGCATTCTGCATAGAGGTCCCCATGTTGCATTAAAACACATGCACCTATCATGTGGTTCACACATAACTGGTCTCACATGCATGACCATGATGTCCCTGCACACACACATCCATACATGGCCTATGTCACACATACAGGCAAGTATCTATCATGGGCGCTACTCCCGAGGGGCCAGGACTGGCCCAGCGCCCTCGGAAGCAGACCCGTCTTCCACTACTCCGGACCCAGCAGACCCCTACAGGGGCCCTTTGGACCGTGTCCTGGCGCCTTTGGCACCAGGCTCATGAAGGGTTTCAGTCCCGGCGCCATAGGCGCCGGGTTCATATTGATAAACAGTGTAATAATGCTTTGGTGGACTTACCTGACACAGACCAACTGGCCCAGTTATTAGGGGAATTAAGAGCTGAAGTTCATGCTGCCCGCCAGGAAACGAATGCCCTTAGGAGGGAATTGATAATATCAAAAGAACGAACTGATGATCTCGCCAGACAGTTATTACAGACACAAGCGGGGAAAACCCTGCTACCTAATTCAGGAGGGAGCTTTATCCCAGCGGCTTCAGCCAATCCTGTTTAAATCAACCTACCCGGAAATGTGCCATTGGCACCGCCTGAACGCTTCTCTGGTGACCCTAAAAGGTTTGCAGTGTTTATAAATCAATGCCGATTGCACTTTCTTTGTAGACCTGCAGCCTTTCCGACTGACCAGACTAAGGTAGCCTTTGTGCTTTCGTATCTTAGCGGCAGTGCCGCTGATTGGTCGATCCCTCTGGTTACACAGGATGACCCGATCCTTCGTGATTTCCCGACCTTCCAGGCAAATATGGAAAGACTTTTTGCAAGGCATTCCCAGGGGCAGGCCCTGGACAACAAACTCCTTTCCCTACGACAGGGCAATCAAGATCTTTTGGCCTACATTGCATCATTCAATAGGCTAATCGTGGAAACCAGATGGCCTGAGGACAAAAGAATCATGCTTTTTCACAGGGGTTTGCGTGGCGAACTCCAAGACGTCCTTGCCCAGGTAGTGAATCCTCCTCAGGATTGTTCAGAGTACATTGATTTGGTGGTCCAATTGGATCACAGATTACAAGACAGAAAGGCGGATCGATCCAGGTTTGAAACACGAGTGTTCCCTAAGCCTCAAAGTCACACCAAAGGAGTTGAAGCCGTCGAACCTATGCAAATTGGGGTTGTAAAGGGTCCCCTAACCCAGAAAGAACGCGACAGGAGACGACAAATGCAACTATGTCTCTATTGTGGAAATTCAGGACATTTTCTTCGAGATTGCCCGGTGAAACCACCTAAGAAGACAGTGGGAGCTTCTGATAAGAGTTCTGAAAAGCCTGAGCCGGGAAATGACCTCGCCCGACAAGTGTAGAGGTCCGCTTGGCGAGCGTAAAAACCAGTTCTTTGACCTCGCACTTCATAATGCCAATGGTCCTCGTAAACCCAGAGCAACCGGATCGTTTGCATGCAATTAAGGCATACATTGATAGCGGAGCAGTTAGAAATTATGTGGACCGCGAATTGGCTTCCAGGATGAACTTACCTCTTTGTCCAAAGGTGGTTAAAGATGTCATTACCACGGTGGATGGGACGGAAATCGCCTCCGGACCAGTGACCCATACCACTATTGAAGTGACGATACTAGGCCAAGACGGGCATCAGGAGGTAATTGTGTTCGACGTGATCAAGGCTCCTCAATTCCAAGTAATTCTAGGGATTCCTTGGTTGGAGAAACACAATCCTCAGATTGATTGGCGAGCAAAGACGATAAGGTTCCCAGAGTGCACACCAACTTGTTATCCACGACCCAACATTGGCCTAGCGTCAGTAACGGCTGACGGTCCACAATTACCTCTAGAGTATTGAGAGTTCCAAGATGTTTTTCAAAAGGAACAGGCTAACACCTTGCCACCCCACAGATCATACGATTGTCAGATAGATTTGCTACCCGGTGCAACTCCCCCTTGCAGTAGGATTTACGCCCTTACCGAGCCTGAGAACCTTCATCTGCGACAGTATTTAGACCAGTACCTGGCCAATGGCTTTATCCGTCCGTCGAAGTCCCCTGCATCCTCGGCTCTGTTCTTCGTACCAAAAAAAGAAGGTGACCTCAGAACCTGTATAGATTATCGTGCTCTGAACCAGATAACAGTAAAAAACCGGTACCCCTTAAATCTGATCCCGGAACTCCTTGACCAGGTAAAAAACGCCAGTATTTATACTAAGCTTGATCTCCGGGGAGCTTATCACTTGGTACGGGTCAAGGAAGGAGATGAATGAAGACGGCCTTTCGCACTAAGTATTGGCTATTTGAATACCAAGTGATGCCCTTTGGACTATGCAATGCACCGGCCGCCTTCCAATATTTTATGAATGATGTCCTCAGAGAGCTCATTGATGTCTGCGTTGTCTTCTACATAGATGACATTCTTGTGTATTCATCTTCAGAAGCTGACCATCGAAACCATGTTAGGGCGGTCCTTGAAAAACTTTGCCAACATAAACTTTTTGCCAAGCTCGAAAAATGTGTTTTTCATGTCACTGAGGTCGAATTTTTGGGATTTATTCTGACACCCAAAGGAGTCCACATGGACTCGAGAAAAGTAGACGCTATCCTCAAATTGCCGTCTCCTACTTCCGTGAAAGGCGTTCAAAGCATGCTAGGCTTTGCCAATTTTTACTGTACATTTATTCCAGAGTTTTCACAAGTGGTACAACCCATTACCGCCCTCTTAAGAAAAAATAAACGCTTTGAATGGTCCGCAGAAGCAGAACAAGCCTTCCAAGAGCTAAAGGCTAAATTCACCTCGGCGCCAATACTGAAACACCCACGCCCGGACCTCCCTTACATCGTTGAAACCGACGCCTCCAGCTTAGCAATGGGAGCAGTCCTTTCACAAAGAGATCCAGAGACTAACCAACTGCATCCTGTGGCATTCTGGTCTCAGAAGTTCTCGGCGCCTGAGATCAACTACACCATCACAGACAAAGAGCTTCTAGCGATTAAATCAGCCTTTAAGGCATGGCGGCATTATCTCCTCGGGGCCAGACACACCGTCACAGTGATCACCGATCATCGAAATCTGCAGTATCTGAAAACCGCCAAGGCTCAATCCTCCAGACAGCTTCGCTGGGCTCTATTCTTTGCTGAATTTGACTTCGTGATCACTTATCGCCCCGGCAACAAGAACGGCAAAGCGGATGCTCTTTCCCGAATTGGAATGGGAGATAACGTTGCCCATCCAGAACCTGTACCAATAATTCCTGAACAAAGGATCGTGGGTCTGATTTCTTCATAATCCATTGAGGATATTGAAGAAAAAACTAAACAACTTGTAACCTCACCAGATTTACTGAACTGGTTACAAAAAGCAAAAGATTTCACCGTAAGCAATGACTTGCCTTATTTCCAAGGACGATTGTTCCTACCACACGCCGATTTACAAAGACAGGTAATCTCCTGCTATCATGATTCATTAATTGAGGGTCACCCTGGCATTGCCAAAACCAGAGAAAAGGTGAAGAGACACTTCTAGTGGCCTTCGTGGAGAAAAGACATAAAGGAATTTGTGATGTCCTGCGGTGTGTGCGCTCAAAACAAGGGTCAGAAGAAGAGGCCGGCTGGTCTTCTGCAACCATTAGACATCCCACCGTGTCCCTGGCATACCCTTTCCATGGACTTCATCACAGACTTACCCTCCTGTTCCGGGTACAACACCATTCTTGTTATTGTGGACCTGTTTTCTAAAATGGCCCACTTCATTCCGCTAAAAGGCTTACCTTCAGCATCAGTCCTAGCCAAAGTATTTCTTGAAAACATCGTCCGGCTACACGGCTTCCCGTCAGTACTAATCTCAGATAGGGGGAGCCAGTTTATTTCCCACTTTTGGCATAGCTGTTGTCGATTAGCTCAAATCGATGGAAGATTTTCGACCAGCCATCATCCCCAGACCGACGGGCAAACCGAGAGAACAAACCAGACTCTCGAGCAATATTTACGATGCATGCTACAACAGTCGGAGAGTAACTGGAAGGACATCCTTTGGATAGCTGAATATGCTTACAACAATTCAGTTCATTCGGGTACCGGGAAGAGTCCCTTCTACATCTTGTATGGTATTCATCCTCGAACCTCCAACCTTGATCCACCTCAAGATCTTGGAACACCCGCCGTGGATCAATTGCACACCGTTATTACCCAAGCTTTTAAGGAAGCGACTGCACATCTACAACAAGCTAAAGAGGGGTACAAAAAAGGAGCAGATCAACACCGAAGCAATGCCCCTCAATACCAGGTTGGGAATCAAGTCTGGCTGTCCACCAAACATTTATCGCTTAAAGTGCCTCGCACCTTCAACCCCAAATACCTGGGACCATATCCAATTACGGCCATAATTAATCCAGTGGCCGTTAAATTAGAATTGCCAACCCATATGAGAATACATCCTGTATTTCACGTATCTCTTTTGAAACCCATGCAACCTGGAACCAGATTGACCAATCCTCCAGAGCCCATTCAAGTGAATGGGGAGCCCGAATTTGAAGTAAAAGACATTTTGGACTCTAAAATCATCAGATCGAAGCTATTCTACCTAATCGACTGGAAAGGCTACGGACCTCAGGAAAGGTCATGGGAACCCTATGACCACGTCCATGCTCCTCGTCTAGTCCAGAAATTTCACCGAACCTTTCCCGATAAACCAAAACCCCCGGGGAGGACAAGTTTGGGAGGGGCCTTGAGGGGGAGTGTTGTCATGGGCGCTACTCCCGAGGGGCCAGGACTGGCCCAGCGCCCTCGGAAGCAGACCCGTCTTCCACTACTCCGGACCCAGCAGACCTCTACAGGGGCCCTTTGGACCGTGTCCTGGCGCCTTTGGCGCCAGGCTCATGAAGGGTTTCAGTCCCTGCGCCATAGGCGCCGGGCTCATATTGATAAACAGTGTAATAATGCTTGGGTGGACTTACCTGAGGCAGACCATGCTGTATATTTACCCAGAACAATCCAGTCTGGTTGAAGTCCCCAGCCATCAGGGCTGGGAGGAACTATTCCCTCCATTCAGGAACTCTTTTCTTACCTGGGTGGAACCGGTGGAAGAACACACACTGGAAGCACTTCTCTGCTATTTAAACCACGCCCGATGGAAAACACGTGCTTCGTGTTATTCTGCAGCAGCAGCAGGACGCTCACCGAGTCGGCTCCTGCATTCCAGGTCCAGAGTCATCTTCAGCTTCCGCGCAGCAACCTGTGGATTAAGAAAGACACAGAACAATACTTACCAGATCCCGGAATCCAGTCACCGGCAAAACCTGCAAAGAATAAACATAAGGTTAGAAAAGTGCAACTCGCTTGCAGACGCGCCCGCTTACCTGACCCATCCGTGATTGCAACGGAGCTAACCGCTGCCTTCTCTTCGGCAGCTTGTCTGCACCTGAAAGGCAAAGGACATAATTAAAAAGGGGTTCGGGTGAAGGCAGTCGCATTCATCTTAACTTACCAGTTTTTGCACGCGCAGTAGCTGCCGCATCAACCTCAGCATCCCGGCACCTGAAAAACAGGAAAAAGACATTATTTGATGTGCCATTAAAAGCGGCCAACGATCATTATACTTACGTGCATCGGCACGTGCAGTGGCAACGGATATAAAGCCCGCAGCATCCCGGCACCTGAAAACTAGAAAAAGGACATTATTAGAGGTGCCATTAAAAGCGGCCAACGAACATTATACTTACGTGCATCGGCACGTGCAGCGGCAACGGAAAACTACGCCCACAGCATCCCGAGGCCTGAAACAAAGGAAAAGGGACATTATTGAGGTGCCCATCTTTTAAAGCCTAAAGACTACAGTATACTTACAGGCATCCGCTCGTGCAGTAACGGCGGCATCGCTCTTCGGCATCCCAGCACCAGTGCCACAACTAAGGCCGCAAAAGACTTGAGCCTCAACACTGAACTCATCCAGTGACGTAACTGGAATCCACGCACCCCTGCACCAGAAACAGGATGGAGAGCTCAGCATTTATACGCCTAAGGTGAGAGCTCGCCGAGACACGTAGAAAGCTAGGCTGTGGGAGAAACTGGCGATTGGTGGGAGAAGGAATCCCATCAAACGGTGATTAACCCTTTTTCTTCCACCTGCAGAAAACTTACCCTGCAAGTCAGACATTCGATAAGAGGAAGCCCAGTCCTGAGAGTCGTCCGAGCTCTACGCTTCTCAATTGAAGAAACGATAGCAGCCCAGCCGAGATCAGCGCCTCCGTGGGAATCAGGTGAGCGTTACAGAACGCGAAGCCCACCAATAACCTCCTACCCAGGCGCTATGGAAACTTCTGACACAGACCAACTGGCCCAGTTATTAGGGGAATTAACAGCTGAAGTTCATGCTGCCCGCCAGGAAACGAATACCCTTAGGAGGGAATTGATAATATCAAAAGAACAAACTGATGATCTCGCCAGACATTCAGGGTGAGGTGCAGAAAGAAAAACTAGACAATATTTTTGCAGAAGGCAGCATAATTCAGGTCTGCCTTACAAGATTATTGAATGCAGCCGATAAAAGTGCAGAGAAAGACTGTTTAATACGGCTAAGCGGCAAAATATGGTTTATTTTGAATAGGTCCCTGTGAATGCAGGAAAATGATACCCAGCTAATTAACAGCTTAAAGACTGAATTAGATGGGGCAAGTAAAAATCAGGAAATGTTAAGAGCAGAATTGGATGTATGCCAAGAAGACATGCAATTAAAATGCAGAGACTTTGATGCTCAGTTATCCAAAAGCAAGAAACAATTTGAGGATAGTGAGCAAGAATTGGTATACTTAAAAGCCTTAGTGGACCACATTAGACAGGATAAAGATGAGGTTGTTTCAGAAATGCAGATTTTACAAAAAGAACATTGTGAAAAAGAATGTGATCTCCAGAGTGCAGAACAAGAAATGATTAAAATGACTCAAGAAAGAGACAAGAGAAATAAAGAGTTCAATGAATGCCAAATGCAAATGTGCGACATGCAGGAGGTGATTAATAAGATGAGTGATGAAAACAACTATTTTTAAAATGAAGCAAACAGACTCCTTAAAAAGTGTAAGGACTTAGAACAGCAAATGTGCATTCCCAGGTCCCAGGAGAGGCGGAAGGGTACCACATTCAATGGAGTGGAGGTGAATTCTAGTTCTGCCCAAAGAGCTAGTGCTCCAGTGACTCGGTCGGTGACTGAACTTGGTTGCAGCGCCCTTGGGGGATTTGATACTCCCATTGGGGGCAGCCACCAATCTCACACACCTGAAAACAGGATTGAATCACAAAGTAATTCCATGCATTGCAACAAGTAGCCCCATAAAAATAATGAAATCCATTAAAGCCCTGATCAAACCATTTAAAAAGGGAGGTGAATGCTGCATTGAGGATCACTTAGAAGCGGTGCATGGCATTTTTAAAGCACTCCAGATACCTAAGGAACAGTACAGACAATATTTTCATTTAACTTTAGTTGCCCCGGCGGCCAGCATCATAAGGGGATTAAATGAACAGCAGAATATGACCTGGGTGGATTTTGAAAAAGAAATTAGGCGTCATTTTTCTCCTTTTCAGTCATTGCAGGAGGCAAAGAAAGTCGCTTACACAATCACTGCTGGACCTAATACATCCCCTCGCCAATTTTTACAAGACTTAAAAAGAGCATTTTCTCGCTTTGATGTATCTTTTGACCCAAATTCCAATAAGTTTAAAACTGCATACTTCTATGGGCTACAGAAAGACATCATATCCCAATTGGTCCGTGAATTTGACTGGGACAAGTCCCTTGAATGGATTGTACATCAAAGCACAAAACTATATGAGGTACTCTATTGTCAGGGTAAAGAAAGTGATAAAATGAAAGATACTAGACCTAAATCTAAAGAACCCTCAGCCACAGTAATGGAAATCAGGTCGGCTAAAATGTCCCTTGAGTCTGCTCAAAGCCCAGGTAAAAATAATGTGACACCTGAACAAAGGGGTAATCAACAAAGATCGCCATTTCCTGTACCGATGTTCCAATCACATGATCCTAGTAACCAGTCATTGGGGACACAGAGCAGATTTGATCCCAACACCATGATATATGGTAATCAGGATAGACCCCGATATGTGGATCGATTTACTGATAATGGAAATCAACATAGGGGCCAGTACCCACAATCTGAGAGACAGGACATGAGGCAAAACATGAACTACAATCCACATCAGTACAATGATTCCCCACCAGGGGACTATAATCAAAGGATGGGTGCACCCCGCTCCCCTCCACAAATGAATCAAGAGTTCAGAAACCATCCCAACAGACATCAATCACCTGAGAGGTATCAGAATAGATCCAATCAGGGGAAAAACAACCAATATTGACCTAGGCCACAGAAAGAGGATTCTAGAGAGATGGAAAGGTTCCAGGGCCTTGAGACCCAAGTGAAAATGTTAGCTGAGCAAATAGGAAAGCTCTATACAGCACAAAAACAACCATCTAAAGAGGGGGCTGATGGCCCTAGCAATGACCGGGGGGCTTCTGAGAAGTGACTAAGTACATATGACACCTGCAGTGCCAAAAAGACAGATTTCCCTGATGTAATTTTGCATAATGACTCTGAGATGCCTAATGATTTAAAAATGAAAGCACCAATAAATGAACATGTAACAGAAAATGAAAATACTTCTAAAAAAGAGGTACGGTTTAACCTAGAACTAAATCAAACATTGAAGATTTGGGCAAATAAAAAAGAAACACCTGGAATTCCAAAAGAACAAAGAGACAGATTTAAGAAAAATGGCTCATGCATGAGGAATACCAGTGAACAGGGAGTAAGTGGGGATGCTATAGCTCCTTCCCTGGGCAAGCAAAACAATGACCAAACACAGGTAGAAAAAGGAAATACTCAAAAGGAGGGTACGGGTCAATCACCTGAAGAATTCTTTGAGCCACATATTTTTGAAGAGGCTGAAAGAGCTGGTATCACACTAAATGATCACAAATGCACAGAATTAAACAATGACAAATTGCTGAATGATGTTGTTACACATGTTCAGTTGGAAGGTTGTAATGTGGTCTCTGATGTTACCCAGATGGATGGGCGAACAGTGGCCACACTCCAAAAAACCTCTGATCATGGAGAAATTAATAAAGTCTCTCGCGCAGAAATGGGTAAAAAGGAGGGAAAAATGTCTTTCCATTCACCAATGTGCTTAGCCAAAAGTGAAAAAGGCCTGAGAAAGGTGAGCCCTGAAATCAGTAAGAATTCACACTTCTTATGTGTATTAGAGGAAGTTGAGGACAGATATTATGCACCCATCACTGTAGAAGAAAAATGCCACACATTTGCTATGATTGACACTGGGGCACAGGCCACAATTATGTCCAAGGAGCTGGTAAAGAGTATCAATAAAGGGAGACCCCCACAGAGTCAGGTCACGGTGAAGGAAAATCAAGGTCCAGTGCATAACTTTAATGGGGAGGAGGTGCCCATCATAGGTGTAACTGAGGTTGACATAAAAATAGGAAAGCACAGAATGAAACAAGAGGTATTGATCACATCTATTTGTGAAATTCCATTTTTGATGGGGACAGATTGCCTGAAAAGATTGTCTCCTCTCATAGATGGGGTGAATGGAGTGCTGTGGTCCTTAACCAAAAAACCATTGAGGCCTAAGAAACTAAAATCACAAAACAGCAACATAAATGAATGTCACACCGTTGCCAAAACAAATGATGCTGTGGAGGTATATCTCCAGAATAGTATACCTAGTGTCACTGTTATATTAATGTGTCAAGACAAAATGCAGAGCGATAATGAAGGACTACCTGTACAAATCTACTTGGACCCAAGGAAAAATTGGAAGACTGCTATAGATGAGCATGCATGTTTTTATTTAAAAGAGAAAACAATCAAACAGAATATTGCTTCTAAAACAGATTCAGAAAAACACATTACCACTCTTGCTGAAATACACATGGAAGATGAGCAACCATGGGTTCATGTTGGTACAAATAACTGTTTTAAAATAATAAAAGCCACTTTAGCGCTTGAACAGGAGAGGAGCTTCATTAATGAGAAATTGTTGCAAAAAATAATGGAGAGGGAGGAAATCCCGAAATTTAGGATTAAAAACCAATATGTTTCTGGGTTGGACAGTCCAGACTTTGAAAACCGAATTGCAAGCAGATTCATGCTTAAAATTAGCATTGGGCAGAAAACAATTTACCATAATGTATGGACAGTGAGTGGAGCACAAAATGAATTTTACATGGGCAATGACATCATGCACAGAATGTGTATGGTGTTAGATTTCCTTAATCAAAAAATATGGTCACGCCTAGGTGGCCCGGCACCTGAATTTAAAGACAAAAGAAGGGCTTATCATTGTGCACAACTGGTTCCTTATGCAATCGAGTTACAAATGAGGAAAGATACTATTATTCCTGCATTTACAAAACAGTCTGCAATAACACTGAAATGCAAAAATGGACAGCAGATGAAAGATTCTGATGCATTTGTATGCCTGAATGAATCCGTAAAACAGCAAGGCCTGGATTATGAATACACTCCATTGGTAGATATTGGTGAAGGATCTGTAAAAATTATGGTAAATAATAAAGGTTGTCAGGATATTCATTTAGAGGAAAACTCCCCATTAGGAATGGCCATACAAAAATCACATTATACGGCAGATTTAAATAACATGGCGATTGGAAATATCCCTGAAAAGTATGTAGATGCCAAGGGTGAGTTGCCAGAACACCTGGACTCTCAGCCCAAAGGAATATTTAAAATTCATTCTGTGTATCCTTATGATTCAAATGAGACAGTGTGCTGCCATCAAGAGGATTGCATAATATTTAATTTAAATGAAAATGAAACAGAAAATCAGCCCATTGAAGTGGAAGCTGATATGCCAAAATATTTAAAAGTGCCAGCTTTACAAAAAGACACAGCCACACAGAGGAAAGCGCCGAGATTCTCTTACCAGAAAATTTTCCAGAATTTTCCAAAATGGTAGAAGAGCAGATCTCCTTAGCAGATGCGTGTGACAGCAATGAGGATAGAAACAATCTGAGGCAGATATTAATGGAATTTAAGGATGTATTTGCAAAAGATGCTTATGATTGTGGTTTAACTGATTTACATGTGGCCACACTACCGGAAGGGTGTACCAGAAGTCCAGTGTTTGTACGCCAGTATAGACTACCGCTGGCATGTTTAGAAACATTGGCAGAGATTATTAAAAATTTGGAATCGCAGGGAATCATCAGGCCCATTCATAGCACACCCAATACACCTATTTTAGGTGTGCTAAAGCCAAATGGTCAATGGCGGCTATGTGCAGACTTGAGAGAGTTAAATACAAGAGTACCAATGTCCAGATGGCCATTGCCATTCATTGATCAGGGCTTAGCTCAGATACATAGTTCAAAAGTGTTGCCCACATTAGATCGCACCTCTGGATATTGGTGCGTGCCATTGGCAGAGGAGATACAGAATTTATTTTCCTTTACATTTGACAGGACTCAATACACCTGGCTTAGAACGCCGTTCGGGTACATCAATAGTGGGAGTGAATTTGGCATATTTTTGAGAAAGGCCATGCCTGATGCAGCGGAAAGAGGAACCATAGTTTACATGGATTATGTCTTGATAAAAAATGAAGGCCTGAAAAGCCATTTTGATGAAATAAGACATGTGCTTGGCCAATTGCAGAAAGCAGGCGCCAAAGTATCTTTGCAAAAAGCACAATGGTGCAAGAAAAAAGTGAACTTTCTAGGCCATGAAGTGACTGAACATGGGCTAAATCCACAAAAGAAGAAGATAGAGGCCATACAAATATTAAAGGATCCTAAGAATGTGAAGGGAGTAAAAAGTTTGTTAGGAATGACAGGGTATAACAGAAAATTCATTGAAAATTATGCTAAAATAACTCAACCATTGAATAAAAACTGCTTAAACTGAATACTCCCTGGAAATGGGAAAAAGAGCAGTCTGAGGCAGTGGCTAAACTGAAGGAATGTCTGGTAAAGGCACCATGTTTAGCATATCCCATAAAAGGTAGGGATTTCTTTATAGAAATAGTTTTTTCTGAACATTGTATGTCAGCAGTGTTATCACAAAAACATGATTTGAATCACAAAACAATTGCCTATGCAGGTAAGGCATTTTCCCAAGTTGAAATGAAATTTAATGAATGTGAAAAGGCCCTATTAACCACTGTGTGGGCGCTACAACATTTCCGCCCCATTGTTCAGGGAGAAAAGGTGATTATTGAAACAAATCATCAACCTTTGCAGTTTTTAGAGAGTAAAAGAATTAGGTCAGGTAATCTAGCGCAGTCCAGAATCACTTCATGGACGCTGGCATTACAAGGTTTTCCTGTAGAAGTGAGATATGGACAAAATAAAAAGAGCCCAATTGCTCAAGGGTTAGCTGACTTACATGACTGCGCAGCTGAACAAATATCAAATGAAATGGAAGTGGAACCTAATTGGCAGGAATTTGAACAATCACCACACAAAGCTTTTGATGAAAAAACATGCAAGGATTTGCCAACTGTATATGTGGATGGTTGTGCTTTTCACATTGAGAATGACAGTAATAAACAATTAGTGTCAGGAATAGGAAATGTCTGGTTGAAATGTGAAGGAGTCCCCAGTATAGGGATGAGGATTGGAGCTAGGAGCAGTCAAGTGGCGGAATTGGCAGCCATTTATAAAGCAATTACTACTGCAGTTGATAGAAAGTTCAGTGAAATTGTCCTGGTGACTGATTCTGACTATGCACGGAATAGTTTTGTGGAATATTTACCTGGCTGGAAAGCAAGAGGAATGATTACATACAACAAAAAGCCACTTAAACATGGAAAAATGATACAAGCCATAGACAAATTGGTATCAGAGAATGATCTAACAATATACTGGAGAAAAATTCGTGGGCATTTAAAAACACCAGGAGAGGATAAGGAGGGAAATGATAAGGCAGACCACCTGGCTAAAATTGGGGCTGTGATGGGAGAATTGCTACCTATTGATGATTTACTGGGTGAAATACAGATTGATGCAGTAACACGTTCTAAAGCACCAAAGGAGGTAGATCAACCAGTGGTGCAATGGGGCCATGACACGCCAGACCAAGATTTGATTGAGGCACAAAAGAATGATCGAATTTTGGGAATCTATTATAATCATTTGATAGATCCTGAACAAAACCCTTTAACAGAAAATGATTGTATGGGAAAAGAAGAGTTGAGGGTACTATTAAAGAATAAAAAACTAATTAGATTACAAGATGGACTCATGATTAGAGAGTCCATAGCAGGACAGATACAGTGGGTGGTACCCCTTTCATTCAGAGGGCTAATGCTACAACATGCACATGATGCAATAACTGCAGGCCACAGAGGTTCACAAAAAACATTGGAAATACTGAAAGATTATGCTTACTGGCCACATATGTCCCAAGATGTGGAATTATATACTAGAGGATGTGTAGTATGCGCCCAATTTAAACCTGCTTCACCAATACATAGAGCAACATTGATGAAGAGAGGCCTAACTCTCCCATGGTCAGATTTGCAAATATACTATGTAGGCCCTTTGAAAAGGTCAAGCAGAGGACACTGTTACATTTTAAGTGTGATATGTTTGATGTCGAAGTGGATTGAATGTATTCCTGCACCAGATTGTAGTGCGCAAACAGCAGCCACATTGCTGGTGAACCATGTGTTCTCAAGGTTTGGGTTGCCACAAAGAATTGAGTCAGACAGAGGAAGTCATTTCACAAGTACCCTAATGAGTAAGGTATGGCAAATACTGGGTGTGAAAAGGAAACTACATATCGCATATCGGGCAGCCTCTTCAGGTGGAGTTGAACGGAGCAATAGGTCTGTTGTGGATATTTTAAAGAAATTCGTGGCAGAAGCAGGTTCCAGCTGGGATTTACGTTTACCGTTGGTTTTGATGGCAATCAGATCAACTCCTGCCAAAGCAACATGTGTTAGCCCCCATGAGGCCTTGACGGGTAGGAAAATGGTGTTACCACAACACCTACTATACAGAACACATGAGCAGACACTTGTGAGTGCATCCATAGTTCATGAGTACATTGATGAACGGAGGAAGCATTTGCAACATGCATTTGCTTTTGTGCAGAGAAATCTGGAAAGGGCTGCTGACAGTGCTAAAACATACTATGATAAAAGAACATCAGTGAGAGAATACAGTGTTGGGGATCAGGTGTACAAGTTTCATTTTGGAAAAAGAAAACAGAAAAATTCTAAATTTCTAGCAGCTTGGCAGGGGCCATTTCGAATTATAGATAAGGTCTCTCCTGTGGTTTATAAAATTTTGAAAAATGAGGGTGAAACGGCGATAGAGCAGTTTGTCCACGTAAATCAGATCAAGCCATGCCATCCCAGACACGAGATCAGGCGGCTTGAGCATGTAGAAACAGAAAACCCTGGGGCTACTGCCCACTGATACAACAGAAAGTCCCTTGAACACAAAAGATAAGATAAATGGGTACAATCAGGAGGCAGTGACAGAGAAGTTAAAACGTTGATTATTATAATGGCACATAAACACTGTAATATATGCAAATAAATAAATAATATAACAAGTAAAAAAAATATATATATAATGGAAGCTCATGGTCGGTGTGCAGAATGAAAATGCATTGAATTTAAAATATTGTTTCATGTATGCTTATTTTCTTTTTAACCTGCGTAATTTCAGAAAAAATAAATGTTTTATTTTTGGCAAAAGGGTGGTTAGTATTGTGCTATATACTTAATCTGTTTCTTTTCTATTTTGGTTTAGAAAATTAACTATTTATACCGGAGGTCACGGGAGACAATGGAGTCTTGGAGTCCCCTGGATGAAGACCAAAAGATGCCTGCCTCCAGGTGGAGGTGAAGACAAGATAACCAGAATGCCAAAAAAGATGACTCCTATGGATCCAAGATTGCCAAGATGAAAGAGTACTCGAATGAACCAAATAATGTGACATCGCTGGTCGGGACATATCAGAGGCAGACAAGTGTCCTGGCATATGGAGTTCCACGTATTTATTATTTTAATTATTTATTTTAATCTGTTATGTTAATTATTTGTTTTAGTTAGTTGTTTTATTTTATTGTTTTCAATTGACTTATAAAATTGAAACTCTGCACTAATGACACTTCCATTGGGAAGTCAAATGTAGAACATTTTGTAAACTGATGAACTCAGATGAATATTGTGTTGATTGCAACTTTTTCATTGATGCACATGAATATTCATTTTGTTGGATTGCTTCATTGTGAAAAGAAGAAAGGGGGCAAGTTAGATTTCTTTCGATTGTGGCTTGGACAAGGGCCAAATCCTTTGAAAAGGAGCGTTTTTTTTTTTTTGGAATTGGCTTGGATCGTAGCCAAATTAAAAAAAAAAAAGAGGGAATGTAAGGATATTTGGAGTGTTACAGCACAGAGTACAGCACTACTGCACAGGATCAATGTGTAGCATGTTTTTTTATGCAGCACCACTGCATGGGTTTGGTGCACTGCTATGATGCAGTTGTTTCAAGCTATGTGTTGCCAGTGTAACATGGACATATAAGTAAGGGCAGGTTATTCAGTCAAGAAAGATTTTTACATATAAAATGCAAATACATTTTTCACAGTTAAAAGCACACATCTGTACCTTCAAAATGCACACCATTTCTCAGCTGAAATGCCTATGTTGCAAGAGACACATTTGGTAATTAACAAACTAATATCACTAACAAGACTAATAATTATAACTCATTAATAAAAGAATGTGTCTTCACTGCAAAAAGAGGCAGACTCTGAAAATCAGTTTTAAACACACATTCAAGTTTTTTTATTTTTTTTATTTTTTCTTTGCCTTCCTGTGCTCTGTCCACAGTAACTGCAGGAAGCAAAGACTTTGAATAAGCAGGAAATCAGCTTGTTACAGTTGCAACTTTACAAGAAGAACCATTGTTAAAAGTAGGAGGATAGAACATGATTGATTCTGATTGGAGCACGTCACATCAAGCATCATGTTGGAGGCTGTGACTAGTGCTTTGCTGCAGAATCTGGGGGAAGAAAGAGAGAGACATCTTGACACAGCTTGAAGAAGGGTGGGGTTGACAGCTGGGGAGGCCTGATTCCTAAAGCAGATTCAACTTGGTTGCAGAGACTGGCTTTTCCAGTCAACAAGTCCCAGTTCGAGTGACGGCAGATGCTTGTCCTTGCTGGGTGAACCCCTCCAGAAGGCGAACAGCCAAAGAAGTTACATGCTGAATAAGCCTGGTAATTATCTCGCTGAGGTGTGGGGGCTGAGTGTGTACGAGAATATTCAGTCATTGTAGGAAAGGAGATTCCTGTGCTTTACTCACGTGTTTAATGTTGCAAATTGAGTTCTTGTCTCCGCCACTCTCTTTTCAATGTATCACAGATAATGCTGTTACTGTGCTATTTCATTTATTTCTGTAAAGAGTGAGATCGTGTTTAAATGCAACTTTTATAATACACAAAAATATTTGAAAGCAGACAGGTGGTGTGTTTTATATTTACCAATACAGTGCTGATGATGTGGGGAGATGTTTAGACAGTGCAATTGTCATTTTCAAGGTAGCTAAACATAAGATTTGGCTGCAGCCGTGTGCACAATGTAATTCAGTATGAGCAATTATAATTAACTGTGTGTGTTGTAGTCTGCCAGAGGTCTATGAGTCGGCAAAAAGGGAGGCCCGGGACATAGTTCACTACCGTATATAAGATAGTGAAAATACCACATGATAGCTTGCTGCCGTAGATAAGACAGAGAGAAATTGCCCATGGTGGCACACTAAAAATGAAAATGTGGTGTTCCTGAAATGCAAGCCTGAGGTCTCTCTAGTGATTACATGAAAAATCTAAACAAAAATAAGGGGTTCTGGATATTGGGGCCACAAATAAAACAAGGGAATTATGCTCACCAAAATACCACCAACCACGCATACCAACCACGCATACCAACCACGCATATCTGTGTGCTGAAATAATGCATGTCCACTGTATTATTGTTGTACATGGCCCAATCTGAATACAAGGAGTGATTGTTGCTAAATTATTTTTCGGTGGTAAGAAAATACCGTCAGGCCTCAAATCTCCACAAAAATACCCAACAAACCATACCGCCCTTTTCCCAGGCAGGTACAGCAGGCGATGAGCACAATGTAAACTGAAGACGGCACAAGCAAAACCAACGTAAAGTTGCGACATTGCATGTGCATGAATTAAACATGAAGCAAATATGCACTCACCATGAAGAAACCACACACTAGGTCCAATACACATTTATACATAAAGAATATTAACAGGGCATCCATAAAGACATGAAGAATACTAACATAAGTAATATATAAGTTGAATGCGGGGGGGGCGCTGTTGCGCACGCTAGAAATGGCCGCTTGATCCCAGAGCTCCCGCTCCACCGAGAAATCCTGAGCCATTTTATCGTTTGCAGCACTGCCTATTTCATTTCAAACAGAAACCCGGGGGTGAGCTCAAGGGTAATCCACTCGAGAGCCGCGGGCGCGGCTGAAGTGACTGGGCCCCAGGTGGGAGGAGCTTGGGTCTGGCTCAGGCCGGACACCCTTCTGATGATACGCTACGGCCTCTGAGCTGCCGCGGCATTGAATGGTCCTCCTGTGCAGACCTGCCCGTGCCCCGACCCAGCCCCGGTAGGGGTCGCCACATCCGCTGAGCCCCAGAGAGCTCCTTGCAAAACCTACGGTACGGTGTGGGGTGGGGCGTCCAGCTGGTTCGCGGTACGCAGCCTGAAGAAACTCTGTGACGGAGATATCCGCGCTGTCGACTGGTAAGGAGGCGAGGCTGGGCGTAGGAAGGGCTTCCGCGGGGTGCCACATGGTCGGCCGGGGTTAGCGGCTGAATCGGACCTGTGATTACCCTTGTTGAGACGATCGGCTCCGGATCCCAACAGGGTGGTCACCGGACCGGGTTCCCGGGTCGGGAATCGCCCCCCAGGTGAGGGCCGCCTCCCGTTGGGACTCGGGTCGGGCCGTTGTGGCCGCGCGTGGTGGTGGTACTTCTGACCCCCAGGCGCACTGAAGTACGCGCCATTAAGCCTCCGGGGAGCACATGCTGCCGTCGCTGTCTCTGTGACACGGAACACACCCCGTGCGGGTGACCGGCTGGGTGCAGGCCCTGGTGTTGACAGTGGCTCGGGGCCCCTCCTGGAATGATTCAGGACAATAAAGATCCACAAACGTGGTGATCGTAGAGATCAATACGTGGGGGGACACAGTCCACTTCGAGTTCTGGCTCCGGCTGGGGTCTCAATTGATTAACCGCCCATAACGCCTGTAGCCCCTTACTCTGATCCTTCCCAGAACTGAGACACTGTTTAAACGGCAAGCCTCAACGGCATATATAACTTGGCTGACAGTATACTGCACCACCCGGAACACCATTCATCATGGGGGAGCCACAGAGGTCAGCAAAGAGCACCAAGACTCCGGGGAAGCCAAGAAAGGGCCCTATGGATGCCTACACGGGTAGTCAGAGTCAGGCCACGTCGGCTGACGCCCACACTGAGGATACCGAGGCCCCTATTGCTGAACCCAGTGAGAATTTGGACAACCTAACAGCTATAGTCCAGAATGGTTTCGCTCAGTCAATGTAAAATTGGATGACATAGTTTCCACCATCGGCTCCTTAAAGGCTAGAGTGGAGAAAGAAAGTTTGCGCATAACGGAAACTGAAACCCGAATAAGCACTAATGAAGATACTATCTCACACCACAGCCGCGATATCATCCAAATTAAGGAAAGCATGACGAAGCTGCAGAACAAGTGCGAGGACCTAGAATCGCGCTCAAGGCGAAACAATATCCGTGTTGTGGGCGTAGCGGAATTGTTTGGAAAGGGCCAAATGGAGAAACAACTTGAGACACTGCTTAAAACCCTGTTTGGACTGGAGGCATTCTCTGAACAATTTTTGGTGGAACAAGCACACCGTACGTTGGCTCCTCCAACTAAACCAGGCGCGCCACCACGTACTATAATTGCTCGGCTCCTCAATTATAGAGACACAGATACAATCCTACGTCAAGCAAGAGAGGCGGGCACCCTTCAATATGAGGAAAGTCGCATACATTTTTATCCTGATTTCTCCTCTGGAGTCCAAGCAAGCAGAAGGTCCTACGACACAGTTAAGAAGCTCTTAAGAGAACGCCAGATTCCATATGCTTTAATGTTCCCGGCGAAAATGAGGCTTCAGCATGCGGGTAGGGCCCATTTCTTCGAGTCCCCGGCCGAGGCCACACATTACATTGAAACTTCCCTACCCCTTCCTCCCAGAGGGGGCAGACCGGCACAAAACAACAGGCCCAGACCCGTAGATTGAGAAACACTTGTGAGTCGACCGTCGCTGGGCCTGAAGTCCAGATAAGTAACTGATTTAGGTATACCAGGCAATTTGGTTGGTGGAGTTATTGGACCTGATCGGCAGCCATGTGAAGCAACATGGCTACCCGTGGAATATTCCATAAGTTTGGTGGGTCACATCGTCAAGTTGGGGGTGATGATGAGGGGGGTGGGTGGGACAGGGTGAAGGGACTGTTTATTTTAGTTCTTGTATGGACTTATGGTGGCATTTTGTTGGGGATTTTGGCCACTCTTTGGAGCTACGTCTAAGTGGAGGGTGGGTTGAAACAACTTGTTGGTTGAAAAGTAAAAGTTTGGTCGCATTTGGGCTGGCACTGATTGTATGCCACGACTACTGTGAACTCGTCAGATTTTGTAATGGCTAATTCACCATCTCAGATCCCGTGTAATGGGCTTAAGATTAAACTCCTGACGTGGAATGTGCGGGGATTGAACAATCCAGTTAAAGTCAGGAAAATGTCCAATTATGTTTCCAGGCATAATCCCCAAATCCTGATGTTACAAGAAACCCATGCAGTCGGGACTGGTAATTCTCATATACTGCCCGGGTTTGGTCCTCTGAGGTTCTAAACAGACTATTCATCCCAGTCCAGAGGGGTTCTCACCCTTATTCACCCAGGCCTTCAGGGTTGGGGGCCACAAGGTTGATCCCCAGGGGAGATATGTCATGGTTTGGGGGGAGGTGGCTAGGCATCATCTTCTCCTGGTCAACACATACGGCCCCAACATTGACGACCCTGCTTTTTACATGGATATATATCAAATAATTATGTCACTTGATATTTCGAATGTTTTATGGGGAGGGGACTTCAATTTAGCCCTGGCCCCCGGTTCTTGATAGATCCTCTAAGGTGGTGAGACCCCCAAGCAGGGCAGTACTGAATCTTAGACATGTCCTTTCACAGCTTCTACTGGTTGATACATGGCAGGAGATCCACCCGGGTAGTAGGAGATACACGTGTTATTCCTCGGTTCATGACTCCGAGTGCAGGATTGATTATTGGTTTGTCTCCATTCCCATAACAGTCTTAGTTGAGGGATGTGAAATCCTTCCCCGCACTCTTTCAGATCATTCCCTAGTACTGGTGGAATTAATATTCCGGAATGCCCCGCGTCCCTTCAAGAGGTGGAGGATGCTTTGTGGAATGTTGGGTGACTCCGGGATAGTGGAGTCACTCCATGTTGAAATTTCAGAGTTTTTATCTAATAACATCGGATCGGTTGACAAATTCTCAACAGTGTGGGAATCCTTCAAGGTTTGGATAAGGGGTTTGTTGATGTCCAGAACTATGGGTATGTTGAAGGCTGTGAGATCCAAATTGTCATCTATTGAAAGGAAATTAGATGCTCTCGAGAAAACATACTCAAATGCGCAAGACAAGACAGTATTGGCTGATATATACACACATCTTCAAGAGTTTGACAAACTTGCACTGAGGGAGGTCCGATATGTGGCAGCCCCTATTCGGGCGTGCAGATACGGGGAGGGTAACAAGGCTGGCAGAGCGCTTTCCAACCTACTTAAACACGATAAACAACCCACACAGATCACAAGTATACACACATCACAGGGAAGGGTTCTCCTTAGGGATGAGGACATCAATGGGGAATTTATGGAATTTTATAAGCAATTATATTCAAACCAAGATAAGAAAACATCCGCAGAAATCAAGATTTATCTTGAAGCTCTCTCCCTCCCTAAGCTCCCCGATGAAGTGCGCCTAGCGATGGATCAACCGGTGACGGCGGAAGAGATTGTAGAAGCAATCAAGGATCAGTCTACAGGCAGGGCACCAGGGTCTGACAGGTTGGGCGCTGAATTCTACAAAGAGTTTCATGAGGAACTCGTGCCGATACTATTACAAGTATGGGGGGAGGCTCTCGAATCCGGTAGGTTGCCCCTACCTATGAGAGAGGCCATAATAATTGTACTCCATGAACCCAGGCGACCACCACAGGACGTTTCGTCCTACAGGCCCCTGTCACTCATCAACACCGATGCTAGAATATTTGCAAAGGTCCTGGCGAATCGCCTTCTGGCAGCAGTCCCAACTCGAGTTCATCCTGATCAGAATGGGTTTGTCCTTACTCGATCTACAGCCCTGAACCTCAGACGACTCTTTGGTATTATGGCACAAATAGACCCTGAGAGGAGCGCAGTGGCCATATCCCTTGACGCTGAAAAAGCATTTGATTCGGTCTCGTGGGTCTATCTCTTTCTCGGTGCATGAGGCGTTTGGGGTGGGGCCCAACTTCATAAAATATGTAAGACTGCTCTATACGGAACCTGGGGCTCGTGTCCTGACCAACAAAGCCATTTCTGGGATGTTCCTTCTGGGGAGGGGAACCAGACAGGGATGTCCTTTTTCGCCCATGCTATTCGCATTAACCATAGAAACAATGGCGGCTGCTGTCCGTCTTAGACACTAGGACAAAGGGATAAATATGAAGGGATCCACCCAACTAATTTCGCTCTACACAGATTACACATTACTATATGTCAGGGAGCCTGAAGTTAATATAACACCCATCATGGTAGAGGTTTGCAGACTATTCTGGTTACACTGTAAATAAGTTCAAATTGGAAATATTCCCTCTTACACCTGCCACCCGATGCCTGGCAGTCACGGGTGGACTCAAATGGTCCGAAGACCACATTAGATACCTGGGAATACTTGTCTCCAGGAACAAGCTCACACTCTACTCAGATAACCACCACCCGATTTGACCCCCCAGAAGTACCTGTTTGGGGATATAGGCAAGCACTCAGAAAAAATTAGAAGGTTATTTAATATTTCATGCGCTATTGCCAAAAAATGTATTTTACAGAAATAGAAAAGTTCCCTTCGGCCCACCATGAACCAATTCCTACAAGAATTGACGCATGTCAACAAATCAGAGGAACAGTTTGTTTTGACCCAACCTTCGGCATGCAGACCTAAGGATATTTGGGGCCCGTTTGGAGTCTACCTGTGCAATATGATTACTGATGATGACTTGTCACCATGATATTGCTCTGTGAAATGTATTGAATAATTTACTTTTGTTGTAGCAGTTGTACAGATGTGCTGTGGGGCTAATTGCCTTTCTGTGACCACTAATAAAAAAGAGTTTAAAAAAATATATATATAAGTTGAATGCAACAAGAACAACACGCGACTACAGCTCACTAATATAGAAATGCAATAGTAATGGGGCGCCATCTTTTCCAAAATGAAAGCCACAGCACACATTCAGGTCAATGACAGGCCTCAACACTTCAGGAGAATTTAAGATACAGAAAATACAGAAATCACAGAAATACAGATCCGTGCAGAGCTCAGACAGTATCTAGCAACCCAAGCCACGGTTACTGCGAAATTAGGATATTATGTCTGAACGCTGCAGAAAAAGGCGTGAGATAATAGTTCCCAGGATATGGGAATGCTCCCTGTCTAAATGAAATTTTGGAAGAGCTCAACCGACCATTGTAAGCCAGGTGTGAGCAAATCATAAAACCAAGAATACCCCATAATGAATACGTGAAGAGTGTCTCCAGTGGTAAAAGGAACCATAACACTTGCACTAATATTATCTAAAAAATGAATAAATACATGGTAAAATAATTCCAAACACAGTCTCATCACACGTGACCCATAATTGAAGAATACTTTCTATTCATTAGCAACGGCACAGATAGGACAACTGCCTCAACCCTCACGCATATTCTCAGACACGAGATGCACACAAGTCCACCTAAAAATAAATTACTATCTGGCTCATGGCCCAGGAATAAGGGATGGTATCTTCTTTAATTGAAAGGAAAGCAGTCCTTGGACCTCTCTCCCCGTACTCTTGTCTGGCACATGTCTTGATGAGCTGTCAGCTGCTAAAGGTTGGTCAGTACAAAGCCAACCAATGAAAACCCCAATGTTTGGCTGCCCAATAGGTATTTGACTACATTGTAGAAGTTATGTCTTTTTATTGTTATCAATGTAGAGGGGGACTCTGGAGGATTATTGTTACCCAATTCAAGGTGAAACCCTAATAGAATCTATATGTAGTCAATCCCCTTAACCAATCCCTTCACCCCATAGGTTTTGGTATTTTATGATGCTAACAATTATGAAAGATCAATTTAAAAGCTGTTGTTTTTGATAAGCACGCTGAGAGCTCCGAGACTTGTATGCTTGTATGCTGTGCCTGCTTTATTTTGATGACAATAATGCTGGGTTTTGCCTTGCATTTTATCTTTTTCCGTTGTTGTGTTTAGCCTGATCTAACACCAGAATCTCTGTAATTTTAACAGCACTTGTCTTGGGTTTTATTGGAGATGAAAGGCAAGTATATGGTGCTCTTGGAGGATGCACGCTTTTGCTGTGTACATGGGTGAATGTACAGAGACAATCTGCACACCTTGGAGTGGTGCCTTTTCTACACACACGTTGTGCCAGCTGCAACCCTTTCAGGCCCCTTTAATGGCTTTTTTGTCATGATGCCACTTGTGCTTAAAAAAGCAGTGCATATAAAGTCCAGGACTTTCATGTGCATTGGGGTGGATTCAGCACCCTGTGTCTGGAAATGCACTTTACTTTCCCACTCATCAATAATGTTTAGCAGGGAGGTGGGAAGCATTAAAACGCACAATACCTCATCACTCATCAATAGCCTTGCCAAAAAAGATTGATGAGCCCCTGGCAGACTCATGCACAATTGCAACTTTGGGCTTGGTTGACATGCACAGTTATTTGGACAGTCGGAGCCATGTAGTTGCAGGGGTTGTTTTTGTTGCTGTTTGTTCAATGCTTCACACATTCCCTCCTGTAGGTAGTTGCAGTTGCACCTGTCTCCGCCTGCTTCTCGGACTTGTCAGAGGTTTCATGAGTTTAGATGTAGGCTGCGTACTTATCTCTTTTGTCAGTGTGGCAGATGAGTCTCAAGACTGTGTGGCACCAAATCCGCTTTTGCAGTAGTAATGCTCCATTTGCACCCATCCATGCCATGGTTCTTTCCATTTTCATGCTCACTTTCTGTTATTGCTTATTGAGGTTATTCATGTATGTGGGACTTTGCATGTGTATGGTAGTCTTGTGTCATGGCATGGACATGTAATGGCCATACCTCAAATGGCTGGCATGCACACGCTTTTGTATGCCAACTCTTCTCTTCTAAGAGTGGGCATGCCTTATGTCGTTCTGCCACGTTTGCTGGTTTGGACATGCGTACGCCTAATGCAGGTTTAACAGAATACGGCTCTTTTTCTGTCCACGCAGATCTTAAAAATCATGTGGATCTGGCAGGATGCTTTAGTTCCTTATTTTCATTCACTGTCTAGAGAGCACAAAAGGTTGCACACAAAAGTGTGCCATGGACTGTCCCCGGGCTTCCGTCCACGCACTGTAGATAGCAGATGGGGTCAGGCAGCTGCAGACCGTCAGGGTCGGACTAGGACAAGAAATAGGGCCGGTCACCCAAAAAAAAAAAGTGGCCCACCCTTCGTCTCAAATAAGTGGCCGACCACTCGCCTCACGACCCTTGACCTCTGATGACATCACCGGAAGTGATGTCATTTGACCCCACCCCAAAGTGACATCCCGGGAAGGGATGAAACACAACCTTTCGCCCCTTGACAAAACATGAAGTGGCATCAAATAGCATTGTTCCTAAGTACACTAAATTACTGTGAATCCAAGCAGAGGTCCAAGGCCAAATGATAATAGCACTTACGCTTGAGCTCTTTTTATAGAACAAATATGCATACAATATCACCTAACCTGTGTTGGTACTCATTTATCGACCTAAGAAGGATGAAAAGCTTTATGGAAAAAAAAGAAAAATGGCCAGAAACCAGCCCCCACTCCGCAGGGACGATTTCGGCCCGGCCACGGGGCGAAAGGCCGAGGGGCCAATCCGACCCTGGAGACCGTAGCCTGCACCAGGTATGTGAGGGAGGGGTTGGGATCGTATGGAGGCAGCGGGCAGTGCAACAGAGGGGATAGGGATTTGGAGGGGGCACAGCCCGACCAGGAACACGAGACGGGGCACCTCGGAATGCAGCCTTTTGTGCTGAAAGCACAGGTGCAAACTTTTGTGGGCGGCTTTAGGCCATAGCTCGGGAGGATAGCTCAGCGCCATATTTTCTCCTTGGAACCAAGACGACATGGAGCAACACAGGTTCGATCTCCAGGTCCGTGCTTAGAAACCTCTCGGTATTAAGTGCGTTATAAATAACCTATCATATCATATCATAGATCCCTTATTTTAGCTTGTTACAGAGAATAAATAATCCAAAATCCAGGCTGAGCATGGGTAGGGTTTTACTCACATATTGTATGTGCCAAAATCCTTTCCGTGGAATTTTAGGAAGCCATGCCGCTGCTTGTCTGTGCATGCAGGTATTAGCGTGCAGGCAAGAGGGAGTATCTCTGTGGATTGATGTGCACCACAGCTATGATTTCCACAGAAAATATAAGCATTCTGCTTTATATTATCCATAGTACCATAAAACCGGAAAAATAATATTAGAACTGTTTCAAATAGATATAAATACTTTAAACTCTGGTCAGAAAAATTCCCAACGACCATTACTGGCGAAAGAGTTTTTGCAGTGCCTTGTATGCAACCTTTCGCAAGGAGTCTGTTCCTTAATTGCAAGGGAGGGGCAGCCAGCAACTCTAACCTGCTGCCTGACAGCCTTCTCCCATGAAACTGAAGGCGGTGAGATCTCAACGTCTTATTGATCGATCTAATGCTCGCTTAGAAATGCGCTCCGCTACAAGGTGATCTTTCTATTTTACCCCCAAGCTTTGCGAATACTCGAACAATAGGAACGGTTATTTTTTTTGTTCACTGCAGCTAGTCCAGATACATTAGTATAGCACTTTAGACACAAGCGCGCGCGCGCACACACACACACACAATCTTTGCACCTCTACATCACTTTAAATATCATCTTTCTGCTTTCTCCAGTTAAAACACTTCTTCATCACTTACACTCTTTGTTCTGACACTCCCATTTTGATATCCGTCCGGATATATGTCATTCACCTGCAGAATTACTCACACAACTCATTCATGAAAATGACAAAATGAGGCGTGGACACAAGCAGAGGGTACAAACACATGTCTTTATTCAAGCGTGTCCCTCACTCTTACTAACTCCTCATCCGCTTTCCTATCTCCCCCTCCTCATGACCCGGCCTGCCCCTCACCATGTGACATGGCTGCCGGCTTCACAAAAATCACACCCCCCCCCCCTTTTGTAGAGGAGCAGTTACATGCCTCTGCAGGAAATCCCGCCCCCTACCTCCTATATTTGGAAGCCTTAGATTTTGCCATGCTTAACACCAGAAGCTGTGACCATACCGTGGCGAGTATTCGAAAGAAGGTAGCCATTGACACATCCCTATCAAATGTATCCCAGAAGAGATGATAATCTGAGGGAGGAACTCCCTGAAGTAATATGTAATAGGAGCAAAAAAAGGAGCTGGTGATGTCACGAAGGACGAGTGTGACGCCCTGAGAATACTGGCTGAAGAGAATGCATGGATTTTACAGAAACTGATGACAAAGTTAAGAATCACGTAAACTTTCATGTGCGAAAAGAAGATTGCACATGTGCGAAGTACTGCCGAAAATGCAAGCCATTCAATAACTGTACAGATGCAGTAACGCAAGTAGATTAAGTAATATTAGAAGCTGGCTATATGTAGTGAATAGACTGCAGGCGAAGACGCCATTGTATAGAAACTGGAAATCGGTGTCATGAATTTAGTAAGCCAGGACCCATGTAGAGAAAAGGCGAGAACTATGTCGGAGCAAGAATAAGCTGAGATCGTGGAAACAAATGGGGAGGCTGGCTGGCCTGATATCAAAGCTGAGGCAGCCAAGGTCGGTTATCTATTACTGAAGGCAGTGAACGTGCAAAGCTGAATCATCCCTTGTTAAGGTGTTAAGGAAGAACAACAAGCATGGCAAGTTTTATTAATTTAAGACATTTAAATGCTGCAAAATGTACGAAATCGTGGTCTCCTGTCACGTGAGTCAAGAATATAAATGGAGTTGAGTGTGGAGTCCTAGAACAACGATAGTGAGTGCTCGCACTCCCATAAATCCCATGACAAGAATACGTGCAAGAAGAACCGAGACAGTGGACAGGTCCCCCTTTGATGAAATCCCTACCCGGTTTCCATAGGCGCTATGCGGATGAAAGGCAAAGTGGTCGGATTGGTGGAGGAGTCGATACCGAAAGGCCTGGACTCAATTAACGAATGAATGGTGAGTAGACTAGGGAAATGGCAAATGAAGGGGATGGGGTCGTGATCATTTTTTAAGTAACAGGAAATATTGTGTCAAGAAAAGGTAGTGCCTAGAAGTCCTGGCTCAAAGGAGTTTCAGAAGAAGACATTTCAAATCCCAACGGGGGTAGAGCAGAAACATATAATGCGCAAACAAGTTTACGGAAGGTGACGACTCAAACCCTGTATAGGGTTCAAAGTAAAGGCGAGAGAGAAAAAGGTGATCACAGTGTTTATTAATGTGTAATGTCGACTTGTTTGTATTTTTGTTGAGTAAAAATATCGAAGAGCGATAGAAGTTGTGAAGCAATTGAAAAAGTCGAAGGACAATAGTGATTAGGCATAGCAAAGTGATTGGTACCATTGAAACGGTAGAGATAACTAATTCAGAAATTAGAGGCTTGAGCGGCGATTGATGGTGCATGCTCATATTTGTTGTTTTAAGGGCAATGAAAAAGTGGTGATTTAAGCAAAGGTATAGAGGTTATTTCATAAGTATGGTAAGTATTGACAGTCAATTGAGAATTGTCATTATGGGAGATATTCCTCTGATGCACTTATGTAAAATGTTACCAAAGCATATGCCCAAGCTCAAACAGTATAGTGTGGAATGGGTGAAAGGCACGGCAGATAAAATGTTCATGCCGTGGCCACAAGGGGAATCATTGGCAAAAGCGGTTTTGCAACGCAAAACTACATACTTGCACACTGCTTAACCGGGGAAGAAATTAGAGAAAAGATTATTGATTCTAGAGCTCTGGAAAATGTACCAAGAAGAAGGGAAAGATCCGCCACCTGACTAGTGGATGCTTAGTCAGTGTAAGGAGGAAGGTGTTGAGCCCTCAGTTCCCCTTACCTCACCCAAAGTAAAAGGTGCTAGTACAGAAAAAATAGGGTTATATCCTTTAAAGGAGTTGAAAGTGGTGACGGGGTATAGTAATCGAATATACGGACCCCCTGCTTATAGTAGCGATGATATTCCAGAGGAGAATAAGAGAACTTAATAAATCTATTAGATCATACAAGACAAAGTAGAAAGGAGTGAGCGGTCAAATCTGTCTACAGAAATAGACAGGGAAATTAAGAGATGGAAAGGAGAGAAGGCTAAAGATGACGAGATAGCGCTTGTGCAGAACGAATGGATGGGAGGACAGATATTACTTAAAATAGATAGGAAAAGCATTGAGGAACTTAGGCAAGGAGAAGATAAGAAAGAACAAGAAAGAAAAGACAAAGAATGAGAAAAGAGACTGAAAGAAGACGAGCAGAAAAGGAGGAGCAGAGCAAAACGAGAACAGATATATCAGTAGAAGCAAGAGAAAAAAAAAGAACAGGCAGAAGACCAAAGAAAGAATGACATTAGACAGAGAGCGATAGAAGATAGGGATAGAAGAAAAATTGAGAGAGAAGAGGAAGCATAAAGACTAAGGGACAAAAGATTACAGAGATGAAGGAAAGAATAGAAAAGAAGGGAAGGAGTAAGGAGAGAAGAACCAAGGCAAGAGGAAGAAAGAATTAGAAGGGATGAGAGAAAGCAAAGAGAACTAGATGAAGAAATAGAATAAAGAAGAAGACAGCAGGGTCTTGATACCAGTCTCGTTCGTAAGGAACCAGTAGGATCAAGCCCAGAAATATGATGGAACAGAAGAGATTCCTCATGAGGCTGGCTACGTAGTGAATAGATTGTGGCGATGCACCAATGTATATACATAGGAATATATCAAATCTGGATGTTCCACAAATGTACTTCAACAAACTTAGACCCTCTGAATGGAAGAATTCGAAGTGTGGCGCAGCAGAAAAATAGCTAACGGTGAAGGAAGATTGGAGAAAGGTTCACCTGGCCCAGAGTCAAGAGTTAAAAGAAGGACATTTGGACTCCAAAAGCACACCCTTTGTAAAAGATTGAATGTGGTCTAGGTAATATGATCAAAAAAGTAAGTATTTTTAGGAATAAGTTGAAGGTGCAGAGGAGAGAAGTGCAACCTTGACACTAGGTTGCGCAAAATACAATGAAAACAAACAAGTTCCCAAATCAGGAACTCCCGTCCCCTGCACATTATTGAGTGCCTGGAATACCAGACCAGTAGTTCATATACTTTAACTAATCAGTGATTCAGGTAGATATTTATATTACATATATTAGAACAAAAATGGTCTAGATATAAGGCTCATTGAATCAGATTAGGTCACAAGGAACAATCTTCATTTTATTCATGATGATGTAGTCGATGAGGGCCCAATGTGTTTCGAGTTATACACACTCTTCATCAGGGGCAATTACGTTTCTGAGAAAAAATGATATGCAATATTTACATCAAGTTTCAAACAATAATGATGAAGGAAGCAATGCCAATGGCATCTAGAGTAGTATTGGAAGAAGAAAGCTTTGATGCAGTGAGTATCGGAGAAAATATCGATAAGGCCTTTCAAGAATTAAAGGAAGGTAGCAAGCATGGAATTCGAGGGAAGAGGGATCAATCCCTAGCATTTCAATCACGAAGCGAAGCTGAAAATATGTTCAGTCACAGACATAGAGCATTATCCTTAAGCAGACTGAACCTAGACAAAGTTGAGGAAGATAATAGTCAAACTATTTGGGGACAAGACATGTCAGACGAGGAAAGATAATCCAGTCTTGAGGAAGAAGGAGGGAGCACGTGCGCCTCTGAAGGAAGCCTACAAATAGATAAAGATGTAAGATGTCAGATCTGGAACAACCTCTGGATAGGACGCCAGATCCTATAGCATATCCAGAGTGTCCCCGAGGACGATCGTATAGTGAGAAGAGAGAAACGCTGCCATATGTGAGCAGGTTCAGATCGTTACTGACAAGGAGACAGACAGGGACGATCGCCCCTGTCATGGATAGACTAATGATGGTGTAGAGGAGGAGCCAAGTACCTCTACCGAATGTTCCGCCCCTATTCTGCCTATATGTTGTCAACCAGAAATTGCGACATGTGCACTACCAGTAAGAATGCCAATACCACGCAAAGTCCTTGGAACAAGGTATTCATTGAAAAAACCCTGTATGTATCCATGAAGAAATGATGACCTTCTGAAGGAAGTTCCGGAAGAAGTGTGAAAATGAATGAAGAAAGAACTGGTGATGTCATATGAAGTTGAGGTGACACACGCAGAAGAGAAATACATAAAGTAAGAACATAAATCTGATAGAATATGATGGTGAAGTAAGGAAGAATGTAACATTTTGCCCCTGAAATGAAGATTGCAAGTGCGAAGAATCACTGAAGAAAATGCAAAACAATTTTAGAATTGTACAGATGCAGTAAAACAAGTAGACCTAATAACCATGAGGCTGGCTACACTGAATAGATTGTGGCAATGCACCAGTGTATAAACATAGGAATATATCAAATGTGGATGTTCCACAAACGCACTTCAAGAAACTTAGACCTCGTGAATGGAAGAGTTCGAAGTGTGGCACAGCAGAATAATAGCTGACGGTGAAGGAAGATTTGAGAAATGCTTGCCTGGCCCAGAGACAAGAGTTTTAAAGATTTTCTTTGTTTTCTTACATTTATAATGCTCACAATAGACCAGTAGGCATGATGGCGCAAGACAAAACATACATAAAAATGTAAGCATGGAGGACAATGATCAACTGTTTAGGTCACCACAGTAACTCTCGAAGCAACTATCAGACATTAATCATCAACACATAAAAGACGAAAAGAGAGAGCACAAGGGAAAATTCCATAGACGGATGTAGCATTTAAACAATCAGATTACAATTTGAGGCACCTTTGGCAGATAATTACAACGTCTAAGAAAGACCAATAGGGTGCTGACCCTACAGCCCACTATGATGCAATCAGTATTAGGTTGCGAACACCAATCGCTCAGTGAATCCTGTGAATGACCATTAAGTCAGATTGTCTGGCTACCCCTGGGTCTGTTCGTTGGCGCAGCCAGGCAAGAGCCTTATTGTGCAAGGCATCTTTAGTCTCTTTTACATCTGTCTTCGGGATGTTGGTTATGATGAAATTTCTCTGGTCCATTATAAATTCATATGTGTTTGTATTCTTTATTAGTGGCATTTGTAACTTTCTTAATGGTAAATTCCGTGAGAGTGCCCTGTTCAATTTATTGTTCAAACTTTTAGACTGTTTCGCCTCTTGTGGATAGGGTTCAACTCATCCACCCATGATGATGGAGAGGTTTCCTGTAGACCAGCTATGCTGGGGATAATGGACTTTTTCTTTCTGTCCAAAACTGCCCCAGTAGGCTCCAAAGACTCTTTACTGCAGAAGTCGGTTTCAATGGCTTGGTCCATCGTTTCCCTTTGTATAAGGGCTTGACAGGCGATATTCACTGTAGATGCTTGCAGTGATGTTCGATGCCCATTCATTCAGAGCATCAGCCAACAAGCCGAGATCGAATGGATCATTACATAAAAGTCTTTCTTTGGCAATGTTGGCCATAAACTGAGTATTAATATTTATTTTGATTTTTGGAATGCAACCCTTTAAAAATAGAGGTGTTGATCTAATGTCTCTCAGCTGAAAATAGGATTATATAAGTCGAGAGGCAGAACTCATGAGTTTATTTCACAAGTAGTATTTGTTAAAAAGTGTTATTTGGAGTGTTGGACCAAAGATAGTCGAAGACTACTCCTATTTTTTGTGTGGTTCGGAGATATATTCCTTTGTGTAAGCTCCGTTCCTAGGGTTTTCAAATACACAATCCCTTTTGGTGTTGGGATTACAGTGTGGCCTGAATCGGGGATATCTCTGATCCGTAATTTTGCCAATCAGGTCACATAAAAGCCGACCGGTTTCAGTGGTATTGGGATTATTAAGACCACTTTCTTCAGGGCTAAGGACCAACACCAGTTAGTGTGTGGTCTAATTTCTTCCGCTGGTAATAATGAATTTCTTGTATTCCAATAGGAGGTTGCCCCATCACTGATGAGACAACTCCCATATGTCAAGGCCCTTGATCTGAACTAGTATAGTGATTTACAGTGTCACAGATCCAAAAAGATCGCACATTCCTTGCTCACCTCCTGGTAGATGAGAGGTGCCCCTTGTGATTCGAATCCGACGTCGCACTCACTAAGAGCTAAGACCTCCGATACACGATCCCTATTGGTTGCTGGAGATGAGGCCATAGAGTCTTCTAAGACCCCCCTCCTGGCCGACTTAGTATTAGAGTTAACCCCAGACTTTTTTATTGCATCCATCCTAAGACTCATATAGATAGTTAGTCCAGAACCAGAAACAACCATCATAAACATTGGTCTCAACAGGGGCAGAGTAGGACCAAAGGCTACCCTCCCGTGGGGGGGGCTATCACCACAGTGACAACAAATCGTGGGATTGTTACCGCACCAGAGAGCGCCACGCCATGTAGCCCACAGCGGGTCCCAAAAGGTCCAGCAGGTCCCTTTGGACACCCCTACAGAGGCGATCTGTGCTCCTCTCCTCTCCGACAGACCTTAGACCTCGCCGGAATCGCGCTGCTGTGGTCCCAGGATACACCCCCTCAAGGCAAACAACAGACACCGACGTGGACAGTGGCAGGCACACAGCAGACATGGGGGTTTAGAGGAATGAAGCTAGCTTGACGTCAAGCCGCACGGAAGTCTAGAGCTACTGCCGTCTTCGACGTACTGAGCTGTAGTGCGCAATGAGTCAGGGCCACCAAAAGCCTTGCCATAAGCTCAAGAAGACACACAAACTTGAGAAGCGAGCGCAGATCAGGTTTGAGGTATAATTAAAACCATTGAAGGTGCCAAGATTTCTTCATTTAATGGTATTAACATACAACAAAGAGCTTGAAAATGTGGTCTGCAATCACATGATCAGATGAGAATAGAGTTTGGGTCGAGCTACACCGAGACCAGAAGGTAAGACCATGTTTCACTCCCTTCTATTCCCAGGTGCAATTAGCCTCTGCAAGGCCAAGTTCAAAGGTATTCATTGAATGGAAGTCCGCAGGAGTGATGATGGATGTTGGGCTAATTGGGTGGGAGGCATGACCAGGCCAAACCCCCCAGCACCTGGAGTCCCAGTTATGTGCTTCTAGCGTGTGGAATCTTACAGAAGGGTACAAGTGTGCCAACCAATTATAGAGGGACACGTAGCAAAGAGCCCAATAGTTTTATAAGCCGATAGTATGACGTATATTTTCATGACACAGAAGATGACTTGCACTTGGGATGGGCTTAGTTGCCCACCTGACCTTACAGATCCAATCACATCCTTGTATCTCATAGAACATATATGTAAATGTTCCCCGTTAACCAACCACAATCCCTAGTAGGTTTCTTATTTTGCCACGTATCCTGACATCACTTATGATGAATATTTAGTATAAAGGCAATGTTTTTTATGAATTATGTCGAAATAAGTCTGTGCGGCATCCGTTAATGTTTATTGTACTCCCTGTTTTAAGGACTTGTTATTAAAACAGCTTTGACTTTTGCCAACTTCTTAAGTCGGCCTGATTATTGATGTTTGAGGGAGATCTGCAGCCCCACCCATCTCAGATACTGTTACCTCGTCTTAAAGGACCCGTTGTCCGGGTTAACTTGGTTGCAGAGAAAGGATGGTTCAGACCCATCAACCTCAGTAAGCCCTTAGAGATTGCAGAGTATCGGGCGTCCTCCACTATCTAGCTGGAATAACACAAAGTTTCCTCTGTAGAGTGGCCGAACATAGACAAACTTGCAAGTAAAGAAGATACAGGTGGGACGGGTCCCTCTTTCACGAAATCCCTTCTTTTTTCCACAGGCGCAGAGCAGACCAAAGGTGAAAGTGGTCGAATAGAGGAGGAGGAGACAATCCCTAATGTCATGAGCCAAAAGGCGACTGATGAGTGGATTGAAGAATGTGGCAAACATGTGAGTAATATGAGAATCAGGGATTGTAATGATAGTGAAGAGTAACAGGGGTTGATTGAGAAAATAAATAAATATATATATATATATATGTGACGAGGAGCGTCAGAGATGAAGAGCGTCTGAGATACAGCTCAGTGTCCTACACTTAAGAAGTGACTAATAGGAATTGTCTCAAAACCTAAGTGGGCAAACTAGGGTGTGTACATATAGATTTATAAGAGGAGACAATTCACACTCCGATCAGAGTAATTAGGGGCAAGTAAATGCAGTCAAGAGCATTGAGGAAATATATGTTGGAAAGTCGACAAGTTTGTCTGTTTGTGTATTTCATGTATAGGAGATGCGAAGTGTTGAAGAACGACAAGGACAGGTTGTGTTGAGTAAAGATCAAAATGTTATAATTTATCTGCTTTAGCTATTCTCAGCACTGATTGAAATAAGTAGATTGAAGTAATTTGTGGACTATAGGTTTGAAGCAGTGAATGTTGGTGCGCGCTCATATTTATTGTTTTTGTGTAAAGTAACAGTAAGTATTGACAGTCAATTGAGACTTGTCACGATGGGGTATGTTACTCCATTAATGCATTTGTGCAAGCAACTGCCAAAACACGCACCCAAGCTTAAACGGTACAGTGCAGGTTAAGGGTACTACAGACCAAAATGTTTATGCCATGGCCACAAGGGGGATCATTGTCAAAAGCAGTTTTGCAACACATGACTACATACTTGCACGCTGCATACGCAGGGAAGAAACTGGAGAAAATGTTAGCTAGCTTAGAGCTTTGGAAAATGTACCAGAAGGAACGTGAAGATCCGCCTCCTGAGGATTGGATGCTTAACCAGTGCAGGGAGGAGGGTGTTGAGCCTTCTGCTCCCCCTACTGCGCCTGAAGTAAATGGATATAGTACAAAAGATGATGGGTTGTGCCCATTGAGGGAACTAAAAGTGGCTATAGGATATAGTAACCCGATATCTGAACCCTTTGCTTATAGCAGTGACGAGAGTCCAGAAAGAGTAAGGGTTAAAGAAAAGGAGACCTCTAAGGTCCTGCAATATAAAGAGGAGAAGAGTGAATGACCAAACATATCTCTAGAGAGATTAAGAGATGGAAAGGAGAAAGGGATAGAACTGACAAGGTTTTGCTCATACAGAACGAATGGATGGGTGGACAGATATTGCTCAAACTCGATGGGAAGAGCATTGAGGAAGTAAGGCAATGGGAAGATCAAGATGAACAAGATAGAAAAGACAGGGAACGAAAGAAATGAATGAAAGAGGATGAACATAAAAGGAAGAATAGACAAAGGCGAGAGCAAATGTATCAGGATGAGCAACTTAGAAAGGAAGAAAGGGTAGAAGGACAGAGATAGTATGACAACAGGCAGAGAGCAATTAAAGATCGAGACAGGTTAGAGAAGAAGAGAGAAGAAGAGGAAGGGCAGAAATTACGAGCTTAAAGAATGCAAAAACTAAGGGGGTCATTACGAGGGCGGCGGTAAGGGGTTAATGGCGCTGGTAAGGATGCCGGTGGCGTTAAATCCTTATAACCACATTACGAGGTCCCTTAGCGGGCCCCGCTAAGGGACCAGAGAGCTAATAACGGGCCCGTTATTAACGGCCCATTATTAACTCCCTCCCCATTCCCATTGAGCCCTATGGGGGCTCGAATGGGAATGTGGATGGGTATTTTGAATGGGGACTTACCGGGTCCTCCAAGGTTGGAAGACCCGGTAAGTCCCCATTCAAAGAACCCAGACCCGGACACAAGTTTGGAGGCAGCCATGGCGCTAATAGCACCATGGCTACCTCCAAACTCGTAATGAGCCCCTAAGAGATGAAGAAGTGCATAGAAGAAATGAAAGAAGGGAAGAGAAAAAGCAGGAAGAAGCTAGAGTTAGATGGGAAGTGAGAAAACAAAGGTAATTAGATAAAGAAATAGAGCGAAAGAGGAGACAGAGAGCATGTGATATTGATCGCATTGAGAATAAACTGATGGAATCCAGTCCAGTAATATCATAGGGTGACATAGAGGAGTCTCTCCTGTCACAAGGAGCAATGCCAGGATCATCTAGGGTAATCCTAGATGAGAATTTTGTGATTGGAAGTATCAAAGATAGAATCAATAAGGCATATCAAGAGATGAGTACAAAAAATGAGTCGAGAAGTAAGGGAAAGGAAATTCAACCCACAGATGCCCAGTCATGAGGCAAGGAAGGAAGCCCATTTAGTTTTGAGCACAGAGCCTTGTCTTTGGACAGGCTAATCTTAAACAGAGATGAGAAAGAAGAAAGCCACACTAGTTGGGGATTAGACATGTCTTATAAAGAAAGAAAACCCTCCCGTGGAGAAGAGGGAGAAAGTGCATGCAGTCCAGAGTGATATCTCAAGTCAGATAAGGAAGTAAAATGGTCAGATTTAGACCAACCTAAAGATAGGACGCCAGGCTACATGGCATACCCAGAGCGACCTAAAATGCGGTCACATAGCGATCAGGGAGAATTGCCACCATATGGGAGCAGGTTGAGGTCATTGCTAGGTAGAAGGCAATCAGGAACCATTGTTCCCACTATGAGTAGGTAGACAGGGGGAGCGGATTGCAGATTTGGGTTTTTGCAATTCACCCTACTAGAGAATGGAGGGACCAGACCTCAGTATATTCCTTGGCCCCAAATGGACAAGGAGAATTTAAGATGTAAACTCCCCAGCTTAACGGCGAGTGCGAGGAAATGGATTTATGAGTTCGAAAAGAGGATAGGAGGAACCACGTTAGCTATAGGGGACATTAAAGGTCTGATGACATTTGGACGAGAGGATGTTACTTGAGTGTCACAGCACAGAACACAGCTCATGATGGAGCACTATTTAATAATTGTAGGGCAGTTTTCTGGAAAGCGTTCAGAGTACAGTATACTGATACGTCATATATGTATGCAATTATGGGACGTAAAATGCAAGAAAATGAAGATCTGCTTGTTTATATTTAATATTTTCAGGAAGGGTGGACCTTGGAAACTCAAGATCCTTAGGGGGAAATCTGTGCCAGTATTTTGCCATATTTTTTATCAGGGGTTGCCAGAACAGGTACATAGACAGCTCAAGAAGCTAGTGGGAATGGAAGTGAAGTGTTGGGCAGAAATGGAGCTGATTATCGTGCATCATTGCCGATTGTTGCAAGAGAAAAATAAGAAAAGGATGCTAGGAAACATGATGAAGCTAAATTGAACCAGAGGAAATTATCAAATTACGCCATAGAAGGAGAAGTACTGACAAGCAGGGGGGGTTGGGAATGCAGCAGGTAGCAGGTGTGCAACAGGCGAATAATCACCGCTAGTTGGATCAAGGAGGAAATGGGTTATGTCAAGAGGCAGAGGTACAGGCTTTAGAGGAACAGGTGGCTTTTAGTATAATCTGGGTGGTTTTCAAAGTAACCCTGGTGGGTTTCAGAAACTGCAGAATGATACCCAAAATGTGCAGGGAGGGTAATTGAGGAGGTTTCCTCCTACATGCTGGACATGTGATATAACAAGACATATTGCGGAAACATGTGGGAGCCAAGGGTACGTACAGAATGGCCAATTCTCAAGAGGGGGAGCAGCTTATCTTATCCTCCATTATACAGCCCAAAAGGTAGGGGTGGGTTTGTCCAAGATCAGATAGTGTATCAAGCACGAGTGCCAAAAATGCAACAGGCTTTACAACCACAGCAAGCACCATAGAATCCGCCGCAAGGGCAATCGCAGCATGCACCGTGCAGGTACAGCAGAGTGCAAACACAGGACAGTTATTGACTCCTAGAGTAGGGGGTATCACTTTTGCAGGAGAAAGTCCTTTCACAGGCACAGGAATAAGCATATACCACAATAGGACAGCTCATAGGGTAACTTGATGTGTTCAGTACTATCAGTGAAACCAAATCCTCAAGAGGAACCAAGGGTTGATGTTACCATAGGAGGCACACCTTTTTCTGTTTAAGTAGACACTGGAGCAATACGCTCATGTATACGAAAGGGAAAGTCTTCATTATCAGGAAATGCCATAAATGTTCAAGGTTTCTCTGGAGCTACAATTAAAGTTCCTTTTATTGATGAATTGCCAGTCTCTACGGGAGAGTGTGATATGTCTGTACCTTTATTGTGTTCAAGGCAGGCACCAGTTAATAGTCTGGGCAGAGATTTAATGACAAAATTAAATATGACGATTTCCTTCACTGATGAGGGAATAGTGTGCTCCACTGCAGGGATACATTATTTAAACGTGGGTGAATTTATTATGGTGTTTACAGGGCAGATAGCTCTGTGAGGAGTGCCATTAGAGGAGCCAGAAGATTTTCTTTATGGGGTACGAATTTTGCTAACATGGTTAACTGGCTTAGTCGGAAAGATTATGGGACTACCTGGTGAGTTTTTGTTCAGGACACAGATACCTATGGCCAAAAAGGGGTTACAAGTGTTTCCCTTAAAGCTGCAGGCAGCTATAGTCCGAGGGGAATTAGCTATGCTTGAAGGATTTGATAATGAAGGCAGTCCATGGAGAATGGTAATTGCCATTGGGGAAGAGAATAGATTGACTGATGTAACAGATGAAGACATGTTTCGGGATGATCCCTCAGATGATGAAGTAGTATTCGAAATGAGTATCAAATACTGTGTCAGAATAGAGATAAGGGAAATCCCACAGCTAATGGTGATTGTCTGGCCATGCCACACATTTTTTGATAAGGACATGGAAAAGGTGGCAACTTCTTTATGGACTACAGGACCTTATGACCTAGGCCTATTGAGAGGGGTGGGAGAAGTTAGGATTAAATTTAAACCAAGAGCAATTTTACCTGAAGCAAGGCAGTATCCAATTTCTCGAGAGGCAGATGAGGGTATTTTTAAGACTATATCAGCTATGATGGGACAAGGTGTCTTGATGATATCAGAGTCACTGTGTAATTAAACCTTGTATCCTGTGAAAAATCAAAGGGATGGTTGTGGCGTTTAATTCAGGACATGAGGCCGATTAACCAGATTGTAGAGGCAGAGTTTCCTTTAGGCTCCGTATCCTGCGACAATTTTATGTAGTATTCCTACAGAGAACAGAGTCAAAGGATACCCTTGTCATTTGATGCACTGGAGGTCGCCCTCTGTAGGCAGTGAAGCTAGATTAGTATATACTAGCTCATAGAGATCACCAAGGGTAGAGATATATCTCAAAACAAAGTTTAATTTCTTACATAGACACACATTTAAGAATACATATGTGCCGTTAGATGCCACGTGGGGTATGCGTAAGACAAAGAAACATATATATTTGCATATCCGTGGGTTAGTAGACAATGTAAAAGTGACTGTCATTTCATGCACTGCTGCTTCAGCTATCAATAGGCAATTATTGTCAACACAATTTATGGTATTTCTAGTTTGGTGAGAATTGGAACTGTAGCATGGGCTGTATAGGTTGAACAGCACTGATATGGCACCAAACTGTTGTCAGGACATTGATTCTGATGTAGACGATGTTGGACAAAGTATGATGTGCACCTAGAGAGAGTCAAACGGGGATCATTTTAAAAGGTGATCAAGGAGTGGAATCGCACAGGAGGCACTGCAAAAAGGGGGGGGACCTACCAAAATTAGTAAGGAGGCGTCATGACATGGAGTAAATTCATTGAAGGAGGCCTGCTGTCTTTACTGCAGATGGCGTAAATTCAGTCTGTAAAATCAGACTTCAGGATCTAAATAGTAAAGATATGTATAAATATCGGCTTGCAAACAGTCCCCGAAATGGTTGGTTTATTAGAGAAAAAGAGAAAGGCACCTGGGACCTGATGTATGGAGTCCAAGGTCAGGTAAGTCACGTGGAAGATCTGGCTGGGTCTTCCAAAGTTTATTAATGCAGTCAGCCAGTGGAGGCTTGATGCTGCCTGAAAATGGGAATCAAAGGCTGTATTACGCTGAAAAATGCATTTGAAATTTTAGATGAACAGACGTGCGGTAAGTATTCCATAATGCAGTATTAATGCAGCTCAAGGGAGCAGGGTAAAAAAGAACCAATAATTGACAAGGGTCCGTTTATAATAGATGCAGGCTATTTTACGCTGAGACATGTGTTTTAAATGTTGATATTGCAAAATGCGGTATTTATGTGACTCAATGGAGCAAGGTGGAATGGTACATGTAATTAACAGGGGTCCGTTATACTCGATGCAGGCATGGAATGAGTGAAGTGCTCATGAAAGAGGTACAGGGATGCTATGCCAGAGTGAGAAAGACGCCGGGCACCGTGAATGGCTGCTGTCTAATGCCGTACAGGAACGCGGGGTCGAGTGGAGACCGTAGCATGTGTGCTATTTCAAAAAGGGAGCAAGAGGCGAGGGGCATTGGTGATTGCAAGTGTGAAACCCCAAAAATTATTCCTCGTAAGGGTCTTACCCGTAAGGTTAACTTTATCTCTATCTCCAAAGGAAAAACGCAGTTTCTCGTCTGCGCGCATGTGTACTGTGAGGTGCAGCTTTTGTTCAGGAATAAAAAACTTTATTAGTCACTGTGCGCATTGTTAAAGCATATGGATGACACGTTTGTGGATATTGCTTTGTGGCAACCATAGAGCCGCTTTTTGTTGATGGCTGGATGAGTTCAAACATTTTTTTTTCAAAACAGATTCCAAATAATAAAAAAAATGTCATGGCAGATTCAATGGCAATGAGGGCGATGTAAAAATAAAAATGAAAATAAGACCATGTGAAAACCAGTATTGTTGTTACATGCTGGTGTTGAGAAAACAAATCCTGGAAGGCAAAAACAAAATTTACATGGGCTCATAACAGAATATAAAAAGCAAATAAAAAGCAAATTTTGTGTACATACACATTTAAGTCCTTGCTTTGACATCATGAAGTGTATACTATGGCCTGATAGGAGTAAATTATTGTGTAACAGATCTTTATACAAGTGCTCAGGCACATGATGACAGCCATTGACAAACGGTTGGTTTGTCACTTCCCTGAGGTTACATGGACTGGTTTAATGTGAATAGAGACCCCATTGTCATTAGGTCCTATTGGCTGTTTTGCCCTTTTGCGGGCTCAGGCGGGTGGATAGATCATTACTCTTAAGGTCGTAGTCGCTCAAAGTGGTGCAGTTCCATCTTAATCTTACAATGAGACTAACAACTCTTTAGGAACCACCCTCTATAAGAAAACTCACATCCAAGAACACACTGCTAGAATATACAAGTTTCCATCCAGCAGGCTTAAAAGTGAATCTACCTTTAGGGCAGTTCCTAAGATTAAGACGCAACTGCACTACTTTGAGCGACTACGACCTTAAGAGTAATGATCTAGCCACCTGCCTGAAAGAATGTAGGTACCCCATCACCCTTTAATAGAGTCCTGCAGATGGGCCTAAGCAATATTGATTTGCCAGGTGTTGTGCTGCAGTATGTAGATGATATTTTAGTATGTAGCATGACAGAAGATGAGTGTAGGGAAGATTCTATCCGATTAGTGACTATTTTGGCAGACAAAGGATATAAGGTAGATACAAAGAAGTTACAATATTGCCTGGTAGAGGTGTTGTATATAGGTCCGTTGATTTCACATGAGGGAAAAAAGGTTACAGCTGAAAGAGCTGAGGAGATTATGAAAACATCAAAACCACCCACGATAAAGCAAATGCAAAGGTTTTTGGGATTATGTAACTATGTTAGAACATGGGTATTTGATTATAGTTCATATACGAAACCACTTTTGCAAGCATTAAATAAATCTCAAGTAAACAATGAGAAAATAGAATGGACAGAGGAAATGGAGGAGGGGTTTGAGGAGTTCAGGAAAGCAATTTGTACAGCTCCAGTTTTAGGAATTCCCAGTTATTCTGAGGAGTACTTTTTGTTCTTGCACACAAATGGAGCAGTTATGACAGCAGTACTCACACAGTGAACCAAGCTTGGGTATAGAACCTTAGCATATTATAGTGGGATTCTAGATACAGTCAATGAGAGGACACTTTCCTTGTGAACAATCGCTGGCTGCAGCCGGGTTCGGCATTGAGAAGTCTGCAAGCATTGTGGTGGGTTGTTCCATGACTCTATTTGTTGAGCATGCTTTGTTTGCTGTTTTGGAAAAACTTAAGGGTACACTAATGTCACAGAGGGATTCTGCATATGAGGTAGTCATATCAAACCCAGAAATTAAAATAGTCAGGTGTAAAATAGTGAACCCTGCCACATTTGTAGCCGAACTTGTGACAGAAGACGAGCAGGTGCATGATTGCTCGAATTATGAGGAGTTTTATAACGAAATCCCGAGGGTAAGGGAGAATGCTCTAGCAGGGATAATGTTCTCTTTATTGACGGGTCTTTGAAAATAGATAAAACTGATGGAGAAAGGCATTCAGGTTCAGCTGTGGTAAGGCACAGAGCTAATGTGGAATTTGAAGTGGTAGCAAGTGTGAGAATACGTCTCATTTTTAAGCACAGGCTGCAGAATTGGTGGCGCTTATTGTTGCGCTGGAGACTCATGCAGAGCAGGAAGTGATGGTGTATAGTGACTCCGCCCACGTGATGTCAGGGTTAGCACTTTGAAAAGTAGGGGTTACCTCCGAGTGGATGACACTCCAGTGCAACACACTGCATTATTGGATAGGCTTATTAAGGCACTAAAATTCCCAGTAGTCATTGCAATAGTTAAGTGTGCAGCACATACTAAGAGAACTGACTTTATTTCACATGGAAATGAAGCTGCAGATGAAGAGGCCAAAAGCTTTGCATATTCATCTGATATTTTTAGTTTTGATACTTCTGGTGTGAAAGAAAAAATTGTCACAATTATGGTTGTAAGTCTAGAACGCAATTGAAGGAAGTTCAAGGTAGTGCTCCACAGGAAGAAAAAGAGCTGTGGACACCGACAGGTGTTCTTTATCCCCTTCTGAAGCGTTATGTTCACTGGTAAAGCAGTGATGCCTGTAGCCTTATTAGGGTAGCGTTCGAACAGCTACACTACCCAGAGCATGTAACTAGGGAGAGTCTCGCTGTGCTGCAGCTATTGCGTTGCATTTTATGTAGTGAATTGCACTGTATGTCAAAAGTTTACTGCTGGGCACACATTGTGAACAATTAGAGGAGTGAATCCTAGACCAAATGGTCCTTTTCAGCATTTACATATTGACTATGTTAATATGCTTCAAGTATGTAGTGGATATACTTATATGAAAATGGTAGTGTGCCCCTTTTCAAGATGGATTGAAGCTGGACCATCCACACATCCTGATGCCACTTGCGCTGCAAAGTTTTTAGTCCAAGAAGTATTTTGTAGATGGGAAGTATGTGGAATGCTGAGAACCGATAATGGGCTGCATTTTGTTAATGAGGTTTTCAAGCAAATTAGTTTATTGTTTAGAATTAAACACAAGTTTTCCTCGGCTTATCACCCACAAGCGAATGAAATATGTGAGAGACTCAACAGCCTTCTCAAAGACAGAATCGCCAAGTTGAAATTAACACTAAAGAAGGGGTGGCTGTATTGTCTGCCCCTTGCATTATATGCATTGAGTAATCAGCCCGGTTTGGATCACCACCTCACACCCCAGGAATTAGTAACAGGGATGCGAATGTGGATGCCTCTGACTCCTCCATCGAGGACTAGGAGTGATGCCCAGACAACTGCAGAATTGTTAGAAAATGAGTTACATGCATATTTAAGATACACGATCGCTAGTATCTCTATCATTTCAGATCAACTCAGGCATAAGGGGTGTCGGTCTCAGGACACAGATGAAGACCATTCAACAACCGGATACCAAGAACTACCTGTTCCTAAACTATTTAGTGGAGATCTCATATTGAGACACAATTTCATGAGGAAGTGGCACAAGCCCGTTTTAGTGGTCCTTTTATAGTGGAGAATGTTACTCTATCAGCAGTAAAAGTTTAAGGAAGGCGTGTCTGGATACACCTTAACGACGTGAAGCCATGTGCTGGTTAGACCGGATAACACCCCCATCCGATCCAGAAGCAAGTTAAGAAGAAGCAGTTCAGTGCATGCAGAGTCCATCGATGACGAGGAAGAAGGACGCAAAGATTATGGAATGAATAAATGCAAGTGAGTATTTGGACTGCGGCTCCCCTGGACACTCTGTATAGATATTTTAGCAGGAAGTGAGAAAGTTATTGTTCTTGAGCCACAGGAATTTGTTGAAAATTGGACCTTAGGAAGTGCTGACAAAAATGGAAGTTGCCTGATCTGGAATTCCTTTTTGATGATTGGAAAAGGGAGCAGTTCCCAGATTTGTTTCTTACTGAGTTTTTCTTTGGACATATGGTCCTGTCTGATGTTGATGTCCATAGACTTCTTCTTTCTGTGTTTATTTTTATACTCAGAGCTTGTCCTGCTCTTGTTGGGCGCAGTACTGATGTGCGCACTTTTGTGCAGGATCCTAAAAATGGCCCTGCGATTAGGAGATTATTGGCAGCAATAATCGAGCACATTCAGCATCTACTTGAGCATTTAACGAGGCTGCCTCATTAAAAAGTTTTTTTCCTTCCTTAAAAAATAAGTACACAGGCACAATGAGATGTATTTAGCATGATGCGGTTCCAGAAAGTGAGCAAACTCAACGACGTGTGGAGAGACATCATGGTGAGGCTTTATGTATTGGTGCATAATGTATATATGCACAGTATTTGTAATTGTCTTTCTATTTTTTATGATTCATGCTGCATATCTTGCAGGTTCTAAAAGGATAGAAGTCCCTTTGATTCTCCCCATTCCAGTGACCTATGCAGAGTTAGAGGTTGCAAGGAAGCCAAGACCATATGTGATCATCCCTACAACAGTGACACTTGTATGGTCACCTATTTCACTGACAAGTGTTCCTATGATTGTCCCTGTTTGAAAAATGTATACTGATGCATTTAATGAGATGTATATAAGAGCTCACCTGGCAAGAAAAAGGCCTAAGAGAAGTACAAAAGAGGACAATTATGAGTTAAATAATTATTTAAACAGTACACCTCATTTGGGGAACAACATGTTGAGTGAAGTGCTCATGAAAGAGGTACAGGGATGCTATGCCAGAGTGAGAAAGACGCCGGGCACCGTGAATGGCTGCTGTCTAATGCCGTACAGGAACGCGGGGTCGAGTGGAGACCGTAGCATGTGTGCTATTTCAAAAAGGGAGCAAGAGGCGAGGGGCATTGGTGATTGCAGGTGTGAAACCCCAAAAATTATTCCTCGTAAGGGTCTTACCAGTAAGGTGAACTGTATCTCTATCTCCAAAGGAAAAACGCAGTTTCTCGTCTGCGCGCATGTGTACTGTGAGGTGCAGCTTTTGTTCAGGAATAAAAAACTTTATTAGTCACTGTGCGCATTGTTAAAGCATATGGATGACACGTTTGTGGATATTGCTTTGTGGCAACCATAGAGCCGCTTTTTGTTGATGGCTGGATGAGTTCAAACATTTTTTTTTCAAAACAGATTCCAAATAATAAAAAAAATGTCATGGCAGATTCAATGGCAATGAGGGCGATGTAAAAATAAAAATGAAAATAAGACCATGTGAAAACCAGTATTGTTGTTACATGTTGGTGTTGAGAAAACAAATCCTGGAAGGCAAAAACAAAATTTACATGGGCTCATAACAGAATATAAAAAGCAAATAAAAAGCAAATTTTGTGTACATACACATTTAAGTCCTTGCTTTGACATCATGAAGTGTATACTATGGCCTGATAGGAGTAAATTATTGTGTAACAGATCTTTATACAAGTGCTCAGGCACATGATGACAGCCATTGACAAACGGTTGGTTTGTCACTTCCCTGAGGTTACATGGACTGGTTTAATGTGAATAGAGACCCCCATTGTCATTAGGTCCTATTGGCTGTTTTGCCCTTTTGCGGGCTCTGTGGACTATGTGACTGGGGTACCCACGTTCTTTCAGGCGGGTGGATAGATCATTACTCTTAAGGTCGTAGTCGCTCAAAGTGGTGCAGTTCCATCTTAATCTTACAATGAGACTAACAACTCTTTAGGAACCACCCTCTATAAGAAAACTGACATCCAAGAACACACTGCTAGAATATACAAGTTTCCATCCAGCAGGCTTAAAAGTGAATCTACCTTTTGGGCAGTTCCTAAGATTAAGACGCAACTGCACTACTTTGAGCGACTACGACCTTAAGAGTAATGATCTAGCCACCTGCCTGAAAGAATGTAGGTACCCCATCACCCTTTAATAGAGTCCTGCAGATGGGCCTAAGCAATATTGATTTGCCAGGTGTTGTGCTGCAGTATGTAGATGATATTTTAGTATGTAGCATGACAGAAGATGAGTGTAGGGAAGATTCTATCCGATTAGTGACTATTTTGGCAGACAAAGGATATAAGGTAGATACAAAGAAGTTACAATATTGCCTGGTAGAGGTGTTGTATATAGGTCCGTTGATTTCACATGAGGGAAAAAAGGTTACAGCTGAAAGAGCTGAGGAGATTATGAAAACATCAAAACCACCCACGATAAAGCAAATGCAAAGGTTTTTGGGATTATGTAACTATGTTAGAGCATGGGTATTTGATTATAGTTCATATACGAAACCACTTTTGCAAGCATTAAATAAATCTCAAGTAAACAATGAGAAAATAGAATGGACAGAGGAAATGGAGGAGGGGTTTGAGGAGTTCAGGAAAGCAATTTGTACAGCTCCAGTTTTAGGAATTCCCAGTTATTCTGAGGAGTACTTTTTGTTCTTGCACACAAATGGAGCAGTTATGACAGCAGTACTCACACAGTGAACCAAGCTTGGGTATAGAACCTTAGCATATTATAGTGGGATTCTAGATACAGTCAATGAGAGGACACTTTCCTTGTGAACAATCGCTGGCTGCAGCCGGGTTCGGCATTGAGAAGTCTGCAAGCATTGTGGTGGGTTGTTCCATGACTCTATTTGTTGAGCATGCTTTGTTTGCTGTTTTGGAAAAACCTAAGGGTACACTAATGTCACAGAGGGCTTCTGCATATGAGGTAGTCATATCAAACCCAGAAATTAAAATAGTCAGGTGTAAAATAGTGAACCCTGCCAGATCACAGCCCAGTCAGGCCCCCACGAGCCCCCACCAGCACCCCTGTGCTGCCCACCCCTCCTAGAGCAACATTTCACCACCCCATCGGCCACCCCTCACCTAGAAGCGGCCCGGGTCGCGCTCCAGCAACGGGCCGACATCGAAGAAAAAAACAAAATGTCGGGCGCGATGCGGCGCCAGAGCGAGGCTCAGCATCCTGGCTGCTAAGCAACCGTGCTTCGTAGCACACAACATCCGCCGGCAGGCGGAAGAGCCGGCCACCTTCAAAGGCCATTCTAAGGCCCTGTTTGCCCCTCTGCATTCAGTCACCATCAGCCAGGTGGCGTGGGCAGGAGCCCCCACCCTCCACAGCCCAGGATCAGCTCATCTGAGCTGCTGCACCGTGCCACGAGGCACGAAGAGGATCACAGCCCAGTCAGGCCCCCACGAGCCCCCACCAGCACCCCTGTGCTGCCCACCCCTCCTAGAGCAACATTTCACCACCCCATCGGCCACCCCTCACCTAGAAGCGGCCCGGGTCGCGCTCCAGCAACGCGCCGACATCGAAGAAAAAAACAAAATGTCGGGCGCGATGCGGCGCCAGAGCGAGGCTCAGCATCCTGGTTGCTAAGCAACCGTGCTTCGTAGCACACAACATCCGCCGGCAGGCGGAAGAGCCGGCCACCTTCAAAGGCCATTCTAAGGCCCTGTTTGCCCCTGTTCGCCGCGTACGGCGCGTGGCGAGTTCCCACGAGATACATTCATGACCTTCTGGTGCCCCTGGACATTACATGCTTACACCGTTGGAACGCTGCCGATGAGCAGGAGCTCACCTCATGAGGCCCGACACCGCAGGAGTAGCGGACCTGGCAAGGAAACCTTCCGGGATCAGATACCTGGTAAGCGCTGCCACATTGCGCTACTTTTCTTTGATTTCTGTTCGTGCTGGTCATTCAGCTCTGAATCTGCCTCATTACGGCACAAATGCAGACAAGTGCTCCGAGCTGCCCCATTAAGGCCCTAGGCAACGTGCACATGCATGCGCCTTGTACTCTAATGTGACAATCAATGCCCGTCAGTTAACTGTGTCACTCTCATGCTCATTGCCTTACTCTGCACCCACCTTGCCACCCTCTTGCCGTTATGCAGGACCTCGAATTTTGCGCTCTGATACAAATGAACTCACTTTGAGAGTTCAGCACATATGTGCCCTATTGGGTATTCGCACTCTAATGCTTTGATGTACTCCAGCCAACATGCGACCCCAATGCATGTGAGTTGTGTTGTGCCCCATGACCGCCTCCAGACCACATTTGAACTGTGTTGTGCCTTATGGTCGCCTACTGACCACATTTGAACTGTGTTGTGCCTTATGGTCGCCTACTGACCACATTTGAACTGTGTTGTGCCTTATGGTCACCTCCAGACCACACTTGAACTGTGTTGTGCCTTATGGTCACCTACTGACCACATTTGAACTGTGTTGTGCCTTATGGTCGCCTACTGACCACATTTGAACTGTGTTGTGCCTTATGGTCGCCTACTGACCACATTTGAACTGTGTTGTGCCTTATGGTCGCCTCCAGACCGCATCTGATTTGCTGTGTGCCTACCTTATGTCACCAATGCCACATACTCGCCAATCTCCTGCAAGCAGCCCCTGCTATAGCATGCTATCCTGCCTCATCGCAATCATGTTCCCCTTTTGTGTCATGCAAAGTAACACACCTTGCAATGGCAATAGCTACACATCCCATAAAAATGGTCTAGCCAGGCCGGCCTGCCCAAGACATTACCCTATCATATGCCCCACACCATTCTTGCCTACCACTCCTGCCTTCCTCCCAGTCTCACAATCCGCCTCTCCGAACCATTACCACACATACTTTTCTGATGTCCCGGCTACCAAGCACCTAGATACCTCCAAGCGGAACCCTACCTATATAAGTACTTCAAACCCCACCTTTGGCCCTAGTACCTCCACAACTGCTGACCTTACTGTCTCTCGAACCACCACCCTCACCTTTATTGATCGTAACAAGAGACTCGGTGCCAGAACCCACCATAAGACTAGCATACCTCTTGCTAAGCGACCCAATAAGACTATCAATCACACTGCAATAGCTAGCAATTCCACCCTTTCCATTCCTAAAGGAGCTCTTCTAAATGTTAGATCACTAGTCGCCCATTCCATAGAAGTAGCCGACATTATTCTAACTAACAACTTGGACTTCCTTGCTGTTACCGAAACCTGGTTGCATGATGCTGCAGGTCCATCTCTCACCCTAGCCATACCGGACAACTATACCATCCTCAAAGCAGATAGACCCAACGCACGAGGAGGCGGTGTAGCTATCATTTTCAAGTCCTCGCTTAATATTAGACTAGCCTCGTCTCCTCCACTTAAATCATGTGAACTTCTCACATTCAAATTACAAACGTCCCCTAAGAGCACTATTACGATGCATTTAATTTACAGACCCCCGGGCCCACCAGGCTCATTTGAGGAAGACATCACCTCACTAGTTGCCGAAAGCTCCAAACTTTCAGCACAAATGATTATACTTGGAGACTTCAATCTTGGGTTTAATGACCCCCTCAACACCCCAGCCACTGCCCTGGCCACAGCATTAGAGGAGCATGGCCTCCAACAATTCTGCTCCAAACCTACCCACTCGAAGGGTAGAATCCTCGATTGGGTAACCACCCTTAACTGCAACATCACCATGAAGGATCCCTTACAGCTCGTATGGACTGATCATCATTTCCTCCAATTTGACATTAACACTAGTAACCTAGTGCACAACAAACCTGTTACTGCACCAGCCTGTCTAACTAGGAAAAAGAGTAACATCACAGCGGAAGCCTTAATACCCTTGGTGACCCCTATTCTGAACGCACTACCAGCCACAACTGACCTGAACCAACTAGTCAACGTCTATAATGATTCCATGGCCAAAGCAGTTGACACTATTGCCCCACTAAAAATGCGCAAGGGGAAACCAAAAGCGCACCTGAATACATGGTACACCCCAGAACTTAAACTCCTCCGGCAACAAAAAAGTAAACTTGAAGCACTATGGAAATCAGCGCCCTCAGCAATTAACAAAACGAATCTCACTAATATCTCCACCCTCTACAAAAATGAGATTATACGCGCAAAGAAAGAATCGCTCAACTCCAGGATCGCGCAGGAAAGTTCCAGCTCAAAGGAGCTCTTTAACATCCTAAAGGAATTAGAAAACCCCATTCCTTCCACGGATAGCTGCACTAAAGATAAACCATGGTGCACAGGGATCCAGAATGCCCTTGTTAACAAAATTTCAGGGCTCCAGTCTAAAATTGACAATAAACAACAACAACTCACTTATGATTCGACTTCCAGCCCCACCCCTCCCCCCCCTACAGCCACCAGCCCAGGGTTTACCTTCAAAAAGGTATCCATACCCGAAGTACAAAAAATTATAGCATCATTGAAACCCTCGAACTGCAAAGGGGACAGCTGTCCCGCACAGATCATAAAAGATGCTGCAAGGGATCTCTCCCCGTTCATTACAAAATTAATAAACCTGTCATTCTCTGATAACTTGGTACCCAGCAATCTGAAACAATCCTGGGTCCTACCGCTACTAAAAAAAACTACCCACGACCCAGATATACCCACGAATTACAGACCCATCACCACTGTCCCATTCTTACTAAAAATTCTTGATAGAGTGGCCTATCTACAAATCCAGGATTACCTCGAGACTAACCATTTACTAGGAATTCGCCAGTCCGGCTTTCGTCCACTACACGGGACAGAAACGGCCCTGGTTGATCTCAAGTGCCAGATAGACGACCTCAAACATAAAGGTAAAGCTGGCATCCTTCTTCTTCTTGACCTATCCGCTGCCTTTGATCTGGTTGATCACAAAATCCTGTGCAACCATCTGTTATCGGCAGTACACTTCTCCCACTCCGCAATTTCATGGATCCAATTCTTCCTGGACAATAGGACCATGCGGGTTTTCTCACCCCTAGCAGCTGCCGACCCTATCCCTATTACTTGTGGTGTCCCACAAGGATCTTGTGTGTCACCTACTTTGTATAACATTTTTACAAAGCCCCTATTCGACAAGCTGGACCATCTGGGTGTCACCTACACCAACTACGCAGATGACACCCAGATACTCCTCACCTTATCCGGCAACTATAATTCGGACGCCATTTGGATCAATGAAGTCTTCTCCATCATTCAGGCATGGATGGCCACACATGGCCTCTGCCTGAATGATGACAAGACTGAACTGCTCCTTGTCGGCTCACCCAACACCATTCGGAAACTTAGTCCCAGCTACACTAGCTTTACCATTGACGGCAACACCATCCCTATCGCCAAGAGTGTAAAAACCCTTGGTTTTTACCTCGACACGAATACTAATCTAGCCAAACAAATTAATATGACTGCCTCAGCCACGGCCTACACGGGCAAACTAATCAGGGCCTGTCTACCGTTGATTTCCACTAACAACTGTCTCACCTTAGCCAGAGCACTTATACAATCTAAACTAGATTACTGCAATAGTCTCTATGTATGTGCCAACAAAACGGTAATTAATAAATTGCAAGTTCTACAAAATAATGCACTCCGTGCCGCCCTGAATATTCCCAGAAGAGAACATATTTCGGCCACCAGAATTGCATGCAAATGGCTCTCCATCCAACAAAAAATAGATCTAAAAACCATCTGCCTCACCCATAAAGCACTCAACGGCCTTGCCCCTCCCTATCTCACTAACAAATTTACACTAAGACAGAACACTAGAACCACTAGATCCTCTAATACACTACAACTGACTGTGCCCAAATTCTCCCTCAAAAGAGCTGGTGGTTCCAGCTTCCCAGCTCTGGCTTCACAACTTTGGAATACCATTCCACTGGATATCAAATCTACACCCACCTTCCAGCCTTTCAGAACTAAGGTCATCACCTGGTTACTCAACAATTAACCTACCATGATTGAATGCATACCCTCTGCAAGAATGTATTTTGCACTATGTCAGAATATTATTGTCTATGCACTAATTGCTATCTTGTCAAGTATACCTTTGCTTCATCACTGTACAACTGTGCCCTACCCTGCCTGTAACTCGAAGCTTAAGCGCCCATATACCCTTGGGTCAGGTACGCTATACAAATTAATAAACAAACAAACAAACAAACAAACATTTGTAGCCGAACTTGTGACAGAAGACGAGCAGGTGCATGATTGCTCGAATTATGAGGAGTTTTATAACGAAATCCCGAGGGTAAGGGAGAATGCTCTAGCAGGGATAATGTTCTCTTTATTGACGGGTCTTTGAAAATAGATAAAACTGATGGAGAAAGGCATTCAGGTTCAGCTGTGGTAAGGCACAGAGCTAATGGGGAATTTGAAGTGGTAGCAAGTGTGAGAATACGTCTCACTTTTAAGCACAGGCTGCAGAATTGGTGGCGCTTATTGTTGCGCTGGAGACTCATGCAGAGCAGGAAGTGATGGTGTATAGTGACTCCGCCCACGTGATGTCAGGGTTAGCACTTTGAAAAGTAGGGGTTACCTCCGAGTGGATGACACTCCAGTGCAACACACTGCATTATTGGATAGGCTTATTAAGGCACTAAAATTCCCAGTAGTCATTGCAATAGTTAAGTGTGCAGCACATACTAAGAGAACTGACTTTATTTCACATGGAAATGAAGCTGCAGATGAAGAGGCCAAAAGCTTTGCATATTCATCTGATATTTTTAGTTTTGATACTTCTGGTGTGAAAGAAAAAATTGTCACAATTATGGTTGTAAGTCTAGAACGCAATTGAAGGAAGTTCAAGGTAGTGCTCCACAGGAAGAAAAAGAGCTGTGGACACCGACAGGTGTTCTTTATCCCCTTCTGAAGCGTTATGTTCACTGGTAAAGCAGTGATGCCTGTAGCCTTATTAGGGTAGCGTTCGAACAGCTACACTACCCAGAGCATGTAACTAGGGAGAGTCTCGCTGCGCTGCAGCTATTGCGTTGCATTTTATGTAGTGAATTGCACTGTATGTCAAAAGTTTACTGCCGGGCACACATTGTGAACAATTAGAGGAGTGAATCCTAGACCAAATGGTCCTTTTCAGCATTTACATATTGACTGTTAATATGCTTCAAGTATGTAGTGGATATACTTATATGAAAATGGTAGTGTGCCCCTTTTCAAGATGGATTGAAGCTGGACCATCCACACATCCTGATGCCACTTGCGCTGCAAAGTTTTTAGTCCAAGAAGTATTTTGTAGATGGGAAGTATGTGGAATGCTGAGAACCGATAATGGGCTGCATTTTGTTAATGAGGTTTTCAAGCAAATTAGTTTATTGTTTAGAATTAAACACAAGTTTTCCTCTGCTTATCACCCACAAGCGAATGAAATATGTGAGAGACTCAACAGCCTTCTCAAAGACAGAATCGCCAAGTTGAAATTAACACTAAAGAAGGGGTGGCTGTATTGTCTGCCCCTTGCATTATATGCATTGAGTAATCAGCCCGGTTTGGATCACCACCTCACACCCCAGGAATTAGTAACAGGGATGCGAATGTGGATGCCTCTGACTCCTCCATCGAGGACTAGGAGTGATGCCCAGACAACTGCAGAATTGTTAGAAAATGAGTTACATGCATATTTAAGATACACGATCGCTAGTATCTCTATCATTTCAGATCAACTCAGGCATAAGGGGTGTCGGTCTCAGGACACAGATGAAGACCATTCAACAACCGGATACCAAGAACTACCTGTTCCTAAACTATTTAGTGGAGATCTCATATTGAGACACAATTTCATGAGGAAGTGGCACAAGCCCGTTTTAGTGGTCCTTTTATAGTGGAGAATGTTACTCTATCAGCAGTAAAAGTTTAAGGAAGGCGTGTCTGGATACACCTTAACGACGTGAAGCCATGTGCTGGTTAGACCGGATAACACCCCCATCCGATCCAGAAGCAAGTTAAGAAGAAGCAGTTCAGTGCATGCAGAGTCCATCGATGACGAGGAAGAAGGACGCAAAGATTATGGAATGAATAAATGCAAGTGAGTATTTGGACTGCGGCTCCCCTGGACACTCTGTATAGATATTTTAGCAGGAAGTGAGAAAGTTATTGTTCTTGAGCCACAGGAATTTGTTGAAAATTGGACCTTAGGAAGTGCTGACAAAAATGGAAGTTGCCTGATCTGGAATTCCTTTTTGATGATTGGAAAAGGGAGCAGTTCCCAGATTTGTTTCTTACTGAGTTTTTCTTTGGGCATATGGTCCTGTCTGATGTTGATGTCCATAGACTTCTTCTTCCTGTGTTTATTTTTATACTCAGAGCTTGTCCTGCTCTTGTTGGGCGCAGTACTGATGTGCGCACTTTTGTGCAGGATCCTAAAAATGGCCCTGCGATTAGGAGATTATTGGCACCAATAATCGAGCACATTCAGCATCTACTTGAGCATTTAACGAGGCTGCCTCATTAAAACGTTTTTTTCCTTCCTTAAAAAATAAGTACACAGGCACAATGAGATGTATTTAGCATGATGCGGTTCCAGAAAGTGAGCAAACTCAACGACGTGTGGAGAGACATCATGGTGAGGCTTTATGTATTGGTGCATAATGTATATATGCACAGCATTTGTAATTGTCTTTCTATTTTTTATGATTCATGCTGCATATCTTGCAGGTTCTAAAAGGATAGAAGTCCCTTTGATTCTCCCCATTCCAGTGACCTATGCAGAGTTAGAGGTTGCAAGGAAGCCAAGACCATATGTGATCATCCCTACAACAGTGACACTTGTATGGTCACCTATTTCACTGACAAGTGTTCCTATGATTGTCCCTGTTTGAAAAATGTATACTGATGCATTTAATGAGATGTATATAAGAGCTCACCTGGCAAGAAAAAGGCCTAAGAGAAGTACAAAAGAGGACAATTATGAGTTAAATAATTATTTAAACAGTACACCTCATTTGGGGAACAACATGTTGTATCAACACATGAAAGAGCTAGGAAAGAGAACCTCTGAGGAGGATTGCTATGTTTGTGCTCTCCTACCTTATGCTATGGGAAAGACTAATATATGCATAGCTATGGAAATAGATGTCCAATCAGCTCATTTCTTAACTCACCTTGCACTCTGCCATACAAGAGGTCAATTCTCCAAGGTCAAAAAGCATCTTTAGTCTGCGCAACTGAATGGACAGTACCTGAGGAAGACGACTATGTTCAAGTTTTAAAGACAAGAGCAAGAGCACACACCAGAGATCATGTGATAAGATATGAACAGCCAGGCATGAAAGGAGCAGGAATCTGATGTGAAATAAATAAAAGCTCAATAGTCAAGAAAAGACTGATGAAGAAATACGAAGATGCAAGGAAAGAGGACAGGTGTTCATCTGGGGAACAGTACTTTCTCGAGATGGCTGGCAAGAAGACATAGTCGTATGCAGAGCTGTGGCAGTAACTGGACATCATAAACTAGTTATAGATCTAGTTGAAAATTGATGCAAACCTCTCTGGCTGAGGCTTGCATACCTGTAGACATGGGTCCAAGACAGAGGAGTCCCATTGCACAGTGCCTGTGGCTAGTGCAGAACTGTGCTTCAGAAATAATGTCACAAGGAAAGTTGGAGAAAACCAACAATGTTGGCGGATCTTCGATGTACCAGCAATGAAGGATGGGACAGTAGTGATAATGGACCACTACTGGGCCTGTGGATCCAGAGCATATATAAAGCTGCCCAGTGATTGGGAAGGACTATCGTCTATGGTGATTATCCATGTTCCAGCATTAGTGATTCCAAAGAGTGACCTGAACATTGGTCAGTTTCCAAAAGCAGATGCTCACCTAAGAAAGAGAAGATCTGTTGACCTCCTTGATCGAATGAAGAGGGGGAATTACTTCTCAGCTAAGTCCGCAGAAGCTTTTGATGACATTCCATATGAACACAGACTATTCAGCAAGACTGCTTTAGTTTTTGCAATTATCTTTATGCCTGGAATTCAGACAATGGCACATGCCAAATGGTGACAGATAATCAGATTGGAGCTTTTGCAGATGATCAATACTATGATAAAAGGATTCAATTTCAATGCTATCAAGGAAGAGCTGAGAGCCATACAACATATGATTCTCCAGAATAGATATGTTCTGGATATGATTGCAGCTATGGATGAAGGTGTTTGTGCCAAAATCGGAGAATCATGTTGCACATTCATACCTCCTCATGATGACGAGAATGACACCTTGACAGAGGCCAAAATGATGTTGACAAACTTGCAAGTTAAGATGGAAGATGAAGTGGAAGATATTGCTGATGACAGCTGGTTTGCGTCAATCTTCTCCTGGGTTCCACAATGGATGGCAAACATTTTCAAGTTACTTGTAGCCCTGTTAGTGACAATCATGTTTGGATTCTGTGTGGTTATGATTATAATCACACAGTGCAAAAAGACTGCATGGAAATCTACAGGAATTAAAACCATGATTGATGTTGAAGCTGGATTTAAACCAAAAGAGTTGGAAGATAAAAAAATCAGAGACTATGTAAAGGCCAGTATTCACAAACCCAAGGGAACAAAATTCCTGTATCCAAGAAACCACAAGAAGTATGTGGGAAGATGGATTTACTGCAGTCCCAATGGACGGTGCAGTCTTATGACCTAAAATATTGATGAGGATGTAAAGTCAGTGGGATGCTTGAAAGGAGTAATAAAGATATGAACTCCAAAGAAACATTTCTTCAGATGAGGATGTCTAGATGTGAAGACTGGTGGGTTGATGAATCGACCAGAGGGGGGAGTGTAGCGAAGGAGCCAAGTACCTTTACCGGATGTTTCCGCCCCTATTCAGCCTCTATGGTGGTAACCGGAAATTGCTACATGTGCAATACCAGTAAGAATGCCAATACAGTGCAAAGTCTTTCAAACAAGTTATCCATTGAGAAAACCCTATATGTATCCACGAAGAAATGAGGATCTTCTGAAGAGTTCCGTAAGAAGTGTAAAAATGAAAGAAGAAAGAACTGATGACGTCACATGAAGTTGAGGTGACACACACAGAAGATATATAAATGAACTAAGAACATAAACCTTATAGAACCTGATGGTGAAGTAAGGAAGAATGTAACATTTCACCCTCTGAATTGAATATTGCATGTGCAAAGAAGCACTGAAGAAAATGCAAAACCATTTTCCAATCGTACAGATGCAGTAACACAAGTAGATGAAATAATCATGAGGCTGGCTACATAGTGAATAGATTGCAGCGATGCGCTAATATGTATACATTGGAATGTATAGAATCTGGATGTTCCACAAACGCCCTTTAGCAAACTTACACTGCGTGAATGGAAGAAGTGGAAGTGTGGCGCAGCAGAGTAATAGCTAACGGTGAAGTAAGATTCAAGAAAGGCTTGCTTGGCCCAGAGTCAATGAACTCAAGAAGACACAAAAATGTGAGAAGTGAGCTCAGCTCCGGTTTGAGGTATAATGAAAACCATTGAGGGTGCCAAGGTTTTCCTCATTTACTGTTATTAAAATACAAGGAAGAGCTTGAAAATGTGGTGAGCATCACATACTGGATAAGGATAGAAAAGAGGAAAGTCCCACAGTGAATGACAATAATGCAGCAGCATTCAGCATTTTTTCAGGAAGACTTGGAGAAGTTGCCAAGCATCCTTTGGGCCACAGGCCCTTATGACGTAGGTTTATTCAACAGAATAGGGGAAGTTAAATTAAAGCTGTAGCCAGGAGCGATTTTACCTCGAGCAAAACAGTATCCCATGTCTCGAGAGGCTAATAAAGGTATATTTCAAACCATTTCACCACTGATGAAAAAAGGGATTCTGGTGCAATCGGAATCATTGTGTAATACTGCGGTGTATCCTATCAAAAAATCTAAAGAAGGGTTGTGGAGATGTATACCAGATATGAGACCATTTAACCAGATGGTAGATGCAGAGGTTCCTCCAGTTCCTAATCCGGTGGAGATACTATGCAGTATCCTGGTGGAATCTCGATATTTCACGGTGATCGACTCCAAAAATGTGTTTTTCTCAATCCCGTTGCACAAAGACTCACACGACTTGACATTCTTTACGTTCCATCAAACACGACTGAATCATACTAGGCTGCTCCCGGGGAACTGTGAGTCACCATCGATCTTTAACAGAGTCCTACAGATGGACTTAGGCAATATTGATCTTAACAGTGCGATGATCCAATACGTCAATGATATTTTAATTTGTAGCACATTGGAAGATGAGTGCAGACAATATTCTATTCAGTTGATGACTATTCTAGCAGATAAGGGATATAAGGTAGACAAGGAGAAGTTAAAATACTGCCAAGAAGAGGTGTTATACATAGGGCAGCTGATTTCACATGAAGGAAAGAAGGTTACACCTGAAAGAGCTGAGACGATTATGAAAACCTCAAAGACAATTACAGTAAACACATGCAACCATTTTTGGGGTCATGCAACTATGTTAGCTGGGTGTTAAATTACACTACATACTCAAGACCCCTTTTGCAAGCTTTAAAGAAAGCACAAGTGGACAAAGTAAACATATAATGGACTAAAAAAATGGAGGAGGGGTTTGAGGAGCTGAAAAAAGCTATTTGTTCAACCCCTGTTTTAGGAATTCCAATTGAGGAATTGTATTTGTTTTTGCACACAAATGGGACAGACATGACATCAGTGCTTGCACAGAGAACTACACTGGGGTACAAGCCTTTAGCGCATTACAGTGGGATTTTAGACACAGTTATGAGAGGACAATTTCCCTGCAAACAATCTTTAGATAATGCTGCGTTCACAATTGAGAAGTCTACAAGTATTATTATGGGCTACCCCATGACTCTCTTCATGGAGCATGTACTATTTGCCATTTTACTGAAACCCAAAGGCACATGACATCCCAAAGAGCATCAGCTTATGAGGTAATGATTTCGAACCCAATGATTAAGATTCTAAGATGTAAAATAGTGAATCCTGCCATGTTTATAGCTGAGCCAATAGAAGAAGGCTATCATGTGCATGACTGTGCTAATTATGTTGAATTTGATGATGATATACGCTGAGTGAAGGAGAATGCTTTGGCGGGAGCAGAAATTTTCTTTATTGATGGTTCTTCGAAAATTGATCAGACTGGTGGGGAAAGGCATTCAGGCACTGCAGTAGTAAGATACAGATTAAATTGAGAATTTTAAGTGGTAGCAAGTGCAAGGCTACATCTCACTTTCCAGCACAAGCAGCAGAATTAGTAGTGCTTATTATCGTGCTCGAGAAACCCAAAGGGCAGGAAGTGACATACAGTGACATGATGTAAACTGTATACGCAGGATTAGCACATTGGAAAAAGATGGCCTACCTCTGTTCGGACGGCACTGCAGTGCAGCATGCATCCTTATTGGACAAGCTTATTAAGGCACTACAATCCCAGTGGCCATATTGGTCGTTAAATGGGCAGCGCATACTAAGCAAACTGATTTTATCTCTTATGGGAATGAAGCCACAGATGAAGAAGCCAAAGGGTTGCATATTCCCCAGATATTTCGAATTTTGATACTGAGAGTATTAAAGAAAATGTAGTTACAACCATGTTAGTGCAAGAAGTGTTTAATACATTGTTGCTAACCCAACAAATGGATATTCAAGGGAGTGCACCACAGGAAGAGCAGGAATTGGAGAAACGAAGGGGGTGTTCTTTATCCCCCACAGATGCATTATGGAAACAAGACAGCACTGGAAAGCCAGTGATGCCAGTAGCATTGTTAAAGGTCACGTTTGAACAGCTGCATTATCCCATGCATGTAACTAAGGAGAGTCTTGCTGCTACAATCACGGAAGACTGGTTCATTCCGAATTTGTTGGAGCACGTTGCGATATTTATGGTAAACTGCATCAAGTGTCAGAAGTTTACTGCTGGGCATACACTGAAAACAATTAGAGGGGAATGGTCCATTTCAGCATTTGCCTATCAACTATGTCGATATGCTGCAAGTATATAATGGATATAGGTATCTATTAGTCGTGGTGTGTCCCTTTTCCAGGTGTATCAAGGCAGGTCCATGTACACACCCTGATGCCACTTGCGCAGCAAAGTTTTTAGTGCACAAAGTCTTCCCGAGATGGGGTGTGTGTGTATGAAGTGCTGAGATCTGGCGTCGAGCCACATTTTGTTAATGAGCTATTTGAACATATAGTGCTTCTATTGAATATAAAGCATATGTTTTCTTCCGCTTATCACCCGCAAGCAAACAGAATATGTGAGAAACTCAATGGCCTCCTTAAAGAAAGGAATGCCAAGATTACATTGACTTTGAAGAAGGGGTGCTATATTGCCTACCTCTAGCTTTATATGCCCTTCAGAATCAGCCCGGATCAGACCACCACCTCACCCCTCATGAACTAGTGACAGGGCAGTGTATGATAACGCTGCTTACACCTCCATCTAGGAGTAGAAGTGATGAATATCTAAACCTTAAGTGATGAGATACACAACTATTTGACATGTATGACCTCTAGCATTTCTTTCATTTCAGATCAAGCCAAGCACAAGGGGGTTGGTTTCAGAACACAGAAGAAGACAATTCAACAACCAACCCAATTCAACTATTATCGGCATTTAAGTTATATGTTGGAGACCTAGTTCACATTAAAAACCTTACTAGAAAGTGGCATGGGCCACGATTCAATGGTCCCTTGTGCGCTGAGAATATATCCCCTTCAGCTGTAAATATCCAAGGAAGACAAGCTTGGCTTCACCTGGGTGATGTGAAAGCCTATAAATGTGAGACCCATACTCACACCATTACTGATCCAGAAGCAAGGCAAGAAGAAGAATTTCAGCATGTGCAGACTCAATCGATGATGAAGAAGAAGGATGATAAAGCAACTACCAGCTGATAATACAGATTTTTTATTGAACTGATATTCAGTAGACACAACTTATAGATATTTTAGCAGGAGTTAAAGACTTGCCGAGAATTTTAGGAATTTTGAAAATGAACTTTTAGGAATACATTGAAGTATCAAAGTTATGCCTAAATGTCAGTCTTGATCATTTCGTGGTGAATATCTGTTCTAAGCAGCTAACCATATGGGACGTATCGACACTGATGTTCATCGACTTGTGCTTGCTGTCTTTGTTTTTATACTTCAAGCTTATCCTACTCTTGTCAGAAGAGACATTGATAGTCTCACTTTTCTAAAGGATCTTAAAAATGGCTCAGTGATAAGAAGGCTTCTCATTGCAATAATTGAGCAGATTTTACAGTTGCGAGTATAAAGAAATGTGATGATTGTATTAAAGATGAGAAATGTAGAGGCCGGCACAGTTCTACAGAATGAACAAGTACAACAAGTATCAGGATGCTGCGAGAAATTGATGCCTATGTTTTTGTGCATAATATATGCCTGTACGATTACTCTCTTTGTCTTTCTGTTCCTCATGTTTCACAGTCTCTATCATGTTAGTACTTCCACTGAGGTAGAGGTCGCTATGGTTCTTCCTACTGTGGGAACTTCCTTTGATATACTTCATGAATGGTACAAAGCTTCTAAAATATACAGGAGATGCAGAGGAAGATAATGAGGGGATAAATACCTATCTAGATAATGCACCACACTTGGTTAATAACATGTGGTACCAGCACATGAGGGAAGTTCAGGGGAAAAACATCTAAGGAGAGTTGCTACATCTGCGCTCTCATCCTCTATGCCATTAATACTTTCTTCTCTAGAGAAGTCCCAGAACACGATGCAAGGTGCCGCATTCATCTTGCAGCAAGTATGATCAGAGGGCAATTTCAGGGAAGTAGGGCCACTTTACGATGGAGATTGAAATGGTTGTTTCCATTCCAGGATGATAAAATCAAAACTACACAGATGGAAAAGGAACCTGGATGGGAGAGCAAGATGCTTGTGTATCCTGCAGCAGGACAGGAAGAGGTAGTCATTGAAGACATGAAGAGAATGGATTGCCCTGATATAACAGAAATAGCTGGATTGCCTGGATGTTGGGAACAAACTCAAGTCTTTGTCTATGGACGAGTGAAGTCCAAAGAGGGATGGGAAGAAGGTCTGATGTCCTGTGCAGCTAATCTACTGAAGCCAGAATATGTACAAGAGGTGAAGTGAACAATGGATGTTTGAAGTCATGGGCAAAACATGCCAAACTACTGACATGGGTACAATCAGGTCCAATGGTTATGATCCTATTGGCAAATGCGATATTGCGCTTCCGAAGACACAGAAAGAAGCATGTGGGAGATAACAAAGGCTGCAAAACTACAGTTGATGTTTCCAGGATGGGAGAAGTGACAGCTGTCCTCATGGATTGATATTGGGCTTGTGGGTCTAGGGCCTACATGAAGCTGCCCAAGGATTGGGGAGGAGCGTGTTCCTTGGTGCTTATTTGGATTCCAGCATGTGTGGTTCCTCAGAGTGACGTGTACATTGGAGAATTTCCAAAAGTAGATGCCCATTTGATAAAAAGAAGATTGCTTAAATTTCTCAATCGAACCAGAAGAGAGAATTACTTCTCTGCCAAGTCAATAGAAGCATATGACTCCATTCCTTATGAACACAGGTTGTTCAGCAAGACTGCTTCAGTATTTACGACTCTATCGAAGCCTGGGATCCAGACGATGGCCAATGTAAAGTAGTTGCAGATTACGAGATGGGAACTTCTGCAGACAATCAACACCCCCCTAAAGGGAGTCAATGCTATCAGGGAAGAGCTGAAGGCCATATGACCATTGACCCTGCAGAACAGATTTGTCCTTGATATGATCAAAGCGATGGAAGGAGGTGTGTGCGCCAAAATCGGGCCATCATGTTGCACATTCCTACCTTCTCACAAAGACGAGAATGTGACCTTGAAAGAGGCCATAATGTTGCTAATGAACCTGCATAACAAGATGGAAGATGAGACAGAGGACAGGACAGATGACAGTTGGTTTGCTTCCATATTCTCATGGATTCCGCATTGGATGGCAAACATATTCAAGTTTCTTTGAACAATATTGGTGATGGTGATGTTTGGATTCTGTGTAATCAGAATAGTGATCGCCCAATGCAAGAAGACTTTACTTTTCTTTACTTTACTTTACATTTATACTGTGCACCATGGACCCTAAGGATTTAGGGCTCACACAAAACAGAACACCGTAGCAGTCCTAAGTGATGGAGGGTGCATCTACACCCGACGGGAACCAGAAAAAGACACCCGACGGGAACCAGAAAAAGAGAACTACAAAAAAAAGAAGGTCCTAGCAGAATAGAAAGTTTTTTAATTTCTTTTTGAAAAGTACAGTAGACTTAACATCCCTTAGATGCAGTGGGAGTGAGTTCGATGATCTTGGGACAACATAAATAAAAGCTCCCTTCAAGACTTTGCTAGTATTACAGCGGGCGTCATCAATTGGTCGGTATTATTAGAGCTTGGAGCTCGAAGGCTCCATCGATTGGTTGGTATTATTAGATCATGGAGCTCAATGGCTCTGTTTCTCCACCAGGCGATCCTTCAAGTAGGTTGGCATGAGTCCCATGTGACATTTGTGGATAACTAATAGCATCCGATACTGAACTCTGGCCTTCACTGGGGACCAGTGCAGAATGTGCATTGGGTCCGACACATGGTCTCTCTCTCTTGAGGCTTTTGACCACACTGACTGCACTATTCTGAATAACCTGTGGCTGGTTCCAGTCTGATTGTGGAATGTCAATCAAAAGACTGCAGCAATAATCAATCTTTGAGCCTACTATGGCCCTAGCTATCATCTAAGCATTTTTTTTGAGAGATGAGCGGCCAGAGGTGCGCACGTAGTTTTATTTAATACGTTGATGCAGAAACCAAAACTACTAACCTGTACTTCCATATTAAGGTTCTGATCCAGAATTATGCCTAGGGTTTGATTTTCTTTCTGATCTCAATCTTGTAGTCTGCGATGGAAAAACAACTATACAGTGGACCTAATTTCAAAATCTTTTTCTTTGTGCCCACCAATATAAGTTTGGTCTTCTCCTTATTTAGCGCAAGTCCATTCTGTACCATTCAGGTTTGAATGATATCTTAAACCTTATTGATATTGTATTCATCCTCACTATGTGAGCCTGTTAGCGGGATGACACATTGTGTGTCATCCGCATAGATGGCAAATGTAATACCCTTGTGCACCAGTAAATCAAAAAACAGAACCGTGAAAACATTATAAAGTGAAGGGGAGACACATGCTCCTTGCGGCACGCCATATGATAAAGTTACTGGCCTGGCCTCAGCTACCCCACTAACAACTCTGCATTGTCTATCACTCAAAAATGAGGTGATCCACTGGGCAGCATTCTCTGAAAATGTCGCCACTTCCTTCAACCTGGTGATCAGAATAGAATGATCCACCAGGTCGAAGGCCGCAGAGAGATCTAAAATCATAAGAAGCGAGGCTTGCCCATTATCCATGGTCTCAAGTAACTTGGATTTGAAATCAAGGAGTGTGATTTTGTCTGAAACCTGACTGAAATGTATTTAAGATCTGATAGCGGTGAAGATAGGAGGATATTTGATTGTATGTCACCCAATCAAATATCTTTAAAGGAAATTGGTACGCTCACCTGGCTCCCATAGGGGCGTCGATCTGAATTGGACAGATGCGGTCGCCACCAATGTGATGCGTAGTGCCGAAATGATGGACTGGACTGGCCCACCTAGCTTCGTTTGCTTGGCCCGTAGGAATATTCTTCTGCAAATGGGGAAAGGGAATTAACCACCCGCAGAGTTGAGCGTTAACCCCCCCCCCACTCCGCTGCTCTCCCCACTGATCACCTTTGATGTCCCCTCTTATAGTCTCACCTGATGGTTTGGAAAGATGAGTTCTCCATCCTGCATTGAGCGGAGGGGCGCGTAGATAACCAGTTGCTTCACTGGCTCGAAGGAATTGGTGAGTTCCAGAACAATATTGACTCTGAGATTCCTGGCAAGACGCCGTAAGTATGTAGTTCGTAAGAGTTCAAATGTCTGACTTTCACTCTTGTCCGATTCCTTGCAGGTTGCAGCTTGACCCTAGCGAAGAGTTCCTCGTGGCAACCGGTAATATTCAGGTAAGGATTTGTATTATCCAACACAGTTCGATAAAATAATGTCAATATGTAAGCTGTTGCTTTCTCCCTTATTCAGGCGCTGAGAGAAAGTGTGAAGTCTCGGGGAATAATGCCTCTGGCGGTAAAATCAGGTAAGTCTATTGTGGAGAGGAGGTTTCTCCTTGTTTGTCCCTTTGTTTCACCTTGCTGTCCTTTTGTTTCCCCTTAGGGGCTGGGGTTCGGCGAGGATGCAGTGGAAGCTGCGCCGACCCGAGAAGAGGAATAGTACTCCCAGTGGTAAAATCAGGTGAAGTCTATGGGGGGGGGGTAACTAATATTGCCTCTGTGTATTCCCTTAGCTCACCTTGCTGTTCTTGTCTTCCCCTTAGGTGCCGGAAATGTGGCGGGAGCATGCAGAAGGATGCGGTGGAATGTGAAGACGCTGCAAAGGCTGATGAGTTCAGCGCAGTCCTGCAGCAGGCGAGGCGATGCGCAATAAATAACTTCTTTCTTCCAGCTCGAAGGCGCGATGGATCGGGAATTCAGGTAAGGATCAAAGGTATTGCTCTTGTTCTAACCTTTTCTCCTTCTTTCTCCCTTTTTCTAGGAGATCCAGACTCGAGGCGGGCGTGGCAGAAGACTGGATGCAGACTTGCAGGCATGGTGAGCGTTACGCTGCTGGTTGCAGAATAACGCGAAGCGTGTGCTGCTCTTTGGACGTGGTTTAAATAGCCTCCAAAGTAGACCCAGGTAAGTATTCCTCTCCAACCCCACCCGAGTAAAAAATAGTCCCTAGGTAAAGTTGTCCCTTCCAAGCCTCTTTTGGCTTGGAGCTCTTGCAGCATGGTCTGCATCAGGTAAGTTTGCAGCATGGTCTGCATCAGGTAAGTTTTAATCTATGAGCCTGGCCCATGTGGCGCCAAGACTGACTCTCCATATGAGCCTGGTGCCATAGACGCCAGGACTGCACCCAAATATCCCCTAGCAGGGGTTGTTGGGCTTGCTTGGAATAACTTGATGCCTGCTTCCTGGGTTGCTGGACTTGGTCTGGATCCCTGGGGTTAGGCATCATGACAGAAATTGACTATTCATAATGGGCCTATAATGTGTCACAGTGAATTGACAAATACCTCATTTCTTTAGGAGGGGAGTAATACATGCTTTTTTTAAACCCTCCAACACATGGTTTTCCTCAAATGAGGCTTTCACAAATGTACACAGGGCGGGAATCAGCAAAGGCGAACATGCTTTAATAATCATAGATGAACAGGGGTACCCCTTGCATCTGGTAGATTTAAGATGCGTAATAACCCTATATAAATCTAGTTCAGAGATCAGAGAAAAGTTAAAGCACTGCTGAGAGACAGATTCACCCTGAGTCTTTAGCTGCTTATTAACTGTAAGTTTCTTGGCCTCTGTGTCTTTTTTAATTTGTCCTAATTTTTCCATCATGGCAGCTTGAATTGAGCCACACCAGGCATCATCTTTCAGCAAGGCATCCTTCCTCGGACCCTTGGAGATTCCTGTTCTCTTAGGATCTTAAACAATTCCTTGCTTTCTGAGCTTGAGTTTCTCTTTTTTAGCAAGCAGAGTTGTTGTCTTATATATCTTAGCCACTTCTCTATGCATACAAGATGGTGAAGAAAGAGTAGGAATGAAGATCATGATCGATGTCGAATCTTGGTTTGGACCCAAGGAATTGACTGATGAAAATGTCAGAAAATGCATAGAGGCCAGCATTGTAGCACCTGAAGGAACAAAGTTTCTGTATCCAAAGAAGTATGTGGGACGATGGGTCTATTTTAAACTGAATGGACAGTGCAACTACATGATCTGAAGTGTAGATGAGCATGTCAAATCAGCTGGCACCCTGAAGGGGTTGATGAAGTTCTGGACTGCCAAGAAGCATTTTTTCAAAAGAAAATATCAAGAAGTGGAGACCATTGAAGAGGTGGTCGATGACTCAACCAAAGGGGGGGAATGTAGAGGAGCAGTTACATGACTCTGCAGGAAATCCTGCCCCCCTACCACCAAGAGTGCCAAGTTCTATTCATTTAAGTCATTTAAATGCTGCAAAATGGACCAAATCGTGGTCTCCTGTCACATGAGTCAAAAATGGAAAAGAGTTGAGCTTGGAGTCCTAGAACAAGTAAAGTGAGTGCTTGCACTCCCATATATTCCCAGAGCCAAAAATGCCTTGCAAGGCTAAGTTCAAAGGCAAACTTCATGGCAGAAGGCATGGGTGATGAGAGATGTTGGGCTAATTGGGTGGGGAGGTACAGTCAAGTGCCAACTAATTATAGAGGGCTCTATAATGACTGGCCTTATACTTTAAAAACCAATGATAAACTGTGTACTTAATAGTGTTGTAGATGACATGTCTTTAGAGGTAGGCATAAATTGTCCACCTAACAGTAGATAGCTAATCACAATTCCAGCCCTCATAGAAAGCATACTTAGATATTCCCCGCGAACATATCACAATCCCTCATAGGATTTTCCGCATAGTATGATGTCACGTGTGTCGTTTTTTCTGTATATAAGGATGTTTTTATGAGAAATGCACTGAGAGCTTGAGCGAACATCCATTTATGTCAGCTGTAACTCCCTGCTGTAGCTAATTCTTAATAAAACAGCACCTTTGCCATCTTCCTTTGTTGGTTTGATTATTTGGTGTCAGAGTAATTCTGCATCCCCATCCATTGCATGCATGATACTGCTCACTTTCTTAACAAAACTTTACTACTCAGTTCATTTCTTCCATGAGTCTCTGGGGCCTGTTCCTTACCCGCAGGGGCGTCTCCATCAGGTTTAGCTGCCGATGGACATTCCCCTCGTGCATGGGTGAACTCACCTGTTATTCACTGGAGTCCTCTCCATTTCTTTCATAAGGAGCATCCCACTGCTGTGGATCAGAGTCCTCTTCTGGAGTTTTTGCCATGATGATCACAGGCATCTTCTTGAAGTGCGAGGAATTTTGGGTCACCTCTCTCCTTTCCCCTTCAGCAGTGATGAGAGACCCTTTCAGTGGGATGACAGTCAGTGGTTCCTTTTTGAATGTGGCGGTGTGTTTGTGGGTCTGGAGCTGGCACACTATCTTGGCATCCCCCCACCTCTAGATCATTCTCAAGAGCTCTCCTAACCACACCAGCTCGCTCCTTCATACTTTCCTTGGCACTAATGTCCCACTCCCACATCTAATGGTCTCCCTCATAGCCCTCCCATGGATCTATGACATGCAGTATTCTTGTCTGTATATTCTGCCCAAACATCAATTATTATGGTGCTTTTCCAGTGGGTCTGTTGGGTGTTTTGCGATAATCATGCAGTAGCTGATATAAGATCTTTTCACTAGGCTCTCCATCAAGTGTGCAATTTGCACATTTTTCTTGTTGTTCCAGATAAAGACATCCACCGTTCCATTGGCCTGTGGTCGTAACAGTGTAATTTGTCTGTGGGTGACACCCACATGTTCTGCAAATGTTTTAAAATCCCACCCCGTGAAAGGTGGTCCATTATCGGATTTGACTACTCTCGGTATCCCGTATGTGGCGAACATCCTGTCCAGCACCAGTATGGTGTGGCAAGCAGAGGTGGAGGGCACCCATTGTAGATCTGGGAATCGAGAGTATTCGTCCATTGCCACAAATATGTATTAACCCCCTTCCAGAGGAACAAAGAAATCAAGTGCTATCTCGTCCTATGCTTTTTCTGGTAGGTCTGTCATGCACAATGGCTCAGGTTGTGTGTGTGGGCTGATGACAGCACACATGGGACATTGTCAGAGAAGCGTCTCCACCTGTGCATGCAGCTGCAGAAACCATACTTTCTGCTGTAGCATCCTCTTAGTGGACACAATCCTGTGGTGTCCCTCATGTGCAAGCTCCAAAATATTCCTTTGTAGTCTCTGGGGAATGACTATTTTGGCTACTTTGAGTAAAAGCCTTTCTTCAGATCTGGCCAGTCACTGCCACCAAGCTACTGAGATCTTTTTGAATTTCTGGGTTGGCGCACACACCCTCCGGCTTGGCCTGCCTCCATTGACCTGACTCAATGCACCTGAAGATGATTTGCATGGCCTGCTCATTTTCAGTTTCCTGTGCGATGTGTGTCAGGTCAACTCCCTTTGGGGTAGTTGCATGTAAGAAGTAATGTATATATTGATCTGCAATTGAGGGTGTAGGAATGGGGCTCTTGCACGGATATCTAGATCTGAAATCAGCAGGGTTGTCATCCTTCCCTTGGCAATGAATGATGCAGAAACTGTAGTCCTGCAGTCTCAAAGTCCACCATGAAATTCTGGGGGGCATTTTTGCTTGAGGGTTCCCATAGATGAAAAGCAGGTCCTGGTGGTTCGTGACCACTGTGAAGGGATTCCCATAGAGGAATAAAGGAAATTGTTTGCAGCTCCATACTATGGCCAGTTCTTCTTTTTCAGCCTGCTTGCTCGGTCCTCAAAAGACTTCTACTGGCGTATGAGACAATGTGACAGGCCCCGCTGTCCCGAGATCAACCTGCGTCAAGATAGCGCCCAACCCTACGGTGCTGGGGTCCACAACCAATTCCATCTCCCTTGAGCTATTGAAGTATGCCAAATTGTCTCAAATGCCTGTTGACATGCATCCTCCTACACAAACGTTGCTGGGGGCTGGGGGGGTCTGCCTCGGTGAGGGTGGTCACCTTCTCCGGATCCAGGGTCATGCACTGCACAGAGAATTTGTGTGCAAAGAAGCGAAGAGTGTGCTTCCTGAACTCACATGCAAACTCTTGCGAGGCTGTTATCGTGTTGTTCCTGATCTTGTCCGAACACTAGAATGTCATCATTGTAATTTAAACAGTTGGGTATATGCTTTATGACATTATGTATTTCCAGCTGAACATTTTCTGCAGCCGACGAGACTCTAAAACTGAGGCATTTGTATCTGTAGAGTCACAGATGAGTAACACATGTAGTTATGTATCTGGACTCTTTGCTCAGTTCCAGCTTATGATATCCTTTGTTAAGGTCCAGTTTTGAAAATACTGTGGCACCATTCTGCAGACGGACCATGTCAGTGATCCATGGAGCTTGATGACACTCTCTCAGTATGGCTTCATTCAGCTGGCATATATCTACACATATTCTAATGTCCTGCACGTCCTTAGTAGGCACTGGAACTATTGGCAACACCCACAAAGTAGGACATACTGCGGGCTCTATGAAGTCTGCATCCAGTAATTTGTGTAACTTCCTCAAACATGATTGTATTGGGCCACTGGTGGTGCAAGTTGATCTAGTGATTTCTTTGCTTTCCCAGACCCTTCAACAGTGTTGGGAAAAGTTGCTCAATCTTGGCTGATGAATCTAAGTATATGTGAGCCATAGGTCTGTAGAGTACATGTATGAGGCCGATGTCTATGGTGGCTTTGAAGCTTAGGATGTACCCACTGCCCGTTGCGGATCCAATACATGCATGGGTATCCTCTTTGTCTGTGTTTTGTATCTGCACTGTGCCATGAAGTATCCTTTGCAAGGTAGTGGAATTTCCAAACCATATGAGTAGATGTTTACCTCTGCTGATCGTAGTCGTGGAGCAGTCAGGAGATTGTTGTAAACCTCTTTGCTTATGATATTTACCGTAGCTCCTGTGTCTACTAGGAATTCAACTCCCATGTCATTTACCTGGAGGAGCAGTATCAGAATGTGTGCTTTAACCATCAGGTTTCCCAGTGCGCAGAGCTAGCCTCTTTTCCATGGTTCTTTACTAGGGTGTTCTCTTCGTGTCGAGTCTTCTTCCGACAATGTGCTGGATCTGCTGTCCATCTGTCACTGTTCAACCAGGTAGCAAACTTATCTTTTGGGTTTTCTCCTGGACCTGTATACTGTTGTCTTGTTAGACCACCATTCGACTGCTGCTCTCTCCTGTGGCTTTCCTTCTTCCCTTCTGTCCCTCTGCCTTTGATGAGGTGGCTCATAGGGTTGGCTTGCTGTTCCCGGGGGACTCTGCATCTGTCTAGCCTTGCCTTGCGTTGGTCTCCCACCATTTACTTTGCCTCGTGCTTGACTGCAGTACATTCGACACACAGCTTTGAAGTGGTTGCCCCCCCGCCACAAGTGGAGCATTGTTGTCCTATGGCTGGGCAGGCACCTTCATGTGGAAACTCATATCCACATCGATAGCAGAATGGTTATACATTGCCTTTGATTGGGAGCATTGTCTCCAGTTTGTGGACATTTTTCCCATTAGAGATCTTGATGTCACTCAGACCCTCCACTTGATCTTGCCAGGCGTAGGATATCTTCCAGCGATTGAGATTTCTCTAGCAACCTCTTTCTAAATTCAGCAAATTTGCACACTGCAATGATCTGGGATCTTAGCGCTTCGTCATTCGAGTTGTTTTTTTAAATCGCAGTGTTTATACTGTATACTGCATACTGAAGTAGAACTATTTGATTTGAATTGAAATAGATGTTATTGTCCTTTTTGCTTTTGTGAAGGTTCTTGGGAACCATATACAAATAAAGCAAAAATAAAAATAAATCGTAGTGTTTAAGTCGAATGTGTAAACGCATCACATATGTGTCCTTTGACTACCCTTTTTGTTGCTTTGTCATGTGGAACACATGCCGTTCATAGTCCACATTGGTGTGGGGTGTGAATCGGTGAGAGCTGTCTTGAGGTTGGTGTAGGTGTCCGTGGATCCAGTTGGCAGTTCGTACACAATGGGCCTCATTACAAGGTGGGCGGTAAGGGATTACCGGTACCAGTAAGGACACCGGTGCCGGTAATCCCTTACCACCCTATTCCGAGGTCCCTTAGCGGGTCCCTTCCTCAATACCAGGCGTTATGGAAGGGACCGTTAAGGGACTTCAGAGCTAAACACAGGCCCGCTAATAGCAGGCCCGTTATTAGCTCCATCCCCATTCCCATTGAGCCCTATGGGGGCTCGATTGGGAATGGGGAATGGTTCCCGGAATGGGGACTTACCAGGTCCTCCAAGGTCGGAATGACCCGGTAAGTCCCTATTCCGGGAACACGGACCCGGAATGCAGTAAGGGGGTAGCCATGGCGGTAATAGCGCCATGGCTACCTCCTACCTCGTAATGAGGCCCAATGTCTCACACATTTGGGCCCGTGGACAGGGCTGTGCTATTTGTCTTCTTCCAAAGGTCCAATAGCCTTGATGTAGACCTCGAAATTCCTCATACATCTTCTCCATCTGGGACCCAAACTGCTGGTTTCCAATAGGTCAAAGTGAATGGGTAATTGTGTGAAAAGAATTGTCTTGTAGCCTGGAGGGCAGTGCTGCTGGTGGCGTGACAGGCACTGTCAGTTCCTCCTCTTCTGACATAGTGATTCTGTGGCTGGCAGTGGGGAAGTGTAGTGTGGTCTTTCCCTGGTTGGGATGTGATACTTTTGCAGCAGGGAACTCACCTTTGTCATGCCTACCCGACTTGTGGCTTTAATATTTACCTGGAAGTCTTTTGCCCTGTTGTGATGGCAGATGAAACGCCTGTATGGGGGTTGCTCAGTGTCTTCTCAAGCTGCAGCAGTGTAACAATGCCCACTGTGCACTGACCTTTTTGTTGTATTTTCTTTTATTTCGCCGTGATGAAGCAGAGTCCTGAGGGGCCGTGGAGCCTTCCGCGTGCATTTACAATCACACGCACGTGTGAAGAAAGAGAAACACGAAGTGCGGAGGCAGCTCGGGACTCGCAGTTGCTCAGGCAGTTATGAGCGCCACCTGCTGCGCCGTGCCCGGATCACCACTCCGGCCCCTTCCTTCATGCAGCAATGATTCTCGGGCCGCTCCGCCCACTGAAACGCTATCTACCTATTCCTAATACACCTCCTGCGGATCTTCCAGCGTGGGCTCCAAACACGCACAGATCGACCCCTTCATCGCAACTTTGATATCCATCAGGATATATGCCATTCACCTGCAGAACTGCCCACACGACTCCTCATTCATGAAAACGACACAACGACGAGCGGATACAAGCAAAGGGTACAAACACACGTCTTTATTCAAGCGTGTCCCTCACTCTTGATAGGGGCCACCGCGAAAGATCTGGCGAAATGCCAAGTAATTCAAAATGACGCGGTCAGACTGGTCAAAAATCTGAAAAGAGGGGACCATGTTACAAACCAGAGGAGATCGCTGCATTGGCTAAAAATGGATGAGCGGATCAGATTTAAATCTCTCACGCTCGTCCACAAGTGCCTATATGGCAGGGCCCCTGGCTATTTAAAGAACTGTATAGTTCAATATGTGCCACAAAGAAGTCTGAGATCAGAAGGTATAGGCCTGTTGGTCATCCCCAAATACAGAAGAAAATCGGGCCTGGGCAGAGCTTTTGTGGTACTGGCTCCCCATATGTGGAATAAACTTAAGACCCTTATCTTTCAGTAAGAAGGTCCCAGAGCCCCTCTTTCTCAGTTAGAACGTTTTTCATCAGGTGTATATTATACACACGCTAGGCTAGGTTGTGGACTTGTTATGTGTCTTGTTTGTCCTAAGCGCCCTGATGCCTTCAGGCTACCGGCGCTATACAAAACTAAAATACATACATACATACTCTAACAAACTTCTCCTCATCCGCTTTCCCTCTCCCTCTCCCCATGACCCGGCCTACCCCTCACCATGTGACATGGGTGCCAGCTTCACAAAACATCACACGCATTCTCTTTTGAATTTCTCTTTCTCTTCCCTAATCTCTGTTTTGTGACCCACTGCTTTTGGGGACTGTCTCCTTTTCTTCTGTGTGGAAATGTTTTTCTAATTCTATTTAAAATGCGTGTGTGCTTCGAAGAGGACAATTTCACTTTCTCTATCTTGTCTCAGAGGTAATTGCTTTAAATAGCTGTGTCTCGCAGGACTCAAAAACAAATACTCACCTGTCCTGTACCTTTCACTGTTACACGTTACTCTCTGCACAGAGCGTGAAAGGCAATTTATTCACACTGTGTACATGTCAGCCTTCTCCTGCTCCTAATGGGAACCTCTGCTTCAGCTGTATTACAACTGCCTGAAAAGGGCCTTATTTAAAGCCAAAATAAAATAAAACAGGGGTTAAACCTATAAAGATATCCTCCTTAGGTTTGTATGAAACAATAAATTCGCATTTTCATTTTGCAAGTAATATAAACCTAGGTAAAGGATAACAGTAAACCGCATGTAGTTGAAGTTAAAAAATAAATAAAGAAGCAGACATAACTTGACAGCAACATTTGCTCTCTCAGCTAACATAAATCCCCATCACAAATAATGAACTGCTACTCCAACTCTCAGTTTCGCACTATTCACAGCCTACTGAATTATCAAGCTTGTTCAGTGATTCAACCGAGAACATTTCTAGCAGCAAGGCCCTTGCCGAGAGGAGAGTGGCAATGTTTTCTAGCCACCCACCCACACTGGAAAGAAAGCATGCTTTTTCTTTCTGTGATGAGGGCAGGTTTGCTATAGAAATGCAACAATTACTATTTTTAGTATCCGCACATAAGGTACACATCGTGTTCTAGGATAGTTTAAATGCAACATGATGGACTCTTGGCACAATTTCATGGTTTTCTTTAAGAAAGGCAGCACAATTTGTTTTATTTCTTTTAATTATATCTGCATTTCTACTTTTTAAATTATAGTTATGTTATCCATATAGTTAGATAACAGTGATTTGCTCCTCATGATGAGTCAGTTGACTCAAAACACGTTTAGCATTTGTAAAAACTCACCCTACCGATGTATGTTCAAAAGACTGTAATGGCATAATTGTTATAAAAACATCACATTGAATAAAATACTTTAAATTAGACAAATATATGTGTATTTTTGTATTTGTGTATTTGTATTTATTTTATTTATTTATATACAGGAGGAACAATGCTCTTTTGAACACAAAAGAAAGTACAATAAATAAGTCAGATTTTACAGCAAACAGTGACATTCTTACAATGGCATGAGTTTGAGGGACATCCTGACCAGGTTATGGAGGGGAGTAAATGGCAGTCTATGGAAACATTACATAACTGGACATACATCGATTAAGGACAACCAACATTGGACTTTTTAAGTGCATGCTAGGCGGTTCGGCCAGCTGTGCTCGTGATGGGACCATGATGGGTGAAGTGCTAGCGAGAAGGCAGAGGAAGTAAGGGACAGAGGCAGGTTTGAGACGAGGGAAACATGTTAGCTAGCAGGCAGATGCAAATTAGGTTCGTAGGGTAACCCAGAGGTGAGGAGATAGGCTTTTAGTTATTTTTTTATTTATTTATTGTGTTATTATTTAAAACAAAACCTTTCACAAGTACTTAAAACAATTCTTAAGAGAAGAAACAAGTAATCATTAAAGAAAATCTTACAAATATTTTCATATAAATCCTAAAATATTAACAACATAGATATTTACATACAATCAGCTTAAAATTATGATCCTTCTAGTCTAAAACAGCCATTCAAAATTAATTTGACAAGTCAACTTATCCATTGTTTTCTTGTAGTAGCTCAAAAACCTCAGTTAAAAGCCTATATATTGCTAGTAAAAGAGCTACACTGCGGCCTCCCATAAGCCGGGATAAAAGTGATAAATTGCCATGGATAAATGGGGTATTTAAAAATGTGTCAAAGTGCACGTGCCTTAAAATCAAATGTTTTATTGTTTCTGTGGCATCTCCATTGAGCCAAAAACTTGCATGTCGATACTGCAATAGGAATTGAATGTATAGCACGTTTACAGTCCAAATTAGTGAGTGGGTTAAGTTTAAACCTAAAGTAAAGTGTTCTTGCCCTTCTAGATGGAAATTGAATAACAAACTTCGTAAGTTGTTCTTGTCTCCTGATAATACTAGCATACTCTTTGTGCATTTTGTAGTTACCCAATTGGTTATCTTGATTCCCAAATTGGCCTTAAGATCTATTTTAGCATCTTTACAAGATAAACAAACACCTAGGTAACACAAAAAGAGGCCATATCAATCTAGTATCTGTCACTGCCCAGTACATCATCTTTTGCTTATGCTTGTTAGAGTAAATCGCTATTTTTGATTTCAAAACATTGGGCTCATTATGACTCCGGCGGAATTTCGGTTTGCTACACACATACAAATAAAATGCAACACTTTGTAATGCTGATTTTAGGAAAATTCATTTTACACCCTTCCCATTCACTTGACAGGTTACGTTTTGGGATTACTTCTTTTGGGATCCAGGACCACTCTTCTCTACAGAAGTCAGGGGTTTCAGTAATAACAATCACTCAAGTGTTTATTGTCTATAATGGCTCTAACACACTGGACAAGAGTTTTGTTAGTTTTGAACTCTAACAACACTCATCCTGTGATTGTCTATATGGGAATTAATTGATTTACTTTAATTTAATATGTTAAGGATATACAGTGTCACCCTTCTCCCCCACAATTTAACATAAAGGATTAAGGCGGGCAGTTCCCAACACAATTCAATTTTAACAGAGAGTAATTTTCTATGAGGAAATAATTTAAGTGATATTTAAGAAATGTTTGCAAAAGGCCTACCCAGTTTCGCCCGTAGCTCCCACACAATGGATGGCTTTTGGGATGGGTCTAATTTCATGGGCGATCACTACTCTTTGCTCAGGATGCCAGTCAGATTTGTAGGACCCTCTTGTGGTAGGCTGCTCACACCAGGCCTCTCCCACTGCAAGGTCCCTCCAGATAGGCCTCTCTCAGATAGGGCTCCCAGGTTTCCAGGCAAGGTTTCCCTGATGGTCTTGATAGCTCTCCTTGCCTCTCTGCTAGTTGTTCCTTGCAAGAGTCCAGCAGCAGACTTACTCCAGAAATAAAGTGGAAAATCCTTCTCCTGATGTAATCATGACCTATTATATGGCTGATGACACCAAGACATTGTCGAACTTCCCACGGTCAGGTTTGGCTAGCTCGCTCCCTTCCACTCCCCCCACGACACTGCCTGCCTGCTGATAGGATCAGGAATTCAGAGGAGTGTATGATGTAGGCTGAGAGAGGAGAACAGATACATAATTTCAAAATGACAGGAAGTTTTACATTTTGTGTTCCGAAAATGTATGAGCATAGCAACTTCCTTAATTTTTCAGACAACCACCTCAATATATATATATATGGCCTCTACATTTTATGGCGAGTTAAACCCATACTCATTTTATCTCAGCACACCCTCCCTGGGCAGAGCTACTGTTTTTGTAGTTTGCTGCTGTGCCAAAATAGCAAAAAATCTGACCATTTACAATTCAAACCTTACTTTCATGATCTATCACCTTGCCAACTTTCCCATTTCTCTGATGTATGAAAAGGGCAGAATCATAATTTTCCACATAACTGAGTTTGTGTACATCACACACATTAAGTTTTTTACAGGGTCCTAATGTTTTTTTTTAAATTATGTTTAATATGAGCCTGATTGACCTCAGTGAGACACCCACTGCACTTTTTATTTAAGAAAATGTGTTCTATGTTAGTCAATGGCAATGCATTACATTTGTCAGTAGGTTTCATTTTTCTTCCAACCATTTCTTAAGTTTCCATTTCCCAAGTCCACTTACAGGACATCTGGATTTCAGACCATATGACTTATCCCTCCTTGGCTCGGAGCTAATGCACTTTTTATGGGACGGCCTAAACTTAAGGTCACTTCTGCAGGCCATGTTATCAGCAATTAACCACAATTCAAATCTTGTTCTCTGTATATTTAAGCATGTACTATAAACCAGCCCTGCATTTCTTGTATGCTTCAACCAAAGGGCTGCAAGGCCAGGATCCAGATACCCTATTCAGCTCACAGTTCAGGTGGGGAATTTCAGCTCAGAGAGAACAAGTTGTAGTTTACCATTCTGAAAGGCTAGCATATTACATTTACCCACTGTGTACATGTAAGTGTCAATACTGCACCAGCCTGTTGTTCACAAAATATTATTTTCTTTTTACAATATTAGAACAGAGGTCAATGAAACAATCTCCTGCATACAAAATAGGCCATATTTAGCACAGGGAATCAGTGTTCATTTATAAAAAATGAAATAGTCATTTCTCTTACAAATGTCATTTTGATGTGCTTAAATCAAGTCTCTTTTTACTGGATAAAAGCAGTATGTCATTCGACTTTATTTCTGAAATGAAAGGCATCATCCCTCCTTTTTAGCTTCCAAATGAGGAACTATGTGTTTTCATCCCATGTGTACTGCTGCAGATTTTTTAAATCTGTCCATGTGTAATATATGTAATTAATATATCAGTTGAAACGACATGAGTACCCCTTCTGTATTGTCAACGCATAGGCCATTATTTGACATGGAAAACCAATGTCCCCTTTAATATTCCAAGTAGGCCTATCCATTTAAGTGTCAGTTCATTTGTGAAAAATACGTGTCTTTCTCCACTTGTGCACTTGTCAATTTTTGTAGAATTCAACTAGGTCAATTTCTCGGAAAAAGACGTGCTTTGGACTGGCCTGCATTTTCCAATGGATAGCACCAGCCAGCTTCTCGCTTAAATCCTGGCCTGGCATGGCCTCTTTATTTTGCAGATTCAGAGGTTATATTATACCCTACACCCCAGGTACTCCCACAACATGGTAAATTTGACCATAATATATGTAGTTGCTCTGTCACATTGCAGGCATTGCCAGCATTCTCCCAGTTACTGCCATGAAATGCCTAGGTACTTCCACAACATGGCAAATAATGCCATCATATGCCTAGTTGCTCAGTCATGTGGCAGCCATTTCCAGCATATACCCAGCCACTGCCATCAAATTCCTATGTGCTTAAGCTTCATGAGGATTAGTGCCATCATGTGGCACACATTGCCATCGTAAATCCAAATAATGCTTCCACAGGTCAGCTATTGCAATAATTTGGCAAGGTACTCCCGCCACATCTTCTAAAACATCCAGGTGTGTGCGCGCGCGTACACACACACACACACACACACATGTGCGTGAGCGCACACACACACACAAGCAGTCATTCAATGCATCTGATGTACAAGTCTATTGTAAATGTGGAACAGAACCAATGAATATGAAATGATAATTTGTAAAATACTTAGAGCTTCTCCCCAGTCACCTTCCAGTACAATGGGCCTAATTTACAACACGTTTTTCTATGGGATTACACCATTTTAAAACACTTTTGTAACTCAGACTCAATCACTCTTTTCCACACACACCCCTCAGTAGGTGGAGGACGATAATGATGCTGAAACTGTATTGCTGCACTGTAGGTTTATAACACACGTTCTATTTGTCATCAATAGTATCTTGTTTCACTTTTGGATTTGTATTCGCATTGTATGATATGATATGATATGATATGATATGATACGGCATCTATAGACATGAAGTGTTTCAAGGCGCAACGAGGCAAGGGAGGCTAACAGAGGGAAGACAGAGACAACGATCTTACTAGTCCAGGGGCCTCATTACACGGAAGGCGGTGAGCCATGGCGCTATTAGCGCCATGGCTCATGCCGGTAAAATACCGGCACCGCCTTGGCGGAAAGGGGATTTACCGCCCCATTCCAAGGTTGGAGGGGCGGTAAATCCCCCTTCCGCCATTGCCCTTCCCCATTCCCATTTCTGCCCCAAAGGGCTCTATGGGAATGGGGAAGGCGCTAATTACGGCACCGCAATTTTGCGGTGCCGTAATTAGCTCCAAGGTCCCTTAGCGGGTTGGTTTTTAACGCCTGCAAAAAGCAGGCGTTAAAGCACCAACCCGCTAAGGGACCTCGTAGTAAGGCGGTAATGGTTAACGGTCACCGTTACCATTAACGGTGGCCGTTAACCATTACCGCCTTCCGTGTAATGAGGCCCCAGGTGTCATTGAGTTTGCGCAAGTGCAGGGGAAGGGGGAAGGGGAAAAGTGGAGGGCAAGGGGGAGGGCACAGTGCAGTACATGGGATCGACAGTAAAAAAGAAAGAAAGAATTCTAATTTGTTTTGATGCTAACATAAACACAAATGGGCCTGATTTATAAACGCTTTGTAAATCAGGCCCAAATGTCTATAAGAAGTCCAAAATTGCCATGCAAGCTTTTGCATAGACTGTTATGTCAAAGGGTCGAAAATATATTTAATGAAGCTTATGGAATATTGCAATGAGAATAGCACGCGCTGCATACAAACCAAAGAGAAACATTCTTCACACGTTATGTAAGTGTGTGAAAGGTTCCTCCAGGAGGATTGAGAAAACTGAGAAGACATGCCTATGGGTGGCAGACTGAGAGTTCAAGGGAACAACAACAATGTTTGAGAAGCAGAGATTGATCAGAATAACCAAAGGTTTTTGGTCCAACTTTTAATATGAAAACGCCCAGCACATACCTTCTTGAGCTGGCATCCTGCAAGTGTTGAAGATTCCTTGCCTACTTAGGTGTAATGTTCTTGGTTTGGTGACAATACTACTTTGCAGTGCTGTACTTATCTTTCTGGCACTGCATCCACTTCACGGACGCAAACACTAGCCACCTGTTTGAAATGTGTTTTCCCCTCCTTTACATTGATTTACATTGCTTATCTAATCATGCGCTTATCATTCAAATGATTGCACTTAAATCGAACACATGGGCTCGTCCTTCATCGTCTGCACACTGATGGGCTGCATCTGGCTGACGGTCGAGTTAGAAGAAATCACTTAAAATTAAAATGAGGCCTGTATTAATTCTGGTAATGGGCACCCTCTTCACCAGTTGCATAATGTGTATAGATTTATTTTCACAGTGCAATAGTTGAATGGGAGCACTGGCCCTTCAAGGCTCGTTCACCTGTTCATGCACTTCAATTACTGTGGACCATGCAGGCCTCTGTACTTCTGCCCTTATCTGTGCAGCTTAATGCCATTATCCATTTACACTCTGTCAACACAATGATGCTTGCATTATTCGGAGTTCTGCTGCAATATGAAGTAGGCACGGGGTTACTTTAACAATTTAAGAATATAAGCACATCCTGTCGTCACAGAGCCACAGCTTGAGACACGAGTTGATGAAAATAGCCAGTCAGGCAGAAATCTTGTATTTGAAAGCAATCCACCTGTCCGAGCTTAAGAGCTGGAATAATTGAGAAACGTATCACACAATGAGAAAGTACGTTGCCTGCCAGGATTATGCTCCCTCTAACATTATTCCTTTTGGAGAACAAACTGACAATTCACAAAATGTCAACTTGAAAGATTTTGCATGACACCAAAACAGACCTTCCATGCATTCATATGATATAATGAAAAAAACATTCTTAAAGAGACGTTATGGCTACAAGTAAAACCGAAAACTCCCAGAAATTCGCCAGTTATGGTAAGCTAAGCAATCATAACTCACGCCATCACCGTGCACTGCTAAGACTAACACCCAAGATATCAAAGATGACATCACAAATGTCATTGATGACATCACTGATGACCTGAAAAGTCCCTATTAGGGGGTGTGTTTATACTGTTGGTAACAAGATGGCAGAGGTGATCTATCATGAACTACTTAATATATTAAAGAATGTTCTCATCTAATATCCCTAGGCCACCTCCAACTCCTAAATTTTACTTAATCTCCTCTTGCCCCCCCCCCACCTATTTAATGGCATTTGCTTGTCTTTTGCCCTGCAAATGGCATTTTTCTGCCTTTTGTTTTTCCGATAACTGGGCCACTGGACGGAATTAGAACAGGTATGAAACAACTTGTGCACGAAGCATCGAGATCATGGGAGTGTGGGGGGGTTTCGGGTTACTGCATCATCTCAAAAAATGATACTGATTTCCACTATGGTGCTTGGCAGGATAGAGGATTTTGAGAAATGAAAATGTGCCTAAGTTTGTTTTGTTCAGTGCAAGAGATAGCCGCGGTTATACCCATGGCTACCAGAAAACAAAAAGGCAGAAAAATGCCATTTGGCGGACGAAAAACAATTGAATGGCATCAGGCTATGGCTATCACTATGTGCAATTGAGGAGTTGGGGCGGGCTAGGGACAAAATTAAGAGCATGAACAATTTCCCATAGCCATCGTTATTTGGCTTGATAACTGCGGGTTCAGAAGAAAACACGAGCGGAAATGATAGTGCGTCACACCAAAACGAGTGTTGGGGGAATGGGCGAGGGCTGAAGCGTTGAGGGTGTTTTGAGGGGGATGACGAGAGTAGGCACAGATGAGGGGGGCACTTGGTGAGTACCTGGGAGGACAGAGAAACTTTTTTCGTTTTCATCCTTTTGGGAAATAACTGCGGGTATCTAACAATTACAGATAACTACAAATAACCGCTGCTATGTGTAGTGTACAATTATTACAACCGCGCCTATGATGGAAAAGCTTTAAAATTACACGGCCTACGGTAGCGGGCATGTAGTTATGGGTAAGCGCACAACCCATAGGAAGAGCACTTTTTGGGCAGCTTATAAATTTCACCCCCCCCCACCGCCGGACAAATCCACCCAAAACTTTGCAAAAAAAGTATATGGCCTTGTCATATTGTTTCTATGACGTTTGCTGAGGTTTTATCAAGGGGGCTAAGGTATAGGGGGGGTCCCAAAATGTGTGTTTTTTCCCCATGTATTTATATACATATATGTTTTTATAGCTAGAGTGAAGTAAGGGGTACAAATTAGTGTTTTAAATAAGAGAGTGGGCAAGGACGAAGGACAGTAGTTTTGTAAAACATATAGTGGGCACGACCAAAGTCGGTGGCCAAAGGCCATGGCTAGTGGTCTGGTCACATTGGAAAATATACAGTGGACACGGCTGAAAGCCATGGCTAATGGCCTGGTAGTGTTGTAAAATATACAGTGGGCACGGCCAAAATCCATGGCTAGTGACCTGGTAATATGAAATATACAGTGGACACGGCCAAAGTCCGTGGCCATTGGCTATTTACGAAGGCCGTGGCTAGTGGCCTGGTAATGTTATAAACTATATAATGGGCACGGCCGAAGGCCATGCTCACTAGCCAGTGCAGGAGACTCTGGCTTGTGGGCCTGATTCACATATATAAAGTGGCCACTCCTGATACACATGTATAGTGGCCATGGCCAAAAGCCAGGGCTAGTGGCCTGGTAGTGTAATATATAGCCCCTGTAATGTTGTAAAATATACATTGGGCACATAAGGAATCTGTACTGTGGGAGAAAGAATGCATTATTTAACATAGAGCCCTTATTTAGAGTTGGTTGTGCTCTAAAGTGAGTGAAACTGTGTTTTTCTGGACAAGTAGTCTTATGGGTATAGCTGTACTCAAGGGTGCAACATGCATTCTGGTGCATGTGGTCCTCTGCAGGAATCTGTACGGTGGGAAACAGACACATAATTTTTTGGGGCGGGGTGTTTTCTAAAGTGAGTGAAACTGTGTCAATACCGGTCAAATGGACTAACGCCTGTGAAAAACATCTGAAAGAGGTACTCACAGATAGCGAGACATTGAGGAGCGACCCAAACTATGAGAAAAAAAAACTATGGGAACGCGATTGGTGTTCAACTGTAGATGATAGAGACTGCTATAATCTAATGGGAGATGCTGCAAAAGAAGGAAAAAACCAGAGAAATCTCCCTCAATATCTGGTGAAAGCTTTAAATGCCAACTATGAAAAGATTTTTATGAAATTTCGACTTAATCTATTTGATACAAGAGTAAGTCAAAAACTGAGATTCAGAAAGACGCCAATGACATTAACCTGTCGCTTCTGTGAGAATCACTCAGAAACTTTAAAACATTTAACACTCAATTGTGCAGCGTTGAATTCATTGAGAACGTTACATTTGAATCAAGTGGTAAAGTTATATCCTACCTTATGCGGAGAAGAGCTGTGATTGAAATTTACTAACCCAAGAGAAAAAGACGTCCATGGCCTGATAAACTTCCTGCGTAAACTAGAAGTAATGTTAATAGATCGAAATCAGTTGGATGACGTCAAAGATTTGAAGTAGGGTGATCCTGGTAACTGAAATTCAAAAGAAAAGCCCCTGGATGGTTCAGCACACAAGGGAAAATAATGGAACTGAAAGAAATGTGTGGATAAGGGGGGGATGAAGTGATCCCAAGGGGCTCTGTGTGTGCTTTTTCTTACATAGATTTTCTGTTGACTTGTTTATCCTTTTCATTCCTTTGTTACCCTCTACTTAAAAAGTTTCTATAAACTAAATGAAATAAAATAGAAAAAAAAGAAACTGTTTTTCTGGACAGGTAGCGTTATGTTTATACCTATACTGTGTGAGGAAGAGTGCATGGATGGAAAAGTAGTCCTGTGCTGCTTCCATACTAAGGGCTGGAAAGTGCTTTCCTTGCGGGTAACTGAACTAAGTGGAGCAGGGTGCTCCTTGGGCTGAGGCATCGGTTTTGAGGGAGACTCTCTCGTTTATATGCTACACCGTGTTGTAGGGGCCTTTCTATTGAGAAAGCCAACATGCACTGTAGGTAAGTATTCAGATGCGGTTATCTGCGTTATGAGAGGCAACGTGCATTCTGGGATTGTAGTTCTTCGGGACAGCAGGAGCGAGGCAGCTTGCATTCTAGCACACAAAGTCCTCTACATTCTTTGTTGAGTCCCCCATAAACTCATCCAGGTGTCAGAGGCTTATTTTAGGACCTTTTGCTCCCAGCTGTGTTTCTGTGCCATACCACCTCTCTGGGTGTCACAGGCTGCTGATTACAGCAACAAAGGTAGAATTTTGAGATATGCAGACACAATTTACATCAGATTTCTATAAATTGAATCCATACAAATATAACACACACACACACACACACACAGTGACACTTTTATTTAGTTGCAACACTCTTTCTCCCAGCAACTCCCACTCTCTAGGTATCAATAAAATATGACCACGTATTGGACGGCAAGCTACACGGAGTTGGAACACAATGGAAACATTGTTTTGGCTTGGATTTGAAAAGCAAGGTTTGGGAAAGAAACTCAATGGGAAAATCATTTTGGCTTTGATTTGAAAAGCAAAGTTTGGGAGAGAAGCTCAAAGGTATGGGAAAATAATTTTTAAACACACATTCAAAGGCCATACTGGGCTTTGGGATTCTGGATTGGACTAACAAATGGAAATTCATGTTGCACCCACCTACACTGAAAATCCAATGCTTTTGGGATTCTGTTTTGGGATGCAAGGAAATCAATGAAGAATGTCATACAAATGTGTGCAACACACATAGAAATAAAATGCAAAACTTTGTAATGCTGATTTTAAAATGAATAGGAACAATAATGTTACACCCTTCCCATTCACTTGAAAGGTAGCATTTGGGGATTCCTTCTTTTGGGATCCAGGACCCCTCTTCTCTACAGAAGTCAGGGATTTCAGGAATAACAATCACTCAAAGTATTTACTGTCTACAATGGCTCTAACACACTGGACAAGAGTTTTGGTAGTTTCGAATTCTAACAACACTCATTCTGTGATTGTCTATATGGGAATTAATTGATTTACTTTAATTTAATATTGCAAGGATATACAGTGTCACCCTTCTCCGCCACAATTTAATATAAAGGATTAAGGCAGGCAGTTCCCAACACAATTCAATTTTAACAGAGAGTAATTTTCTATGAGGAAATAATTTAAGTGATATTTAAGAAATGTTTGCAAAAGGCCTACCCAGTTTCGCCCCCCCCCCCTTTACCACTAATGGAAAGGGAAAACAGCAGGTAGCTCCCACACAATGGATGGTTTTTGGGATGGGTCTAATTTCATGGGGGATCACTGCTCTTTGCTCAGGAAGCCAGCCAGATTTGTAGGACCCTCTTGTGGTAGGCTGCTCACACCAGGCCTCTCCCACTGCAAGGTCCCTCCAGATAGGCATCTCTCAGATAGGGCTCCCAGGTTTCCAGGCAAGGTTTCCCTGATGGTCTTGATAGCTCTCCTTGCCTCTCTGCTAGTTGTTCCTTGCAAGAGTCCAGCAGCAGACTTACTTTAGAAATAAAGTGGAAAACCCCTCTCCTGATGTAATCATGACCTATTATATGGCTGATGACACCACAACATTGTCATACTTCCCATGGTCAGGTTTGGCTAGCTCGCTCCCTTCCACTCCCCCCACAACACTACCTGCCTGCTGATAGGATCAGGAATTCAGAGGAGTGTATGATGTAGGCTGAGGGAGGAGAACAGATACAACATTTCAAAATGACAGGGAGTTTTACATGTTGTGTTCCGAAAATGCATGAGCATAGCAACTTCCTTAATTTTTCAGACAACCACCTCAATATATATATATTTGACCTCTATATTTTATGGCGGGTTAGACCCATACTCATTTTATCTCAGCACACCCTCCCTGGGCAGAGCTACTGTTTTTTGTGGTTTGCTGCTGTGGCAAAATAGCAAAAAATCTGACCATTTACAATTCAAACCTTACTTTCATGATCTATCACCTTGCCAACTTTCCTATTTTTTTTTTTTATTTTTTTTTATTTTTATTTATAGTTGTTTTGGTCGTGAGCATAATTCACAACCTTTCAACTTGTAAGAAAAAAGAAATTACATAAAATCACATTTACAAATCACCTAAAATCAAATAAAACATTGTATGAATTATTGAACAATAAACAAAGTGGTTTACAACACAGGTTAATGCGCATGTAACAAGATCATTATTTTCTTGGCACTGCATACATTGAGATTTTCAACTGCTGCAAATAATTGACAACTGCATATCGTACAGCCTTTCTATTAGTATGAAAAATTAGGACCCAAAGCTCTTTTGGAGTCAAGATGTGTTGATCCTTAAATAGAGGCTTGAAATGGACACTCCTTACTGATGCTAAATTATCACATTCTGAAAACAAGTGCATAAGAGTTTCTGGTTGATTTTTACAAAACCGGCAGGGCTGAGGAATAGCAGCATTATTCCGTTTGTTCATCACTTCATTGGTCAGCCACAGATTTAGTCTGAATCTCATAAAGCCATTTCTATGGTTGGAGCTGGGGGACCTCACCATGTAATCAGCCACTGTGTTATAACGCTTTAATTCAAATGGAGAAGCCTCAAAATGTTTATAATTGCAACATGCAGAGCGTGTGTGGATCCAGTCACCTTCCCAGATTTTTGTTCTGGCTTTATTTGGATTTTCCATGAGCAATGTTGGATTAATCTGCGCTTTTGCTAAAATTAAATGAATTTTTTGGCGCCATGTTTTTGGAAAGACGTCCATAGAGTTCAATAAATATTTGGAAATGGTATTGATTATGCCTGTTGTAGCTTTGTTCATGAGACATTTGCGATACAAGGCACACAGGCGCCATTTATAGGCTGCGTACAGAGAAATTAGGCCCAGCTCATATCTCAAAGTTGGTAGCGGTTGTGAGGTTGGCAAGTTCATAACTTGCCTCCAAAACCGCCCCTCCCTCATGGCCCAGTAAGAGTATGACATGATAAACCGGGTTTCTGCACCATAGAGGATGACCGGCACCACTTTCAATTTGAAATATGTAAGAATTGGAAGTAAGGAAAATTTACAGTATCTTGCCTTGATAATCCGGGCTTGTGAGATGCACGTTTGTAGTTTCTGGAGTCCTTGTTGATTATAGTGATCAGCAGCACACAGGTTGGACACAGTTGTACCCAAATACACATAGAAATGAGTGCTGGTAATCTTACAATTTTGGAGAGGCCAGTATAAATGGGCACTACTTTGTTTCTTGGTGCCAAATTGAATGACCTTTGTCTTTTCAACATTGATTGTTATGCCATTTATTTTTGTGTACTCGTCCAGCGCACCTAGGAGATGTCGCAACCCTTTTGGGGTATGTGACAATAGTACCATGTCATCGGCATATAGTAGCCATTGTATCTGTATACCCATAATCTTTGGAGAGTCGGAGATCAATGTTGTAAAGCTGCGATAGATATCAGAAAGAAAAAAGTTGAACAAGGCTGAAGCTAATAAACAGCCTTGTTTTAGACCTCTGGCGGTTGGTATTGGGGGGGTTAATAGACCATCATTAGTGAGTCTAATCTGAATTGAGGTATTAGTATGTAATTGAATTATCCATTTTAAGATTTGCCATGGACAGTTAGCATCAACCAATTTCTTATAGAGCCGTTCTCTTGGAACGGCATCAAATGCCATTTGGAAATCAATGAAAGCAAGATACAAGGGCTGTTTCTGTTGGTATGCTTTCTGAATAAGGCTTGATAAGGTGATCATATTTATGCCAGTGCCTACCCCCTGTAAAAAGCCTGTTTGGAAAGGATCTCTCAATTTATTATCTTGTAACCAGATGTTAAATTGTTTTAAGATCAGCCGGGCAAATAATTTACCCGGACAGTCCAGGAGCGCTATAGGCCTGTAGGATCTGGGGTTCTCACGATTACCTTTTTTATATATCGGGAGAATAATGGATTTCCTCCACGTTTCAGGGATAACGCCACCCTTCAGCACCTGATTAAAGATTCGGTAGAGAATCCTCGCCCATTCATCTACATGGCTTTTTAACATCATATTGTGCAACCCATCTGGACCTGTTGCCCGAGATGAGCTCAGTTTCTTGATACAAAGTTTTATGTCATCAATGTCAAATGTAAATGTTCCAGAGGCAGTAAGCGAATGAAAATTTAAGTATATGTCAGGAAAGGGTGAGAGATAGAGTTTGTGAAAATACAGCTGCCATGCTTCAGTGGAAATCGAGTTTACCTGGGCTGTAAATTTGGGAATCTCAGATGTTTTATTGAGAAGGGCCCATATGCCAGCTGTAGATTTCAGGATAAGTTGTTTAAGCATAGCTTTTCCATTTAATTCGTAGACCTTGGCTCTCCTTAGTCTGAGCCATTTTTTATAGTTTTGCTTGACTGATCTTATTTTTCCGGCCAAATCAGTTTTCTCTGATTTCCGCAATTGCCGAATTTCTTGTCTTAGCTCAGATTTCCGATGGGCTATTTCCGAGTCATGGGCATGGGTATGCTGGTGGTCAGTTATCCCACTACCAGTGACTACTCGAGTGAACATCTGCATGGCATTTGTATAGTCACAAACCAGTAGATCTTCTCTCTGGTACATAGTCTCTAGATTCGAATCTAATTTTCTCAACTTCTCTGTATTCCAAGACAATCTATTTCGCCCATTATTTACGACTACATCAGTTACATTTGAGTTTCGCCATTGTGTCGGTTGAATATAATCAATTTGCAGTGACAATTTTAATTTGTGGTGATCACTTTCACTTGTGTGAATAACCTCCAATTTTTCTACAGAATTAAACGCTTTCTCATTAATATAGATGTAGTCGATTATTGCATGTTGATCTCCTCTTTGCCAGGTAGTCTGGGCGGGACAGTCACCTGTCACATTACCATTTAACATCTGAAAATTGCGCTCACTCATAATCAAAGACCATTTCAGTTCATCTCTTGTTGGTGCAATATTCCCTTCTGGGATGAGATGCAAGTTGAGGTCGCCCAGTATCAAAATACACGATAGATCACTCTCTAGGGCCAGCGCATCCAATATATCCACAAATTGCTTAAAAAAATCATCTGCATTCAGAGTATTACTGCACCAATAGATATTAACAATGGCTATTTTTTTGTAGAAATTGGATAGTATCGCCACTTGAAATGATAGAGAAGGAGATTTACGAATGATTGATTTCAGGCCACAACTTTTTTTAACTGCTATGATAAGTCCACCTTTGGGTCTGCCAAGGACACCTTTTTCTGCTGGTGTAAACAGAATATTATGTGAGTCCCAAATTGGTGGTAGAACTAACCAGGTTTCCTGTAGGGCAACTACATCCATATCAATCAAACCTCCAACTGTTGTAAAATTGAGGTGATTGTGCCCTCTTGTATTCCAGGAGATCAAATTGAGGACTTTGGCACTTACACCTAGTTATGTGGACTTTGTCTGGTCCGGTGGGCTTTGATGAGAAGTTATGTTATAAGCTGAGGTGAAGATGCGTGAGCTATGTCCCTGCGGTGTAGCCGAACCATGTGCTAATTCTTGGGTAAGATTAAACCCCATGTCGAATAACATCATTCTGGCTTGCCACAAAGTCTCAGCTACTAATGATGATCGAATGTACAGGCGTGCAATAGACAGATCCATATGGTTTATAAATTCTATTTGTTCGATATCCAGTGATGAGATAGCTGATAAAGCTGGTATCTCTGTGCATATGTTCAAAATACTGGACCGATTTAAATCATAGGACTTATATGGAGCCTCGCGACATTTAATTATGAAGCGATGGGGCAGTATAATTTGTTTTGTCTTAGTCTGCGCAGGTCTTTCTTTTGCCTGTATTGGCAACCTTGCCGGAGATCGTGCCCTTCTATCTTGATGAGTGATAGAAGGCATAGATAAGGGGAACCCTTGATCCGATGCTTTATGTGAGTTAGGTTCTTTTGGGTGGTGCATAAGGGCTTCAATTGAAGCTTTAATCTCTTCTCGTATCTCGTGTCGTGATAATAGGGCTTGATTAGAGGGAAGGGTAGGGGTAGGGACTTGAGATGGATGCGCACACTTCAACTGTATATTAGTATTGGAGTTTCGCATCATATAGGCCTCGACTGAAGCTTTAATTTCACCTTGTAAATTCTTTGTCAAACAATCATCTTTTACGGGAGGAGCAGTGACCACCGTGTTCTGTGTTGTGAGATCATGTAGTTGTGGTACTTGTGAAATAGCCAATTGTACATCTTGGATTTTGGCTTGATTGGCTATTGTCGTTATTTGTGAGGATTCCGGCTGTGCCTGTCTACCTATCTGTGAGAAATCATTCGGTAATAATTTCATGTATGAGTCAATAGATTTCTGTATCTGGGTCTGGATAGCTACTAAAATGGGAGCAGTTTGAACAATGGAAGTTTGATTCAACGACTCCACCAGAGCGGCTACTGTGACCATTGGGGACATTGAGGAGGGTGGTTCTGGGCTTTTTAGTTGAGGAACTCGCTGTTCATTGCTGGATTCGACCATTTGCACTAAATCATCAAGTGGTTTATGTGCCACTGTCGCTACAGTCGTTGGAACTGCTTCCAGCATCTGAGAGTCAGATTCTGGTGTAGATATAAGCACCGAATCCGATAACGAGTCTACACAATTTTTCCTTTTTTGCCCCACTATTGGTTTTAGGACCAATGGCTTGGTTTTGGCGAGGTGCACTTTCCTCTTTTTGTTTGGTCGTGAATTGCTGGTTTTAACAGAGGTTGTGCTGAAAACCTCAAACATATTTTTTGAGGCTGGAATGTCATAGATCTGTGTTTCCTTTGTGTTGGAGACAGCCACCGGCACAGACGCAGCCATAAAAGTGGCTGGGTCTCGCACGGTGACGGTTACTGGGACCTCAGAGTTCTTAGGGGTAATGTCGATGTGAATAGATTTAGCTTCTGAGATATCCGATTGCTCTGATGCCGGTTTTTCTGATGCCGGTTTTAGCACTATGCCGGCAGATACAGAGTGATCATTGTCACGCGTTTGTGTGTGGACTGTATATGATTGTTTAGAAATCCATGAGTCCTGAGTTTGAGAAGATGTATTATTTTGAGTTATGCGTTTGGAATGTTGTCGCAACAAGTGTTCTAAGCAGACTGTCTGATTAGAGATTTTTAAGTCCAGCCCTTCATATAATTTTGCCATGGTTAATAAAGCAGTGTTCATGGCTGTTAGTGTGTTATTCAGGGCAGGGGCCTCCGGGAATGAATATCTCTCCCTGTGTGCAGGGTTCAGGAAAAAGTCAGAGACACGAGCCCCCTGTTCGAAGCGTGGCTGTCTCGGAGTGGGAGCTATAAAGGAGACTACTTCTTCAACCGATTCGGATGAGGGAGTCACTGCCATTATAGGGGAGACCATTGGTTCTATCGCCGGGGCGTCATTGTGGGATGGAACAGGTGACAAGATTTCGTCATTTGTACTAGAATGGCTATGAGTGTCTTGTTCTAATTGAATTAGGTCACCAGTGTTTGAACAAATGTATAGGACTTCTTCAGAGCACTTATCAGTACGGTTGGAAAGCTTCATGAATTCAATATCATCTTCCTCTATTTCGCCAATCATGGTCAAGTGGGTGTACGCTTGTCTTAGATTTTGTTGGGCCAGAACGGAGCATGAAACAGGTTGTGGCATAGTGTCCCCAGGAAGAAGGGCTACAGCAGGTCGTAGGTCTCCGGCCGAGCAAGCCGCTATTAGAGTGCTATCAGTGGGGGCACCGTGCAAACTGGTTTCTCGAGATGAGATATCAATAGGTGCAGTGTGTATGGGATCCGTGATTATGGGATCAGATGGTTGAGCTGCCGTGCATGAGATATCAAGAGGTACCGTGTGTATGAGATCCGTGATTATGGGATCAGATGGCTGAGCTGCCGTGCATGAGCCTGTCGGAACCGATTGGGCCGTGGTGAATGGATTATTAATTTTTGCCTCATCCCCAGTTGTTATCACTTCCCTTGGGCACAATCGAGCATTATCTGAAACTGAGTATGAGCGCTGAGTAGTCATGCGCCCCACTTTTGGTAACAGACTCGTAAGTCGGGGTTGATGCAAAGCTTTTCTCATGGTGGTGTCCCGAGTCGATTCACCCAGTTTTTCTCTAATCGCTATGGTGGGCGGCATGCTAGTAGTTAGAGTGTATGCAGACATTAAAAACTAGCAAAATACGTCAAGTTTCACAATTAAAAATAGTAAATAAGATTTCAATTTAAGTTCAAAGCTAGAATATAAATTTGAAAAATAAAGTAAATAAATGATTTTTTTTTTTTTAAATAATACCTAAGACCACGACGACCCGGCGACCCGCGAACAGCAAACAGTACTTGTGGTACTTGCCGGGTGCGCGCGCGGGTGCGCAGTGACGTGGGGTCTTAAAGATTTACAACAAGACGTGCTTGTTGGGAGGTGGAGCCAAAGTGCAAAAAAGACCTTAAATAGAGAAGAAGGAAGAGAAAAGAAACAAATAATAATTACTGAAATATAAGAGGGAGGGACTGTCGTTCATTTAAACACTGCGTTTACTAGTCATTAGACACAACGTGCATGTAAGTCACTGGACACAACGTGCACACCGTGCACAAAAGCAGTCACCTTCGTTGGTTTTCCCAGGTCCAGGCAAGCTGGTGTTGCTCTTTAAGACGTCCTGCAGTGGTTGTTAGACTGCCAGCACTGAGACTCCAGTAAATGCAAGTCCGTGAAAAAGAAAGGCTCCGTGGATGTTTTTACAACGTTCTGTTTCCAGGGTCATAAAAGCGCAGACTACCGGCACAGCAAACAGTACTTGTGGTACTTGCCGGGTGCGCGCGCGGGTGCGCAGTGACGTGGGGTCTTAAAGATTTACAACAAGACGTGCTTGTTGGGAGGTGGAGCCAAAGTGCAAAAAAGACCTTAAATAGAGAAGAAGGAAGAGAAAAGAAACAAATAATAATTACTGAAATATAAGAGGGAGGGACTGTCGTTCATTTAAACACTGCGTTTACTAGTCATTAGACACAACGTGCATGTAAGTCACTGGACACAACGTGCACACCGTGCACAAAAGCAGTCACCTTCGTTGGTTTTCCCAGGTCCAGGCAAGCTGGTGTTGCTCTTTAAGACGTCCTCCAGTGGTTGTTAGACTGCCAGCACTGAGACTCCAGTAAATGCAAGTCCGTGAAAAAGAAAGGCTCCGTGGATGTTTTTACAACGTTCTGTTTCCAGGGTCATAAAAGCGCAGACTACCGGCACAGCAAACAGTACGGTGCGCAGTGACGTGGGGTCTTAAAGATTTACAACAAGACGTGCTTGTTGGGAGGTGGAGCCAAAGTGCAAAAAAGACCTTCGTTGGTTTTCCCAGGTCCAGGCAAGCTGGTGTTGCTCTTTAAGACGTCCTCCAGTGGTTGTTAGACTGCCAGCACTGAGACTCCAGTAAATGCAAGTCCGTGAAAAAGAAAGGCTCCGTGGATGTTTTTACAACGTTCTGTTTCCAGGGTCATAAAAGTCAACTTTCCTATTTCTCAGATGTATGAAAATGGCAGAATCATAATTTTCCACATAACTGAATTTGTGTACATCACACACATTTTGTTTTTACAGGGTCCCAATGGGTTTTTTTTATTATGTTTAATATAAGCCTGATTGACCTCATTGAGACACCCACTGCACTTTTTATTTAAGAAAATATGTTCCATGTTAGTCAATGGCAATGGATTACATGTGTCAGTAGGTTTCATTTTTCTTCCAACCATTTCTTAAGTTTACATTTCCCAAGTCCACTTACAGGACATCTGGATTTCAGACCATATGGCTTATCCCTCATTGGCTCGGAGCTAATGCACTTTTTATGGGACGGCCTAACCTAAAGGTCACTTCTGCAGGCCATGTTATCAGCAATTAACCACAATTCAAATCTCGTTCTCTGTATATTTAAGCATTTACTTTAAACCAGCCCTGCATTTCTTGTATGCTTCAACCAAAGGGCTACAAGGCCAGGATCCAGATACCCTATTCAGCTCACAGTTCAGGTGGGGAATTTCAGCTTAGAGAGAACAAGTTGTAGTTTACCATTCTGAAAGGCTAGCATATTACATTTACCCACTGTGTACATGTAAGTGATATTGCACCAGCCTGTTGTTCACAAAATATTATTTTCTTTTTACAATATTAGAACAGAGGTCAATAAAACAATCTCCTGCATACAAAATAGGCCATATTTAGCACAGGGAATCAGTGTTCATTTATAAAAAATGAAATAGTCCTTTCTCTTACAAATGTCATTTTGATGTGCTTAAATCAAGTCTCTTTTTACTGGATAAAATCAGTCTGTCATTCGACTTTATTTCTGAAATGAAAGCATCATCCCTCCTTTTTAGCTTCCAGATGCACAACTATGTCTTTTCATCCCATGTGTACTGCTGCAGATTTTAAATCTGTCCATGTGTAATATATTTAATTAATATAACAGTTGAAACAACATCAGTATCCCTTCTGTATTGTCAACGCATAGGCCATTATTTAACATTGAAAAACAGTGTCCCCTTTAATATTCCAAGTAGGCCTATGCATTTAAGTGTCAGTTCATTTGTGAAAAATAAGTGTCTTTCTCCACTTGTGCACTTGTCATTTTTTTTAGAATTCAACTAGGTCAATTTCTTTCCATATGACTACACCTTAAGTCGGAAAAAGACGTGTTTTGGACTGGCCTGCATTTTCCAATGGATAGCACTAGCCAGCTTCTCTCTTAAATCCTGGCCTGGCTTGGCCTCTTTATTTTGCACATTCAGAGTTTATATTTTACCCCACACCCCAGTTACTCCCACAACACAGCAAATTTGACCATAATATATGTAGTTGCTCAGTCACATTGCAGGCATTGCCAGCATTCTCCCAGTTACTGCCATCAAATACCCAGGTACTTCTGCATCAGGTCAAATATTGCCACCATATGCCTAGCTGCTCTGTCACGTGACAAGCATTGCCAGCACATACCCAGTTACTGCCATGAAATGCCCAGGTATTTCCACAACATGGCAAATAATGCCATCATATGCCTAGTTGCTCAGTCATGTGGCAGCCATTTTCAGCATATACCCAGCCACTGCCATCAAATTCCTATGTGCTTAAGCTTCATGAGGATAAGTGCCATCATGTGGCAGATATTGCCATCGTAAGAACAAATAATGTTTCCACAGGTCAGCTATTGCAATAATTTGGTAAGGTGCTCCCACCACATCTTCTAAAACATCCAGATGCACACACACACGTGCGCGAGCGCACACACACACGTGCGCGAGCGCACACACAAGCAGTCATTCAATGCATCTGATGTAAAAGTCTGTTGTAAATGTGGAACAGAACCAATGAATATGAAATGATCATTTGCAAAATACTTAGAGCCTCTCCCCAGTCACCTTCAGGTACAATGGGCCTAATTTACAACGCGTTTTTCAATGGGATTACACCATTGTAAAAAGTCTTTTGTAACTCAGACTCAATCACTCTTTTCCACACACCCCCCTCAGTAGATGGAGGTCGATAATGATGCTGAAACTGTATTGCTGCACTGTAGGTTTATAACACACGTTCTATTTGTCATCAATAGAATCTTTTTTCACTTTTGGATTCGTGTTCGCATTATATGATATGATATCGCATCTATACACATTCAGTGTTTCAAGGCGCAACGAGGCAAGGGAGGCTAACAGAGGGAAGACAGAGACAACGATCTTACTCGTCCAGGTGTCATTGAGATTGCGCAAGTGCAGGGGAAGAGGGAAGGGGAAAAGTGGAGGGCAAGGGGGAGGGCACATTGCAGTACATGGGATCGACAGTAAAAAAAGAAAGAATTCTAATGTGGTTTGATGCTAACATAAACACAAATGGGCCTGATTTACAAACGCCTTGTAAATCAGGCCCAAAACTCTGTAAGAAGTCCAAAATTGCCATGCAAGCTTTTGCATAGACTGTTATGTCAAAGGGTCGAAAATATATTTAATGAAGCATATGGAATCTTGCAATGAGAATAGCAGGCGCTGCATACAAACCAAAGAGAAACATTCTTCACACGTTATGTAAGTGTGTGAAAGGTTCCTCCAGGAGGATTGAGAAAACTGAGAAGACATGCCTATGGGTGGCAGACTGAAAGTTCAAGGGAACAACAACAATGTTTGAGAAGCAGAAATTGATCGGAATAACCAAAGGTTTTTGGTCCAACTTTAAATATGAAAACGCCCAGCACATGTCTTCTTGAGCTGGCATCCTGCAAGTGTTGAAGATTCCTTTATCTTTCTGGCACTGCATCCACTTCACGGTCGCAAACACTAGCCACCTGTTAGAAATGTGTTTACATTCATTTACATTGCTAATCTAATCATGCGCTTATCATTCAAATCATTGCACTTAAATCGAACACATGGGCTCGTCCTTCATCGACTGCACACTGATGGGCTGCATCTGGCTGACGGTCGAGTTAGAAGAAATCTTCAAAAACCTACAATACACAATTCACTTCCAAAAATGCGGTGCACGCGCACACCTGAACTCCAACACCCCTGACCGGCCCTGTACTTTTGCACTTGGAAAATGCTCTGTATTTTTTGTTGCACTCCCAGGCCATGTGTTCACTATTCCCGCCTAGGAATGACTTAGATAAGAATTTTAAAATGTCATGAAAGTCCATAGCTTCTAGACGTCACATCTGCTCCTGTGATATGGTTAGATATTGCTATCAAATGATAGCTCCAGCATCAATGGCCTGGGTGCAGCCAAATACCCACATCTGCGGCAAGCCTTTGCCCAAGTGCAGCCTTGTGTGCCAGGTGTAACGATCAAATACCCAGGTGCAGCTCGTGTGCCAAATTCAGCTGTCTATGTTGCATACGACGTCTACACACAACCATATTCCCCATTAGCAGGTTATTGCTTTCGATCATCAGTAGTTATATAGTACTTGATTCTTGCAGTACATGATTAGTACTTGTAGTAAGTACACTTTCCTTTCTGGCTTGTTTCTCCATTTTCCCAAACGCATTGAAACCCTTTGGGTAGTAGCACCTGCTTCCATTAAAATTCAAAGTGATCATATGCTGAGGTACCCCAAAAATATTCCCGACTTCTTGCTCCTTCACAAAGTACACTTGCACCAACGGACTCCATTTCCCAGAATGCATTGGTCTCATTCAGTTCAGGAGTTAAACATGTCCTAGTATGCTCTCTGCCTCATTCTATAACAATCCCCTACAGGAATAACAGGGTGCTGAGGGCCCAGAGGTCTTAATTTCCAAGAATGAATTCTGCATCCCTCAGTCCTGATATCAGGGCAGTACCATATGTTTCAGAATGCGCTGTGCCCCACTGATTACTGATGTCCTCACAAGCCTTCGCTTTGCATCAGTACATGTGCCCACGCAGGTCTGCCCCATATTACATTTGTCTCACCCTGTGCACATTCCACAGCATGGATACATAGCCCAGAATACAGTGCTAGATGCAGTATAGATTCAAATATAGAGGACTTTGTGTGCTAGAATGAAAGCTGCCGCACTCCTGCAGTCCTGAAGAACTACAATCCCAGAATGCAAGTTCCCTCTCATAACGCAGATAACCGCATCTGAATACTTACCTACAGTGCACGGTGGCTTTCTCAATAGAAATGCCTCTACAACACGGTGTAGCAAATAAACGAGAGAGTCTCCTTCAAAACCTGTGCCTCAGCCCAAGAAGCACCCTGCTCCACTTAGTTAAGTTACCTGCAAGGAAAGCACTTTCCAGTCCTCAGTATGGAAGCAGCACAGGACTACTTTTCGATCCATGCACTCTTCCTCACACAGTATAGGTATAAACATAACGCTACCTGTCCAGAAAAACAGTTTCTTTCTTTTTCTTTTTTTATATCATTTAGTTTATAGAAACTTTTTAAGTAGAGGGTAACAAAGGAATGAAAAGGATAAACAAGTCAACAGAAAATCTACATAAGAAAATGCACACACGCAGCCCCTTGGGATCACTACATCCCTCCCTTATCCACACATTCCTTTCAGTTCCATTATTTTCCCCTGTGTGCTGAACCATCCAGGGGCTTTTCTTTTGAATTTCTGTTACCAGGATCACCCTACTTCACATCTTTGACGCCATCCAACTGATTTCGATCTGTTAGCATTACTTCTAATTTACGCAGGAAGTTTATCAGGCCATAGACGTCTTTTTCTCTTGGGTTAGTAAATTTTAACCACAGCTCTTCTCCGCATAAGGTAGGATATAACTTTACTACTTGAGTCAAATGTAATGTTCTCAATGAATTCAACCCTGCACAATTGAGTGTTAAATGTTTTAAAGATTCTGAGTGATTCTCACAGAAGCGACAGGTTAATGTCATTGGGGTCTTTCTGAATCTCAGTTTTTGACTTACTCTTGTATCCAATAGATTAAGTCGAAATTTCATGAAACTCTTTTGATAGTTGGCATTTGAAGCTTTCACCAGATATTGAGGGAGATTTTTCTGTTTTATTCCTTCTTTTGCAGCATCTCCCATTAGATTATAGCGGTTTCTATCATCTACAGTTCAACACCAATCGAGTTCCTATATTTTTTTTTTTCTTATAGTTTGGGTTGCTCTTCAATGTCTCGCGATCTGTGAGTAACTCTTTCAGATGTTTTTCACAATCTGACCGGTATTGACACAGTTTCACTCACTTTAGAACACACCCCGCCCCAAAAAATTATGTGTCTGTTTCCCACCGTACAAATTCCTGCAGAGGACTACATGCACCAGAATGCATGTTGCACCCTTGAGCACAGCTATACTCATAAAACTACTTATCCAGAAAACACAGTTTGACTCATTTTAGAGCCTAACCAACCCTAAAAAGGGCTCTATGTCCTATATTGCATTCTTTCTCCCACAGTACAGATTCCTTATGTGCCCAATGTATATTTTACAAAATTACCAGCGCTATATATTACACTACCAGCCCACTAGCCCTGGCTTTTGGCCATGGCCACTATACAAGTGTATCACGAGGAGCCACTATATATATATGTGAATCAGGCCCACAAGCCAGGGCCTCCTGCACTGGCTAGTGAGCATGGCCTTCGGCCATGCCCATTATATAGTTTATAACATTACCAGGCCACTAGCCATGGCCTTCGTCAATAGCCAGTGGCCACAGACTTCGGCCGTGTCCACTGTATATTTCATATTACCAGGTTAATAGCCATGGCCTTTGTCAATAGCCAGTGGCCACGGACTTCGGCCGTGTCCACTGTATATTTCATATTACCAGGTTAATAGCCATCGATTTTGGCCGTGCCCACTGTATATTTTACAACACTACCAGGCCATTAGCCATGGCTTTCAGCCGTGTCCACTGTATATTTTCCAACGTGACCAGGCCACTAGCCATGGCCTTTGGCCACCACCTTTGGTCGTGCCCACTATATATTTTACAACACTACTGTCCTTCATCCGTGCCCACTCTCTTATTTAAAACACTAATTTGTACCCTTTAGTTCACTCTAGCTATAAAAACATATATGTTTATAAATATATGGGGAAAAACACACATATTGGGACCCCCCCTATACCTTTGCCCCCTTGACAAAACCTCACCGAACTTCGCACAAACAATATGACAAGGCCATATACTTTTTTTGCAAAGTTTTGTGTGGATTCATCCGGCGGTACGGGGGCAAAGTTATAGGCCTCCCAAAAAGTGCTCTTCCTATGGGTTGTGCGCTTATCCATAACTACATGCCCGCTACCGTGGTGTGACGCACTGTCATTTCCGCTCGTGTTTTCTTCTGAATCCGCAGTTATCAAGCCGAATAACCATGGCTATGGGAAAGCGTTCATGCTCTTTATTTTGTCCCTAGCCCCCCTCCAACTCCTCAATTGCACATAGTGATAGCCATAGCCTGATGCCATTCAATTGTTTTTTGTCCTCCAAATGGCATTTTTCTGCCTTTTTGTTTTCTGGTAGCCATGGGTATAACCGCGGCTATCTCTTGTACTGAACAAAACAAACTTAGACGCATTTTCATTTCTTAAAATCCTCTATCCTGCCAAGCACCATAGTGGAAATCAGTATAATTTTTTGAGATGATGCAATAACCCCAGACCCCCCCCCCACACTCCCATGATCTCGACGCTTCGTGCACAAGTTGTTTCATACCTGTTCTAATTCCGTGCAGTGGCCCAGTTATCGGAAAAACAAAAGGCAGAAAAATGCCATTTGCAGGGCAAAAGACAAGCAAATGCTATTAAAGAGGTGGGGGGGCAAGAGGAGATTAAGTAAAATTTAGGAGTTGGAGGTGTCCTAGGGATATTAGATGAGAACATTCTTTAATACATTAAGTAGTTCATGATAGATCACCCCTGACATCTTGTTACCAACAGCATAAACACACCCCCTAATAGGGACTTTTCAGGTAATCAATGATGTCATCAATGACATTTGTGATGTCATCTTTTATATCTTGGGTGTTATTCGTAGCAGTGCACAGTGGTGGTGTGAGTTATGATTGCTTAGCTTACCATAAGTGGCGAATTTCTGGGAGTTTTCGGTTTTACTTGTAGCCATAGCGTCTCTTTATCAACGTTTTTTTCATTATATATATATATATATGAATCATATGAATGCATGGAAGGTCTGTTGGTCTGTTTTGCTGTCATGCAAAATCTTTCAAGTTGACATTTTGTGAATTGTCAGTTTGTTCTCCATAAGGAATAATGTTAGAGGGAGCATAATCCTGCCTGGCAGGCAACGTACTTTCTCATTGTGTGATACGTTTCTCAATTTTTCCAGCTCTTAAGCTCGGACAGGTGGATTGCTTTCAAATACAAGATTTCTGCCTGACTGGCTATTTTCATCAACTCGTGTCTCAAGCTGTGGCTCTGTGACGACAGGATGTGCTTATATTCTTCAATTGTTAAAGTAATCCCGTGCCTACTTCATATTGCGGCAGAACTCCGAATAATGCAAGCATCATTGTGTTGACAGAATGGGAATGGATAATGGCATTGAGCTGCACAGATAAGGGCAGAAGTACAGAGGCCTGCATGGTCCACGGTAATTGAAGTGCGTGAACAGGTGAATGAGCCTTGAAGGGCCAGTGCTCCCATTCAACTATTGCACTGTGAAAATAAATCTATACACATTATGCAACTGGTGAAGAGGGTGCCGATTACCAGAATTAATACAGGCCTCGTTTTAATTTAAGCGGTTTTTGATGAGTCCCCCATAAACTCTTGTAGGTGTCGGAGGCTTATTTTAGGACCTGTTGCTCCCAGCTGTGTTTCTGTGCCATACCACCTCTCTGGGTGTCACTGGCTGCCATCCGCCAACTTGTGTAAATTCCACCAGAGATTCCCAGGACAACCAGCAGTAAGCATATATGGTCTAGGGAGGATAGCTCCGGGGCAACATGCTCGCCTTAGAAGCAAGACAACATGGAGCAACACAGGTTCGATCCCCGGGTCCGTGCTCCAAAACCTCTGGGTACTAAGCGTTTTATAAATAAGCTATCGTTTCACAGCAGTGAAATAGGGTATACTGGCAACCCTGTAATGAGGGCATATAACTGTTATGGAATGATTCTCTGCTGAAGCATATCGCAGGTGAAGTATAACACAGTGCGGAGCAATGTATCATTTGATGGGACCAACACGGTTCTTAAAGCTATTTTGTATTCATAAACAACTGATAAGGTGGCATCCTGAAATCCACAATGTCACAGAGGTGTGTAGGGGTAGAAGCCACACATTTATCAAAAAAAGATACAGCACTGATACATTAACAATATTGTTATAGTTCCATGTTGACACATTTTCAATGAGAATTCTTAAATAAAATATGTTATTATTGTTGTTATATTATTATTATTATTTTTATTATCATTATTATTATTATTTTTATTATTATTATTATTATTATTGTTATTATTATTATTATTATTGTTATTATTATTCTTATTGTTGTTATATTTATTGAGCACAGACCTGACTTCGGGAAGCAATGGAGTGCTTTACAATCATAGGGGGAAGAACACAGTGAGGGAAAAAAGGAGCAGGTAGCTAACAGGGGAGATTGGGCAATTGGCAGCAAGAGGACGACAGTGTGGAGCCGGTCACTGAGTCTCAGGTAGCGTGGGAAGTGCAGGGGGTATGCCCTATGTATTAAGGAGGAACCATTCCTTGAAGAGGATGGTCTTGAACTCTTTCCTGAGCTGTAGAAGTGAATGGGAAAGTTTGAATGTGATGGGGAAGAGGTTCCAGGACTGGGCGTAGACAGAGAAGGCCTGTCTACTCGTTCTTTCCTTCCTGCACTGTTGTAATTAAAGTCTGCACATTTCCTTACTTCTGGTGGATCACAGGCTGAGTTTCTCAGTGAGGTAGCTTGGGGACTTCAGGATGACAGCCTTGTAGATGAAGCAACAGTATTTGAAGATGATACAGGCTTGCAATGGGAGCCAGTGCAGTTTGATGAGGGTCAAGGTGATGTGGTTGAATTTCCGGATTCCTTTAATGAGTCTCTTGCTGCAGCATGGAGGAGACATTTCAGGGGTGCCAGAGTAGCCACCAGTTAGCCTTCCAAAAGGACATTGCCACCATCCAGGTGGGAGGGGAACAAGGCTTGAATAGTGGATCTGAAGTTGTTTCCAGGATGATGGGCTTTACTTCACACAGCAGAGAAAGTTGGTATCAGGCCGTTTGTGTCTTCCGTGCTATATGCTGTTTGAACATGAGTTGTCTGTTGATGATGAACCCAAGGGACTTGGCACAGGGGTGGGCTAGGGTGTAAATCCTTCAAGGTTCATAGCAGAGAGCCAGGTCTGGATGTCAGGGTGTTTGGTGTTGTTAGTCAGCAGTATGAATTCAGTCTTGGAGGGTTTGAGCTTCAGGTAAGCACTGCACATCCAGGACTGAATCAATGTAATGCAGGCCTTGAGTCTGTGGATGTTTTCAATGGAGAGTATCTTGAGATAGATCTGTGAGTCATCTTCATCATCATCAACAACTTTATTCAGCCTGTATGGCCTTCAAAGTACATCATAGCAATACATTTTTAGTACAGAAAAAGAGAAACAATTATAAAATAACAACACAGAACAATGAGAAGAGCAGCAACCTTCTTGAGTGCCACCGGTAAAACTTTATCCAGAACTCAAAACCACCATACCCGTGGCTCCAGAACAGCCCTTGCCATATGATCATCCCTAAAGACCAGTTTGACTGAGTCAGCTTTGGCAGGCAGTTCCTTGGATAGTCTCGTGCACTCCAGCACAGAGCCCTTTGACACAAAAGCACAGCCCCCTAAAGACCGCAACCAATGAAGGCATTTGTTCGAAAGGGTGTCCCTTGTTTCTCTACTAACAAAGGGTAGTTTTGGGACCCCATGAAGGAACACTGTGGAGTTTCTACGTCCTTCATATACATGGTGCCTATACAGGGACCTACCATGCCAAGAGATTAAAACAGTGGTGGGGGCTCATCCCCCAAGGTTGGACTCTTAATGGGCTTTCTCTGTGAGATTGGTATTGGTATTAGGGGTTGGTCCACTACCTTTTGACTATTCCTAGTTGGGGTAATTAGGGCTCCAGATGCAAGGGATCGACAAGGATGCAGGGGATATGACCCTGTGTCAGTGGCCGGACACAGCCCCCCAGGCCCAGCCCCTAATGAGCCCTCTGTAAAACAAGAACATTAGGTACCAAATTACTCAGAAAAGAGGGGAAGAAAATGAGGATAAGTATGAGGAAGGTTGAGAAAGGCATAAAGAAGAGTGGAGTGGGTAATTAAAAGCAGTAAATAAGAGGGGCATCAGAGATGGTGTGGGGTACATCCAAAGGCCCCAAACTGAAGGGCCATGTGGAAAAGGCCTACCTGTCACAACCACAAAAGCAGCATTTTAATCCATAAAAGAAGAAGGAATCAAAGGTCCCTTTCACATGAAAAGCAGGATTGTTCAACACTGACACAAACATGGCTTTGCTTGTGGCTGCAAGTGAAAACTGAAGATCCCTTTCACCTAAAAAGCAAGATTTCTAAACACTGACCACAAAAAGAGCTAGGCATGTGCATTTGCAGTTTAAATGTGAAAATTGAACCACTGCTAACAGGAGAAATGTCAGGGAAAAAGACATGGTGCGTGTTGACAAAAAGTAATGTATGTTATGTTTCGCATACAAAATACCAGTGACATTTGAAAAGCCACTTTGTTATTCATGGGAAAAGTTATTTAGGCCCGAGGCAAATCCTTTTGCTGGCTTTTGGACATGCCAAAAGGAACTTCAACACTGGAAGGCTGGCATCCTAGTGTTTACAAATGCAATAAAATGTGGCTTGCTCTGGAAGGTGTGGAAAGTTCTTTAGGCCGGCTGTCTCTGCAGCACCATTCCACTTGACTGATGCATGTATGCAGACAGTAGGTGTGAAGAGGGGAGCAGAGAAGACAATTCAATTAAGGGAGCCTGAAACTCCAACTTCAACCAGGTAACCCACTTCAAAGAGACTGATAAAGAAAAAAACTTGGGTTACTCTGGTTACAGGTGAGCACATTGAGACCATATGGCCTGGAGGCAGGAGAATTGCCTTTTGTCCCACATGAAGATTTACTATTAATGTAAAAGGACTATTATCATTCAGGCCTTTTTCCAAGCAACAATAAGGCAGATTTTCTTCATTTATGCAACATTCTTTCAGGTAATTTCCAGGGGATTTTGGAGATATAAAATTCAAGCACCTATGAGTTAGGGAACTCTAATGGGCAGTTCAACTAGGTTCCTGTCTGATCTGAAAATGTCCCGAATGTTAGAGGTAGTGAACTGGTGAAGGGTAAAATTAGAAATATGGGTAATAAATTACATATTCATAACTGTTACCAGGCAAAATGGTGCAGACCTGGCTGTCCTTGTGATTCGCTGAATCAGAACATTTGTATATTATGGCAGTTATTAGTAAGATTATGAAGTTTTGCCACATAACTAGATTTTTGCAAAAAGTTTACATGAGATCAAATGGGGCTTGTAAATTAAGCTGCCAGATGTCTGCTCCAGTCCCCTAAACCAATCCTGAGCTTGAGGCTGTGTTTGGGAGGAGAGAGAAGGGTAACTGTCCAATCATATTTGTGTGTCCTCTTACAGGGTACTCACCCAAGATTGTAAAATTGGTGGTGTCCTCACTGCTATATAAGGGGGACTGTACTAGGAGGAAGGGAGAAAGCTGTGGAAATTTGCCATCGACAGAGCTGCTCAAAATTTCCATCAAAAAGAGTGCTGCTGCAATTTACATCTGAGAACTGCAAGACAACACCAGAGTTCATTGTTGAGAGTGCATCTGGGTGGAGCTGTATATTGCTTGGAAGGCCTAAACTCTCTCAAGGTCCTATGGTGGAGAGCGGGAGGCCATTCTTGAGAGTGAAGTGACCAGACTCCTGCCCTATCTTTGCAGAGGGTCATGACATGCTTGCTGTACTGAACTTTAAACAGAGGCTTTCTATGTTAGTAAAACTGAGCCTTGGGAAACCCACATTTGGGGAGTCTGCTTGCCTTAAATACTTTCTCTTTATAGGGGCTGGGTGGGCAAAACTGTGTAGATCCTTAGCCTACTGAACTCAAATGATTAATTTAATGAATTTCCCATTTGGTGCTACACTACTGGGTGATTTTTATTAAAATTTGAAATTAACAAAGCTCACTTCCCAGTGTGCATTGAAAAACAGTAGCCTAAAATTCATTGGGTAATCCTTTGTGTCCTGTTGACGGCAACTACTTTAAGAAAAAGAGGGGTGCCTTTGTTCTTAAATCAGTCCAATCCTTTTGGTCCAATTTTCCCCTAACACAGGCTTTTAAGTGTGAGGGGAGCTGAAAATCCCAAATTCTCAAATCATCCCAATTTTTACCATCCAGCTTCCCCAACAAAGGCCTTTTAGTGGAGGGGGGTCTGAAATCCAAAATTCCCCAAATCATTCCAATTTTTCTTCCGACTTCTTCAACACAGACCAAAGTAGGGGGGTGTGGTCTGAAAAACAACCGCTAAATCATCCTGTGCTTATGTTAAACCAAAAGTGTGGCTGAAATCATATTTGCCATATGTATTTGTACCAATCTTGAAATCTTACTGCCAGCCTTTTAAGCCTGCAGGAAAATCAAAATTGAGCAGCACTACATCTATAAATGTGTTCACTGACCAGTGCTAATTATTTATTGAAGTGAAATTTGTAGAAAGTAAAGAATTGTGATTTATGTACTTTTCAACTAACCTTTGTGATCTATTCATGTAGAGAGACTTGTATTGTGTTGTGCCACGGATAAAGTGGTGTTTGACTTTTTCGTGCACATTTCTTTTACTATAAATTTAAATAAATACAAATATATTTCCTGTATACCGGTCTGGTTCTTGGCTCACTGTTAGCTCAGAGGGTGGGGGAAGTATCCAAGGTGCATGATATGTGTCTGAAGTCGGGCTGAATAAAAGAATCTGTAAAACTGTTTGTTGCATAACACCTTGAGGGGGGAGGGAAGGAACTCCCTTGTTTGAGGGTGGCCTCTCAATAAACCATTACAAGGGGGACGTGGAGAAATGGACACCTCTGGAAACATACTAGAGTAAACAACTCTGGAGGTATGGGTGAATGAGAGAGGAGGTCAGTGCTAGAATGAGTATATAAGCTTCCAGTGCTCTCCTTTTGGTGTCAGCCCTCAACACCTTCCATTGTGCTGTTTATTGTGACTCCATACACATCCATTAACACCACACACCATTTGGGGTTCCTCCATACAGGGACACTTATCTTGAAGTTCTGACATAGCTGCATTAAATCCCTCCTGCCAAGTCTCAGCTATATGACTCTTGAAGAAACCACCTTGACCCCCAAAAAACTTGGGGCATAGAGAGGCAGATGGGCGGGGTCTGAGTTCCACACAAACAGGATTATTACAGAATATTGATGCCGCAGCACAAAACCAGCAAAGGCAAATGTGACCTCTGACGTGTACAGGAAGCTGTCATATATCTCCGTCCCTACCTCATCATGCTGTTGGCACATACTCCATGAAGCTTTGTAAACCTTGTCAATTAAGATTGAAGCATTCGCAGGCCCTCCCATAGACAACGTCTCCCACTCTCAGTTATCACAGGTCCAATAGCACAGCGTGTAGAGCGCTCCCTTTGACATCTGGGCAGAGCCTGGTGATGCAGGTTCAAATCCCGGCAGGGCCAAACTCAGCCTTTCGTCCTTCCGAGGTTGTTAAATGAGTACCGCACACTGTGGGTAATAAGCAGCGTTTGTAGCGCAATATAAATGCTAAATTATTATTATTATTTATCAGTTCTCCTCACCGGCCATAACCAGGCCCTGCCATAGACAACCCCAGATTCCTCTAGAACTGTCCAAGCCCTAAAATCAAGATAGCACCATCGAGCTGTCATTTTGAATGAACATCTCTCAGGATTCAAGTTGGGGTGTTGTTTTGTAATTTTAATTCCACAGCCAAGAGCTATCCTTCCAATTTATCACAGGTTGTTTCAGCTTTTAGTGCACCCCTTCTCTTTCAAAACCTACCAGGTTTTAGTTCGTACATTTTCTTCAAGATATCATTGTCTAATTGGGACACAAATGTAAGCGCAGAGTGGACTTACTGGCTTGCCCCTAGAATTTGCTTGTTGTAAAGTTGACTTCTCTTCTCCTGCTCCCACTTACAATGACTATGAGAAAACCCCCAGGCCAGGGCAGGAGTCACTTTCCAAGTGGCTAAGAACAGAGCAGCAGTCACAGTTATTAGTCACAGCTCTCATACCCACCGGCGCTCAGGTGACTTGCACCCGCAGTGTAGAAACAGAATAACTTGCAAAAGGGACATTCTTTCAAAGAACAGTGGCAAATCACTCAATAGGTAATCACTGTGTATTGAGCTGTGTGCTTACAATCATAATAATATTATTTCAATAATACTTCGAAAATTCAGAGGCCATTGGTAGGGAAGATAAAACCATTAGGCCGCTTGTGGAGGCCATTTGCATCCCAAGGAAATGATGCTAACCTCTGGTCCACCAGCGGTCACTGTGCCAGCCGAAAGGGCATATCATCCTAGGTTTACTTTAACAACTGGAGGTCTGCTGCTCCCCCAGGCTCGCTTGACATCTTTTATATTCTAGCTCACGGCCCTGTTGCGACCCACCTGCCCACCATGATGATGGCTAAGCTCAGAGCTGGCACGGTATTGTGGGGGAAGGGCAGATAAGCAGCATCTGGCACACCACAGCTGGGCAACTATCACACGCATACAGGGTGATGCATTAAAAAGACAATTATAAGACAATATGCAAATACACAGCATACAAATACCGGGATGCCCCTGTGCGAGTTTCTCTCTTACATGGTATATTAAACACTTTGAGAATACAAATACTACCAGAGTAATGTTTAAAATAATTCCAGATTCCTGAACAACAGGACACTTGTGCTGCCAAAATGCAGTCTTGGTGAGCATACTTTGATGTTACTTCGGGGGCTGGGGTTTGCGTTTACTGCTGAATACATCTCATATACTGTAACTTGCCCCCACAACCCCCATCCTGATTATAGTCTAATGCTAGTGATTGCTGCAAACCAAGACTACCATTCCCATAATGCAACTGAAGGAGAATTGATAGGACACGACTAAGACATGACAAGGCAATTATCCCAGCCCTCAAACCAACTTATTAAATACAAGAAAATGAAAACGTGCATTTAAATTCTGCTGTCAAACGTAAGGACCAAGATTAAGGCAGATTGGTGTAGACATGGGACGGTGCTATTTTGACTTCCATGTACACACACATTGGCCCTCATTACAACACCGGCACTAAACCATGGAGCTATTAGCACCATGGTTGCTGCCGGTATTGTAACAAGTCCGCCATGGTGAAATGGGGAAGTACCACCCCATTCCAAGGTTGGCGGGGCAGTACTTCCCCATTTCACCATGGCCCTTCCCCATTCCCATTTTTGCCCCATAGGGCATAATTGGAATGGGGAAAGGCGGTAATTACGGTACCGCAGATTGCGGTACCGTATTTATCGCCAGGGTCCCTGCATTAACGGCTGCAACTCGAGAGCACAATTACTTGACCAGGTAACACCAGAACTTTGATATGCCTGGGAAATTGTCTGCCTGCTTTAGGGCATTATTCCGCAGCGACAGACAATCTTTGGAAGATAGCTATCCCGCACCACAGGAGGGGTCTCCGGCATGTACTATGTACTGTAAGAAAGGCTTTGGTAGTATAGCATTTAATGACATTTGGCACAGACAGACCAGACATAATTCTAATCTTCGGTGGCCAACCAATGGTAGTTTTGAAATCCCTCGTATACAATATCTAGAGTCTGAATTAGTAAAGAAAAAGGCTAGACCTGCAGCATTTGATGCATTGCATAGTTGGAAAACAGAAGCTTTGCAGCAACAAAAGAATAGAGAGAAACATATGCGTAGACATATGACAAGTGTCGAAAAGGCACGGTTATATGATCAAAATAAACAATTGGAGTCAGTTAGGAACACGGACAGGGCGTTCCAATTAGGCATTCAGAAAATCTACCCTTCAAAAGATTTTTATACGTCAGATGAATTGATTGCATGAACGAAGGTCCGGTGCCTCTGCGCCACCTCCGTACGTCCCTCCTCCTGACGCTTTGCCTCTTCCCGTTGTAATCCCCCCTCCTATAGTTCCTCTGGTCCTCCCTGCTGTTCTTCCTGTTGTTCTTCCAGCCGTCGCTCCTTTGCCTACCCCCTTGCCTTCACCTGTTGATATTCAGAATGTGCCTACTTTTCCTCTTCCAATGGATTCTGCATCGCTTGTAGTAGACCAGGGAGCGAGACCAAGGGTTGTGACTCGTAATACTGTGTCCCCAGAAAAAAAGAATGAATTGATCGCTTGGGCTAAACATTGCATGGAGAAGGGTGAACAAGCTAATGTTTTTTCCACACTCGAAAATGTAAGAGATAATCCTGAGAAAAATGTTTTTTTTGAAGGATTAGGGACTCATTTGAGTATAATGTGGAATAGATTAAACAATGTAGATTTCCCACAGGGTTACGGGATTTGAACGCCTTAGCGTTGTCCAGAGATACTGCGGAGAAGGTATATGAGCATGTTGAGAGGATTTTTGAGTATAGGAAGGAGTTGGAAGGGTTACAGAATGAGGAAGCAGATGGTGGTAGTTTAGATATTATGTACTGACAGAAACTGTTTTCTCCTCGCCGTGAATTAAAAGGTGAGGAAGCGTGAATTTGTACAAAGGATGCGATAAGATGGATTTCGGATATGTCAATAACTCCAGATGAAGTATATGACACATACAGTCCGTATACATTAGAAATGCAAAAGAAGGTAATACAGGTGATGGTAGAGTACCTGCAGAATGAGTGTGTAAAAAGAAAAATGTGTTGTCCCGCAGAATTGTTGAGTGTTTATAAGAGAGCCTTTTCGATTGATACTTCTTCGACTGCCTTAGCGCTTGATTTGGCTCTGTTGCTTAGTAAGCGTTCGGAGCTGCCTACTTCTCAGTTGTCTATGAGAGAGATCCCTCCGACATTTGTCCCGAAAGTTGAGATTGCGGCCAGTGCTGCGCGAGGAATACTCGCGGGGGAAATTCCTGCACATTACGTATCACAGTTTGTTCACGTCCCGTTTTCAAGACAGGAAGTGAACACCATAAAGCAATCTATTCTCGATGTAAGAAAGAATCCAACCGGGTTCTATAAAGAAATAGAGTCGGTCTTACAGTTGTCGGAATTCACCTTAAGTGATATTGATTTATTATTTCCCGTACTTCTGCCAGTTGATTTATGGAAACAGATTAGGACTGTAGATGATGTACCTGGGTTAAGAGATACATGGGATAACATGGTTAGGCTAGATAGAGAAAACCAGCTGGCAAACGACCGCCTCAAGTGATATTAACCTTGCCTGATAGGATTATTGTAAAATTGAAAACCATAGTTCCTGAAAAAAGAATCATTTGGGACAAGTTTACGGCCTGTGTCCAAGGAAAGTCTAAGGGTGCTACCGATTTCTTCAATCGGTTTGAACAGGTATTTTCAGATTTCAGTGGACAAGACTTAGGCACAGAGTCAGGGAAAAGGCTGTTTGTCGACAAATTAGTACGATGATTGCTGCCTGACATCCAGTTACAGATTATGTGTTCCGAAAGCACTTGGCAGGCGAAGTCTCAAACAGAAGTACTGCATATGGCTCAGTACTATGAAAATAATAAAAAGGAAAAACTTGAGAAAAAAAAGGGTGACCTGAAAACAAAAGTCCTATTACAACAGATTGTTAGAAACCCTAGAGGGGGTAATCAGTTTAGAGGTCAGTACTTTCTGCAGAGAAGTACGCCCATGGCTCCGGTAACCATTAACCAGTGTGCCTATTGTCGACCGGAAGGCCACTGGCACGAACAATGTCCGACCTTGCTGCAAAGGTAATTTGGGATCATGGGTAGATGATCCCGAGGTCGCCCCGTTGCAGGGGGCCCTGGTAGAGGTCAGTTTGCAACAGAATCACAGCAACCGCCTTCACAAGATAAGCAAGTTTCGAATGTGGATAATAGAAACATTTTTGATCACCCTTCTGCCGCGACCCCTCTGAAGAGCTTCCTCTTGATAATATTCTATTTCGCTAGGATTGCCCAAAGCATGATTTGGAACCAACGCCTATTCCCGTTCATCAGAAAGGCCCCTAAATTGAGATGGCGGTGGGAAATAGGAAGCATCTATTTTTAGTAGATACAGGAGCACAGAAATGTTCCATTGATCATTCACGGGTTCCAAATATTCTCCTGTCAGGGCAGTCCAACGTTTCTGTAGGGTTTTCAGGCACACCTGTAGTTTGTCCAGTCTCTTTGCCGGTACCGATAACAATGGATCCCTTCACGGAACAGTGTCCATTTCTACTTACCACAAACTGTGGGGAGAACTTGCTGGGGTTAAATTTGTTGAAGGCATTGTATGCAGTAATAAATTGTTCTCCGGACGGAGTTCGGTTAACAATTTCACCTCAGCAACCACTCGCCTCTCAGTTTTTGACTCGATCTTTACCGCCAGAATTCTGTAATGTTCTAGAATGCTTATGGGCAATTGATGATAATGAAGTGGGCATTCTTCAAATTGAACCTGTTAAAATTATTCTGAAACATGGTGTAAAATTGCCTCGCATCCCGCAATATAAGATCTCAGTTGAAGGCGAGCAGGCTTTGAAATGTATAGTTTCTGATTTTGTACATTGTGGAGTAATTTAGGAAATTACGGGTAGCCTATGTAACAGCCCCATTTTGCCGATATACAAAAAGATGATAATGTGATTCCCTTTCGGTTCTAATTGATTTACGCGCTATTAACAAAACTGTGGCTCCTCAATTTCCTATTGTACCTGATGTTACAAGGATACAAATCATGATTCCGGCTTCTGCCACTCATTTTAGCGTTGTTGATCTTAAAAACGTGTTTTTCAGTATTCCTATACACAAGGATAGCAGGTATTTGTTCGCGTTTACACTGGGTGGACGCTCGTTCACATTCACTCGTGCACCACAAGGGTACACTGAGAGTCCAAGTATTTATAGTAGGGCATTGAAAGAGCAGCTTGATACTCTCGAGTTGCCTACTACTTGTACGTTACTACAGTATGTAGATGATCTCCTCTTGTCTGCTGATTCTGAGAGCACCTGTAAAGAAGGCACCATGTTGTTGCTTTGTCATCTAGCAAAACATGGCCACAAAGCTTCACTCAAAAAATTCCAATATTGTTGTCAGGAGGTCACCTATTTAGACTATCTCAGGTCAAAGGAAGGAAGACGGTTGACACCTGAACGAATAAAGACTATTTCTGGCATGTCTGTCCCAAATACGCAGAAGGAAGTTAGAGCCCTGATAGGTATGGCTTCTTACTGTAGATTGTGGATCCCTAACTTTTCGTTAACGATTAAACCAATGCTGGCTTTGACAAAGAAGGGCATTTCTTTGCCATTGCATTGGACTTTGGAACACCAGACAGCATTTGATTTGCTCAAATCGGCACTGTGTTCAGCGCCGGTTTTAGGAACTCCAAATTACAACAAGGCCTTTGTGTTGTATGTGCATGAATGTGATGGATGTGCTTTGGCTGTGTTAACGCAGGAACATGGAGGGAAGAATAGGCCATGCGGCTATTTCTCATCCGCCCTTGATCCTGTTGCATGCGCTTTGCCGAGATGTTTGAGAGCTGTTGCTGCTGCTGCTGCGTCTGTAAAACAGAGTGAGGGAATGGTTCTGGGTCATGCGTTAACCCTAATGGTACCTCACTCTGTAGATATTTTATTGAATAAAACTCAAACGCAACACCTCACTTCCGCACGATGACAAGATATGAACTAATCTTGTTTGCCCCCCAAATTCAAATTCAGAGGTGTTGTGTATTAAATCCGGCTGAACTTTTACCTGTCCCGCAAGATACTGTTGAAAGTGACGAAACGTCACACGATTGCCTTTATGCGACAGAACAAGAGACTAAAGTAGAATCGATTTGAAAGACACGCCTTTGAATAGCCCACAAGGAGAGCTATTTTGTGATGGCTCTTGTTTTAAACTTCCGAATGGTACCTCCATGGCTGCTTATGCCGTTACTACTTTAAGCACGATTGTGGAAACCAAAAGAATTATGCATAATTCCGCACAGGCCGCAGAAATTATAGTGTTAACCCGAGCTTGTGAACTTTTTGAAGGGCTTACAGTAAATATATATACCGATAGTCAGTATGCTTTTGAGGTGGTTCACAAAATTCAGTAGACTTTGGAAAGAACGAGGTTTCTTGACATCACATGGCACGAAAATTCAGCATGGCACTTTAATAGTACGATTACTTTCGGCACTCGTACTCCCTGTTCAGCTAGCTATCATAAAATGTGCAGCACATCAAAAGGTTACAGACGATGTAGGAAAAGGGAATGCTTTCGCTGATCAGATAGCTAAACAAACTGCCACTGATTTTAGTTCAGAAATGTATACTGTAAGAGAAACTGTAAATATTTGCACTTTGGGTGAAAGTATCGATTCTGTAAAAGACATTCAAGCAGATGCAGAGATGGATCGAGGGTGCAGGGAGACTGGATGATGATGGGTGTTGGGTGGACAACGTTGAAGGAAAATGGTTACTCCCTGATGCCTACATTACAAGGATGGTTATTATGGCTCATGGTCCGACACATGTTTGTGCGCGTAAATTGACTAAAATGCTACACAGTCTGTGGACCAATGATAAGATTTTCAAAACTGCGGAGCGCTTTGTCCAAGGGTGCATGGTCTGCTTGCAGCACAATGTAGGAAAAGGTACCTCGACTCCTAGAGGAAGTTTCGCTCCACCTTCTGTTCCGTTTGAGGTTATTCACTTTGATTTTATTGAAATGTAATGTTGCAACAATCTTAAATATGTGTTGGTTGTCATTTGTGCCTTTGGTAAGTGGGTTGAGGCCTTCCTGGTTAGAGATGCAATGGCCTTAACCTCGGCAAAAACTCTATTGAAAGAGTTTTTTCCTAGGTTCGGGCTGCCGAGAGTCATCTGGTCGGATAAGGGGCCACACTTTATCGCTGATGTAATCCTACAAATATGCAAAGGATTACAGATTGATAAACGGTTCCATTCGGCCAGACATGCCCAAAGTGCCAGATTAGTGGAAAGGCATAACGGCATTATAAAGAACAAGCTCGCTAAGACATGTGCTGGCACCAAGTTAAAATGGCCGGGCGCCTTGCTGATTGTGTTGCTGTCGATGAGAACAACCCCTCAAACTAAGACTGGGCTCTCTCTCTTTGAGGTGGTAATGGGGAGACCTGCTAATATTTGGGGTTTGCCAAAAAGCATTTTGTTGCGGGATACAGAAAATGTGCTTCTTTCAGATTACTGTAACCAGTTGACTAAAAATCTGTTTTCATCACCAGGTGCGAGAGGCATTACCTGTAAGGTACAAGGTCCTGGTCACAGTCTACGACCGGGGGACTGGATCCTCACAAAGGTTTTTGGGAGGTCGTCTTGCCTTGCACCTCGGGGGAGGGGTCCCTACCAAGTCCTGCTAGTCACTCAGACTGCTGTGCGGGTAGCAGGTCGTAAGAGCTGGATCCATGCAACGCACACCAAACGGATCCCGCAGCCCGTGCCATACGATACAGAAGACACAGAATCCCTTCCCACTGCTGTAACTAACGTGCCTGAAACAGCAACAACCGACAAGAGAGTATCGGAGACCGTTCCAGAAATCGCAAGGCCAGACAAAATGGCCATCTTGTCTCCGCACTCTCCAACAGTGGAACTTCCGGATCAATCCTTTTCTGATACCATTTCCATTCACTCGCCACCTCCAGGAGGAAGTGACGACACTTTGTTCTCACCAGAAACTGTGAAATATAATTTACGTCCAAGGAAATAGACATACAGCACGGTCTGACTGTGCTATTGAGAAAATCAGTTGAGGGCTTGTGTTTTGGCCTGACTGTTCAGGAGGATTCTGTTGGCTAAGGGTTGTGGGAAAGACATTAAGAAGACGCGCGACTGGAGTCGCCAGCAAACGAACAATTGGTGTTTTTTCGATTGAAGACTACAATGCCTGCACCCGCTACCGCTCGTACCGAACTTTTAGATCAATATGTGACTAGCAGAGACAATGATCAAATATGCAATGGGACCCTCAAAGTGTATTGTTGCCTTTTTGTGATAATAACTGGATTTTTAGAAACTGTTGGTTTTGGGTTATGGTATCTGGAGGAAGCATATCCGTTAGAGGACTTTTTACCTATTGAAAATGTGTCTGTTATCCCCACTCCTTCCGTGCAATTGCATACTTTATCGCCTAGAGATTCTTCGCATAGACAGAACTATCAGAATAATACCCTTTTGTTAATCATGAATGCCACTCATGCAATTTTAAATAGAACCAATTGCTGGATCTGTTCACATCTACCGCAACATGGGGATAAGGGGCTAGGTTGGTATATTCATCCTTTAACTTTGACAACTGCCTGTTACGCTTCTCTTAGAGCACTATTCTTTGGCCGATGGAATGACAGCATCTCAGGGAACTTTGATGGTACAAATTTGAATAGTTTTGAAAAACGTGTTTTGATGCCCCTGGGATGCTCGCTGTTAGCAAATAGGAGTAAAACGAACGTTGCTTCGTTAAACCCTCTGATAGATTGTCTCGTCCTTTTCAGTCTTTGATCTCTTTCAAAATGGCTCCTATAGGCAATAAGGATGCCACGCCTCCATCTTATTCTGTTAATCATAGCCCCGATTCAGTATCCTTCTGCATACAGAGGAATGGAACACGGTCAATGGGTAATTTTAGAAAGTGTGCCAACGTTGCGAATTTTACTAGTGAGAACAGACCTCTGTACGTAGGCAAACCTGTCTATTTTGTTTGCGGTAATGTGGCATTTCCATGGTTGCCCACGGATTGGCAAGGAACCTGTTATTTAGGGATTATATTACCTGGGGTATTTATTGCCAGTACTGCAGAAATTTCGAAGACTCGTCCATGACGAGGTGTGAAAGGGGATACTCCAGCGCAAACTCTAGGGGACATCATGAAATCCTTTGTGCCATTTTTTGGGCAAATTACGAATTCAGAAGATATCAGGGGACTAGCGAGAGTATTGGAGAGAACCATCAACCGGACCACTGACATACTCTATAATATGACATTAGAACAGAAAGCGATAAGATTAGTGGCTCTTCAGAACCGGATGGCATTAGATGTCATTCTGGCCGAGCGTGGAGGAGTATGTAAATTAGTGGGGTCCGCTTGCTGCGTTTAAGCACCAGACTCCTCTCCAACGATCTTTAGGGCTATCCAAAATCTACATGTTCTTAGTTCAGAAGTGCATGTTCCTGAGGGAAGCTGGGAACTTAGTGCATGGTTTTGGGACCTCCTACGATCGTGGGGATGGAAGTTGTTTTCGGCCCTGCTGATTATCTTGGGAAGTTTTCTATTCCTTTGTTGTTGTATACAGTGTCTCCCTGGTATATGTTCAGTATTAGGGGGGGGTGTTGCGCGCAAGCAACAAGTGTATTAGGGCATAAAATATACGCCCCAGATAAGGTTTCCAAAGAGTATGTTTTGAAAGAAACTCTAGTGTCTGATCTAATGGCAATAGATATGCCCGACAATGATTCGGGATGTATAGACATTGAAATGTGGAGTTAATCGCAAAATAATTGAAGGTAATTTAGCGCTTGGCATAGGCCAAAAGGAGGGTTTGTTAGAACTGATATAATATTGTTTCATCCTCATTGTATATGTTGGCCTATGCCCAGTCGCTTTGTGAGGAAATTCGTATTACAAGGTCGTGACCTCAAGTGAATTAAGCCTTCATTTTAGGTTAGAGCCGCCATTTTAGTTTATTGTACAAAGTCACCCTGTAGTCTAAAATGGCCGTCTTGTGTGCTCTTGTTCTTGCCTTAACCTCTTCAACCTCTGTAGGAGAGTTAATGTTCAACCTGCCTTCAGGCTACATGTTAGGGTCATGTAAACCTTGTCCTTTGTTGACCTCGGGATCAGGGGATTACTTGAATCAGCGATGTTAACCTACAAGTATACAAGAATAATAACGCTATCCAAATACGACATGCGAAACATTTGTTTGATCTGTATTAAAGCAATGTGTAAAGAGTGTAACGTTAAACTAGAGAATAATGTTTGTTAGTGAATGTATTAAAAAGTAAACCGCATGCACGAGATTTGTAAATTAGGAACGAACTTGGCGTGACCCTAGCCAAGTACATGATTAACTTGAAAGAGGTTGAACATTGTTATAACGAAAATATATAAATACGCCGATGTCCAGTTAGCAAATCCTGCTCACTGCTCACATTGAACCCTCCTGGTGGTCTCTGTGATGTATGTAAGTATGTATGTATTTAATTTTTGTATAGCGCCGGTAGCCCGTGGCATCAGGGCGCTTGTACATAAAACACTGATACTGCAAGACGGACGACAAGTACGAGACGGACGATGAGTGCAAATAGTTACAGCCTAAAGATTGTCCCTGAGAGATGGCCTTCGCCCGAATTCTCATCTAAAGAGGTGTGTCTTCAGCATCTTCCTAAACGCGGAGTGATTAACTTCAGACCTTAGGGATTCGGGGACGCTGTTCCACAATTTAGGAGCCAGTACAAGAAAAGATCTGCCCAGCCCGGTTTTTAGCTTGAACTTGGGCACGTTCAAGAGGCATTTTCCAACCGAGCGTAGATTTCTACTGGGATTGTAGGGCACTACACACGTTTTCAAGTAGGCAGGCGCTATGCCAAAAAGGCACTTGTGTACCAGGCAGAGAGCCTTGAACTTAATGCGTTCTTCTACTCTGAGCCAGTGCAGAGCAAGCCTCTCTTCAGTAACATGGTCTTTCCTCTTGAGATTTTTCACTAACCTGACCGCGTTGTTCTGGATCACCTGACAACTAGATAGATCCTTGGATGAGGCCCCCAACAGCAGGGCATTCCCGTAGTCGAGCCGTGAGAGAATAATGGCTCTGGCTATCGTTGCCCTGTTTTCCTCATTAAGCAATGGTTTAATGGCTTTCATAAGCCTGAGATAGTATGCTGTGTTTTTTTTGGAGGAAACTGGTCTGGGCGTCAGAGTCGACCACTGAATCGACCATCATACCCAGAGTCCTCACTTTGGGGACCACCTGAATAGTGGCGTTTTTAATTTGGAATGAGTTGTACTCTGCCCCCAGTTTTTCCAACTGACGACTGGAGCCAAACAACATCAGTTCGGTTTTTGAATCGTTCAGGCACATCCAGTTTGCCTGCATCCAGTCGTCTATTAACTTGTAAACCCTAGTGATCACTTCACTGTCCGTGGCATGATTCCTACCCCCCAACTCCAATATGAGTTGGGTGTCGTCTGCGTAATTTGTAAACGACACTCCGGCTTTCACCAGAAGGCTACACAAAGTGCGCATATATATGTCGTATTGACGGCCAAATAGCTATTTGTGTACATTGTTTTATAACTGTTCAGTTTTGTAATAAAGATTCTAGGAATCTTTACAAGCCCGTGTGGGTGTATTTTCCTTTTGCATGGTGTAAAAGCCTTAATATTGTATTTTCTGATTCCACAAACTGACCTGACTAAAATATGATTCAAAGTGATGATCAGATACGTTGGGCTTTATATTTGTAAATACCGTCTCAAAATAACAAGGACTATTTCATTTAACCATCCCAGATACCGGTTTGTGAATACAGCCATATGAAGATAACGAGAGGTATGGAAAATAATAATCATGGGGTTCCTGGAGGCAAAGATCATGTCGAATGGATGGTTGACCAGTGGGGAGACCAGCTGCTGTGCACACTGAGGCAGACGCATGCACATGGATAAGAGCATTGGATAATGGGGATGGATTGAAAGGAGCATCGTTGTGCATGTAGGTTAATGGTGAATTTCAGTGCTCTGAAGCTGGCCAATAGTTTGAGTTCCGCTTTAGGCATTGGCCCTCCTAGCTTCCAGGGACAGAATGGGGTAAACATATGAATTTAGACGGATCATGAACTTCCAAAACCTCAAACAGTTCCCCTAGGGAACTTCGGAGAAAGCTATATCCCTTTCTCTGAATGATGAGGTTCAACGTGCCTTGGACTGCACGTGCCCTGTCCTTGCTTAGCCCCCTCTGGAGGAGCTTTTTTGTCGTTTGTGTTATTGCGATAGCAGGATACACCCTTTGTTGTGTGCAACTTGCTTTTTTTGCAGGTGAGTGAGCATCCAGCTCGTGTTGCAAATCTCCCAGCATTCAACAGCAAGGTTTCAGGGGGGCTTCATTTGACTTAGCCTGAACCTATAGTCTGTTCCCCTTGTTTGTATAAATGCCCCTAATGGAATGGTCTTGAGGTGTCTTGCAATGTGTTTGGGGTGTGGTGGCAGGTTTGGTAGCACAAGGGACATTTTCACTGGATGAACACCATGGCATGCCTCATAGGATGGCAAATCCTGCTTCAGTTGCTTTTGGTGAAAACCTCAATAAAAAAAAACATAAGAATCTTTCTGTAGCAAGTAGTTACATTTTCCAGTGACACACAAGGGAAGACACGTCAGAGCTGATGGATATTCTCAGAAACAGCTGCTGGACTGGGGCAGCGTAAAGGGCAGAATCAGAATGAGATGCGCGCTGTGACTGTGACGTGCGAGGTAAAGAGCCTCACTATGAGTGGGGCAGATATACCGATGGAGGGATTTACCACCTTTCAACCCAATTCAGAGTTAGCACCAGGCCCAGTGGTAATGCAGTGGTATTCCTGGAATACTGCCAGCGGTATTTGAGAAAAACCACTTGTTTTATTTTTATTTGTTCTGCCCAATTTCCGTTATCAATTAGATGTAAGAAATAGATAATGTACTGAAGTGCCTCATAACAGCACTAAACATTATTTTTAAATGAACAAAAGCGTCAATTGTGACCATTAATCCATTGCATAGGTAAGGTGGTAAGAGAAGTGGCATCAGAACTGCCCACCTTTTTAGAGCCTGCGAATGACCAAATCGATATTTTTCACTGTATCAGAGAAAAAGTACCTGTAATTCTCTCCCGTAGAGGGATACAGTTATAAAACAACTTTTGGGGCCATTTAAACATGTTTTCCTCTATCTCTCTTGTAGAGGTAAACATTGATGGAAATACCACCGTTTATATCATTGCCACCCAACTCTTCCCCAAAGCTCAGGTCAAGCCTTAGATACTTACAGAGAAATCAGGGAAACATTAAGTAATTACCACTGAGGTCTGGGTTCCAAGTTAAAGCCTCCAATCAAGGGTTTATAGCTATTAGCAGTCCGCCCTGATGTCTGGGTGCTCATATCTTTCTTGACAAGTTGAGAAATGGAGCAGCGCCCGTTTTTCAACTTTAAAAAAACTATGAAGGAAATTGTCAGCCATGTAAAGCAGAGACGGTGACTACTCGTAGTCCCTTTTCCATTTCTATGGTGCCATTAGAGGAGTGATGGGAGCATGGAGGAGAGCGTGGCATTGCAAAAATGGGACAGTAGGTGTGGGTGGGGAGAGTAGTGAGTAGTGAAGGGTCAGGAGGCTGATCAATCTGGAGACAGGAGAGGTGTTGTGGACATGGGAGGTGGGTGGTTGAGGAGCCCCAGGAGGAAGATGGTGGCCTTCCACTGTTTAGGTGTCCTGGAAGAGGGCAATGCCATTTGGTAATGCGTGCCTCCTGAGTCCCTGATTGGCTGGGAGACCTCCTGATGTCACCCCCTGGGTGCTCATATTATTTAATACCGTTCAGCTTACTTCTGCCATTTAATGCAAGTCGTGTTGTGGCCCATGACTTGGAGGGCAGGGTCGGATTGAACCTCTGCCATCGTCCCTAGAGAGTGGGGGCCGGTTTCTGGCCATGCCTGGGCCTTTTTTGAAAAAAAAAGAACATTGAAAAAAAATATTTATTTTTTCAATTTTTTTCTTCTTTTTCAAAAATCCCTTCACCCTTCTTAGGTCGATAATTGAGTACCAACACAGAGTTGGTGATATTGTATGCATATTTGTTCTATTAAAAAAAGAGCTTAAGCGTAAGTGCTATACAATAAAATTATCATTTGGCATTGGACCTCTGCTTGGATTCACAGTAATTTTGTGTACTTAGGAACAATGCCATTTGATTCCTGTTTTGCCAAGGGGTGAAAGGTTGTGTGTCACTTTGGGGTGGGGTCAAATGACATCACTTCTGGTGATGTCATCAGAGGTCGTGAGGCGAGGGGTGGGCCACATTTTTGAGGTGAGGGGTGGCCCACTTTTTTTTTGGTGACCGGGCCTATTTCTTGTCCCAGTCCGACCCTGGTGGAGAGTCCATTGCTCCATGCTGCCAGCTCCTAAGTCTACTCAAAACGAAATGAGTCAATTCCCTGTCTTTTCTTCCCACTAACTGGTCCTGCAAGCTAATTACACCCTGGATAATGTGTGATACTTTGGCATGCTGCTTGCAATTGCAGTTGGTGGAAGTTTCTTTACTGTGTGTCAAAGAGCCACATGTGGCTGCTCTCCACCAGTATTGTGTCCAGGTAGTGGCCTGTGGTGGCACATGCTACTCCTGGAATCTGATTGGCGACCACAGGTGGCACCCCATTATCCTAACTATGGTCATTATGTGTGTGTGCTCTCATACTTAATGCCACCACTGCATAGGTCAGTGCCCCACTTGGGCTACCCCAGTCAAAAGAGTCTGAGCACACCACTGCTCTTCGTTAGGATTGAGGGGGGCTCTGGGATGAAGGACCCCCACCCGCCATGTGCACTGCTACCCACCAAAGGTATACAGGGATTCCCGAGAGATTCTTCTTTTGTTCATGATCATCCTGTCTTCTGCTCGTAGAGGTTCAAGCTGCGTCATTTATACATCACAGTCAGGGGTTAGCAACCACCTCAGAATATACATAATTGCATAAACCCAAGTTGCATGGACGGCAAGAGGGCCCCAAAAAAGATCTACTCGAGTGTTAGGGGAGAGCAAAGTAACATGGTTGCTGTGAGCATAGAGTACACTCACAGCACGCTGCACTGCTTGTCTGCTCCCGCTCTGTGCATCCTGCGAGAGAAACTCGCTTATTGCCTCCAAACCATTGGGCCTCATTACAAGTGTTGCGGAAAGGCAACAACTGTGCCGGTAGTGCTACCGGCGCCGTTGTTACCTCTCTGCATCTTTACGACTTCTGCTTGCAAGTGCCGGACTGCACGTGTGGTCTAACCAGGCGTGCAGACCGGCAACCGCGAGCAGATCTCGTGATTGAACCGGCACTGTTATAAACGGTGCTGGTGCAACCATTCTCCCGACCTCCATTCTGCCCTAAGGGGCAGAATGGGGATTGGTAGGCCGATCATACCGGCACCCGCGAATGGGCAATTACCGGCCCATTCAACTCGTGATGGGCCGGTAATGGTCTATTCGTGGGTGCAAGGGCCGGTAGCGAGTTTGGCAGTAATCGTGCCCTTAATTTAGGGTACGGCCTCCGCCAAACTCGTAATGAGGCCCATTGTGGTCTGCTCACACACATCTGTGAGGATCTGGTTCCAGCAGCAGAGCCCCCTAGTGAGAAGGCTCGCATTCCCTCTTCCTCTCTCCTCCAAACAGGATCTTTCTCGGCTTCATCTTACAGACTGAGGAATATGGCCTGCCCCTAGAAAGAGCTTTGCCTGTAACCGTGGCCTGTCAAGATGTGTGAGTTGAGAACTGATCATAGTTATTAACTTACTTGAAACCTCAACGTTTTCAACAAGAACAAGCTCTGAATTTCTTTTTCCAGCTTCAAATCGATTCCCACCTCATTCTCTTTTGTTTCGAGTTTTGAAGGAACATTCTTTGAAAGCAATTCGTGCAATTGTCATAGCACTTCATGTGCATTTTGTATTTTGCACCAGCAACCTGATCACCTTTGCAGTGCATAAAGAGACCTTCATATTATGAAATGCTTAAGCTGCGACTCTGGCAGTATTCCCTTCTGCTAAAATGCAACCGCTCACTGATAGAGCAGAACTGAAATCAAGAGATGAGAGAGCAACATGTCTGCATTTACGCTTGATTCACAATGCCACATCATTTATTTATTTTGTACTTAAAGTCCTTCAAGATCCATGCAGTGTTTGTGCAGAAACCAAAGTAAAGATGTATGTAAAGACAAAGACATGGTTTCCATTTAAATTCCTTTCAAAGTAACTGATTGTATAAAATGAGTTCCTATAAGGAAAAGGTTTCCCAGCCTGGTTTCAAGTGGAGAACCACCACAAAGGCAAGTACTTTTCCTCACTGTTCCAAAGGCGGCAATCTGTACTCCAATGTTTCATTTCTAAAGAGATCAATGATGAGTCGAGAGAACCCTGTGAGTGTAAAGAAATACGTTTATTATGACATGAGAACAGACGGCAGCAAGCACACCTGCCCAGGCTATCCTTCAACTGCCACTGTGTTCCAGAATCCCCTGTGGTTCTGGAACACTTAAAATCATACAATATCTTCCCCATTAACAGTGAATAAAGAAAAACATGAAACAACGTAAAATACCCCCAAAAGAAACCCCCCCTTAACAGTCCCTAAGAAGACCATAGAGGCAAAATTGAAAATAATGTAACACAAGAAAATAAACATAACGCTAGGTGTGTCAGAATTAAACACACAAGAAATCCTTTAACTTGACAGGAAATGTCTTGACTCTTTCACCCACATGACCCCCATCCAGCAGTGTACTTCTTTCCCCATGACTCTCACCACTCACACCTTCCTCAACTTCAACCCGCACAGTACTTCTTTCACCACTACTCTCCCCTTCTTCACTCCTTTGCTTGCTCAACACTAGCCTACCTTTTGACCATAATTCCCCAGCATCAACATCCACAATTCCATTCCTCACTGCCATAGTCCTTTTCGGTCCCAAAAAATTACTTTCCAAACATTTGAGACCATATCTGGGATTCTTGATAAGCACCAAATCTTGCACCCTGGGATTGTTGGAGCATCTCACCAGTTGATCATAAATCAACGAGTTTGTTAGTTCACCAAACTCACAAGACTCGATCAATGTTCTCAGCACAGCCACGCACCCTTCAACTGACTCCGACGGGTCTTGAGTCCTTTGAAAAAATGTGGTCTTTCGAAGGTCACATTTTTCCTTGGTTCAAAATGCTCCTCTATTTTTTTCACAGCCAAAGTGAACTGATCTAGGTCACCTGCTCCTTCACTTTGTGGTTCATGGAGACCATCAAAAACACTGCTCCCCTCTGGGCCCAGATTGTGTAGCAAAAGTGCTTGTTTCCTGGAGGGGTTACACTTGTCCCCGCACATGGCTACAATTTATGTCTCAAACATCTTTTTCCACCTCTCCCATCTTATTGGTGGTGTTCCCGGTTCCGCCAGGAATGGGATTGGAGGAGGTATCGCTGCAGCAGCCATGAATGCATTTGCCAAATGTATTGCCCCTCCTTGTTTCTTTAATACTCTGCATCCTAAGGCTTGTGCAGTGGTCGCACTCTTCGTCAACTTCTTAAGACTGCCTTCAAACCGTATTAGATTACATAGGGAATGCTATCTTCTTTTCTAATTCCCTTAACAAGAGTATCTTGAAGTTCCTCTAGTGCTTTGCGCGTAGCCTGTTTTTACTGTAGACATATATATGTAAATATATATTACGTTCTGTTTCTTGGGAACGCGTCACAATGCCGGCTGGGAATTTTTGTTGATGCTGTGATGCGTTACATTGCTTAGCAACGCACCACATTGCTGGCACAGAAGGGAGGCGTTTGCAACGTAACGTAGCACGTGATCCAGGTTGAGAAGGTGGGCTCATGAGTGCAACTTTGCTCACTCGCGTGCATTACTTTTCACGACGTCCCTCTTTTCAGCTTTATTTTTTTTCAAATAGCTTGTCCGCCTCCCTCTGCCTCGCCATGAAAACGATGATGCCCCTCTCACCTTATTGCTGGGCGGATCTTCTCCTTACATAGGCGGTGCCCGCTTCTGCATGGAGAAGTTTCTGCACTCTTTCTTCTTTCTGCTCCCTAGTGCGGAATGACTCTGCATCCTCGTTGCCACTGATGAGTCGACACAACACAGTGAGTGTAAAGAAATAACTTTATTACGACATGTTCACAGAGAGCAGCAAGCGCCCCTGCCCAGGCTACCTTTCAAATGCCCCAGTGTTCCAGAACCTCCTGTGGTTCTCGAACATTACAAATCATAACAATCAGCCTTACCAGTGATGGGCTCTTCCTGCCGCCTTCTCATCTTGCCACGAGGAAAGAGTTTCCACTGATTGGCTGTTGCTAAATCCTGGGTCATCTGACATCCCTCACTTCCTTACATCAGATCCTAATCTGTCCATCCTTCCACTCTGACAACCTCATTGCTCACCATTGTGTACTGCCCCGAGTATAGCCCTACACAAACCCTAACTTACGTTTTCTCTATTCCTGAGACTTTCCTGCTGCTGACCACTGTCCATGAATAAGAAATGAGGAGTAACCAAAAGCATGCCGGAACTCTCCAAGGTTTGAGCCTAACACGGCACACAAACGTTTCAGCCATACCAATATGTGTTGTCCCCAGTGACTGTTTCATTTACTCCCCACCACAACCTGTTCAAAATGGCACGCAGACTCACCCTGTTCTAAGTAGCTCACTGCTTCCCGTCAAATCTGATATCTTACATATTGTACATCCTTTTGCGATCTAAAGGGCATTGGTCTTCCTTTTATAGAAATAAATAAATAAACACCTAATAAATAAATAAATACCCAATGTCATGAGCATTGAATAACTGAAGAAGTGACATTGTGAATGCCATTGCCACTCCTTCCCACCAGAATGCATTTAGTCAAATAACACCTGGTTCAGCAGGCAGAGAAATAATGGGGACAAGTCACTCATTTACACTGATTAGGTAGGTGTTTAAATGTAATGCACTGCTGCATGGCATGCTATCACAAGTGTGCAGTGTATATGCATATACGCGCAGTGACACTCGCTGCTGTAATTAATGGAAAAAGAAGTTGAGTAAGATTTCTGAGCAAAGACAGGTGCTATCACTTAAATAAAGTTTAGAGAAGGGGCTGATCCATCTGACCCTCCACAGTCCAAAGTCCAACAACATGGCCTTGAACCAACATATTCTACACATGGGAGGTGCCCTTGCCCAACACTCCCTCTATCTTGGTTGAAAGTTACAGGCATCTCTTCCATGCAGCCTCCCAGTATCTAAGGCTAGTGGAGGGAAAAGGTCTACAACATTGATCTGCAACATCTATCTCTCCAGATGTTTTGGACTACAGCTCCCAGAATTCCTCACCTTTAAATATGCTAGCTAAAGCGGCTGGGTGTTGCAGTCCAAACTATCTGGGAAGCCAAAGGAAACAAACCCTTGGTCTACAAGGATGAGACATCTTTCTGGGAAAGCCACAAGGCACACAAAAATCCCCCTTCAATGTGGCTGGGATCTGATCGGAGCTGCAGATATAGAGGGAGAAATAAACAAACTGTTCAGGGGTCCTTTAAATACTCTACAAGCCACGTGACAGGAAGAGGGCATTCATCAACAATCATCTAGTTTCAGAAGAATGATTCCAATAACTTGTCCCTAAGGAGCAAAAAGGTCTATATGGCAGACATCCTGGAACACACTTAATCCCCACAGCAGCGTTTGCAATCCAGCATCATTTGAGGACCTAGAATGCCAATCAACACCTGTGGTAGAACAAAGCAGAAGCCAAACATCAAAAAGGAGGACGCATCATTCTAGAGTGTCACAGTGAGCATCACAAACCCCATGCAGAAAGAATTACCTGGACATGATTGGCAGATGATGGGGTTTAATGAGTAACCTAGAGACCTTTTTTTGTCCAAGCTTTGGCACTAAACCAGGAAATGTGGTGGAGTTATACGCAGAGTTGTGGCAGTCAGCACAATCCATGCTTGCTGTCCTTGCTGCCCTGGCTGTTTTGAAAAGAAATGAACACATATGCACACCTAAATGATTCAGGAAGGGACCTATTTAGCGGTTTTATAATTCATAAGGAGGTGCACAGGAGAGAGCCACAACCCTGACACTAGGTTGTGAGTTTTAGAAAACAAAGGAAGAGAGGGTATCCACAAGTTGTGGACCCCTCGCGTCCCCTGCACACTCAGGGTACTGTAGCTAGACAGTCAGTAGGTATAGTTTTCAAGGAGAAGATGTATATCTACATATTTTTAGGAAAAGTTTCTTACAGTCAATTTTAATGTTAATTGTTTGCTTGATACAATTTTCAGTATATCTGCAAAGACGATTTAAAAGAGGTATCTCTGCAACCTGATACTCTATAGCATAGCAATGTTCATAACTAATAATCTTCACAGTGATTTTCAGGAGGACTGATATTTGTTCAATCACAAATATTAATCTGTTGGTTATTATAGATATAACATGTATTCACGTACATCAAATTTAATCCAAAAGTTAGATATATTGTACAAAAATGGGCAAATATGTAACAGTCTCTATTATTGTTCACAGGAAATGGTACATAGCATTCTCAACGCGTTTCGGGAAAAAGATTCCCTTCATCAGGAGTGATTATAAAGGTTCTTCAAAGTATATTCATCTTCATAAACCTTCATCATTTTCTAAACATCAGTGGCGGATGTTTTCAGGGTATCTATACGAGAGATCATAATTCTCAGAATCTCTCTTGCTCACATTTTGCTGCTAGTGTATTGTAGGGTCTATTATATAACATACTTTGTCATACCTCGCATAGGTGCCCCGAGATTGTCTCTAATGCTGTGTTGGCAGCAGTAATACAGGATCAATTCCAATAGTTTATATAGGTGAGTAGATCGTCTAAAATCCAAAAATTGAATCACCTTAGTACCAAGGTAATGAATCTTAGCAATGTATCTTGTATGTATCATATGGAGGAAGATAAGGGGTGACAGAAAAAAGTAGAGAAAAGTACCTTGATCATGAGTCTGTAAAACTTTCTTGCAGAGGTAGCTTGTCTAGCCCGGGTGTCCCGTTAAACCGGTTGGAGCTTTCATTAACTGTGGGTGGTTAAATAACACATCAGGGCAGTTCTAATGACTCTGGGTAATAAGTGCAGATGTGTGCATTTGGTATTTTAAGAAAGGGAAAGGCAGCTTACCTGCCAATCACATTGGTCCCATAGATCATAAGTCAGGGTGCCTTTAGCAAGGTGAGTTATTGCTCAACTGGATCTCCTATCAGAGGAGAAGCAGATTGTGGTAGGAGATAGTTATACATCAGACAAGGGCTGTCTAATGGCCCATAGTTAGATATATCATGGGCTAGTCATAAGGTCTCACCTTCAAAGCATCTAAGTGGGAAGAAGCTGGAGCCAGGCGGATCATCTCCGAGCGTCCACATGAAGAGGAGTGCTGTTGTGTCAAGGGCTCGGATAGCGAGCGTTTAAAAAAAAAGGAAAATGGCATCAGGTGCCGTTGGCGTGACGATGTCACGCACGTCGCGACGGCGTGACGATGTCACGCATGTGGTGACGTCACATGTAAACATGTGACATCACCACGTGCTTACGGCAATGCGCCAGAGCAGAGGTGGAGGTTCTGGGCAGATCTATCCATTAAGGGTGTAGTCTAACTACACTATGGTATCAAAAAGAGGTTAGGGGGGTCAGTGCTGGTATGGAGCAAGTCCAAATGGTGGGATAAACAAACTGGCCCAAAATGGGGATAAAAAAAATTAAAAAATTAAATGTGTACTTGTGTCCCATGGGAACACTGGTGTCCACAGTTGACTACGAATGTAGGTAAAACGTATAAATGGTAGTCATGTACGGAGGTATAGTGTTAAATTCAATAAGATTGGGAAGAAATCCCAAAGAAAGAATTAAAAATATGCCACAATGATGTTCAAAAAGAACAACATGGGCAAAAATGTGGACAGTGTGTCATATCTATTGGGATACGGTATCGATCTATATATTTGGAGATCGGATTGGAGAGATCTAGGGACTGCTTGTTGAAGTAAGTGTGTGTATGGCTAGATGGAAGTATAAGCCTATTGTTTAGGGATTCTGGCTAGAATATTCTACTAATGAACCAATGATGGTACATAAAATGTAGATGTATAGTTGGACAGACAGTTTGACACATCCTCTACATTAGCACATATGTTCTTAGCTCAACCTTAGGGCACTTTTGCTCACAATCTAATACAGTTAGTAGGGTAAACAACTGGGTGTACTTAAACCCATCGGTTTAGTGAATTATTCATACATCCGTTGTACATTTAGTGGCAGACTTTTCTCATGAAATACCTAATAGGGATTGGCTAATATTTTCAGTTGTAGATCACAATCTACTGCAAACTTATAATGGGTCTATTATATTCAATATGTGAGATGGTTATGTTAAATACCCAAACTTGGTGTAGAATTGGGTCTGTATGGAGCCTGTCTTGTGCGGGGTGTTCATTGGTTCACTATGTTGTACTGATCATTTATAAGAAGGCCTCTAAGTGGAAATCTTTGTTCATACCATAAGGGTTCATACTGTCCAGTTTGTCGATCCAGTACAGTTCATGTTGGTCCAATCTTTTGGAATGATTACCCCCTCTTGGTGCTTTTGTGACAACTTCTAGTATCTGGAACCGTAATTGTGTGACTGTGTGTCTGTTTACGGTGAAATGTCACGCCACAGGTGATCTTGCATTCTTTGTCCTGATGTTTTGCTTATGTGCTCATTGCACCTCTCTTTCATTTTCCTTTTTGTCTGACCCACGTAGTAAATCCCACATGGGCAACTCAGGGCATAGATGACTGACTCAGAATCGCAGGTGGCAAAATGTTTACGTTTGATCTTTGCTCCTGTTCTTGGGTGTCTTATGTAGTCACCTTTGTTGATATTGTTACAATTACCACAATGTAAACATGCAAAGGTTCCTAGTTTTCTGGTGTCTAGTGTTTGTTGTTGTTGTACCAGGATACGTTCTGCTCTTACCAATTAGTCCCGAAAATTTCTCCCTCTTTTGTAAGCGATAAGTGGTGGTTCTGGAAAGAGTTTCTGTAGATGGGGGTCCACCTGGATGATCCTCCAGTTTTTCCTTATTAGGCGAGTAATAGGATGACTTTGACTTGAATATTTCAGAGTATATAGGAACGGAATGTCCTTGTGTTCTGGTTTTGTCTTAAGGAGTTATTCTCCTTGAAAACTATACCTACTGACTGTCTAGCTACAGTACCCTGAATGTGCAGGGCACGCGAGGGGTCCACAACTTGTGGATACCCTCTCTTCCTTTGCCCTGGCTGTTTTGGTCGTCAGGATCCCAGGTGAGTTTGTCTGATTGATTGAATTTAATCACCTCATCTTTGCAATCCTATTCAATTGTGTTTTGACTGGCTGACCTGTGGGATTGACTCTTTCTGGAATTGCTTTGTCCTTTGGGATCTTATAGGCGTTATCTGTTGCATTTGCTAACTGTCAGTGAGTGCATTCATGACCTTCATTCTTGTGAAAATTAAGAGGGTGTGCCTCTGCTTCAGCCCATGTACGACCTAAGAATTGGTAATAAAAAGATGCCAAAAAATCATGCCTAGATTTCAAATTCTGAAATGCTAGCTGCCATCAATCTACCCCTGCCACCCTCTCCCTGGGTGGACGGCCTATCACCAACTCAAGGAAGCCCATCTGACCACTTTGTGTCTATCAATGGCCAGGAAAGAAAGCAAAGATATGAAAGATTACAACTTTCTCTGCATCTATTTCTGTAGAAGGGTCGCGGTCCACCTGTTGTAGCACTCTTGCCCACAAGGATAACCAGACAATTGTGGATTCGTGTGTACCTTGTGCTTTAGCACATACTGCTCTTGTGGGTGGCTTAACTGTCCAGGAGTCCCTGCCTTCTATTCCAATCACCTTTATGGCTCCAATTGATCTGAGAGCAGTGGACACTCCTCCGGACTTGAGTGTTATGTTTAATCTGTCTGATTGGGATCAGCATTATTCACTTGGATTGGATTCTTTTGCTTCATCATTGAACTCTTCACCAAGCCCTTTTCCCCCTAGGAGGCTTTCTGTGACCCGGAGAAGACTTGTCGAATGCAGTGCTGAAAGCCAAGATGGACCCTTGGGTGAAATGAATCAAGTTATTTGTATTTTAGTTTCTCTTTACGAGGGTTTGCAGCGGGAAACTAAATCCAACTCTGTTCTCTTGGAATCTTTGTTGTTTAAATTTGACAATATAAATTTGCATGTTGCTGCTAAAGAATTTGTATTCAATCACAAGAAGGACTTCAGCCTTCAAATTCTAATTCTATGCGGCCTGTTCCTTGTGATAAGGTGACCGTCTCACAGGATAGTTCAGTGGAGTCAGAGCAAGGCACTTTTGCTTGGCTAATTCTGCAACACAGTGTAACGTATAATCCCCAGTTGTACCTACTGAAATACAGTTATTGCAAAGTGGGGATTCAGCATTTAATGCAGAAGTTATCCGTGTTGATGATTTGATTAGTGCAGGTGCCTCAAATCAATCTTGGGCTATGAGTGTATGGGGTGCAAATACAGCCCAAGAGAGAAAGAGTTTGAGAGGCCATGCAAGGCCCCATTATAAAAATGAATCTGGGTGATGTTGAAACTTAATGGGATATGCAGGCCAGTCCAAAACGCTTCTTTTTTTCCAACATGAGGCCTAGTGAATGCACGAAAATGGGCCTCACTCAACTTTGTCAAAATGGAAAGGCACTCAGCTGAAGGAGAGTGTGCCTCAGAACTGTAATATTGCTAACTGTGTCCAATGGATTCCAAGCAGACATGTGGTGCTGCAGATGCTAACTTTGTGTAAACTGGGAAAAGGCACATTTTGACAGATTAAAAGAAGGAATTCTACATTACATTTAAAATGTTAAGCCAAGTGACATATTTCATTTTACTCAGTGAAAGGCACTTACTTTTCACAAATAAACTGACACTTAAATGAATGGCCTACTTGTTGTAGAAGTGAACAACAGTGTCCTCTATTAACTGTGGCCTATGTATGACTAATTTAAAACGCTATCTTTCTCAGACATATGCATGTAAGTGGCTGCTGCTGCTTCCCCCAATTAACTGCTGTGTATCTAGAACTGTGACCTCCAGATCTTTGGCTGAGGCCCACTAGGAAAACAGGGCTGGTTTTCAGGTTAAAATACAAAGAAATAAAAAGAATTAGATCAGAATTGTGGAAGTAGCAGACAAGCCGGCAAACGTAAATGACCTTTAACGGCTGACTGGACCTCAATAAAGGCATCTAAGAGCCTTAATGGATCTTCAAACACTGTGTAGAAACAGGCATCTACTGATAAGCAGATATCAGGTCACATTGATTGGGGAGAAATGAATCTCATGTGAGGCTTTGTTGGGAATTTGAAACTACGACATTCCATAGGTATGCATTGCTATTGATTAACATTGGGCCCCCTTTAAAAAAAAAAAAGAATTGTGCATCCCATTGAGCTCATCCAGGACTCACAGGACTCATATTAAAGGGCCCAAAAGCCAGTCAGTTCTCTCTGAATATTAACCATGTGTGATGTAAAGTATTCGAGTTAGGAAGAAAACCATTATCCTGACCTAATCATAATTCAGAGGAATTGGAAAGTTGGTGAGGTGATAGATTGTGAAATTAATGTTTGAATTGTGAAGTGGTATATTTTTTACTATTTCGGCTCAGGATCAAATCAGGAAAAACGATAGCTCCTCTCAGGAAGGTGGTACCGAAACATAATTAGTATTCCCCGATTTGCCATATAATGTAAAATTAAAAAATATATATGTTTATGCAGTTATCTGAAAAGCGAAGGTAGATGCCATGTAGTGAGATTTTGTGTAAAAAAGAAAATGCAAAACATGTAATTTAGAAATTATGCATCTCCCTTCTCCAACATTATCCATAAAACAGACCTCTAAACTCCTTTTCCTATCACCAGGCAGTGGGTGGATTTGTGGGAGGGGAGAGAGATGTCCAATTTGTAGTGTGGGGATATTCATAATATATAAGTGTTATCAGCGCTATATAATATCAGTTTTCAGTGTAAAAAGACATAAGAGGAAAAAACAGGAGAGCAGACTGACAACAACACAGAGCTGACAAAAGGAAGGCTGACACAGAGAAGAGTAGATAGACAGAAGACCCTGGGACACTTGTTGGGGACTTTTGCCTGGAAGTTGGGAGTCCTAACTGAGAGTGAGAGGCCTAGAATCTGGATGGAAGGATCTTGCTGTGAATAGAGACCAGAGCTGTGAGCTGCCTACCTATTCCTGAAAGAGGGTCTAAAATCTGGCTGGCATACTGAGCTAAGAACAGGGATTGCCTGTGTAAATAGATATATCCCAAAGCTATCAATTGTGTTGGGAGCTTTCTGCCTTAATCCCTTTCCATTAGTAGGTCGGGGGCTGCAAAACTGTGTGGACCCTGAACATATTTGACTAAAAATATCACTTAATTCCTTTTGAGAAAAACACCATATCCGTTTTAACCAGAAGTGTGAGGGGAAGCGGGAAGCTGTCTGTTTTAACCCATTCCTATTCATTAGTGGGTGCTCTTCCATTAGTGGGAAGGGGTTGGGGGTAAAGGCGATATACCCTTAGCTTCTTTAACATAAAATATAATTTAATTATTTCCCATAAGGTCATCTACCACAGGGTGATGTTTTTGTCAAAATTCAAAATTGACAAAGATTATCCCAGTGCATACTAAATGGTTATAGCCTTTAATGTAATTGAGTAGCCCTGCTGTTCATTTTAATGTACTCTTGTCCCCAAAACTCAACACCCTGCATTCCCTGTGAAAACAAATTGTCCCCAAACCACTTGATGTTCCCAACTTCGCCAATCTGTGCCTTTCAAATAAAAGCCAAACCGAAATTCCCATTATATTCTAACTCCCTGTACCTTGCCTTCAAACTAAGGGGCCATACATATCTGATAGATTGAGTGGGGGTTGATGGGCAAGAAGTTCATTGTGATAGCCCAAGCCATCACTGTGTGTTTAAATTTCCTCTCTGTTAATGTGCAAAGAAATCCTATGTGTGTTTTGATTTCAAATCTTGAAATTCAACCTTTGTTTTCTGTAGTAACAGAAAGTCAATTAAAAATACATGTCATATATATATATATATATATATATATATATATATATATATATATATATATATATATATATATATATTCAGTGAAAAAAGGGACGTCATGGTTCCAAGTAAAACCAAAAAACCCTTGAAATTCCCCATTTATGGTAAGCTAAGCAACCATAACTCGCGCCACCACCGTGCACTGCTAAGACTAACACCCACGACATGAAAGATGACATCACAAATGTCATTCATGACATCACTGATGACATCACATGTGTATGTACTTTTCATGAAATATGTGTACAAGGGATTCTTATTATAATGTTGCGAAAAAAGTGTCAAGGATCATTGCAATAAATATCATACCCTAAATAGTGCATTGAACGATGCATTGATATAAATAGCATTCTATTATGGGGTTCTATCTAGTATACTAAGCTACTCATGCAGAAACATAGCATTGTGTGCAGCGTACAAGATGAAGGTAAAATATTCCTAATGTTAATATGTTGAATAATGAAATGATAATTGTTTTCTTAGTAGATTTTTGTGTACTGTGAAATATGTAATAAGTAGCTAATAAAACCCACGTATTACATAATTGCATTACTATAGACAAAACACAAAGAGACAAGAACACATACCAATATGGGTATATACAGGGAAAGTGAAGTTAGCAAAAAAGCACAAGTAGTAGCAGAAACAATTCATAACCTAACTGATTATTGTCATGCAAATAAATGATTGCTGTTTCAAAGCTGCTATTTACCCTATGTATATGTATCACTTGATGTGATTGGACCCTAAGGAAAGTAGTGTGAGTACAATGTATACAAATATGACCATATACAGGGAAAGTACAGCCATAAAAAAACAACAGAACTATCAGAAAGTGCTGATAAGTCTATTGATTATCTTTATGCAAAAAAAGGATTGCTGTCTTTCAAGCTTGTGTCTTCCCCTATGTATATGTTTCATATGATGTGACTGGACTCTAAGGGAATTACTGTAAGAACCTACTTGAAGGATACGTCTACAAATAAAATATTTTTTTTAGCTTCTGACTGTTAGTGAAGAAAACCATGTGGCCTAAATATGTCAGCAAAAGAAAAAAGAGTGAGCCAGACATGTGATGTCATCAGTGATGTCATCAATGACATTTGTGATGTCATCTTTGATGTCGTGTGTGTTAGTCTTAGCAGTGCACGGTGGTGGCGCGAGTTATGGTTGCTTAGCTTACCATAACTGGCGAATTTCAAGGGTTTTTTGGTTTTACTTGGAACCATAACGTCCCTTTAACAATGTTTTTTCACTGAATTTCATAGGTTTTTAGTAGCACAACTTAACCATAACGTCCCTTTAACAAAGTTTTTTCACTGAATTTCATAGGTTTTTAGTAGCACAACTTAACCATAACGTCCCTTTAGCAAAGTTTTTTCATTGAATTTCATAGGTTTTTATTAGTGCAACTTAACCATAACGTCCCTTAAACAAAGTTTTTTCATTGAATTTCATAGGTTTTTATTAGTGCAACTTAACCATAACGTCCCTGTAACACATTTTGTTTTTACTGCATTTCATAGGTTTTTATTAGTGCAACGTCACCATAACATCCTTTTCAATAGATGAAGACCACTAGCATCTTAGGTCCTCAAAGTGGGAACCCCAGGTGGTAAAAAAAAGACTTTTCTTTCCAAACCGGGACGCCTGCGGCGTCCCGGTGCAGGAAGGAAAATCTTTTACCAAGATGGCCACCATGGAAAGGGAAGGCGGGGTGTATAAAGAGAACACAACAGGGCATGAGCGGGGGTGGGGGGAACAGGAGAGAGACACGGGGCATGAGCGGGGGGTTGGGGGCAACAGCAGGAAGACACGGGCATGAGCGGTGGGCGTGGGGAACACGAGGGAGACACGGGGCATGAGAGGGGGGTGGGGGTAACAGGAGAGAGACACGGGGCATGAGAGGGGGTGGAGGTAACAGGAGAGAAACACGGGGCATGAGCGGGGGGTGGGAGAAACAGCAGGGAGACATGGGGCATGAGAGGGGGGTGGGGGTAACAGGAGAGAGACGCGGGGCATGAGCGGGGGTTGGGGGCAACAGCAGGGAGACAAGGGCATGAGCGGGGGTGGAGGGAACACGAGGGAGACACGGGGCATGAGAGGGGCGTGGGGGTAACAGGAGAGAGACACGGGGCATGAGAGGGGGTGGGGGTAACAGGAGAAAGACACGGGGCATGAGAGGGGTGGGGGTTAACAGGAGAGAGACACGGGGCATGAGCAGGGGGCAACAGCAGGGAGACACAGGGCATGAGTGGGGGGTAACAGGGGAGAGACATGGGGCATGAGCGGGGGGTGGGGGGCAACAGCAGGGAGACACGGGGCATGAGAGGGGGTGGAGGGTAACAGGAGAGAGACACGGGGCATTAGAGGGGGGGTAACAGGAGAGAGACACGGGCATGAGAGGGGGTGGGGGTGTAACAGTAGACAGACACGGGGCATGAGCGGGGGCAACAGCAGGGTTACATGGGGCATGAGCGGGGGCTGGGGGGCAACAGCAGGGAGACACGGGGCATAAGCGGGGGGTGGGGGGCAACAGGAGAAACACACAGGGCATGAGCGGGAGGTGGGGGAACAGGAGAGAGACACGGGGCATGAGCAGGGGGTGGGGTGTAACAGCAGGGAGACACGAGGCATGACCGGGGGGTGGGGGGTAACAGGAGAGAGACACGGGGCATGAGTGGGGGGGGGGGTGCAACAGCAGGGAGACACAGGGCATGACCGGGGGGTGGGGGGCAACAGGAGAGAGACACAGGGCATGAGAGGGGCGTGGGGGGTAACAGGAGAGAGACACGGGGCATGAGCGGGGAGTGGGGGGCAACAGCAAGGAGACACGGGGCATGAGCGGGGGGTGGGGGGTAACAGGAGAGAGACACGGGGCATGAGCGGGGGGTGGGGAGCAACAGCAAGGAGACACGGGGCATGACCGGGGGGACCAGGAGAGAGACACGGGGCATGAGAGGGGGGTGGGGAGTAACAGGAGAGAGACATGCGGCATGAGAGGGGGGTGGGGGGCAACAGCAGGGAGACACGGGGCATGAGCGGGGGGTGGGTGGTAACAGTAGAGAGACATGGGGCATGAGCGGGGGGGCAACAGCAGGGAGACATTGGGCATGACCGGGGGGAACAGGAGAGAGACACGGGGCATGAGAGGGGGGTGGGGGTAACAGGAGTGAGACACGCGGCATGAGAGGGGGGTGGGGGGCAACAGCAGGGAGACACGGGGCATGAGCGGGGGGTGGGGGGAACAGGGGAGACAAGGGGCATGAGTGTGGGGTGGGGGGAACAGGGAAAACACGGGGCATGAGCGGGGGGTGGGGGAGAAAAGGAGGGATACACGGCATGAGCGGGGGGTGGGGTGGAACAGGGGAGACACGGGGCATGAGCAGGGGGTGGGGGGCAACAGCAGGGAGACACGGGGCATGAGCAGGGGGTGGGGGGGCAACAGCAGGGAGACACGGGGCATGAGAGGGGGGTGGCGGGTAACAGGAGAGAGACACGGGGCATGAGAGGGGGTGGGAGGGCAACAGCAGGGAGACACGGGACATGACCGGGGGTGGGGGGCAACAGAAGGGAGACACGGGACATGACCGGGGTGTGGGGGGCAACAGGAGAGAGACACAGGGCATGAGCAGGGGGTGGGGGGTAACAGGAGACAGACACGGGGCATGAGCAGGGGGTGGGCGGAAAACGAGGGAGAAACAGGGCATGAGAGGGGGGTGGAGGGTAACAGGAGAGACACGGGGCATGAGCGAGGGGTGGAGGGCAACAGGAGGGAGACACGGGGCATGACCAGGGGCAACAGGAGAGAGACATGGGACATGAGCGGGGGTAACATGAGAGAGACACGGGGCATGAGCGGGGGGTAACAGCAGGGAGACACGGGGCATGAGCAGGGGGTGGGGGGAACACGAGGGAGACACAGGGAATGAGAGGGGGGTGGGGGGTAACAGGGGAGAGACACGGGGCATTACCGGGGGGTGGGGGCAACAGCAGAGAGACACGGGGCATGACCGGGGGGTGGGGGCAACAGAAGGGAGACATGGGGCATGACCGGGGGTGGGGGGCAACAGGAGAGAGACACGGGGCATGAGAGGGAGGTTAGGGGTAACAGGAGAGAGACACGGGGCATGACCGGGGTGGGGGGCAACAGCAGAGAGACACGGGGAATGACCGGGGGGTGGGGGGCAACAGGAGAGAGACACAGGGCATGAGAGGGGGTGGGGGTAACAGGAGAGAGACACAGGGCATGAGAGGGGGGTGGGGGTAACAGGAGAGAGACACGGGGCATGAGAAGGGGGTGGGGGGAAACAGGAGAGAGACACGGGGCATGAGAGGCGGTGGGGGGTAACAGGAGAGAGACACGGGGCATGAGAGGGGGTTGGGTGTAACAGGAGAGAGACACGAGGCATGAGAGAGGGGGTGGGGGTAACAGGAGAGAGATACGGGGCATGAGAGGGGGTGAGGGGTAACAGGAGAGAGACACACGGGGCATGAGCAGGGGGTGGGGGGCAACAGCAGGGAGACATGGGGCATGAGCGGGGGGTGGGGGGCAACAGCAGAGAGACACACGGGGCATGAGCGGGGGGTGGGCGGGAGGGGATTGAGACACACTGGGCATGAGCGGGGGGTGGGGGGAAAGACACACGGGGCATGAGCGGGGTGTGGGCGGGAGGGGATAGAGACACACGGGGCATGAGCGGGGGTGTGGGTGATAGGGATAGAGACACACGCGGCATGAGCGGGGGCGGGGGGTGGGTGGGAGGGATAGAGAAACACGGGGCATGAGCAGGGGTTGGGGGGAGGGGAGAGACACACGGGGCATGAGCAGGGGGTGGGTGGGAGGCATACAGACACACAGGGCATGAGCGGGGGTGGCTGGGAGGGATACAGACACACGGGGCATGAGCGGTGGGTGGGAGGGATACAGACACATGGGGCATGAGCTGGGGGTGGGCGGGAGGGATAGAGCCACACGGGGCATGAGCAGGGGGTGGGGGGGAGGGGAGAGACACACGGGGCATGAGCGGGGGGTGGGTGGGAGGGATAGAGACACACGGGGCATGAGCGGGGGGTGGGTGGGAGGGATAGAGACACATGGGGCATGAGCAGGGGGTGGGTGGGAGGGATAGAGACACACGGGGCATGAGCGGGGGGTGGGTGGGAGATATAGAGACACACGGGGCATGAGCAGGGGGTGGGGGGGATAGAGAAACACAAGGCATGATCAGGGGGTGGAGGGGAGGGGAGAGACACACGGGTCATGGGCAGGGGGTGGGGGGGTAGGGGAGAGAGACACAGGGCATGAGCAGGGGGTGGGTAGGAGGGATAGAGACACATGGGGCATGAGCGGGGGGTGGGTGGGAGGGATAGAGACACATGGGGCATGAGCGGGGGGTGGATGGGAGGGATAGAGACACACGGGGCATGAGCGGGGGGTGGGTGGGAGGTATAGAGACAGACACACGGGGCATGAGCGGGGGTGGGTGGGATTGATAGGGGCATGAGCGGGGGGTGGGTGGGAGGGATAGAGGCACACGGGGCATGAGCGGGGGGTGGCTGGGAGGGATAGAGATACACGGGGCATGCGCGGGGGGGTGGGGGAGGGATAGAGACACACGGGGCATGAGCAGGGGGTGGGGGGGAGGGGAGAGACACACGGGGCATGAGCATTGGATAGAGACACATGGGGCATGAGCGGGGGGCGGGTGGGAGGGATAGAGACACACGGGGCAAGAGCGGGGGGTGGGTGGGAGGGATAGAGACACACGGGGCATGAGCAGGGGGTGGGTGGGAGGGATAGAGACACACGGGGCATGAGCGGGGGTGGGTTGGAGGGATAGAGACACACGGGGCATGAGCAGGGGGTGGGGGGAAGGGATAGAGAAACACGGGGCATGAGCAGGGGGTGGGGGGAGGGGAGAGACACACGAGGCATGAGCAGGGGGTGGGGGGTAGGGGAGAGACACACGGGGCATGAGCAGGGGGTGGGTAGGAGGGATAGAGACACACGGGGCATGAGCGGGGGGTGGGTGGGAGGGATAGAGACACACGGGGCATGAGCGGGGGGTGGGTGGGAGGGATAGAGACACACGGGGCATGAGCGGGGGGTGGGTGGGAGGGATAGGGGCATGAGCGGGGGGTGGGTGGGAGGGATAGAGGCACACGGGGCATGCGCGGGGGTGGCCGGGAGGGATAGAGACACACAGGGCATGAGCGGCGGGTGTGGGGGAGGGGAGAGACACACGGGGCATGAGCGGGGGGTGGGTGGGAGGGATAGAGACACACGGGGCTTGAGCGGCGGTTGGGTGGGAGGGATAGAGACACGCGGGGCATGAGCAGGGGGTGGGTGGGAGGGATAGAGACACACGGAGCAGGGGGTGGGGGGGAGGGGAGAGACACACGGGGCATGAGCAGGGGGTGGGGGGGGAGGGATAGAGACACACGGGGCATGAGCGGGGGGTGGGTGGGAGGGATAGAGACACACGGGGCATGAGCGGGGGGTGGGTGGGAGGGATAGGGGCATGAGCGGGGGGTGGGTGGGAGGGATAGAGGCACACGGGGCATGCGCGGGGGTGGCCGGGAGGGATAGAGACACACAGGGCATGAGCGGCGGGTGTGGGGGAGGGGAGAGACACACGGGGCATGAGCGGGGGGTGGGTGGGAGGGATAGAGACACATGGGGCTTGAGCGGCGGTTGGGTGGGAGGGATAGAGACACGCGGGGCATGAGCAGGGGGTGGGTGGGAGGGATAGAGACACACGGAGCAGGGGGTGGGGGGAGGGGAGAGACACACGGGGCATGAGCAGGGGGTGGGGGGGAGGGATAGAGACACACGGGGCATGAGCAGGGGGTGGGTGGGAGTGGAGAGACACACAGGGCATGAGCAGGGGGTGGGTGGGAGGGGAGAGACACACAGGGCATGAGCAGGGGGTGGGTGGGAGGGGAGAGACACATGGGGCATGAGCAGGGGGTGGGAGGGAGTATTAGAGACACACGGGGCATGAGCGGGGGGTGGGTGGGAGGGCTAGAGACACACGGGGCATGAGCAGGGGGTGGGGGGGATAGAGAAACACAAGGCATGATCAGGGGGTGGAGGGGAGGGGAGAGACACACGGGTCATGGGCAGGGGGTGGGGGGGTAGGGGAGAGAGACACAGGGCATGAGCAGGGGGTGGGTAGGAGGGATAGAGACACATGGGGCATGAGCGGGGGGTGGGTGGGAGGGATAGAGACACACGGGGCATGAGCGGGGGGTGGGTGGGAGGGATAGAGACAGACACACGGGGCATGAGCGGGGGTGGGTGGGATTGATAGGGGCATGAGCGGGGGGTGGGTGGGAGGGATAGAGGCACACCGGGCATGAGCGGGGGGTGGCTGGGAGGGATAGAGATACATGGGGCATGAGCGGGGGGGTGGGGGAGGGATAGAGACACACGGGGCATGAGCAGGGGGTGGGGGGGAGGGGAGAGACACACGGGGCATGAGCATTGGATAGAGACACATGGGGCCTGAGCGGGGGGCGGGTGGGAGGGATAGAGACACACGGGGCATGAGCGGGGGGTGGGTGGGAGGGATAGAGACACACGGGGCATGAGCAGGGGGTGGGTGGGAGGGATAGAGACACACGGGGCATGAGCGGGGGGTGGGTTGGAGGGATAGAGACACACGGGGCAAGAGCAGGGGGTGGGGGGGAGGGATAGAGAAACACGGGGCATGAGCAGGGGGTGGGGGGAGGGGAGAGACACACGAGGCATGAGCAGGGGGTGGGGGGTAGGGGAGAGACACACGGGGCATGAGCAGGGGGTGGGTAGGAGGGATAGAGACACACGGGGCATGAGCGGGGGGTGGGTGGGAGGGATAGAGACACACGGGGCATGAGCGGGGGGTGGGTGGGAGGGATAGAGACACACGGGGCATGAGCGGGGGGTGGGTGGGAGGGATAGGGGCATGAGCGGGGGGTGGGTGGGAATGATAGAGGCACACGGGGCATGCGCGGGGGTGGCCGGGAGGGATAGAGACACACAGGGCATGAGCGGCGGGTGTGGGGGAGGGGAGAGACACATGGGGCATGATCAGGGGGTGGGTGGGAGGGATAGAGACACACGGGGCTTGAGCGGCGGTTGGGTGGGAGGGATAGAGACACGCGGGGCATGAGCAGGGGGTGGGTGGGAGGGATAGAGACACACGGAGCAGGGGGTGGGGGGGAGGGGAGAGACACACGGGGCATGAGCAGGGGGTGGGGGGGAGGGATAGAGACACACGGGGCATGAGCGGGGGGTGGGTGGGAGGGATAGAGACACACGGGGCATGAGCGGGGGGTGGGTGGGAGGGATAGGGGCATGAGCGGGGGGTGGGTGGGAGGGATAGAGGCACACGGGGCATGCGCGGGGGTGGCCGGGAGGGATAGAGACACACAGGGCATGAGCGGCGGGTGTGGGGGAGGGGAGAGACACACGGGGCATGAGCGGGGGGTGGGTGGGAGGGATAGAGACACACGGGGCTTGAGCGGCGGTTGGGTGGGAGGGATAGAGACACGCGGGGCATGAGCAGGGGGTGGGTGGGAGGGATAGAGACACACGGAGCAGGGGGTGGGGGGGAGGGGAGAGACACACGGGGCATGAGCAGGGGGTGGGGGGGAGGGATAGAGACACACGGGGCATGAGCAGGGGGTGGGTGGGAGTGGAGAGACACACAGGGCATGAGCAGGGGGTGGGTGGGAGGGGAGAGACACACAGGGCATGAGCAGGGGGTGGGTGGGAGGGGAGAGACACATGGGGCATGAGCAGGGGGTGGGAGGGAGTATTAGAGACACACGGGGCATGAGCGGGGGGTGGGTGGGAGGGCTAGAGACACACGGGGCATGAGCGGGGGGTGGGGGAGGGAGAGAGACACACGAGGTATGAGCGGGGGGTGGGGGAAGGGAGAGAGGCACACGAGTCATGAGTGGGGAGTAGAAGGGGGGAGGGAGAGAGACACACGAGGCATGAGCGGGGGGTGGGTGGGAGGGCTAGAGACACACGGGGCATGAGCGGGGGTGGGGGATTGAGAGAGACACACGAGGAATGAGCGGGGGGTGGGGGGAGGGAGAGAGACACACGAGGCATGAGTGGGGGGTGGGCGGGGGGGGAGGTTTGAGAGACACACAAGGCATGAGAGGGGGTGGGCGGGCGATAGGGAGAGAGACACACGAGGCATGAGCGGCGGGTGGGAGGGAGGGAGAGAGACACACGGGACATGAGCGGGGGTGGGGGGAGGGAGAGACACACACAGGGCATGAGCGGGGGTGGGGGGGAGGGAGAGACACACACGGGGCATAAGCGGGGGTGGGGGGAGGGAGAGAAACACACGGGGCATGAGCGGGTCTGGGGGGGAGAGACACACGGGGCATGAGCGGGGGTGGGGGGGAGAGAGACACACGAGGCATGAGCGGGGGGTGGGGGGAGGGAGAGAGACACACAGGGCATGAGCAGGGGGTGGGGGGGACAAACAAAAACACGAACATGCCGCACGGACATGAGTTCGTGCGGCAGATCCCGCTCCTCGGCCCTCCGCTGGCCACCGTGTGCGATGGCGTCAGCAGGGGGCTGGAGGAACAGGGGACACACAGAGCATGAGCGGGGGTGGGGGGGACAGGAAGGACACACGGGGCATGAGCGGGGGTGGGGGGGACAGAAAGGACACACGGGGCATGAGCGGGGGGTGGGGCAGACACAGGGCATGAGTGGGGGTAGGAGGAACAGGAGACAGACACGCTCCTGCTGACCTGACAAAGCCTCTCATGTGCGAAAGAAAGATGGCGGGCGTCTCTGAAGCCAGACGCACTGCACGCTTTCACCGCATCCAATGAGAGAGCACGTCATGCAAGCTGCTGGCCCAATCACCGTCCTGTCCGCAGAGTGAACAGGGAAGTCCGTCCGCAGAACGAACAGGGAAGTCCGTCCGCGGACCGAACAGAGATATCACTAATTTTTTTTGCCCTACTTTTTGGTCATTTTAAAAAAAACTACTGGACGGATTTTCACCAAATTTGCAAAAGCACGCTTTCGGGACCAAGCCGCTGCTCCTTGTCCAAATTTGGTGAAAATCCGTCCAGCGGTTTGGGCTGTAGGCACGAGCAAAACATTTTTCCCATTCAGTCTATGGGAAAAACAGAAATTTTGGGACCCCCCTATAACTTTTCCCCCCCTGCACCAAACTTTGCAAAAAAAATTCAGAGTGGGCCGTATACTTTTTTTGCAAAGTTTGGTGAGGATTCGTCCAGGGGGAGCGAAGTTATAAGCCGCCCAAAAAGTGCTCTTCCTGTGAAAACAGCAAATTAACCATAACTACACTGCCACTATTGTTACTATACAGTGGCCTGGTTTATAGCTTATTGGTGATACGGAGGGTATCTGCTGATTGTTCGGTTACAGTTTGGAGGCCTAACCAAATGTGAATCTGCCAAGCGCTTTGTTGTGCGAAACCTTTATGGGGGGCGGAAGGAACTCCCTGAGTTGAGAGTGATGGTCCAATAAACTGTGATAAAATTGGGTGCTTGTGGCCGGGAATTGGTTGAGAGTTTTCACTTGTGACATTTGCAGTAGCAGCAGACTATTCATTTGGGTGTAATTACATTGCAGTGGATATAAAGTTGTGTTTGCATTGCTAAGGTGCCACTCAGACTTGTACCCTGGGTTCCAGGGAGATGTACAGAGAAAACAGAAGATTGAAGAGAACTATTTTAAGTTGACATTTTGAGTAAAATCTAAGCAGTAATAGAGTTGAGATTTTCCCCTGCATAGAGAGTATATAAGGTTGCGGAAAACATTTTTGAATGAGTATCAACGAAATCAATATGTCCAAGAAGCACCTCCCCTCCAAAGTATTTATCAAACGTGGATGGATGGAGAAAGAACATGAAATGTGGCAAGCCAGAATGATGCAGGAGGTTACCTCTGCAAATGTTAACATGTGGCAGGATAATGGTCTGTTGCATCAAGCGCTAAACAACTTTCATATGACACGAACTACTAAAGATGAACAGACTGAAATGGCTCAGCTCACAGCATATATGTACTTCCATTTACTGGTAGTGGAAGAACGACATTGGAATAGTGTGGCCTCTGTGCAGAACCAGACTGAGCTTTTGAATGAAGCCCAGCAAGAGCTTAAACAATTAGAACTAAAGTGCAACAAAGCCACATGTTAGAGTCAAAACAAGAAAGTCTCATTGAGCAGCTCAGACATGAGTTAAAAACACAGCAGAGAGAAAAGGCAGAGCATGAACTATGGTTTTCTGCACTGTGAGAGAAGCATAAAGAGTCTGGGGAAAATCTGGGCTCACTGTAACGCAAATTATAAATGATCAGGTTACTTATAACCCATGTTGGAGGACATGAGCACATTCCAATCGTAAATAAAACAAATGAAAAATGAAAAAAGCCAATTAATTATCAAAGGGATTGAATCTCAAGGCGGGTTTGATCAGATGAACCAAGATCTGACCACCTTGAAACAATAGAGAAAGCAGTTGAGGGAAGCAAGGACACATTAAACCAAGAGAATAGTGGCCTGTTGCAGGAAATGTGTCAGTTAAAGACATATGCAGAGAAAAAAGATTGAGATTCTCAGGAACTGACTGACATTAGGTGAGAAAATACACAATTAATGGAACATGTGAGGCAATCAGAGATTGACATATTGCAGGCAGCCCAGTGCATAAATGTGCACAAGGAAGAAATTAGTCTCTTGAAAATGAAACACTCAGAACATGCACACTTGTTCCAAGCCTCACAAAATGAAAATGAGTCAAATTGTGAAGACATCAAGAGACTAAAAGATAGATTAATGGTCCAAAGTAAAGTGCTATAAGCCATTCAAGTACTTGTGTCAGAAATAAAAACTCAAGTCTCTGCATCCCACCAAGAGATAGGGACTGTTAAAAATAGGTGCGAGAGGTTGGGAAATTAAATAGTCAAATACAAACAGGCTTTGAGGCTCCATGACAAGTCAGGGTATGGAAAAGCTCCCTCAGACCATGGAGTGGTTTCCTCTCTTCCAGGGAAAAGAAGCCAATTTACCACTTCAAATCTCCAGAGTGCAGCTAACCTCATGCGTACCTCCTAGCAAGAACAGAGAAACATGAGGCAGCTGGACTCACCCAGGCCTAGTCCAACTGATCCAAAAGGCCAGTCCTTATCTGACATTGCTGAGGATTCAGGGTTTCCAAGATGGGAAGGTGGCCAGACTAGTGGGCTCTGGGAAACCAAAAATACCCTAGCAAGTACTTCTGACCAGGAAGAAAATGTAACTACAAAGGGACCACTTGGTCTGCTTTTCAGAAAGAGAAGAGACAGAGTTCAGGCCTCAAAAGAGTATTTTAAAAATCTCCACACATTAAGGGAGAATCTACCCCTGCCATCCTCTCCCTGGGTGGATGGCCGATCGCCAACTCAAGGAAGCCCATCTGACCACTTTGTGTCTATCAATGGCCAGGAAAGAAAGCAAAGATATGAAAGATTACACATTTCTCTGCATCTATTCTGTAGCAGGGTCGTGGTCCACCTGTTGTAGCATTCTTCTCCACAAGGATAACCAGACAATTGTGGGTTCTTGTGTACCTTGTGCTTTAGCACATACTGCTCTTGGGGGTGGCTTAACTGTCCAGGAGTCCCTGCCTTCTATTCCAATCACCTTTATGGCTCCAATTGATCTGAGAGCAGTGGAGACTCCTCCGGACTTGAGTGTTATGTCTAATCTGTCTGATTGGGATCAGCATTATTCGCTTGGATTGGATTCTTTTGCTTCATCATTGAACTCTTCACTAATCCCTTTGCCCCCTAGAAGGCTTTCTGTGACCCTGAGAAGACTTGGCGAATGTAGTGCTGAAAGCCAAGTTAGACCGTTGGGTGAAATTAATCAAGTTATTTGTATTTTTATTTCCCTTAATGAGGGTTTGCAGCGGGAAACTAAATCCAACTCTGTTCTCTTGGAATCTTTGTTGTTTAAATTCATATAAACTTGCATGTTGCTGCTAAAGAATTTGTATTCAATCACAAGAAGGACTCATTACAACCTTCAAATTCTATGCGGCCTGTTCCTTGTGATAAGGTGTCCGTCTCACAGGATAGTTCAGTGGAGTCAGAGCAGGGTTCTTTTGCTTGGCTAACTCTGCAAAACGGTGTAGCGTATAATCCACCAGTTGTACCTACTGAAATACAGTTCTTGCAAAGTGGGGGTTCAGCATTTAATGCAGAGGTTATCTGTGTTGATGATTTGATTAGTGCAAGTGCCTCAAATAAATCTTTGGTTACAAAATTAATGTTTTAATTGTGAAGTGGTATATTTTTTACTATTTCGGCTCAGGATCAAATCAGGAAAAACAATAGCTCCACTCAGGAAGGTGTTACCGAAATATAATTAGTATTCCCCGATTTGCCATATAATGTAAAATTAAAAAATATATATGTTTATGCAGTTATCTGAAAAGCGAAGGTAGATGCCATTTGGTGTGATTTTGTGTAAAAAAGAAAATGCAAAAACATGTAATTTCGAATATTGCATCTCCCTTCTCCCACATTATCCATAAAACAGACCTCTAAACTCCTTTTCCTATCACCAGGCAGTGGGTGGATTTGTGGGAGGGGAGAGAGATGTCCAATTTGTAGTGTGGGGATATTCATAATATATAAGTGTCATCAGCGCTATATAATATCAGTTTTCAGTGTAAAAAGTCAAAAGAGGAAAAAACAGGAGAGCAGACTGACAACAACATAGAGCTGACAAAAGAAAGGCTGACACAGAGAAGAGTAGATAGACAGAAGACCCTGGGACACTTGCTGGGGACTTTTGCCTGGAAGTTGGGAGTCCTAACTGAGAGTGAGAGGCCTAGAATCTGGATGGAAGGATCTTGCTGTGAATAGAGACTAGAGGTGTGAGCTGCCTACCTATTCCTGAAGGAGGGTCTAAAATCTGGCTGGCCTCCTGAGCTAAGAACAGGGATTGCCTGTGTAAATAGATATATCCCAAAGCTATCAATTGTGTTGGGAGCTTTCTGCCTTAATCCCTTTCCATTAGTAGGTCGGGGGCTGCAAAACTGTGTGGACCCTGAACATATTTGACTAAAAATATCACTTAATTCCTTTTGAGAAAAACACCATATCCGTTTTAACAAGAAGTGTGAGGGGAAGCTGCAAGCTGTCTGTTTTAACCCATTCCTATTCATTAGTGGGTGCTCTTCCATTAGTGGGAATGGGTTGGGGGTAAAAGCGATATACCATTACCTTTTTTAACTTAAAATATAATTTAATTATTTCCCATAGGGTCATCTACCACAGGGTGATGTTTTTGTCAAAATTCAAAATTGACAACGATTATCCCAGTGCATACTAAATGGTTATAGCCTTTAATGTAATTGAGTAGCCCTGCTGTTCATTTTAATGTACTATTGTCCCCAAAACTCAACACCCTGCATTCCCTGTGAAAACAAATTGTCCCCAAACCACTTGATGTTCCCAACTTCGCCAATCTTTGCCTTTCAAATAAAAGCCAAAACGAAATTCCCATTATATTCTAACTCCCTGTACTTTTCCTTCAAACTAAGGGGCCATACATATCTGATACCTTGAGTGGGGGTTGCTGGGCGAGAAGTTCATTGTGATAGCCCAAGCCATCACTGTGTGTTTAAATTTCCTCTCTGTTAATGTGCAAAGAAATCCTATGTGTGTTTTGATTTAAAATCTTCAAATTCAAATTGTGGTTTCTGTAGTAACAAAAAGTCTATTAAGAAATACATGTCATCTATCTATCTATCTATCTATCTATCTATCTATCTATCTATCTATCTATCTATCTATCTATCTATCTATCTGGTAAAACGAGGAGAGGGGTGCACTCCAGTTCCCTGCACAACCTTCTCAGCCATTAGTGTTCTCCTCCGACCGGTTTCTGAGCTCTTACACGTCATCAGGGAGTCTGTCTTAACTTGCAGCTCACAGCAAGTGTAGGTGATGAAAATCAATGATGATTTCCGCTGCAATGGCTTCTGGTAGATGTAGTCATCAGGTTTAACAAGGAAAACGCTCACGCCCAATCTCACAGTGGAGAAAGGGGGGGAGTAGCCTGCAGTGAGGCACTCCAAAGCAGGGCATATGCCACCCGGGTGCAGCACCCTATCAGGTATTGAAGACTCCACCCTTCAAAATCCTGGAAATATGGTAAAACGAGGAGAGGGGCGCACTCCAGTTCCCTGCACAACCTTCTCAGCCATTAGTGTTCTCCTCCGACCGGTTTCTGTGCTCTTACACGTCATCAGGGAGGCTGTCTTAACTTGCAGCTCACAGCAAGTGCAGGTGATGATAATCAATGATGATTTCTGCTGCAAGGGCTTCTGGTAGATGTAGTCATCAGGTTTAACAAGGAAAACACTAACGCCCAATCCCACAGTGGAGAAAGAGGGGGAGTAACCTGCAGTGAGGCACTCCAAAGCAGGGCATATGCCGACCTGGTGCAGCACCCTATCAGGTCCAAGCCATCACTGTGTGTTTAAATGTCCTCTCTGTTAATGTGCAAAGAAATCCTATGTGCGTTTTGATTTAAAATCTTCAAATTCAACCTGTGGTTTCTGTAGTAACAGAAAGTCTATTAAGAAATATGTCTATATATATATATATATATATAGTTACTATACAGTGGCCTGGTTTATAGCTTATTGGTGATACAGAGGGTATTTGCTGATTGGTCGGTTACAGTTTGGAGGCCAAACCAAATGTGAATCTGCCAAGCGCTTTGTTGTGCGAAACCTTTATGGGGGGGCCGAAGGAACTCCCTGAGTTGAGAGTGATGGTCCAATAAACTGTGATACAATTGAGGGCTTGTGGCCGGGAATTGGTTGAGAGTTTTCACTTGTGACATTTGCAGTAGCAGCAGACTATTCATTTGGGTGTAATTACATTTCAGTGGATATAAAGTTGTGTTTGCATTGCTAAGGTGCCACTCAGACTTGTACCCTGGGTTCCAGGGGGATGTACAGAGAAAACAGAAGATTGAAGAGAACTATTTTAAGTTGACATTTGAGAAAAAAAACTAAGCAGTAATAGAGTTGAGATTTTCCCCTGCATAGAGAGTATATAAGGTTGCGGAAAACATTTCAGAATGAGTATCAAAGAAATCAATATGTCCAAGAAGCACCTGCCCTCCAAAGTATTTATCAAACGTGGATGGGTGGAGAAAGAACATGAAATGTGGCAAGCCAGAATGATGCAGGAGGTTACCTCTGCAAATGTTAACATGTGGCAGGATAATTGTCTGTTGCATCAGGCGCTAAACGCCTTTCATATGACACTAACTACTAAAGATGAACAGACTGAAATGGCTCAGCTCACAGCATATATGTACTTCCATTTGCTGATAGTGGAAGAACGACATTGGAATAGTGTGGCCTCTGTGCAGAACCAGACTGAGCTTTTGAATGAAGCCCAGAAAGAGCTTAAACAATTAGAACTAAAGTGCAAAAAAGCCACATGTTAGAGTCAAAACAAGAAAGTCTCATTGAGCAGCTCAGACATGAGTTAAAAACACAGCAGCGAGAAAAGGCAGAGCATGAAATGTGGTTTTCTGCACTGTGAGAGAAACATAAAGAGTCTGGGGAAAATCTGGGTCCACTGTAACGCAAATTATAAATGATCAGGTTACTTATAACCCATGTTGGAGGACATGAGCACATTCCAATCGCAAATAAAACAAATGAAAAATGAAAAAAGCCAATTAATTATCAAAGGGATTGAATCTCAAGGTGGGTTTGATCAGATGAACCAAGATCTGACCACCTTGAAACAACAGAGAAAGCAGTTGAGGGAAGCAAGGACACATTAAACCAAGAGAATAGTGGCCTGTTGCAGGAAATGTGTCAGTTAAAGACATATGAAGAGAAAAAAGTTTGAGATTCTCAGGAACTGACTGACATTAATCGAGAAAATACACAATTAATGGAACACGTGAGGCAATCAGAGATTGACATATTGCAGGCAGCCCAGTGCATACATTTTCAAGAGGAAGAGATTAGTCTCTTGAAAATGAAACACTCAGAACATGCACTCTTGTTCCAAGCCTCGTAAAATGAAAATAAGTCAAATTGTGAAGACATCAAGAGACTAAAAGATAGATTAATGCTCCAAAGTAAAGTGCTATAAGCCATTCAAGTACTTGTGTCAGAATTAAAAACCTAAGTCTCTGCATCCCACCAAGAGATTGGAAAAAACAGGTGCAAGAGGTTCGGAAATTAAATAGTCAAATACAAACAGGCTTTGAGGCTCCATGACCAGTCAGGGAATGGAAAAGCTCCCTCCGACTATGGAGTGGCTTCCTCTCTTCCAGGACCTCAAGCCAATTTACCACTTCATATATCCTTAGTGCAGCTTACCTCATGCGTACCACTTAGCAACAACAGACAAACATGAGGCAGCTGGACTCACCCAGGCCTAGTCCAACTGATCCAAAAGCCCAGTCCTTATCTGACATTGCTGAGGATTCAGGGTTTCCAAGATGGGAAGGTGGCCAGACTAGTGGGCTCTGGGAAACCAAAAATACCCTACCAAGTACTTCTGACCAGGAAGAAAATGTAACTACAAAGGGACCACTTGGTCTGCTATTCAGAAAGAGAAGAGACAGAGTTCAGGCCTCAAAAGAGTTTTTTAAAAGTCTCCACACATTAAGGGAGATAGGGGGAATTCCCCAGCATACCTGGAAGGAGGGATGAGGAGGATGAGTGTAAAATGGGGATTACAAGGGAAATGACCCTGAGAGTTCATAGCATCACAGGAGCGAAGAGTCCAGACACTGTAATTCTGGGGCTTTTGCCCAGTCTCATAGAGGTAGGGAGTGCCAAGAGGAAAGGGAATGGACCTCCAAAAGTAGCAACTCTGAGTCAGAGGGTGAGAAGACACAGGTGCAGTGGAATAAGAAGTATCCCAAACAGAAGAAAGGTCTTGTGAAGGACTCAATTTTGCAGATAAAGGCCATAAAGAGCTTTATGACTCCCTACCAAAAGAATGCAACATATTCGGTATGGGAGCATCTAGAGCGTTATGAACAAATGATGACATCATTTGGAAGTAAAAATGATAGAAACTGCATGGAATTTGTCAAGTGGATAGTCTCTCCTGAGTACTCCAGCTTCTTTGCAGGGCTGGAGGGCCAAGATCACAATACATGGTCCACCTTCAAGTCAGCCATTTTAAAACACATTTCTATTCATGGAAACCCATTAGAGGCCCGCAAGGCAGCATACAACCTGCAGCGTGTGGATGACCAGGTGCCTAGAGACTTCGTGCAGGAGCTGAAACGAGCATTTGCCCAGACTTGCGGGTGAACACCAATGGCAGGAAGTTCATTAATATATACTTCCATGCAGTACCGAAATATATTATGACCCAATTAGTAAGGTATTTTCATGAGAATAGGTCCCTGGATTGGGAGATTGAACAAGCCACCAGGATATATGAAGTCCAAAAGCCCTCTGAAAATAAAAACAGCCCTAAACCCCCCATACCATCCAACCCACCTGCCGCGCTGCAAAGGTAGCACAGGTGAAAAATACCCCTGCATTGGACTTGGAAACGGAGGCCCCAAAAATACTCCTTCTGCAAACTAGCAGAATGACAGACAGAAGAGACCCTCAGATTCGGCCCAATTGAGGGGGAGTCGGGCAGGATACCATACAAATGACCTTTCTTACCCTGCCACCTATATAAATACACAATACAAAGATACTAGACCTATACCGGATATATATGGACTCCCCTAGCACAAGGGCTGGGTCCAATCAGGTAAGTATCACCCCAGAGAACCTCCATCCAAACTTCGCTCCCAAACTGAACTTCTTTCCCAGGTACCCCCAGAATCCTACTTTCTAGAATAATGTTCCTCTCTCTCTCTCCACTTTCAGGATAATAGATTCCTGAACCCAGGAGAAGGGAGACCTAGGATACAAAGTTTCAGGGAAACTCTTCCAATACCCGAACTACTGCGGGGAAGAGCTTGTTACACTTTCTGGGCACAGCAAAGGTATGAATCAAGACCTTCCTACCAACCAGAAAAAGTGTCACAACTGGAGCGACAAGTCCAACAAGTAACCCAAGACCTGGGTCGCATGTTGAGGGCTCAGTCGGACCCTCAACTGGAATCTGCTGCCCAGAATAACCCAATATCCGGGTCTGAGGCCCCAGGGGGAAGTAACTGGAAGAAAATTCCGACAACCAACAGGTTCCTGAGGAAGGGGCTGGGGGGAAGGAAAGGTGAAAAGCCCTAGAGGAAGCGTCCTTTCCCACCAGAACAAAAACCCTGGAAACCTCTGAGCCTGAATATGAATCTTCTACCCCCGAAAAGCTTGAACCTAAAGAACAGAGGGTAAGTAGGAGAAATCAAATCAAACCTCACTTTGTGGAGGAAGTCCACATCATCCCTTTTGAAGGAGAAGAGTCCATGGTGGATTCAGGAAAACAAAACTTCTCTTTCAGGGATGGAGGGATTCCCCAAAGTAAAATGGGTCCCAAAAGAACCTGGCTTTGATGGACCCAGAGCAAAATTATGTTAAAGCCAAACAATGTCACCCAGATGTATCAGAAATCACAGAGATATTCTCCCCCTAAATAGGTTCTGGGAACTGTCTCCAGGAAAAGGGGGACAGCAGAGAATCTGGGGGAAAAGGGCACTTCCCCAACCCATCTGTTTCTTGGTGCAAAATCTTTGTTTACAGATTCCATCACTCCGACAACTGTCCAAGATCACACACTGTCAGAGTCCAATATAAAAAAAGTTAACCACCAAGCTGGCACATAATGCAGATTTTCTTTGCCCCCTTGAGGAGAGAGAAGGAATACTGTATGCTCCTGTCAAGTTGCAGGGTCAGTGTACATTATCAGCGCTGGTGGATACTTGATACCAAGTCACCCTCCTGACCAAAAAGGCCTTTGAACAATTAAATTCAGGAAGGGGAAGGGTCACCAAATTCCCCTCATAACTCTTCCCGGACAACTCCAAACTTTAATGGGAATGATATTTTCGTCCAAGGGACAGCATATATGGAAATAAAAATGAGGCGACATAGGGTGAAAAACCCAGTGATAGTCGTGACTCCAAAGGGCACACCTTGTCTATTGGGGTATGACCTCCTCTGGAGGTTATCACTCCTGGTTGACTGTGCGAACAAGGTCCTCTGGACCCAGACTAACCGGACGATCAAACTAATACAAAGCACACATTAAGTGAGTTTGAATGCCACCTGCCATGGATTGGACAACGGTCCGACAAAATAGAATTACATTCCATGAACAGTCAAGACCCAGATATCCCTGTCATCTCTGTAGGAGAACAAACTGGTGATGGGAACCCTTCTCCATTCTTGAAAATCAACCTCCCTCCAAGTTTTAAGTGACATTCCACACAGGCGGGAAATACTCTGAAATTGTATACCAATCCAAAATCAAAAGAAAACCAAAATCCCATGATAAAAGATTAGGAAAAACCATCTCAAAGCCTGACTGACATCCAGAAAAGGGTGAGCAGCTGTTTTCCCCATTCAGATAAATGAGGGGGAGGAGCCGGTTCTCACCATAGTGTGGCTTGTGGGATATATTGACCCACTCTGCTGTACTATGCAGCATCACTCTGCTATCTAGGGTGCAAGAAACAGCAGAAATGGCGACAAAACCTTTGTGTGAGCCAAAACCTCCAAAGCCACATTTTTCAACACACAAAAGATGGCTGCACAACCTGCCACCCATGGTGCATGTGTGATGGAATAGAGCACCCACTGCAGAAAAAGTGCCACTGGGCTCCATGACAAGAAACATAGAGTGCAGAGGGAAAAGCAGCGCTTTGCAAGTGAAACTCCAAAATTTGACGTTAATGACATTTACTTTGCTGCTAAAACTCCAAAATGCCTGAACACTACACTTACCAACACTCAAAATCTTGCTTGGTGCTAAAATTAATTTAACCTAATGAAGCACTGTGCATGTACAAAGTCCTGAAAGGTAAAGAGCACAACATTTTTCAGCTAAACTGGATTGCCTGTGAATGACAGTTCCTGTCAAAAATCCGAGTGCAGCACACTGTGAATGACAGTTCCTGTGGGCTCTTCTGATGAAACTTTAAAGTAATTTAAACTAAAAGTCTGCCGGATTAGCAAATTGTTGCTGAAAGAAACACAGATTTCAGTTGTTTTTGATCCCACAGGTTTAAATCTAAGAAAGTAATTTATCTATGTCATTTGATGCAACAAGTTTGTTTTCTGCTGGATTTTAAATCAAGACATTAAGAATAAATTAGCCTGGCTGGGTCTGCAAGAAGTGGAAAAACCGGTTTCCCCCAAGGGGAGGGCATCCCTCTCTTCAGATACTCACTGGCATATGATAATTGTGGGGTAGGACAGACTTTTGTCTGCAGCCAGAGACTGAACAATGGCAGATTGTCCAGGCCAGGAAATGGACGTGTGAAGAGGTCTTAAACTTGGCTTGCAGAAGGTTCCAAAGGAGGGGGCTACTCCTTGAGCTCCAGGGAGAGACAAAAGGCTGACTATTTGCTGCTAGGAACATGTAATGAACAATTTTTAGAGACTCATAACTTGTTATCAGAAATGGTGAAAAATATCAAAAGGGCAGATTTGTTAGTCAAATTTTCGGCACTACATTTCAAAATGTGGTGGAACTGTGTAGCATATTCTGAACAGGAATGGTGATATATGTGATTTTATGGGAACTGTATTTATGCTAGAATTGTTAAACTTTACACAAACATCCCTATGGTAAACACACATATTTGTGGAAATTTGGAGAAAAGTTGGAAAATGTTTTCATGAAGAAATGGACAAAATGCTGCAGAAAGGCGAAACAAGATCTCACAGCTACGGGATTTTGATGTACAGATACTCCATAAAATATGGAATCCTTGTATGTAATTTTCATAGAGGTTACAAATGTATAAATATGTATTTAGGACAAAATCTATTCTGATACTGGTGGCTAAGGGAGGTTTCTAAGGACTGTAAAAGCCAAACCATAAATGTGACATCATACGTCCTTGATCCAATCACTCGGGTGCAAAGCAGAGATGAGGCTCTGATCCAATCCCCATCCACAGTGGCGAGTTTAGTTAAGCCGGCCCATACACCCATTTTTGTGATGTCATTTGAAACAATAAATAGAGACAGTTGACAACACATAGGGACTCACTCTTCTGGTTCCAGTGAAGCACTCTGATCCAGCAGTCAACATACAGCCTTCAACATCCTTCCAGATCCAGACACCAAGGACCTGGCCAAGCAGTAGCTAAACCATTTTCAGTTAGGCCTCAATCCTCAAAATACTCCTTACAACCCAGTGAAGCGCTGTGTTGTGAGAAAGCATCCTGAAACTAGCATCCTGAAACTATTTGGCTTGCTACCATAATGCTTGCCTGATGAACTCGCCATCCCGCTATTTTGAAATACCCAAAAACAAGAAGGGATCCTGTGCATTTCCGGTGACCGGCCTAGCTGATCTAGTCCCATGCATAATGTGCTGTCTTTCCTTGATAGATCCAATCCATTGACCAGAACTGTGACTGTCCAAAAATCTTAAAATTCCAGTGGATTGTGAGTATTAATAGGACGCTAGAGAACTATTGTATACCTTGCATTGGGCCTCATTATAACTCAGGCGGTCCGGAAATAACAGTGGTGGTAAACCCGCCGCCACCGTTGTTTCCGGACCGCCTGATCCCAACTCCTGCAGGCGGGAGGTGATGTTCCCGCCAGGTCTGACCTGGCGGGTTTAACACCGCCCGCCTGCAGGCGACCGAGGAAACACCGGCAGCATTACGAGATGCTGCCGTTGTTTCCATGATCCCCATTCCCATCGAAACCCATAGGACTCAATGGGAATGGGGATTAACACCATTCCGCCTCCGTGATTCCCGGAAAACCGGGGTTGTAATGCCCCGGTAATTCCGGGAATCACGGAGGCAGAATGGTAATACGAGTCTGGCGGTAACTAGGTGGTTTTACCGCTGCGGTTAACGCCAAACTCGTAATGAGGCCCATTATCTTGTTCCATTCTGATCTCTGAACTATCCCTACTTTCCTAACTAGTAACAGTGTAAAATCTTTAGTGCTATCTTATTCTATCTAGTTGCTAAAGCATCATTTTCATAGTCATCTTTATTTTAGTAACTCTGATCCATAAATCCCACTTTGAGTGTTTGGACAGGTGCCACCAGGGAAGGTGATGGGGATCTGTTACTGAAGTCATGAATCAGTCTCAGAGCTTACTTTGTCCTGACTTGGTTGCCTAGCCTGCATGCTCTAGACTTGAATGAAAGCATAAGCCATATTTTCTGATTTTAAACTGAAGTCTGTGTCCAGATTTGTGTCTTTATTTCCGAAAAACACCTCTCACTAAAACCTCTATAACTCCCTCAGTTTTTAAGATAGAAGCGAAATCTCAACTCGCACTTGTACGTAACTTCCTTAACTACAACTACAACTCAAGATCACATTGCGAAACGGTGCGATTAACCCGTTATGTCAAAAATCGCATAGGTAAAACTTTGCCACAAATTGACATTTGGAATTTTTTTAACACATGTGAATTACCTTTAAATTATTTCCCACTTCGCCTTTGAGATCCCAACTGTTTCCTTTTGATTAAATCATTACTTGTGTTTGCTTGCATCTGTTGAAAGCGGCTCCCGCAGGAATTTATAATACTTTAAGCATTTTGAACATATTTTGTGTTTTTGCTCAGCCAATTTCAAAGCCATACTGACAGTTGAAAGTCAAATCCGTTTTTCTCTTGTGTTTGAGGGAGGAAGGTGGGAGCGATATTCTGTTTGGTCTGCATTATTCCTGAATACCTGCTGTCTCCTCACATCTATTTAAATTGCCTATTGGTGGTTTGAGGAGTGTTTCAAGGGGAATCCCTAACCATAGTGCTATCTGTTCCAAACCAACTCAGAAGTATTATTTTCTTTTCTGCATCATTTTTGTGTTCATTACTTCATTCCTATTGCATTAAAGATAGTATTCATTGTTCCTGTCACCCGACTGGTGATTGTTGTTATCTATTAAAAATATATTGTGATTTTATATTCTAAATAATTAAACAAATAATTACCTTTACAACTAGCCTGATTCCTGGTTCAGTGCAACCTGGGGAGAAATTTGAGGAGGATGTGATATGAGTGGTATATCATTCAGAATATTGAACTTATAGATAAAAAGAAATAAAGGTTTCATTTGCTCACTACATGCTGGGCGAGACTTGGGTGTGTGCCTGATTGAAATCACTTACAGCTTGAATAACGGAAGAAGCTTCGTGAGCGAAGAATTTTTCAGGAAACTCCCAACAGATCAGACCATTCCCTCATTCAAATTGATTGATAAATGGGAAGTAGGCCTTGAAACCACAAATTCTAAACATCTCCTGCCTATCAGGTGTATGCTAAAAATTTCCTCTGGTGACAAAAGTATATAACCTAATTGTTGGGTCATGAGAGATGTCTCTTCCGCCTTTTATTTAGGCAGTGACATTCTCAATCGATTCACAATTCATTTGGATCTAATTAATAATAAGGCCTGGTCCTGACTTGGGGGTAGCCACATAGTCTTTGACAACACTGAGAATGCATTCCGGTCAGCTCAATTGCTGCCTTATATGGTTGAAGTTCAAGTGAGAGAAGAGGTTACCATCCCAGGACAGGTGCAACAATTTATAATTCCCCTAAAAAATAAGCAAGGACAAAACCTCAAAAATCTGGACACCTATATAAATTTGAATTATCTCCAAAAAAAACATTTATATTAATATCCGATACCCCTAGTTGAACTAGAACACAACACCATTTGAATATTGGTGGATAAGAGCGACCCTCGAAGTATCACTTTGGGCGCACACACCATAAATGGAATGGCGGTTAATCCCCAAAATTATTCTATTGAATTAGGTAATGAGATAATTCGACCAATCCCAAATGACTGCTTCAATATCAACGACGGTATCACCCCTCAAAAGATTTTCACCATAAAAGGGGGCATTTCTTTGTGTACTCTTATGGAGTGGAAGAGGTGACCTGTGACACAAGGAAGGATGAGGTGGTATTCCGAGTCAACAGTGACTACCTCCCATCCTTGAAACCTCATGTCCAGGCCAACACCATAACAAGAGATTTCTCCACCCAACCGCAGGATACCGCCAAAATTGCAGAACCTGTGGTCTTTCCAGGCTTTAAGTAGATGGTCGATGAACAAATCAATCTTGCTGATGCCTTTGAGACCGAGGAGCAAAAGCAGAAGCTGAAACAGGTGTTTCTAGACTTTCAGGATATCTTTTCAGTCGACTCATATGACTTTGGACGCACAGATATACATTCGACCACCATACCCACGGACCCTGAGATGGCTCCAGTATTTATGAAACAATACCCGTTTCCTCTTGCATCTATGGAGTCACTTAGAGAGATTATTAAAAACTTAGAATCCCATGGGATTATTTGTCGAATCCACAGTACCTTTAACAACCCAGTACTGGGGATTCTCAAACCCAATGGCCAATGGAGACTTTGTGCAGACCTAAGGGCGTCAAACTCATGGGTCCACATGTCAAGATGGCCCCTTCCCTACATCGATCAGATCCAAGAGTCAAAGGTGTAGACTGCCATTGAACTGACCAACGGTTACTGGACAGTACCTGTGAGTAGGGAAGACCAGTTCAAGGGTGCCTTTACCTTCGGGGGCAGCAATACACGTGGACCCAAACCCCCTTTGGATATATAAACTTGGGCAATAGATTTAGCATCTTCCTACATAAGCCCATGGCCGATTTGGGCGAAAGGGGAAACCTGGCCTATTAGATGATGTGTCAGTCAAGAACTCAACTGTGAAGGAGCATATCGCAGAAATATGGTATGTTCTGATCCAGTTGCAGAAAGCTGGAGCAATACTGTTCTTTCAGAGGGCACAGTGGTGTATGGCCCGTGTGAACTTCTTAGGGAACAAAATCACTGCTGAGCCTTTCAGTCCCCAGGCAAAAAAAGGTGGAAGCATTATTGAAAATGAAAGCCCCTGCTACTCTGCGAGTATGAAGAAGCCTTCTTCGACTCACTAATTACAGTAGAAAGTTTATTGAAGAATACGTAGAGGTCACTCGACCCTTGGTCTATTTATGAAAGGCCAGGGTCAAGTGGGAGTGGAGTCCGGAACAATCCTAGGCAGTAAAACAACTAAAGAGTAGCATTTCCCAAGCCCCTTGTTTGGCTTACCCATCAAGAACAAGGAGTTCTTCTTGCAGACAGGATTTTCAGATACTTGCTTAACAGCAGTATTGTACCAAAAGCATAAAAGTTTCAACAAAGTAATCTCGTATGCGAGTAAGACTTTGTCCACTGTTGAGGAAAAATTCAACGATTCTGATAAGGCACTCCTGGCAATGGTGTGGATGTTCAAGAATTACCCCCCGTTTATCCAGTGATATTACATCATTGTGGAGACTCCTCACCAACCCTTGCAATACTTACAAAGTGACCAAATCTGAACAGGGAATATATATAATTCCAGAATTACTTCCTGGATTCTGTCCATGCAAGGCTTTCTTGTGGGGGTCAGATATGGCCAAAACAAGAAGAGTTCCCTAGCGCAAGGATTGGATAACTTGCATGACCATGCTCAAGAAAACTGTCTCAAGGATGAAAGTCTAAGGACCAATGACAATATGAAGATCTCCTTACTTTCCTGCTCAAAGTCTATGAGGAAGACACGGGTCACGGGATACAAGCAGTTTATGGGGATGGGTGCTCATACCATGGGGCAAAAGAACTAGTGGCTGGCATTGGGAATGCCTGGGTAAATGATGCCCCGGAACCATCTGCTGAGTTGAAAATAGGTCCCTGAAGTAGTCAGGTTGCTGAGTTGTTGGCGGTACATCAAGCCATTTTCACTGCAGCACACCACCAACTCAAACAACTGCTCATAATCACTGACTCTGATTATGTCAGGAATGGGTTCGTGGAACACCTGAGTAACTGGAAATATTGAAGCATGCTGTGTGCAAACAATAAACTGCTAAAGCATGGGAAATTAATCCAATTAATGGATGATCTGGTGCCTAGTGGCACATGCCACTGAAATAGCCGACGACCTATCCTCTGATAACCTGGACTTCCTGGCAGTCAATAAATCATGGTTACATGAGGCAGCCAGCCCTGCCCTTATACTAGCTATCCCAGACAACTATCAGATACTCAGAGTGACTAGACCCAATGTCAGAGGGGGCGGTATAGCTATTATAGCCAAAACTAGCCTTGCCCTTAGATTTGGCACCCCACTTCCACTTAAATCCTGCAAACTACTTACGGCCAAACTACCTATATCCAGTAACGAGACACTAACCATCTACCTGCTATATAGACCCCCGGGACCTATCTGTACTTTCGAGGACAACCTATCCAGCCTGTTGGCCAATAATAGCAGAGTCATCACAGATATTAATGCTGGGTGACTTCAACTTTGGCTATAATGACCCTCAGGATAAACAGGCACAATCTATAGCAACCATCCTATCAGAGTATGGACTTACCCAAAAAGTCCACGCCCCAACCCACGACAAAGGGAGAACCCTTGACTGGGTAGCTGACCTGAACTGCACCACCAGCATCATGAATATAACCCCGCAACCTTGGACAGATCATCATCACCTGATGAATTTTTCACTAACAATAGATAAACAAATGCCAAAGCCACTGTTATGGCACCAACACTGCCCACTAGATGCAAAAAAAAATTACATCTGACAAACTATTACCTCATCTCCTCCCATCTCTCTACTCGCTACCAAACAACTCAGAACCGAAACTCTTTAACAACACAATGACCAATGCTTTAGAAATCATTGCACCAGCCAAACTTTGCAAAAGTAAACAGAAAGCTCACCTCTATGCCTGGTTCACACCCCATCTTAAAGAGCTAAAACTTCAGAAAAGAAATCTACAATCCCTCTGGCATCACTCCCCTTCAGACGAAAACAAACTACAATTGACCCAGCTGGCGAACAAATACAAGAAATAAATAATCCATACCAAAAAAGACATTTTCAACGAAAGAATCTCCAAAGCTAGTTCCAACACCAAGGAGCTCTTTGTGATCCTACGGAACCAGAATCCCCCATACCCTCTCTAGACAACACACCAAAGGACAAACAATGGTGCAGAAGTACCCAGAACGCCCAATCTAGTAAAATAACATCACTCCAAATAATAATTGCTAACAAAAAAGCTGCATTGCCGCCTACTAAGCCACACGTCTCCACTCCCACTGAAGTCCCTAACATGCCAGCACCTTTCAGTTTCACCAAAGTCTCCATTCTGGAAATGGAAAAAAAATCATCCTATCCCTAAAGCCATCCAACTGTCAGGGTGACAACTGTCCTGCCCAAATAGTCAAAGATGCAGCGAGAGACCTAGCGCCATTTATTTAAAAACTAATCAATGGATCTCATTCCGAGTGCGGCGGTAAGGGGTTAACAGCACCGGTAAGGATGCTGGTGCCATTAACCCCCTACCGCCGCATTCCGAGGTCCCTTAGCGGGTCCCGCTAAGGGACCAAGGAGCTAATAACGGGCCCTCTATTTGCAGGCCCGTTATTAGCTCCTTCCCCATTCCCATTGAACCCTATGGGGGCTCGAATGGGAATGGGGAATGGATTTCGGAATGGGGACTTACCGGGTCCGCAAAGGTCGGAATGTCCCGGTAAGTCCCCATTCCGACACCACAGACCCGGACACAGGTTTGGAGGCAGCCATGGTGCTATTAGCACCATGGCTGCCTCCAAACTCGTAATGACCCCCAATGTCTCCTTCAAAACCAACACTGTCCCAGAGAGCCTAAAAGAGTCTTGGGTTCTACCGCTCCTCAACAAATAGACCCTCGACCCATCCATGCCTACCAATTACAGAACCATCACCACGGTATCCTTTATCCTTAAAATAATTGACAGAGTAGGATACCTGCAAATTCAGGACTACCTTGAAGCCAACCACCTACTAGGATCCCGCCAATCCAGATTCAGACCACAACATGGTACTGAAATGGGCGCTATTTGACCTAAAGACCCAAATAGATGAACTTAAGGACAAAGGCAAAACTGCCATGCTACTCCTCCTCAACCTGTCGGTGGCATTCGACTTGGTGGACCATGCAGTCCTTTGCAAATACCTGGCGTCGGTGGCCCACTTCTCGAGTGATGCAATAGCCTGGGTCCAGTCCTTTTTAGAAAACAGAACAATGAGAGTCTTCTCCCCCTCGACATCGGCTGACCCGATTCAAACCACTTGTGGTGTACCACAAGGATCTTGTGTCTCCCCCACCATGCATAATACATTTACCAAGCCCCTATTCGATAAATAGGACACACTGGGTGTCACCTACACTAACTATGCAGATGACACCCAGATCCTCATTCCCCTTTCGGCCAATTTTGATAAGGATACGACCTTGGTAAATTAAATATACCTCCTCATTCAGGCATGGATGGTATCCCATGGTCTCTGTCTGAATGACGATAAAACAGAGATCCTGATCCTTGGCTCCAAAGCCAATCTAAAAAAACTAAATCCCAATTATGCTTCATTCAACATAGATGGGAACATAAACAAAGTAGTAAACGAGGTAAAAACACTAGGTTTTTTATCTAGACTCCACCTTTTCATTAAGAAAACAGGTCAATTCCTTGGCTTCCTCTACTGCCTACACAGGCAAACTTATCAGGGCCTGCCGACTATATCTAACAGAAGCAAGCTGTATTACCCTCGCCAAATGTCAAAACTGGATTATTGCAATGCCCTATATCTAGGACCCAACAAACATATCCTTAACAAAGTACTAACACTTCAAAATAATGCCTTGAGAACTGTCCTAAATCTAACCAATAGAGAACACATTTCAGAAGACCACCGCTGGTTAAAGATAAGTAACAGGCTCTTACTTAAAACCATATCACTCACCTTCAAATGCCTCAATAATGCAACCCCCCATACCTTACGAGAGAATAACCAGAAAAACCTTGACTCCCCCATCCAGAGCGGCCAACTCCCACTGTTTAGAGATACCTAGATTCAAGTTAACCAAATCAGGAGGAGGCAGTTTCGCAGTGAAAGCTGCACAACACTGGAATGCACTCTCCGAGCCTCAGAACTGATCAGTCTTATCTTAGCTTCAGATGCAGCTCCCTAAACTGGCTGAGGTCCAATGACATATGACCCTTGGATACCTTGTAGCACCTACTCATACACCTGACCATGAATGTACTTATTTCTACTGTACCACTCCTACATGAATCCATGTAACCTACTGTATCCTTCACTGTAACCCTATTGTATCTTTCTTATTTGCACTGTATTGATTCTATGTTTTAACTAAGTCTTAAGTATTCTTATCTGCTGCGCCTGGTTACCTATGGGTTTGGTGCGCATTAACCAATAAACAAACAAACAAACAAACAAACAAACTGCTGTCACCAGGTCCCAAACCCATGCCAACAATGAACTCTCAACTGCCCAGTGGAGTAAAGATGTCCCAGGTGCAGATCATATTACTGCACAAAAAGAGGACCCGTTTATTGGGAAATTCTATCAACATATTGAAAACCCATTGAAATTTCCTCTGACAGAATACGATTACACCAGGAAAGAGGAACTCTGGGTGTTGATTAAGTTTTCCAAAATGTTCCAGATCCAAGATGGTTTGTTGGTACAGAGATCCCTATGGGTGAGCAGTGGGTGGTACCTACCTCATTTCAAAGTCTGATGTGGAGTCACGCCCATGATGCGGCCACTGCTGGTCATAGGGGGTTTCTTATGACATTAGAAATCTTGTGCGAGGTTGCATACTGGACACACATGGGTCAGGACTTCAACATCTACTTAAAGGGGTGTCTTGTGTGTGCTCAGTTTCAGCCAAGTTCTCTGACACACAGAGCTCCCCTACAGAAAAGGGGGGAATGACACTGTCCTGGTCAGATTGTAAAGTCGATTTCATCAGGCAAGTGATTCGCTCCTTTAGAGGAAACAAATACATGTTGATAGTAACATGTTTTTTTACCAAGTGGGTAGAATGTCTTCCGGCATTGCAAGGTGGAGACAGGAGCTGCACTAATGATCAACCACATCTTCTCTCATTTCGTCCTCACCCAAAGTCATTTTACCAGCAGGGTGATGACCAAAATGTGGGAGATTCTAGGGGTAAAAAGAAAGCTCCACATCTCTTACCGCCGAGCCTCGAGCGGGTGAGTTCAGAGGTACAATAAGGCAATTGTTGGCATCTTGAAGAAGTTTGTGGTGGACTCTGGACCTAGTTGGGACACCCGATTAACACTTGTCCTGATGGCCGTTATGTCCACGCTGTCTTCTGCTGTAACGCTTACCTTGTACCTTACAGAAGCGTTTGGACACTCTGTTTTCTCCCGTTACCTCGCTGTACAGAGATTGCTCCACCCTGAGTGTTGGGATGTGGTTGGGCTGAACCTGCGGGTCTGGGTTCTGTACCTTACAAAACAAGAACATGTGTGTTAGGAGTATATGTAGCCTGTGTGGTCCCTTTTCCCCCTGACTCCTCTTCCCCAAGATGCCTAGCTCACCTGTTAGCTTAGAATAGGAAGCCCTTCTTCCTGCAGTCTGTTGCAGGGGTTCTTGTCTTTCTGGCTGATTGCCTCTGTTCAAGTTACATCACTGGATAATCCCAGGCCTGCAGTGGCTTATTATGAGAAAAGCTACTCCCCTACTCCCCTTCTGTCTCTTCAGAATGACTTGTTGTCTGCTTGCTTTTAAGTTCACTGTGCTGACTTTCCAAGGTTCGTTGTGTTCACAGTTCTTTATGTTCTTGACTGTCTAGCAGTGTTATTTCTGCTTGTCTGAGCTTCAGAGCTCAGGAAATGTTCTGCTGCCCGGTGTGTTCAGTTGTTGTATTGTCTGTTGTTGCACCATGCGTTATGCAAATGTGTTCATTGTTTTTTTCCTTTTTGTTCTTTCAGGTGCGGAGCTGGACCAGGAAGGAAACTGCAAGGCCGGACCGGGAAGGAAGCTGCAAGGCCAGCCTGGGAAGGAAGCTGTGATGCCGGTGGAGGAATGATGGCGTGCCGGAGCAGAATCAAAGTTGGTTAAAAGTGGAGGCATCATGTAAGGAGAAGTGAAGCAGCAGGTGAGTGTTTTTCAATTATTAGAGTGAGTTCCTGAGCTTCCTTTAATGACCGTAGGTTTTCTTTGCAGGTGCAGACAGAAGCCGGACAGCTTGGTAAGCATTACACTGCAGAGCAGAATAATGCAATGCACAGTTGCATACATGGGTGTGGTTTATATAGCTACCCACCCACACGTACTAGACTGCCAGCAAAGGAATGTGCTGGCCAGGCTGACAGCCAAATTGGGGAAGTTCACATGGAACATTAGGTTGGCCATCTTGAAAGGGTGCAAAATAAGCTACATTCCAACTGAAGGGCTCACTGAGAGACAAACATGCCATTAAGTGTTCCAGCTTCTCTTTCCTCCTACCCTGGTTGCAAGCATGATGTGGGAGCATGTGAGGTGCACACAAGACAGTGCTGTCCCTTTGGTCATGACATCTGCAATAAAAATGTCTCAATTTGAGCTCATGACTGGACAAAAGATGGTGCTACCTCAGCATCTGCTCTATAGAACTCAAGCGCAGATCCAGATAAACGCATCTACTAGCCATTAGTACATTGAAAATGTAAGGAAACACCTTCAGCACACTTTTGCTTATGCTCGGCACAATTTAGAAGAGTCTGTAAATGGAAAGAAAACTGACTGCGACTTAAAAACTACCAAGAAGGAGTAAAAAGTAGGGGACAGGAACCAAACCAAGGAGTGGAAGTTTCTTCCCTCTTGGCACAGTGTCTTTGAAATCCTTGATAACATTTCCCTGGTTGCCAATAAGATCTGTATAGGAGAACACACAGAAGAGAAATGGGTCCATCAATTGAAGAGCTGTCACCCCAGACGGGTGATACGATTAATTGAAGAGCCCAGTGAGGGTAGAGACCAGGAACCATCTGAAGAATGAAAGGAAAGAATGGAAACCTGGATGGAGAATATTATATATATATACAGGGAGTAAACTAATACAGAATGTATAAAAATCAGGATGAGAAAAATAATGTTGATAGAAACATTCATGTAAGGGAAATAAATGTTAATGTTTTATGTTATGTTGCATTTTTTGAATTGTATGTCTATAATACCAGGGAAAGAAGTACTGTATGATATATTTAACCTCTCTTTTACTCTCTGCAGACCCAATAAATCCTTACCTTCACAGCCCAGAGATAAGAGATTCCAAAAAGGGATGGGTTCCAGGACCAAACCCCAAGATCTGAAAAGAGTGGAGTGCAGACCAGAGCGCCACTCCACCAGAATGGGTAGAAGAGCAGACATGCTCCAATGAGGACATTCATGGAAATAATAAGCAAAAAGAAACAAAAAATCCACTCTCCCTTGCTCTTTTCTAAGGGTCACCCGAGTCAAAGACCCAGGGGGGCTTGTGTGATAAAAATACAGCCCCAGAGTGACAAAAATTGAGAGGCCATGAAAGACCCCATTATAAGATTGAATCTGGGTGAAGTTGATACCTGATGGAATATGCAGGTGTTTTGCGTTGAGAGTCGTGAAGATATAGGAGACCTCTGTCCCCAAGTGCCGCACAGGGAGAATCACTAATTCACTCCCTGTGCAACCTTTGAGGCCACAGGTGGAGAAGATCCGGAGCCGGAACCGAAGTACTAGGAACCCCAAGGCAGCTGTGAAAAAAGGCAATGATTATATACCAAGCAGACAGAATACTACATGTATTAGTCAGAAGGCAATCAGAGCCTTACCGAGGATTTGATGAAAGGGATGGTGAACCTGAACGGGAGGATGGTTCCGGGACTCACGTAGGCAAAGGACCCACCCTAAGGGATAGGTCTGGATGGTCTTCGCCAGTCTCCACCTGGAGAGTGTCTGTATTGTAGAAGGGCCCCAGGTAATCAGATGACAGCCACCAACTGGGAAGTGAGACCAACCGTGCAGAGGTGCAATCAGGGAGGCCCAAGAGAGGTCCGTTGAGCAGAAAAAAGGTCTGAAGCCAGGAAGAGCCGTCCGAACCAATGGAAGAACAAAAAGCACGATCCAGAGGAAGTCCGTAGTTCAGTCCGGGGTCAGGAGCCGTAATGAGCAGAAGAGCCGACGTAGCAATAGCCGAGCGCGATCCACAAGAAGTCCAGAAAACAAAAGCTAGGTCCAAGGAAGCCAGGTAAGCAACACGGGTAAGCAAGCCAAACAGAGTCTCCAAGTAAACCAGCTGTGAAGCGTGGTGTACAGGCACTGCACCGTTTAAATACCATCTTCCGTTTAAATACCATCATGTTTTCCATCAACCGGACTACTAATGGTCAGACATTTATTGGCTATCAGTGTGCTGGTTTGCCAGCTGCAAACTAGCCTTCTTCAGAAGCAGAATCACCAGTCCTTGCTTCCACATCCAGGAAACGGCTACTTCCTTGAATACACACTTAATTATTTTCATACATGGTACAAGGAACTCATGGTAAGAGAAAGGATCAAATACGTGTGGCTTGGATCTAAATGATCAATGAAGCCCCTTATGCAATGCCATCTCAGACTTATCTCGAGGTATAATATGATAATTAATATTTCGGGGAGGGGATCAAGTGCTGGCAAAGCCATTACCTGGCCAACTTTTACTGAGTTATTCATTTTCTCCCAGGTCTATTATTCTGGAGAAAAATGTATTGTCAGTGATTTGATCATATCCTCAGAGCTGACAATCCTCACTCATTGTGGACAGAGTGGGTTAGTAATCTCCTTTAAAGTCTGAAAGGTTCACTGCCAGTGGTATCTGCTTTCTCAAGTGCTTTTACAGGGCAGTCTTTCTCTGCTCTGATAATAACTTTTTTCCCCTCTGAGTGCCTGTAGACGGTATTCTTTCTTCCTCACATTAGCTTTCCCAGCTGCCTGTAAACTACCACATGCTCATCTCTGATTCTCCATCTAGCTTTCCTTACCACTGCTGGGATTAGATGGGCGTAACTGTTGTGGAGGATTTATTGAATATATCTGCCAACTCAGATGCTGCAAAGAGTTAATGGACTCACACAATGGACAGTTGCATTACTGGTTTAGGAGGAATCACACACTATTTGTGTGAGGCAGTATTTCATCATTTTATTTAAGTTAGGGTGTGTGAACATCTACCACTGGAATTTCCAGCTGGACTGGAAAGCAATTTGACCACAGAGAAGAACATTGAGAGACTTCCCTTTTAGCACCTGGCCCTCCTTGGATCTCTGTATTGTGACACAATTTCTACCTCTTAGATACTCCACAGCTTGTATGGCTTCTGGAAGCAAAGAGCAATGTAGGTTCTCTCCACACTCTCCTCCTTTTCTTTACCATCTTTTCTTTTCAACCACTTTACTGTTTGTTTAACTGTACAGTGGAACAAGGATGGTGTACAGGAGGGTCTGACTCTCCACTCCCCACTGATTAACAACTAAAGACTCAGCTTACAGACACCTCGCGAGCGTAGACCTGAAGGGTCCCCAGTGGCATGCTCAGGGGTAGTTTAGGGGATCCTCAGGCACCAGTTGCAACCCCTGTTGACCATAATTGACAAACCATGAAACTGCAGCACTATCCATAGGCAAAATAGAATGAGCCTATTGTGAAGTTCTGGGTGCAATCTTTGTAAAGACTGACTGTGGGGGGTACATACTGGTGTTATTAGATAGCTGGAGGGAGTTACTATATACATTCTCTGTGTTGGTATTTAAATTTCACAAGAAATATGCTGCAACATGAACGTTTCAATTAATACAGGATCGCTTTGTGTATTTATTAACACAACCTTGATATGGCTAAACTAAAACAATGGGCACAGATTAGCATTAAGATTAATTTGTAAATTATTGTAAATTATTGTGTGTACTCCATTTAACCACATGCTAGTTAAGGGAGAAATATGCATGATTTTGCAATGATTTCCTCCACAAGAAAACACTTTTTAGTTCCCACTACCTGACAGCAGACGGTAGCCAGAGGTTATCCAATCACTAGCAATTCTTTGGATCCTATTTTATTTTATTGAGCATGTGTTTAGTGCATATGCAACAAAATGATGTTTCCAGGTGCCACAAGGGGAACAAGGGGAGTAAATAATAATGGCAAAACCAGTAAATATACAATTGTGGGCCTACTAGGCCTTGTGACATTCGGACATGCAGGTTCAGTGAGAAGAAGGGCATGAGATAGGGAAAGGGGGGGTAGGTATCAGCAAGTGCTGGGGAGAGCCTGGGAGGGAAGTGCTGAGGTGTTTCGGGGGAGTAGGCTGCTGGCTAAGTGCTAGGGTGGAGGAATCCAAATGGAGGGATGCATAGCCACCAGGTAGGGGGCCCACAAGTGCAGTGCTGGGGCGGAGGGTGCTGGTGTTGAATAGGCAGGGGCCTGGTAATCTGTGATATTCATGAAGATCCAGGCCGCCAGTCTCAGCAGCAGTGGGGTGATTAGCAGGAAAGAGGAAGAGGGAAAGAAGTAGAGAAGAGCAGGGTTTTGAGAAATTTCCAGAACTTGAGGAGGTCTGACTTAAGCCTGAGAGTGGCATGGAGGCTGTTTCAAAGAGATGCATCAGCCAAAGACATAGACCTTCCCCCCACTGTCTGCTTGGAGAAGCGTTTGACAAGCAGAGAGTTGGAGTGAGAGGAGCCGAGGGCTCTAGCAGGGAGGTATTTAGGGAGAGAAAGTTGGAGATAGCATGGTCTCAGGCCCCAGAAAGCCTTGTGATGACGCAGAGGGTCTTGAATTTGATCCTCACGGCCACTGGGAGCCAGAGGAGAGATCTTAGGGCACGAGAGATATGGACCCTGGGTTTGAGGCCAAGAGTAAGTCTTGCACCCCTATTCCGGATTAGCTGAAGGCAGGGTACGAAGGAGAGGGGGAGGTTGAGGAAGAGGATGTTGCAGTAGTCCAGCCTAGAGAGGACCAGTACTCTGGAAACATTGATCTTCTGGGGACGTTGAGAAACAGGAGAATGCCTCTAAGGAGGTGAAGCCAGAAGTGGGCCTTCTTGGCAAGGTCCAAGATGTGAGGGGTAAAGGTGAGAGAGGAGTCAAAGATAACCCTGAGGTTTGTGGCCTAGCAGGATGGTGAGGGTAGAAGGCCCAAAGAAGGCGGGCACAGGGCAGGAGGGAAACAGGTTGCAGGTGCCCCAATAAGAAGGATCTCCATCTTACTGGCATTAAGACAAAGGTCGTTACCTGCACACCATTCCTGGAAAGTGGTCAGACAATCAGGGATGAGAGGAGGAAGAGGAGATAGTAGAGGGAAGTTTGAAGGAAAGCTGTTGTCATCAGCATAGCACTGTAAATGAGGAGAGAAGGAGGAGATAAGGTGAGCAAGAGGGGTGAGATAGATATTGAAGCACGATGGTGATAGGATAGAGCCCTGCAGGACACCACAGGTAGAGAGTGAGGTGGTGGAAGAGAAATGGCCCAGCTGCAAGTGGGAGGGGTGGTTAGTGAGGAAAGAGGTCAGCCAATCCAGTGCCCGGTCTGTGATGCAGAGGGTATCACAGAGCCATTTTAAGAGGATAGAATGTTTGACCATGTTAAAGGCAGAAGAGAGGTCAAGGAGGATTAGAACAGCAGGAGAATTAGAGTCAAGATTTGGGAGCATATTTTCACGGGTGTTCAGGAGAGCAATTTCCGTGCCTCTGGATTCCCAGAATACAGCTTGATGGTCATGGAGGCAACTAACAAGTTGACTATAAATGATAAGTGTAACGCTCACCTGGTTCCCACGGAGGCGCGGCGTCGAAGGCGCAGAACTCTGAAGATGGACAGGAAGGGCCCCTCTATTCTGGCTTCCCTGGCTCGTTGGATACCCTCCTGTGCGTGAAAAGGGAGTATTACCAACTGTGGAACAATGCTCAAGCCTCCCACTCCCTTCCAACCCTCCACGATACCTCCTCCACGATTCCCCGTGAAGCCTCACCTTAGGGTTTGGAAGGATGAGCTCTCCATCCTGCTTCTGATGCAGGGGCGCGTTGAAACCCAGTTACTTCACTGGATTGAGGATTGATGGGAGTTCAGGTAAGCTTGACTGTTCAGGTAAGGCGCTGTAAAAGTTCTGTTCAAAAGTTCAAGCTTAATAATAATGTTCGTTGTCTAATTGCAGCAAGCGCTAATGCTTATGTCTTTTTCCCCTTAGGGGCCGGGGTTCGGAGTGCCGGAGATATGGCGCCGACCCGAAGTGAAACAGTTCTGGATGAGCGCTCAGGTAATGTCTTTGCATTCGCTCATTCAATGTCTTTGTCTTTTTTCCCCATAGGGGCCGGGGTCCGGAGATGCCAGGAAGCGGCAGGACCCGAAATGCAGTGGGAATAATCCAACAGGTAAGACTTAAAAGGAAACTGAGCTTTCCTTATTCCTTTTCTCCCTCTCACCTTTGTTCTTGTCTTTTTTCCTCTAGGCGCCGGGGCGTAGCTGAATCCGGAAGATCGCTGCTGAAGATGGAAGCGCCTTGCAAAGGTGAGTAAAATGCAGCGCTGCAGCGATCGAAACGAAATGCCTTTAAAATGATGTCTTCCTTTTCAGGGCCGTTGGAGAAATGACTCCGGGATGCAGATTTAGCAGGTAAGGGCTTTTCTTCTCCTATTCTCTTCCTTTCTCCCCTTGCAGGTGTTCCAGGGTGCTGGCAGGCGTGGCTGAAGTCAGGATGCAGGAGCTGACACGGTGAGCGTCCAGCTGCTAGGTGCAGAACAACGCGAAGCATGTGTGGCTGTTCGGGTGGGGTTTAAATAGCCTTGGAAGAAGTTCCTGGTATGTATCCTTCCACCAATCAGGTATGTATCCTTCCCCGACCACACCCGGGTGGTGAAGTAGTCCTACAGGTTAAGTAGTCCCATTCAGGCCTCAAGAGGGCCTGGATGAAGCAGCAAGGTCTGCATCAGGTAAGTGTGCACCCAAGCACTTAAACACATATCCTCTTCTATGAGCCTGGCGCCTAAGGCGCCAGGACTGGGGTCCGCTATGAGCCTGGCGCCTAAGGCGCCAGGACTGAGTCCAAAGGGCCCCGACTTGGGCCCGCTGAGACTTCCCTGGGGAAAATGATCTCTGCCTCTGGGGTTGCTGGGCCCGGCCTGGCTCCTTAGAGGTAGGCATCATGACAGTACCCCCCCTCAAGGCCCCTCCCAAGGTCTTTTCCTCCGGGGGTTTTGGTTTGTGCGGGAATCTTCGATGGAATCTTTGAATTAATCGTGGTGCGTGAACATAGTTACTGGGTTCCCAAGATCTTTCCTGAGGTCCATATCCTTTCCAATCAACAAGATAGAAGAGTTTCGACTTAACTATCTTGGAATCTAAAATGTCTTTCACTTCGAATTCTAATTCTCCATCAATTTGGACAGGGCCTGGGGGCTCAGACAGTCTGGTTCCAGGTTGTACTGGTTTTAGAAGAGATGCGTGAAAAACGGGTTGAATCCGCATGTTGGATGGTAAATCGAGTTTAAAGGCCACTGGGTTGATAATAGCTTTGATGGGGTAAGGCCCAATGAATCTGGGATTAAAAGTTCGCTGACCCTTGAGGGGTAGATGTTTAGTTGCTAGCCATACCTGATCTCCTACTTGGTAAGGAGGAGTTTTACTTCGGTGCAAATCAGCGTTTTCTTTATACTTTTTCTTGGCTTGCTGTAAGTGGGTTGTAGCTTCTTTGAAGGCTTGGGTTATTGTGGAATGTAGGTGATTTACTGCAGGCATCTCCAGGGTCAGAGGTGGATCTAGGTCAGAGGTCCGAGGATGGTGACCATACAGGGTATAAAAAGGAGTCTGTCCGGTTCCAGAATGCACTGAATTGTTGTATGCATATTCTGCAATCCAAAGGATGTCCTTCCAATTCAACTCGGATTGGTGTAACATGCACCGCAGATATTGCTCGAGAGTCTGATTGGTTCTCTCGGTTTGTCCGTCGGTCTGGGGGTGGTGGCTGGTGGATAACCGCACGTCTATTTGTGCTAGTTGGCAACATTTCTTCCAAAAGTGGGAGATAAATTGACTTCCACGGTCTGATACTAATATGGAAGGGAAACCATGTAACCGCACTATATTTTCCATAAATTCCTTGGCCAAGGTGGAAGCTGACGGCAATCCTTTTAAAGGGATAAAATGGGCCATTTTGGAGAATAGATCCACTATTACGAGAATCGTGTTGTAACCACCACAAGGAGGCAGGTCAGTTATAAAGTCCATTGACAAGGTGTGCCAAGGTGCTGGTGGAATGTCCAAAGGTTGAAGTAGGCCGGCTGGCCTTTTCTTTTGACTCTTATTTTGGGCACAGATTCCGCAAGACAACACAAATGACTTTATGTCTTTTCTCCAAGAAGGCCACCAGAAGTGGCGTTTGATCTTTTCTTCTGTTTTCGCGATACCGGGGTGTCCTTCCATTAATGATTCATGATGACGGGTAATGACAAGTTCCTGCAATTCTTTACTTGGCAGAAATAACCGCTCTTGGAAGTAGGGTAAATCATCCTTAACGGTGTAGTGAGGACCCTTTTGACTCCATTCCAGTAAGGCAGAAGAGTCAAAAAGCTGTTTTACTTGAGCTTGGATGTCCTCAATGGTTTGCAATGAAGTCAAGCCCAGAATTCTTTGTTCCGGTATGATTGGCACAGGTTCTAAACTCGAATTGGGTTCTTCCATGCCTATCCGGGATAAGGCATCTGCCTTACCATTCTTGCAGCCAGGGCGATAGGTAATTACAAAATCAAATTCCGCAAAGAATAAAGCCCATCGGAGTTGTCGCGAAGATTGAGCTTTGGCCGTCTTTAAATACTGCAAATTTCTGTGGTCCGTAATTACGGTGATGGTGTGTCTTGCACCGAGAAGATAGTGACGCCAAGCCTTGAAAGCTGATTTAATAGCCAGTAGTTCTTTGTCGGTAATTGCGTAATTGAGTTCAGGTGGAGAGAATTTTCTGGACCAAAAGGCTACAGGGTGTAGTTGGTTAGTTTCTGGGTCTCTTTGCGACAGGACAGCTCCCATGGCCGAACTGGATGCATCGGTTTCCACGATGTAAGGGAGATCTGGGCGCGGGTGCTTCAATACAGGTGCAGAGGTGAATTTGGTTTTCAGGTCCTGAAAGGCTTGTTCAGCCTCAAGAGTCCATTCAAAGCATTTATTTTTCTCCTTAGAGGTAGGCATCATGACAATAAGTTGGGGGAGCACCATCTTGTCCAAGAGTTTACCCAGGAAGGGATGGTGGAGATAGGGCGATAGTTAGGCAGGCATGAGGGTTCACAGACTGCTTTTTTAGGAAAGGGTGCACAAGGGAGTGTTTGAGGGGTAGAAGGAAAGAGCTAGTGGGGAAGGAGTGGTTACATAAATCAGCAAGAGCCAGGGTAAGAAGGAGATGTTGTTATTAATGGTTCTAGATGAGCAGGGGAGCACCTGTTTGGATGAGGCCTTCATAGAGTGGACAACTTTAGAGACCTCATCAGGTGCTATGGGCAAGAGGGAGGAGAGTGAGGGGTGTGAAGGGAGGGGGCCCAGGGAGGTAGGAGAGGAACAAGAGCGGGAGTGGGGTTGGGGGTGGTGGAGAGTGATGGCAGGATGTCCTGAGTTTTAGATGTGAAATGGGAGGCCAAAGTGGTGCAGAGAGCCTGGGAAGGAAGGAGAGGGGTGGAGACTGCAGTTGGGTTGGCGTGTTCATTGCAGATTTTGAAGAGTTCAGCTGTGTTGCTATTGGCTCCAGAGATGGAGGCTTGGATGTGGGCCCTCTTCTTGGAGTGGATAGAAGAATGATTTTGCCTTTGGAACAGGAGGCATGCGAGTTTGTCAGAGGATGAACCACAGGTCTGCCACTTCCATTCAGCGAATATGCAGTTCAGTTTCAGAGATGATGCCAGATCGAAGTCATACCAGCTGTCGGACTTGGAGGCAGGCTTCAGATGGATCCTCATGACAGGGGCAAGGATGTCGAGGGTGTTAGAGATGGAGAGGTGGAGGTTAGCAAGGACAGAGCCAAAAGAGGAGTAAGAAGCAGGGGGGGAGTGGCGATGAAAGTGGAAGCAAAATCAGCAACTGACACTCGCTTCCTCAGTTGAATGACAGCGAAGTAGGCTGGTAGTGCGGGGGTGGCTCAGACAGAGGGCCGAGGGGACCCAAGCAGGATGAGAGGAGAGGGTACTCAGACCAGGAGGTGTGGTGGTGACCACGTTAGAGATAGGGATGTCTCCAGAGATGAGGGCATCCAGAGTGTGTCCGGCTGAGTGGGTTGGACCGGAAGGAAGATTGGTGAGGGAAAGGGAGTCACAGGGGTCACGGAACAGTGAGGTGGCTGTTTCAGGAGAGTCAAGGTGGATGTTGAAGTCACAGAGGAGGAGGAGTTTAGAAGAATAGATGAAGAGGGATGAGGTAAGTTCAGCCCATTCAGAGAGGGGGCCTTTAGATGTTAGCGGGCAACACGAAGGTGAGTGAGAGGGTGGGAGAGACCCCGTGCCTACAGATAAGGCTTTCAAAAGAGGAGTAGGATTGGGTGGGTGTGATAGAAGCAGCGGCTCACTCAGGTGTAATCAGGGCCACTCCTCCTCCGGGGCAGCTGGGCCTAGGTTTTAAGAGGAGTTTGTAGTCCTCAGGAAGGAGAGTGTCAAGAGCAGTGACAGAGCTGGCATTGAACCACATCTCGGTAAGGGTGAGGAAATCTAGGTCACAGTCTTCAAGAAGAACACTGATATCAGAGGAGTGTTTGACAGCAGAACAAGCATTCAGAGTAGCTAAATGCAGCTGATTACCATCTTTGAAAGTTTTCTGAGGATGGGTACAGGAGTGTGGTGGAGTAGTTAGAGGAGAGGAGGAACGAGGAGTAGCAAAAGAAGGGAGGAAGATAATGAGAGAGGGAAGGTGCCAGTCAAGAAGCAGAATAGTAGGTTGAGAGCCTTGGGCCATGTTAATGCCATTATGATAGGCATTAATGATGCACCTAGAGGATAAAATGTATGCCAAGAGAACTTCCATCTAGTGCCACCACTAATGGGTGAAGAAGAGAAATGGGAGAGAGTTAAGACCAGGTGTGGAGTCCATAGGTCTGGGGAGGGGACAGAAAAGAGGATGTCTTTAATAGTCTGCCTGGAAGCAGCATTGACTTAGGTTTCAGCAAAAGGTAGGCCTGGATTAGCGATCAAGAGAGCTTTTTATGCTTTTTTGTTCCAGGCTTTGTGGGAGGGTTGGGATATGACATAGAGTAGCAGTTAGAATAGATAGGGGAGATTGAGAGTGCCATGTAAGTAGTGGTGGAGGATAGAGACAGAAAGGGAAGCTGCACAGTGCATGAATAACTCACTAGGCGTCCGAGCAGCCAAGCAGGCACAGATGAAGGAGGTATTTTAAAGTAGTGCGCTAGGATGCACTAAAATAAAAGTTTACCAAAACATCTAAAATTGAGTTACAAGTGAAGCGCTAAAATACAAGGTTACCAGACATCAAGATTTGAGATACAAACAGTGCACTAAGATGTGCTAAAATTAAATGTTACTAGAATGTCTAGAATTGAGTTACAAGTGAATCGCTAAAATGAAAGGTTATCAAAACATCTAGAATTGAATTACAAGTGAAGCACTAAAATGCAAGGTTACCAAAACAAAGTAAAGTGCTTAAATACAAGGTTATCAAAATATATGAATTTGGTGCACTTAAAGAGCAGGAAGTACGGTATGCAGATTTACAAGCATGAAAACAGCAAAGCCTTTTTGCAAAAATTAAAATGGGCAAGTTAATAGAGCTTCAAGAGGCAGCCCGACATTAAGAGAACAGGGCCGCAAGTATTTTGAATGAGGACAAGGAGAGGGATATAGTTTGTCAAGTGAATGGTGGAGGAAAGCTGCAAGCAGGTGGTGGGAGCTCCGAGGAGTGCTGGTGAATCCGGGCCAGAGGAAGGCATAGCAGTTGAGTTGTTATAGTCAGAAGAGCAGGCAGGGCCAGATTGAAAGATATGCGGAGGGAGCCGGGGATGAAACATATGCCAGGGAGGTCTGAGGTGGAAGGACCCATGGACAAGACGATAAGGCACGGACTGAGCGGGCAACACAAAGTTAGTACTTAGAAGATTTCTTACCCATCAGCAGCAGGGAGTTCATGATGAGGGGAGATCAACACCAGTGCCCTGAGGCCATTACAGTTCAGGGCCAGACAAGGACGTGCAGGACACTTTTAGGAGGCCCTTTCAGGGGGCTGGTGATCGCCTGCCGACTCCAGGCTTTGCCTCACAATGAAGAGACTCACAGCCAATCATGCAGGCTGAAGTGGAAGCAGGGATCATCAGCTTCTATGACCTCACAATTGGCCATGTTTAAATGCCCTTGACGGTCTGGAGTGCAGCAGGCCCACAGTAAAGGACACAAAAATCACTGCAGCCTACAGATGAGCCTAGCTCAGATGAAGAACAGAAAGACCCAACAGGCTTCTCTGCGCCTATTTATGAGGCAGCCCTTGAGGCGGTCGGCAATTGCCTGCCGGCTCTGGGGTCTGCCTCACACTGAAGAGATGCACAACTAATCAGGCAGGCTGTCGATGGAATAAGGGATCATCAGCTTCTATGACTGCGCAGGGAAGCCATGTTTAAATGCCCTTGTGGGTCTGGTGTGCAGCAGGTACACAGTAAAAGACACTAAAATCACTGCAGCATACAGATGAACCCAAACATGCAAGTCACCACTTACACATGGTATTATTATTATTAGAGTACTTATTGAGTGTGAAACTAGCTTTCAGGAAGCAGAGGAACACTTAACAATCCTAGCGGGAAGAACATTGTGAGGAAAGTAGAGAAACCAGGGGGTGGGGCTCCAACAACAGTGGAAGGGGAGGGCCAGCAATTTGTCAGAGATGGATCTACAAGTAACTATGGAAGGAAAAAGTGGAGATCAGATCACCCAGTCTCAGATAGGGTGGGGAGTGCAGGATGTGTGGACTTAGGTGTTACGGATGACCCATTCTTTGAAGAGGTGGGTCTTAAGCTTCTCCCTGAATGGTAGAAGCGAGGGGGGGGAGTCTGATTTTGATGGGAAGGAGGTTCCAGAGCCTTGTGGCATAGAGAGAGAAGGCTTGTCATATGGTTTCTTCCTTCCTGCACCAGTGGAGTTCAAGTCTGATCATATCCTTATTTCTGGTGGATCACAGGCATCCAGGGATGCAAAGTTTCTCAATGAGGTAGCTTGGGGACTTCAGGGTGACAGCCTTGTAGATGATGCATTAGTATGTTTTAAAAAAGAAAAACATTTATTTTGCATTTGGTTAATTCAAACCTTAATCATTACATAGACCATTTTATACATATACATAAAAATACAATCTTTTCTATTAAAATCAAAGTGCCAAACAAGTGCTATGTCAAAGAAGAAAACAGAATAAGGAAATTTACGATAATTTAAATATTAAAAATCTTAATATACAAAAATCTTCAATTCATTTTCCCATCAATGAGTTTCACCATGAACCATTATAAGTAACACTATTGCCCTTTTCTATATAAAGTGTGCCACAGCAGTGATAACAGCAGACTCTGCTCTATAAATACAGTTCCAAAATTGGTCCGTCTCAATCCTCTCAATGGTTGTGACTAGGTTCCCATATCTCATGGTATGAAATGTTTTTAGTTTATTACATTTCATTTAGTTAAAATATGGAAGTCAGTTTGGACCTCTAGCTGACAAAGCCGACATAATCGCAAGTCATATGGTAAGCCTTGCCATGCTCCACAATACTCCCAGGTAAGCAAAATATTGAAACGTAGATACAATATAAATCTCTTCAGTGATTGATTACAGTACCCGATGAGATAAGTGGGCAGGGCATTACAGGAAGCTCTGCGTTGAATAGATCTTATATCTTTTTTTGTTGTGAGCTTATGTATAGTCTGTATCCTGTCCCTTTCTCTTGATCCCTTCTTTACTACCAGCTCCATATTCTGTGTGTCAAGTGCCTGCGCCAAGCTTATGTCCAGGTCAGACAACAACACCAAAGCAGATTCCTCAAGCTCTAACATGAAGCTGTTATCTTTCATATTCTGGTGCTGTATGCCCAGAATCTGTGCCAGTTTCTTAACCTTAGTCTGGGGAGAACGAAATTTCAGATAAAAGAGTGTGCGCTGTACTAACCAAAGAGTAGTCAGGGAGCAAGTGCCAAATTCCATGCAAAGAGCCTCGACGGGAACTGAGCTAGGGAGGTTCATAGTCAACCGCAATATTTTCCACTCAATGACATCCAGCCCAGTGATGTACTTGTTTGAAAGTGCCTGCAGGCCGTACACCAGCATTGATATTAAGCTAGTTTTATAAATGAGAATCAACCCTTTCAGGTTATTGACGCCAGCATTAATAACATAACGTTAAATGGTAAGCCATTTCTTCCAAATCTTACAGGACATTCATTCGTATTTGTAGATGATACAGGCTTGCAGCAGAAGCCAGTCCAGTTCAAGTGCAGAAACACTTGTGTACAGGCGCGCTATAGATGCCTCTGTACTTTGCCATTAATAAGCCCACAAAATGATTAGCCGCCTGCTGCCTCCAGCCGGTCCTCTTTGCCCACAGTGCTATTGTTGCTCATTGCCGTGCTTGCATATTTAGGGTTTATGCTATGGTTTCTAACCTATCTTCATTTGCCCTTATGGGCCCATGCTATTTATGTTAGCTCTGCATACTGCCCTCTTTAGCCCTCATCAGCCCACGCTATCTTTGTTAGACACCTATCGCCTTTTGCCAGGCCTATCCACCCATGTTGCCACTACTGGGCCTTGACTCACATCACAGATCAAATCCCCTGTAGTCTCCATCCACCTTATTATGTCCATTCTGCATAAAGTACCAAGCTGTACCTGACCACGAGCCTACGCTATGACCTTATCTCGCTCTCTGAAATGCATGCGGCCACCACCATATAAGCGCACCATGATCACCACACTCACCACACTGCCATTACTATTTGCTCTCACCATAATCAGTATCTGGCACACCCCGACCGGTGTCGCATACCAACATGACCCCTACCAAAGTCACAGATTCTAGGATCAAGGCAACACTGTTCCTAGCAGCACTGGATACAAACATCTTAGATGCCACAATTAAGCCCACCACATTCCTATCTAAACTACACACAGACACCCTTAGGAATAAAAAGGTGTCAGTTCCCATTCACACGACAGCCAGGAACACCACAAATCATACTTCTGACTCATTGACAACCTGCCCTAGTTCTATGGACAGAAATCATAGACTCTGTACAAGGCTACGCTGCACACAACAGAAACCATAGCAAATCTGACTCTAAAAATTCAAGTAACCACCCCAAGGGACACCTTGCCACCAATCTCACACATCTCAGACACAATGAGAACCAGAAACAATTCACATCCGGTAAATATCATAATTGACAACCCCACACAAACCATCAACGGAGCCTTAATTAATGCAAGGTCTCTAGTAGCTCATGCTATTGACATAGCCAACATCATATTATCCAGCAATCTAGACTTCCTAGCAGTCACAGAATCCTGGCTGCACGCTGCAGCAGGCCCCTGACTTCTACTAGCAATCCCAGACAATTACTCTATCATTAGAGTTGGCAGACCAATCTCCAGCGGTGGAGGTATTGCCCTCATCTTAAAAAACTTGTTAGACATGAGGATAGCCTCCCCTCCTCCACTTTCCTCACGTGAAATCCTCTCAGCCAAACTTCACACAAAAGTACCATTACAATCCATCTGATCTACAGACCTCCTGGTCCCATAGGTTCATTCGAGGAGGACATGATGACATTACTATCTGACAACATCAAAACTACCTTGCAAAACCTAATCCTAGGAGACTTCAACTTAGGCTATAATGACCCTAATGACCTCCCAGCAACCTCTCTAGCAAATGCCCTGGCCGAACATGGATTTATTCAAAAAATCACCCAACCTACTCACGAGAAAGGAAGGACCCTTGACTGGGTAGCATATATAAATTGAGACATTTTTATAAACGAAATCCTACCGCAAACTTGGACTGACCACTACCTTATCTCCTTTGAGTTTAACACCAGCAAAACACCCAACAAAACCAGCCCAATAGCACCGCTGTGCCCTACAAGAAACACACGTAATATAACTGCTGAGGCAATCATGCCTCTTGTAATCCCCACATGAACTGCTTTCCTGAACACGAACGCCCCCAACACTCTTGTAGACGCATATAACTCCTCTATGGCTGAAGTAATAGACAAAGTCGCTCCTCTCAAAATGCGCAAAAGGGAAACCAAGAGCCCATGTGAACTCATGGTTTACCCCTGAGATGAAAGCGTTCCAAGCAGAAAAAAGAAAACTTGAAACTATCTGGAAACATACTCCCTCTTCGGAGAACAAAACCAATCTAGCCACCATCGCTACTAAATACAAAGAAGAGATTATCCGCACTAAGCGAGATACCTACAACAATAGAATAAATCAATCAGGCTCCAGTACAAAAGAACTCTTCATCATCTTGAGAGAAATGGAGACACCCAACCCACCCACTGATTCATGCCTTAAAGACAATCTCTGGTGCACAAGCATTCAAAATGCTCTCACCAACAAAATTGTTAGCTTACAGACTAAAATAGCCAACAAACGACGACTACTTACCAACTCTGCCTCTACCAAGTCTTATCCAGAACCACTCACCCCACAGCCCGAAGGCTTCAAATTTGCAAATGTATCGATACCCAAAGTACAAAAAATGATAGCTTCTCTGAAACCCTCTAATTGCCAGGGTGATAGCTGCCTAGCACAGATCATCAAAGATGCAGCAGAGACCTTGCCCCGTTCATCACCAAATTAATCAACTCATCATTCTCAAGTGGCATGGTACCAAGCAACCTGAAGGATTCTTGGGTACTTCCACTTCTCACAAAACAAACCCTAGATCCCACGATTCCTACGAACAACAGACCTATCACCACAGTCCCATTTTTGCTAAAAATCTTGGATAGGGTTGCATACCTGCAAATCCAAGATTACATGGAGACTAACAAACTCCTAGGAACCCGGCAATCTGGCTTTAGACCACAACATGGGACAGAAACCACCCTTATTGACCTAAAAGGCCTGATTGAAGATATCAAAGATAAAGGTAGACTTGCTATCCTGCTCCTCTTGGACTTGTCGGCAGCTTTTGACTTGGTCGATCACAAGGTACTATGTGATCACCTTGCCTCAGCAACCCACTTTTTTAAGTCAGACATCACATGGATACAATCTTTCCTAAATAATACGACCATGCAAGTCTTTTTGCCATCTGCAGCAGCTGACCCCATCCCAATCACCTGCGGTGTGGCCCAAGGCTCATGCGTGTCGCCAACTTTTAAAAGCCTTTGTTTGATGAACTGGACCGTCTGAGTGTCACCTACACTAATTATGCAGACAGTACCCAGATACTCCTTCCCCTTGCAGGCGTGTACGACACAGATGTACGTCGGTGAACAAAATCTACACCATACATACCATACCTACTCATCTGCACCTGTTGATTCTCATTTCTCTTCACTCGAGTAATGAAGATAACTACTGTCTTGCTACACTTGTCCTGCCTACTCGTCTAGCTATGTTTAACACCCACCTTTGGTAATTTTCATCATTACCTATGTTCCTTATTGCATATGTGTACCTATCTGCTATTCGTCTATAACTCCCATGTATGTACAATCTCCAGTCTAACTGCATTTCGTCTGTATGTAATATTCCACTAATAGCACCCAGATACCCCTGGGTCAGGTGCGCTATATAAATAAAATAAACAAACAAACAAACAATCATATCAATGAGGGTTGGATTATGTGGTCAATTTTGTGGAGTCCTTTGATGGGTCATGCCTTAGAATGCAGGACACATCTCAGGGGTGCCAGGCTAATTACCGGAAGGCCTCCTAAAGGAGCTTTGCCACAATCCAGGTGGGAGAGGGCATGGGCTTGAATGGCAGATCTGGAGTTGGTTCGTAGGATGAAGGGCTTCATTTTCCACAGGAGAGACAGCTGATCCCAATTTGTTTGTGTCTTCCTTGCTATGTGCTGTTAGCAGGAGAGTGTCTGTCAATGTCAAACCCAAGGGACTCAGTGTAGGTGGCCAGCTGGCGTGTGAAGCTCTTGAGGTTGATTGCAGAGAGCCAGGTCTGGATGTCTGGGTGTTTGGATGAGATTAGTACACATCTGGTTCCTGGCCCACTGAGTGCCTTCTACAAAGTACTCACCACTGCCTACTGACACTGACCGAATGCGCTATGAAAGGGCCTCACTGAAATCATACATAGGTTCATGTATGAGTCGCAGTATTAGATGCACTTTCGTCTCATGCTAATGTACCGCATCTCTTTGATTTAGGACACACCAGAAACTTCCAGGAAATGTTTTGCAAATGCATCATTTCTCATTTGTTTATTTATTTATTTATTACATTTATATAGCGCACAAGCAGCCCACGGGCATTGAGGCGCTGTTACTTGCAGGAGCTTAGTTACAGAGGTGGTAACAGTTGTAGGACGCATTTTCGAAACAGTACATAAATACATTAGTACAGTTTTATACAATGGGTCGGGGGTTAGTCATTCATAGCTGATAGATGGGACCTTGTGTAAAGAGAATATATTGCCTCCTAGAGGGAGAGGGAACTGGCAGCACAACAGGGGTGGGTTCCCAGTTGTTATATGCAGACAAGAGAAAGGGTTGGTATGCGTTCATGTCCACACTGTGCGCAGTAGAAGTCAAAACCAAGGGAGATGTAGCGATGAGTCGATCTCAGTTCCAAAGGCCACACTTTCTTGGTTGCTAGTGGAAACAGTATGCAGCTTTGTTCTTCACACATCAATAGTGTGTACAATGCACTCAAACCCAAGTGATATTCCCGCAATCATTACTACCCTGCCGCTACTCTCCATTCAACATGCAATCCTATATAGCTTCACAGAAATCCTACCCTAATGCTCAGAACCAACGGTGGTCTTTATACAGAATGGATGCACGTCTTTTCATCAGTTTTTTCATTGTATTTTTATTTTTTATTTTAATGTTTTGCTTGTTATTTAAAGAGGGGACACTTTTTATTTAAAAAAAAATTAGGAAAAGCCACATCCATGATGCGTAGCCATTCTATAGAGTAGGATAGTCAATTATCAGGAATTAATTAAGAATCATAACAATAATATCACACTGCGAAATGTGCTTTGTTTCTAATTTGAAGTCCGTTCAAATAAGGACAATGTTGTCCATTCGCACTGATATGTGCAACATGCATTGTGTCATGCATGAACCGGCAGGCATTCGGCTTGCTCATTCTGTGACATTTCTATACATTTTGCTTTCTTGCGATGGAACGTCACCTGCCAATCACATTTCCAGGCGCAGATGTTGCTGTCAAGGAAACACCAGTTTCTTAAGAAATACCACAAATGATGTCAAGGCAACCAGTTCTACACAAGGGTGGTTGCCTGCTGTGCTCTAAAGTAGGTTCAATCAGAATTCTAACGGACTAAAGTAATTAATCTTTACATAGAATTATTTGCTCATTCTGTCCATAACATAGTCATAAATTGGAGGGGAAAAAAAGATGAACGCTTAAGGCTTCACAATATCAAAGAATGTCTGAATTAGAAAGGTGCAGAAGTATTCTTCCTAGTACTTCCTGCATGTGATTTGACTTCAGCTGACACCAAGAGCACCTGCCAGCCCTGCACAAATATCAGACTTCCCAGCTAAATAGTGATGCAGCGCCACGTGGGGGAATTGCGGGTCTAGTCTCGAAATCACCCATCGAGGTTTGCAAATCTTCATCACTCGGATGCCAGGCTGTAATGTCAGATTTTCTTTTGAAAGTCTACACTTTGATCATGCGCTTTTGGTCGTAATAGACAAATTGCATATGCATGTCTATATTTATGTACCATATCACAATAAACCCATTATGCGCCACCAATTATTTGCCAACATCTGTATTGCTGTGTTCATAAGTTTAATCCATTTTATGAAACAGGAAACGTCCAAAAAGCCAGTAAATAAAAGCCTGAATGGGACATTTGGCTGAATTTGAGCAGTTAAAAAATCCCAAATGGCCTAAAATTCGACCAAATCCTGGCCTGCGTGGGCTGCAGGGGTGTCACCTGCACCCCCCCCCCCACTATATTGTGAGCAGGGGTTGTGGGGGTGTCACCCGCAGCAGATGCCAAAAAAGTAAAACAAATAAAATAAAATAAAAAAGGAAAGGACCCTGCGGCACCGGTTCCCGATTACGGTAGTGAAAGGGAACAGGCGTTGCAGGGACACACGAGTTGGCAGCACACAGCAAAGTGTGCCGCTGCAAGGTAAGTAGGGGGTTACGGGTGTGGGGGGCTTTCTAAGTCAGAAATGTTCAGGTGAGAAAAGATGGAAGGTTAATTTCGGAAAAAAAATCTTCGGTCTTTCCTCCCTCGAACATTTCCATCACGGGATTCCAACCCCGATTCATGAAACATAGCATGGCTTTTCTACCCATGTTCTCAGTTTACAACCTACCAACTGAGATCAATCAGGACACAAGCATTCATGGTGTTTTTGATGATGGACGCTCTAGATTTATGCCCATAGAAATTCCTGTTTTCCGGAAGCTGCTCACGCATGACGGGTGTCAAACGTAAGGCCTTCGGCCGGATCAAGTCCCCTTCTCAAGGCCCTCCCTGTGGACAGCGCACATTGTTTAGCGTTCTGCTCTGATACGGGACAGCAAGTAAAATGCTCCTCCGCTGCGAGGCTTCATGTAGAAGAAAGACGATGCCATCAGTAGTTGAGTCTATGCTGCTCCTTGGAGCACACCACTGGATTGAAAGCCAAACAGCCTAAATGATGGCTATTAAAGCAAGGTGAGCACTGCTGAAAGACACACAAATGTAACCAGTCAAATACAAAACAAGAAACAGTCACCTTACCATGAATGACTACTACCTTTTGGAAAAAAGACTATATTACTTTCTGCACCCACCGAAAAAGAATTTGGGACCATTCAAAGGGAGAAGGCAACTATTTTGAGATCAACTGGATACACAAAAATTCCCTTTAAACCATTACCTGGAACATACCACTATAAGAATACCCCAGCAGAAAGCGGCTCAATGTATGAAAAAATTATGAATCTACAGTCATTGCTAAACATTTAAGAAAGCTCTGAAAACTCATTTGTTCAGGTAGCTCCCATGCATGCCTTGATTAATGTTCCTGCTCCTGTCTTGTTATTGATGGATTTGTCCTTGCGTATATGTTTTGCGCCCCGATGCCTGCAGGCTTTCGGCGCTCTATAAATAAACAAATAAACTACCAACTCATGTTCCTCTAGGAGCCTTGCGCGTTGCTGGGGCAGCATGATGGTCACTCTAATTTTCAGAGAAAGTGCTAAAAAAGTTTCACTTCCTTCAAACCCGAAACCGTGAATGATACCACAAAATGAAAGTTGCATTTTGAAATCCAAAGCTTCCAAATCCTTTAATATTTTGAGATAACGTCATTTCTACTGACATTTTCCCCCCAGTGTCTTTTTGGCAGGTGCATCAGGTCTTGTTTCAGTGATTATATGGCACACACCTAGACCTGTCTACTGTGCGTCCACTGCTTCAATGCTTAACACATGTTCTGAACGGCCCATCCATGATATGCTGTAGTGACATGCTCCTGTGAACTGTAGGTAACATTACATCTGAGGTATTGCAATATTTCATGTGTTCCTTCACACTCATACATGGTTTATCATCCTATGTTTTTTTTAATCCAATTTCTCCTGAAATGAGTGCTGCTATGCACCATTGAAACCTATTTCAGTGCCATTGCTACAAGCTTTTGAACATTAAAACAAGAACACTTACCTTCGAGTAGCGAACCTGCTCCTGTCAGAGGAAGTCCTTTTTCATCGCCACCAGCACTCAACATTGACTTCCAGTGAGTGACATGAGCAAGTTGGCTGCTCCAAGGCAAGTTTCCTTTTTTTCATTTTTTATAGTTAGTAGCACCCACGTCTCTAAATTGCGCATTGCTAATAGCAATGCATTGAAGAGGCGCAGCACGTCTTCTGGGTGCACAGCCAAGGAGAGTGCAAGCAAACGCAGGCTAGCAGCAGTCAATACAGCCCACGTTCTCTCGCAGAGGATTGGCTGCGGGCGCACTCCAGTGTGCTAATCTATAGGTGCCGTCAAATGGACGGGGGGCACGTATGGCCTGTGGAAAGATGAAAAGCGGAGTCGGTCCTGCTGAAATGCATGCCTGCAACTGGATCAGAGATATCAAAACCTGTGGTGCTAAGCCAGTGGGCTATGTCACCAGCCACAGCAAAAATCAATGTCAGCCGTATGTATGGCAACCTATAGTGCTAAGCCAGGGGGCTATGTGACCAGCCACAGCAAAGAAAAATCTCAGCAGTGTGTAGGCAACCTATAGTGCTAAGCCAGCGGGCTATGTGACCAGCCACAGCAAAGGACAATGTTAGCAGTGTGTATGGCAACCTATAGTGCTAAGCCAGTGGGCTATGTGACCAGCCACAGCAAAGAACAATCTGAGCAGTGTGTATGGCAACCTATAGTGCTAAGCCAGCGGGCTATGTGACCAACCACAGCAAATGACAATGTTAGCAGTGTGTATGGCAACCTATAGTGCTAAGCAGGTGGGCTATGTGACCAGCCACAGCAAAGAACAATGTCAGCAGAGTGTATGGCAACCTATAGTGCTAAGCCAGTGGGCTATGTGACCAGCCACAGCAAAGAACGATGTCAGCAATGTGTATGGCAACCTATAGTGCTAAACCAGTGGGCTATGTGACCAGCCACAGCAAAGAACAATGTCAGCAGAGTGTATGGCAACCTATAGTGCTAAGCCAGTGGGCTATGTGATCAGCCACTGCAAATAACGATGTCAGCAGTGTGCATGGCAAATGTCAATAGATGCATTATCTAGAAAAAAGACTTGTTGATACTCTGACAGTAGTAGTGCTTGTACAACTCTCATTTGTATCTCACCATAACAAAGAGAATGGCCATTAATTTATGAGCAGTCACAGCCAGACTTTTATTAAATGAATTATAGAGTTTACAGGGACGACTTTTTAAAATGATTGCTTCATAAATGTATTCAATGGATATATTATTAAGTCGTCTTCAGTATATAAAGTACAGGGTAGCGAGCAGGGATCACGCCTAAGAAGCTACCAAGGTAATGTACAAAGATAACAGACCGTAGCTTTCGTTGTCTGTCTTCATTATGCCTCCTTTGTGGTTTTAGACTACAATCTTATGAAACTAGGACTATGCCTATGTTATTATTATTGCTAATATTATTATTATTAATATTATTATTATTGTTATTATTGTTATTAATATTATTGTAGTTATTGATTGTGGACCTAGCTTCAGCAAGCAACAGAGCTCTTTACAAATCATAGGAAGAAGGACACAGTGTGGGAAGCAGATATACAAGGGAGCGGGGTGCTAAAACCGCTTATGGTTGGGTAGCATCCATCCCACCACTCTATGGCCCTCATTACTTTTTTAATTTTTTTTTTATTGTATATGGTTTACAGAAAAAACCTTTATAACATTTATTATCAATGATATCCATAAAAAAGGAATACATTATTACGCGGTTTTACAAGACAACAAACAGTCTAGCTCTTTTAAGAAAACTTGGATATTGAACACTGACATGCATCTCAATTCATCATAGTTAGCGTTATTGCACACAAATAAACAGTTTCATAAATACTATCAATTCGTAGAACCTGAATATTAAAACAGTTGTAAACAATTTCATAATTACTATTAAATTCCTAGAACCAGAATATTTAGACAATTGCATAAATCTCAATTCATCATAGATAGCGTTATTCCACAAGATAGACACAGCACATTTCATCGATTTTTAACACTATCAAACAGTCAACATTTATAAAAACCAAGCAGAAAAACCATTAAATTCCATGCATTCCATGACAAATCAATAGTTTTAACACGTCATCAATTTTAACAATATCACACAATCAACATTTATAAAACCAAACATTAAAACCATTCAATACCACCCATTACATCACAAATTACATATGATCCAGCGATAAAGGGCAAACAAAAGAGAAAAAATATCATAGGAACATTTTACAACAGTATTTCTGCTCCACTTGAGTATCATATAAGGGAGACAATACATGTATTACTGTGTTTTTAAGATAAAAGAGCATGAGGAGAAGACCAATTATACTATATCCCGCTCGTTATATAGGTCCATGTATTTAATAAATGACGCAATCGCTAGACCCTTGAGGTGCTCCAAATGTTAGTACACCGGGATAATATATAGTTTTCATCCCAACTGACTTCACATTTAGCATATTTGGCCATATGGGTAGACCTTTCATTGCATAGTGCCGGGCAAGAGAGTAATAAGTGCTTGACAATTTCAACCACCTTCTCACAGAATCGGCAATATGAGTCTCCAAAGCCTATTGTTTTTCTGCATAGTAACACCTCCCGGGTTAGCAAAATGTTCCAGCACAGTTCTAAATGTATAATCTGGTGGTATTGATTTGGAAACTGCAGAAGAAGGGGTGAAATAACCCCATGTCTCTTGTGATCCCACTGTAAATGACTCAAGGAGGGATTGGAGTGGAATCTGTCTATGGTTGTGATCCAGTCTTTCTTGTATAACAGTCATTTAACCCTTTCAGGATTTGTGGCCAGTGTTTCTATCCGTAATTAAGGTCATGCAAAGGCTGGTCACAAATATCCCGAATTACAATCAAAAACGTACTTAAGTCATGCCCCGATCCACAGATTGGTACCAATTTACCCAGATCACCAAAGAGTGCATTCAACAGTGGGGCTATCAACAAACAAAATAGGGATGCAAATCTCCATCTCACCCGGGCCTCCAGGGATGCTATTCCCAATTTGTATTGGATAGCAGACACTGGAATATTATTAGGTAGCTTAAGCGTCCGTCTCCACATCCCTCCCTCCGGTGTTTCCCAAAACTTCACAAGCTCATGATAATGTTGCCCCATTGCATATATCAATTTAGGCAAAACCTTGCCTTCATAGAAGCAGATCGAGGATTTAATGGAGAAATGTTTACATTTTTGCTCCAATTTGACAATTTGATTAGATAGGGCTAAGGGTTTCTGTTTAGTAAAGAACGAAGTCCAGAGCTCGAGGGCGGGGCCAATAAGGGGAACCCCAAATAGAGCACACTCAACGTGTTCTCTATAGGCACCCCTTGCATACTTCAACTCTGCCTTTTCTTTTTCCATCCCCTCGACAGCACCAAAACGTAGGTCTTCCGGGGTTTAACAATCAATCCATTCTCAGCTGCATAGTTTGCAAATTTATTAATTAAACGCTGAAGGCCCACATGGTGCAATCGAGGAGCAGAAAATCGACAGCATAAGCCATCCGAGGGATACGCAGCTCTCCCACTTTAGCAGTAACCAGGCCTACTTCAGCCAAATAATCCCCAATATCAGATGCACATAAATTAAAAAGACAGGGGACAAGGGCACAACCCTGTCTCAAGCCTACCCGAGTTGGAATTCTACAGGACAAATTCCCTTCCAGGTTGAGTCTATCACAGATCCCTCATTGTCATAGAGAGCCATGATAAGCTGCAACAGACCCCCGGAAGCCCCCACTTTGCAAGCTTAGCCCACAAGTGGCTTCGAATAACACGGTCGAAGGCTGTCAACAAATCGATCGCAACCACATACTTTTCTCCACCATACTTTCCTCAGGCTGTTTTTCTGTAATGCCCTCATAACCAAGCCATTAAAGTTTGTGGAATGACCTATTCGAAACCACGTCTGGAATTTATTTAATCGGTGTGAAGTAGTCATCCACTCATTCAAGTGAGTTAGCAAAATGGAGGCAAGCATTTTACAGTCAGCGTCAATTAATACTATGGGTCGATAATTTCTGGCAAGATCTCTCTCCGCACATTTAAAAATAGGGACCCCATAGGCAGTTTGCCAAGAGATTGGAATATCACCATTTTTCAGAATGCTCTTAAAAAGCATGGTGAGGACCTGCGCCTAAACAATCGGATGGACCTTGAAGGTGTTATTGGTCAGGCCGTTGGGTCCTGCCGCCGGGAGGTTTTTGCACTTTACACCACACCTTAACACCATCTCATAGTAAATAATTGGCGGCCATGCACCATTACCATGTGGGGACAGGTCACTAAAGTCCCTGATCGGACTCCCTGGGGTAACCCCATACAGATCGGAGAAAAATGTGTCCCATTGGGTTTCAGAGACCGTGTTCAATTGGCTCATGATAGTAGAAAGCTCTTGATCATTAATCAGTTCCCAGAATTACCTTAAATCTCTTTTAACTAGGATATGCAGCATGATGTCAGTGTCCTTTTGCAGTTTCACTGCCTTTCTGGATCTACAATAGATTGTATACCTTTGTTTGACCAATCTGATTCTGTCCCAGCTAGAGCAGCAAATCGACCTCAGGTTTCGATGCAGAGATGCTTTCACACAGGCTAGCTGATGGTAAAAATATGCCTGTGTGTATGACATGATGAGTGTAAACTCATATTAGGACTGGCCCTATCAATTAAGCAGCCCAGGAAATTATCAAATTCAATAGGGGTGAAAACATGGAGTTTCATTTCACGTTACTTGTACTCATAAAGGTGGTTAATTCATTGTTGAGGATCCCTATATTCTGGGGGGTGAACCATCTAATCCCTTTATCCTGTCCCATTGTTCTAAGATTAGTTAGATCGCCTTTGATCGACCTATTTAGTAATATGTCAAAGTCCACTTTCAGAACACCATGGTCACTCGACAGATTAAGGAAAATCATAACACCTGCATTAAAATTGGAGGAGATTACATCTACAAAAATGTAGTCTATGGTTAAGAAGCTATCTCCTCTATGCCCGTTTGGTATTGTTGAATTAGTGGCATCCGGTCCCCCATTTAAACAAACCAAACCCCTAGACTCAAGCGATAGTTTCCACATTCTCCCCAATTGTTGCTTATGGTTTCCCTTATTCATACCTGTCAGGGTCACCCAGGGTTCATTATCATTGTTCGACAGACAGCATTCTGAATTGAAGTCTTCTGTCAGTATGACCCTACCATTAGGAGCAGCTCCTTGTCAGTCCTGAATTAGGGTAGTGATTGTTTCCAAAAATTCATTTAATTCAGCTATCCCCTCATGCCAATAAACATTGATGATGAGAATTTCAAGGTCACCCACCGAAGAAAAAAACGTTCACAGCCAAGATCCCAAGCGGGAGGTCAGGCACTGCCCTAGATGAAAATCCTAATGTCTCCTTAATTACAACCATAAGACCCACTTCCTACCCTACTATGTTTTGCGTGTTGGGAGAAAACCTCATAACCATCTATAGAAAGATTATCCAAATGCCATGTTTCTTGTAAAATAAATAGTTACTTTCTTTTAGCATGGCGACGGCTTCGGGGTTGGGTAGCAAATGTACATTCTCCCTTGTATTCCAAGACAGAACTTCATATTTATATCCTCCTCTGTCAACCATTTACGATCTATATTTATTGGGGGGAGAAGGGGGCAATTCCACAAGGCTGCTTTAATTTGGGCCCAATAATCAGACTGTTTGTTAAAGCTTCTGTACTGTAGCCTCGCTTGCCATGGGCTATGTCAATAATGATGAAACACAAATTTCAGTTTCCCACTATAGTTGAAGTGGTCTTTTAAGGGTTAATGCTCCCCCTACAAGAATTTAACCTCAAGCCCCAATTTTTCCCAAAGTGTCAATCTCAGCCATAACAAGATTTATTACCAATTGGGAGTTAAAGTAAATATTACATTTCTCCCATTGATCTCGGTCTGGGAATTGAAACCTGTTAAGATCACTGGAGGATAAGAGACTCAGGTTTGGGATTTCCACAAAGATTTTAAGAACATTTCCCCAGTCCGACAGACTGACATATTCAGGCCCCAGAGACTCATCATCTATATAATTTTTGTAACTCGCATTTCCTTTCTATGGTTCACATTGATGCCATCAAGTGACCCCGTACTTCCACTATTACTACCATGCATAGATTAAACATCGCTTCCCTTAGCCACCCCTGAGGATACTCTGTGATGCCACCACTCTCAGACCCTGAGGTTTCCTATCTAGACAAGTAAAGGGGCCATTAGAACAATCATAATCCACAGGATTCTGTGTGACATTCGGTACATACATTTTCACCAAAAATTGAACCTGCTCTGGGCACTGTACGGAAGTCTTACCTAATGCACCAAAATGGCCACCTACAAGGTGGATAGCCTCATCAGTACCGGATCAGGCAGGGGACTGGGCTAACTCGGCAGGTATAGTCGCTTATCAGTCTCGCACCCTATCAATGAGGCACCCTCTTCCACCAAGGCAACAACCCTCCTAAAAGGTTCAGACTTGACTACTGTTTCATTTATAACTAGCGCTGGATTCCCACCAGTGTCCACAGCACCCGTATGAGTTCCATGCTCAACCAAAACTGGGTTCCCACCTACTCCCATATCACCTGGGATGGATCCAAATCCAGTCCTCATTCCTTCCTTGGGTTCCACCAATGTTCTCGCTAGATGATTAGTTTGGACACCAATCACAGCCTTTAAGGACTGTGTCCCATATTCGCCATTCTTGTCCTGTGGGTCATAGCCCCTAGGGGTGGGCTGACTCTCCCCAAGACGTGTGGCAGCCTCTCCCACCTCAGGTGTTCTCTCCTCAATACTTTTCTCCAAAATGGGTGTCATCACACTCTGTAAACCTTTGCCTCTATTTCTTATCTTAAGCAGCGGTATAGTGTGGTTACAGAGATATTTGCATGAGGAAGTATTTCTTTTTTTAATGTTTTTAAAACATTTTGATTTCTTTGCCTTATACCCTTTTTCGTTGGTGCTATATATATCTTCTTTCTTAGCGACCTCATCAATGGTTAAGTCTATAAAATCAGGTTCAAAATCAGGGGCATCTTGCTCAGGTACAAGTCCACCAACAGTAGAACAGAGCCAAACCTTAGTTCCTACAATACGTTCTTCATCATCTGCCAGCAAACCCCCCAAACAAAGGATGTCAGAATCCGAGGTAACATATACCTACTGATTTGCTGCTACTGACGCACAATACTTTTCAAGCCCTTCCCATCTTTTATTGATTTCCCTCAATCTGCCCCTCTGTTAAACGGGATATGATATTGCGCCTCCTTATTTTATATATTGGCCTATGCCCAGGCGCTCTTACGAAGAAATCCGCGTTGCAAAGTTCCGATCTTATATTGATTTAGCTGCCATTTTAGGTCTGTCTGCCATTTGGATTTCAATTCCATAGTAGTTCTGTGTTCTAAAATGGTGGACAGTGTTTCCCGTTTGTAAACTTAGCCGCCCAGACCTTTGACTACAAGTTAATGTTTAAACTGTCCGTTGGACGAATGTTTGGGATGAGTAAAGATACCTTGTCCCATGTCTGACTTATAGACAGAGGATTACCTGCGCCAACAAGTCCGCTCCGCAAACATACATCAAATACAATGCTGTCTAAATACTGAACGTGGACACTTGTTGAACTACATTGTATAGGACGTTTGTTAAGACTTAATGTTAAATCCGAAGATACACTGTTGCCATTGTGATTTGTTGATGTACAAACTGAAAATTATCCATATGCATATAGTTGGACAAACTAGAAGTGAACTCGGCACGAACCCTAGACCAAGAATTATTAACCTGTAAGGGGGCTGGACATTATGATCAAAACTGTATAAAAAGTGTAAATGTTTAAACGTCCAGTATCTCTCACTTCTCACACCGAAAGGGCTGGTATTCACTGTGACGTACTGAGAGCCAGATAGCTATGTGATACTTTGTTCCTTTGTAAACTGTACAGTTATTTGAATAAAGATCTGCAAATCTTTATAAGCCCATGTTTGGTGTATTTCCTTTTGGGGTACTCAGCCTCGATATTTCCGTTTGATTTTACAGATGGCGCCTGAATAGGGACGCTCAAGATTGATGCCAGCTCGTTGAAGGTTGACGCGGCTATCGGACTGGGATCGGACGGGATAAAAGGGGGCCCCTTTCTTGGATTAGAAGCGACACCTCAGCAGCGCTGCATGACCCAATGAGCTGTGAGCACGCGCTCCGAGGCGGCATCTTGACGAGGGTCCATATATCGAAGCGGGCAGATTTGCCAAAATCACCAACCACGTGGGACCTTAGTTAGAACTTTGTAATCCAATCGGACCTCCTTAGGATTTGATCAGGTGAGTCGTGACCCGATTCTTAAGTACCCTGATAATTTGTTTTGGCGCATTACACTTGCAAGTGCAATTATTGACCAGGTAACACCAGTATTCTGATATGCCTGGGAAATTGTCTGCCTGCTTCAGGGCATTATTCCGCAGTGATAGACAATCTTTGGAATTTGGCCGACCGGCACCAAAGGAGTGGTAGCCGGCATGTACTATGTACTGTAAGCACAGCATTAGTAGCATAGTATTTAATGATATTTGGCACAGACAAACTAGACATGCTTCCGAACTTCAGTGGCCAATCAATGGTAGTTTTGAAATTCCTCGTATTGAATACTTAGAATCAATATTATTGAAGAAAAAGGCTAGACCTGCAGCATTCGATGTATTACAGAATTTGAATAAAGAAGCTATGCAACAGCTTAAGAGTAGAGAAAAGCATGCACGCCGTCATATGACGAATGCCGAAAAAGCAATGTTATATGACCAGAATAAACAGTCTGAGTCAGTTAGGAATATGGATAGGGCTTTTTCACTTGGTATCCAGAAAATGTACCCTTCTAAAGACTTTCATGTATCCGATGAGCTTATTGACAAACTTTTAAATAACAAAGGCCTGGTGCCACTGCGCCACCTCTGTATGTTCCTCTTCCTGCTCTTATTCCTCCTCCCGTAGCTCTTCCTGCGCCTCCTATTGTTCCTCTTAATGTTCCTCTTCCTCCGGCTGTTGTTCCTCCTCTTATCATCACTCCTCCACTTGCTCCTCCACCTTTGCCTGCAGTTACGGGTCCGGTGGGTTTGCCTGCCGCACCAGTGATAGTACCTCTGTTTCCGAGTGTACAAAATTTGCCTACTCTCCCTCTTCCAAGTGGTTCTACACCACTTGTAGTAGATCGGGGAGCGGGATCGAGGTTTGTAACTCGTAATACTGTGTCTTCAGAGAGAAAGCATGAATTGACTGCATGGGCTAAGCATTGCATGGAGAGGGGTGAACAAGCTGATGTTCTTGCCACACTCTGTAATTTGGAACATTTTTCTGAGAAAAACGTTTTTATTGAAGGATTAGGAATTATTGTGGACAAATGTGTGCGTGGATTGCAGCCTGACATCCAGTCACAAATTATGTCCTCAGAGAGCGTTTGGCAAGCAAAGTCTCAGTCAGAAGTACTGCATATGGCTCAGTACTATGAGAATCGTGTCAATACTGAAAAGGAAAGAGTTGAAAAGAGAAAAGGTGACTTAAAGACAAAATTATTATTGCAGCAAATTGTTAGAGGCCCTAGAGGGGGTAATTCGCAATTTAGGGGTCAGTACGTTCCACAGGGAAATGTGTCATTGGGTCCTGTAAACATAAACCAGTGTGCTTATTGCAGCCAGGAGGGTCATTGGCGTGCACAATGCCCGATCCTCTAGCAGAGGTCGAATAACACATTTAGGAATATGGGTAGACGATCCAGAGGCCGCCCAGGTGCAGGGGGTCCTGGTAGAAGTCAGTTTTCACAGGATTCACAGCAAACTTTTTCACAGGACAATCAGGCACCAAGTGTGGATAATAGAAACATTTTTGATCATCCTTCTGCCTCTTACCTCGCTGAAGAACTTCCTTTCGATGACATTCTGTTTCACTAGGATTGCCCAAAGCAGGGTTTGGAACCGACACCTATTCCCGTTAATCAGAAAGGTCCCTACGTTGAGATGATAGTGGGAAATAGGAAGCATCTATTCTTGATAGACACAGGGGCACAGAAGTGTTCCATTGACCATTCAGGGGTCCCAAACATTCCACTGTCATGGCAAAGCAATGTTTCTGTAGGGTTTCTGGCACACCAGTTGTCTGTCCGGTTTCTTTGCTGGTACCTATTTTTTTGGGTCCATTTACGGACCACTGTCCATTCCTTTTGACCACGAATTGTGGAGAGAATTTGTTGGGGTTGAATCTGTTGAAGGAATTAAATGCGGTAATTCATTGTTCTTCTGATGGAGTGCGTTTGACGATTTCACCACAGCAACTTTCTGTCTCTCAATTCTTAACCAGAACTTTGCCGCCAGAATTTAGGGATGTTCTGGAGTGTTTGTGGGCAATTGACGATAATTATGTTGGTGTTTTTCATATTGAGCCCATTAAGATTATTTTGAAACATGGAGTGAAGTTGCCACGTATTCCCCAGTATAAGATTTCGGTCGATGGTGAGCAAGCTTTGAAATGCATAGTCTCCGATTTTGTGCATCGAGGGGTGATCGGGGAAATTGCAGGTAGTTGGTGCAACAGTCCGATTTTGCCCATGTACAAGAAAGGCGATAATGCAATTCCCTTTCGTTTCATTATTGATTTACGTGCTATCAATAAGATTGTTGCTCCACAATTTCCCATTGTGCCTGATGTAACGACAATATTAACCATGATTCCGGCTTCAGCTACTCACTTTAGTGTTGTGGATCTAAAGAACGCCTTCTTTAGTATCCCTATGCATAAGGACAGTAAATACTTGTTCACGTTCACCTTAGGGGGACGTTCGTTTACCTTTACCCGTGCACCGCAAGGTTACACGGAAAGTCCTAGCATCTACAGTAGGGCTTTGAAAGAGCAGCTCGACACACTCAAGTTGCCCACTACTTGTACACTGCTTCAGTATGTAGACGACCTACTCTTAGCTGCTGACTCAGAAAGTGCTTTTATGGAGGGCACCGTGTTGTTGCTTATTCACCTAGCACAACATGGACACAAAGCTTTGCTTAAAAAATGTCAATATTGTCGACAGGCGGTCGCCTATTTAGGCTATCTCCTGTCGAACGAGGGAAGAAGGTTGACGCCTGAACGGATAAAAATCATTTCTAGCATGTCTGTCCCAAATACACAGAAGGAAGTTAGAGCCTTGATAGAAATGGCTTCTTACTGTAGGCAGTGGATCCCGGACTTCTCCTTAGTGATTAAACCAATGTTGGCTCTGACGAAGAAAGGAATTTCTTCGCCATTGCCGTGGAACTTGGAACACCAGCAATAATATGATCTGCTCAAGACTGCATTGTGCTCGGCACCAGTTATGGGCACACCAAACTATGAAAAGGCCTTTGTGTTGTACGTGCATGAATGTGATGGATGTGCTTTGGCTGTATTAACGCAGGAACACGGAGGGAAGAATAGGCCGTGCGGCTACTTTTGTTCCACCCTTGATCCTGTAGCATGCGCTTTGCCAAGATGTTTGAGAGCTGTAGCTGCTGCTGCTGCGTCCATAAAACAGAGCGAGGGAATCATCCTAGGCCCTTGATGGTACCTCACTCTGTAGATGTTTTATTAAACAGAACACAAACACAACACCTCACCTCTGCACGATTAACGAGATATGAATTGATCTTGTTTGCACCGCACATCCAAATAAAGAGGTGTTGTGTCCTTCATCCGGCTGAACTTTTACCTTTCCCGCAAGGTACTGCTTGCAGTGATGAAGAGCCACATGACTGCCTTTACACTACAGAACAAGAGACCAGAGGCAGAATTGATCTAAGAGACATTCCTGTTTTGTGATGGCTCCTGTTTCAAACTCCCAGATGGTACATCCAGAGCTGCTTATGCAATCACCACATTGAGCACAATCGTGGAGACCAAAAGAATCACGCATAACTCCACGCAGGCCACAGAGATTATAGCATTGACCCGAGCTTGTAAACTTTCAGAAGGGCTTATCGTAAACATATATACTGACAGTCAGTATGCATTTGGGGTGGTTCACATCTTCGGTAGACTTTGGGCAGAACGAGGGTTCTTGACCTCACATGGCACTAAAATCCAGCATGGCTCCTTGATAGTACGGTTACTCTCAGCGCTTGCACTCCCTACTCAGCTAGCAATTATAAAATGTGCAGCGCATCAGAAGATTGTAGATAATGTAGGAAAGGGGAACGCTTTTGCTGATCAGATATTTAAACAGACTGCCACTTATCTCTCTTCAGAAATGTAAACTTCAAGGGAAGCCACAAATGCCTGTACTTTGGATGAGGGTATTGAATCTTTACGAGAGGTCGAAAATGTACTTCTTTCTGATTACTGAGGCGAGTGAACTAAAAATCTGTATTTGATTTATCACCAGGTGCGAGAGGCTTTACCTGTCAGGTACGAGGGCCCCGGTCACAGCATACGGGCGGGAGACTGGGTCCTCACAAAATCATTTGAGCGATCTTCTTGCCTCGTACCTCGTTGGAGGGGCCCCCATCAGGTCCTCCTGGTCACACAGACAGCGGTGCAGGTCGCAGGCAAGAAGCATTGGATCCACGCGTCCTACATCAAAAGAATTCCGCACCCTCTGCCACACGCTACAGAGGATACAGAACCCCTCACCAATGCTGTAACCAACGATCACGAAGCAGCAACCAGCATCGAGAGTGCGTCGGAGACTCTCTCTGAGCCTGTAGGGCCTGGGGAAACAGCCACTTCATCTCCACACTCTCCAACAGTTCTGTTTTCGAAAATTGCTCTGAATCTTGTATCCGATCTCTCTTTGCATTTGTCGCTTCCATCAGGGAGTGACGACACGTTGTTCACAGATCATTCATTACCAGAAATCACAAGGTACGATCTGCGTCTGCGTCCGCGGAAGTAGACTTACTGCACAGTTAGGCTGTGCCATCAAGGAAAATCATCAAACGGCTTGCCTTTTTGGCCCGATCATCTGTACATAAGGGGATTCTGTTGGCTAGGGTTTGTGAAAGGACTAAGAAGACGCTTGGTCTGGAGATCGCCAGCAAATAACTTTGGTGCGAGTTGTTTGAAGAACACAATGCCTGCAACTGCTCCCGCTCGTACTGAACAGATAAGAGACTGTGTGACAGGCCATGGAAAAGAACGATCGAATGTGTGGGACCCGAAATAGTATTGTTTTCTTGTGATAATGTTAACTGGTTTTACAATAGTCATTGTTTTAGGATTCTGGTATCTAGAGGAAGTACATCCGCTCAAAAATGTGTTACCCACTGAAAATGTACCTACTGTTTCTACTCCTTTTGTGCATCTGCACACTCTATCTCCTAGAGACTCTCAGCACAGACAGAGTTACCACCATAACACTCTATTACTCATTATGAATGCTAAACATGCCATTTTTAATAGGTCCAATTGTTGGGTCTGTTCGCATTTACCGCAACACGGGGATAAGGGGCTAGGTTGGTACATTCATCCTTTACCATTGACAACTGCCTGCTATGCTTCTTTAAGGGCACTATTCTTTGTCCGATGGAACGATAGCGTCCCAGGGAATTTTGATGGAACTAACCTGAATGATTTTGAGAAACGTGTTCTAACGCCCCTGGAATGCTCACTCTTTGCAAATAGGAGCAAGCCTAATGTTGCTTCTATTAGGCCTTCTGACAGACTGTCCTGTCCTTTTCAATCTTTGATCTCTTTCAAGATGGCTACTATAGGCAATAGGGATGCTACGCCTCCTTCTTATACTGTCAACCACAGCCTCGATTCATTTTCTTTCTGCATACAGAGCAATGGTACTCAGTCAATGGGTGATTTCAAGGGTCGCGCCAACGTTGCGAATTTGACTCGTGAGGACAGACCTTTGTAAGTAGGCGAACCTGTCTACTTTGTTTGCAGTAATGTAGCATTTCCATGGTTACCCAGGGATTGGCAGGGAACCTGTTATTTAGGGATTCTGTTACCCGGGGTATTCATTGCTAGCACTATAGAAGTTTCAAAGGCTCGTTCACGGTGGGAAGAGAGTGAGGATACTTCAGCACAAATTCTGGATGATGTAGCTAAATCCGTTGTGCCATTTTGGGGACAAATGCTGAACTCTATCAGGAGACTAGCGAGAGTACTGGAGAGGACCATCAACCGGACCACTGACATACTCTATAATATGACGTTAGAACAGAAAGCCAGAAAGCAATAAGGTTAGTGGCACTTCAGAACCGGATGGCATTAGATGTCATCCTGGCTGAGTGTGGTGGGCTATGTAAATTAGTGGGGTCCCCTTGCTGTGTTTTCGTGCCAGATTCCTCCCCAACTATCTTTAGGGCAATTCAAAATCTGCATGTTCTCAGTGCAGAAGTGCATGTTCCCAAGGGAAACTGGGATCTTAATGCTTGGTTCTGGGACCTCGTACGATCTTGGGGATGGAAGCTACTCTCAGTCTTGCTGATTATTTTAGGTATTCTGGTGTTTTTCTGCTGTTGTATACAATGTCTTCCTGGTATGTGTTCAATTGTAGGAGGATGTTGTGCACAGGCGCTGGGTACATTAGGGCACAAGGTATACGCCCCAGAGAAAATATCTAACAAATTCGTGCTGAAGGAAATCTCAGTTTCTGACCTCATGGCAATTGATATCTCCAATAGTGATTCAGGATGTATGGACATTGAGACGTGGAGTTATTCGTAAAGGCACTAGAAGTAGTTTAGCACTTGGCTTAGGCCAAAAGGAGCGTTTGTTAAACGGGATATGATATTGTGCCTCCTTATTGTATATATTGGCCTAAGACCAGTCGCTCTGCGAAGAAATCCACGTTGCAAAGTTCCGATCTTAGATTGACTTAGCCGCCATTTAGGTCCGTCTGCCATTTTGATTTCTATTCCAAAGTAGTTCTGTGTTCTAAAATGGTGGACAGTGGTTCCCGCTTGTAAACTTAGCCACCCCAACCTTTGACTACAAGTTAATGTCTAAACTGTCCGTTGGCCGAATGTTTGGGTTGAGTAAAGAGACCTTGTCCCATGTCTGATTTATAGACAGAGGATTACCTGCGCCAACAAGTTCCGATCCGCGGACATACATCAAATGCAATGCTGTCTAAATACTGAACATGAACATTTGTTGAACTACATTGTATAGGACGTTTGTTAAGACTTAATGTTAAATCCGAAGATACACTGTTGCCATTGTGATTTGTTGATGTACAAACTGAAAATTATCCATATGCATATAGTTGGACAAACTAGAAGTGAACTTGGCACAAACCCTAGACCGAGAATTATTAACCTGTAGGGGGGCTGGACATTATGATCAAAACTGTATAAAAAGTGTAAATGTTTAAACGTCCAGTACCTCTCACTTCTCACACCGAAAGGGCTGGTATTCGCTGTGATGTACTGAGGGCCAGATAGCTATCTGATACTTTGTTCCTTTGTAAACTGTACAGTTATTTGAATGAAGATCTGTGAATCTTTATAAGCCCGTGTTTGGTGTATTTCCTTTTGGGGTATTCAGCCTCAATATTTCCGTTTGCTTTTACACCTCAACGCTGAGTCGGCCTCCGGAGTTATCCTTTGTTGTAAGACTAACCCACATCTCTAATTAGTCCCTTCTAATCTATTAGACATTTCTGTAAAGCGTTCAGTATGTGCTTTGACTTCAGCCCAAATATGATCATAAAGTTTCACAAACGAGCTAAGCACCATATTTAAGGCTGATACTGTTGGTTGCGTTAAGCAGATTTTATCATCTGCTTCCCTGAGTGTGTGATGAACTGGGGAGTCTTCAGAGTGTTCATTTACCTCTGAAAGTAGGCCCCTTTCACTAAGCCATCAATAAAATTAGTTAACTCTGTGAGTGACCCTGCAAATAAAGCATCACAGGTTTGCTGTACCACGCTATGGGACAAAGAGTCAAAATTAACATTTAAATTATTTTCCATAGCCAGGTCTACAAACTCTTTGATACTCAAGTCATGGAGCTCATTTTCTCGGGGGGTCCTTGCTACATCATCATTCATAGAATGGTCCAACATTGCAATCCCCTCATAGGAATTATAGATTTTATTTCAGTACCAGTGCAATACGTGCCTTCATGGTTATATGTACATCCTCATGTGTAGTAATACATCCTCTAGCCAAGCCCACAGAGGAGCCATTGAAGAGTGTTAATTGTTTTAATTGTTTTATTGGAGTCTTACCTGTCAGTGTTTTGTGGTCCTCCCTCATGTTGGAGAAATCACAGGCATTATCGTCCTCTTCTAGCATAGAAATCCCACCCCGTTAGCGGTATCCACCCCCAGGTTGTGGGTATGAACTGCCACTAACTGATCTTCTTGATGATCAATACAGGTTTCCCCCTCCCCCTTAGGCACAATGTTGTTACTTGTATGACCTCCAGCCCCGGATAGGGCCAATGACTCTAAATTAGGGTCAACTGCCTCTAAATTAAGGACTGGGGCAGTCAAGATGATATCACTAGTCCCTACATTTTGAATTGGAGCTGTTACTATGTATTCTTCTTTGACGAGTGAAGCAAATTTCATCAACAGCCTGCAGATTGGCTGTGTGATTTACATCCGCCATTTTATAATCATCTAAAGGATCTATGGCCAGAGGCAAAACCATAATAGGGGTCTACAGTAACTGCCAAATCTTGTTTGTCATCAATTGTATCATCGATAGTTAATTGGCTCCTAAATCCCTTTCACAGCATTCTATGGGAGAATAGTACACAGGGAAAAGGAAGAGAAAAGTGAATCTCAACAAGATAAGGGTACCAAGGGTGGGCAGGGCTGGCCCACTAACCGAACAGAGACACAATCTCAATGAGATAAAAGATTCACTAGATCAAAGTGCAAAAACAAGGAAAAAATAGGGCAAGAGCCAAATCCCACCCTTTTCCTTTTTTCCCTCCTTTTATAGATAATCACAAATTCATACATTTTCAGTTTCCAGATGTAAATAAAAGGTTAGAGTTCAATTCCAATGTAAAACATATCTAAAATTCACAGGTTCCTGGGATTCCCCTTAAAATATGAAATTCCATTTTCTACTATTAAAAATATTGCAATGTCACAGATTCACAATTTCCAAAAAAGGTTAAAAAAAAGATTCCAACTCCAATTAAAATTGTCACAGGATCAAAAAGTTTGTGTGTTTATACGAGCTGCGTGAAAAATGCATAACAACCAACAAACTTACACTTTCTTTCGGTGTATCTCGTATGAGGTGTTCAAAAGAAATTTCCTACTGTCGCTCTTCCAGAGATAAGTACACGAAAGCGTATTACGATCAACAAAATTAGACTGCCATTCAATGGACGCTTCCCGCAGTCGCTCCACAAAATAAAACAGACCAATAACATAATAACATAATACACAGTGTGCGGAAAAGCCAGCAGCAAGAGTCAGCTAAAAGTTGCTTTTAGTAAGTTCCATATGAGAAGCTAAAAGGAAAGGACCCACCTCCAGTGGAACACTGGAAAAAGGGGAAGGAGGGGGCATTCTTCCACAAGGCACAGTTTAAGACACAGATTAAAAGAGAAGGAGAACAGCTACTGCCTTCCTCGCAAACAGAGTAAACCCGTTGTTGAACAGAGCGGCTCAGGTGCACTTACTCGTATTTTAACATCAGTTAGAAATCTTTATAACTTCATAGCGGTCATTAAGCAGCAGATCGTCGTGTCGAGTGTAGTCGCTCGTATTATGTCACAGCACAGACACCAGGCACCAGACACACTGTGCCACACACTGTGCCATGCTCCGCGCCCGCATGGTGTTTAAATAGAATCGGACTGCCTTCCAATGAATAATGAACGATTCATCATACACAGACGCGGTGGCGAGGCAACAACACATGCGTTAAAAGCCGAAGGAAATAAGGGAATTGCATTCCAAAGTAGTCACAAGTGGCAGATTTGGAAGCACCATCTGCAGACCTTGGAGAAAATAAGAAAAGGCCTGTGATTAGAATAGAATAGAACACAGTTGTTCAAGCTATACGATTGTGGGGAAACAAGGACCCATATAGTATTATGGACTGATGCCAAGATCTGACCCATCTGCGCGAATTGACAAGTGCAGAGACCTGGGCTTACCCTACCGGAATACCGGAACATGCAGAAGCCTTGTTGTCGTTTTGTCCTAAAGAAGTTTGCTACACTAAGAATACCCTAAGAGTGGTCATGAGAACAACTGAAACACGTGTAGACATTTGATCTGTGAGAGTAATTTCTGCACAGATAGGTTTACTTAGTAATAAATCTGAACCCAGATAAATCACAAAAGTAGAGTGGCTATATCTAACCAAATAGGGTTAGACTGAGAATACAGAGAGTATGAATGCAATGAAGAATGAGAGAGAATGAGTGGTAGCTTATTGTGATAGGTGAGTCCGGTCTCGAATGTGTGTTCTGAATATATATATTTTTTCAGACACAGAATCCGAAAATTATAAATTTCAAACAAATCATTTTTGCATTGTATTGTTTTTTTATGCTCAAAAATGTGTATGACACAATACATTGATTTTATGTTTTGAATTAATTCGATGGTTGGTCAATATTTGGAAAAAGACCACATATGAATGTAAGAGGTCACTCCCCTCTCCGATTGGTCCAACTCATATTGTTTCACTGTTGATAGCCTGTAGGACCAGTTGAGATATTAGGCATCCCCATTGTTTTTTGTCTAATGAATAACAAAGACAGACTTCTCACGCTGCACACGAGTAGCAGGTCCAACAGGAAACACCAGGTAACACCAGACACATTTTGCCACACACCACGCTGCACTGTGCACCGGTGCGGTGTTTAAATAGAATGGGTCCGCCTTCCAATGAATAATGAAGACAGACTTCTCAGGCTGCACACAAGTAGCAGGTCCAACAGGAAGCACCAGGTAACACCAGACATACTGTGCCACACACTGCTCCCTCATTACAGTTTTGCCGATATCCCCACAGTAATTCTGAAGGGATATCAGCAAAACTGCCTTACCCTTTCCGCCACACTATATCCCGGTATTATTGGGATGTTACGGGCAGTGGTGACACCGGTAAGTTCCCATTTCATGGACTCCAATAGGACTGCATGGATGGGATTTCCGGTACAGTAGTACTGGTGATTCCGGCATTTATTGACAGTAGGGGATCGAACTACTGGCAGGTTAGGCCTGTCGGTAGTGCACTGCCCCGACAGGCAACCTTGTGGTTCCCTGGTCTGTAAAAAAGGCTGGTGCAGAAATTACCGGCATTTTTCCCAGCTTTTTCCAAAATAGGGAACTCATAATAAGCCATTTTGGATAGCACATAGTGTTCCTCATTCTGTCTATGGTTATAGACTTATATAATGCTCTTTCAAAAAAGTGATCCCAGAAATATTGGTGACAGGAGGAAGGAGGAGATGTGTCTCATGCCCGGCACGTGGCAGGGGCTCCTCATCAAACTCTAGTACATGGGAGTAGGCATCGATCATGTCTAGGCCTCTTGGCAGAGAGGAGCCATGGGCGGCGAGGAACCCATGCACATTATTTCTGTGGGTGAACACGCCTGTGATACGATTAACTTGTCGCTTTCCCCTTGTCATCCACACACACTGTGATTACTACACGCTTCAAGGCAGCCCAGTCCCATTGATTTCACTCGCATCCACAGGCGACAGCGCTAGATGCTGCAGGATGTTAACTACCACTCTCCCTGCGCTGCCAGTACAAGGAAGTCCCCGGCATTTCCACTACAAACAGACGGGTCCATTGATCTGTGCCCTCTGCCTGTGCACACCACTCGGGAGGCTCCTGTGAAATCACATTGTTCTGATGAACACTAGACTGAGTCTTTTCAGATGGTAATAGACATCAAGCCCAGACATCTCTGGGGGTGGCTCAGCCTTCCAATGGCTGCAGATGTAGCGAGTGTCTGCCTTTGTTGGGATTTTGTGTTATAATTGAAATTGGAGCTATGGTCTAACGTAAAACATCGCATAATGGGTGGTAGCGGGTGCGCGCGGTATATATCAACATAATACAACATAACATAATAATGTTCATTTGACAAAACAGTTAGTTTGCTAGCAAAACTCATACAATCTCAATTTAGCCACAATCATACATACAAGAGTTAGTAACAATGCTATTGCGCGTGCAGATAAAATGCTGCATTATCACATTTCTCATTGAGAATTTTAAGTAACCTCTATTGTTGTTTTTTTTAGGGCTGTGTTAGGGAAAAGTGCAATTGCACGCTCGCAGTTTGCACTTGGGTACAAGCCATCAGTACAAACGCAACTAGAGTGCGCATTAGCGTTGGCGCTAGTGGTGTTTGCGCATGTGCAAACTGCATGTAGCCAGCTCAAACCGCAATTGTATATGCGCGATTTTTTGGAATGGCGCCCTCCCAGTTTCTCACAGGCAACTTGCTGCCAATGTTCGCTTCAGAGTGCAAGGGTACCGGGGTAGGGTAATAGGAAGATATGCCAGAAGATATGCAAATCAGACATTCAGTAAAGCACGAATACCGTGCAACATTCCATAACAACAATGCAATCGCTTAACACTGTCAGGTATACACCTTCCCATTAAATGAGTTTTCTGCATATCAATAAAAATTGAATGTACCGATCAATGGCATGTTCTCTACCACCTCAAACATGTATTATCAATTACACTCGAAGGGATCGCACTGTGATAGTGTTTGCTCAGGGTGCATAAAAGTACTACATGCAATCCCGACTCTAGGTATATTTTCAAGATGGGATTGTTAGAATGCCTCGTTTTGACTGTTATCATCATGCTTTTGATGGCATGTGTGCTGACAGAGCTGTTCTGCGCCCTTTCGCTGATAGTTTACAGCCAAGCCTCCATTCTGCCATTCGGAATAGACTTGCAAACCTTATGTTCCCCTATTGTGAGCAATTGCCCATACAGAAATGCCTTAAAGGGTTCTTGTAAGTAGGTTATAAGTACTTGTGAGGCACTAGTGGGATTTGCGATCAATAATTAATAAGAGGTTTATAAGAACGTATATGACACCCAAATATCTATTGAATTCTCATAAAATCTTATAAGTTTGAAGTAGGATGTATGTAAGATCTTCTACGTTTCCGATAAAATCCTTATCAGAAAATCAACAACATTTTGTTGTAAGGAATATGCTATCAAACACAGCCAAATCCAATGACTGTTAACTGCAGGTAAAAATATCCTTGATCCATGGAGTGATATAGGGAGCAAAAGAAAAACAGCAAGTGCATAGCCTCAAATGGAGACACAATGTCTTCCACTTCAAGCGCTCATAAATGACTGCATGATGTAGTAGTCGCCGAAGATTTACTCTGACATAATTCCCTACAAAAGCATCTCTCACATCCCTAAAATACGGCTCCCTTTTCAGATCACATTGAGAGTGTTCCTCGAACATAAGCTTAAGGGGATATCAGTGGAGTTTGTATTCTGCATGATGAATAATTATTTTCCACCAATGCTTTCAATCCAAAGAGATTGCATTTAGATGCTCATAACAACAACCTGGGCCATTCTGAGACCTTCAATAAGTTATATAGTAAAAGGCCACATCGCCATGAAATTGAAAATTGAACGCAGCTAATTTAAAAGTGGGCATAAATGGAAGGAAATACTGGGAAAGAAAGTGAAGAGTGATATCTAAGATACTGGAAATACAACCAGACAGTAACGCTTAAAGTCATTATGGAGCAGGTACTAACCAGAAAAAACCTGGCAATGTACTCCTTAAAGCAAGCTGCTCTGATATTGGCAAGATAATAGCCCTCTCAAGAAGGGAGTCAGCCTCATTAATTGGGCAAAGATGATGACAAATACATGCCAGTCGAGACCAGAGTCCTCAGATTTAACTTGTGAAGGTTCCCTCCTCCTTGCAGAGTACCTTAAGAACTGTGTTCATACCCACACAGACATGTGCACACTGGAGTCCATCTATGGCATCTGACATGCGTTGGGGAGGCTCCACAGGCCGCAGAAGCTTGTAAAAGCAGCATCACCTCTCCAGAGGAAGCGGATCATTCAGTCCATGCAGTAGGCACACTCATGCTTCACCCTTCTCTCTGGCATCTTGGAGAGTATGGAGCAGAACTTGACCTAACTGGTGATCCTTGCCCGAGCCACACCGAGCCTTTCTATTTCGACTACCGAGGAATCCACCACCAGTAGTCTCCCCCCAACCCCCCCCACCGCCCCGACCTGGGTTCAGTCTCTTTGCTCCACCTTTAGATATTGCCCCTGGCTTTGTATATCAGATTTCATTCTCTTTCTGCTGTTTGCCATCTGTACTTCTGTGCAAAATGTGCTGCTAAACGGTGTCATCAATTTGTGACATTGCAGATTTTTTGTGATGATTGGTTTAGTTTAGTTTAGTTTATTTGTAGAGCAACAACCAAGCCCAGGGCATCTGGGCGCTATTCATACAAGTTACAACAGAGAAAAAAGTACAGGTGTTTCAGGTTTCCAATGTGTATTTGTATGCAACAACCATTTGTGATGCGACATTGGCTATTGTACTATTTCGCTTCACTTGTGAGGATTTCTACAACTCTTTGGCTGGAGTATAATTGTGGAGGTGTGTTTGTGTCATTTTTCAATCATACACTAAAGTCTGCATGCCCAGTCATCAAAGTCCTGTACCAGATGTCTCCAATTCCACTTGTGATGGACACCACATGTGTACTGCAACTTGGAATCAAGTGACCTCTACGAACAAGTGGTATTTAAAAATACCACCAGTTTTTTCGTTTCCGTCAGCCTCCTGCAGAAGCCTGAATTTGCGAAGGCTTACTATTCACCGCGATCCTTAGTTGGAGTGCAAAGCAAACTGGAATGAGATAAGCACGCCATGCTCAACTGCAGCTGTACTACACTTTAGTTCTAACTATGGAAGCCCAGCCAAAATGGAATATTCAAAAGTATTAGGTGGGAAAGTAGTAGTAATGTTAGCTTGCGGCAATCGCATCTAGAAACATTGTTATCATTATAAGGGTATTGCTTCAGGAAGCAATGGAACGATGACACATCACATGGGGAAGGACTCAGTGAGGGTAGCGGAGATATCAGGGAGGTAATGATGGCGGGAGGTGGAGGGGGGCTTTTTGGCAACAAGGGTTAGAAACAGGTGGGTGGGAGGTCCGATCACCCAATTATAATTATAATTGTTATTTGATAACGCACTTTATACTAAAGAGGTTTCTAAGAGCCGACCCGGGATCTGCGTCATCTTTGTTCCAAGACGAGCGCGTTGCCACTGAGCTATACCACCCGTGCCAACTATACTACCCATCCAATCTTATGTTGGATGTGGGGTGGAGAGTGCGTGGAACGAGGTGTTAGGGAGGAGCCATTTCTTTAAGACAAGGGAGACATGAATATCAGTGTGGGCTTCAGATTGCTCCAAATTAATACAAGTGTAAGAAGATTTCAAGGAGTCCCTAAAACTTTGCATACTCGTTAGTTTTGGAAGCAGCATGGACTAAAGAGAGTAAATAATCTCTAACATACGTTAGATGAAACCTATACAAGGCTAAACATTCCGTTTTACACATGGCTAAAGCATGAAAAGTGAAACCTTGAGTAAAGAGTTCCTGCTTCAAGGTATAAGCAGGGAAGATACTTACCCCATGATCTCATCTGCATAGAATTGGATTCTTTTGACAAAGTCACCCACGATTGATCACTAAGAATCCTTAATTTACTCCCGCCAAACCCACCCCAGTCCGTGAATGGCCAGGTGGAAAACGTCATGCAACGTACTGTAATTGTCATTTCTATAGCACCTTTGGTCTGGTCTCAAAGTGCTGTGAGTGAACGCCCTTTGTGGACTAAAGTCCAGGCATGGGAAATTCGTCAGAAGAGTTTAGAATATGTGGGTGCATTTTAGCCAATACAAAGGTAGGTAGGGGTGGCCAAGTCCATGCTAGCAACCCATGCCGAGCTGGCATGTGGATGGGTGCTGTGAGGTAGTCTGGAGAGTATGAGAGAGCAGGAGCCTCATTATAGTTGCAGCTAGACCGATTATTTGTCATGCGGGATAGCTGAATTCTTATGGCAGAGGTGTTGTGTGATATATCTTAGAATAGTGTATAATGGTAGATGTGTGGGGAGCATGGCTGTGCCTACGGCTATCTTCCATAAGCATGGAGTGTGATGCATACCCGTGTTTCCTGGATGGTTTCTTGGTTTTTCATAGATTCATCTGAATTTAGAAGGGGCAAATTCAAAGAACACAGTGAAATTCTACACAGTGGCTATATTCGGAGCAGCTAACTATAGCACATAGCTATACTCAAAATAATGCATATACATTAACACAGAGACTATACTCAAAAAGAAGGCAGCTAAATATAATACAGTGACTATACACATAAATGCAGCTAAACATGCCACAGTGGCTATACTAAAAATGCAGCTAGATGTAACACAGTGGTTATACTTAAATGCACTAAATATGACACAATGATGTACATAAATATGCAACTATGGCACATAGGCCATGCTCAAGATGCAGCTAAAATATGTTGTACTAAAAATTCAGCTAATTATAAGACAGTGGCTATACTAAAAAAGAATGCAGCTAAATATAAAACAGCAACTGTTCTCAAAATGTAGCTAAATATAGCACAGTGGCTATACTCAAAAGTACAGCTAATTGTAACACTGTGGCTATACTCAAGAATACAGTTAAATATAGCTCATTTGCTATACTCAAAAATGCAGCTAGATGTAACATAGTGGCTATACTCAAGGCGGATAAATATGGCACAGTGGAATTACTCAAAAATGAAGCTAAGTATGACACAGTAGCTATACTCAAAGAGCAGCTGACTCCAACACAGTTGCTATATTCAAATGCAGCAACATTTTGACTCAGTGGCTTTGTTTAAAATACAGCTAAATGTAACATAATGGCTATACTCAAAGGGCAGCAGACTTTAACCTAGTGGCAAATAAAAAAAATGAAAAAAAAAACGCTGCCCAAATTCAACACAGTGGTTACATTTAAAAAGATACTGAATTTAACCAAGAGGCTAACTTAAAAGTGTAGCTAAATTCAACATGGAAGTTAAACTAAAAAAAACGCTAACATTAACACAGTGGCTATTAAAAGAAGCAGCTAAAAGTGAGCACGGGACAAAATAGAGCACTGCACAAGTGAAAGCCATGCTGAAACTGTCGATCGTGTGGATGTAAGACAGTGTCATGAAATCACAAATACAGATACAGCACTGGCTACGCAACCAAACAGCCATAATCTCTTACCTGGAAGCTGCTGCAGACAGCCATACACTTACACATACATCAGTGACAGCTCAGGCTACGCTGCTCCACTGAGAGGGTGAGTACAAAAATCCAATCTGCTCTTCTGTGACAATTTTTCAATTTCCCAAAGGGAATCATTCATAGCCAAGGACATTTCTTGCTATATTGTTTGATTATTAATAACCTGCAGGCAGAATATATTCAACCCAATATTGGTTGGTTTGCATTAAACCTTTCAATGTGAGACATCCAAGACCTGCTTCTTATAGATCAGGAGCTATTTCCTGGATCTTGCTAGGTTGGGCCAGGCTTTCACTTTCCATCTGTGGGTTGCGAGATGGCATCAGAGTTTGGAATACTTCCAGGAATTTCATTGTTGCTAGAATCGTGGGAATGTGATCTCCGAGACAGAGGGAATCCCACAATTGTACAGTATTTAGGGATGAGGATTCCTTGACAGATTTGCAGAGGTGCTCAGGTCAGCTCTCGCAGAGAGGTTTGCATTCTGTTATCAGATGAAATAGTGATTCTATGGTGGTCCCATCATTACAGAACCTGCACCACGTTGTGTGTTTCTTGAGTTGTTTCCTGTATTGCAGGACTTCCGCTGTGGGCAGGATGTTAAGACGGAAGCGTACACATTGATTTCTGTAGTGGCAGGAAGGACATTTCAGCAGATAGGATGGGAATGTGTTAATAGGTCTCCTTTCCAGGTTGTGATTCATGGTCAGTTTATATTTAAGTCTTTGTTCCTGGGTTAATATCCTGTCATTTTCTGTTCATTTCTTTTTAACTTCATCAGGATTGGTAGTGGATGATGATGGCACCAGCGATGTACTGTGTTTGCACTTATTGAATATATTAAACCTCCTGCTAGATGACAGGTTCAATTTTAGCCAATATTCACTGGTGGGTGGCTTTCTAGCAAACAAATTGTCTGGCAAGTTGTTAAACACGTTAAAATGTAATGTGTTTCAGGGCACTGTATTTATGTCAGTGAGAATAGTGTATTATTGTGTTAGTTTGAAATAAACTGTAATTTTGTCTGTATGGACTTTATACTGATAACAACTTAATATATGCAATTACAAAATCACAGCATTATTTTGCCTTATTCTGGCAACGGTGGTAATTCTATTTCTGGTGGTAAGTGGTATACACGTATGTGGAGTTGTACATCAGCCTATATCGTTGGGAGGAAACTGAACAAACACTATTTTACATCCAAACGATCAAGAAAGAAAGGTCTCAGGTTCAGGGGGCATTATTCCAACAGCAGAAAACTAAGGAATTAGGATTAACTGAAAGCCCTAAATATGAATTGTACAGAACAAAATAAACGAGGCTTCAATTTAGGATCGTAGTCCTCAGCCCTTTCCTCTGTGCCTTAGACTGTGCATTTCTGATGGGGAATAAAATGTCATTTATAGTCTTTGGGGTTTGAATGCCTTGCACTTCTTTCTTGGACTCTTACTAGCGTGTGACTCTTGCATAGATGTCAGGATGTTGCACCTTACTAGCAGGCAATTCTGGCACAATCCCCCCTGGTGCCGTGGGTTATTGCTTCTACATTTCAGTAAGGAGCTCAAAACCTCTTCAGGAAATGGCTCAACCTATCACCTAGGTCCACACGCCCACCACTCCCTACCCTACATGAGACTGGGTGATCCACTCCTCTCTGTTACCTACCCAGGTTGCTTTTAGAACCCTTGCTGCCAAATTGCCTCGTCCCTTCCTCCCCAGCTGATAGTCCTTGCTCCCTCTTTTCTCTGCTTCCCTCAATGTGGCTTCCCTCCTATGATTGCAAAGTACTCCGCTGCTTCCTGAAGCTAGGTCTGTGCCTAATTAATACCCAAATAATACAAATAATACTACTAACACTAATGATAATAATAATAATAATAATAATAATAATAATAATAATAATAATAATAATTATTATTATTATTATTATTATTATTATTATTATTATTATTATTATTATTATAATTATTATTATTTTCTAGGGGGTGCCAGGCATCAGACTCTTTAACATCCTTTGCAGGGTCACACTGGGCTCGGTGGTTATTAATGTTATTATTACTGTTATTATTATTATTATTAGTGATTCATATACAGACTCCCTCACCTCCTAAGCACTGGACTGATAGGCTAAACCCCTTTCAGGCTATAGGAGATCTCCTAGGGTATTGCTTGCCCACCAAGATAGGAGCCTCCCGAGAGCCTTTGGTCTCAACCTGTCCTTTGTTGCCTTGTCTCTATCTCTGGTCGGTCACCTCCATCTGCTTATTGCTATCTTTGTTCCCCTCTTTGAGTTTCCCCACCTACTCTGCTGTCTGCCTCCCCCTCCCCCTTTCCTCTGCGATGTTCTGGAATGGTCACTTCTTTTCCTACTGCACCCTCTCTCTCTTACTCTGGTCCTCTCCTCCTCTCTTGCAGTGGCCTGTTTTCTCTCTCACTTTCTCTTTCACCTTCTCTGCTACCCTTCTCTTCTCATCCTCCTTAGTGATCCTCCTCGCTTCTTTCAACTCCTCTGCTCCTTTCCTATCTGATGTTCTGTGGTCCTCAACCTCTTGATTGCTCGTTTTTAACTCTATCACCTCCTCTCCAGCTCATTTTTCCTGTTGGGTTCCTCCTCCCCCCTCTCCTCTTCCTCCTTTCTACCCCTTTCTGCCTCACCATTTTTCCAGGTGCTACCCTTCTCCTATCACTATCAGCTTGTGACTCCCATCCACCTTCTTTGTTCCTGCCTCCCTTTTATCCACTCAAGGTGGCAATCGATGGACTGGTCACACGGTACATGTTTGGCATGCAGTTTCTACTTGTGAAAGAGTCCTGTAATTGATACTCGTCCTGTAGCACTACCTACTCATCATATGTTGCTTTTCTCTTTCTTAAATATTACTGTGCAAAAGGTTTGTATTAACTATATGCACGCAATATAAATATATATTTTTTTAAACCATGAACAACATTGGAGGGGTTAATGGGATTTCGGGAGATAGGTTGGAAAGGGGACTGGGGGAATTGTTGTTGGTTAGTTTCAAGTGCAAGGGGGATTTGAGGGTGTTGGGTGGGTATAAATCTTCTGGATGGTAATATTGGTGATACCAGTTTAGAATGGGCATTACTAAGATAAAGATAATTGCATGGAATGTGAGGTGGTTAGGTAATAACAAGACAAAGATGACTGGGGTAAATATTTGAAACGTCGGAAGATACAGGTTGCTTTCTTGCAAGAAACTCACCTGATGAAGGCTGAGTTGGCTGATGTCTAGAAGAAATAGGGTGGTACGATGTACGCATGAGGAGTGCTTATGTAAAGTGTGAAAGCGGTACTGATATGTTAGATAAGAGACTTATGGGTGAGGATAATCGTACGCTAGTGCTGTCGGGCAGCCTGGATGGGAAAGGTATTTGCTTGGTGAACTCTTACACCCCTAACTAGGATATTAATACATATTTTAGGTCAGTGGTGGCACTGGAGGGGGGTCACAGGTTTGGGCTGTACCTGTGGGGTGGGGATTTCAATTGTTTATTGGATCCAATGTGAGATTGCTGGATGACAACAGGGCCTTTTAAACAACAATCCTCTAAAACCTTAAATTACATGATTGCTTAATTGAACCCGGTGGAAATATGGAGGGAAAGTCATGTTGAGAGGGAAGGTTGTTCTTTCTATTCCTACACTCATGGCTGCCACTCCACATTGGACTATATTTTCTTAATTAGGAGCATTGTTGCCTGGTTCTCGGACACAGAATATTAGCAGAGGATAATCTCTGACCATGCCCCACTGGCGACCACTTTAAAATGGACTAAATCGGAGCCGGCTATTTCATTATGGAAATTGAGAGCTAGAGCTGCATCTCTGTCAGACTTGTTGTTTGTGGGGGTCATCTGGAAAGAAATAACAGAATTTGTCAACACAAATTGGGGCTCGATAGAAGATATTGGGCTGATATCAGAGGCATTCAAGGTAACAATGAGTGGAGTGTTTATAGCTAAATTGGTGGGGATCAAAAAATCACTGATTGATTCTTTCAGGGAGATAGAACTAACAATTTTAGGATTGGAACGTGACTTGATGGGAGGGTCTCCAGTGGGGGATCGATTGTCCCAGGAATTCCACAAACACCAAGAGTTGCAAGAAGCACTAAAGTGGTTTGAATACAGACAACACACGATAAACATACATGGGGAAGAAGATAAGGCAGACTGACGGCTGGCAAGTCTGATTCGCCAGGCAGGTCCAAGGTGGGAGATAACACAGATTTACGACAAGACGGAAAGGTTGATATCCACGCTAAAGTTGATTAACAATGTTTTTCAGGAATATTATAAGTTCCTATATTCATCCGAGTGCACTTTTCCCAACAGGCACGCTTCAGATATGCTCAATCTGGCGAGATTACCAAAATTAACAGGGGGGGTTTCGAAAAATGCTGGAGGCACCTATTACAGGGGAGAAAATAGCGTGGGCTCTCAAATCAATGCAAAGTAATAAATCACTGAGGGAGCGATGGTCTCCCGTTTGAGTTTTTTTTAAACCATTGCTGATATTTTGGATCCCAAACTGAAAGCAGTCTTTGGGCCTCATTACGACCCAGGCGGTAAGGGGTTTACGGCAGTGTAAACAGCGCCGACCCTTACCGCCTGAGTACGAGATCCCTTAGCGCCATGGAGCTTTTAACACCTGCTTTTAGCAGGTGTTAAAATCCATGGCGCTAAGGGACCATGGAGTTAATTACGCCACCGTAATTTACGGTGGCGTAATTAACGCCTTCCCCACTCCCATTATGCCCTATGGGGCAAAAATGGGAATGGGGAAGGGTAAATGGGGATTGGGGACTTACCGCCCCGCCGACCTCGGAATGGGGCGGTAAGTCCGCCTACCACCATGGCGTAAACATAGTTTACGCCATGGTGGTAAAGTCACGGCCCAGGCGGTAACTTACCGCCTGGGTCGTAATGAGGCCCTTTGAGTTTACTCATTCTAAGGATTCCCTTTCGGATTCTATGAGGGAAGCTACAATAACTGTGTTGTTGAAAACCCAGAAAGATCCTAGACACTGTGGCTCCTATCGACCCATTTTATTGATTAATGTAAATGCAAAGATCTCGGGCAAGGTGACTGCGATGAGTTTATCAATGTTGGTGTCTGGTCTGGTACAGCCTGACCAATGAGGTTTTATGGGGGGCAGGGAGTGCATCTATGAATTTGAGACAGTTGCATCATGTGTTTGATAAGGTCAGGGGCATGGAGGAATATTTGGTGTTGGTAATTCTAGATGCCATCAAAGCTTTCAAATAGCTGGATTGGCCATGGCTTTTCTTGGTTGGAGAAGTATGGGTTTGACCAACCTTTTTGCAGTGGATCAGGCTGCTATATACTGCCCCAATTCAAGAGTGAAAACGGGGACTTGGGTGTCATCCTAATGGATTTTCGGTAGGGGAAGGAAATAGGAATGCCCAGTGTCACTGATCTTGTTTGAATTGGCGCTAGAGCTGTTGGCAGAATATTCTTGAAATTATATACCTGAGAGGGGCATAATGTTGGAGAATCACAGACATAGCATATCTCTATAAGCTGACAATGTTCTGTTATATATTTGTAACCCATCACATAATGTTCCGATTATACTGGAATTACTGGAGAATTTTAGGATATTGTCGGGTTTTCAAATGAACAAGAACAAGTCTATAATTCTTCCATTGGCAAAATGAGAACAAGGGATAGGGCAGTACTCCCGGATTGGAGCATAACATGGGAATGTGATTCCTTTAATTACTTTGGAATCCAAATGTTCACGAAGTGGACAAAACATTGCTTTTGATACGGGTAGGCCATTGACCAGCATTAGTGATGGGATAGCTTTCTGGAAATCCCTGCCATTGTTGTTGATTGGGAGAGTCGCATTATGTAAAATGGTAATCCTACCTAGACTATTATACTTTTTACTAATATCCCATATATGATAAAGCAGATATTCATTAAGACGTTGGATAATAAAATAGTGCAACTGGGTGGGGGATAAGGTAGATGCAAGGTGGTTCTGGGTACTATGTGGAGACCCTATCAGGAAGGGGGACAGGCAGTTCCTGATTTTGAATCAATTTCTTGGTGGCCCAATTGCAGCATGTGTTTAAATGGGATGTGGCGCCGAAAGAGGAGTTGTACCAATTGATTGGAGGAGTTCCAAAATACAGGCCAAGCATGTCATTGTTGTGGGACCTGATGGGTGACATAGGGAACAAACGCATAGGTAATGTTTTACGTTCAGTTTCGGATGATGGGTTGCTATAGTCCGGATTTACCGTTAGTTTTGACACAACGATTTTAAGCATACTCAGGACTATGAGACTTTTGATCTACAGACTAAGGGATGCAAAATGAGGCAGGGCTTCTTCAAGGACAGGGTCTTACTTTCATTTGAACAATGGTCGAGCAATTATTGAATGCCACTGGGACAGTTATTGTCTTATGCCAGGGTGTTGAGGACACTGGCGGAAATATGGGAAATCATCAGTGAAGAGCCCTACGCAAATACGATACTATAGGCTCTACTTGAAATAGGGGTAGGGAAAGACTTGGTTTTGCGGATCTTTGGCACGTTGTTGAACGAGAGTCCCCCTTGTTGTTAAAAGTAAAGTCCAAATGGGAAAGTGATTTTGGTTGTGTTATTTCGGACCAGAAATGGACAGGGATATGGGAACAGGTGAAGAACGTATCAAAAAACGCACATTTTAATCAATATAACTTTCTGCATAGGGTCTATATAACACCGGCGAAGCTGCATATCATCAATCAACAGTTACCCCACACTTGTAAACAATGCTGTAGGGATTCAGCAGGATTCTGGCACATGGTATGAGAGTGTACGATCATCCAGACATACTGGAGGGAGGTGGTGGACAGAATAAATACTTTACTTCAAGGTTCCTTACTATGCACCCCAAAGACGGGCATATTTGGGAAAATATGTGGGGGTAAAAATGGGAAAACCAGGAGGAACATTGTACGATTTGTATTGCTTTTGGTAAACTGGAGGATTGCAATGTCATGGAAGAGTCACAGGGGACCACATCTCCAACAGTGGATGACAGATATTAAGAGATGGGGACTATCAGAGATATAGATGTTGCGTACTAATGTGGAATTGGAATCGGAGGAGGGTATTGTATTAAATTAGGGGCAATTGTTAAACAGCCTCACTGCCTCTCCTGGCTTGATGCCACTGTGAGGGGAGATGTCTATTGAGCCAGAATGAAGTAGAGTAAAAGGGTCAAAAAGGTTTAGAAGGTAGTTGGATATTGGAGGTCCCCAGTTTTGGGAACGGTTTCGAATCTCAGCTATGCAGTTGCTTAGATGTTAACACACAGTTACAAGAGTGAGGATGAGAACCATACAGCAGCAAACCTGCTGGGACATTAAGATCGAGTATATGGATGACTAAGAAGACATATGGTGTTGAATTTCTTTTTTCCTTCATGTGATGGCTTTATACGCAATTGATTATTGTGACAATGCATCTGAATGTCTACACAAAACTAATACATACATTTCAAACATTATGTAATTCATCAGTCTCTCTGCTGGTTTTGCCTGTGTGCACGTACATTCACACCAGTGCTAAACTCAGAGGTTTTACCAGATGTATGCCTTTGTTTCGTCTGCATTTACTTCGCCATATATTCACTTTGACACTTTTTCCTCTCCATACCATTTTTCTCTGTCTTGAACGTCTCCTCGATTTCACTACATCATTACAGGGGTGACCTCTTTTCTACCTCATATTATTCACACCTGAAACCCCTCTAGCTCAACATTAACCTGAAGCTACCCTTAACCACATCAATTGTCTCCCTCACAATGTGAATATGCATATGCAGATGAAGGAAAGGTATGAAGAAGTAAATGCACGACAAAGTAAACATCTGGAAACGAGATGTAGACGACGAAGAGCAGAAGTAAATAGGGGATCACTGTTTTATCCAATGGATGCTTCCCTGCATACCCCATACTTGCTCAATCGCTGGAGTGCATAGTGATCCCGAAATTGTTCTATTTCCTAGTCCCAACTTTGAGAAACCTGAAGGTTTCCCCTTGAACAGTCCCAGGGGATCTGTCATCCAGGTGGCCAGGACACGACCATCGCTATTGGTTCTAGTTCCTGGGGGTGGACCATTGGGGGATTATCACCTGGATGTGGGGTCCTTAAGGAGCGGAAGTGGGACAGCAGCGGGTGAGACACGGTATCCCCCCTTCTGTTGACACCTTTTCCCCAACCTACCACATAGGATACACAAAAAATCTATCCCCATCCGTTTTCCGACACAAACACTTTGCGTATCACAAAGGACGACGGACTAACACACAAGTCATTTACCTGCTATATCCCAGCACAAGGGTCAAGCAAAGTCAGGCAATCGACCAAAATCACACACACACACCTGACGTCCCTTTCCCTTCCCCACAGGGATAAATGGTGCAGCACGAGAGCACAATATGAGCAAGGCAGACCGCACATCGAGAGAGCTAACTCAGCACAGCAGTACAAGTGGGTGACAAGGAGTGAAGCGACCTTGCCCTTTCCAACCAAGGCCTGTGAAACCTCAGCGGAAGGAAACGTAAGACCGTAAACAATAGCCAGCGTGTGTAGCAGCAGATGTCAATGATACACGCAACCATCTTCCGCTTATAACCAAGCCCAGGATAGATGCTTGTCTCCGTGGTACCAACCATGACTCCAGTCGAAAGAAAAGCTGAGTGGTTCATCACAGCCGGCGAGTTGAGGAAAAGGCTGATAAGAAACCGAACTGTGATGAACGAAAAGTAGCAAATGGCTAATTTAACTCTGAAAGGTATAAAGAATTATTGATACTAAAAGGGGGAAAACCAGCAACAGAGCAGACTGGCACCACGTGGTCGCTCACTCTGGAAATTCTGGCTGATTACCCGATTGTTGAAACTGCCATTACCAGAAGGCCTTGGGAAAGGCGAGAAAGGGCGTCAAAGTGGTCATACAGGGGTCCCATAAAATCCTCTGTACAGTTGAATGTCTTTGACCAACAGAAGATTGTGAAGCTATAGGAAGTGAATTCCACCACGTAAATCTGATGAAAAAGTTGACAAGAGTGAACCAGAAGGAGGAATGGCAAAAAAAAGAAGCGAAATCTAAAGTCCCAATATACAGTGTGTTGACAAGAGTGAACACGGCTGAGGGATATCCATAGTGAACTGTTTAAAAAGACATTAAGATTTGTGAATGTGACAGACAAAATTGCATTGAAAGCCATAGTGAGCCTGACGAAGGGAAGCAAACATTTGAGAAGGGTTTGAGCCCAGAAGAGTGGGAGCCAGGGGTGGAAAAGGCACCACCCAATGTAAGTATGAAAGGAACTTTTGTTTATTAGTTTGAAACCCATCAGCTCCTCGGAGGCAGGAGACTTTTGTAGAAAGAGACGTAACCACCAAAGGCCCTGATTGCTGAGAGCGGAACTGTTGGCTCATGCTGGAAAAGCTCGAGCGTGTGCTGTGCTCCAGAATCCTAGCTTATCTTTATGCTTAAAACATGGGGAAGGGAGACCCCAACTACCACATCCTGACTCATTATTTGTGAACACTTCCTTCTTTCTTATGAACATTATCCCACACTTCTTTGATATTTCACGTAAGGATTGGCAATAGGTTTGTCTTACTATAGGCCATTTTTATTTGACAAAACGCCACTAGGACTGCCTTATTATTGTTGGATGGTCGAAGCTTGCTCTCATCTTAGATTTAGGTTTAGATTAGGTGTTTTTCCAACCTACCTTTACAGTTTCCATCACCACCAAGGAATAAATAGGATTTGATATCTGCAGTAGTAGGGAAACTATTATTCCTCCTGGGAAAAGAGGAATGATTCCTACGGACTTGGTCCTGATACCCCCTCTAAGGTGTTAAATATGATAGGCCCCAAAATCTAGCCTATCATGGAAGTTAAGGATAGAAGTCTTAGCAGGTGTTATTGATCCCAACTTCCGGGAAGATGTGAAGTTCTCTTACAGAATCATGATCCCTTTTGTGATACACTGAGGATATCAAATTTCCCAGTGAATTTTAGAAAGAGCATTATTTCCTCAGTTTAAAGAAAGTGAACCAGATAAAACAGACAGAGGCAACTTAGGCTTTGGGGAAGCTGATACATCTCGGAATATCTAAGAGAAACAAGAAGAAGAACCCAACATCTATCCTGACCTAGCCTTCGCCAAGCAAAATGATCCAGCTCTCGCTGAAGCATTTCCAGAAGGAACAGGCTTAGGAAAGGGAATTTCCTTTTTCTTCTTAAAACAAGGATTTCTTTATAGAAGAGAAACGTTCATGGAAGGTCTAGTAAAAACACAATTGGTAATACCCAAAATAGCCACCGAAAGGTTGTACTGGAGATTGCGCATTCCCACCTTATCAGGGGCATTTAGGACAATCTAAAACACAGGCACATATTAGAGGGATGTTTTATTGGCCAGGTATCCATGCTGATTTAAAAACATTCATCCAAACATGCGAAATCTGTCAAAAAAACAGCCCACACATCCCATTGCCTGCCCCTCTGACCCCATTACCAATCAAAGAAATCCCCTTTTCAAGAATTGGAATGGACATAATTGGTCATATGGAGACATCCCGATTAGGCAATAAATATGTCCTTGTGATTGTGGATTACGCAACCAGATATCCCCAGGCCTTTCCGATGCAAAATAACACCACACAGCAGATCCTCAAACATTTTTTACTGTATTTCTCCAGAGTCGGTTTTCCCAGGAAAATACTAACAGTCTAAGGTTCAAACTTTACGAGTAAGGTTATGGCCGAAGTCAAAGAGCTACGCCACATTTTCACCGTATGAACTTCTGTGTACCATCCCCAAACCATTGGCTTGGTATGAAGATTCAAAAAGATCCTGAAACTGATTTTAGGAAAATTAGTAGACAAGGATTGAATGACCCCAGGGGCCCTATTTGCAGGGAGGAAACCCCCCAAGCTTCCACTGGGTTCTCCCCCTTCAAACTGCTCTATGGTAGAGAGCCCAGATATGTCATAGGAAGAACAAGAGGAGGCTCCCATTCCCATCTCGCAGACTGCCACCAGAATGCGAGAACATTTGAAATTGGTCCAACACTTGGTTTGTACCCCTATGAAAAAGGCCCAGAGCCAACAAAAATCCACTTATGACAATAAAGTGAGTTTAAGATCATTCTCCTTAGGACAAAAAGTACTGGTCCTCTTACCCACATCAGAAAACAAACTTGTCTCCAAGTGGCACAGACCCTATGAAATCGTAGAGCGGACAGAAAACAGAAACGCCATTTATATCACGTAAATCTCTTGAAAGAGTGGAAAAAGAACCCATCAGCCACCCATCCCAAAGCTACCCTGCCTGGTTCCATGAAGAAAAAGATAACTTTGAATGAATCCCTCCCGAGCTATTGATCCAACAAAAAGATTTAAGAGACGTGGTAAACTCATTTCATGATGTATCCTCAGAAAAACCAGCAAGAGTAAAAGGCACATACCACTATATTAGAACATCTAAAGGTAAAGTGGTTCATTTAAAACCGCATTGACTCCCAGAAGCCTGTAAGCAGATATTGATTGAGGAAGTCAACAAAATGTTGAGAGCCAATATTATTGGACCATCTTCAAGTCCATGGTCCTCTCCTATCGTGTTGGTCACTAAACCTGACCATTTTTGTCGATTCTGCATAGACTTCCTCCAAGTTAATGCAATCTCGGACTTCGATGCATCTCACATGCCTCGCATCGATGACCTAATTAATAAGCTCGGAGGAGCCACCTTTCTATCTACCCTAGATTTAACCAAAGGGTACTGGCAAGTCCATGTATACGTGCCAGACACTAGAATAAACGTGTTTTCAATGCCTCTAGGACTATTTCAATTTAAAGTCCTGCATTTTAGCTTACACAGTGCACCAGCCACTTTCCAATGGCTCATGGATCACGTTTTACACCCCTACTCTGATTTCTGTGGAGTTGCATGGACGATATCGTCATTTATAGTAAGACCTGGGAGGATCATCTCTTCCATCTTTATACCATCATGAAAGTTCTCAGAAAAGCTGGCCTAACTGCAAACCCAGCTAAGTGCTGATTGGCCCAATCAGCCATAAAATACCTAGGTTTCTTCGTAGGGAATGGGAATGTACAACCCCAACATGAGAAGGTGAAAGCTGTATTAGATACACCAACTCCCAAGACCAAAAGAGATTGTAGAGCTTTTATCCGGGTAATAGGATATTACCATAGGTTTATCCACAACGTTTTGGATAAAACAGCCTTACTAACAGATAAACTTAAGAATGCTGAATCCCAGAAACTATATTGGAATGATGAGGATGAGATATGCTACAACACCCTGAAACAAACTCTGTGCCAGAATCCGATCCTAAAGGTAGCTGACTTTCCTAAAGAATTCATCTTGCAACAGATGCCTCTCTTACAGGATTAGGAAAAGTCTTATCCCAGGTTTGCAATGGATTGGAACACCCCATATTGTTCACCAGTCACAAACTGTTTCCACAGGAAAAAAAATATTCTATGTTAGAGCTCGAAGCCCTGGCCATCAAATGGGCCATAATCCATTTTAGGTACTACCTCTTAGGACGTAAATTCACACTCGTCACAGATCACTCACCCCTAATATGGATTAGCAACACAAAGGGCCTCATTACAACCCTGGCGTTGGACCATGGTGCGATTAGCACCATGGTCCATGCCGGATTCCGCCATGGTGGATGGCGGATTTACCGCCCCATTCCAAGGTTGGCAGGGCGGTAAATCCCCATTCACCATGGCCCCTTCCCCAATCCCATTTTTGGCCTATAGGGCTTAATGGGAATGGGGAAGGCGCTAATTACGGCACCATAAATTACGGTGCCGTAATTAGCACCAAGGTCCCTTAGCGGGTTGGACTTTAACGCCTGCAAAGAGCAGGCGTTAAAATAGGAATTGGGCGTTAAGGGTTTAATGGCGCTGCAGCCTTTTACGGCGCCGTTAAACCCTTAACGCCAGGGTCGTAATGAGGCCCAAAGACTCCAACCCTCAGATCATGCAATGGTTTCTAGACCTACAACCCTATTGTTTCACTGTGGAACACAGAAAAGGAAAAGATCAGGGAAATGTAGATTTTCTTTAGCGGTTCCCCTGTGAAACAAATGTGGCCTCATCGCATGGAGGAAGGGTATGTGAGAAATCTGAAGGTGTCGCCCTGACTAATCCCCAGGGTTAGTTTTCAGGCTAGCGTTAGGGTCAGGATTGGGGCTAGGGTTAGATTAAGGGTTAGATTACGGTTAGGGTTAGGGTTAGGGGTTAGGATTGGGGCTAGGGTTATATTAAGGGTTAGATTAGGGTTAGGGTTAGGGTTAAGGGGGTGGGCGTGGGAGTTAGGGGGTTGGAGGTGCACGGAACCCCCCTCAATATAAAAAAAAACATTAAAATGTTACAAGGAGCTGGCCAGTGGCGAAATTTCATCTAAATGCTATCTTTTACATTTAAAAGTACATATCCATTTGATGGAAAAGTTTTGATGGATATGTACTTTTAATGTAAAACATAGAATTTCGATGCTTTTATTTTCGATGTATCTTTTTCGGTGCATTGTCATTTCAATGCATCTTTTTCGATGCAATGACCATAAACCGTTGTGAACACTTCCTTCTTTCTTGTGAACATTATCCCACACTTCTTTTTTATTTAGCATAAGGATTGGCAATAAGTTTTTCTTATAGGCCCTTTTAATTTGACAAGACGCCACTAGGACTGCCTTATTATTGTTTGATGGCAAATCTTGCTCCCATCTTAGATTTAGGTTTCGATTAGACCTTTTTCCAACCTACCTATACAGTTTTATAAACACCCTTGAACTGTGATCGCGTGTGTCTTTCTTTATTGTTGCCTCCGTGCGTTCCTTACACAACTCTCCGGCTAATTCTGTTCCTAATTTTCTTTTATTGATTAATATGCAATTTTTTTTGGATGAACTATTATGAACTAGTATAGATTTTTTGAGTTAAACCAATGGCCATCCCCTAGTTGTTTCGTTCACTAATGTTGTGTAGTATGGTTGATTTAAAAGACATTGCCAAGAATAGAACAGCTTATACCCAGCAGCTCAAAGCCTATAGGGCAGAAATGTGCCAGGCCAAATACATTTGCTGGATTGGGATCAATCTGTAAACTAATTACTAATGCCAATAACAGTACATTTAAAAAGACGATCTGTGAGATGTGTCTTCTTTTTATTTCATGTGAAGCATTTGATTGTGTTTTTATTTCTGTGGGTCTCGGCAGAAATGGTTTTATATTTGCATTTTTGCCTTGAGGTAGCCATAGATTTCAAGATGTGCAGTGTTTTTCAATTGCATTGAATACTGGCAAACCAACCCATATCTCTACTTTAGAACCTTAGCTCCCATGGAGCATATTATATGGAGAATCTATTGCTGCTGTTTGCTTTTATATCCCCATAACAAATAATGCCTATTTATTATGTCTGCTCTGAAACAAGTTGTTACTGCTGTAGACTTGCAGTGCAAGCAGGAATGTCGTCCAAAAATGCATAATTGGCGGCAATGGAGAAGGTTTCACGTTGTGTTGCGGTCAATTAAGAAAGGTTAGACCAGCAGTAGTTGCTGATTGCGTTCTAAATGCTTGCAAATCGCCCGGCAAACATACCTTTATTTGGATGCTTTTGAAAGATGATGTTGGTTTCCCTTACAAGAAGCTTACCAATTACAGTGATAAGCCAACAGCGGCTTACTTTATCAATGCAATCAATTCCAGGAGTTCTGATACAATTATGCACCATCGAGGCATTTGCATCTGTAAGCAATTGCATCAGGACAGGTGCATATGTCCATTTACACAGGTTTTTCTCATTTTCAGAGAACAGGGAAAACAGATTTAAGAAAGAATAAGGGGTCATAGAACAAATTTAAAGGGACAGGTACGCGAGGGGCGTTTGCTTCACAAAAACAATGAAAATGCAGTTGAAAATGCACTGCTGCCAATGAATAAAGATGTAAATGCACACATGTAAAGACATGAAGCGGCACACTGTTACCAAGCACGTGACATCGGAGCTGCTGATGTGTGCTTTGTTGCATGTCCAGGGCGTCTAGGGCACAAGATCAGAATGGGCAGCGAGACCAATAGAGCATTTTACCAGTACACGTGGCACAATGCACCAGTCTGCTTGTGCTCTCCTTTGAGCGTTGCTCTTCAGTGCACTCAGAGACCATTATACGTGAACAATTCCATTTGTTAATCACAAAACAACCACGTGTCATTTTCTATGTTTAAAGATCAAACGACCTTTACCTAAACGTTGCGCTTCTTGCACAGTGCTTACTTCAACACGTGCATTGAAGCTTTTCATTGTTTTGCTTCTCGTTTGAAATGTAGACACACATGAATGGTATACATGTAGCTAGCAGTATCAGTTGGAAAGTAGTACACGCAGGCTACCAAGTTATATGTGGTGGATGCTTACGTCAATGCATACGTGTAAGTGTATACTTAATGAATAATTCAAATTAGACCTGGGTAACATCTGATAGAAGATAAGAAGATGATGCTCATAAAATGATATTGGTTAATCGTTCAAACTAGTGAACACTAGTGGAGGTCCTTGTTGTTAGAGTAGTGACTTCCGTATTTTCTATGAAGACAGTTATTTCTGCAATTGTGATAAAATTAAGATATTGAACTGTTATGTTATGTTGTTTTTTTAATTTATTTTGTATAGGTCAATGAATATGCACCTATACACGTATGTATCTCAAGGCGCAACAAGGCAGAGAGGGGGTGAGGGTGCAACGATCCTACTAGGCCTTGTACATTCAGATTGTGCAAGTGCAGGTTATTTATAACGCTCTTCGTTTCAAGCGCGGATCGGGGTTCGAACCTGTGTTGCTCAGCGTGGTCTTGCTACCAAGACCTGCACATTTCCGCAGAGCATGAGTATAGTGCCTAATACCATTAGTATGGCCTCAAAGCAATGTGGGGTGAACACCCTTCGAGACCAAAGTCAGGTCGGGAAAGTAGGCAAGCCAAGGAGACTGATCATTTGCCCAGTTGGACTAAGCTACATTTTCATGACAGAGGTGATGTGCGTTATGAACTCATTGAACTATTACAGCTGGATGTGGGTGGGTGGCCAAGCCCTGGGAGGGATATGGCTATGTTCCATTGAGATGGAGTGCTATACGTAGCAGAGAATCAGGCTATCTAGTTGCAATGAAGGTATGCCGATTGTAACATACAGATTGACTGGAATCCTTTTTGTGCGGATTAGGTACTGTCCTGTCACCTGAAGTGACTCATTAGGGTCACCACCTGCTTGTCTGGAGGTGATAGTACACCTGGGAAGTGGATTATGTCAGCCAAGATGCAGAGGGGAAGAGCTAGGTCTTGAGTGCTTTCAGGAAAGCGAAGTTGATCCTCTAGGCGGCGGATGCTAAATGGAATCGAGTACAAGATGGTGGGAGCTTGGACAGAGAAAGAAGATCCTCCAATTCTGTTTTATTTTGTGACTGGGATGGCAAGGAGGAGAGCTGTGCCTGATCTAAGGTTTCTGTTGGGCCTGTAGGGTGTGAGCTTGAGTTGTAGATATTCTGGTTCTGTGTTGCACAGAGCATGTTGGGTGATGCACATTGCCTTGAAGATGGATCATCGCCCCCGATCAGCAGCCAGTGATAAATCTTGGGTGTCCATATGTTCATCAACCCCCCCCAAGGTGCCCGCTGTTTTAATGTGTTCATCCACACTCCAGGTCATGTAATTGCATTGTCCATTTGGGGAACACTAGACCCAACATCCCACGTAATTCTTATGATCCTTTGAATTCCATGATTGTGTTCCTTCAGGAGCCACAATACTTGCTTTTATGTAATCTTTGATTGCATCATCGGTCAGCACCATGTCTTCTAGCTCATCCTTTGCGTCAATCATAATCTTCATTCCCACTCCTTTCTTTTCTGTTTTCTTACATTGTCCAATTATTAAACTTATCATACAGAATCCAAATATTATTATCACCAATATTGCTCCAAGTAATTCGAATAAGTTTGACATCAAATTTCGGAATCCATGAAAACAGGAGTACGAACTAACTGTCATCTTCAATGGCATCTGTCTCATCCACCATTTTTATGTGTAGATCTGTCAACATTGATATGGCCTTCATCAAGGTCTCGTTCTCACTGTCATTAGATGGTTTGAAAGTGCAACATGATGGCCCGATCTTGGAGCAAACACCTCATTCCATTCCTGTAATCATGTTGAGGACATATCTATTCTGGAGGGTCATCAGCCGTATGGCTGTCAACTCTTCTTTTATGACGTTAAATCCTTTTATAGTGGCATTGTTTGTCTGTAGCAGCTCCCACCTGGTGCTCTGCAGCATTTGGCATTCACTGCTGTTTGAATTCCAGGCATGAACATGGATGTGAACATCATGGCAGATCTACTGAACAATTTCTGCTCGTCTGGAATGTTTTCATAAGCCGTTAATGATTTTTGTGAGAAATAATTTGATCTCTTAATTTGCCGGAGTTCCAGTGACCTCCTTTTTCTCAGGTGGTCGTCCACTTTTTAAAATTGTTCAATCTTCAGGTCACTTTGTGGAATCACCAATGCTGGAACATGGATACATACCAAGAAACACACTCCACTCCAATTCCTGGGCAGTTTCTTACAGGCTCTTGATACGCAGGCCCAATATTAATCTATTAAGACAGCGTCCCTCTCCTCATTCCTGGAACGTCAATTGTATTCTTGCACCCTTAGTTACCTTCTGTGCTCCTTGCACTCCTTCCTTCTTCAGCAGATGAGCTGCACAAGACATCATTCCATCTTCCCATCCATTGTACTCACTCGTCCATAGATCAGCAGTTCTGATTGTTTCCAGCATCCAGGTATTCCAGTCTTCGCTGTCATGTCAGAACAGTTCATTATTTTAATTTCTTTAACCATCACCTTGTCTTGTCCTGCAGCAGGATACATGAGCATCTTATCTGTCCATCCAGGCTCTTTGTCCATTTGTGATGTCTTGATATAATCATCCTGGTATGGAAATGACTGTCTTGATCTCCATCGCAAGGTTGCCTAATTCTCTTGAAACTGTCCTCTAGTAGTACATGCTGCAAGATGATTGAGGCACTTTGAATAATGTGCTGGCATCTCTTTTAAATTAAGGTTTTTACTGTATTCATGGCATAGGCGATGAGAGAGCCGACATAGCAAATCTCATCAGATGCTCTCTCCCCCACTTTTTTCATGTGTTGGTGCCACATATTAGTCCCCAGGTGAGCTGCATTATCAAGATAGGCATGTATCCCTTGGTTATCTTCTTCCGCATCCTTCTTATGTCACCTGATATGCTCATAGAGGTCAAAGAAATTGTCATCATTGTACTTATTCTAGGAAAAATCATAGGAGTTCTTTATCAATGGGACGATTAGGAAAATAAAGACTTTGACATGTAAGGTACAGAAAGATAAAGAAAATACATAGATACATAGGTATATATATATATATATATATATATATATATATATATATATATATATATATATATATATATATATAATATATATATATATATGGGATGGCACTCCGAACAGTGAAATACTCGCCAGAGTAAAGCTTCGTCCTTGATTAAAAGACAATGAGTTTTTCCTTTTGAAATCCAGTTTTATTGCGGCATCAGCCAAAATAGAAAAAAAGACACGGTACAACGCGTTTCACAGCCTGCTTGCTGCTTGTTCACGTACAAGTGAGTGCTCAAAGACATTGGGCCTCATTACACGGAAGGCGGTAATGGTTAACGGCCACCGTTAATGCCTTACTACGAGGTCCCTTAGCGGGTTGGTGCTTTAACACCTGCTTTTTGCAGGCGTTAAAAACCAACCCGCTAAGGGACCTCGGAGCTAATTACGGCACCGCAGAATTGCCCTTATGGGGCAGAAATGGGAATGGGGAAGGGCAATGGCGGAAGGGGGATTTGCCGCCCATCCAACCTTCCGTATAATGAGGCCCATTTTGTATATATTCCCACTGATTCCCAACTCTATGGTTCAACAAACTGTGGTGGTCCCTTTTCAGTTTTTGTTACTGCCTGTACTTAGTACCTTGCGGTTAGTAAACATGGTTGCCATTTTGTAACGGCTATTGCCAATACTTTTTTATATACTAAACTGCTAATATACCATAGCCAGGACAGATGAAAACATGATGTCACTCCTAAATGCCTCTGCTAAATTAGCAGTAGTTTTATTGCAATTGAGTGGCATATCGTCCTTAGTGGACAAGACAATTATCTAAACTATTTGCAATAAAGTGCATAGTGCTGATAGATTATAAATGGGTCACAAAGTGCATAAGGTTATTAGCAAGTCGATCAGTGCATAGTGCTTAGTTACGCATGGCCATTTTCAAGAACAGTTTTTTATATATATGAAAAAAAGAGAAGAAATCTAGCTCAGAATAAATTCGTAAAGTGCTTAATGCAAATGTAATCTCACTAATAATAGATCAACAAAGTGCATAGTGCAGGTATTATCTATAATCAAAAATAACATCTGTATAAAAATAAATCAGAGCTAAACTTTAAATGTCAGAATAAAGGTAGTAAAATTAGCTCCTGCTTAAAACCATTCTTATAAACTTTATACTGGGACCACCACAGAACCAAATTTTTAAATAAATAAAACCACATATGTGTAAAAACACCATTAATAGAACATTCAGTATAACCACAGACAGGCACTATTCAAAAAATGTTAAAACATCTATTATAAGATATAAAAGATGAAGTAAAATAAAACCCTCATACAAGCAAACTTAATTCTCAGCTGTGCTTATAGATACGCAGGATATCAGATAACATTTTTACTGAAGTCCATACATATTAATGGCCCAAATTATTTACACAGGACAATGGGTATGATGCAAGTGATAGTAGTTCTAAATAGGCCAGGTTCTCAGGTTCCTAAGTATGTATGCAATTCTTCGTCAAGATTATGACCTTTAGGTTTTTTAGATTCAATATCTAAGTTGAATCTAGTCTCCATTTGCCGTAGTGCTAGTTCTCTGTTTCCCCCACGGGGATTTGCTCGGACATGGTGCAAGCCAAAAAATCTTAAGCTGTCCAATTTACTCTCGTGTGTATCTTTAAAGTGGACTGCCATAGGATAGGAGGGGTCACAGTTTTTTATTGCTCTCATATGTTGCAAGATTTGAAGTTTTAATTTACCGATGGTACTGCCAATATACCAGCGGTTGCAAGAGCATAGGAGAGCACAGACCACAAATTCAGTGTTGCATGTAATATGGCTGCCCAATTCCACAAAATTCCATAAGATGTTTGGTAATAGGATGTGTGTAATTTGTTTTATTTTGGGCAAATTTACATGCCTTGCATTTCGAGCATTTAAAAAAACCATTGATGTTTTTATGCAGCCACGTGGGGGTATTTTGACTTTCATTAGCAGGCCACAGAAAACTGCTCACCAGTGAGTCTTTGATGGATGCAGATTTTCTAAAGGTTATATTGGCCCTCATTAGGACCCTGGCGGTAAGGGGTTTACGCTAGCGTTAGCTGCGCCGACCCCTTACCGCCAATTCCGAGTTCCCAGAGCGCCATGGTCATTTTTCCGCCCGCTTTTTGCGGGCGTAAAAATCCATGGCGCTATGGGACCTTGGTGTTAATTACGCCACCGTAATTTACGGTGGCGTAATTAACTCCTTCCCCACTCCCATTATACCCTATGGGGCCGAAATGGGAATGGGGAAGGGTAAATGGGTCAATGGGGACTTACCGCCCCGCCGACCTCGGAATGGGGCGGTAAGTCCACCATCCGCCATGGCGTAAACGGACTTTACGCCATGGCGGAAAAGTCCGTCGATGGCGGAAAAAATCCGCCAGGGTCGTAATGAGGGCCATTGACTTTTTCTTTTAGGATTGGTGCTAGGGCTTCATCAGATTGTAAAACATGCCAATGTCGATGTAATATTTTTCTTATAACATCGGCATGTGTCCCAAATGTCAAAATAAGTCTTATTGCATCATCTTGTTCTTCATCTGGTGTTGATTTATTCGTTAAAAGTAGAGTTTTACGATTTAGGTTGCGGGCTTTGATATAGGCTCTCTCTAGGACTGCTTTGGGATATATTTGTCTTGGGAAATTCGCTGCTGTTTTTTTACATTCTATATCAAAGCTTTCAACAGTGCTGCAATTTTGTCTTATTCTCACAAATTCACCATATGGAATACTCCACTTCAAAGATGTAGGATGGTTACTTGTGGCAAATAATGGCATATTCGAACTTGTGGGCTTGCGATATAGTTCGGTTATAATTTCTTGTTGATTGGTCTTGACTAAGACATCCAAGAAAATTATTTCTTGCCGACTGTGGGTTTCAGTGAATTGTGAGTTTAAATTATTGACATTAAGTATGCTTACAAATTCAAGCCAGTCCTTTTCTTCACCTTTCCAAAGGATAAAAAGATCATCAATAAACCTGAGCCATAAAATCACTTTATCGGTAAAATGGTGGTTGCATTCTGTCCAAACATAAAACTTCTCCCACCATCCCATTGTCAGGTTGGAGTAAGATGGAGCGAAACATGTGCCCATAGCTGTCCCTCTCAGCTGGTTGTAGTATTTGTTGTCAAAAAGGAACACATTATATATATATATATATCAGGCATAGAAGTCTGGAAAAACATTTGGTGTGCCATCAGAATATTTGTTTAACTCGTGCTCTCTGTATAATTACGTTATCCTCTTCACAAATCATTTTTAATATAGGTGTTCAATTTTGCATTCGTAGTTGGATAATCAGCTCAATTATCGCAATTAAGAGTCTCCTTATCACTGGACAATTTTCAGGGTGAAGTAGAAAGGTATGAATATTAAATAGCAACTACAAGCCGATGTGTGTCACTGTCAACGGGCATCATATATTTATCATTGAAACAGATATTCTCCTAAAAATGAATCTGGGTATTGATCTCTCTTCCAATTTCTATTCAGAAACTGATATTTAGGCATAGTACTGATGCACTTTTTACTCCTTCAAAGAATTTCTAGAAAGTACGTTTTCAGCCTCTGGAATTCTCTGCAAGTCCATGCTAAAATGGTTAAAGACTATCCCCTGAATTCCAGTCCAAAAGAAATATGTGCTCTCCGAATGCTATTTTATCGTCCTTCTTCTTAGTCATGGATCGAGTCTGCAGACATGGACATTCTTCTTCCTGCCTTGCTTCTTGGTAAGCGAGCATTGGTGGGAGGGTCTTGCCTTTACAGATTTTTCTTCCCGATACCTTAACAGCAGAAGCGGAGACTTCCTCAAAACAAAAGAGACCATTGAACCTAACTTGTGCCATATACCGTTGAAATTCTTAATAAGGATCTGGTCACCAACATATCACTTTGGCGGTGGCAATTGTTCATTTGGATTGGTTACTGGAATGTCCTCTTCCATGTTCCTTGACCCCTCCCTCCGATGCTTGACTTGATCTGCAATGAAAGAAACACTGGTAGTCATACATGTCAAATAATCATGCATTTCATCACCTAAAGTCTTTGCTATACTCTGGGCATCACTTCTGACTGTAGATGGAGGTGTAAGAGATGTCCTAATGCGACACCCTGTCAGTAACTTGGGAATGCAATGGTGGTCAGAACCTGGTTGATTTTGAAGGGCATATAAGGCTAGGGGTAGGCAATATAGCCATCCCTTCTTCAGAGTTAATTTGATCTTGGCTATCCTCTCTTTGAGGAGACCGTTGAGCCTCTCACATACTCCATTTGCTTGTGAATGATAATCAGAAGAAAAAGTATGCTTTATGCTCAATAGAAGCCCTATTTGTTCAAATAGCACATTGACAAAATGTGGCCCATTATCGGACCTTAGTACTTAACACACACCCCATCTTGGAAATACTTTGCACACTGAATACTTTGCTGTGAAAGTGCCACCGGAATGTGTACAAGGACCACCTTCGATCCACCTACAGAAGGGACACACCACCATTAATAGATACCTGTATCCATTACATGTCTGCAGCATATTAATGTAATCGATATGCAAATGTTGAAATGGACCATTCGGTCGAGGTATTACTCCTCTGATTGTTCTCAGTGTATGCCCAGCAGTAAACTTCTGACGCACGATGCAATTCACCATGAACTGTGCAACATGTTCCAATAAATTGGGAATTAACCAGTCTTACGTAATTGTGGCAGCAAGACTTTCTCTGTTTATATGCATGGGGTAATTCAACTGCTCAAGTGTGACATTCAACAATGCTGCCGACATCACTGCCCTTCCAGTGCTTTCCTGTCTCCATAATGCTTCTGTGATAATGCCTACATTTCCATAGCTCATGCTCTTCTTGTGGGGCTCTACCCTGGATCTCTATTCATTACATAATTGACAGCATATTAAACCCCTCTCGGACTACCATGCTTCTATTCAAAATGTCTTTAGTATCTTTAGAATCAAAACACAAAATTTCTGGAGAATATGCAAATCTTTTGGCTTCTACATCTGCGGCTTGGTTTCCGTGAGAGATAAAGTGTGTTTGTTTAGTATGTGCGGTGCATTTTACGACTACTATGGCTACTGGGAGTTGTAGTGCCTTAATGAGCCTGTCCAATAAAGATGCATGTTGCACTGGATTTCTGTCTGCGTGGAGATAACCGCATCTTTTCCAAAATGACAGCCCTTCATGTACGGTTGACCTCAAATAGGCTGAGTCACTATACACCATAACTTCCTGCCATTCGTGTTTCAAGAGCGCAACAATAAGCGCTACCAATTCTGCCTCTTGTGCTGAAGAATTAGATGGTAGTGTAGAGGAGGAGCCAAAAGCCTCTACCGGAAGTCCCGCCCCTAATTTGCCTATATGTTGGGAACCAGAAATAGTGACAAGCAAGACATCTGTAATGATGCCAAAAACACAAGCATCCTTTGAAGCAAAGTATCCTTTGAGAAAACCGCTTTTTAGGTAGCCACAAAGAGCTGGCAGGCTCTTAGGGAAGATGCCTGAAGAGCGAGAGAAGATGGATGAAAGAACAGACTGGTGATGTCAAATAACGTAAAGTGACACACCAAGAAGAAATAACAGAAGAGAAAGTAAAGAGAGCATATAGAATCCGGTGACAAAGTAAGAATCGAGCAAGCGTTTACATCCAAAATGAAGATTGGACCTGTGAAGTGCAAGGAAGAAAATTCAAACCATTTTATCATTGTACAGATCCTGGAAACACCAGTAGACTAAGTAATTATAAAGGCTGGCTATATGTAGTGAATAGATTGCGGCAATGCGCCAAGGTATTACACGGCCACAGTAGTGGCCATGTAGTTATGGTTAAGTTGCTATTCCCATAGGAAGAGCACTTTTTGGGCGGCTTATAACTTCGCTCCCTCACGAATCCTCACCAACCTTTGCAAACAAAGTATATGGCCCACTCTGAATTTTTCTGCAAAGTCTGGTGAGGTTTGGTCCAGGGGGGCCAAAGTTATAGGGGGGTCCCAAAATTTATTTTTTTCCCATAGACATAATGGAAAAAACTTTGCTTGCGCATACAGCCCAAACCGCTGGACGGATTTTCATCAAATTTGCGGCAGGAGCTGCGGCTTGCTCCTGAAAGCACGCTTTTGTTAATTTGGTGTAAATCCATCCAGTAGTTTCTTTTTTAAATGATCAAAACATAAAGCAAAAGTATTAGTGATATCTATGTCCGCTCCGCGGACACACTTCCATGTTCGATCCACCGACAGGACACCGATTGGCTAATTGACTTGCGTCATGTCCACAGACACCCAACGTGTTCACTGATTGGTTGGCGTGAAGTGTGGGGTGCGTCAGATTTTTGGAAATGCCCGTCATCTTGGAAACGTGGACATCGGCCAGTGTCCGCGGACATCGCGGTAAAAAACACAACAGTGCACTTGTCAAACTTATCAAATAATCTCTGGGGACATGAGGGGTGATGAGGATGGGATGGGATATGGCTGCAAGAAGCAAAAAAAACAGGTGTTTTTTGCCGCAAAAGTCCGCAAACAGTCCTGTGAAAGTTCGCAAACACCTTAGCATTACAGGGTTGGTGAAATGCAGTTCTTGGACGGCTTATAACTTTGGCGCCACTTAATGGAGCTGCATGGAATTTTGCATGTATATTCCTGGGCTGATTCCGAGTAGCTATGCAAGGTTCGGTGGGATTCTGTCATGAGGGGGCAAAATTAGAGGGGGGCTCCAAAAAAATGTAAGGGCTCACAAATTAGGTGCCATTTGAGGAATCTACACTTCATTTGGCAAACGGATAATAAATCAAAATATACATGTTTTTGCCAAGTTTGGTGGGATTATGTCGAGAGGGAGCAAAATTAGAGTGGGGGTGCCAAAATATTGTAAAGGCGTATAAATGTGCTGCCATTTGTCAAATCTACACAAAGGTTTGCAAAAAGATTATAGATATAGATTTAGATGTTTTCATGAAGTCTGAATGGATTTTGTCAGGTGGGGGCTAGGTTATATGACGATTGTATGTGCATACATTTGACACTTTTGAAAAAATAAAACATGGGTGGATTTCCAGCAAACTTGCGTAAGGAGCATTGGCAAGGACCTACAAGCATGGTTTTGCAAATGTGCCAGTGTTTTATTATTTGACAAGTGTCATAATGTAGCTACAAAAAATAGCGTTATACCTTTAGTGACTGAGTGGTAGCCTGTGGCCATGGGCAGTGGCCAGATTGTCTGGGTTATGGAATAAGGTCATGATCCGGACAATCTGGCTACTGGCCATGACCTTAAGGGACAAAACATAGGATTAAAATGGCCATCTCCACCTGGGACTGGCTTTGTGGTAATGTTATTCGAAATTGGGATAGATTTGAAAGGGAAGAAAAATGTGCTCGTGGTAATATGGTCATAGGGTTCTCTTTTTGCCTTCTGCAGGCTGCTATGGAAAGCGAAGAGGGGCACTGTATGGAACCCTTACCTTACTTTTCCATGGTGGGTTTTTTAGCACCCTGGGTTCTCGCTTTGGGAACCTAGGGTACTAATGGCCTTCATCTCCTCTTTCAGGGGCTGGAATGGTTGGATAATGGTCCAGAGACCTCGTTATCCACCCCTTCTTCGCTTGAGCTGATAACTTGGGCTGCTGGGCCAGTATCCACTGTTCCAGTCCCTGGAACAGAGGATGAACGCCACAATATTCCCATTAGCATAACACAAAATGCAAATGGAAATGCTGGAAAATCTTATTTAGTTTATGTACTTTACTTAGAAATATAAAGTAGATGGACTCCATACATTATTTTATTTTTTTTAGTTCTATTTTTTAACTGTGAAAGGTGGTTCCTAAAGGAACATGTCTTTTGTTGTTTTTGGGTATATTTTATTGGCAGGAGAGCTGAGAACGAAAGATGGGGAGGGAAATGAGGGAAGAGCAACCAAACACTAATATGGAGGGGTAGGTGGACAAGGGAAAATGTTGCGCGTGTGTTATTTCTAAGTTAGGGGGCACTGTTTCTCATGCTCCTTGATTACAGCAGTGGTGGTGGCTTGGGGATAAGGGATGGCGTTAGCTGTTGCCATTTTAAGATAAATAGCAGTTTTGCTAAAAGTATGTACTGTGTACTAGATTGTTATTGGATAATGTGTAGGAATAGGTGTTGGAGCTGTGCAAGGGAAATGTTGAAGTTGGAAGTTCCTAGATCAGTAGAAAATGCAGTTCCGAACTGTCCGCCAAGCAGAGATCTTATAGTGAAGTGTGGACGGGATCTCAAACACTTCATCATGCCACGCGCCAGCGTATGGTCATGTGGCACTGTCCGGAAGGTCCGCTATGAAGTCAGATGTTCGTAGACGTCTCCGGATGCAAAACTATTTGAAATTGTTGCAAGAAGTGTATAGAAGTGTTAAATATTATTCCAGATGGTGGGAAATGGCAGAGTTTTAAGGTGAAACTTTGGAAATTGGACACTAATATTGCTATACTGGGTAAGTATGATATTAGTAAGTTGTAGGAAAATAGCATGCACTGGTAACAACCTATGAAATTCAATGAAAAAACTTTGTTAAAGGGACGTTGTGGTTAAGTTGCACTAATAAAAACCTATGGAATTCAATGAAAAAACATTGTTAAAGGAACATTATGGTTAAGTTGCACTAATAAAAACCTTTGAAATTCACTGAAAAAACTTTGTTAAAGGGACTTTATGGTTAAGTTGGACTAATAAAAACCTTTAAAATTCAAAGAAAACCTTTGTTAAACGGACGTTATTGTTCCAAGTAAAACAAATAAAAAACAGAAATTCGACAGTTATGGTAAGCTAAGCAACCATAACTCGCGCCACCACCGTGCACTGCTAAGACTAACACCCAGGACATCAAAGATGACATCACACATGTTTCAGGTAGCTGTTTCTCGTTATCCAACCACAATCCAGTTTAAGTTTTACAGTTTCCACATAGTGTGACGTCCGTGATGACGAAGTTTTACTATAAAAGCGTGTTTTTTTAATGTAAATCATTGAGACCTTGCCATGAGACGTCCGTTGATGTCCGTTGCACTCCCTGTTTAAGAGAATTGTTAATAAAACAGCGTACCTTTTGCCAACTTCTTAAGTCAATCGTTTAATTGATGTTTTAGTAACTTCTGCATCCCCATCCTTCCCATAAGAGTGCCACTTCCTCTTAGAGGTCCCACACGGGTTCAGTAGTCTCACACTTACTACTACCTCAAATTCACCATTTAATCTGTGCCTTACAACTGCAGAGCCTGAATGCCTCTCTCCACTAGTTTGGTCAATTTCTGAGGAACCATCAATAAAGAGAACCGCCCCTCCTGCTAGAGCATTTTCTTTCACATGGGGTATATCATCATAGATTCGACATAATTTGAACAGTCATGCACCTGATCACCTTCTTCTACAGGTTAAGCTACAAGCATGGCTGGGTTCACTATGTTTCTCCTCACTACCTTAATTGCTGGATTAGAAATCATTACTTCATAAGATGAAGCTCTTTATGACGTCAATATACCTTTGGGTTTCTCTAAAATGGTGAATAAGGCGTGCTCCATGTAGAGAATCATGGACCAGCCCATGGTAATGCTTGTAGATTTCTCAATTGCAAATGCAGCAGCAGCCAAAGATTATTCTCATGGAAAATGTCCTCTCATAACTGGATCTAAAATCCCACTGTAGTATGCCAATGGTCTATACCCTAGTGTTATTCTTTGTGTGAGTACTGCTGTCATTACTGACCCATTTGTGTGTGAAAACAAATACAATTCCTCACTATAATTGGGAATTCCTAAAACCGGAGCTGTACAGATTGCTCTTTTTAATTCCTCAAATCCTTCCTCCATTTCTTCAGTCCATTTGATCCTTTCCTTACCAACTGGTGCCTTCTTTAGCGCTTGAAAAAGTGGCTTGGTATATGTGCTGTAGTAGAATACCCATGCCCTGCAATAATTGCATAAGCCCAAAAACTGCTGCATATGCTCACTGTATTTGGCTTTGGTGTCTTTATGATAGCCTAAGCTCTTTCAGGTGTCACCTTCTATCTTTCATGTGAAATTAACTGATCTATGTTCAACACCTCTTCCTGACAATACTGTAATTTCTCCTTGCCTACCTTGTATCCTTTGTCTGCCAATATAATCATTAACTAAACAGTTGTGTCTACATTCATCCTCTGTTTCACTGCAGATTAATATGTCATCTACATACTGAATTACCGCACTCTTGAGTTCAGTTGTGAAAACAAAATCAAAATATCGAGGCTGAGTACCCCAAAAAGGAAATACACCGAACACGGGTTACAAAGGAACATACAAAGTACTTTATTTTATACTAAATCCAGTTACGAAGAACAGAGCAAAATCAGATAGCTATCGGCCCTCAGTGCAACACAACGAACTCCAGCGTGGTTCAGTGTGTTCAGTGAGAGACGCTGTACATTAGAATGCATTGGTCTTTTATATTCTTTGTGAGCACGATGTCCAGCCCTACTTTGGGTTAATATTCCGCTAATACATCACCGATCTAGTGTTCATGCCAAGTTTCGCACATCAACATGTAACTGGTTTGGTTTTTACTACATATATCAACAAGCCTATACCAAAACTGTGTATTCTGGGATTCCCATGCAGGTCTTCTCAAACATTAATACAATGTAGTTAAACAAGTGTTCTACGTTCAGTATTTGAATACATTGGTCGTAACATATGCTCGTGGATTAGTTTCATTGCACGAATAATCCTTTACACACAGGTCAACGAAGGACAAAGTCTCAGTTCACGACATCAACAAGTGGCCTGGAGGCAAGTTACATATTAGCTACATACAGAGGTCAAGACGACCATGTTGTATTTCAGAATGACATCGTCCACCATTTTAACTCACAGGGTGACTTTACAAAGAGAACCTAAAATGGCGGATTTACCTAAAATGGCAGCTTACATTGATTTTAAGGTCAGGACCTTGCAACACAGATTTCTTCGCAAGCGACTTATAAGCAGCTTGGCGTAGGCCAATATACATATATTCCTTGCAATAGGAGGCATGATATAATTTCTCATTTGACAAACCCTCCTTTTGGCCAATGCCAAGTGCTGAAACTTTGGATGTCCTTGCAAATAACTCCTGGCATCATCGTCCATGCACCCTGAATCACTGTCGGAAATATCTATTGCCATTAGGTCATTCGCTAAAATTTCTTTCAACACATATTCTTTGGAAGATTTATCTGGGGCATTCACTTTATATCCTATCTTACCTATCACTTGTGCGCAACATCCCCCTAGCATCGAACATATACTAGGTTGACACTGAATACAGCAACAAAGAAACAACAGGATTCCTAAAATAATCAGCAAGACCGAAATAACCTTCCAACCCCAAGATCGCAAGAAGTCCCAGAACCAAGCGCTAAAATCCCAGTTTCCCTCGGGAACATGCACTTCTGAACTAAGGACGTGCAGACTCTGTATTGCCTTGAAGATGGTTGGGGAGGAATCTGGTAAGAAAACACGGCAAGCGGACCCCACTAATTTACACACTCCACCACGTTCAGCCAGAATGACATCTAATGCCAACTGGTTTTGAAGTGCTACTAGTCTTATCACCTTCTGTTCTAATGTCATATTATAGAGTATGTCCGTGGTCCGGTTGATGGTTCTCTCCAGTACTCTTGCTAGTCTTCTGATATCTTCGGAATTCGCTATCTCCACCCAAAATGGCACAAGTGATTTTGCTATATCTCCCAAGATTTGTGCTGGGTTGTCACCATTCTCGTCCCGCCGTGGACGAGCCGTCGAGACTTCTATTGTACTGGCTATAAACACCCCAGGTAACAGGATCCCTAAATAACAGGTTCCCTGCCAATCCCTGGGCAACCATGGGAATGCAACATTACCGCAGACAAAGTAGACAGGTTCACCTACATACAAAGGTCTGTTTTCCCCAGTCAAATTTGCAACGTTGGCACAACCTAGAAAATCTCCCATTGAGTTCCATTCCTCTGTACGCAAAAAGAAACTGAATCGGGGCTATGATTGACAGTGTAAGAAGGAGGCATGGCATCCTTATTGCCTATCGGAGCCATCTTAAAGGAAATCAAAGATTGAAAAGGACAAGACAGTCTATCAGAAGGCCTAATAGAAGCAACATTAGGTTTACCCCTGTTTGCGAAAAGCGAGCATCCCAGGGGAGTCAAAACACGTTTCTCAAAACTATTCAAATTAGTGCCGTCAAAGTTCCCTGAGATGCTTTCATTCCAACGGCCAAAGAACAGTGCTCTAAGAGAAGCATAACAAGCAGTTGTCAAAGGTAAAGGATGAACATACCAACCTAGCCCCTTATACCCGTGTTGCAGTAAATGTGAGCAGACCCAACAGTTAGACTTATTAAAAATGGCATGCGTAGCATTAATGATAAGTAGCAGAGTATTATTGTGGTACCTTTGTCTATGCTGAGAGACCCTAGGGGACAGAGTATGCAAATGTACAAAGGGAGTAGGAACAGCAGGTACATTTTAAGTGGGCAACAAGGATTCTAAAGGATGCATTTCCTCAAGGTACCACAATCCTAAGACAGTGACTATTAAAAACCCAAATATCATTATAAAAAGACAGCAATACATTTTCAGGGCCCAGGCATATTGTCCATTGTCCCGGTTGGTCACCCCCTCATTTACAAGTCCCTTGCGAGCGGTAGCATTGGTGGGCATTGTAGTCTTCAGACGGAAACCCCCAATGTTCATTGCTGGCGACTTCCCGGCTAGTCCTTCCACAACCCTAGCCAACAGAATCCCCTTTCTCAAATTTTGGCAAAAACAAGCCCTCGATGATTCTTTCCTTCTTCAAATGCAGAACCGAACCGTGCAGTAAGTCTATCAGATGCATTACAAATCGACAAACGGTTTCATTCGGCCAGACATCCTCAGAGCGCCAGACTAGTAGAAAGACACAATGGTATCATCAAGAACAAGCTCGCTAAGACATGTGCCGTGCCCAAAGTAAAATGGCCGGACACCTTACCGATCGTGTTATTATCTCAAACTAAGACTGGGCTCTCTCCATTAGAGGTGGTAATGGGGAGACCTGCCAATATCTGGAACCTTCCTAAATGCAATTCGTTAAGAAATGTAGAAAATGTATTACTTTCAGATTATTGCAGCCAGTTGACTAAAAACCTGTATTTGATTTATCACCAGGTACGAGAAGCTTTACCTGTGCTGTACGAGGGCCCAGGCCACAGTATACAGCCTGGAAGTTGGGTGCTCATCAGGGAATTTGAATGCTCTTTCTGCCTTGCGCCTCTCTGGCGTGGCCCGTTCCAGGTCCTGTTGGTCACCCAAACAGCGGTGTGGGTCTCTGGAAAAAAGAACTGGATCCATGCATCCCATGTCAAGAAATTTCCTCACCCTTACAGAAGAAACAGAACCCCTCGCTAATGCTGAAACCAACAATCCCAAAGCAGTAAATAGTGCAGAGAGTGTGTCAGAGAATCTCTCTGAGCCGGTGAGGCTTGGTGAAGCAGCCATTTTCTCTCCCCACTACCCAAAAGTTTTGCATCCGGAAACTGCTGTTCCAAATTCGGCCTCTTCACTTGCCTCTGATACGTTGCTTCCAGCAGGAAGTGACGACACATTGTTTCGGATCAATCAGTACCGGGAAAAGTAAGGTACAATCTGCGTCAAAGAAAATAGACTTATGGCATGGTTTGCTGTTCATCTGATAGACTTACGACACGGTTTGGCTGGGCAATCGAAGAAGAAAAGGATCATCAAGGGCTTTTTTTTGCCCAAATTTGAGAAAGGGGATTTTGTTGGCTAGGGTTGTGGAAGGACTAAGAAGTCGCACGACCGAGGTGTCGCCAGCAACGAACATTGGGGGTTTCCGTTTGAAGACGACAATGCCTGCCACCACTACTGCTCGTATGGGACTTGTAAATGAGGGGGTGACCAACCAGGACAATGGACAAAAACGTATTACTGTGTTTTTATGATAATATTTGGGTTTTTAATAGTCACTGTCTTAGGATTGTGGTATCTTGAGGAAATGCATCCTTTAGAATCCTTGATGCTCGCTGAAAGTGTGTCTGCTGTTCCTACTCCTTTTGTACATTTGCATACTCTGTCCCCTAGGGACTCTCAGCATAGACAAAGGTACCACAACAATACTCTGCTACTTATCATGAATGCTACGCATGCCATTTTTAATAAGTCTAACTGTTGGGTCTGCTCACATTTACCGCAACAGGGGGATAAGGGGCTAGGTTGGTAAATTCATCCTTTACCTTTGACAACTGCTGGCTATGCCTCTCTTAGAGCACTGCTCTTTGGCCATTAGAATGATAGCATCTCAGGGAACTTTGATGGCACCAATTTGAATACTTTTGAGAAATGTGTTTTGACTCCCCTGGGATGCTCGCTTTTCGCAAACAGGAGTAAACCTAATGTTGCTTCTATTAGGCCTTCTGATAAACTGTCTCGTCCTTTCCAATCTTTGATTTCCTTTAAAATGGCTCCAATAGGCAATAAGGATGCCATGCCTCCTTCTTACACTGTCAATCATAGCCCCGATTCAGTTTCTTTCTGCATACAGAGGAATGGAACTCAGTCAATGGGAGATTTTCTAGGTTGTGCCAACGTTGCAAATTTGACTAGGGAAAACGGACCTTTGTATGTAGGCGAACCTGTCTACTTTGTCTGCGGTAATGTAGCATTCCCATGGTTGCCCAGGGATTGGCAGGGAACCTGTTATTTAGGGATCCTGTTACCTGGGGTGTTTATAGCTAGTGCAAAAGAAGTTTCAAAGGCTCGACAACGGCGGGATGAGAATGGTGACACCCCAGCACAAATCTTGGGAGATATAGCAAAATCAGTCGTGCCATTTTGGGGGCAGATAGCGAATTCCGAAGATATCAGGAGACTAGCGAGAGTACTGGAGAGAACCATCAACCAGACCACGGACATACTCTATAATATGACATTAGAACAGAAGGCGATAAGACTAGTAGCACTTCAAAACCGGATGGCATTAGATGTCATTCTGGCTGAACGTGGTGGAGTGTGTAAATTAGTGGAGTCCGCTTGCTGTGTTTTCTCACCAGATTCCTCCCCAACCATCTTCAAGGCAATACAGAATCTGCACGTCCTTAGTTCAAAAGTGCATGTTCCCGAGGGAAACTGGGATCTTAGCCTTTGGTTCTGGGACTTCTTGCGGTCTTGGGGTTGGAAGGTACTTTTGGTCTTGCTGATCATTTTGGGAATCCTGTTGTTTCTTTGTTGCTGTATTCAGTGTTTACCTGGTATATGTTCGATGCTAGGGGGATGTTGCGCACACGCGATAGGTACGATAGGACATAATGTGTATCCCCCAGATAAAACTTCCAAGGAATATGTGTTGAAAGAAATCTTAGTGAATGACCTGATGGCAATAGACATTTCCGACAGCGATACAGGGTGCATGGACGATAATGCATGGAGTTATTTGCAAGAAGATCCAAAATAGTATTAGCACTTGGTATAGGCCAAAAGGAGGGTTTGTCAAAAGAGAAATTATATCGTGCCTCCTATTGCAATGAATGTATGTATTTTGGCCTACACCAAGCTGTTTGTAAGTCACTTGCGAAGAAATCCGTGTTGCAAGGTCTTGACCTTAGAATCGATGTAAGCCGCCATTTTAGGTCAATCCGCCATTTTAGGTTCGCTCTGTAAAGTCATACTGTGAGTTAAAATGGTGGACGATGTCATTCCAAAATACAACATGGCCGTCTTGACCTCTGCATGTCGCTAATTTGTAACTTGCCTGCAGGCCACTTGTTGAGGTCGTGAACTGAGACCTTGTCCTTCGTTGACCTGTGTGTAAAAGTATTACTCGTGCAATGACACTAATCCACGAGCATATGTTAAAACAATGTATTCAAATACTGAAAGTAGAACACTTTTTTAACTACATTGTATTAATGTTTGAGAAGGCCTGCATTGAAAATCCTAGAATACACAGTTGCAATATAGGCTTGTTGATATATGTATTAAAAGCAAACCAGTTATATGCGGATGTGCGAGACTTGGCATGAACCCTAGATCGGTGATGTATTAGTGGAATACTAACCCGAAGTGGGGGTGGATATCGTGCTCATAAAACGTATAAAAACCAATGTATTCTAATGTACAGCGTCTCTCACTGAACACACTGAACCACGCTGGAGTTCGTTGTGCTGCACTGAGGGCCGATAGCTATCTGATTCTTTTTGTTTTGCTCTCTGTAACTGGATTCAGTATAAAATAAAGTACTTTGTATGTTCCTGTGCGGTGTATTTCCTTTTGGGATACTCAGCCTCGATATTTTGATTTTGTTTTCACAGTATCAACCCCTGCTGTTGTGCCTGCTGTGCTTGCAGCACCTGTGTCTAATAGGATGTGTGAACCTGGGCAAAGCCCTCTCGTGTTTGTGAACTGTATCGTGGTGGATAAGCTGTCCCCCTCTTAAAGGCTGTCCATTTTACTGTGCGTTCACTCGACTTCTACATACGCGCACAAAATGCCCTGTCATCCCACAATTCCATCATACTAGGGGTGGCCCTCTGGCAAACCCTCATTGATTATTCTGACTTCCATTCTGGACATTTTGAAATTTACATTGAGGATTTTGAAATCCACATCCTCTTCCTCTGAAGCCTACACCTCTACCTTGTAGCCAAAACCCATACCCCCTTTGATCCATTGGGTGTGCTTTATTCGCTTGTGATGTACCCGTTATTTCTTGCGTATTCACTCCTTCTCCGCTTGTCAATACTGCCATTTCCATAGCAAACCTTGACAATTTCTTCAGAGCTATCTTAGCTTCCTCAATCTTTCTGTTCACATCTTTCTTTTTGTTCTTCTCTTGTAATAACCGACAATGCTGCACAATAGTTAACTGTATTTTAGCCCATGAATTTGCATCCATCCCTACTTGTTTTTTCATCTGTCTCTGTATCAGTTCTGGCAATTCCTAGCACAAAATATGATAAAATAGTGCCATGTTTTTTTTTCCCCTGGTTCACGCGTTTCAAGCTGCCATTTCTCTTGAATATCCTGAATACAAGCAATAGAGTCTTCATCTTCCTTCATTTTACGTGTCATAATTGCACCCATATCTGGTGTATCAGGATACTTTACCTTTAAAGTTCTTCAAACATCTGCCCTGCAATTATTAAATGGTGCTCCATCATGCGCTGTGTTTTGTCCTGTCACACTCGCTTATCTTACTCATCTACAAATGTCGCCAGCTCTCCCTCCAAGAATAGCTGCCAATAGACTTTTTATGTCTCCCATGGCCAGTGTGTTTCTTCCTGTCATCTTTTCTAATTCATATATCCATATCTCAGCCCCTGAAGTCCAACTATGGAGGTTGCATTTTAAGTTATCCTTATCCATCTCGGGCCATGCAATAAATTGTGGTCTTGCTCCACCCTTCTCTAGAAAGGGAAACTGTGAGAACGCAATCCCATAATCGAATCCCACTATTTGTTTGCCTATGGCAGGGTTAATTGTCCCTGTTCATATTTGTGCTGGTAACAACCTCAACCTGCTCACATAGGGTGGAGACTCTCCTCTCTCACTACATAATCGTTTTGGGGAATTTCAGGATATGGTATAGGATCTGGTGTTCGCTCCTTAGGGTGTTCCAGATCTGACAATCTTACCTACTTATCCATCGGTTGACTTCCCAGGGGGACGCACGTGCCCTCTCCCTCTGTCTCACGACCTGACTCTCTTTCTTTGTCTGACATTGCTAGACCCCAACTAGTGTGAATTTCATCCTCTTCTTCTCTATCTAAATTTAATCTGCTCAAAGACAGTGCTCAGCGTTCATCACTAAATACGTTTTCCACCTCATCTCATGGTTTAGGTGTCGAGGATTGGCTTACACTTCATTGAGTTTCATACTTGCTATCCTGTCTCATTAGCTGATATATCTAATCAATCCATTCTCCAATATTTTCTGCATCATATCTTTACTCTTCTAGTGCTACTCTAGGTGTTTCTAGCACTACTTTTTTTATTCGTAGAATCTCCCTTGTTTTATCCCATCATATTTCCTCGCTCCCCTCGCTCTGCCTCATTCATTCTTTAAGAATGAGACTGGCATCCCAATCTCACTGCCTTCTATTCTGTTGAATTTCTTCATCCATTTTCCTTCGCTTTCTTGCATCCCTTCTTGCCCTTTCTTCTTCTTGTCTTGGTTCTTCCCGTCTCACTTCCTGTCTTTGTTCTTCTTCTTCTATCCTTCTTTGTAATCTTTTTTTCTTCACTTTTGTGCTTCTTTTTCCTCTCTCTTGCTTTCTCTCTTGTTTTTTTCTTCTATCTCTTCCTTTCTCCTCCGCCCGTTCTTCATCTTTTTCTTGTTCTTCTCTAAATATCTATTCCTGTCGATCCCTGCTTTTTCTTCCTTGCTTATCCTCCCTTAATTTCTCTTCTCATTCTCTGTCCTTCTTTTCTTGCTCATCTTTGTCTTTTCTTTGCCTTACTTCCTCAATGCTTTTCCTATCTAACTTGAGTAATATCTGTACTCCCACTCATTCATTCTGTATGAGCGTTACCCCATCAGCTCTATCCTTTTCTCCTTTCAATCGCTTGATTTCTCAGTCTAGGTCTGTCGTTGTATTCAATCTCTCACCTCTTTCTTCCTTATCTTGGATGAACTTAGATGCATCTTCTTTCCTTTTCCTCTCTTCTGGACTGTCAGAACTACTGTAAGCGGGGGGTTCATATGTTGGGTTAGTATACCCCACCGCTGCTTTCAATTCCTTTAAAGGATAAACTCCTATTCATCTGTATCTGAGCAATTTTGGGCAAAGTAAGAGGAGCTGAGGTCTTAATGCCCCCCCCTTTATGCTGATTAAGAATCCAGTCCTCCGGTGGTGGGTCCCCTTTCTCCTCTTGGTACATTTTCGAAAGTTCTAAAAAAACTGCCAGTCTTTTCTCTAATTTCTTTCCTGTGTACGCAGCGTGCACATATGTGGTCATGTGTTGTGATACTGCTTTTGACAATGATCTCACTTGTGGCCATGGCATGAACATTTTATCAGCTGTGCCCTTTTTCCATTCTGCACTGTACTGTTTGAGCTTGGGCGCATGTCTTGATAGTGTTTTTACAAAGTTGCATGAAAGGAGTGTCTTCCATAATGACAAGTCACAATTGACTGTGGATACTTACCAGATCGTTAATAAAAAATCTCTATCTACCGCAAGGCTTACTGCTCACCACTTTTAATCTCAAAACAACAAATATAAGCAAGCACCATCAATCGCCACTCAATTCTGTTTTGTTTCAAAAAGCTATCAGTCTTCTGATTGGTGCCAATCATTTACTACACCTTAACTGAAAACAATGTCACTTCCAACCTTTTCAGCTTATTACCTCTGAATATACACACAGCAAATAATACTCAAAACAATAACACAATACACATTAATAACCCTTGTGATCACCTTCCCTTTTTGTGCAACTATTTATGGTAAGAGGCATTCTTCCCTCACCTGCAATTATATTACCCTATACAGGGTTTAAGACTTCACCTTTCACATTCCTGACTGTGCGTATTCTCTCTCATAATATTTATTGGAATTTGAAACCTTTTCTTCTATTTCCCTTGAAATAGGATTACTTAAGTATTTGCCTTCCGTCTTGCGGAGCGCCCATGGTAACCGAGCAGGGATTTCTGCAAAGAGGGACCTGCAGACCATCTCAGTTCTTCTTGCAAGTTTATTTCTATCAGCCGCTCTCCACAGGAAACTCCACGATCTTCCAGGTAATGACGGAGGATACCCGATCGCCTGAAAGTCTGGAGTCAAACTAGTTTGGATCTAGAACCATCCGCACTGCTACCACGTGATCTTATGGCCCATTGGAACGGGCATATGTAATGGATGGGATTACACCATAATAATTCTGAGCCCAAATAACTGGACAAACTCAAGAAGATGGCAAGTTACTGTTTTATTAACAATTATCTAAAACAGGGAGCTTACAATGAACATCAACAAGCGTACGCTCAGTCTCTCAATGATCTCCACAAAAAATACAATTCTTATACTCAATTATGGGTCAGAGTGACATCATACTACGTGGCAATAGTGAAAAACCTATCAAGGGTCGGCATTGGTTAAGGAAAACATCTAGATATACACTTATATAGGATCTATGATTGTTATTGGTTGTCCTTTATCAGGTGGACAACTTATGCCTACGTCTAAAAAACATGTCATTTCAGAAACATTAGATACACAGTTTCTCATTGGTCTTACAAACTGTAAGGTCCTTTGTTATACCGACTAATACAATTGGTTGGCATGCTTTTGCAATGTCTGGAACATTCGGTTCATTTAGCAGCACGTAAGCCCAGACCCAGGTGCAGGGAGATAGGACATGAAGCTACCTCACCACCCAATTAGCCCAGAGTCTCTCATCATCCATGCCTTCTGGCATGATAGTGTCTTTGTACTTGGCCTTGTAGAGTATTCTTCTCTTTGGGAATGCACAGGAGTGAGGCACTAGCTACTGTATCTAGAACTCCAAGTTCAAGCTCTATTTCCATCTTTGGCTCACGTGACAGCAGACCACGATCTGGTTCATTTTGCAGTTTTTAAATGATCTGAATGAATTAAAACTTGGCATTCTTTATTGCACCTTAACGTGAGAAGATTCATCCTCTACAGACTGGTTTTTCTTTAGAGCATAGCTGACCTCGATTTCTACGATCTTGACTTCAGGCCAGACAGTTTTGCCACACAGTTCCATGAGCCTGCTCTTCTGCTGCAACACAGCTTTTCTATTCCCCATTCATGGTTTCTGGCGTATTTAGTTCTTGATGCCAATGTCCAGTTTCTGTACAATGGCAACTTCGCGTACATTCTATTTTCTACTCATAGCTAGGCTATACGATGACTGGATCTACCTTGCATTTCAGCATATGTACGTTCATTGAACGTCTGTTTTCTACAGCACTTCATTAACGTGTAATCTTCATCTTTTCCACATTGATAGTTCACTTGATTTACTTCATCATTTGTCCTCTAGGATCCAGACATTGTCTTCAGTCAGTATCTCGGGATGTCGTGCACACTTTCTTATGACGTCATCTGTGCATTTCCTTAGCTCTTTATCATATTCATTCAGGGAGCTCCTCCTGCAGATTGTCATCACTTCGGGGGTACATTCGATAGGGTTGTGTGAATGGGTATCTTCTTCCAAATACTTGCTGCGGTATTGGTGCGATAGCTGGTGTCAGGCATGACACGGTCTTATGTCTCCAATACAGGGGAAGTAGGGTGGCAGTATCTCCCACAGATGTATACAACTGCTCCTCCACAGGTGTGTGTTGGAGGGGCGGCTGGGTGGGGGGTTGTGGCCAGGATTTCCCAGACAAAGTTTAGGGATGCAACGAATGGGTCCTGGCAGCGTGGATGAGAGGAGGGACTGTGTGAGGGGGTGGAGGGATTCTTGAGTGGATGATGCGGGAGGGCAGGTGGGAGGGCAGGTCTGCAAAGGCCGGGGTGTTGTGTTCTCTTGGGGAGGGACATGATGAGGAGGGTGAGGTGGCATGTAGGGGTGGGGTCTGGACAAGGGTGTGGAGAATGTTCTGGTGCGCCTCTAACTTTGGAGCTGCTAGGCATGCTAGGCATGACAGGGGACCTGAAACCGCAGCGAGAGCGAGGGAGGTGTAAGAGTGCAAGTGCAGAGCAGCCACCGCAATCAAGAATGAGATCTGCACTGGCGGGTTGGGGGTGCAGCCAGACGTCTTATACAGAGTATTGTATAGGCAGGAGTAGAGGGGTGGAACAGGGTGGGCAAGTGGGATGTAAGCAGGGGTGTCTGGCCCATAGTGGCGGCAGGGGCAGTGCCCCACCGCCCACCATGTCCATGAATAACAAGAATAGCTTTTTACTCATGGACACAGTGGCTGCACTGAATGTGCAATGGGGAGCGATCTAATGAACCATCCCTGCTGCACATGCCTAGTACAGTTTTGGAACATGCTAGAATGCCAATCAAGGCCGCTCTAAAGGATTCCTGGGGGCAGTAAGAAAGAAACGCACCCAGAGCGTTTATTCTAGCAGTGATTTACTCATTTTTTGAATAGGCACTGCACATTTCCTCCATTTATCGCATCGAGAATTGTGTTTGATGGTGCAGCTTGAAAACCCAACTCTCTTTTCAGACATTGGGGTACCCCAAGTGGTAATATTTAAGAATATCTTCACTGCTAGCAATGGAGGAGTCCCCTCAAACCCATCTACCCTCCTCTCCAAACTAACCTCCAACCTGACTCTGTCACATTCTGCCCTGCGACTACTGTATGAGATTTGTAAATATGGAAACACTGACCTCAGGATCTCAATTCTCATCATGGTGTTATCTCCTCCAATCCTTGACCATGGTTTATTTACCTGTCCAACATCCAGTGTACGCCATTTAATAAAACAATGCTTTCATATAGAGGCACCTTGCTCTCAGATTGTTGTAGCCTACTTTGTAAATAATTTATTTTCAAAATGGCATCTTGTTCTTCAATAAATAGAAGATACGAATACAGAGGAGATGGTAATGCCTACAGACCTAGGGACTTTTTTTTAGAATAGTCAGACTAAAATGTTTGAGGACTTGCACATGGAATTTTGAATTAAACATGCAGTCTTCTTTTCATTTCTACACATGATGATTTTTATCTTGAATGTGCATTTCATGTTATGGCCTGGAGTCCATCACTCTTGAAATTATTTCTGTACCCATTAATTCCAAGAATATCAACCTTTGCTATCTCATTTAATGCATGAATAATTAATGATGAAATACCAGAAAAAGCTTCGTGGGTGGACAACTTGGTGTTTAATATTAATGGTAAAATAATTCAGAGGTTAATATTGTTTATGCATACAGCATTATTCCAGCATGATTTAATGTTAACGTTATTGCACCTTATTGAAACTATACATCACTCGTCATTGACTATAGCAAAAGAGCTAATGCCAATTTTTTGCTTTCCCGCAGTGTCAAAGGGATATGCACGTATAGGACACATGTGTTTGTATCTTGTTTGTCTCTCATGTTATATAAGCAAAATATGTTTGGCAACGTGTTCAGAATAATTGGACATCTATTATTGGTGTACACAGAACATATTTTGATCGGAAAAACTAGCGATGAGGATATCATCAAAAGGTTAGCTGTAGGAAACTCTGCAGGACAATTAAGAGTGTACCCTCAAACAAAGGATGGTTTAATTGAGTTTTGGATTGTTTGTCATAAAATGATATATGTACTCTACAATTTATTATCCAACTTATTATTTATGATATCATTTATTATTAGTACCCCAACGGGGGCGGAGGGGTGGCAGCCTCCCAGCAAATCAAGAGGCTTAGATCAGGGGCTTTAGCACACAGTAAAACGAGTCTGCTCAGAGCTGACGCTACCATCTTCCCTCACCGGTAATCAGTTAAGTGCACTCTTCCCTGTGTCCCCTTCCCCTTGCCTCCTTCCCCACTCCCCTTTTCCTCATCCTCAATCCCTGCTGCCATGGACAGGGAGAAGGGACTAAGTGTAACTCTCTTCTCCCTGATCCATTGCAGCCATCTTGTTTTGTGGTTTAAGTTGTGAAATAGCATGTTTGCCGTTTCTCAACTTGAAACGTGCCAGGATACTAATAGCACCATAACCCTTGTAGGGCAGTTGCATTACGGGGGCAGTTATGCCCCAGGCCATTTTTAAAGCCCCCGCTTCACTCTTACTTTTAATTGGCCAGGGGCATTACCTGGCTCGGTAATGCCCTCCTCCACTAGTATTATTTGGGTTGCTTAATTCATTTTACTCTCTTAGAGTACAAGCATGTAGAGCTGAGAGTCATATTGTATTGTATGTGCCTGCTGGACCATGGAAGGTGTGCACCGAGGAAATTCCAAAACTTACTGAATGGAGCCCTTCCACACCAACGAGCCCAAGATGGACCCCAAGACAATTTCAACCAAGGAGCACTTGCTCCGTTCCTAGATGGCACCTGCTATCTTTATAACTACTACGATGACCCCCGGAATCCAGAATGATTGACTGGCTGCCCCTGCATCACTGAGATGCAAATGGACGATGACTAAATTTCCTACCCTGCCCGGGGTGAGCCAGCAGGTGAAGCCAGCCCGGGTTCAAGGCATGGAACCAAGGCACTGTATCCTGCCTGTCTGCACATGCTGAACCATGGAAGGTGTGCTCCCAGGCACTTCAACATCTTGCCTAGTGAAGCCCCTCCAGACCAACGAGCCCACGATGGACTCCAAGACAATTTCAACCAAGGAGCACTTGCTCCGTTCCAAGATGGTGTCCGCTATCTTTGCAACTACTTCAATAGCTGCCGGCACAAAGCAGGATTAGCTGGCTGCCCCCACTTCACTGAAATGCTTTTGGACAGTGACTAAACTTCCTGCACTGCCCCTGGTGAGCCAGCAGGTGATGCCAACCTGGGTTTAAGGCATGGAAACAAGACACTGTATCCTGCCTGTCTGCGCTGGCTGGACCATGGAAGGTGTGCTCCCAGGCACTTCCGCATCTTGCCTGGTGAAGCCCCTCCACACCCACAACCCTGCAATGGACTTCAAGACAATTTCAACCAAGGAGTATTTGTACCGTTCCAAGATGCGGCCCGCTAACTTTACAACTACTACGATAATTCCTGGCACCCAGCAGGATTGGCTGGCTGTCCCCACATCACCGCAATGTAATTGGACGATGATTAAACTTCCTGCTCTGCTCCTGGTGAGCTGGCAGGTGATGCCGGCCTGTGCTGAAGGCACAGAAGCAAGGCACTGTATCCTGCCTGTTTGCTCCTGCCGGACCATGGAAGGTGTGCTCCCAGGTACTTCCACATCTTTCTGGTGGAGCCCCTCCACACCGACAAGCTTGCAATAGACTCCCAGACAATTTCAACTAAGGAGCATTTGCTCCTTTCCTAGATGGCACCTGCTATCTTCACAACTACTATGATAACCCCCAGCACCCAGCAGCATTGGCTGGCTGCCCCTGCATGACTGAGATGCAATTGGATGATGGCAAAACGTCCTGCCCTCGGTGAGCTGGCTGGTGAAGTCGACCTGGGTTCAAGGCACGGAATCAAGGCACTGTATTCTGCCTGTCTGCACCTGCTTGACCATGGAAGGTGTGCTCCCAGGCACTTCCACAACTTGCCTGGTGGAGCCCCTCCACACCAACGAGCACGCAATGGACTCCAAAACAATTTCAACTAAGGAGTACTTTCTCCATTCCAAGATGGTGCCCGCTATTTTTACAACTACTACAATGACCACTGGCACCCAGCTGGATTGGCTGGCTGCCCCCACATCACCGATATGCATTTCGACAATGACTTAAACTTCCTGCCCTGCCCCTGGTGATCCGGCAGGTGAAGCCGGCACAGGTTCAAGGCATGGAAGCAAGGCACAGTATCCTACCTGTCTGCGCCTGCTGGACCATGGAAGGTGTGCTCCCAGGCACTTCGACATCTTGCCTGGTGGAGCCTGTGATGGACTCCACGACAATTTCAGCTAAGGTCTTGCTCCATTCCAAGATGCCGCCTGCTATCTTTACAACTACTACGTTGACCCCCAGCACCCAGCAGGATTGGTTGGCTGCCCCTGCATCACTGAGGTGCAATTGGACGATTACTAAACTTACCTGGTGAGCTGGAAAGTGAAGCCAGCCCGACTTGAAGGCATGGAAGCAAGCCACGGTATCCTGCCTGGCTGCGCCTGTCGGTGCTCGTCATGCCTCTAAACCCTTACTTACCCTGATCCTCAATCGAGCTCACCAGGCTACATACAACAACCACAATACCCTCACCACTAGTTTTCTACAGGCTCTGCCAAGGTAAGCCCTTCGCTACCACATCATGCGTGGTTGCATCGATCGCATACGCACTGTTCCATGTTCAACATGCCCTTCCTGTGGAAGCACTAGACAAGACTTCCAATGCAGCAGATAACCTTTCTCATGACCTGCCACCTGTGACCACAGCTCGGTTTACCCGCGCTGCCCACCACCTCCTTCTCCCTCACTTCTGGCCCACTAACTTTACAACTACTACGATAACTCCTGGCACCCAGCAGGATTGGCTGGCTGTCCCCACATCACTGAAATGCAATTCGACGATGATTAAACTACCTAACTTCCTGTCTAACTACCTAACTTTCTGCAACAGCCTTTGTTAATGCAGACATGCCGTATGCTGCTTGAATCATATACTCCACCTACTATGCTCTTACCTGCATACACTACCATGACTTTGTACCCTTGCCCCTCCAGACTCTATCGCCTTGCACAAGTTGATGTAGCCCCCAGCCTTCTGGGTGCGGCTTTGCGATCCTTCTAATTAATGTTCCCCAATTTCATGCTGCTATGCTCCTGCACGCCCTCCGTGCTTTCATCAGGGCCAAGCAGCGGGGCGTGACCTAAGATTCTGGCCCAGGCAATCTCTCTTCGCATGTCTTGTTCTTCGTTGCATCTCCTATGCCATTAATTACCCTGCAACGGTGTTATGTATAACCTCACTTTGTATCTATCTTCTGACTGTGCAACTTACAACCTACCTATTACGCTTCTTCAACTATGTAACTATTTCCTGCCTGTAACTGTAACTAGCGCCTAGATGCCTCGGGGCTTTGTGCGCTGCTATAAATGCAAAATAAAATACAAATGAATCAAATATTGTTCTAAATATGTTTAACTGCAAATGTATCCAAAACATTATACACAAACCTTAACTCAATGCCTTGTCATCGTACATACGAAATCAAAATGTCTCCTCAACATTGACACAGTACATGAAATAACCAGTAAATATGTTGTGTCAACCTTTCAACTCAACAGAAAAACGTGAAGCAGCAACATGACGTCTGTAGCCCCTTGTCTCTGGCTACCCGGTGCTTGTCAGCTCGATTCACTTCTAGTAATGGGTTTTAATGTGATTGATTGAATTACTATTGGCATTGTACTCAATGAATTAGTTCCTGAAATGCGATTGATTCAGGTTGCCTGCCACTATAATTTCTGGTGTGTGCCGCAGCACTAAATTGAGGTCTACTTTGTGCTTCTCGGCTCCCTTTCATGCTTCGTTATCTTACAGTCTATTGTAGGATTCAATTTGCGCCTGGCATTTCTGACACTGTTGTGAAGGCTTCAGGTTTCATGCTTGCTAAATGCTCTTTGGTTAATAGATTGTCTGGAAAGCTGCACCTGCAGGTTTCCATCACACCCAGCTATGCAGTGCTGAAGCAGGATCTTTATTTTGAACCATGTCTTCAAAGGAGCATCTATATTAGAGTAGATCATGGCTGGTTTGTTGTTTAAAATGTGTGTATCATAACAATTTGCTGTTCTATCAATCTTCAATTGTTGTCTGTGAAACCTAAATGACATAGTTTTATGACGGTGAGTTGAAAAATGAGCATACACTTTTATGTCAGAAAAGGTAGGAAGACGGTTCCATGGACATAAATTGGGTCCGCGCATAGAAGCTTCCGTTTATGCATATTCAGCTTTATGTTTAAATAGAACAGATAGATTCTTAATCATGCTCTGTCAGTGTCCGAAAGTCTGGAACACATATGGGCCTCATTACGAGGTTGGTGGTAAACCTGTAGCACTGTTACCGCCGCCTGCCGGTGCTACCAGGATATCACAGGCGGCAGCGGTACAGTAAATCCCCATTCCTCTGGAGTCCCAAAGGACTGGTGCTTCATTGTAAGTATGCTGATAGGGACCTGAACTCCGGGCAGGTCAGGCCTGCCGGGAGATCCATGCCCCCTACCGGCATTCTCATAGTTTGGCGGTCCGGAAAGGGTTCTGATAAGTTGCTACGGCACCATTATTTCCCAACCGCCAAACTTGTAATGACGCCCTAGTCTAGACTCTTCCAATTCCACCCCTTTACTGAAAATCTTTGAACTCACAAGATCCCTGAGTATGAACATGTAATTTAATAGAGGACATCTCAAGGACCAGACCCATACATTACAAAGGATATAACCCCAGAGTGACATGTTACACACTTCAAATGGAAAAATGACAGACACATTAAACCCACCTTTGATTTCTCCTTTGGCTACAATTGGAGTATAGGCTGTGATAATATGGGACACATTTTCGAGTAACCCGGAAATTACGTGGACATTTATACAGTTTACATAGCAGTATAAACAACAGTTTGTAACACAACCATAGGATAAACTTCTATCATTAAAAGAACATCATGAAAAAGAGTATAGAAACAAAATGTGTTCATTCCTCAGGCCAAATCGCGTCCCCAATTAACGTCAAGTCCCAACCTGAGAAAACACATCAAGGGTTAAAATCCTCCAAAATGCAGACACATTTTTCCAAAAGAATGTAAAGAAAACAGCCCCTCATAATCAGGACCCAAAGAGCCTCAGCAGAATTGGTAGCCACAGGTTGGCTGCAAGGAGGGCCATGGACCTAAAGACATCCAGTGCTTTACAATGGGTGGGCAGGTGTTTAACAGATGTAAGTAAACTGGAGCCACACAGCAGACAAAGCCTTAGTGGCTTAGGATTGTTGTGTCAGGCACCCAAAATTTCTAGGGTCTGGACGGAGTTGAATTTGAGTTTAAGATAGTCCCAAACCAGAGTATTACCCACAAATTGGCCGATGTAATTCAGAGGTTGGACTCTTGATAAGATGGACTCAATGAAAAGGCTGCTGTTAGACATGGAAGCCAAATCAACGATGTACTTACTGCTTATGATAGCAAGTATGTATAGAGGCTCTCATGGCAGCTTTAACTCGAGGGAGTGTCCAGTGCAATGAAACACCAGAAACTAGAGCCAGCCATTTGGTAGCTGCAGCAGTAAGAAAGTGCAAAACACTACCCTGCATAAAGGCTGGCTTATTCGGCTAGCATTAAAGATTATAAAGTTCAAGCTGCCATGCTGAGCATTAGCGAGTCGCCAATAGGTGTCCAAAAAAGCCAGTTGGAGTCTCGCCTTGCCACAAAAACAAACAAACTTAATGAAGATGGTCTCTAATGGGGGTACGGGTGGACACGCGAAACAACCTCTTGAGGAGCAAAGACTCCAATTTCACCACGCCATCAACATTACTGGGGTGCCAACCTCCGGCCCCCTACATATGAATACAGTTGATTATACCCTAGTATAATTGGCCAAAGTTACCAACAGATTAGCCTCCTCCAGAGTGGGTCAATTTTTCCAGGTACCCAATAGCCTGTAAACTCAATAACTTAGCATAGTCATGGTGATAGGTGCCATTTAGGCCGTCGTAAAAATACATCCCGAGATATTTATACTCAATAACCACCTGTAGCTTATTCCCCTCCAGGTGTCAATGCATAATGATTTTTCTATGACCGGGGGGAGAGGGGGCTGTGGAATACCATAACCTTTGTTTTTTTTATTATTTTTCACTAGTTCCAGGGAGTCCGAATATTTTTTCAGCAGGTCCAAAGAGGCCTGCAGGCCAGCTGGTGAAAGATCCAGGAGGATGATATCATCTGCATACCCCATCCATTGATGGGGAAAGTTACACAATTTCGGAGGAATGGATGAAGGGTTAGACAGAGCATTATGTAGCAGAATGAAGGAACATTAAACGTGCAAATCTCATGTATTTGGATTGGCTAAATTATTCCAATATAAATCCACAATGAGTCTGTTGTCTATAACAAGTCTTCGAATTTATTTCACTAATAGAAAAGTCAGCCGACACGTGTTTCGACCCCCTGGGTCGTTGTCAAAGCTGTAAGTGTGACAATTATCTAATCAAAACAAAAGACTATTAAATAATTCAATGTTTGAAAGTTAATTTGCAGGCATCATGAATTTACATATATGGGTACAATGTTTTGCAAAATTAAATAAAAGTAAACATTAGTTTGTTAAATCATTAACACATAACATTTAAGAAATAATATCAGTTAAATAGCCATATCATGATTCAGTTGCACGTAGAATGATGTCAGCAATTGATGATATTGTCATGAATCCAAGATAGTGGAATAATTGTGGTAAAAATAAAGGTAAATTAGGAGATTGCTAATGTTGTGCTTATGAAAAGCATTACACAGTGGGAGCATCTCATGGGCCACTCGTGGTTAAAAAGGTATAATAATGTGCTGCCAGAGTCAGGCAATATGCCCAAAGAGTTTAATGTGAAAGTCAATCACCAACATGAGCTGTGATGAAGAAAATCGGTATAGTGACAGAAAGTATGGAGTGATGTTTTGGAAGAGTCAAGCAGGATGAGGCAAAAAACATATCAATGGTCCTGGGTATTTGGAAAATTATCTCAATGGTGATAGGGTTATCAACCTATGTGGGGAAAGCAGATGGGGAAAAGCATAATATAATAACTAGTCGGTGAATATGGCACCAAATTGTAGAGTGAGTTATATTATCGGGTACGAGCTTACCCTGTAGGTTCAGTAGCAATAATAAGTATTCTATCCTGGGGTAGTAAATGTCATGAAGAGAAGTCTAGCAATAACAGACAATACGATAAAAGCTGTTAGATTAAAGTAGCATATGGCTACTAATAATATTAAGGTGCAAAACAGCACAAGATTTGTGAAAAATAGCATACCTGTATATGAGAATAATCCAATGTAACAATGGCAGGGGCTAAATACTCAATGCAGCATAGGATGTGGCTGGATTCTGTCCAAGCAGAAACCTGGGAGGGAACAGTATGAGTAGGAGCGCCTACCGCTCTAACGTCAGATGCGAGTTGCGCGGGTGACATCACGCGCATAGACTTCGCACCCGAAAAAATAAATAAACAAAGATCGTGTCTTGTAATGTATTGTAAAATTCTAATGAAAATATACAGTAGAAAATTAGATAATAGTATCTATAGGTAGTGTTTGCCAGAAGGAAAAAGAGTAAAAGAAAACTGCTGGGATATTATACTTATGGCAGTTGTTGGTTGTAGTAATGCAGGATAAAGTATGAATAAGAATAGTTGTGGGGGGCAAGATGAGATGCTCTCATAACTATAGTGAGATTGGCTAATAGAACTAAATTTAAGGTGGAAGGTGGCATGGGGGGAGGCAGACTGGAAAATGAATAGTTACTGTATTATTCATTATTGTTGAGTACTAACATATCATACAAAAATGTGTTGCTGCTGATTTCAATGTCTTAGATAGAGAAAAAAAATGAACATGGGTACACTTATATATATGCAATACACATGAACACATTATAGTGAACTGAAAGTAGACATAGGAATACATCATTACTGAGTTGATTAGTTAATCATTATTATTGAGCAATAACCTGTCATAATTATATAAATATTGAATTGCATATTGGGCAATGCAAAAGTTACAAAATTGTATTGTTGCTAATTACAATATCTTTGGTAAAGCAAAAAATGAATAAATGTAAAAATGATGAACTTGAGTACCTATACATACACAATATATATGAAAACATTATAGTGAATCGAAAGTAGACATGGGAGTTCATTAATTCCAAATTAAATAGTTGTTGAGCAAAATATTACAGGAATACATGCATTCCATGGTCTGTGTTAAGACCTATGCTAGTACAGCGAAAACGACAGATGCATTTGGATTCCAGTTGTCTAAGTTTGAGGCATATATTGCCTCCTCGTTTTCCACACTTTGCTCTGATCAGACCAATGAAGTGTATATCTGCTTGGTTATCCATTTGGTGTTTGGTTTGCCAATGGAGCGCAAAGGGTAGGTTAGTGTCCTGTTTCCTGAAACTCAAGAGATGTTCTCTGATACAAATCCTTAATTGCCTAATGGTGCTGCCTATATATATTTTATGACACACACAGATGATAGCATACACAATAAATTTAGATTTAAAATTGATAAAATCTTTCATTTTGAGTTTTCTTCCATTATTGTCTGTAAATTCTTGACAATTGTCATGAGCGTATTGGCATTGGTTGCACGTACCACATTTATGAAAACCAGCTGGTTGTTTCAACCATGTGGGTGGGTTATTGGTCTCTGTGCAGTCAAAAAAGGAAGGACTAAATTGGTTTCGCAAAGTGTTGACCTTGGTATAGGTAAATTTAGGTTTTTCTGTAATATAAGGTACAAGGTCTTGATCCAAATGTAATAAATGCCAATGTTTGGCTGCCAATTTGTATAAGGATGAGGAATCTCGAGAGAACTGAATAATGATAGAAATGGGTCTACTACAGTTAGCTCCTAGGGTTTGTAGGAATGGTTTAGCATCTAATAATTCCCCACGGTTGGTTTGTGAATATTTTTGGGAGGCTTGTAATATTGCAGTTTTGGGATAGCCTCTCTGTTTGAAGCGGTTAGTTAGTTGGATGCATTCTGTTTCATAATCTTCCTTTCTAGAACAATTTCTGTGTGCTCTGTAAAATTCACCCCGTGGGATTTTGAGGATGGTTGCTTTTTCGTGACAGCTATTGGCATGTAAAATAGCATTGACGGCAGTTGGCTTTCTAAAAGTCCTGGTATCTAATGTATTGTGTTGAACAAAGATTTCTAAGTCTAGGAAAGTGATTGTCGTAGGATTAGAGTGTCCTGTCAAAGCAATATCAAACTTATTATTGTTTGCATATGTCACAAATTCATCAAAGGAAGAATGGTGCCATCCCAAATAATCAGAATGTCGTCTATATACCTCTTCCAACAAATTAGTTTGTTACGAAATTCTTGGTTATTGAGGATATGGGTCTCTTCATAGTGTGACATGAAGAGATTGGCCAGTCTGGCGCGAATTTTGCACCCATTGCTATGCCTTTTTGTTGCAGATAGTAGACTTGATTGAAGAGGCAAGCATTGTTATTGAGGGCAAATCTGAGACAAGAAATAATCATCTGGATATGATGGTAATGTGACACAGATGAATTACGGAAAACATAGTCTACTGCCTGGATGGCTAAATCATGTTTAATATTCCTACGACAACCACTTTCCTAGACTTAGAATCTTTGTTCAACACAATACATTAGATACCAGGACTTTTAGAAAGCCAACTGCTGTCAATGCTATTTTACATGCTAATAGCTGTCACCAAAAAGCAACCATCCTCAACATCCTAGGGGGTGAATTTTACAGAGCACGCAGAAATTGTTCTAGAAAGGAAGATTATGAAACAGAATGCATCCAACTAACTATCCGCTTCAAACAGAGAGGCTATACCGAAACTGCAGTATTACAAGCCTCCCAAAAATATTCACAAATCAACCGTGGAGAATTATTAGTTGCCAAGCCAGTCCTACAAACCCCAGGAGCTAACTGTAGTAGACCCATTTCTATAATTACTCAGTTCTCCAGTTCTCTCGAGATTCCTCAACCTTATACAAATTGGCAGCCAAACATTGGCATTTATTACAATTGGACCAAGACCTTGCCCCTTATATTACAGAAAAACCTAAATGTACCTATACCAAGGCTAACACTTTGCGAAACCAACTTAGTCCTTCCTTTTTGACTGCACAGAGACCAATAACCCTCCCACATGGTGGAAACAACTGTCATGATGCCTACCTCCAAGGAGCCAGGTCCGACCCAGCAACCCCAGAGGCAGGCATCATTCCCCCCAGGGAAGCGCCAGCGGGCCCAAGCTGGGGCCCTTTGGACACAGTCCTGGCGCCTTAGGCGCCAGGCCCATGTTGGACCCCTGTCCTGGCGCCTTAGGCGCCAGGCTCATAAAGCTAGACATGTGTTCAAGTGTTTTAATGTGCACTTACCTGATGCAGACCATGCTGCTAAATCCAGGCCCTCTTGAGGCCTGAATGGAACTACTTTACCTGTGGGACTACTTTCCACCTAGGTGTGGTCGGGGAAAGATACATACCTGATCGGTGGAAGGGTACATGCCTGGAACTTCTTCCAAAGCTATTTAAACCACGCCCGATCAGCAACTCACGCTTCGCGTTGTTCTGCTCCTCGCAGCTGGACGCTCACCGTGTCAGCTCCTGCATCTGGACTTCAGCCACGCCTGTCAGCATCCTGGGTCACCTGCAAAAGGAGATAAGAAGGAATTGGAGAGAAAGAAGACCTTACCTGCTAAAGCTGCATCACAGGGACATCACACCGACGATCCTGAAAGGGAAGACATCATTTTAAAAGCATTTCGGTCGACCACTGCAGCGCTGCATTTCACTCACCTTTCCTGGGCGCCTCCATCTTCAGCAGCGATCATCCGGATCCGCACCCACTTCCCAGAGCCTAGAGAGAAAAGACAAGAAAACAAGGTGAGAGAAGGAAGGGAAAAAGGAAAAGCTCAGTTTCCTTCTAAGACTTACCTGTTGGGTCGTTCCCATTTCATTTCGGGTCCTGCCGCTTCCAGGCATTCCGGACCCTGGCCCCAATGGGGAAAAAAGACAAAGACATTGAATGAGCGAATGCAAAAACATTACCTGAACGCTCATCCAGAACTTACACTTCGGGTCGGCGCCATATCTCCGGCATTCCGAACTCCGGCCCCTAAGGGGAAAAAGACATAAGCATTAGCGCTTGCTGCAATAAGACAATGAACATTATTATTAAGCTTGAACTTTTGAACTTGCAACAGAACTCTTACAGCGCCTCACCTGAATAGTCAAGCTTATATTGAACTCCCATCAAACCTCAATCCAGTGAAGTAACTGGGTTTCAACGCGCCCCTGCATCAGAAGCAGGATGGAGAGCTCATCCTTCCAAACCCTAAGGTGAGACTTCACAGGGAATCGTGAAGGGTATCGAGGAGGGTTGGAAGGGAGTGGGAGGCTTGAGCATTATTCCGTCAGTAGGTAATACTCCCTTTTCACGCACAGGGGAATATTCCTGTGAGCCAGAAAAGCCAGAGTAGAGGGGCCCTTCCTGTCCATCATCAGAGTCCTGCGCTTCACCATTGAAGAAGCATCAGCACTCGAAGCCAGACCTGCGCCTCTGTGGGAATCAGGTGAGCGTGACAACAACCAGTTGGTTTTCATAAATGTGGTATGTGCAACCAATGCCAATACGCTCATAACAATTGTCAAGAATTTACAGACAATCATGGAAGAACACTTAAAATAAAAGAATTTATCAATTGTAAATCTAAATTTGTGGTATATGCTATCATCTGTGTGTGTCATAAAATATATATATAGGCAGCAAAATTACGCAATTAAGGGTTTGTATCAGAGAACATCTCCTGAGTTTCAGGAAACAGGACACTAACCTGCCCTTGCCGCTCCATTGGCAAACCAAACACCAAATGGATAACCAAGCAGATATACGCTTCATTGGTCTGATCAGAGCAAAGTTTGGAAAACGAGGAGGCAATATATGCCTCAAACTTAGACAACTGGAATCCAAATGCATCTGTCGTTTTCGCTATACTAGCATAGGTCTTAACTCAGACCATGAAATGCATGTATTCCTGTAATATTTTGCTCACCAACTATTTAATTTACAATTGATGAACTCCCATGTCTACTTTCGATTCACTATAATGTGTTCATATATATTGTGTATGTATATGTACCCATGTTCATCATTTTCACATTTATTCATTTTTTGCTTTATCGAAGACATTGTAATTAGCAACAACACAATTTTGTAACTTTTGCATTGCCCAATTTGCGATACAATATTTATATAATTATGACAGGTTATTGCTCAATAATATTGATTAACTATTCAACTCAGTAATGATGTATTCCTATGTCTACTTTCTGTTCACTACAATGTGTTCATGTATATTGCATATATATATATATATATATATATGTAAAGAAAAAGAGGAGAGGGGACGGACCGCACTCTCCGTGAATCCATATCCAAAAAAAAAAAAGCGCAGCTCACATAAATTAGAAACAAAAGAACAATTTGTTTAATAAGTTATAAGCTGTGCATAATGCACAGGACAAAAGGCTGGGGAAACAGCATATACAAACAGAGGCAGGACGCCTATAGGCACGGCCCGCTTACAACGCGTTTCGCGCTCAACTGAGCGCTTGATCACGTGATACTCATGTTCTTTTTTCGCTCTATCTAAGACATTGAAATCAGCAGCAACACATTTTTGTAACTTTTCCTTGTGCCTTATAAGCCAATTAATAATTATGATATGTTAGTACTCATCAATAATGAATAATACAGTAACTATTCATTTTCCAGTCTGCCTCCCCCCTATGCCACCTTCCACCTTAAATTTAGTTCTATTAGCCAATCTCACTATAGTTATGAGAGCATCTCATCTTACCCCCCACAACTATTCTTATTCATACTTTATCCTGCATTACTACAACCAACAACTGCCATAAGTATAATATCCCAGCAGTTTTCTTGTATTCTTTTTCCTTGTGGCAAACACTTACCATAGATACTATTATCTAATTTCCTACTGTGTATTTACATTAGAATTTTACAATACATCACAAGACACAAACTTTATTTACTTTTTCCTCTTTTTTTCGGGCGCGATGTCCATGCGCATGATGTCACGCGTGCAACCCGCGTCTGACGTTAGAGCGCTAGGCGCTCCTACTCATACTGTTCCCTCCCAGCTTTCTGCTCGGACAGAATCCAGCCACATCCTCTGCTGCATTGGGGATTAAGCCCCTGCCTTTGTTACATTGGATTATCCTCATATACAGGTATGCTATTTTTCACAAATCTTGTGCTGTTTTGCACCTTAATATTATTAGTAGCCATATGCTACTTTAATCTAACAGCTTTTATCATATTGTCTGTTATTGCTAGACTTCTCTTGATGACATCTACTACACCAGGATAGAATACTTATTATTGCTACTGAACCTACAGGGTAAGCTGATACCCGATAATATAACTCGCTCTTCAGTTTGGTGCCATATTCACCTACTAGTTATTATATTATGCTTTTTCCTATCTGCTTTCCCCACATAGGTTGATAACCCTATCACCATCGAGATAATTTTCCAAATAACCAGGACCATTGGTATGTTTTTTGCCTCCTCCTGCTTGACTCTTCCAATACATTACTCCATACTTTCTGTCACAATACCGATTTTCTTCATCACAGCCTACGATGGTGATCGACTTTCACATTAAACTCTTTGGGCTTATTGCCTGACTCTGGCAGCACATTATTATACCTTTTTGAACCATGGGTGGCCCATGAGATGCTGCCACTGTGTAATAATTTTCATAAGCACAACATTAGCAATCTCCTAATTTACCTTTATTTTTACCACAATTATTCCACTATCTTGGATTCATGTCAATATCATCAATTGCTGACATCATTCTACGTGCAACTGAATCATGGTATGGCTATTTACCTGATATTATTTCTTAAATGTTATGTTTTAATGATTTAACAAACTAAGGTTTACTTTTATTTAACGTTGCAAAACATTGTACCCATATATGCAAATTCATGATGCTTGCATATTAACTGTCAATCATTGAATTATTTATTCTTCTTTTGTTTCTATTTCATATTGTCACACTTACAGCCTTGACAACGACCCAGGGGGTTGAAACATGTGTCGGATGACGTTTCTATTAGTGAAATAAATTTCAAGACGTGTTGTAGACAACAGACTCATTGTGGACTTGTATTGGAATAACCTAGCCTATCCAAATACATGAGATTTGCGCGTTGAATGTTCCTTCATTCTGCTACATATTTCCTGATGTTTGGTACTCACTAGGGGGTACCATACGAAGAGTTCCAACGCAGCATTTCTGATCACCTGTATAATATTAGCAATTATACTTTTATGGCGGTACTAACTAGCACACTATCTGCTACTACGACCCCTAGGCCATACTTATAGTTAGCCAGAGAGTGCCCATATTTGAAAGGTATGAATTCAACTGAAGGGGTGCAAGAAGGCATCCCTGTTTCAGGCCATGAGTCGTGGGGATCCAAGAAGAAAGTGCCACCCGACTGGTCCAATCACACTTTTACCCTCAAGTCAGAATGAAGGGGCATAATCATGGATAAAAGGCCTGCAGCGATATTCCAGGCAGAACGTTTCTGCCATAGATTTTTGCGGTTAATGGAATCAAAGGCTACTCTACAATCAATAAACACAGTATAAACAGTACGCTGTCGAACGTGCCAAGCCTGCTGGATAGTGGTCAATAAAGCAAGGCAGTTGGTTGTCGTGCTCAGGCCCCGTTGTAAGCCAGTCTGATTAAGAGATACGAGATTGGCCTCATTAGCCCAGGACCATAATTCAATAAGGAGCATGCGGGCAAACATTTTAGATGAGGCATCTAGCATAGCAAGAAGGTGATAGTTGCCTGGGTCTGTCCGGACACCCTTCTTCCTAACATGGATCATAATACTGTTTCTTCATGATGGTGGGATTAGTCAGGATTCACTGATCCAATGGAAGAGACTATCCAGCGCAAGGGCCCAACTATCAGCATCTTTCTTGATCACGGCATTGTAAATGCCATCGGGCCAGGAGCTCGCAAAGACTTACTGCCTATAATGATCTTCACAATATTGTTGGAGGTATAAGAGTGATGCCATCTGGCCAAAGATAAGCAAGAGTCGATGGAAAGGACGAGACCTCCTCCATATATTTTGGTCCAAGCAGATTATGGGGCACCCAGTAAGTCATGCACCTGGTGGTGGCTATCAACTACCTTCAAAAATTGACAAGAAGCATTTCCTCCAACTTGTACACTTCGATACATACCAGTGTTGCTTTAACCACTTCCGATATAGATTTTTAGTTTTTCTCAATAGAGATGCACACATAGAAGGTTCCATTTCGACTATGATTCACATTTCTCTGTGCAGGTCTTTTCCCTTAACAGCTATTTTCCCATCATAAGGGTGGTGATGTAAAGACAGAAGAAGTGTGGGCCTCTTGGACCAAGTGTTATTCCTACCAAAGGTCATAGTAATGGAGGCCGATAAAACATCTCCAAAGTCAATGATCACCACTGAGGGGCAAACGCCAGGATGTTCCCAACCCCTAGATGCACAGCGTTCGACAAAAGAAGCCAGAGCCGTTCAGAAGTGAACAGAGGCCTCATCAAACCTATGCTCATTCCAAGAAATGCGATTAGGAAGGGACTAATCCTGAGAGCCCCGGTGGCCTCCACAGCTTTAGTGGGTGCTACAAAATTTAAGGTCAAGACAAGAGGCATATGGTCACTCTCCAAACTAGGGAATGAGCCAATGTCAAAGACCAAATGAGGGTCATTGAGCACAAAGGTGTACTCCAAAATACTACTCGATTTGGGACCAAAGCGTGTACACTTCGGGGGGGGGAATCAGAAAGAGAGGTTCAATTGATCATGGAAAAGCCACATGAATATAGCAGGCTGGCCCATTCCAAACCCCTCCTACAAGATCAAACGAGCCAACCTTCGTCCTCCGGAGTAGACGATTGAAGCCCGATAGTATTGGCTAAGTTGCAGAGACCAGGTATCCGGGCATTAAAGTCCCCACAGATGATGCAAGGGGGGCAATGGGTCAGGCTGTTCACCAAGGTCTCGATTTCAAGTAAAACCACAGCGAGGGGCTGTCTATAAAGAGGGTCATAGAGATTAATGACCTCAACTTCCTTACTATCCTTAACAAAGGGTGCCTCAATCCTGGCCATGAGGAGATTAGGGGAAGTTGTTGATAGTTCCACCAGGCTTGTAGAGTTTGTAGCACCAAGGAGCAAACCTCCTCTATGGCTCCCAAGGGGTCCCCAAATGTCCACATTATGAATAAAATGCCACCGATCCAGCACGGCTGAATCAACAAGCCATATCTCCAGAGGGCGACCAAAACGTACTGATCAAGGTCGTCCATCCTCAAACAAATGAGAGTGTCCATGTGTGTTCCAACTAATAAACTGGGCATCAGTGCCTGAAGCTAAAGGCCCACTGTCTCTCTCTCTCTCTCTCTCTCTGTTTGTGGTGTTCCCCTGGGGTCTAACCTCTCTCCATGGATATTTAACCACTACCTGGCACCTCTGGCCCACCGCATCTCTACCTTCTATTCTAACTTTCAGTGTTATGCGGATGACAACCAGCTCGCCTTCAGGCTCCCCTCTGTCTCTACTGCTCCTTCTCTGATACCAGACTGTCTGTCTGCTATTCAGGAATGGTGTGGCTCCAACAATCTCTGCCTTAATGCCTTTAAGACTGAGATCTTCCTCATTGGGACTCCTGATCCTGCTTTCACTCTCTCACTCTGGCTGTCCATCCTGAGCCCTCTACTTGCTCCTTCCAGTAAGGCTAAGACCCTTGGGGTCATCTTTGACTCCACCCTCTCGTTCTCTCCTCACATCTATGACATCTCTAAGAAGTCAAACTATCAGTTGCACCTCCTCAGAAGTGTTCTTCCTTTTCTCACTTTCCCCCAGAAGCTCACTGTCTCCAGAGCCCTGGTCCTCTCTAGGCTAGGCTAATGCAACAGCCTCTTTCTAAATCTGCCTGTCTCTTCGCCCTCTACAATTTATCCAGAACAGGACTGCAAGACTTTTCCTTGGCCTCAAACCCAGGGATCATAGCTATGCCGCCCTGAAATGTCTACACTGGCTTCCTGTGGCAGCACGGATCAAGTTCGAGACCCTCTGTATCGTCCACAAGGCTTTCTAGGGCCGGGGCCCACACTACATCCAACTTTCTCTTCCTGAGCATCTTCTTTCTCGAGCCCTCCGCACATCCACCTCCAACTCTCTGAGGGTCAGACACTTCTCCAGGCAGGGAGTGGTGGGTAGATCTCTTTCCTCAGCTGGGGACTCCCTGTGGAACAGCCTCCCTGCCTCTCTCAAACTTGAGCAGGACCACCTAAGGTTCCGGAAGCAATTCAAGACCTTCCTTTTCGCTTCTGCTTTCTCTCTCCCTCTCCCTTGATGATGTCCCTGTTCTGCTGCACATACTGGTTACATGGCCACCCACTGAACTTGCGGGACCAGGCTGACTGGTTTCCCTTGCATTGCCTATGGGCCTCCCAACCACTTAAAGGACTGTATCTGCAACACTACAGACCCCTGATTCTCTGCACTTTTGAGCCACTTCCCAGCTGCACTTACTAGTTACTTGCACTCTCCCGTCCCCCCCCGGCACTTCTCCCTCTCCCTCCCCCACCCGCACTAGTGCAATCTGAATGACACAAGGCTTAGTAATATCATTGTTTTGTCCTCCTTCTGTCCTCCTTTCCTTGTCTTGTCACACCTAGAAACACTTGTTTACAGGCACTTTATAAATAGCTTATCATATCATATCATTATCCCCTTTGGGCAACCAACTTGGAAAACCATACCCAGTGGCTTTCTTCCCCCGATGAGTCCTCCCCGGTCCCTGTTCCAGAAGGCAAGCTAAGAACAAAGGGTAGGGGTTAGGGTAGAGAGGCCTCTGCCACTAAACTCCACTGGATGGTATCTTCTGCCGTACACGGAATCAATTTGGGAACACTCACATCCTATACGATAGAGTGAGTCCGAGTGATCTATGCTATAAGCGATTGTTTCTTTAGAATAGAAAAAAAGCACAGAGGTGGTAGTCTGGGTCAATTCACAAATATCCACAGTTTTAATATCATCATGGAGAGGAATAAAGAAGTGGAGTAAATCAAGCAAACAAGTACGATTTAGGAACTGGACATTGGCCTCACTAAAAAGGCACTGTATCACAAGAACCTTAGAGTCAGGTTTCCAAGATAAAAGGCCCTGTTGATCCCCTTGGTCTTGTCTGGTTGAATCTTGTGGACGAGCAGCAGTGGCTCTCCCAGAAAGAGGGGCTGTGGCAACCAAGGGGAGAGCACTAAAACTGAGTCTGCACACTGTCTGCACAAATGATTTGGTGATAGATTTGCTAGACATGCTGGAGGCAGCAGATATGGAAGATTTGAGAGTGCAAGATGCCATATCCGCTGGTATGTTCACATACCAGAGCAAGGCTGGCAGGTTGGTGGAGATGCCACTATGCAGAGTGGTGGCAGAAAGCATATAATTATGGGGTACAGGTCATTTTCAATCAACAAAAGGTCCTTGTTTGTAGTCCCAGCTGCTGCACAGTTAGATAAGGTAAGAACCCTTGCAGCAACCGTGGGGACAGGATCAAGAATTGGAGGTGGGTGAAAAAAAAGGAAACAGGGCTACAGAAACCGCCTTGTGCAAGGCCTTAGTGACCCTGCTGCAGGTCGCAGCCTCCATCGCCTTTCTCTTGTTTATTAATCAGTGGTTCATAAATTAAAGCTTGACTAGCAAGATTGTGAGGCTGCCTTCCTTGATGAAGGCCTAGTGCCAGTTGGGAAGAGAGTGGGTCAATAGTAGCCAGCCTAGGGTCATGTAACGAGGGGTTAAAAGGCACAGTTGAAGGCAAAGATGTTGGCAAAGCAGAGAAGTGTGCAGGCATGTGAGGCCAAGCCTCAAACCAACAAGAATCATGGCAGGCAAGAACCCGAGTAAGACCATTAACCATGTCCAAGGTTTTGGTGAGCTGCAAAGCCTGCTCATCCAATCCGGTGGCAATCACATTGCATTTGGTAGTTAAATCAGTCAACAGAGTTTCCAATACATTAAACATAATTGCAGAGGAGCTGCTAGAATAGGCTAAATCAAATGATGCAGCAGAACAAGCAGATACTGGGGAAGAGAAACCAGTATTTATACCCAAAGTAACAGGGTGTAAGTCGCCAAGTTGGACAGTAGGAAGTGACTTGCGAAGAGCAAGCGGAAAGTCCAAGGAGGGGTCTGATTCCAAGGGTACCGGGAGTGAGACATCATTAATGGAAACAGCATTCACAGGTGTTTGACAAGAATGGACCAAACACGTTGTCTCACTGACATTACCAACGGGCATAAGATTGTCAACAGTATGTAAAATGGGCAACGTGGTGCAACCGGCCTTAGGTTGGGGTGCATTGACAGAAGAAATAAAGTTGTGGCAGGGCAGAGATGGTATCCACAGGAGTCATCACTAATGGCGACGTAAATGCCCTGGCCACTTGTCCAATGGTCAGAGATCCCAAGCTCTCAAGGGGGGGCAGAGAGTTCTTGTATCAACTCCTCGGATATGATCCTGGAATTAGAGACAAATGGCCTCATTATGAGTCCTGGTGGTAACACTGCCGGTGCTACCTGCGATTGCCGCCTGACTCGTAAAATGTTACTGGCAACTGACTTCCCGTGCCACCAGGAGATTCCAAGTCCGGCAGCCCAGGAAGTCAGGTGCCAGTATAATGTAAGTCCCCATTCCCATAGAGTCTGATAGGACTCTATAGGAGGGGGGACACGGAAGCACCGGCACTGTTGCTAACAGTGCCGGTGCTTCCTTGACCGGTCTGCTTACCGTGGCTGCAGCGCCCGGCACCCTCAGACCTGTTGGGCACAGCGGCTCCGGCATGTAGACTCCTAGTTTGCTGGTCCCGAACCAAGGGTGCCGGTGAGCTTTCTGGGCACTCTTGTTTCCGGGCCGGCAAACTTATAATGAGGCCCAATATCAGCACAATCCTCCTTGCGTGCATTGTAAAAAACATTAATTTTGGTTGCAGGAGGTGATCCTTTCGTTAGTTTCAAAGTGCATTGGGGGCAAGCATCTTAGCATGACAAGCGTTTTTGGCAGGAATGTTGGGAAGGCCAGAGACATACATTCCAATATGCTGAGTTCAGAAACCTCGTCCAATGCAGTGATCGGGAGCATACAGTCCGTCATAGCACCCGAGAAGGGGAGGGCCACGTGCGTGAGCTGACGATATGTAGAGGATGTGGAGGCACAATGCTTCAGTATGAGAGCTAATAAGTAATCCATCTTCGGGGCAGGTGGAAGCAAAGGGCACAAGTCAAGCCGAGGGTGGAAGTGCTAGGATACAGTGGTTCTTAAGTGACAATTAGGTGAGAAGGGCAGTAAATGGGGATAGTCCCCGTACTCAGGGCTGTTGCTAGGTCTGGAAAAGACCTGGGGCTACGCTAATGTCAGAACTGTCGGGACTGGGGGCTAGCTAGCCTTTTGACTGTAGCTCCTGAGATTCTATCCGGGGCTACAACCAAAAGACCAGGGGCTATAGCCCCCTTAGCCCCCCCCTAGCAACGCCTCTGCCCGTACTCACCAACTAGCAAAACTACAAAACTGTATTCACACTTCAGCCTCACTTCCACACTCACGCTCAAATTTGTTCAGGTAGCAAGGTTTTATGGCGAAACGTGGACTCTGCTGTTGGAGCACAAAGCTCCCAGGCAGTCTTAGCCAGTCGAGCAGTGATAAGGCACCAATTCCAAATGGTATGCAGTAGGAAGCAAGTGAATGGTGGACAGAGTCCCTCAAACCTGTATTCTCACTTATGTCTCACTTCCACAATCGCGCGCGCATTTGCGAGGGCAGACTGTTTTTATGGAGAAATGTGTTCTACAATAGCTGAGCACCGAGCTCCCAGGCAGTCTCATCCAGCCGAGCACTGAGCTCCCAGGCAGGCCAGCGAATCGATTACGGTTGGAAATGCAGAGATCTGGCACCAATTCCAAACGGTTGCCAGAAGAAAGTGAGAGCTGGACAAGCACAGTGCTCTGCCAAACTGTCTTCACACTTCAGCCTCACTTCCACACTTGTGCGCGCATTGGCACAGACAGCAAGGTTTTATGGGGAAACTTGGTCTCTACTAGCCCTGCACCGAGCTCCCAAGCAGTCTCAGCCAGCTGAGCACTGAGCTCCCAGGCAGGCCAGAGAATCAATTACAGATGGAAATGCAGAGATCAGGCACCAATTCCAAATTTGTAGGGAGAAGGAAGCAAATGAGGGCTAGACAAGCAGGACCCTCTGCCAAAATGTATTCACACTTCCGCCGCACTTCCACACTCGTGCCCACACTTACGTGGACATTTAGACTTTTGCATAGGCAGGTCCCCCCATGTAATTTTTAACAAGTGCACATCAGACTGCAAAAGTAAAGTGCAAAATGTTAGGGTACATGCTTTTATGCCACCCTTTTCACTCCAACGTGCACATTGAGTAAACATCACCTGTCATGTACGCACGACAGTTATAATTTACAGTGGGTCTCATTTCTAATGAGCCATAAAGTAAATCTGACACGTAAAAGTCTTGTGCAGGATTTTTACGCATGACATTTACATCGGGTCACATTTTCTGAAATTTGTACGGTGACGAGGCAAAGGTCAGGTAGACCCCGTAAGAATCCATTGCAAATGCCACCTACCATGATATGATATGACATTTATAACGGGCCTATACACAAGTGCTTCATGGCGCAACCAGGCAAGGGAGGGGAAACAAAGGGTGGACAAAGACAAAAATCTTACTAGGCCTAGTGACATTGAGGTCACACAAGTGCAGAGGAGGGGGAAGGGAAAAGTGCCAGGGGAAGAGGAGGAAGGGCAAGTGCAGTGCACAGGATCAAAAGAAGTAGTGCGGCCAACAGGTGGCAGTGCAAGGGTTAAGTACAGACAACAAATGTCTGATAAGTGCAGGTAAAGGGACTGTTGGGTTGCAGATACAGACCCAAGTGCAAGGGTTGCCAGGAGGCTGTGCGGGTGTTCAGAGGGTAGTCAGGTGCCCAGTGCAGTATTGAACAAGAGATCAGCAGGGAAGAGGAAGAGAGAAGGAAGAAGCAAAGAGGAACGTCTTGAGATACTTCCAGAACCAGAGATGGTTGTGCTCAAGTTTCAGAGAGGCAGCGAGGCTGTTCCAGAGGGAGGCGCCAGCCGAAGAGAGTGATCTGCCCCCGACGCATTGCTTGGAGAAGCACCTGACTCTCAAGGAGTTGAAAGTGGAGGAGCGAAGAGCTCGAATAGGAAGATATTTCTGAAGAGAGAGTTGGAGGTATTGATGCCCCAGAAGGCCTTGTGGAAAATGCAAAGAGTCTTGCACTTGATCTTTGCAGCCACCAGGAGTCAATGGAGAGATTTCAGGGCTGGAGAGATACATTCCCTGGATGGAGGCCAAGGACAGTCTCGCAGTACTGTTCTGGATGAGTTGTTGAGGACAGAAAGTAGAGGCAAGCAGATTTAAGAAGAGGCTTTTGCAGTAATCACACCTAGGGAAAACAAGAGCTCTGGAGAAAGAGAGCTTCTGGGGGAAGGAGAGGAAAGGAACAATACCTCTGAGGAGGTGCAGTTGGTAGTTTGACTTCTTAGAGACGTCAGAGATGTGACGAAAGAAGGATAGTGTGGAGTCGAATATGACCCTGAGGTTCTTAGCCTCACAGGTGGGAGCAGGAAGAGAGCCAAGGGAGGCCGGCCAGAGAGTGGCAGGAAAAGAGGGTGCAGTTGTGCCAATGAGGGGGATCTCCATCTTACTGGCATTCAGACAGAGATCATCGGTGGCACACCACTCCTGGATTGCAGACAGACAATCTGGGATGAGACAAGGCGAGGCAGTGGCAGAGGGGAGCCTGAAAGCGAGCTGAGAGTCATCCACATAGCACTGAAAGTTGGAGCAGAGAGCAGCACTGCGGTCGGTGACAGGTGGCAGGTATTGGTTGAACAACCAGGGAGAAAGGTTAAACCCCTGGGTAACACCACATGTAGAGAGAGAGATAGAACAGAGGAAGGACGCAAGTTGGACCTGGGGGGGGGATCAGTCTGAGAGGAAAGAAGTCATCCAAGCCAGAGCCTGAATCATGATACCCAGATTATCACGGAGCCGGTTGAGCAGGATGGCATGGTTGACCGTGTCAAAGGCAAAAGAGAGATCAAGTAAGATGAGGAAAGAGGGTAGATTACCATTGAGGTTAGATAGCAGGTCTCCATGGATGTTCTTGAGCACAGTTTACATGCTTCTGGATGCTCTGAAGCCAGACTAATGATCATGGAAACAACCAACAGATTCAGTGTGACGATTAAGCTGAGAGATGGCCAGTTTTTCTAGGAGTTTGCCCAGGAAAGGAGTGATGGAGATCAAGTGATACTTAGCCAAACAGGAGTGGTTGGCTGAGAGTTTCTTGCGAAGAGGATGCACTAGAGAGTGGTAAAGGGGGGAAGGGAAGGTTCCAGTCATGAAAGAGTGGTTGCAGAAGTCATTCAATGCGGGGACGACGGTGTCAATGTGGTTCTTGATGGTTTTGGAAGAACAGGGAAGAACCTATTTTGCTTTCATAGATCGGATTTGTCTGGAAACCTCATCGGGGTGAAGAGAGGAAAGTCAGAGAAGGGAGGGATGGCTGCAGGATGGGACAGAGAGGAGAGAGTAGAGGCAGAAGCAGGAGAGGATGAGAGGGTGGATATGATGTCCTGAGTTTTGGAGATGGAATGAGAAACCAGGGCCGTACAGACAGCTTGGGAATGGACAGGAGAGGTAGGGACTGCGGCAGGATTGGCCAGCTCCTTGAAGATTTTAAAGAATGTGGCCAAGTTGTTAGATGCCACAGAGATGCAGGCTTGGATGTGAGCTCTCTTCTTAGTGAGGACAGAGAATCGGTATTGACTTTGAAGCAGACAGCAAGCCAGTTTGTCAGAGGATGTACAAGATGCCAACCATTTCCTCTCAGCCACCCTACACTTGTGTTTAAGGGTGTTGAGGTCTGAGTCGTACCAGGAGTTTCACTTGGCTTTAAACTTCATGTGGATCCTCATGGCAGGGGCAAGTACATAAAGAGTGTCAGAGATAGCAGAGAGGAGCATGGAAAGGGCTGTGTCAGGTCGTGAGTCAGCCAGAGGTGCAGGAGGGGGAGAGAAAGATGCGGCAAAAGCCTCAACTGACATACGCTTCATGGGTCGAATGACCGAGAAGGTGGGTGGCAGTGTGGGGGCTGGCTTGGCCTGAAGGGTAGAGCGAGAGAGAGATGAGAAAAGAGGAGAAAGTGGTCAACCCAGGAGAGAGGAGTGGTGAGAGGATTAGAGACGGGGAGATTTGAGGAGATTCGAACATCATGCAGAGAGTTGGGCTGGAGGGAAGAATAGAGAGATCGAGAGAGTCACTTAGGTCACGAAAGAGTCCTGTGGCGAGAAAGGAAGCATCCAGGTGGATTTTGACGTCTCCAAGGAGGAGGAGTTGGGTGATCAAGGTCAGACGGGAGGAAGAGAGGTCTGCCCACTCAGAGAGGAAGGAGAGGATCTGACCAGGTGGCCGGTAAATAGTAGCCACTTTGAGAGAGTGGCCATGAGAGAGAGAAAGCCTACAGATGAGGCATTTGAAGGAGGAGTAGGCCTGCATACGAATGATAGAGGGAGGAATCCACTCTGGGAAGATAAAGGCTACACCCCCACCAGAACAGTTGGATACGGGCACTGAGAGGATATTGTAGCCATTAGGGAGGAGAGTGTCAAAGCATGTGAACCAGGACATCAAGGACAAGTTCTTCGAGGAGACGGCAGATATCAGAGGAGTGTTTGACAGCTGAGCGAGAGTTAAGAGTGGCGAGGTGGAGAAGGTTGCCGTCCTTGAAAGACTTCGGGGAGTGGTACAAATCAGAGGTACTCCCTGCAGAAGTGTAAAAGGAGCCAGAGGGAGGGCAGAGGAGGTAGGAGCAGAGGGCATGGTAGCCAAAGAGGAGCAGATGGGGGCAGCAAGGAAGCCGAAGAAGGGAGAAAAGGGACAGCAGGGGAGGAAAGGAAATTGATAAGGCGCGGGAAGAGTCTATCAATGCGGAGGAGGATCGCTTGAGGGCCTTAGACAAGACAGTGCCAGCCAGGTAAACGTTAATGATGACCTTAAAGGAGTGGAAGGAAGCCAGGAGGATTTCACACTGAGTGCCACCATTAATGGAAGAGGAAGAGAAAGGAGCGAGCACAGAGACCATATGAAGAGTCCATAGGTCTAGAGAAGGAACGACAAAGAGGATGTCAGTGAGGGTCTGTCTGGAGGAAGCGCCGGTGTAGGTTTCAGCAATAGGGAGGCCTGGGTTGGAGACCAGGATATCCTTTTTGAACTTCTTCCTACCAGACGTAGTGAGAAGGATAGGCTAGTCAATAGAAAAGCAGTAGGAGAAGATAGAAGACACAGAGAGCACCATAGATGATGTGGAGGTGTGGGAAAAGAGAGAGATGAGACAGTGTGGGTGGGGAATGAGAGAAGAATGGAAGGGGTGGAGGGAGACACTGGGGGAGAACACAGGGGGTGCAAGCATAGGAGACAGAACTAGACAAGAACAAGTGGTAAATAGATAAACTAAACTGAACAAGATGAATAGCTAGGGAGAGAGCACACAAAAACACAGGGCAGTATGATGAACAAAAACCAGGTTAGCAGGGCAACAAGAAACCAGAGCAGACAATGAAAGAGAACATGGAGGAAGGATGAGCACAAAAGAACAAAAGACAATTCACTGCAACAAAAAAAAAATAACAGAACAGACGGCGGAAGAAGACCTAGAAGAGATAAAAAACTAAGCAGAACACAGAGCAGAACACAGTAAAAACAGCAAAAACAGGTAGTTGACAAGGGAGCCTAGAAGAAGGAAGAGAGCAGCAGAAACACAGAGCAATACAAGCAAACCAGTGCAGTCGATGAAGAAACCATAGAGGGGGAGAGCACAGCAGACACAGAGCAAAACACCAAGGACACGGAAGTGGCAGGGAGAGGGCAAGGGAAAGGGCCAGCAGGGGAGCAAGGATGCCCTGGTGGGGGGGGCAAGAGGGTATTGGCGAGCTGCGAGAGTAAGGGCGCGAGGCAAATGCGATCAAAGGATTGCGAGGGAATGCACGGGCAAAGGATGTGCAGTGTGAGCAACCAAGGATGGTGGGTGTGAGGAACCAATGCAATCGAGGATCATGAGGGACCACGCAGGCTAGGCCACGCAGGCGCAAAAAACAAGGCCAAGTATGGAGGAGGCGCTGGAACACACGCGATCATAGGAATGCGAGGGACAGTGCAGACCGAGGATGTATAGCACGGGCAGGCAGGGAAAGGTAAGGACACGGAGGCACATGCGATCAAGGAATGCGAGGGGCCACACAGAATAGAAGGGAGTGGGGTGGATGCACATGCGCTCACGTGAATGCAAAGGACCACACAGGCCAAGGATGTGCAGAGCCAACGGACAGGGATGTAAGGGGTGCAGAGCCACACTCGATTGAAGGATGCGAGAGGCCACGCGCGTCAGGAACTCACATCACTTGTGAAACCAAGGAAGGAAGTGGCACGGACCCGCACATGTAAGGGAATGCGTGGGATCACACAGGGAGAGGACTTGCAGAGCAAACAGACAGGGATGAAGGGGCACGAAGGCAGATGCTATCGAAGAATGCGAACGGCCACACCTGTCAGAACATGCAGCGCTTATGAAGCCAAGGATGGAAGTGGCGCAGAACGCACATGCCTAAAGGGAATGCGAGGGACCACGCAGGGATGGGACTGGGAAAGGGAGGGGTACAGGCTGGAAGTGGTGAGAGGGGACAGTACAGGGAGGGAAGCGACAGGGAAGGGGCGGACACAGCAAGGGCAGAGGCAAAGGTTGCAGGGGACACACAAGGGGAATGGCTCAGGAGAAGAGCTTAGAATCGCAATGCAAGCTAACTCCCCAACTCCTTACCTGGTGGCTGCATACAGGGGGTGAATCGTCCGCACTCACTGTCTGCACCGCAGACCCCTTTATCGCCAAACACCTGCGTTGCTCAACACTGCGGCCTTGTCCTGTGAGGGCTTTGCCACAGAGGATCTGAACCTCGGATTTTATGGGCTCGGTAGCATGGACATAACAAACCTGTTAATTGTCATCGGACAGCGTATCCTGCAAGCCTGCATTGCTCAAAACCGTGGCCTTGTCCTGCGAGGGCTTTGCCGCAGAGGGTCTGAACCTCTGATTTTATAGGCTTGGTAGCGTGGACGTGACAAACGTGTTACGTGTCATCGGGCAGCATATCCTGTGAACCTGTGTTGCTGGAACCCACGACCCTGTCTTGCGAGGGTTTTGCCGCAGAGGGCCCGGACCTCAGATTTTATAGGCTCCCATGTGTCTGTCTATTTTTTATTTTCTTTTTTATTAGTATTTGGCTTAAAATTTAAACCTTACAGCAATTTATCATAACAAATATAAAATCAGAACTTAAAGTATGAACATTTAAAAAGACATGTTTTTTTTCAGCAGGTTCTCAGAGGATCATGCCCCCCTCTCACCCTCATTAATACTTTTACGAATTGGAAACTGGTGCAGTTCGTCTAGGATTCAGGCTCTTTTTCCATTATCAAGAATGCTTCCCTAAAAAATGTTAGTAAAACCAATGTTATCGACACTCGCTCTCCTTGACGTAAAGTACACCACAGTTCATCAGTAGTCAACGTAGTAGATTGCAAAAAGAATTTGCCCAGCCACCTGGTTCTTCGCAGTTTCAGTGTCGGGCACTTTACAGTCAAATGGAGCAACGTTTCCCGTTGACCTTTACACAGTCTACATTCATAGTTTCTGGCATTTTTCTCTTTTCTCGCACCTATAATTTCTCTAGCGGACAGTAGATTTAAGCGGAATCGCATGAACTGACTTCTGAGGGCTCTATTTGGAAATGTTTCCAAATATCTTGATGGCATACCTCTTAGTCTGTGTTCCATCCCATGATGACCATAAAGTTTAATTTTTCTCGTCTTTTCCCTGTATCGATCCAGTCCCGATCAAGTAATTTACGTTTCACCTTTCCTGGGTTCCTCACCAGAATGTCTTCTGATGTATTTAGGTCCTGCAGAATCGCAGAGCAAGAATGTTTCCATGCCATCAGGACGACTTCAGTATTGTTCTGGAATGTGCTATTCAGCACTTTGAAGCCACCATCTGTGGATCCCAGCAGGCACTTGTGGTAAAATGCTAGTGTTTTCCATAAAGTAAGAGAATATAGTGAAGACAGACCCAGCTCTTCTCTTATCAACTGGATTGATAAACATGATGGCAAAGAGAGTACAGATTGTCAGAAAATGTCCTCCAGCTTGGGCCATACTGAAGCTGAGAGTGTGAACGAGGCCTCTGCTCCGTAGGTCACAATCAGAGCCACTTTCATTGTGTAAAATTCAATCACGGCGTTGGGAGAATTTACAGTGTTAAGATTTTATTAAACGTGCTTGGAAGGCCACATTTCTGATTTCACTTCTTAAGATAACTTCTCTAGGCGCGTCCACTGCACTATTGTTTACACACATTCCTAGGTAGGTGATAGTGGGTACTTCCATAGTTTTTTCTCCCTTTAGGAATCACAAAGTTTTTGTAGAGATCTTCTGACCAATTCTGCCCCCCAGAATCAAAATTCTTGATTTAGCAACATTTACTGGTACACTGTTTGCATCAGCATAGGCGGCAACAGCATTCAGCTGTCTTTGCAACCCCACTTTTGTCTGGTCTTGGAGGATTAGGTCGTCCGCATAAAGCAATCGACCCACCGGCTCCCCCGCAGTTCTTGGAGGAAAACATCTACTGTCATCAAAGGCAGCAGAAATGTCAGAGACAAATTGATTGAACATAGCTGGAGCTAAAGTGCACCCCTGTTTCAGCCCTTTTGCTGTAAATATGGGTTCTGATAAGTACCCACTTTTGTCCAGCCTGACTTGTAGGCTAGTTTTCGAATACAGAGAGATCAGGGCTTCTCTGATGTCCCGGCGGCAGTCCCAATTCCTTAACTTCATCTTTGTTCTCTCAATGGTGTCAAACACCAGTGCAAGGTCAATCGAGGCTAGATATATTTTCCCTTCAACTTTTTGTTTCACTCTTGATTTAATCAAATTAATTCGAAATAGTTTAAGGGTTGTCCCAATGCCTTTTACGAATTCCGCCAGCCATTTGTTGTAACTTCCCTTCTTCTGACTCCAATCTGTGACAGCCTCCAATATTTTTGCTCCAAAAATCTTGCCCACTGGATCCAGAAGGGCGATAGGCCTATAATTGCTTGGAATTGACATATCGCCCTTCTTGAAAATAGGTACAATAATGGAGGAACGCCAAGAGTCAGGATCGTCTTTGATCTCTTTATCCTTCGAGAACAGATCATACATTAAACTGGACCATTTTTCTGGATCTTTCTTTAACATACAGTTTGTGATACCGTCTGGCCCAGCCGCCCTGGATTTACTCACTGCTTTATTTAGTTCCTCAATGTCGCTCTTCTCAGTCACAAAAGACCATATACCATCCGTCATTCCTTCCTCCTCCTTGACAACGCTTTCAGTATTAAACAGGGCGCCAACGTGAGTGCACCAGACCTCTGGCGGCAATAATTTGGAAATCAAGGACGCCTGCAAGGCATTTAGATTGTTGAACACATTTGAACATTTTCACATTTTGGAAGTATTTTTTGTTGAAACGATGTGTAACATAATTTCTGCATCTCATTGATGTATGTTCCACATGAATCCTCTAAGCCAATTTTTATATCGCTGTTTTAGTTTTTTAACAGACAGTATTTCTTTAGGATCTTTTTTGAGGGTTGCTCTTATTTTCCTTTTCAGCTCTTTCTTTTTTAAGGCTACCTCCTGATTGAAGGAATGATGTTTTACAAAACCCAGGCGGACGCCCCTTCCCCCAATTTCCTTAAATGTAGTCGGATTTTCACCCTTTTCCATCTCTCCCGGTGGTTCCTTACACATTTTAAGTCTGTTACAACCTGTTGCCTCCTTATTTGCTTCACCCCCACACATCTCTTGATTGGTACATTCAGGATGCCGTGGTCACTAGAGTTCGTCATCCGTACCTGCAGATTGCAGAAGTTGGAATGAATGGTTTCTGAGGCAAATATACAATCAAGAGTCTTTTTCGCCTTTCCTCTCCTTCAGGTGGCTTTGGCCGGGATATCTCCTTCAACATGGCCATTAACAATATTAATGTCTTTGTCTTACAAGTTAGCCCTCCAGGCGGGCCCTCGGATGACTTGTGCGGCTGCATTGTTCAAGGGTTCTGTTATCAATGTAGCTCTTTCGTTGAAACAATGGAGATTTAAGTCTCCAAATATTAGAATGTCCAAATTATCCCTTCTTTCCATTGCTTCTTCAATTAGAGCATGAACTGCTATACCAAATCCCTCAGCAGTTGCTGAGGCGACAATCCATTATAAATTTATTATGAGCAGAGTCCTGAGATCTTTTTTTTCGGCAGGACCTGTGTGGACTAACAAAGCCTGTATCAGAAGTGATGGGCAATTTTCACGAATTGCATAGAGGTTTCTGTTGTTTTTCAGTGCTAGTAGAAGACCTGCCGCCAGTCGGATAACATGAGCCCTTGGTTGCGGGATTGATATAAACTGAATATCCCTCAAATATCGGTAAATCTCACAACCAAGTCTCCTGCAGGCATATGATGTAATGATCTTCACATTTTAGATCTCCTTCTCCAAAAAGGTGTGAGAAACCTCTAGTATTCCATGAAACCAGGGAGACATCTTGGACTAGGTCTTCTAAGTACATCTCTACCCCTGGTTTTGAATGCTATGTTGAAGAGTCCTCCATGGCTAAGGCTCCAGCCTACCATACCCAATTGTCTTTCTTATTTCCAGTTGTCATATCAATCTTGCGCTGGTCTCTCTGCTTTAGGCATCACAAATTATCTACAGTAATTTGGTATTTCGTGTTTTTGTCAAATTTATCCTGGGTCCATTGTTCTTGGATTATTTGGTCCCCCTTCTGGAAAGTTGCAGCCCGGGTCTCTCTGGCTTACTTAGTATTGTCTTCTCAGGAGAATTGATCTATCTTTCCTTAGGTTTTATCAAAATCTTATCTTTGGCATCATAATTGGACAATGCAAAACCCATGGTCAGTAATCTTCTTCCTTCTCGCAGCAGCATATTTTTCTTCCCCTGGGTCGATACATAGATTACAACTTCATCCAATCTCGCCTCTTCTTGGAACCCTATTAGGTGGAAATCTCTCGACTCTGTATCCCTGAACGCTGCAATGCAGTGTAGTAGGCGCAAAATGCTGGCTCTGTTTAATATCAAGTCATCATTTATCAACAGAATTCTTTCTAAAAGTAATCGGTAGGTGTTATTAACATTTTCTACACCACTCTTTGGCCCCCCTCTAAAGCTCTTCAGCCCTTTGATGTGACTGTGCTCGATGGCATTCATTTTCCTCTCTTAACAGGCTTTGGACCTTCCTTCTTTTTTGCTCCATGGTCTGGAAGTGGCGGTTTTTATTTATTAACCCCCTTGTTGGTCTTAGGGGATAAAATTGGGTATTATTGTCATCCGAGTCTCCATCTATCACCAACTGCAAGTTGTTCTTATTTTAACCAGCATAGCCGGTTGTCTTTGACTTTGGACAATTTTTTTTTTCTGGATCTCTCCTCCGAACCTGCCGGGTTGAATTGCATCTCCATCATCATCGGTTGTATCTTCCAATGTACCTGGACGTTCTAGATCTTCCTCAAGACCAGGGGATTCTGGTCTCCTCTGGACTCCCTGTAACCTGCTTTCTTCGCCCTCTGAAATAGTATAAGTGGAGAGATTGAGGAGCTCCACCATCAGATCTCTCTCCAGTATGTCCTCTGTTGAATGAATGAACTTCAGCCGACTTTCTTCCCAATCACATATCCAGTTCTCCTCATTTAGTCTAACTGAGGTTCGTGAGTCTAAGTTTTTTTTTGGTGAAAATGTGTCTCCTCTATCTGAAAGGCTTATATTTCTAATCAAGTGAATCGATCTTTGGTCTTCAAGAGATTGTCGGAGTCTCAAGGTCATTACATTATCTTTTTTCTGTTTCAACTCCTTGCTCAGTTTTGCCTTTAAGAGCTCTCTTTTCATTTGCAGTGATTGAGGTTTTAGCCTCTGCTAACTTGGTGAATATCTTGTATTTTTGCTTGGGGGCTGTGGGGCTGTGTCCCGGTCCCCCTCCACCGACCAGCCCCCTTTTCTTTTTAACTAGGCCGGGACAAGTGAGAGCACCTATCTTTCTTCCTTTTCGTCCATTTGCGGGAGCTTCCACTTCGGGTCGAGAGGTTTCTTGTCTCACGGGTACTGAAACCTTAGCAGGATCTGTTGAGAGTGCAGCCGGTGGGTACTTTTCCCTTGCGTTCATTTGCCTTTGGTTTGACTAAGGTGTCACTAGCCTCGGTTCCTACTAGTTGACTCACACTTTCAGTTTGTCCATATCAGCTCTTCTTTTGTTCTTATCTTGTATAATGGGATCTATTATGCTATGCAGGATTCCAGTATTCTGTTCCGTGTTTTTCTCCAGGTTACTTTGAATAGCTGTACAAAATCCTTACAGAAACACCATCTTCAATTGCAACATTGCTAAAATTATGGATTGATCTCTAATCTGGTCTTTTAATGCCTCATGCAATTTCATGTAGGTAGTTAGAGTTATTGTTAGAGCCGCTATTAACTCGACGTCTATCGAAGATTTGTTATTGGTATGTTCTTCTATTTGCACCGCTTCCAGGTCCATCAGGTGGTCCTCATCTGAGGGTGATGTATCCAAATCGCGGTTGGAGTCCTCAACTGCTGGTGTCAGGATTTTATTGGAGGACTTGAGCTCATCTAGGTTATTGTTTTGTATAGTCTGCTCCTCGGTTTTGATGGTGGCCACTTAGAGTCTCACAGAGCTGGTCCTAAGATCAGGTTCTGATCCATCATCCCTTGAGGTAATGGTGGTGTTTTTATTTGTACTATCCCTCATTTCTATGTTAGTGCTTCTCCTTCACCCCGCCTGCACCTCTAATGGCGACTGTGGGTTTTTATTATCCGTCTTCCGAGTAGCACCTCTGATGTCAGGCTGGGCGGCTTCCACTGTGACTTTCCTGTCGATTCACTTGATTTTTTTGGTGTAGGTCTTGGAGTGGAGTTTCCAAATATGTTAGACCGATAGTTTGGATCTTGTGGGTATTGAAGTTAGATCCTCTATGAGAGTTACACGGACTTCCTCCACCAGACTGTGTGTTCCTGTTGGATTTGGATCTTCTTCAGGAACTGGAGTCCTTGCTGTAGCCTGCTTCGGCATAATGTTAGCACTAGCAATTTCCTGTCTACCATTAACTGGTAGGGCATTGTTAACAGACTCTAGTTCCAAGTCTTTTTACAAAATGTTGTCGGGGAGGCCGTAACACAGCCTATTTCTACAGTAATATCTATGGGGCAATCGCCTTGCAGTGTAAGCCCCTTTGTGGCTGCTGTTATTGAAGCATCAGCCTGTACCTCTTCGGGCACCTGTTCCCCTCCTTTTGTTAGTTCAGCCACAGGGGGGTTTGGAGTAATCGCTCTCCAAGTCCTCCAGGGGTGTAATCCCGGCCTGTCGTGCCTCACAACATACTGGCGGGGAGACAGAAGAGCCAACCGTGTGCTCAGAACAGAGATTGCCCTTGTGGCACACGTACTCAAGGGACTAGGCTCTACAGCACTCTTCCTTGACTGTTAACACAGCTTAGCCTTGCCTGCACCGAGACTCGCTGCTGGGATCAAAGGGTGAGCACCCACAGGCTCCCTGCAGCATCTGGGTTTCTCCAGACGTCTATTCACAGTATTGATGGGAGGTTTACCCTCTTGGCACTCTACACTATAGAGTCTGAGCTCTTCCTCAAATGTTATCACTGATGTATTAGGCCCTGACCGAGCGCTGCTGCTGGGATCAAAGGGTGGGCCCCCACAGTCTCCCAGCAGCACCCGGTTTCACCAGACGCTGAAGTTGCTGATTAATTGCAACTTTCTGAACTGCGGACGACCCGCAGCTCAACAGTCTGTATAGAATTTCTGCCCAGTTATAGAGAGATCAGTATTGCGTTTTCCCTCTTGGTGTTGTACTTAAAGTTTTGGAGTTCCTTAGGTTATTGCCTTCTGTGCGTTGGAATAAGCGAAGGGGAAAAAGTTATTTCCTTGCAGTTACCGTTACTGGTCACTGCAAACTGCCAACTGCCTACACTTTACAACGACTTTGCCGCTGCTTCGCGATGCGAGTATGGTTTTAACTGGTGAAAGGGGGGGGTGGAGTACGTCCACTCTCACAGCGTCCCCTGCAGCTTTAAAGGTGTAGGCACCTTGGTCTTTTTCCACGCCGTTGGCTAAATTCTCACACAAGTTCACAGAACAAGAGCACAATCTCCCACAAGGTAATAAAGTGGTCCACAGCCAACTGCCTCCACTTTATGACGACTTTGTGTCTGTTTATTAAATTTGCATGTGGTAGTGCCAAAGGGTGGCATACAACTGTGTACGCCACCTATTTGCACTTTAATTTTGCACCCCGCCATGCAAATGTTGAAAATTATGTGGAGAGGCCCCGTCTATGTAAAAGTGTAAACATAATGGGTCCCCATTTATATGGAATCCTCCTGATTTTTGCTGGTGCTCTTAAATGTCTGTCACTAATCCTCTTGATTTTTAGCATCTCCCGCACAGATTTGTCTGTTGCTTCTGTCGTACCTTCATAGATGGTGAGTCCAAAATGTAGTCAGAGGTCTATGGTGACTTGTCTGCTCTGAGAATCAGCACTGGAAATGTTATCCTCAAAGATTACTGTAAAAAGGTGTTAGGCTTTTATCTAAGGAAAAAAGTGGAATCAGTCTAACATGAGAATTGAAATCCTGTTAAGGGTTATCAAATAGAGACTAGCGCTCACATATAAAGAGTTGGTGTGGTGTTTTTCTGACCTTATTAAAATGACATGGACTAAACTTTGAAGAGTATTTGCTTTAGGGGCGAGGGGGTTATGTCCCATTCTGTTAAATGAATAAGTCAAGCAGGAGCTTGGTCCATATATGTGAATAAAGGCATTGAGGGTCATTCTATGGCAATGCATACATTGCATGGAGGTGACCTGTCACATTTGCATTTAGGTGCAAACAGGCTTCTGGAACCTCTTTTGTCATTTATTATTATTATTATTATTATTATTATTATTATTATTATTATTATTATTATTATTATTACTATTATTATTATTATTTTTGTGCTACCTATTGAGCGTGGACCCAGCTTAAGGAAGCAATGAAGTGCTTTACAAGTCATCGAGGCAAAGACACAGTGAGGGAAGCAGAGATAAACGGGAGAAGGAGCTAACAACGGGGGGCAGGGGGGGTAGTCAATTGGGCAGCAGGGGATCTACAAGCAACAAGTGGAGAACCATCGGGTGCAGATTAACCAGGCTCAGGTATGGTGTGAAGTGGAGGGTTTGTAGGCCTACGTGTTAGCGAGGAGATATTCTTCGAAGAAGAGGGTCTTGAGCTCCTTCCTGAAATACAGAACCAACGGTAGAAGTGTGCTGTTGACAAGGCCTGTCTTCTGGTTCTTTACTTCCTGCACCGGCAGAGTTCAAGTCTGCACATGTCCTTACTTCTGGTGGATCGCAGGCCTCTGGACATGCTGAGTTTCTCAGTGAGATAACTTGTGGACTTCAGGGCGACAGCCTTGTGGATGGTGCAGCAGTTGTCTGTCATATGGTTTTCCCCTGTGTTCTCAGTCTGTACAACTTTGATAAAGTTTGGGAGGCACTTCTCCCATGTGTTTCTGCTTTGTTGACTCATACATTTGGCCTCAGTGCTTGCCATTTTTTGCACTCTTGCTATTCTCTCTTTTCCCTATGCTTGGTTGGGTCATGCAGTAACTTTCCCCAGACCCTTTTAAAACCGTATTACTCTATTTCTACTCTGCTCCCTCAATCCTAAAGTTTCTGAGCAGTTGTCTTCAGTTTGAAAAATGTACTTTTTATTTTCTGTATTACTTCTAATGCTGTTTTTACTCTTTTGCTTCTATTCCCAAGATGAAGATACTAGGCTGTTAAACATGTAAAGCTGATTGTTTTCCAAACACACGCTCTGGGCTTCCTGCCAAGTGCATGACATTGCCTTCAGTTGCTGTACACTGAAAGACAGCCTCTTTGTTCTGATGTCTGCCAAGGCTGCCTATATTAGGCACTGGCATCCCAGTGGTGCCTGGAAAAAAAGGCTGTACCACGAGCATGAATCAGGAATGAGCAAGAAGGGTTGCCATTATTAGGAAGCCAATTAAGCCCTCATTGAGGATGTTTGGCAATGACTAGTGCAGCCTGAATAAAGACAATCTTTTTGTCTAATATCTTCGGAAGTAATATGTACGCAAAGGGCATCCAAAGTCCTATATCTGTGTGATTAAGACCCTGTTAATCATACTTCATTGCCTGCATGAGAACAACTATTTGCAAAGCAAGCAGGTGTGGAAATAGGAGGACAACAATAATTTTTACATGTAACAGTTAAGTGCAAGTTGCACTAAAGTGGGCCTAGAATTACTGAAGTTATTTTAAAAGGCAAATTTGAAGTGTGGGTTTGAAAACGTGTGATTAGGAAACAGGGTCAATATTGCATTTCCATAATGAGGAAATAGTACACATTCCTCGGTATGTGTAGTTTCCAGACTGTTACGTGTTCCCTGCTCTCAGGAGTTGTCATGCTCATTTAGATAAGACAGTAATTCCAGACCCACAGTCCAGGTATATTTTTACTTCAGCCAATTAAATTTAAAATGTTCCCTTTTGCTTCCATTTTGAGAATGATCTGTACTGTGGCTTACTTTAATTATTCCACTAATTATTTCACTCTGCAACATGTCATGAAGAAGTCTGTGAAACTTTGAAAGCTAATGCTTTGTTTGCAACTTTTCAAAGTATTTTCAGCTAGTCCAATAAATGGTATCAAAACCTGCATCTTCTGTGATTTTAAAATTGGACTAACACAGCGTCAGATTTTTCTTTGCATTGCAAGCAGGCAATATACAATAAATGCATATATGCTGTCATGCTAACAGATAATATAGTAATCATGTTTGTACCTGTGGGGTGATTTTACAGGTAGAAGTCCCTTTTACATGAATGGCAGGCATTGAAACACTGAAACAATAACGGCCTGGCTTTTGCTTTTGTTATTCAAGTAAAGTTAAAGAGCTATGTGGAAAGGGGCCTACCAGTCATTACCAATGGACAAGCAGCAGTTTCATTTACAAAGGAAGGAGGAATAAAAGATCCCTTTGACATGGAAAACAGGATTTTTAAACAATAAAAGTAAAAACAGCCAACACATGTGTGTGCAAATAAAAATGGCTTTAACAAGCCAAAGTAGAGAATAAATATCACTGCTCCCAGAAAAATGTCAGGAAAACAAAACATGATGTGTGGATTAGCAAAAGCAATGTATATTATGTTCCACCTACAAAACTCCAGTAACCTTTGAAGAGCCACTTTATTTTCATGGAAAACCTGTTTCTGGCTGTGGTGAAAACTTCACAAAGGAAATCTCCCACTTCTACCCTGGATGTCACATCTCCCAACTAACGGCCCCCACAATAAAATGTGCTGCTGAAGGTGTTGAAAGACCAATGTCCTCCAGACTTGCTGGCTCTGAAAAGCAGGGACTAATTAAATTTAGCCTTGGCTGTAGCATGAGTAATATGTGTGGACATGGGGGCACCCACTTCAATGAGCAAACTACCAACTTCAAAGTGTCTCATAAAAAAAACTCTGGTCAGAGGTTGGCCAAGGGAGACGGATGGCTGTGCTGGATGAAACAGACCTCCCATTTGCTGAACATGAACATTCACAATCAATTTAAAAGGACTATTATAATTTAGGCCCTTTTCGCAGCAACCATACTGTGGATTGATTTCATTTTTGTACCCTTTTTTATGTAATTTTGAGGCTGTGACTCTGGGAACTGTAATGCCCAGTTAGACTATGTTTCTGGTAGATCTGAACATGTTCCAAATATGAGTGTTGGTGATCGGGTGGAAAATTAAATTAAGGGAAATGCTTAATAACTTCCATCTTCATAACTGTTGTATTTTTTATGGAAATGGCAGAAATGTGCAACATGGCCATGCTACATGGTATGGATTTGGTGGTTGGCTTATCTAATTCTCCATGATTAGCTACATTTTAAAAATAACACGCTTAGTATGGCAGTTGCTAGTAAAATTATGAAGTTATGATACATAACTAGTTTTTGCCAAAAATTGAAAAGATAACAGAGGGGCGATTACAAATAGCAATTGCCATATGTTGCTCCAAACCCCTAAACCAATCCTGATTTGGAGGTGGTGTTGGGAGGAGAGAGAGAGAGAGAGAGAGAAGTAACTGTCCAATCCTAGTGGCAAGCATTTTTGTAGGGTACTTCCCCAAGATAGTAAAATTGGTGATGTAATTTCTGCTATATAAGGGGGACTGCACTAAGACAGGGGACACACAAAAACTGGTTGAATGAAAAAAGAGAAAGACAGGAAGGCTGCTGAAACTTACCATCTGACAGCTGAAAGGACACACCAGAGGAGATTGCCGAGAGTGCATCTGGGTGGAGCTGTCTATATCTAGGAAGGCCTCAAAGCTGACTGAGTCCTGTGGTGGAGAGTGGGAGGCCATCTTTGAGAGTGGAGTGATCAGACCCCTGCCCTTTCTTTACTGAGTGTCCTGAAATGAAGTTGGCTTTCCTGAAACCTTAAACAGAGGCTTGCTATGTAAGTAGAATTAAGCCCTGGAAAACCAAAAGGTAGGGAGTTTGCTTGCCTTGAATCTGTTCCCTTTATAGTAGGTGTGGTGGGGGAATGGGGGGTAAAACTGTGTAGATCCTTAGCCTATGTAACTAAATGTATTAATTTAATTAATTACCCATTTGGCTAGAAAACTACAGGGTGAATTTTGTTAAAATTCAAAATTAACAAAGCTCACTTCCCATTGTGCGCTGAAAACTCTAGCCTATAATTTAATTGGGTAATCCTTGTTGTCTGGCTGACCCTAACTTCTATAAGGAAGAGGGGCGTTTTTGTGTTTAAATCAGTCCAATATTTTCATTCAGCTTCCCCAACACAGGCCTTTCAGTAAGGGGGGTCTGAAATCCAAAATTCCCCAAAGCATTAACATTTTTCTGTCTGACTTCCCAACATAGACCAAAGCAGGGGGCAGGGGGTCTGAAAAACAAAGTGATACATCACCCTGTGTTTATTTTAAACCAAATATTTGGAGTGAAATTAAATTATTTATGAGTGTAATTATTTTGTGAAGTGAGATTTACAGAAAGGGAAGAATTGTGTCTGTGTTCTTTATAAATCACTTGTGTGATGTATTTATGCTGAGCGAAGTTGATTACGTTGTGCTACAGATAAAGTGGTGTTTTTGTGCTAATTTCTATTGCTGTTAATTTAAATAAATACCAATATGTTTCCTGTTCACCGGCCTGGTTCTTGTGTCATTGTCAGCTCAGGGGAGAGGAATCCAAGGGGCATGATATGTATCTGAGATAGGGCAAAAAAAAGAATCTGTTAAACAATTTGTTGAATAACCACTTGTGTGGGGAGGGAAGGGACTCCATGTTTTGAGGGTGGCTTCTCAATAAACTGTTACATAACACTGTTGTACAATGCCTTTATGAATATTGGACCCCTGAGAATGTGAACTGGGCACTCTCATTGGACGATTTCGACCCTATATGAACCATGAGAGCCTGCAGATGGTTCAGTGTGTCATCTTTTCCCCGTTCAGGAATCATAGCCTTGAAAAATGTGTGTCTTAATAATATACTGCCACCTCCCTATGGTGGAAATGTAAATAAGAAACCCATCATTGCTGAATTTTAAGTAAAGCAAATAACAAATCTGCCACCAGAGTGTCAGGGGTGTTAATAGTGTGTCATGGGTAGTAATATCTTTATCGACCAGGACCTCGGGGAATACCAGGCATCATTGGCCCTTAGCCATCACTAAATACTCTCATAGTTCTCAGGCCTTTAATTTATTTCTCGGGTCCATAACACTCGGTACAGCCCTTGGACTAGGTCCCTAACGCTTAAATTATTGTGGTATTTACTGAAAGAAGGGTGCATGATGACCAATTATCAATCATTCAGCCCAGAACTCAAGTACCAAGCCAGAAAGAAAAGCTAGCACCTGACACAAGGACTGTCTAAAAACAAGACTCGCTGTTATGAATGGTCCCAATGGCACCATCCAGTGTTTGTATGACCAACTGCTGTGCTATGCAAACTTGAATGGTTTGCTCCTGCACAAAGACCCCATCCAAGGAATTACCCATCTGGAGTGCAGGCTTGTGAACCATTGATGGATATTCAGAAGGGTGTCCAGGAGGAGTCTTGTGTTAGTCTCATCATTATTTTCCAGCCACAACTTAAATCTACAGCAAACACATGAGTCAGAATGTTTGATATGTGCAGCAGCCAAACAGATAACAATGGTGACACCCCTGAAACCAATGTAGATGGTCATGATATCCATAGAGGCCTCTGATTAAATATGCAGATTAATATGAAGCGCATTTCTGTCTTCTGATATTGTATGCATCTTTATAAATAATGGACACACCACCGCTGATTGCTCCTGATCTATTCCGAATTGCGGCTTTTATTTATTCATTTATGGGGTATTTATAATGCGCCTACATAGCAAATGGTGTTTCAAGGCGCAGGGCTTTGTCATCTATAGGCAGTGCTTCATTTAACATGTGAAGATTTGCATCATGGTATAACAAAGCATGCTTCAGTGACACATGCAGAGTGTTATTCCATGCCTGATAACACATCATGTAGAACAACCTTATTCTTGACCATGGACCTTGTATTCGATAAAAAGCTGTGCTCATTGATGACATGTTTAAAGGTAATACTCAAAGGGCGTAGTGTTGCGGCTATGAAGTGTTAATTTACAAGATGGCACAGCAAAAGGAAGAGTGGATAAGCAAAATGACCTGGTTCTTCCATAAAATACATGATCGGTTGAATGTTGTTTTTTTCCTGCTTGGGACTGGCAGCATCTCCCACCATACAGCTGGCTTTAGCACAGACGGTGCAGATAGGTTTTCTCCTGACCCACCCCAGGCGCGCGAGTAGCGCGCATTATGCGCGCATCCAGTGTTTGGCTGCGTATGGATCGAAGGGAGGGGAGCTATCTTGTGCTCCTCAATGTCAATCAGACCTCTACTATGTACGTACTGTAAAACATTTCCCAGGCTGGTGGAACAATGCAGCATTAACCCAACCTATTTCGTGCTTTGTTTTCCTAACCTGAGAAACGTGGAAAGTGTCGTTTATGCATTGTTTATTTGTGTCCCCATGAACAGGTTCCTGGTTGGCACAAATCCCTTAGCTCAGGCCCTTTTTAGCCCGAGGCACCCAGTTATTTATGGGACCGCAGGGCGCAATGCACAAGGCTTTTCCATTCCTGCTCACTGCTGTTCTCAGCAGCCCCTCTGTAAATGTACACTCAAACTCCACTCATATTTGCAGGGATACTTAGATTTCCCCTTTCGGCAGTGCCTGATTATTCATTAGGCCAAGTAGGTACTGGCTATGGGCCCCACTCCTTTGAGGGCCCCGCAACAATCGATCAAAATAAAGTGGTGCAGACTATTTAAAACGTATAAGGAGATACAGAGGGAGAAGTGTACTTGTCTTTAGTAAGCTGGTTGGACGGCGACACCTCCATAGCGGCCTATTATGTTCAGTTGGTGATATTTAGTTGTCTGGTGAATTTGTGTACTCTGAAGAGTGACGCGTTTCGTAGAAAAGAGGATATAGACAGAAGCCGCTAATAGACAACGATGCTGGGGCTGGTTCTCAAAACTCTGCCAGCTAACAAATCATAGCACTCATTTAGTACACATCATTTCCTTTTTATTTGATTTTTTCTTGTTTTTTGTGTGTAGTGCCCTTAAGCGACACGTGTTTTGGCTTGACACGTGTTTTGGCTATTTCAAGCCTTTCTCAAAGCTGGGCAAAAACTACAAAAACAACATACACAGACACCAGCAGTTAGGAGATACTTTGTGAGAAGGTGTCTGACATTTTGACTGCCCTGGGGCCTCCAAAGGGTTTAATCTGGCACTGCCTTCAAGGGCACCATGAAAAGTTAATGGAGTCCTCAGTCACCGCTCTGTATCCACCAAGGCTGTCCCACATATATCGCTAGTGTGACCCAAGCTTCCAAAGTGACAATGTGTTCCAGGCCTCACTCGCCTGCCTGTCCCTGGGTTCTTCCTGACCCCTTGCAGAGTACCTCCCTAGGGTCAGGGAGTGCTTGACTAATACCCCCATAGCATTTTATAATCAGTGCTCAACGAAGAACAACGGAGTTCATGTTTCAAGGCTGGACTTGCAGCGCAGTAGCAGGGTGTTAGTTCCTGGGTTTAGAGGACACCTCTGTGTGATGAGATATCTCCCTCCGAAATGTTCTGGCAGAGGAGATCTTCTGGTGCATTCCAGGTACGACCAACGAGCATTTAAACACCCAGACCAGCTCATGGGTCTCAGGATTAGGCAGGTGTGGCATACCCTGGCCTCATATCTCTCGGTGGAGAACCTGGAATGGAAATTGGCAAAGGGCAGCCTGATGTGGCAAGGTCTTCTAAAATCCTTATGAAGTTTTCCTTTCCCGTAAATGTACATCAACCCATGCCATGCCAACCCATGCCACTATTCTCTGTGATGTTGAAATGTCCCCATGGTATGCAGGGATTAGCATATACCAAGTACGAACACATTAGCAAAGCACTAATTTGACGTTGGATGCACAGGGCCTCATTCTGAGTTTGGAGGTAGCCAAGGTGCTATTAACACCATGGCTACCCCCCTACCGCATCCCGGGTCCGGGTTTCCTGAATGGGGACTTAACATATCATTCCATCCTTGGAGGACCCGGTATTTCCCCATTCAGGGAAGCCATCCCCATTTGAGCCCCCATAGGGCTCAATGGGAATGGGGAGGGAGCTAATAACGGGCCCGTTAATAACGGGCCCGTTATTAGCTCCCTGGTCCTGCTTTCCCCACCAACCCTCCCGCAGTGACAATTCCACAGCTCAGTATGGTAGACATCTTAGCAAGATGTTTATGCAGCAATGTATACGTGCATCTCTCTAGACTTTCCTATCTCCTCCCTGTAATTGGCACCATCTAAAATACAAGCTTCTTTGACTCCCCTTCGTGCGCAACATGTACCATTAAAATGATGAACCATCAAGCTATTTGGCTCACTTTGTCACCATATGTAAATTTGTGAAAAACACTACATTGTGAGTTTACTAAAAAGTAATTACCATCATGCTGTACTTTAGAGTGTCAGAACTATAATATGAACCCCAATGTCTGCCTCCTAGTGGCTCAGTGCAAATTCACAGACCTCTGTGACAAACATGTTTTCAATCGCATGCTGAAATGACATGCTATGTTATGTTATGTTATGTTGATTTATACTGTGCACCGTTACTACCCAGGGGCAGTCTCCAGGTGCTCACGAAGCTCTGCAAGAAAAGACGGTGAAGTGGGTAAGTGAGGGTAGAGCGATAGAATCGGTTCAGAACCAGGAGAAACTGGCATCTGTGTGTGTTGGCTTGCAGATAGGATTGATTGTGTGCACTGGATTGTTGTATCCACAAGGGTGTGGCCAGTGCCTGCGTTGTTTGTTGTATGTGAATGTTTGTTATGTTGGGAGTGTGTTTGTGTGTTTTATGTGTGGATTAGCTGGCATTCAAGGTTGTGGTTGAGTGCACTGGCTTGTTGTATGCCTAGGGGTAAGGTCCAGTGCCTTTGATGTTTTGTTGTATGGAAGTGTTACTTTGTTGGGTGTGTGTTTGTGTGCAGTTAGGCTAGCCCAAGTGTGTGTATAGTACCTGGTGGGTGTATTGGAGAGGAGCGGGGTGGTAAGTACATTGGGTACTCTTAAAGTTCTTCTATACAGCTAATTTTCACAATTCTATCTAAAGGTGATGTATGTCCAATCTTCACAATTCTATCTAAAGGTGATGTATGTCTAATCTTCACAATTCTATCTAAAAGTAACGCATATCTAATCTTTGCATGACTATCTAAACATAAAGCATGTCTAATCTTCACAATTCTATTTAAAGGTGGCACATGTCTAATCTTCACAATACTTTCTAAACGTGATGCATGTCTAATCTTCACATGACTATCTAAATGTGAAGCATGTCTTACCTTCACGATTCTATTTAAGCAATATAATCCGAGCGTCGGGGGCACTACCGATTCAGGTAATGCCCCGGGGCCCATAGGTATATTTAAGTCTATTGTAACACGTTTCCTGCTGCCACTATCCATCGAAGTACAACATATTTCCTGCCCCACGGTCCATCTGGGTGCAATACATATCCTTTCCCACAAATACATTTAAATCCAACCGACGTCTGCCCTCTACCATATATCTTGGTGCAATATATTATCTTCCACAGTTCAATACAGTGGCTAACGCTGGCCTCAGCACAGTTCTATCTCAGAGCGCATCCAGGGAGTATAACTAGCCACACCAACATTTCAGATGTGGAGTAAGGCTACCTATGTCATTTAGGCACAATCCAGAGTGTAGCTGTTTTACACAGGCAGAGTGAGCAATGGCTACCTTACACAATTAGGCTAAACGATAATAGTTAATAAACATGTTTGGATTGGTCCTTGATGATGTATCATATTCCAGCATGGAGAAACAACATTCCAATGCCATCATGTTAAATACATTATCACTTCTCTGTTAAGAGGTTTCATTGAAAATTACACAGGATTTTTTATTTTAAAGCTGTATTGTTTTAGAAATTCACACAATGCATTGCATGATTTTAGTGCATGTCTGTGTTTTGTCTACATTAAACTGCATTCTCTTCAGAGCCACTAATTCACAGTGAGTCTTTGACCAGGGGTAGTACGGAGGCTACCAGGGGTAGCAGCTAGTGTCCAGGTTACTCCCATTTACCATCAATGGCTTTGCCAAATGTTGTGGTCTACAGATAATAGAAGTAGAGGGATTATATCAGTGTGAGAAATCAAACGTTATGTTGTGTTATGTTATGCTATGTCATGTGATTGGGTATTTGTATTGCGCCTTTCACCATTGGTATGATCTCAATGCGCTGTGAGTTGAATATTAAGTAGTGTGAGTGTGTGTGTTTGTCGCAGCTAGGTGGACATTTAGAGGTGTGTAGCTGCATTCTAATGCTAGGAGTGGTGTGGAGGTTGTGTGAGGCCAGTAGTATGTGTGCAACTAGGCAAACTGTCTTGGGTAGCTGCATTCTTGCAGAGTTGGTGTTTGTTTATGAGATTATGTGTGCAGCTAGGCTGATTTGTTCGTGGGGTATACCTACGTTCTAAAGATCGTTGAAGGGTGCATGGTGGTGTGTAATTATGGGTGCAGCTAGATTCAAGTTAATCATGGGGGATAACTGCATTGGAGAGAGTCAGCATATTGGTAGTTAAGTGTGAGTATCCGTGCAGTTGGAAGAGGTCTCCTATTCCTGATTACCTTCCTGTGCCTGCCGAGATAACTTTTGCTCCCTATTACAGAGGTTTGGTGCTTTAATTCTACAGGAACCTCTTGGTCAAGTGTGCAATCAATTGTGTTATGTGAAGCATGGCCGTATCCCTCCCTGGCTTAACAGCATTATCAAAATTGAATTTGGCTGTTTGCCAACCTGCTGTACTAGGTTATTAGCTTCCCTATTCTTTGGGGCGTTGAGTGTTTAGATCTAGGCATGGCAGGAGCAACGAAAGGTAGTGGCCAATCTAGTGGTAACTGTCCTGGAACTTTACTGATTCATGCGATTGAAGATCTACAATCCACCATCCCTCTGTCTACTCGAGCAGGCAATGACTTATAGGTGAACACCTTCTCGATGAGCACTTTCATCCAGTTCTGTTCTGTCACAATTATGAGTACTTCCAAGATACGTTGTTCAGTATTTAATGAACCTTGAGGTCCGGCGTCAAAACCAGGCTGTACTATTAGTGCTGTGCCTGTCTGACAATTTTAGGTGTAGCGAAAGGTATTCCAGGTGTAGTATACGGTTTGGGTATTAGGTGACTTCTCATCATTGTCACTTACAAGAGCTTGCCTCGTCAGATTCCTCACCTGATTTAAGAGTTTAGTACGTAGCCGGTGAAACAAAGCCAGTCCAGACATAATGTTGGAACACAAGTGCTTATAGGCCCAAGGTTCTCAGTCCTGGGTATTCGTTTACAGCGGATGGTTCAGTATTCCCGTACTAGTTTATGGTTTGAGTAGTGAGTAACACCACATCATTGCCACCTCACGAGAACTGAAACTTGCCCGACACATCACATGATCTCAGAGCGTAGTGCACACCCGGTAAAAGACAAGGCGCAAGCCTAATCAAAGAATTTGGAACATAAGTGCTACTAGGGTTTGAAGTCCTGGGCATTGGTTTCCAGATAAATAAAGGGTTAACACAGTGAACACGTTAGCGGATGGGTGCTACTAGGCATTCATTGCCGCATGCAAGGAGCCAACATGATCATAACGCTAGACCAATTGTTACTGCCAACCGGGTTCCATGTCCCAGTCATTCTTACCTGCCCATAGTGTTGGATTCTAAGCCATTCTTAGCCGCTGGGTTTGGTCGGGAGGCATGGTTTTGTGGAAGAGCGAAGGCCATGTAGTCTTGCATGTGTTGAATGAGGCGAGGGGGGGGGGCAGTGAGTTCCAGATTGTTGGTGCCAGGGTTGAGTAGGTGGACCCTCGGATCCTGGCTGAATTGGACATGGGGACCACTAGGAGGAGGGCAGTGCTTGACCTTAGATAGCGGGTTGGGTGGTAAGGCGTCATCTTTTCTTGTAAGTATTTGGGGCCAGCTTTTTGCACAGTTCAGTGAGTAATGCACATGATTTTGAAGATGGCCCTTCACCCAATCAGGATCCAGTGTAAGGTGCAGAGAGCGGGTGAGAGGAGATCCCTTCATCTGAGGGAAAGGAGCAGTCTGCTTGTGGCATTTTTGACTCTTTGGAGTTTGTTTAGTCGGTAGACCGGTGTACCCATGTAAAGGGAGTTCTCATAGTCAAGTCTGGACATTATAATGGACATAATTGCAGCCAGTCTACTGGGGTGGGTGAGGTAGGGGAAGATGTGTTTCAGAAGCCTAAGGTGGTAGTGGCAGGATTTGGATACATTGTAAATGCGGTGTGACAAAATTAGGTCACAGTTCATTCTGCACCCAAGCTTTTTGACAGAGGTGGTGCTGGGTGGGGGAGGTCAAGGGAGTGTGGCTAGTGGGATGGTTGTGGGAATAGAGCTGTTATACCGGACACCATGAGCTCTGTTTTTCCCCGGGTTGGGAAGGAGATGGTTACTCGTCATCCAGAGTCATGATTTAGAGGCAGAGCTAGATCTCCTTTGAGCATGTCCTCTGCCATGTGCTTGACAGTTGGTAACCTTGGCTGTTATACCATGAGCCAGTGTGAGTGTGTATGATGCCTGGGGTGTCACTTGGCTAATAGGTTATGAAAGAAAATTCCCCCTTGCATAGCCGCCCCCTCTCCCCTCTGCTGGTATGGCCTGTTAGACAATTGTCAGAGACTGGCACAGCGGTAGACAAGGCTCTAGAAAAAGTCAAAAAACAAACTAGATGATAAAGAGCTTAGTTTCCTCGATAGGCTTGTCCAGAAGTGCTGTTTTGGGTCATTGGCTTACATCCTGAGCCTTGTAAAGACTCTGGTCTCTAAATAACAGTGGTGTCTTCATTAAAGCTGTTTGCAGTTTCTGCTGCACCTAGGGTGTTTTTATGTTCACTTTTGTGGACCATTTCGTCCTGCTTATCACCTTGCCTATAGACTGTTGTAAGTGTTCTAAGATGTGCTTTATAAAATAGTCTAATTGGTCCCATTGGCATCTACTGTACCTGACCATGAATGCGGTAACATTTGCCATTCTACCCTGGTCAGCAGATGATGATGCAAGTTATATCCAAAGCATATATCTTTTTGCTTTGAGGAATTAATTAGAAAGGTATGTTCTGCATCTTTTACGCATGGTAGTGACCACTAAGGAGTCTGGAGTTAACTGACCATGGATGTACATTTGTTCTTGGGCACTGGTTTATTTTTCTGAACCCTATGGGTTGACTGGTTTTCCCAACACAGAGTTAAGCTATTGATTGCGAAATTCTTTTTTTAAACACTTTTGACAGAGGCACGGTTTGGCACAACTGGTTTCTTCTCATAGAAAATATATTCAATGAAATCTGTATTCTCCTATGTGTCTATCCCGAAATTCGGTGCTGCTCTACATAAAAGATTACATACACAGATCATCTGTGAGTGGAAGTGATATAAGAGTGCCCCAAGGTTCAAAACTGAGGAGAGCTGGGAGCTATTCAGCTCCTGATTCTAGCCTGAGGGAGCCTTGGTTAGCTTGAAAGGACCAGCTACCAGGAGCTTCTTGTGGCTCCTCAGGTCAGCTGGTGAACTACAAACATAAATATGCGAGAGTATTTGAGAATGCTAATAAGGAAGGACACATCTAGTACACATTTAAACGCAATGAATCATTCATAATGGACCAAAATGTTAAGTGTGCATCTCATATGGAAGTTAGATTTGCAGTGTGCTGGTTACTCGCTGCTGGAACCCCAGTGGTAGCTCCTGCCTATATTGGGTGATGCCCAACACCCAGGAGCTGGTTTTAGCTTCTGCTCATCGATCTAAATTTAAAAACATGATACCCTCAGCATATGATGCTAAAAGTGTGTAATCAGAGTCGAAATCCTACTTTTAAATGGATACTTCACCCTCTGCAAAAACATCTTGTTGAGAGGTCAACCTCACTTTGTTTCTCTTGTAACTTTGATCTCGTCAAACACAACCTTCTGAGGGTGCGTCCTGCTTTCATTTGCGGGAGACACAGAAACATGTGCAGTTGCTTGAAGGATTTACGCGTGCAATATTGATGCCATCAGCCTGTCGGCATCTTTATTTTGTATGGCTTAACGCAGTATAACGATGAATTGGCATCACTATTCTTGTACCGGACTCTAAGATTTATTAACATGCTTTTAACTGTCTTGGCAAAGGAGTTTCCTGTTGTCGCAGGACGATTTCATTCTTTGCATTTAGCACTAGTGGTTCGTTTAGGATATAGAAAATAATATGACATGTACCTGAATGCAAAAAAGCAATATTGATGCAAACTATTCACACCTGAAATGGGATAGCCTGGGATTCCCACAATGTATTCCTATTAAACACTACTTTAGTATTTGTGTGGATTTCAGAAAAGCCATATTTTTAGGAGGTTACAATAGCGAATATTCAATTCGGCAGAAATGCTTAAACTTAGAGACCTCTGCTACACATAAAACAGGACTAGTAAAATAGAAGGTCTGGGACATATGTTAACTTTGTAGCGCAACTATTGGTTCAGGATCCACACACATATGACCCTCCTCAAACCCAGCACATTGAGGCACAGTTTATTAAGGCACGAGAGGCTCAGAGTGCAGTTGAGGCTATACCTGGGCGCACCAAGCAAACTTGGCACATGATATCAGTGCCTGGGCATGGGAGTACCTGGCATCTAAATACCAACCGACACAAAGGGGCAGTAAGTATGCATATGAGCCTACACTGCATATGAACCTATGCCCTTGACCTATGAAGCTTCTGCTGGGTATGCAACCATAATATCATGACTTATCCCAAGGCATAGCAAGGCAATACCCTACAAAATATATGTGTGGGAACTGAAATAATCATTTGACTCAGTTAAAACTACTAGCTATATATACTATTGTAAGTTTATTACATCAGGATGCCACTTCCTGTGATGTGATCAAGGTCAAAGTTAATGTGACAGGACTTCCGGTGATGTGTTAGAAGGATTTTACTAGACTCTAGGTTTGGTTTTCAGGATGAATAATCCCGAGCTTGGCGTGCAGGCCTCGGCTTAATGTCAGACTCTTCAAGGGGTAAGCGCAACTGAGCAGTCAAAGCTACACTCTCACAATGGGTGCCGGGAGGAAAAGAAGGTATGGGGTAGCACACAACAGCACACAAAAGAGGATTGTCCACATAGTATTTATGAAAAATAATCTTATATATCATATGAACATGCTACTAGTACATAGGATAATAGGATTTAGGATAAAGTTTTTAGCGCTGGGGTCTTGCCCAGAAGTACTTCAGGTAGAACTTTGCAATGTCTTTAAGTCCGATATTTAGAACCTGTCAAGGTTTCCATGTTATGTATTCCTAGTATACCTTGCACTCTTTTCCTCTAGTGCTTAATATATTCAAGTTTAGGTTATGTTTTCAGATTTAGAGGTTAGTACGTTCTGGATATTTCAGGGGTTGTATACTAATTGACCTTTTCACAATTGACCTCGGGAGAATTGACCTCGGTAGAATTGACCTAATTTAGAAGGTCAATTAGGACCTATATGCGTGGGGAAACCCCCCACTATCCCCTACCCAATCCAAACCCTCCCACAACCTCCCACCCAATCCCCTTATATTATTTATAATCCAAACCAACGCAATACAACTCTTTTGATAATGCTAACCATACTATTGGGTAGGTAAATACTTATAAAACTAACAGGACTGACAGGACTGACAAACTTAAGAAGAAAGCTATTCAACATGTGTGTTATGTATTTACACTGATTAGTGGATAGTATAGTATCTTCAGAATACAAAGGTGATAAAGATTGGTAAAGGAATATTTTAGTGCACAATGTCAACTCAGATATATGAGTCAATTCTAAGTTGTGTTACTTTGTATAATTGAGCATAAACTAGAAATGTTTTGAAAAGTTTAAAAATTGATAATACTTTTATTGAATATTTGTGTAATTATTCCTTGTAGATATTGTCTTAAAACAGCACCTGAAGAAGAGATAGACAGTCTTGAAACACTTTGGGCAATAAAAGATTACATCTGAAGAAAAGAATGTTGTGATTAATTGTTTGTAAATAATAGTTTTGTGAATACTGTGAAATCGTTTTCAAATAACTGAGCATACACATATTTAACAGCTATCCAATATTATGGTTAGCATTATCAAAAAAGTTGGTATTATCTATTGAACCACAAACAGTGTCCATGTGACGGGAGTTCCCCAAATAGGGAACTTAGCTGTCTAGATTTCCCATGTTAACCAATGGAATACGCACAAAAGTAAAGGCCATGTTTGTAGGTAAAAGGAGTTGGACCCTGTAGGCAGAGCCAGCACAAGTTGTGGTTGTTCAGTGCCTGCACCCAATGCCTCGCAAAGGGTGCAATGCAAGTCCATGCAACAAAGTCAACAGCCGCCAAGCTTCCAGTTATAGAGAAAGAAGCTGTCACATCCTGGCATAGTGAAGAATGTGCAGGATGTGCAGGCGGCAAACTTCATCCATGGAAGATGGCTCTATGACCCTGGAAGATGGCATTGGGCCAGTAATGATGACTCTGGTTCTGGAGCTCGATTAAGGTATTTCGGATCTGGAGTTTACGGCCTCGGTAAAAAAGATGGTGAAGGCATATCTAGTGTTTCAAATGCAGGTAAGATGCGGTTATAGCTGTTGTATGTCTTAGGCACTGCAATGGAGCTGTAGTCACAGTCCGCAGGTAATCAGATTCATTGACTATTAGTACTCTCACATGGCACCAGAAGCCCTGAGGTGAGTAAATCAGCTATGTCCCCTGAGTCAAGTAAGAAAGAACCAGTGTGGTTTCCTCTGAAGGTTTGGTGCAGACACCCCTATTCCTATGCCGGTATACCTGAGCAAGCACCATTCAGACATACTGCACCAGTCGAAAATTTGGTAGCCACCCTGAAAACAATGGTCACCACATTAAAAGCATCCTAGACTTTTATTTTTTTTAGCTTCCTATTTACACGTAGTCTGTGTGAGAGTCCCAGTCTGCCCCAGTACCAGTACCTGAGAGGAGCTGCAGCAACGTTCCTTGTGCTTTCTTATTGTGGTGCCTGGCTCTATAACTTGGAACTCCACCTTAAAAGGTGAACATGAGCGCGGAGCGCTGCACGGAGTCTGTGTTAGAGTCCTAGTCGACGCCAGTCCCAGTACCTGAGAGGAGCTGCAGCAACGTTCCCTGTGCTTTCTGATTGTGGTGCCTGGTTTTTTAACTTGAAACTCCACCTTAAAAGGTGAACGCGAGCGTGGCGCACTGCGCAGAGTCTGTGTGAGAGTCCCAGTCTGCCCCAGTCCCAGTACCTGAGAGGAGCTGCAGCAACGTTCCCTTTGCTTTCTGATTGTGGTACCTGTGAAGCTGGAAATGCATTGGAGGGACAGGGCCTCTCTGTCCTTGTCCTGTAGTCCTTTTTCATTTGTGTTCTGTATTATTTTCTGCCCAGGAGTCCATGTGGGACTCCTGGCAGTGTAGCTCTTCCTATTTTTGGTTTGGTGTACAGACCCATGGGATACCCTTATGGCACCCATGAGTGGGGGTGCAACCCTGTGCCCCTAGTGGAGGTTTTTGGGCACCTGTGTGTGACCCACAGAGCAGGGTATGGGCTGGTGGCAGCTCCATGCTGAATTTGACAGGTGCTCTGAGTATCCTCCATTTTGGGATACCCAGGCCCTGCCATTGGAATCAGTTGATTCCTGATAGGAAACAAGATGGCCCCTGTGGCCTCTTGCTTTCTATTGCCTGTTACCTTGTTTTCCCAAAGTCCTGGGAAGCCCTGACTCTGTCCCTTCCCCCTGACTGCCTGTTGGGTGGAAGTTCCATATATGGGGTTGTTGTGAAGTCCAGGCCAGACTGGCTGGAGCCTTCTCAGTGACTGTATGTTGGGGATAGACCCTCTGGGTGGGACCTGGGTGAATGGAGTCTGTGACCAATATGCACTTCTTGTTGAGGGTGTCTGGTGACTGGTATGAGAGAAAAAGACTGAGAAAGCCCTGCCCGAAACTGGTATGAATGCAGTGTGTAGTGTTGATTGGCTGGGTACTTGTCTAAATACACATTCCTTGTTGTGAGTGTCTGAGAGGGAGGAGTATGGCCTGAATACCTACATGCCTGATTGACTGACTGACTGCATGAATGCCCTACTGTATGATTGGCTGCTGAGTGTGACCCAGCAGTGTGGATGAGAGGCAGAATAGTATATCTGGGGACCTCAGAAGAAGGAAGGAGAAGAACTGCGGCTGCATTTGCTTCGACCTGATCCGAAAGCTGTCGAGTTCTTTGAGGACTGATCCGAGAGAGGACCTGGCTAGGTGCCCTCTTCCCGTGCTCAGAAGGATCCATCGACGTCTCTTCGAAAAACTCTGCTCCACCAGGTACATTGGAGGGGTAGAAACATTATAGAAGGAAATAAGACTTGTAGAACAATATACGAACTGGGCTTGTTATATTTTTTATGTTACAGGTTGCCCACATGGGGGGATCTCCACACAGAACTGTGTCTAGGTAACGGGGCCAATATTCTGCCAATTGTTCTAACCAACTGCTTTCCTCCTATGTCTATTGTTGGTTGACTTTATTAAGTGATCTGTGTGACATTTGACCAGGAGTATAGTTGATGCACTTTAATGAGATCTGATAATAATGGTGCTACCACTTTAAAACTGTATATATTTACCATTGTTGATTTTCTGAGCACAAAGGGCCTCATCACGAGTTTGGCGGTAACCCTTGAATCCGGTGGTAGCACTGTTACCGCTGGATTTAAGGGTCCGCCAAATCAGGGCTTCGGCGGATTTCTCCACAGCTCTGAGCTGGGGGGAAATCAGCTGAAAATTCTCGCTCATACCGCCGGCAGGAAATCCGCCGGCGGTATGAGCGTGAAATTTCCCCTTTGAGCCCAATGGGGAATGGGGCATTCCCGAATGGGCTCAATGGAGAATGGGGATTTTCAAATCCACCAAACCCGTGATCCGGCGCTAATAGCGCCAGTGGGTTTGGCGGTAGGGCAGATAGTGCCAGCGCTATTAGCGCCGGCGTTACCGCCCAACTCGTGATGAGGCCCAAAGTGAGTTATTGTGATAGTGTACTTAACCTTGAATATTAATTCTATAAAGACTGTGTTTTCAGTAATACAGTGTGTGGACATTCCTTTGTGAGGGCTTGGGGACTAAACTGTACTTAAGAACCAGCCTTTATCACCTCCTGAGAAGCTAGGCCTTGATTGCTCATCTATTGCTACCTTAGGGAGAATCTTGGCTGGGGTCCTCGGTGCCTCTCCTCTGCCATATAGAGAGCAGAAGTACAGACACCCCCTTCCAGTCTTTACAGTGCCTGGCTCTTTAACTTGGAACTCCACCTTAAAGGGTGAACGCGAGTGCGGAGCTCCACGCAGAATCCATGTGAGAGTCCCAGTCTGCCCCAGTCCGCCACATCTGCCGATGCCCCAAGAAATTGTGTTTTTGGCTGGGCTGCAAATGCAGCAGAAAACCCTGCAGAGGCGTGGACGCACAGATTCACATGGCAGCACGGAGCCTGCCTCTGCAAGTTAAATTACTACAATTCAGCTGCCGACCCCTTTTTCACCAACAACTTCGCCTCTGGTCCCCCCAGAGGTAAGAATGAGAGGGATTGAATTGTCTGGAACGTTTCCACCTCTGCCAAGATAGTGAGCTTGCTGTACATTCAGTCACCTTAGGAACAAGTTTTTTACATGATGCCAATTTTGTAAAACCAATTACCAATACTTCTACAACCGTAATGGCAGCACACGTTCAGGCTCTGAAAACATTACATTGAGGCCAAGCGACATAACAAGAAATGACTCTCCAAATCAAAGAATGCAGTTTGAAACTGCCATTGAAGTTGATACTGCTTCGTTTCAATCACCCTTTGATGTTACGGATACTGAATTATTAGAACTTCATCTCCCAATTGGCATTGCGGAGCAAGCTAACTTTATATCTGTTCCGCAATTGAAAAATGTGCATAAGTCTTCAAGCTCGTCCCCAGCTGTAGAAATGAACAACACGCAGATGGCCTGTGTCTCTACCTTTTATTTTGATCATCAGCGGCTACCAAATCAAGGAAGTACTGTACTGGTTAACGTTAGCCACATGTTACAGAAGCAACAAAAACACTCCCTGGACAACGAAGATCAGGAGACAACAAACCCAGAGCAATTAGTGCATACTGGGCTGTCCGAGAGCAAGGATCAGACGGAGGGTGTCTGTTTGCCTGACAGTAACGTTTCGGCCGTGCCTCCCGGCGCTAAGGATGTAAGGCCAGTGTCAGATGCAGACAAAGACATAGCACATAATTTGGAAATGGCTCGTACCACATCTGGCTGTGCGCCTTTGATTTCAGGTCAATTGGACGCAAAACGCAAAAATTTGCGAACAGACGTGCCGGACGGAAAAAATTAGATTTCGCTGGCAGAGAGGCGCACTTAACTCAACGCTTGAGAGCAGACTATCAAATAGTTAAGGACAAATTGATTAATAGCTTCAATAAATTCCGCACAAAGGCCCTATTAATCACAATTCCAGAAAATTTGAGAGCTATACCTGACAAACTTCCATTCACAGTGGTGCAACCAGGTAAAGTGGTCCATAGAGAATGAACCAGTACGCTGCAGCAGAGGAGTTTATCATCTTCTCCATTAATATCGAAGCCAGATTTTGCAAAAACAAAGTCATCAAAGCCTAGTGCCTTAAATCAAGCCTGTCAGCAAAACACTGACTTCAAAGACATCAGAGAACAAGAGCTCAACACAAGGCAACAGGCTTCTCTGAATAGTGCCATAAACAATGAGCAATACTCGGAATATACCAACAAAGCGAATCTATCGGTTGCAGCTGGAATCCACGTACACAATAATGTTCTAGCAGCAACTTTGTTAGCACTGATTCCGTTTGTGAAATTGTATGAAACTTTAAGCAAATCGATGAACGATCAAAACGCAAAATTGACTAATCTAGCAGCCAAATTATCAACGATTGAACAAACAAATGTGGTTTTGCAACAAAAGTTAGAAAGTGAAGCCGAGAAATCTCTGCAATGGCAAAGTCGTTTAGGGGACTTAGCCATGAAAGACCACACAGACAAAGTAGACCTAATGAATGCCATTCTAGAATCCATGAAATCCTTTGCAGGAGTGAAAGATCAGAAACCGAGTTAAACAAGGAGGGTTGTTCTTTGCTACTGAGCTCACAAGATATGCAAAACAAATCAAGCCTAAAGAGGGCTACTCCGGACAGAAAAGATAAATTGAAAAATAAAGAAAAGTCAGTGGTTAGTAACCATGACGGCGACCCCAAAGGCCCTATTAACCCCAGTTCTGCAAAGAGTATTGTTGCAGCCGATGTATCAACTGAGCCAAGTGGGTTACCCACAGTTTCTCAAATGCCAGAGATACGTGCAGGCTCAAGACTTACTGAATCTTTGGCTGCTGCATCAAACACTATCATAAATACATTTGCAATTTTTTCAGAAACTGCAAAATCCTTTGGACACAAACTTGAGTCGCTTAAAGACCATAAATCAGTAAAAATCGGTTCTCAAAACTCAAGCAAAATAACGAAAAATGTTAAGGTGCAAAAAAAACAACAAAAACGAAACAATTTGTAAGAAATCTCTCAACTTTGCAAAAGTTAGGCTTCTTTACTCGAGAGTCATACAAACAAACATTGGGTAGCAGAGTAAATTCTTCCTTGAGAGTGATGATAGCAGATGAATCGGAAAGATCTCAAGTAACAGTTCCAAGAAATTCAAACAAACGAAGAAGGATCGACTCTGCCTAAAATTCAGTTTGCTCAAGTACGAGTGTCACTGATTTGTGCAATTTATCAATGTATTCCTCAGATTTTGATGATACCTCGGTTGTCGCAAGTGAAACAGAACACATGAACCAAACCAAGCTACATCGTTGACAGTTCAGTCATTGAATAAACAACCAACCATAGTGAAAAATCGAAACCGGATTATTAGCAGAAACTTCACTGAACCCACTGCTTTAAAACAATCTTCAATAAATGACCAAAGCAATCCTCATACAATTGACGATCCAACAAATGTTTCTTTGAAAATGAAGTCATCAAAATTAAATTCTAACATGACAGCAGCCTAGTGGCGTAAACAAAATTATAATAAACCAAAAGAATTATCCAGTCAGACTATGGATAAGAAGTCAACAAGTTGGAAAATCTGAGTTGACAACATCTTTCCCGATGATAATGAAGTAAACTTAAATCGAAGTAATATAATGAGCCTCCTACACAACTTCTCAACTCTCAGAACAATCAAGTCAGAGGATATCAAGATTGTTGAATATATGGCAGAAGACTGCTTCGACAAAGTGTATCTGCACATCAATTCACAAGCTGTTGAAAATACACTGATGGTGGCAAAAGAACTTCTATCGTATGGTTTCAACATAAGTGTTGAGAAAAAGTCGGATGGAAACATGCTGTTAAGCACTAAATCCAACAGTGACAACAGGGCCACGAATGAAACACGTTGAGAAGCTCTGAGAATTAACTTTAGAATAAAAGACAGAGATACTCATGAAAATCAGCAGGACAAAGTGATCACCAAGGTTGAGAACGATGAAAAATTTCGAAAAGCCTAACTATCACGGCTCAGAACTGAGGCTACAAATGCTTTCATATTGTGGAATACAAGGGGTTTCACACATTTGTTTCAAGATTTCCAAACCCCTTGTGACAATAATTTTGCCATATATCTCCAGGAGACGTAGTTAAGGGAGAAACCTGTAAGAGACGGTTACTCCATTCTGCTAAATCCTGCAGGAAAAAATCACTTTGGTCGGCCATATTCAGGCTTACTTACAATGACAAACAATGCCAATGGCTGGACCATCGTAAAATCAGCAAATCCAAATTTGTTTGTCCAAGGGACAGTTCTACAGTGTTCAAATTGTGACTTGGAAGAAACTAAGCAGCTGCTCCTGATCAACATTTATTGCAACACAGCGATGATCTCGACTGGCAAATTCATAAATTCAATAACAGCCTTGATTGACTCTTGTATGAGTAAATACAATGAACTTACAGTGATTTTGTGTGGTGACTTCAATCTATCATGGTTTGACAACAATAAAAAGCCTTTAGATACAAATACAGTCTCATCAGCGGAAACATTTTCTAGAGACAATCTACTAAGAACTGTGTTATTAGCAAGAAATTGCCAAATGCTAAATGGCAAAGTTCTCAAAGCACAGTTCAATGAAACATCAGCATCCCTTATTACTCACAATTGTCTTCACTGTTGGGTTCTTTCTGGTTAGCCTTCAGGGTCAAGGACCTCCTTTCCATAGATCTTCGTGTACTGCTTTCATTAACCTTCTCTACCAAGGGGATGTCCCTCTCCCCTCTGGTCTTCCGTTCACAATGTTAGGAGGATGTCTCCCTCCCTCTAACCTTTTTCAGGTTTTGGAAGGTTAACTCTTGGTGGGGGAATGTCTCCCTTCCCCTGGTCTTTCTCCAGCTTCTCAGACAGTTCAACAAGTGATGGGGGAATGTATCCCTTCCCCTGTCATTTCTCAGGCTTCTCGGACAGCCCTTGTTCACTAACATGCCATGGACTGTCTATCTGCTTCACAGTTCACTTTTCTGGTGTGGGTCCCTGACCCTTATTTCTTTACTTCTTTGGCCCATAGTATTTGGGATCCTTCTCTCCCAAGTACTGCCACGAGAAAGAAGGCATAGGAGGCTACTTGTTATGTGTTGGGCTTCTCAGATTTTTTTTTCTTTAGACTCTAACCTTTGGGGTCCCACCAACACTTCCCGGTGATCCAGATCTCCACAGAGTGCTTAACGGCATTGTCCAGTTGTTTGTGGGTCCCTCCGACATCTCGCCGGGGCTTCTCTGGGGGACGCAGTGCCTCTGCAATATTCTTCTGTTCTCGGGCTAAGCATCTCCTTATGACCGTGTGTACCAGCATCCTCGATCGCCTGCTTGACTGTGGTCTTATTTGTCTCCCGGTCTGAAAGATTAGACCTAGAATGTCAAAATTCAGATAAGTCCATAATTCCAATATCTGCAAAGACAACAACTTCATCAACATGAAGGAGCCACAGTTCATATAGCAAGGGTGGAGATGCTGGTGAGTGAGGTCTACATTTTCATGCGTGAAGAAATATCCAGTGATTGTGGTGCTAGCCTTGTCCAATTCCAATTCCACTTCTGGGGCATGCATTCGAGGCATGGGGAACCCAGACGTGGCAGCTTTTTTGGCTGGATAGATATGTGTTATGCGTTTTAGGGATAACACTCCTTCAACTGAGATAAGGCATTGATAAAGTGTGTAAGGGGTAGCATGGGAGTGATTTCTGCCATGCATATCAGCACTTGTGTTCTGGCCCTTCGACTGAGATAAGGCATTGACAAGATGTGTTTTGGTAGCATGGGAGTGATGTCTGCCGTGTATGTCAACACTTGTGTTCTGGCCCTAATGTGTGCAATGGTAGCAAGGCAGCGATGTCGGCGGTGCATGTCACCATTTGTGGTCTTGCACTTTGAATGATATAAAGCATTGTTAAAGTGTGCAATGGTAGCATTGGAGTGATATCTGCTGTGCAGGTCAAGACTTACAATCTGACCTTCGACTGAAATAAGGAATCGATTCTGTGTGTAATGTTAGCAAGGTAGTGATGTCTTCCATGCATGTCAAGACTTGAGGTCTGGCCCTTCAACGGACATAAGATATTGAGGATTTGTGTAATGCCAGCATGGGAGTGATATATGCCGTGCATATGAATGCTTGCGGTCTGGCCTTTCGACTGAGAGAAGACATTGATGTGTGTCATATTATTGTGGCAGTGATGCCTGTTGTGCATGTCAATGCTTGCGGTCTGGCCTTTCGACGGAGAGAAGACATTGATTTGTGTCATATTATTGTGACAGTGATGCCTGTTGTGCATGTCAATGCTTGCGGTCTTGCCCTTCGACTGAGAGAAGGCATTGATAAAGGTGTGTAATGGTAGCATGCCAGTGATGTCTGCCGTGCGCCTGCGGTCTGGCCTTTCGACTGACCAGAAAGCATTGATGTGTATAATATTAGCATGGCAGTGATGTCTGCCGTGCATGTCAACACTTGTGGTCTGGCCATTCGACTCAGATATAGCATTGCTAAGGTGTGTAATGTGTGCATGGCAGTGATGTCTGGCGTGCATGTTAGCGCTTGCGGGTTGGAATGCCACAACCCCATTCTGTCTGACTGCCATGTTGCTGCTATTCTGTGTGATCAGGTCTTGCTCTGCAATTCGCACTGCTGCCATTGACACTAAAGTGTGACAGTCACAGCAAACATGGTGCATGGACTATTGAGTGCGTGCTTACCCTCACATTAGTTTCATTCCGGGCCTGTTGTGGGCAGATTTCGTTATCCTGAGCTGAATGAATGCCTCTGATGGCGTGTGGACCGTGTTGGCTAGGCACTAGTGCACGTGGAATGCTGCATGCACCGGGTGAGTGGAGTGCAACCTCCTGGCCTCCAGATGTGTTGGCCTACGTCTCCCATCAGCCCTAGACAACTTAAAGATCCTAGGAATTGTGGGCCAGAACATCTGGAGAGCCACAGATTGCGCCCCCCCCCACACCACTTCATTAGGTAATGCTGGCAGTGTTGACATGGATGGCTGGGGAGCTGGAAGTGCTTTAAATAATTGGTCCTGCTGTGACAAACTGACTGCTTTCAATTCATTTAATTTTGCAGCAACTTAAGTTTTTTAAATGGCTGTATAGAAATACACCACAAAAAAACAACACAGCCACATTTTTTGTAGATCATATCAGCTTACTTTACACGAATGTTAAAATCAACAAGCAAACTTAAATTTGCCTTAAGACATGTCATACAGGAATTCTCACACAATCAGTGTGCATTTCTTCAGCACGTTGAAAATGTAGGTGTGTATAACACCACAATACACATGTGCTACCCTTTCCCCACTTCACAGTATTTAACTGCTGGGTTTCCACTAGAGAAGAGAGATGACACATCTTCCATGGGTTCTCGACATAGGAAGAGAGTGCAGTCAAATACACCTGGCAGGGTACCTTTCAGGCACAGCCTGCTATTTTTGAGTAGTTTGTTATGCATCTTCCTTCTGTACGATTGCCCATCCTCCGGCCTTAATGAGTTTTGAGATTGCGACCTTTTCATTCATGCCTCAGAAATTCAAGCAAGTGTAGCTGCTTAGTTCTGACTCCAGGGACCCTGCAAGGGAGTGAGTTGGCTGTCAGCATTTGTTATGAGGTGATATTCACCCTTCATGCTCAATGCAAGATCCGCAGCACACCGAACAGAGCGAGGTAAATGGAAGCCTGCCAGTGCCTATTTTGCAATCTCTGTTTGCTAGACTCTGCAATGCCTCGCGCAGCAAGCGCCATCTGCAGCACTGATGGACAGTAGTGTTTATGCTCGCTATTTCCCCTACCTACATCTTCTTTGGGGGGATGCAGGGGCACAGGTAAGAGCGTCACACCATGATGTCATGGTTTGTCAAGTTGCCATTCAGCGTGGTGTCAATAGCTAACCTGAGGGATCAATCCAGTGAGCACCCCGGCACTCACAGTTCCATAGGTGAGCACAGTGAGCGGCCGACGTGTACATGTGTTCAACGCATTGGAGGCACCTTATTTTGAACCATATTTTGCGGTTGCTTGTAGGTGGGTCTCTGATCCAATCTTTCTGCCTAAGCCCAGGGTCGACACTTCTACTGATTAGCATTAGTCTGGTCGTACCTGTTTTTACCTGTTGGAACCCCTTTGAAAAGCATTATTTTTTCTGTTCGGTGATCAGGGTGAGTTCTGTCCCAATTAATATGCCAATTCGTGTGGATAAATTCGTTCCAAACTCCAACTACATGGTGGTGAATTAACCCCTTAACTGCTGGACTATCATGATAATGATGTATTATTTATATAGCGCCTTATCCCAAGGCACTTTACAGAGCATATATTTACATACAATATCATCCAACCGAAATTGGTACTCATTTATCGACCTCGGAAGGGTGAAAGGCTGAGATGGCCTGGGCGGGATTCAAACCTGCGACCTGTAGATCACAGCTGCGAGCGCTCAACCCGCTGAGCTATCTTACCAGCTGTATGTCTATGCAAACAGGAGGAGCCTACTTTAAGGTATTCTTTGAACTAGTGGGTGTAACCCAAACCCTGCCTCCCTGCAACCTTCCTCGAATGACTGGATGGCTATCAGGCTTTGGTGTTATATGTTGTATATATGTGCTCAGGGAGGATTTGGGGTTTGTCTGTGCAGTCTTCCTTGTTTCAGCCCTGCATGTGTTCACTACGCAATGCTGGATTTGATACTGATGGCACTTGTGATCCTAAAAATATACTCTTTATCGTTTATTTTGTTGTTTTGTTGTTCGAGAGCAGTGGTGCGCTGTACAGAGTGTGGGAGGGCAGCGTTTGGGCTGGCATCTTTTAACAGTAATGCAGTACTGTGCATCGGTCAGAGTTATTTATGATGATTTGTGAACTGCACCACGAGAGGCTATTAATCAGTGCTTTAAATGGGGTGATATAACCATCGAGTAACAGCACTTCTCCAAACTGACCGAGAGTATCAGTAGTTATGCATGTCACAGGTAGCATGATCTTAACATTTAGTCACATTGCACTGAGATGTAAGACAATGGTCTCACAGCCTTCCCTGTTACAAGCCGTGCCCATCCCCTCCTCCCCAATCTACGCTGGCAATGGTGTACCATCCTAGTTTTCTCCTCCTCTTCCCTTGCTACAAAACTAAGGACATCTCCCAGAGTTGCATGCATGGTCACCGGGCCCAAGAGCAAAGAGGACCACTGCTTTTACATTCATTGAATGAGAGGACAGGAACAATATTTGCACACATTCTTTGCCCAAAAGATTTTCTGTGCTTCTATATCTGTAAATCAACTTGTTCGAATGTGCAAATCTGCAGACAAGTTTAACACACCTGACCTCTCTGTCGATTGTATCAGAATTCATTGTACTGGTTGGTTTTCTTTGTGCCATGTACATGCACGTACAAAAAGACTGACTAACACAGAAAGAAAGAGGGCAGAGTGGGACACTGGAGAGAGGAGGGGAGAAAGCTAGTGAGAGTGAGTGTTGTGGGTTATTTCCAGCACCAGAAAAATGACTGCAAGGACAGGTTGGGCCTTACTGTAAAATACATTGTTCTAATGTCAAGATACACAGGAATATACATGACAGGCCTAACACATGAACACAACGAAAGGGCTGGTGAGTGAAAATTGGTGTATTTCTGAAGATGGCTCAAGGTACAGTGTATTAAGGAAAGTGTGTACCTTTCAAAAGTCGAAACACTGAGTATGCTCAAAAGGATAATCAGATTGCAAATTGAAAAGGCACATTTCCGGCTAAGAGAAACATGCTGCATTGTCATTGAAACTGCCAAAAGTGCTGTGCCCCGGGAGACAGCAAATAAATGGACCTTCTTTGTGGAATTCAAAACTATGCTAAGAGTTTTCATTTCAGGTGACTAAGGCCCTATCAGCACAAAAACAGACATCATCTATATATTTAAAAAAAATACATTTTATGAGTGACCAAACTGAACAGCAGCCATTCAATTTCAGTTTTCCACATTAATAAAAATTGCTGTGTGCACATCAAAAGGATGACTCTGGGTTAGCCAAATGATATGGCCAATGGATAGTGGGACTGACTTCAAAACCAACTTCCCTGAATCCTGGCTTTGCTCAGGCATCTCAGGCTGATAAACAATTACTTTGAACCTTTCAAGCCAAAGCAGAAGGATGTAGCCATAGGGTGACCAGTATTTATTAGTGGGCAGTATAAACAGAGGCTGTGATCAAGTGAGCTGAACTTTGAAAAATACCATAAATTGAAGACATTTTGTGAACTAATACCTGCCTTCACTGGGGCAAGGCATGCCATAAAGAGAAGATAGAATCTTTGCTGATAACTTAGCTCAGCTTTTAGGCTCCACACAAGTGATTGATCATTTTATTGCAGGCCTGACCCAACAGCCTACTGCACAGCCCCGAACCACATGGGTTCAGGGAAATGGAAAACTGAAACTACCATGTGTCCATGTTAATTATGTGGTCATTGACATTAATTGAAAATGCCTTTTCATTCAATAACTTTGAGATCATAATACTTACAGGCTTGGGACAGATATCATTTGAACGCTGTTGTCAAGGCGATTTAGCAACCTCCATTGACGGGGAACTACAGCTGTGCCGGTTTCTAAAATCAAATGTATTATGTTAAACAGAAGATCTCTTGTGAAGCATGCCAGTGAGTTAGCCTCCTATATTGAGTCAAATTGTTTGGATGTCTGTGCTATAACTGAAACCTGGGTGCATAATGCTATGACTCTTTCATTACATTTTGCTATTCCTACTGGCTATGTTATGTTCAGATGTGATAGGAATGAGTGTAGGGGTGGTGGGGTCACTATAATTTACAAACATTCACTGACCATCTGGGAATCGAAGGATTACATCATGGATGGGGTAGAATCCTTGTCTGTTAAAATTGGATTGAATGCTGAAGTGACTTTCAAATGTATTGGTGATTTATGTTTATTTATTTGAATTTGTAAAGTACACAACAACCCTGGGGCATCGAGGCACTGTTACAGAAGGTTCAATCAAGATTCACTTATGTACATAAAAGATACAACATGGTACATATAAAAGCAGGACAGGGCTGGAACATTTGTACAGACATTTACAGGATTAGGACTGGTACGTTCCAGAGGTTACATGGGAACTGCCTGAAGGAGGTGCCTAGTTGAAGAGCTTGTTTTTCAGTGCTTTTTGGAAGACAGTGAGGGAGGTTTCCTTCTTGAGACAGAGTGGCAGGGCGTTCCAATTTTTAGGAGCTAGCACTGGAAAACTCTCCCCTCCGCCTTTGGCACTTTTAAAGGTAGGGACCATGAGCTGGTGGGAGTACTGGGCCCGCTTCGGTCCAAGGGAGTTTACCCGGTTAATTCTTTCTGACAGATACCGGGGTGCAGAGTAGGATAGGCATCTATGGGTAATGGTGAGGGTCTTGAAGAGAATATGCTCTTCAACTAGGATCCAGTGGGCGTCTCGTCTGGCCTGGCAGATGTGCTCCCCCCTAGGAATGCTGAGTGCCACTCTAAAGGCATTGTTTTGGGCGATTTGCAGTTAATTCAGATTTTTTGATGAGGTGCCCCACTTTGGCTGAGGACTTCCTAGAGGGCCTTACCAGTTATCTTCTACCTCTTCTGAAACTTGACTCTAATTTCCTTATCTTGAGGTGATATTAACGTATGGTTAGGGCACATAGATGGAAAGTACCGCATTACAACTTCAATCAACCTTATCAGGTTTTGGCTTTGAGCATTTAATCCATACACCTACACACTGTCTAGGGCATATGTTAGATTGGGTTGCATGCCATAAAGTCAAAACAAGTGATGTCTCTGTTTCGCCATGCCCCTGGTCTGACCATTTCTTTGTTGAATTTAATGTATTAGCGGACTTACCCATTGAAGTGAAAAAAGAAATAGGACAGAGGTATTGATTAGAAATTATAAGAACCTCTTAGTTGACAGGATTGAACCTCTGCTTGTCTCAATGGGTAAATTCTCAGACTTGGTCGCCCCTGAGATGATGTTGGGATCTGCCCTTTTTAAATTGGGGACAGTTGCAAATAAGTTCCCTAAAAAGTAAAATACTCAGACATGGCGCTAAATTGAACTCATGGTTTACACCAGAATTAGAAAATTCTAAAAACCTTAACCTTGAAACTCTCTTATGTATGGAAAGCCCATCAAACCTAACCCTCTTTGATAGCATATAAGGTAGCTGCTAAGAATTATAGAACAGCTCTAATTGAGGCAAAAAGAACTCCTTTAATAATAGGATTAATAATGCCCAATCAGATACGAGGGAATTATTCAAAGTTCTTAAGGAGCAAGCCTCCATGAACCAAGCTGATCCTGGGCTGTTAACGAAGGATAGTGCCTGGTGTTAAGGGATTCGGCTGGCAATGCAGGACAAGCTCACGAATATCAGGGCTGATATTGCAAAAAAACAACTTGATCTAACGATCACAAAGGCTTATGCTTCAGGATGGGTTTTTAAAAGATGGCATTCTATTCCCATTTTTAATTTCACCACCATCACATTAAACAAATTTGCTCTAATTATCAAACAGCTAAAAGTTTCCAAATGCAAAAATGACTCCTCCACAGCCATGATTATCAATACATGCCCCCCCACATTGCTGGCAGCTATTTGTTCCTTTGTTAATGCTTTCTTGAAAAAAAGGGTTGCTCCTGATGACCTGAAAAATGCATGTGGTACACCAATACTTAAAAAACAGGCTTATCGACTGATTCTCCTAACGACTTTAGACCTATCACGAATACCCCGTTTCTTTTGAAGATCCTGGATCAAGTAGCCTACAGACAGATAGCTGAGCACGTGAAGAAATATCCAATCTTAAATGAACATCAGTCAGGGTTTTGGGCAGGCTTTGGAACAGATACAGCTCTGTTGGAACTAAAATCTAGGTTACTGAATCGTATGGACAAAAAAGATGCCTCCTTATTGATGTTGCTGAACCTATCAGCAGCCTTCGACTTGGTGAACCACAACATCCTGTCCACCAAGTTGGAGGAGGTCACTAACTTTTCGCCCATAGTGGCCCAGTGGATCTCTTCTTTTCTCAGTAACCGAGTTAGTAGAGTCTTTTTTCAAGAAGCCCAGGCGATGCCCATTGACATCAAATATGGGGTTCCACAGAGCTTGTGCACCTCACCTTGTTTATATAACTCGTTTACTGTCCCTCTCTTTGCCATGTTAGCCCACAAGGGGGTCATTTTTTACTAACTACGCTGATCATACCCAGTGTGTTATCCCCTTGTCTTGTGGATCATGCTTTGGACGAAGCCCTGATTAATAAAATCTATGGACTGGATGGTTTACACAAACTGGCTCTAAATAAAGAAAAACAGAGCTGTTGGTGGTTGGTTCTCTCTGCACGATTCAGAAACTTGGTTCTACATATGATAGCTTCTGTATTGGAGGTGTAAAAATGACCCTGTCAAGGAAAGTTAAAACGTTGGGGGTCATTTTTTATCAACATCTCACCATGGAGTCCCATGTAGGATGCATAGTATCTTCTTGTGCTTATTTTAATAAACTACAAGCCCACCTCAGACTCCTGATCTCTCAAGCCAATGCTGAGACTCTGGCAAGAGCAATAGTAGGAACAAGGATAGAATACTGTTCCAGCCTATTAGTGGGCATCAATAAATCACTCCGTAAAAGGCTGCAGGTCTCTCAAAATGGTGCTGTGAGAGCAGTAATGGGCCTCTCTCGGAGAAATCATATCTCATCTGCTAGAAGGGATCTCGATTGGCTCCCGATCGAGTCGAGAATTTGTTTTCGACATTTGGTCATCACACAGAAGTGCAGACAGGGGAAGATGCCTGGCTATCTCCAAGCTCTGCTCATGAATAAAACTTATGGGAGAACATTGAGATCCAGCAATCAGGATCATTTGTTGATCCCTAAGTGTAGGACGGAGAAGACCTCTAATGGAGCCTTCTATGCCATTGCTCCAAGGGCCTGGAACGATTTACCACTTGAGCTTAGAGGCATTGAATCTACAGAGGTTTTCAAAATTCAATAATTCAATCAATTAGCCTACCGCATTACTGCAAAGTTTATGTAGCCTGCTGTATTATTGTATTCCAGCATTTCCATCTGCTGAATGTAAAACCTTGACTCAAATTCCAGGTGGAAAAAACAGAGATTTGTTCCATGGTCATTACTGCAGTGTGTGTATATGAAGTCCTGTACGTTAGACTCACCTCTATTGAGAGATATTGCTTCAATCATTAGCGCTGCTTTGTCCACTTTCAGTTCAGCTTAGTCCCTATTTTGAAACATAGCATGCTATACTATTGAGTAAATATTGAAACGATACTCTACTCACGCATCAACTGTGCACTCTTAAGCTCAGTATATTAGCCTTACTGCTACTCTGATGTCAACCTTGTTCTGTAATTACGGATAATGAGCATTCTCCAATGGTCAATACCGCCGTGTGTATATATATATATATATATACTCCTGTATGTTAGGCTCATTCACATCTAACTAGACTGCTTCAATCACTAGTGCCACATTGCCTATTTGTATGTCAACATTGTCGCTATTCTGAAACACAGCATGTCATATTACCTATATTGAAAAGCTACGCTGCCTGAATGTCAATTGTGCACTAATTCAGTAAACTTGCCGGTCTGCTACATTGATGTTTAACCACAAACTGTTCTAATGAATAATACACTGTATTTTTCACCCAGAGTCTTTATAAAAGGCTATTCCTGTCGATACAAATTATATACCTCACTTTTAGTAATGTGTAGAGGTTTATGTATATAAGGAGCCTATGTTGCTAAATATTCCGCAGGAGCATCCCAGTTACCTTCCTATAAAGTATATAATTATGTTAGGTTGGCTATTCATACCCATGTTCCCATTTTGCATTGTAGTCAATTGTCTACCCAGTACAGGGAGCCCCTTCATCAGCTTTAGAAACGGCCTCACCAGACTAGGATACCACCGGCATCATCATATCCCCTGCCCCACCCCATTGCCACCCCCCACCTCACCATTCCCCCCATCCAGGATTATGCCAATGCACCTATTGTTACTAGAAGCCCTAACAACCCAGAGCTCACCACCATCTCAGTCAAGACTACTCCCAAACACATGCCAACTACCACACACGAAGCACCTCTTATCCCATTCGGGGCAATGCCAGACTTTATCGTCTTAGATCACGAACCAAAGTATGACCCAACAATCCAGAGTCCACCACTGTCTCTTACTTGATTGCTCCTAAACACATCCTAAAAACCAATGATGACTCACTTTCTTACCCTAGCCAGGGTAAAGATAGACTCCAAGATCACGTACTAAAGAACACACTCTCCACTACACTTCAGCCTTAGCAGCGCCCGACCTGACCAAGCCTAAGCCCAACCATCACAACAAACCGCATAATACAACCGCAGCAGTGCTCACCAAACAATCTGCCATCTCTTCAGACGGTCAGATCCCGACTACTCCTACTGCACCCAAAACTGAGCTACTATTCAGCCTTAAAGGCACCCTAATCAATGCCCGATCACTAGGAGCCCATGCCATCGAGATACACAACCTCATTATTGAACAACAACTGGACCTCTTAATAGTCACAGAATCCTGGATTCACCAAGGTTCTGGATCATTACTAGCCCTCGCCATCCCACCAGACTATACCATCCTCAGAACTGATAGATCCAATACTCATGGAGGCAGTGTAGCCATTATAGCGAAGACTAACCTAAACCTAATATCCTGCCCATTCGATAACATAGAAGGCTATAAGCCTCTTTTAGCCAAACTTGCAACTAATCACAAAACTACAATCAATTTCGTGGTGATCTACAGATCGCCCAATACTAATACCCATCCAGATGTTGACATACCATTCCTATTAGCCCGATCATCAAACCCAATATTAAATGCATTATCCTTGGCGACCTTAACATAGGTTTCAATAACAGCCAAGATTACAAAGCAGAAGCCCTTAACACTGCCCTTAAAGATATGAATTTCACACAACTTGTGAATGCCCCAGCCCATATCAAGGGGATAACACTGGATTGGATAATTTCACTTAATGGTACATTAGCTATTGAGTCAATCACAATTCTTGATTGGACAGACCACCACAGTGTAAACTTCACCCTTACCTGTAACGAAATTTGCCCGTCCAGGTCCAAGGTAATGGAAACCTATGAAACCAGAAATATATGAAAGCTCACAGCTGAGAACTTAGCCCCCATCTTGAGCAAAACCCTAGCAACCAATGTGCTCATAAGTAACAACCCATGCCTCATTGCAGACACCTACCATAAGTGCCTCACCTCGACTATTGAGTCCTTAGCACCAATCACTACCAAAACACGGCGTGTTGATAAAAAAAAGTGCTTCTGGTTCATCGACGAGTTAGTATCGTTAAGGCAAACTAAACGTGTGCTCGAACATATCCACCAAAAATCGCTCACCACAGACTCCGCAAATGCCTTACATGCTGCGTGCAAAATCTACAAAGGGGCAATTGTTACTCACAAAGCGAATGGCATACAACACTCGCATCAACAACGTTTCATCGGACGCAAAAGAGCTATTTTCCATTCTCAGAGAGTTGGAAAACCCTATCCCGGTCACCACTCTAGCCAACTCTAGCAAAGAATGGTGCACCAACATTCAAGATGCACTAGCTTCCAAAATCGCTCTGCTCCAAAAGAGAATACTAGCTAAAAAGAAGGTCCCGAATAGCACAATCATAAAGTCAAATGATAATGATACACTACTATTCCACTTTACCCCAGTGACCCTAGAGCTAGTGACCAATACTAATGCCAAACATAAAGCCTCCATTGTAAAGGGGATAACTTCCCAGCACATTTAGTTAAATTATGTGCTCCCACCCTCACCCCTATTGTTGCTAATTTTTTCAATGCTTCTTTTAACACAAACATGGTCCCGCTACTATCAAAGAAGCGTGGGTTACACCACTACTAAAAAAAACACACTTGACCCGACTGTTCCCACTAATTACCGACCAAATACCACAGTCCTTTTCTTGCTGAAGATCATAGATAAAATTGCATACTCACAAATCCAAGTCCATCTCGAACAAAACCAACTCCTAGGTGCCAGACAATCTGGTTTCAGGCCCAACCATAGTACTGAAACGGCACTCATTGATTTGAAAATACAGATGGACTCCATCAGAGACGCAGGGGAACGTTGCATACTACTGCTGTTGGACCTCTGCAGCATTCAATCTTGTTGATCACGACAAACTATGCACTACCTAAGCTAATTACTTTAGTTTCTCTAAAAATGCCACTCTTTGGGTGAAATCCTTTCTAGCGAAATTACGTCTAGAGTGTCCATCGGTAAAGACGCTGCTGATCCCATAGCAGTCCCAATCGGGGTGCCCCAAGGGTCATGTCTCTCGCCGACTCTAAATAATGCTTACACAAAGCTTCTTTTCTCAGCATTAGACGATATGGGGGTCATTTACACCAACTTTGCAGATAACACCCAGATTATTATTATACCTATATCAGGGAATTATGACCATGACACATTGACCATCAACAAAATGTATGCCATCATCTAAAACTGGATGGCCTTGAATAGTCTTTGGCTTAACAATGATAAGACTGAGATTCTCCTTTTGGGATCCCAAATCAAAACAAAATGCCCTCCACTCAGATTACGCCTCAATCAACATCGGTGGTACGCTGATACCAGTACTTAAACAAGAAAAAACCCTAGCAGTGTACCTAGATGCCAATCTTACCATGGCTAAACACATATCTGCTCTTTCTTCATCTACTTCATACGCATCCAAATTAACTGCCTTAAACCGACGGTTTCTCACACTCAGAAATTGCATTACTTTTGCCAGGGCTCCAATTCTATCAAAGTAGGATTATTGCAATGCCCTAGTACTAGGGACCTCCAACACCAATCTAAATAAACTGCAACTAATGAAAAACAAAGCATTGCGGGCAGCCCTAGGAATAAAAAAGTCTGACCATATCCCCAATATTAGGATGGAGCTCCACTGATTACCCATCAAGGCCAGAATCATATTCAAAACCTTGTGTGTCACCCACAAATGCATCACCAAAAAAGCCCCAATCTACATGAACAACGCCATTAAGAAAAAATAATCCATTAGAGCGCTCAGATCCAACAATAACGTGCTCATCGTTGTTCCTCCCTTGAAAAGCTCCAAAGCAGGGGGTAGTAGTTTCCAGGTTTTGGCCCCCAAACATTGGAACTCCCTCCCATTAAATATAAAAAAGAGGAATCCTTTTCTTCCTTCAAAAAAATCGCTAAAAATCTAAATGGCACTGTCATGGTCCAAGGTCCTCAGGCCAATCTCCTCCTCTTCGATAGGCGTTTCCCTCACCTCATCATCTTCCTCTCATCTCCAGATGTCCCCTCCTCTCACTCCCTGGCTACCTTGATGATTTTTACCTCCTCCTCTGCCACTTTTCAGGCTACCTCCACTACTCCGCAAGGCAGACCTCTGATTTGTACCCCTTCCCGGAAGGTCTTTAAGGCCGGCAACCTTCTTCATCTTGCCACTCTCAACTCGTGCTCTGCTGTCAAACACTCCTCTGACATCTGCCACCTTCTTGAAGAAATGGACCTTGCTGTCCTCCGTCTTATGGAGACATGGTTCACACCAGCTCTGTCACCAGCTTGGACACTCTACTCCCTGATGACTACAAGATCCTCTCCGCACCCAGATCCACTCGACCTGGAGGGGGCGTAGCCCTGATCTTTCTTATGGATTCCTGCCACTATCATTCCCACACAGATTTGCTCCCCTTTTGAATGCCTTGGCTGCAGGCTCTCAATCTCTCCTGCCACTCTCTTACTGTTGCTACTCTCTACCGCCCCCCCACACCCCCAGGCAAATCATCTCTTTTCTCACTGAGTGGGCTGACCTCTCCTCCTCCCTCCTGGCCTCAACTACTCAACTCCTCCTCCTTGGTGACCTCAACATCCACCTCGATTCTCCCTGTCCCTCATCTCTGCTCTTTCACAACCTCTGTGATTCCCTCTCCCTCTCTATCCTCCCCTCTGGCCTGACGCACTCTGCAGGACACACATTTGATGTCTTGATCTCCCCTGGCCTTCCCCTCTCTATCCCTCTGACTACTCCTCTCTCCTGGAGTGACCACTGCCTTCTCTCCTCCCATCTCTCACTCTCTTCCCCCCAAGCCGACCCCACCCCAGCACTGCCACCTACTTTCTTGGACATCCGACCTATGAAGCTTGTGTCAGCTGAGGCTTTCGCTTCCACCTTCTCTCCCGCTCCTCCTCCTCTGGCTGACTCACACCCCGACACAACCCTGTCCCTTCTCTACTCTTGTATCTCTGATACACTTGATGCTCTTGCCCCTGTCATGTGGATCCACTTGAAGTCCAAAGCCAAGTGCAATTCCTGGTATGACTCCAACCTAGCTACACTTCAATGTAAGTGTAGGGTGGCTGAGAGAAAATGGAGGGCTTCTTGCTTATCCACTGACAAACTGGCCTGTCGCCTGCTCCAAAGGCAATACCGACTCCCTGTCCGCACTAAGAAGAGAGCCCACATTCAAACCTGTGTCTCTGCGGCATCTAACAACTTGGCCAAACTCTTTAAAATCTGCAAGGAGCTTGCCAACCATGCAGCAGTCTCCACCCCTCATCTTGCCTCTCAGGCACTCTGCAATGCCCTTGCCTCGCACTTCATCTTAAAAACCCAGAACATCCTGTCCACCATCTCCTCCCCTGCCCCTCCTATTCCCTCTCAGTCTGTGCTTGCAGACACCCCACCGTCCTTCTCTCCCTTTCCTGTTTTCTCCCCTGGCGAGGTCATTAGACAAGTCCGATCTATGAAAGCCTCACCAAAACAGGTTCATCTCTGTTCCTCTAAAACCATCAAGGACCACATTGACATCCTCGCTCCAGCCATTGCCATTTTTTGCAACCACTCCTTTGCCTCAGGATCCTTCCACTCCCCTCTGAAGCACTACCTTGTGCATCCTCTTTTCAAGAAACCCACAGCTGATCCGTCCTGTCCGGCTAACTATCGTCCAATTCCCATTACCACCTTTCTTGGCAAACTCCTGGAAAAGCTGGCCATCTCTCAGCTTAACCTTCATTCAGATTGTGTTGGCTGTCTCCATGACCACCAGTCTGGCTTCGGAGAAGCCATAAGCACAGAAACTGTTTTCCTGAACATCCGTGAAGATCTGCTCTCCAACCTGAACTCTAGCATTCCCTCTGTTGTCATCCTTCTTGACCTCTCTTCTGCCTTTGACACGGTCAACCACATCATCCTGCTCAACCGTCTTTGTGATAACCTGGGTATCACTGATCAGGCTCTGGCCTGGCTGACTTCTTTCCTCTCTGATCGACCCTCCCAGATCCAACTGCGGTCCTTCCTATCATCTATCTTCCTCTCTACCTGTGGGGCTCCCCGGCGGTCTAACCTCTCACCCTGGCTCTTCAACCAATAGCTGGCAACTCTCGCCAACTGCATTGCCATTTTCTGCTCAAATTTCCAGTGCTACGCTGATGACACTCAACACATTTTCCAGCTGCCCTCGGCCACCTCCTCTCCCTCTCTCATCTCTGACTGCCTAACTGCCATTAAAGATTGGTGTGCCACCAATGATCTTTGTCTGAATGCCAGCAAGACTGAGATCCTCCTCATCGGCACACCATCTCCATCCTTTTTCCTCAATTTCTGGCTGGCCTCCCTTGTCCCTCCTCCTACCCCTACCTGTAAGGCTAAGAACCTTGGGGTAATCTTTGACTCCACACTTTCCTTCTCCGCCCATATCTCTGAGGTCTCTAAAAAGTCAAACTTCCTACTGCACCTCCTCAGAGATACTCTGCATTTCCTCTGCTTCCCTCAGAAGCTCACTGCCTCCCAAGCTCTGGTTCTCTCTAGGTTCTCTCTAGGTTGGACTTTTGTAACAGCCTCTTTCTAAATCTACCTGCCTCTACTCTCTGCAACTTATGCAGAGCAGGACTGCGAGACTTGTCCTTGGCCTCAAGCCCTCGGATCGTATCTCTCCAGCTCTGAAATATCTCAATTGGCTCCCAGTGGATGCAAGGATTAAATTCAAAACCCTCTTCATTGTCCACAAGGCTTTCTGGGGCCAGGGTCCAAAATACCTTCAGCTATCCCTCTGCAAATGCCTCCCCTCTCGAGGTCTCCGCTCCTCTACCTCTAACTCCCTCCAGGTCAATCGTTTTTCAAAGAAACGAGCTGGGGGTAGATCTCTATCTTCGGCTGAGGCTTCCAACTGGAACAGCCTCCCTGCCACTCTAAAACTTGAAGAGAACCATCTCTGGTTCCGGACGCACCTCAAGACCTTCTTCTTTGTTTCTACCTTTGCTGCCCTTCTCCCCTGCTGATCTGCTCTCTCTGTGCACCTGGCCACCATCTGTCCTCATGGCCCAGGTACCTGCTCACCCTGCCACCCTCCTGCACTGCCTCCTGGCCACCCCTTGCACTGGGGACTGTATCTGTACCCATACAGCACGCCTCCCATTTTCTTCTTTTTCTGCACTTATCAGACTTACCAGTCTGCTGCCGTGAACACAGCACTTGCCACTTGCTGGCTGTACTACCACTGTTTATTGCTTCCATTTATTTTTATTTATTATTATTTATCTGCTTTCCTCTGATCCACACTTTCCACTCTCCCCCTTCCATGCACTTTTTCCCTTTTCCCTTTCCCATGCACTTGTGCTTTCTCAATGACACTGGGCCTAGTAAGATCGTTGTTTTGTTGTGTTCTCCCCTATTCCCCTCCCTTGCCTAATCGCGCTCTGGAATACTTGTGTATGAGCGCGATACAAATAAAATATCATATCATATCATATTGTATCAGCAGTTTTGACATTTATCTTGCTGCACATATGCAATTCGAAAATATATCAACTAAAACACAAATAATGCTAAAAATAACACACATCTCATTCCCATTAGCTACACTGGATTCGAGCTAAATTGGCACATTAAGTCAACATCGTCACCCCAGCCACCCATATGGCGCGCGCATTTCAAAATTCTCTTTACCCATCAACTTATCAACTACCCCAAAATTGGTTGATTGGTGGTTCAGAGCAGGGTGCTAGAGACTAGTCAGGCCGTGGTGTCAGAATTGAAAAGCCAGTTCTCTGGATACCAACAGGAGCTAAGGACAGAGAGAAGTAGGGTGTGAGTTTTATAAATTAAATTGAAAAGTATAAATAGGCCTAGAGGCATGCTGACCAATCAGGGTATGGGATAGGGCCTTCTGATCAAGGAAAGACACCCCTCCCTTTAGGGACCTCAGTCCAGATATCCACCATTTTCCATCCACAAATGGGAACTGACCTTATGCATGCCACCGATAACGAACAGGGGAACATGAGGCAGTTGGATTTACACAGTTTTAGCCAAACTGATCCAGAAGGCCAGTCCTTGTCTGATATTGATGAGTATTCATCTCTATCACACAGAAGGAAAGGGGGTGAGGCCAGGGTGTCCTGGGAGGCTAAAAAGAATATTGAGAGTACTTCAGACCATGAAACCTCCTATGATGAGAAAATCAGGGAGTTAGATTGGCTGAAGATGAGATTACAAAGAGACCCCTCGGCCGCTTCCTGGAGGATAAATTCCAGAGTTTCAACCTATTAAAGGCTTACAAAAAACCTTCATACATTCAGTGGAGGGGGCATTTCCCCAGACTTCTTGGAAGGAGGGGTGAAGAAACTGTGTTTCATCCTGGGTCTAAAAGTGACCATGGTGAAAGTGACCCGAGAGTTCCATGCGGTCCAGGCGAGAGGAGTCCAAATCCTTTGAGTCTGGGAGATATTCCCAATCTTATGGAGAAAGGGAGCACCTAGAGGACAAGGAATGTAGTTTTTAATTTTTTTTTAATTTGTTATTGGTTCATAAAATGACCCTTTATAAAATTATTTCTCATTAAATCAACATAATAATTAATTAAACATATTAATACATCCTATTATTACTATCATTACTTCGACATAATAAAACAGCTTTTACGCCTCTACATCTAAGTTAAAACAATATCATAGACTTCTTTTAGACAATTTTACATAAAACATAAAACATAAACTCAAATCTTAAAAATCTAAATTATTAAGTCTAGAAGAAAGACTAAAACAAGCAAATCACCCCCTTTCATATAATGTGTGTTTGCGTATCATACAGTTCAAGTTCCTTTTCTATATGTTTACACAGTCTCACTAAATCATACATTAAGGGTCTGTGAATTCCGTGCATCATTCTGGCCCAAAGACCCTCTTTACTGTCTTCGTATTCTATATTTACATATTTCATTAATAAAACAGTTCGCTTAGCTTTAAAATGAAGACAATATAGCATTAAATGCTTCAACGTTTCTTTTGCTTCCTCACAAGGATGGAATCAGCATTGTTCAATTACATTAGCATCTATATCCGTATTCCAATGCTTTGTCCTTTCCCGTGTGTGGTATAGATTAAATTGAAACCACATATAACTCTTTCTGTAATGATTGCAGGGAAAGGACTCAATGTAATTGTATCTGGGGACTTGTTTTTTTTTTAATGTAGTTGGAGTATTCGGTGTATGGTTTATATGATCCTATTTGTCTAAGGGTTTTGCACCAATCAAGTTCATATAATTTTTTTTTTTTTGCAAATGCCTGTCTTTGGCACAGATCATCAGTTGATATATTTATCTCTGCTAGTATCACCTCCATTTCACGTTGATATGCATTTATAGATGGTACACTATGCAATTTCATGGTCGCTTTTAAATCACCATATAAAGAGTTTGGTTGGGAAGAACACATTTTAGAATAATTACATAATTGACGCCACTTCCTTCGAGAGGACAGCGCAATTAATCCCAATTCATGTCTCATAATGCAGTTGGGAAGACTCATCGGAAAAAATGCATTGCTGCCTATAGTAACATTCCTTGTAAGCTATCTAAATAGTTAATAACATCAGATAGACATATATCTAAGCAATATAATAGAATACGTTCTATCTTGAGTGTAAGGTAGTCTATTATAGATATATTATTTTGAGTTGCGAAAGCAACAGCCTGGATTTCGCCTTAAGTAAAATTATCCAAGATTTGATTGAGCTATTCTCTGATAGATGATATCCCAAATAAATTGTACTTCCAATCATTTGAATTGGTTTATTTATGAGATACCATTAAAAGCGTTTATGCTTATTTTTGGCTCCGATACTCATTATCCCAGTTTTAGCCGGACTTGGAGTTAAATTGTGAGCCCTTGCAAATACTTCAAATAAGCAAAGTTTTTTTTTGCAGTCCCAAAGGTTTTGGATCAAATATAATGATGTCATCTGCAAAGGCGACCCACTGTAGGCGTATTACCCCTAATTTAACCGAGAATATATTTCCATCACTCCAGGCTTGATCTAAGTCGGCCATATATAAGTTAAATAAAGAGGCAGCAAGGTTACAACCTTGTTTTAATCCTAAATGGGTCTCTATTGGAGCAGTAGCTCTCCCATCTGCAGAGAATCGAATCCTGTAGGAGGTATTTGTATGAAGTGTTATAAACCAATAAATGAATACCAGTGGAACACCTGTTTTTTCCATATTTGCCCAGAGAATGTTACGCAATACCCTATCAAAAGCTGCGGACATGTCTATAAGTGCAATATATCCTGGATTAGAGTTTTTTTATCTTAGATCCAGCGATCATATGGGCAATAATAGTCACATTTAGAGTGGTACTCATTGATTTGCCAAAACCTGTTTGAAATTTTGAGTAGAGGTCTAATTTACTAATAACCTTTTCTAACTCAGACAAAAGTATTGTTGCAAAAATCTTTGCCTCTGTATTGATTAGAGAGATGGGTCGGTAGTTTGATGGATCAGACAAATCACCTTTTTTAAAGATTGGGATGATATTAGAGGTAACCCATGATTGTGGGATGCGCCCCGTAGTTGTTATATTGTCAAACTTTGTTTTTAAAATGGTCGACCACATCTCTAAGTCTGCCTTGTATACACATGGGGGTAACCCATCAGGACCTGCTGATTTCGAAGAGAATAGCTTGTTGATTGCCCATTTTATATCTTCTATAGAGCAATAGTAACGTTCCACTCATCATAACTTAGTGACAAATTCGGAATGTACTTGAATTCCTCTGGTATTTGGAATTTATCTGAGATATAATCAGACCAAATCTTTTTGGAAATGCAATTCGTCCTCGCTAGTGTAGAACTATTAGTATCACTCTTTATCATTGGCCAAGTTGTTCTAATATCATGTCTACAAATAGCTTTTATTAGAGTACAGTTGGTTTTATAATAACTCAAAATCCGCAAATGTCTCAACTGATTTTTATATTTCAGTATGATACGTTTGCAGATAATATGGAAGTCATGAGTTTGGTAAGGTGTCCAGACATTTGGTCGACTGAAAACTGGTCGAAAGACATTTGGTCGACGCAATTTGGTCGAAAACCAAATGGTCGAATTATTTTTTTTATTTATATATATATATATATATTTCAGGTTTTCGTTTAAAAAAAAGGGTTTTTTAGAAAAAAAAGGGGGTTGGGGCGAACCCCCAAAAAAAACAAAAAAGGGGGGAAAATAAAAAAAAAAAAAAATTCGACCATTTGGTTTTCGACCAAATTGGTTCGACCATTTGTCCAGTCGTCCAATTTTTTTCGACCAAATGTCTGGTAACCGTTTGGTAATTGCTGGTTCCTAAACTTATCAATTCTTTGTTTTTTTTCCCTTTTCAAAATTTTGATGGATGGGTCGAGGACATGATGTAAGTTTGATTTATATTTTAAGCGAAAGTGATCTATCGCCTTTTGAATTGCTCTGGAGTATGCGCTCTCCATGCTGGAAATCGATTTGCTCCTTATTGTCGTATCATTAGATATTACTCTTGATACAAACCCTACAAATTGTTTGCATAAACCATTATTCCATCTAAGTGATATTGAAGAGCGATCGATTTCCGGATATGCTAGAGAAGGTTCCAGGTCAAGTAAACGGGTCTCGAGCTTCAATGAAAACGAAAGCTGAGCATGGTCCCCATGTACGATTGGGCTCATTATTAAGGGCGATGCCACAGGCATTAGATTATGTGTCAAGAATATATAATCTATTATTGATAATTGTGTTCCCCGACACCAAGCTACTTTAGAACTTGATAAAATAGGCTCTATGGCATCCATTTCCCAATCATTTAGATATGTCTTCCAATATGCACCTCTCTTTTTCATAGTGTTTCCGTCATATATTGACTTGCTCTCAAAGTGAGTTTGACAGTCAGAGTTGAAATCATCACCTATGATGATTTCACAATCGCCTATCTTCATAGTTGCTGTTTCAAGACATTTGTCCAATTCGTTCAACATAACATCAATTAGGGTTGTTTAAGGACTCCAATACAAACTACAAACTTACCAATAGAATGGATTTATATTTTTTATTTTCCAATCTTAACCACACTCCTAGGAGATTAGCTGACTCCCAAACAAGTACTGATTGAGCTCTAATGGTATTGTTGACTGCAATAGCTAGACCCCCTGATGGACGCCCCCTCGTTGAACGAGTGGCAGGTGAGCAATATGTGGTGAAACCTGTGAGCAAGAGTGGATCTAATTTCATGGTTTCTTGAAACAGTATTATAAATGGTTGTGCGTCTTGAGACACAGCGCCAAACCAATTCTTTGTATTATGAAATCCACACAAGTTCCATGACATTATTTTTAACTCATCGAGTTTCAATGGATATGAGTTGGATGTTTGAACTTTTGCATTTAAGAGAGATTTTAACATCAGTTCAATCCATGATATATTTTTGCGTTTTCCTACCATATTCATCAGCTCAGCAGTGAGAATATTTATGTCTTTCAAACCATTGTTGGATTGGAAGTTAATTCCATCTTTGTCAACGATGGTAGGACAGATATGCGCGATATATTCTAAAGCTGTCTTTTCATCAGGAAAGGACGTTAAGACAAGTCCTTTTTCTTTTGTCTCATCCCTACATGAACATATATATTTCAATATAGATTCAGAAGAGAGATAACAAACTGATTGATAGTTATTTATTGGTGCCAGTGAGACTCTACTAATATCCTCAGATTTTAAGCTTCTTAGTTGAGGAATGCGAGAAAAAAACGGTAGCAGGAAAGCACGATTAATACGTAAACTCCCTAAAGAATGCAAGGTTCCTTCAAGGCCAATCATTTGAAGCTGATGTTTGTTGCTTTGTGTGATTTACTATACTATATCAGTATTTGGCAAAATAGAGCCGTTTACAATTCTTCCACCGACTTCATTTGTTCCAACAGCTGAATCAGAATTGTTTAGAAGCGCGTCTCTACGTCTTTTAGCACAATGCTTAGCTGCTGGTAAACGTATTTTTTTTAACACAACGAGATATGAAACCTGTTCTTTTTCCTTCATCGCTAACAAGACTATTGTCTGTATTTTACAGTTGTGCCATTACTTTAAGTAATGTTGACGGGCTGCCAGGAGACTCTACTTTTTGTAAAGGATTCGAACAGTGTTGCGTGATAATATTTTTCAAATCTTCAATAGTGGTTTTCAACTCCTTCACATTTTCCCAGGCTTCACACTTAAATGCATTATTCAATACAGACTTAGATTCAAATTGTGGAGGATTAGAATTGGGTATGGGAATATACGAAGATTCTTCATTAGTACATTGCATACTTATTTCCACACTGGCTCGCTTCGGGGATGTTGGGCAATTTAAATTAATTTCCTGTTTGTGTAACATTAAAGATTCCCACATCAATATAAAACCTTCTATTCGGTCCATTTTTGAACACATTTGGTGCATCGTGCTTTTTATTTCACGGAGCTCCAGATGTGATAGATCATGACCCTCATCTAATAAATCCAATATTCTTATTATAACTGGGAACGTATAAGGAGATTGGCTTTCATTATTATTCTGACTATGGGAGTGAGTTGAGCCCACAGAGCATGGATAGTTCAACTGCGGCTGAGTGAGCTCTGGAGAATAGATCATTTGCACCGGTATACGGTATTGATTCCTTGTTAATATCACAGTCAATGTTGGTATTGTTTGTTCGAGCCGGTGAAAAGGAGTTACAAAACTGTGTTTTCGAAGCAAGTTTCCACTCAGGAGCTTTAGTTACAAGGGGGGTTAGTGTACCTATTGCACAGCAGATCTGAGAATCAAGGTCCGCCATTTTGCTCAAGTCGGTTTTTACTTGGCAATGATTAGAAGGTTTTCCTTCATTACTTAGTAACATTACATCGTTTGCATTTATTGATTTGTGGATTTGAGCCATGTGCAATGGCGTTCCCATTAAGTTTTTATTAACAGGATCTAATAAGGTATCTTCTAAGGAGGTTGCGACATATGTTGATTTACCTGTGCATATCATTGAGTCGATAGTTGCACTCGTAATAGGTGCAGCTGTTGAGTCCATGCAACGACTTCGCAAACCACTCGCCATCGGCTTACTTTGCCTGAATAATTTGCTTAATTAGATTCACGTCAATAATAGCTCGTACTCCCAGTTCAACAATCTCACAACTAGCCGAATACAATAATTATGGATTGAAGCACAGGACTTACTTTATTTCCTGTCCCGGACAACTAAGCGAACATGGCTAAAAACAAAAACAGAGACACATTCTCCTCCTCAGTATAGAACGAAAGGGTTTTAGGAGTCAAGTATCTAATATCAAAAGGGACGAGCCCGCCGAGCCGCCGAGCCAGCGAACAGCAAACAGCGTATACTTGAGCGTCTACTTGATGCGCGCGGCCCTGGGTTTTTAAGGTCTTCTGGGAAATAAGGGGCGGGTCCACCTAAGTAAATACAAATAAACGCTGTAAGTGTTTTATAACAATGTATAACAATGTATATAATATATATAATACAGTACATATATCTCTAAGCTTCTTTTGTAAAGTCTGTACCAAATATTACTCCAAGAAAAATGTCCAATGAAAGTCCGGGCAGGGTGAGGTGCCAGCAAACAGCGTATACTTGAGCGTGTACTTGATGCACGCGCGCAGATGCGTGCGGCCCTGGGTTTTTAAGGTCTTCTGGGAAATAAAGGGCAGGGCCACCAAATATTCGAAATAAAGTCCACGGAGGGTGAGGTGCCAGCAAACAGCATATACTTGAGCGTGTACTTGACAGGGAATGTAGTACAAATAGCAGCTCAGATTGCAAAAATGTATGGACTAGCATGCAAAGGAAGACAAAAGACAGTGAAAAAGAGCAAGGGTTTTGTTAAAGACCCAATAAGACAAATCAAGGCCATTAAGAGCTTCCTGACCCTATAACGTAATAATGCCAAATATTCAGTGTGGGAGCACTGAGCACTTTATGAGCAGATGATGACATCATTCCAGATCTGAAATGATGTGAATTATTTAGCATTTGCTAAATGGACTTTTTCCCCTGAGTACTCCAGTCTCTTCGTAGGACTCGAGGACCAGGGTCATTATAAATGGTCAACCTACAAGGCGGCCATTTTGAAGCATTTCTTTGCAAACAGAAACCCAGAAGAGGACTGTAAGGCTGCATTTAATTTACAATGTGGGGAGGATCAGGTGCCTAGGAGATTTGTGCAGGAACTAAAGCATGCATTTGCTTAGACTTCATGGTGGCTGAGCACCCATAGTAGGGAGCTTGTGCCAACCTATTTGCATGTGCTCCCCAAATACATTATGACTCAGTTGGTGCTTGATTTTTCCATGAGCACAGGACCCTGTATTGGGTAATTGAACAAGCCAACAGAATCTATAAGGTCCAGAAGCCCACTAAGAGAATTATAACACATGAAAACCCCCTAAGCAATCTAACACACCTGCTGCTGCGATGGTGGCATAGTTGAGAACTAATTAACCTAAAAGGGGGAGGGCATAGAGCAAGTTACCAGGGTAATGCCCTTACTCTAAATACTTTTTAACATGATAAATAGGGCAAAACACATCTCTGTCATTGTTTGTTAGAGCCAGTTGTATTCAGTTTACAAAAAAAGTCCAGGACGTTGCGATATGAACTGGATCAGGCTTCGCCTGACTTCCGTGTCACGTTTTACGTTCAAAACTTGACGTTATGTACATCACGCAACAAGCGACAGGCACATCATCTCCACAACTCACAGTGAGCTGTCGGATGGGACGTCGGGAACTATAAACCAAATCAAGTAGAGAGCACCCGCTGATGATCGGAATCACAACAAGCATATTTGAAAAACCAGGGCTGTACCTGATTAGGAATAGGGTCTTCCCCACAAGGCTCGCCTCTTGACTGATCCAGTCCCATGACACTATTAAGAAGGTGGTATAGGATAACCCCCTCCCCCTTGAAGGTTCCGGTACTTGGCAGGTACTATTTTGACTTACCAAGCTCAGGGAACCCGAAGACTGTCCTGATGAAAGTGGCTCTACCATGACTTATGCCACTGAAACCCGTAGACAGTGATTGCTACACCTAAGAGGCATTCATTTGACTTATTGTATGTGTGAGCAATCTTTTTACCCAACCACACTTTTTCGCTAATTAGCATTTTGAGACGAAGAGTGGAGTGTGTATTGTCTTCTTGTTCTTCTGTCGTACAAACATGGCTTGTTTGTAGTTTGTGTCTTTTAAAACCTCAGTGCACCAGGGTCAAAAGGCAATGTCTAGGTCATTAAAATTTATGAATATCCTAGTTGATGTCGGTATCAAAAACCACTGATGCACTGACTTCCCCCTTTATTCATTGGCTCCTTGTCTCTACCAGTACGCACACATAGTGGAAAAGAGTGGTTTTCGGGCAAAAAAATAACAGGGCTGAATGTATTACCACAGATAGAAGTTATTAGTTTGTCTTATTTTCCTATCACTATTTGATAAGCGATATATCAGCGCTTCGTAGGTAAAGGTGTGGATAGGCGGTAGGGACAGTTAGAACCTCACTGTATCCATTTTGTCCTTCGCCACAGCCTTGTTCTCTTTGCACCTTTTTGCCCTAACCAAGTGGTTTTTTTGTAAACTGTTTTTTTGTAAACTAGATATAACTGGTTGATAGTTGAGAACTACCCCTCCATTTAACCTGGAGACAGCAGGGCCTAATAATATTCCTCCTGGCAACAAGCAAAATGGAAGGCAGAAGGGACTCCCTACCGCGGCCCAATCATATGGTAGTCGCGCAGAGGTCCAGAACAATGATCCCTATGACACCTATGTAAGCCTAGGTATAAGGGTATAAGGTATAAGGGTACCAAGCCAATTTTGGGGCATGCATACACTGCCCCGGCACAGGGGGGGAACCCAACCAGGTAAGTGCCGACCCAGGAAACGTCCCTCCAAACTTCCCTAAGGAGAGAAGTATGATTCCACTGCCCAACATGCACCTCTTCCCTAGATACCCCCAAACCAGAATTTCCAAAATAATCCTCCACTCTCTCTCGGATTCCAGAACAATAGATCCCTGAACCAGGGCGAATGGAAACTCAGGATGGAAATTATGGGGGAAATGGACAGTACACGGGCTGTAAAGGAGCAGGTGGATGCATTTTCCCTAACTCCCACTCCCCTCACCACCGTCATACTGGAACAGCAGGAGAAGGGCCCTGTATAAGACTCCATGTGTTGTGCCTATACCTCATTGAGTGTATGAGAGATGATATGAACTCAGACAGCGGTACCGAATGCATCCTCACACTGAAAGTGTGGAAGGATGCTGAATGGAAGCATGTCAGCACGCACCATTGGACATCATGGAGAGCTAAGTGAAATCTGACGAGGGGAGAGTGATGTCATGGAGAAGATATACAGAGCCATACCTCAGAAGCCGATCTGGGTTGCAGAATCAGAAGACACTGAAAGAACAGCTTTGTGTGCAAAACAAAGAGGAGTCAATATGAGCATGGGATCAACGATGCTATTTTTAAGGAATAGCTGTAAAGCACAAATGGAGGCAGACAGATAAGTCATGGATGCAAGACATATTCTAAAAGATTAAAGAAGAAGAATACGTGTGCAAGAACCAAGTATTGGACAATTAAAAGTGTATAAAGTCTATGCAAGGTAGAGTGAGCAAGTCTCTAGAGGCCAAGAGGAGCAATGACACCCAGTACAATTAAATCAAGTAGCAGCAAAATAAGGGGCTGAAATTGACAAATTCATGGTCTCTTCACATGTGACTCAGAAGTCCAAAACTAGGGCTATTCATTAAGCCTTGAATGAAGATAGTGATGTGTTTTCATTCCCTTGAATATCCTAGAGAACAGGCTACAAGGTCAACTAGAGATGGGAAACGTTGGCTCAGGACAATAGGTCCCTGAACCATGGGGAATGGAGACTCATGATGGAAATTATGGGGGAAATGTCCAGTACATGGGCTGTAAAGGAGCTGGTGGATGCATTTTCCCTAACTCCCGCTCCCCTCAACACTGTCATACTGGAACAGCAGGAGAAGGGCCCTGTGTAAGACTCCATGTGTTGTGCCTATACCTCATTGAGTGTATGAGAGATAATATGAACTCAGACAGCGGTACCGAATGCACCCTCACACTGAAAGTGTGGAAGGATGCTGAATGGAAGGATGTCAGCACGCACCATTGGACATCATGGAGCGCTAAGTGAAATCTGACGAGGGGAGAGTGATGTCATGGCGAAGATATACAGAGCCATGCTGAAACGATATGAGAATACTTAAGAGTGACGTTGTGACTGAAGCGAAAAGAGAAACATGCATGAAATGATGAAGTAATCATGCATGCAAAAGACAGCAAAGTAACTTGCTGACCAATAAATATAAATATGCAGTAACGCAAGAGTAGAAAAAATACATAGAAGCTTGTTATAGAGGGGTATATAATGTGGCAAGGACGGCCATAGTTGGAAAATGGACGCCAGCTCAAGTATATATTCAATTCAACTACCTCAGAAGCCGATCTGGGTTGCAGACTCAGAAAACACTGAAAGAACAGCTTTGTGTGCAAAACAAAGAGGAGTCAATATGGGCAAGAGATCAATGTTACTATTTTTAAGGAATAGCTGTAAAGCACAAATGGAGGCAGACAGATGAGTCATGGACGCAAGACATATTCTAAAAGATTAAAGAAGAAGAATACGGGGGGCGCTGTTGCGCCAAAACAAGATGGCCGCCTGAGTGTGAAGCTCCGGACGACGAGGGCACATTTTTGCAGATTTAACCGCTAAAATACAGCTGTGCCAACTATCACTGCTATGGCCGCGGTATGAGCTTGCAGTCCACTGACATCCTAACTCTGGGACCCGGAGACCCTCTGTGAGCCCTGATATTGCTGTGGGAGGCGCGACACCGCTGATGCCCGGCTCTTCCCGTGACGGAGCTCCGAGGTCTGCTGATTCGTGCTGCTACTCGGCGCCCCAGCGTGTGCGGCCTCTGTGGGGGAGTGGTGCCGAAGCCCTGGAGGCGCGCGGACCAACCTTGCTACCAATCTGCCAGACCAGCGAGCGGACTGGGATAGCCCTGCGCCGCTACGTGCTGGTGGCTGGTGCCCGGGACTCTTGGCTCCCTTCGCTCTGAACTGCACAACGCCGCGCTGCTGACCCGCTCGTCTGCCCGTGTTCCCCTCCTGGAGCGTTCCTGCACACTCTCTTGGCAAGGTAAGGAGGCCGGGTGACTGACGGTGGGCGGACCCCCCCTTTGGTCTGCTGGGCTCCCGCGGCCGCTGCCTTGCTCTGGACACCGCCGAGGAAAACTGCGGGGGATTGCTGGGCCCATCACTTGCGGTGCCCTGGGAGGTCTGTGTCCTGGGCGACTCGCCACCCTGTTTCAGATCGCTCGAGCCCTGATGATGGCGCTGCCTTGGGGGCACCCCTACTAGAGACTACCTCCACCGAGCTGAGAGTTCTCCCCCCTACCAACTAGCCACCAGCCTCAGCCCACATTGACTCTGGCGCCTCACCGGCGGGTCCGCCCTGTGAGCCTGGGTCAGCACGGCACTCCATACTTACCGTGCGAGCTCCGGGGTTGAGAAGAACCCGGCCCTGAATTTTAAGGCCTGCCTTGTGCAGTGCCGGTCCCGAGGTGCGGCGACACCGGTGGCCCAACTCCCATGTGCGCTCCACGGCTGTGAACTCAATATACTTTGGAGAGTAATTCTTATCGCAAACGGGACACTGACCCACTAGCCACATACCTACCGTCCCGAACACTCCTGATCTACGGCTGCTACCGGGTACTACGCTACTTTGCTCATCCACTTTCCTCCAGGACCCCAGTCCCCTGTCCCGGCTTACATCATGACTAAGGGAGCCGGTACAGGGAAAAAGCAAAGTTCGTTGAACATGTTTGCTAAAAAGCCGTCCAAGCCGCCCCCCGATGATACTGAGGAGCCCGTGTCCATCTCGGCCCCATCGACCTCAGACGACTCACAGAAGATGCTGGAGAATATCCGTGATGGCTTCACTACGCTGCACACTAAACTAGACGATATGAATGGGTCCATCTCCTCCATAAAAGCCCATATCGAAAAGACAGATGGGCGTGTGGCAGAAGTCGAAACTCGACTGGGGGTTGCCGAAGATGTACTTGGCTCTCTACGGGCTGAGGTCTCCACGCTCACCGACCGTGTGTCGGCAGTTGAGAAGAAGAATGATGACCTCGAATCCCGTTTGAGACGTAATAATCTGCGTATTGTTGGAATACCGGAGGACAATATTACAGAACCGATGGAGGATTACGTGGAACGGATTCTCATGACACTCCTGGATTCCCCTAAACTTTCCCCACAGTTCGCTATTGAGAGAGCACACCGAGCCTTAACGGCAAAACCTAGACCAGGCGCCCCCCCTCGGCCCATTATAGCCAGGATCTTAAACTTCCGGGACCGTGATGCCCTCCTACGGGCAGCCAGGATCAAAGGTGAACTTACACTTGGAGCGGCCAAAATCCACCTCTACCCAGATTACTCGGTGGCGGTGCAACGGGGACGTCAAACATTTGTAGCTGTGAAGAGAAGACTCCGAGATCTAGGAGTCAAGTACTCCATGCTGTTCCCTGCAAAACTGCGTATCGAACACTCCAACAAAACCTTTTTTTTCACGATCCCAGAGGAAGCCTCTAAATTCCTGGATGAGCACTTCCCCGGCTAATCCCTTGTCACCACCAGTCCAGTCTAGAATGTTGCCTGTTAAGTTGGGTTGGGTCAGCAATAGACCGTATTTAGTCTTATTCATGATTGCTCGATGCTATGCATAAAGGCATTGAATGTTTATCTGTTGTTATTTTTGTACTGATCCTCTCAACTATGGCCCCTTTGGGCGGTTTCATCTCACTATGTTTGTCAGTTATTGACGCCCTATCGGTGCTTTAGACTCTAAATGCACGCAGGCTTCCTGCCGGTATACCAAGGCCGGGAAGGCTCATGATTATAAACTGTCATGTCTAGCGCTTATGGTAATGCACTAACATGTTATGGTAGCCCCCCTTTCTTTTTGGTAATACCATGAACGCTTTACATATGGACTCTAAACTGTATGCACTAGAGACTTCAGCTGTATGCACACTCTCCTTACCCTCTTCAGTCCGTTGCGCCACTGCTCGGTCAGCTAACAGCCCTCCAGGCGCTGATGCCGAGAAGTTTGTTATTGTTGTGGGGGGGTTTGGAATTCATTCCTCAAGTTTGGGGAGGGATGTGGGTGGGAACCGGGGGGAGAGGAAGTTATGTTAAAAAAGTCTTGATGGCCACCAGAGAAATCACACATGGCACACTACCGCAACACAGAGGTATAGAAGGAGTAGAACGTTGGTCTAGGCCGCATCGGACTGGACCAACCCTAATACGTAGAACAAAACCCGAGCGTCTCTTCCATATTAATGGCGGATAGTAGTGTAACCTTTATGAGCTGGAATATTAGGGGTCTAGGCAACTACAAAAAGATGCGGCAAATACAACTTTACGCTGAGCGCCACGGTACACAAATCCTTTGTCTACAAGAAACGCACGCCTGTGCTAAACAGTGCGAGAGGTTTGCCAAGCAGTGGGGATCCCAGAGGTATTACACAACTTATTCTACCCAAAGCAGAGGTACCCTCATTTTAATTCACAGAAACCTGAAGTTCAGCTGCTCCCAATCACATGTTGACCCCCTAGGAAGATATATACTCATTGTTGGTACATTGCAGAATCAGGATGTAGCCATCCTTAATATATACGGCCCTAATATTGACGACCGTGAATTCTACCTTCACCTAGCCTCGATCCTTGAGAATTACCGTCAGATCCCGATTATATGCGGTGGTGACTTCAACACGATTCTGGATGTCACCTTAGATAGATCGGGCTCCAGACCTCGCCAGCTTTCAAGGGCAGCCTACACAATCCTCACAACCCTCCCCCGGCTGGCAGTGGTGGACGCCTGGCGATTAATGTATCCTGACTCCCGCTCGTATACCTACTATTCCTCGGTCCATGACTCTCATTCTAGGATAGATAGATGGCTGTTGTCTGATATACTAATTAGGTGCCTGACCCATCTGGCAGTCCTTCCCAGAACTTTGTCTGATCACTCCCCGGTGGTCATCTCCCTGAACTGGGGACATGACCTTGAAAGATCAAGGCAATGGAGAATGAGACCCCATGCCCTCCTAGACCATACCTTTGCCTCCGAGCTTGAGTCATCCATCGAGGAGTTTTTCGAAGTCAACACAGATTCAGTACCCCTTCGAGCCACCCTCTGGGAATCATTCAAGGCCTATATCAGGGGTATCGCCTTATCCAAAGGGAGTGGCATCCTAAAAAGCATCCGGGAGGATATCGCTGACAGCGAGTCGACCCTTGCTAGCTTGGAGTCCCAATACGCGCACGATCACTCCCCCGACGCACTGGCATCATTGGGTCGTGAACTGGATAGATTCCGTAATCTTGCTGAGTGCGAAGTTAAATTCCTTGATAACCCTCAGGCAGTTAGGCGCTACGGGGAGGGAGAGCGGCCAGGCCGTGTGCTAGCCAGGTTAATTCACCACGAGCTTGGAGCGCCCAATATCCCGGCGATAGAGAGATCTGACGGTACACTAGCCACTTCGCCCCAAGACATCAACACAGAGTTCCTCACATTCTATACTTCCCTTTATTCGAAGGTTGATGGGCCCCATGTTTCAAAAAATGACTGCTACCTGGAGGAACTCCCTCTCACGGCCCTGTCCTTTGACGCCACTGCTTCCCTAGACAGACCCTTCACTGCGGAGGAACTGACTGAGGCCATTGAATCACTCGCTGCAGGGAAGGCCCCTGGACCGGATGGTCTTCCTATGGACTTCTATAAGCGTTATAAATCTGCCCTGGTCCCGCAGCTGCTAGCTCTATGGGAGGAGGCATGCGAAACAGGCACACTTCCCCCTTCACTCTGCGAGGCCATGATAACAATCCTTCTTAAACCTGGTAAACCTCCTACCCAGTGTGGTTCATACCGTCCCCTCTCGTTAATAAATTGTGATGTAAAAATATTTGCTAAACTATTGGCTAACCGCCTGGCTGCATTCATGCCTGATATCATACACCTTGATCAGGCAGGATTTGTGCCGGGTAGGTCCACGTCCCTAAACCTTAGACGACTTTTCAACGTGATCAGTAGAATTAACCCCAAAACACAGGCGGTAGCAGTCACGCTGAACATGCAGAAGGCATTTGACTCAGTATCTTGGGAGCATCTGTGGCGAGTTATGGAAAAATGTAAGTTTGGCCCCAATTTTCGGTCCTGGGTCAGACTACTCTACACAAACCCAGTGGCAAGAGTCCGTACTGAAGATAGGTGCTCCATCCTCTTTCAAATAGCCAGAGGGACGCGACAGGGGTGTCCCTTCTCCCCGTTGATCTTCGCAATAGCAATTGAACCCTTCGCAGACATGATGCGCCAATCACACTCTCACAGAAGCCTACGTTCAGCTGGACAGGCAGATATTGTTTCCCTGTACGCGGACGATGCCTTGCTCTACATCCGCTCTCCAGAAACAAACCTCGCTCCAATTCTCAATGACGTTACCCGTTTTGGGCATATATCTGGTCTTAAAGTTAACTGCTCTAAATCGTCCATATTCCCACTCACAGACAACACACAACCACCCTCTGACCTGTTGGGCCTTACTTGGTCCCAATCCACCTTCACCTACCTAGGAGTATCGGTCTCCCGTCATGCTGAGAAACTGCGCGTCGATAACTATCAGAATTACCTAGTTATTTTGACCACCAAAACCACAAGTTGGGCCCGACTCCCCATTTCCCTAGCTGGTAGAATAGGAATACTAAAAATGGTCGTGCTGCCCCAACTCCTATACCGCTTCACAAACATTCCACTATGGCCAGGCGATGGATTCTTTAAGACGCGGCGCAGCATTACTAACACCTTTCTTTGGCACTCAGGGGCGGTCCGACTCAAACTGAATACGCTCACCACTCCCAAGGAACTGGGAGGGTTCGGTGCCCCTGACTTTTTCAGATACTGGGTAGTTGCTCAATCCCAATTTGCCTCCTACTGGTTTAGCACAACGAATCCCCCTCCTCATGTCCGCCTTGAAAAACTGAAGGTCAGAGAGCGTACGATTGGTTCCCTCATTCTCAAGCCAGGCCCACCAGACCCCGATTCCTCAGACCCTGTGATAAGTACGTCACTTGCTCTCACCAAAATGTGGGCAGTGGTTGCAACCCCTAATCCGTTTCATGGTGACCTCCCACTTTGGAATTTCCTCCCTGATATCCCTTACATTCCTCAATCCATTGTTGCCCGTTGGACGGTGGCAGGTTTATTGACTCTTCGGGATGTCTTTGTGCGGGGCAATTTCCTGGAGTGGTCGGATCTCCCCCCTGTCCTCAGGCATAAACCATCAGCATGGCTACAGTACTCCTCACTTTGGAAGGTCCTAAAAGCTAAATTCCCTGAATTTCCTACAGTTCCACCAGATGACCCTTTAATAGCTGAACTCTGTACTTCCGATTCCTTCAGAGGGAAAGTATCTAGACTCTATAATCTACTACAGATCAGGGCCACCCCCTCATTTGTTAAACTTAGAGTGAAATGGGAGGAAGATCTTGGAGTTGAGATTGATGATGAGCGCTGGGCCCGTATGTGCGCGCGAACCCAAGAAGTATCGTACAACTCCAGGTTCAAACTACTGCAATTTAAGATGCTGCACAGGTATCACCACACACCGACTAGACTGCATCGCATGTTTCATGAGACCTCTCCTAACTGTCCCAGATGCGACGCTGACCAAGCTAATTACATTCATATGATATGGCACTGCCTGCACCTAACACAATACTGGCAGGACATATGCTCCACTATATCAGACATATTAGACTGCACCATAGACCCTTCTCCAATGCGATGCCTTTTTCATGACCTTCCCGGTTTGAAACGTGATTCTAGGAAATTGGCAGGTCTCTGTATGATGCTGGCAGTCCGCTGTATAGTACTGTGCTGGCTTCGCCCCAATGCGCCCACATATGCGCAGTGGCTCCGGGCAGTCACCTGGGCACATGACACTGAGGAGGCCTGGGGGGCAACACAACACCCACATTCAAGACCAAGGGACATATGGCGCAGATTTCGTGATTACATGTCTGCCCTGGCCTCAGACTCGGAAGCCTCTTCTCCGCCCCACTCCCCTCAGTGACCCTCTATGGGGTGTATACCCTCCTCACTCTGGTTGCAACTCTTCCCTTATTATATGTTCTTGTGCTCTGTTTGGTAATGATGCATTGTACAGTGATGCCTCTGTATTTTTGTTCGCAAACTGATGTCACGGTGTGCTTTTGCTAACCTGTGTTTCTCTGTGTGTTGTCAAGCTGAATAAATAAAGTTTAAAAAAAAAAAAAGAAGAAGAATACATGTGCAAGAGCCAAGTATTGGGCAATTAAAAGTGTATAAAGTCTATACAAGGTAGAGTGAGAAAGTCTCTAGACGCCAAGGGGAGCAATGACACCCAGTATAATTAAATCAAGTAGCAGCAAAATAAGAGGCTGAAATTGACAAATTTGTGGTATCTTCACATGTGACTCAGAAGTCCAAAACTAGGGCTATTGATTAAGCCTCAAATGAAGATAGTGATGTGTTTTGATTCACTTGCTTGTCCCAGAAAACAGGCTACAAGGTCAACTAGAGATGGGAAATGTTGGCTCATGGCCGGACTGATGAGAGATGGTGGACTAATTGCAAAAGTATGCAGTATTCCGATCTGATCGAAACACCTGGGTTTCGGTTTCCTTACGTGCTGCTAGCCGAGTCGAAAGTCCAAGGTTGGGGGAGAATACCAACCAATCAGTGGGTCTATGGGGCAACCTGCTATATAATGTTGCATAGACCAATCCGCTGTCACTTTGTTCACTATAATCAATATAAAATTTATTTAGAGGTAGTTTGAGGGTTGTTTTACAGATAAAAGACAGCCAATGAAATATTAATCGTATACCTTGTATAAGTAGACATGTCCCTCCTGCTAATAGGTTTTATGGTTGCAACGTAGGATGACATCATAGATGACGCATATTGGGGTATAAGACCTCTGTGTAATCAAGTTTGTGTGTGAGTTTGCAAGCATCCATCCAAAGTTTGCCAGTTAAACCTGCTTTATTAACCTGAGAATAAAGCAGTACTTTGCTATATTCCTTGAGTCTGTCCGGTTATTTGTTTTGAGATCTTTATTGGCAATTCCATCTAGCACAAGAGACGCTTCAAGGTGCTAAAGCACAGGGTTACTCCAGGAGAAGGGACAGTTACCCTTTTCGGGAGCAGGAGAGGTATGACTCGAGACCTCCAATTAACCCAGAAAAAGTCTTGCAGCTGGAGCAACAGTTTCAACAACTGACCAACGACCTAGGGCCAATAGTGAGGGCTCAGTGCAACTCTCAACCTAACCCTGCTTCCCATAATTACCCAACAACCAGGTATGATACCCCGGGGAGGAAATGACAGGAGGAAACCTGCAACAAGCTACAGGTTCCTGAGGAGGGCAGTGGGTGGAGGAGAGATATCAAGCCCTAGAGGAAGTTTCTTATTTCATCCAGAAAGCATGAAAGTGACTCTTCTACCACCAGGAAATTAAACCAAAGAGCAAAGGGTAAGTAGCAGAGGCAAAAGAAGAAAACGCAACGAAATTGGGATCATCTGCTTGAAAGAGACTAGTCCCTGGAGGATTCAGGCAAGCAAACCTTCTCTTTCAGGAATGTGGGGATACCTCCCAAAGAGAAATGGGTCCCAAAAGATCCTGAATTGGACAGGATAAGTATGGAGATTGGCCCAGAACAAGAAACTATTCGACCATAAAAATACATTCCAGACAAAGTAGAAACAGAGGAGATGTCCTTCCCCCTAACGGTCTTCAGGGAAAAGGGAAAAGGGGACACCAAAGAATTGGGGGAGAAAGAGGAATCCCCAAATCTGCCCATTCCTTGTTGTAACATTTTCCTTACTGATTCCTGATCTCTGACATGGAAAATCGCCGAAGGTCACACAGTGTCCGAGTTCAATATTAAGAAAATGACCTCTCTGGGCTTTCAATTAACTCACACTTTCTTTGCCCCTGAGGAGAAAGAAGGCAGATTGTCTGAGCCAGTCAATGTGTAAGATCAGTGTGAATTATCAACTCTGGCGGACACTGGATCCCAAGCCACCCCCTGTCCAAAAAGGCCTTTGACCAACTGAACTCAGAGAGGTGACTGGGTCACCAAATTCCCCTCACACCTCTTCCCAGACAATTCCAAAATTGTGACAAGAATGACATTCTATCGAAGGGAATGACGATTTGGAAACAAAAGTTGAGCGACATCGGTTGAAACATCTAGTGATATCTGGTGATAGTCGTGACTCCAGATGGCACACCTGGTTTACTGGGGAATGATCTACTGAGGAGGTTATCACCTTTGATTGACTGTGTAAACAAGTTATTGGGACCCAGACTAACTGGGCGATAAAATAAAAGGTGAGTCTCAATTATGTCAGCATGAATTGTACTGGTCATTTACTTGACCAACACTCAGAGAAAGTAGAATGCCATTTCATGAATAACCAGGTCCCAGACACCGTCATCTCTGCAGGAGAACAAACTGGTGATGGGAACCCTTCTCCATTCTTGAAAATCAACCTTCCTCCCAGGTTTAAGTGGCATTCCACAATGGAAGGTAAAAATCTAAAATTTGACACCAGTCCAGAATCAGACAACCGTGAGTCTCGTAAAACAAGACAATGAACAACCAGCTGAAAGTCTTACAGACATTCAAAAAAGGGCAAACAGTTGTTTTTCCTCATTTAGATAAATGAGAGGGAGGAGACTGTGCTCGCCAGAGTATGCCTGAATAATGTAAGAAGCTTCATCAGCGAAGGATTTTTCAGGAAACTCCCAAAAGGTCAGACCATTCCCACCTTTAAATTAATTGACAAATGGGAAGTAAGTCTGGAAACCCCAAATTCCAAACATTTCCTGCCTAGCAGGTGTATGCTAAAAATGTCTATTGGCAACAAAAGCATAGAACATAATTGCTGGGTCGTGAGAGATGTCCTCTCCGACTTTTATTTATGTAGTGACATTTTCAGCTGATTCGCAATCAATTTAGAATTAATTAATAATAAGCCCAACAATACTCTATAGATTTAGGTGATTAAATCATTTGACCAATCCCAAATGACTGTTTCGACATAAGCTATGATATTCCTCCAAAAACATTTTTATCAAGCATGGGGTAATTGTAATTGTAATGGGTTATTTATAACACGCTTAATACCCAGAGGTTTCTAAGCGCGGACCCAACGATCGAGCTTGTGTTGCTCCACGTCAAATTACTTGGTTTTCTCTTTTAGCCCTTACAGGGTGGAAGAGGTGACCTGTGACATCAGGAGTGATGAAGTAGTACTATAAGTCAAGGACCACTACCTCGATCCCTGGAACATTCTGTCCAGGTTAACACAATACAAAGACATCTCTCCACCCAACTGGAGTATACCGCTGAAATTGCCAAGCCTCATGTCTTTCCAGGATTTCATGCAGATAGTCGATGAACAGATCAATATTGCTGATGCCTGTGAGACAGAGGAGCAGAGACAAAAGCTGAAACAGGTCTTCCTGGAATACCAGGACATTGTTTGAGTTGACTCATATAATTGAGGACACACATCTATTCATTCAAACACCATACCCATGGACCCCATGGACCACAAGATGACTCTAGTATTTATCGAACAATACTGGTTACCTCTCGTGTCCATGGAGTCACTCACAGAGATTATTAAAAACGTAGAATGTCATGGGATAATTAGTCCGATCCACAGTACCTTTAACAAACTGGTATGGGGATTCTAAAAATAAACAGCCAATGGAGACAATGCACAGACCTGAGGGAGTTGAACAAATGGGTCCATATGTCAAGATGGTCACTTCCCTACATTGATCAAGGACTGGCACAGATCCAAGGGTCAAAGGTGTACACCTCCATCGACTTGACCAATGGTTACTGGACAGTACTCATGAGCAGGGAAGACCTGGCCTTTACCTCTGGGGGCTGCAATACGTGTGGATCTGAACCCCCTTTGGATACATAAACTCTGGCAATGAGTTCAACATCTTTCTGCATAAGGCCATGCCTGATTTGGGCAAAAGGGGAAACCTGGCTTGTGTGGATGATCTTCTGATCAAGAGCTCAAGTGTGGAAGAACATATAGCAGACATCCAATATGTTCCAACCCAGTTGCAGAAAGACAGAGCAAAACTGTCCTTTCAGAACGCACAGTGGTGTGATACCCGAGTGAACATCTTAGGACACGAGATCACCCCTGAGGGTCTTCATCCCCAGGCGAAGAAGGTGGATGCCTTAATGAAATTAAAAGACCCTACTACTCTGCGAGAATTAAGGAGCCTTCTTGTACTCACTAATTATACTCAAAGGTTCATTGAAGACTACGCGGAGGTCACTCGACCTTTGGTCCATTTATCAAAGGCCAGAGTCAAGTGGGAGTGGGGACCGAAGCAATCCGAGGCAGTTAAACAACTTAAAATAACCCTTTACCAGGATCCTTCTTTGGCATTTACCATAAAGAACAAGGAGTTCTTCTTGAAGACAGGGTTCTCAGATAATTGCCTTAGAGCAGTATTTGAACAAAAGCATGATAAGGTGAACAAAGTCATTTCGTACGTGAGCAAAATGTTGTCCTCAGTGGAGGAAAAATTCAATGACTGTGAAAAGGCACTCCTGGCAACAGTGTGGGCATTGAAAAATCACCACCCACTCATCCACCGGGAGCATATCATCATAAAGACTCCTCACCAACCCTTGCAATATTTACAAAGAGACAGAATCCAAGTGGGGAAAGTCAATAATTTCAAAATTACTTCCTGGATATTGTCCATGCAAAAACAAAGAGGTGATGGCTGGAAGGTTTAGAATGAATCCTAACCACTGGCATTGCTCTGGGCAACCCTCCAGACCATCGTTCTTTGCCCTGATTTGCATATGGTCTTTCCCCTTCTGTAATGGCTTGGCAGGTGAAGAACGATGGTCTGGAGGGTTGCCCCGAGCAATGCCAGTGGTTAAGATTCAGTCTAAACCTTCCAGCCATCACCTCTTTGTTTTTGCTGGATACTGTCCATGCAAGGCTTTCCTGTGGAGGTCAGATGTGGCCAAAACAAGAAGTGTCCCGTAGCGCAAGGGTTGGTGGACTTGCATGCTTGTGCTCAAGAGAACTATCTTGAGGACGAAAGTCTAATGACCAATAACAACATGGAGGCATACTTAACTTCACTGCACAAGGTCTATGAAGAAGAGTCCTCCTACCATGTTGATGAAAAAAGAACTAGTGTCTGGAATTGGTAATGCCTGGGTGAATGATACCCAGGAGCCCTCTGCTGGTTACAAAAAAGGATCCCCAAGTAGTCAAGTGGCAGAATTGATGGCCGTTTATCAAGCCATCCTCACTGCAGTGCACCACCAACTCAAATAATTGGTCATAATCACTGACTCTGATTATGTCAAGAATGGGTTCATGGAACACCTGATTAACTAGAAAAATCAATGCATGCTTTGTGCCAACAACAAACCCTTAAAGCATGGCAAACTGATTGAGTCACTTGATAATCTGGTGACCTTGATTGGAAGAATATAAGAGGTCATTTCACAATAGAGGGACCATATAAGACTGTGAATGACCAGGCTGACCAGTTGGCTAAAACTGGAGCTCTGCAGAGGGATTTCATAGAAACAGAATCCCTGCTGGTTGAAATCCAAGTTGCTGCTGTCACCAGGTCACAAACACCTGTCACCAGTGAACTCTCGACTGCCCAGTGCAGTAAAGATACCCCAGATGCAAATCTGTTCACTGCACAGAAAGAGGACCTGATGATCAGAAAATTCTATCGACACATTGAAGACCATAGAGTTTTCCTCTAACAGAAATCAATTATGCCAGTAAAGAGGATATCTGGGTGCTGATAAAGTTTTCCAAGATGTTTTGGATCCAAGACGGTTTGTTGGTACATAGCGCCCTCTCTGGATGCGACCAGTAGGTGGTACCTACCTAATTTTGAAGCCTGATGTTAAACCATGTAAAAAAAGAGGGGTGAGGCGCGCACTCCAATTCCTGGCCAATATACTACCTGAAAAAGGAAAAAGATTAAATGGGTTAAATCCCAAAGTGTCCAATTCACTGGGTTAGATCCCAATTGTTGCAAAAATATTCACAGGGTTGGATCCCAAATGTTGCAAAAATATTCACAGGGTTAGATCCCTTATGCTGCATTTTTACTGCTGTTCTCCTCCTCCTAGCGCTGATGTTAAACCACATCCATGATGCAGCCACTGGCTGTCATAGAGAGTTTCATATGAGATATGAAATTTTGCGTGAGGTTGCTTACTGGCCACATATGGCCCAGGACCTCAAAATTTACCAAAAGGGGTGTCTTGTGTGTGCCCAATTTTAACCCAATTATCTCACACCCAGAGTTCACGTAAAAAAAGGGGAATGACACTGCCGTAGTCAGATTTGCAAGTCAATTTCATCAGGTCAGTGATTTGCTCCTCTATAGTTAACAATTACGAGTTAACTGTAACATGCTTGTTCACAAAGTTTGTATAATGTCTTCCAGCCCCGAATTGTAAGGCAGAGACATCTGCCTCACTAATGATCACTTAAATCTTCTCTTGTTTCAGCCTACCACAATAGATTGAGTCGGATCATTGAAGTCATTTTACCAGTGAGTTGATGGCGAACATGTGGGAGATTGTAGGGTTGAAAAGAAACCTCCACATTGCCTTCCACCCACCCCCAAGTGGGGGATAGAGCGGTACAACAAAACAAGTGTAAGTATCTTAAAGAAGTTTGTGACAGACTCTGGACCCAGTTGGGACATTCGATTACTGCTTGTCCTGATGGCCATTACTCGTGCACCATCTTCTGCAACTAAAATGTCTCCATTTGTGCTTATGACCAGATGGAAAATGGTATTACCTCAGCATCTGCTTTACAGAACTCAAGAGCAGACACTGATCAATGTGTCCACTACTCATGAGTACATTGAAAATGTAAGGAAGCTTTTGCTTATGCTCAGCGCAATTTAGAAAAGTCAGCTGAGCTGGTAAAAATATATTATGATCTCAGGACTACAAAAAAGAAAAATGAGGTAGGTGATACAGTTTACCTGTGCAATTGTTCAGATGAACCAGACCAAGGAACAGAAATTCCTGCCATCTTGGCGTGGGAGCTTTAGTATTGTACATAAAATATTACCGGTTGCCTACACAATCTGCATCCCAAAAATGAACCTGACAGAACAAAAATGGGTGCACAACAATCAGCTGAAAAGCAGTCAGACAAGCTTTACGATTGATTGAGGAGCCCAATGAAGGTCGAGCTGAGGAGCCATCTGAGGAATGAGATGTGAGGAGGAAACCCCGGATGGAGACCACAACACATATATCAGGGAGTAATTTAATTAATACCCATGAAAAGGTCATGAAGTAAAAAGAAAATTATAGTTTATATCTATTGAAGCTGCTGTCCATGCATGTTTTTTTGCTATGTGATATTGTTCTTTGTGTTTCTCAAATATTGTGTCTTTAATTCTCTGTATCGTTTCCGGGCGAACCAGTATTGTACTAAATACTGAACTGCTTTTTTTGTTCCTATCTCCAGAATGACTAAATTCCTTTACCTCCAGCCTGGGTCAGGAGGTGAGTCTGCGGAAGATCCCTGGGATCCAGCAAAGAAAAGGAGGGAGGTCCATCCCATACCCCACAACCTAAAACAGAGAAGGGAGGCCAGAACGCACACTCACTACAGAAGGGGAAAGGAGCAGGATGGGCTCCAGGAAAAGAACTAAAAGAAAATAATCCCACTCTTCCCTGCTCTGTCCCAGATGGAATCAACGAGCAGAAGCAGGGGGAGGATGCTGTGGGATATTTTCAGCCCAGGAAAAATGAACTTCAAGGCCAGGTTAGGCCTTACTGTGAAATACATTTTCCAATGGCAAGATGCACTGAAATATACATGACATGACAGGCCTAAAACATTAACCCAATGAAAGGGCCTGGTGAGTGAAGATAGGTGTCTTGCTTAAGAAGACACAAGGAACAGTGCATTAGGGAAAGTGTGTGTCTTTCTACAGTTGAAACACCCAGTATGCTGAAAGGTGTAATTAGATTGAAAATTGAAAAGAAGGCATATTGCTGGCTGAGACATAAATGCAGGATTTTTTTTGAAACTGCCACACATTAAAATACTGTACAATGGAAGAAAGCAAATAAGTGGGCCTCACTTTTAAAATTCAAAACTATGCTAGGATATTTCATTTCAGGTGACTAGGGCCACTTTTCAGCAAATCAACAGACATCGTTTATGTACAGAAAATACCTTTGTGAGTGACTAAACTGAACAGAAGCCCTTCAATTTAGTTTTCCACATTAATAGAAATTGATGTGTGCAGAGCAAAAGGAAGACTCTGGATTAGCCAAAATGAAAATGTCTAATGGACAGTGGGGCTGACTTTGAAGACAGAGATTCAAAACAATTTCCCCCACTCCGGGCTTTGCTAAGGCATCACCAGTTGATAAACAATTGATTTAAACCTTTCAAGTACAAGAAGAACAATGTAGCCATAGCGTGACCGGTATTTATTGGTGGGCTGTATGAGCAGAGGCTGTGATCAAGTGAAGCTGAACTTTGAAAAATACTCCAAATTTTAGAAATGTTGTGGACTGCCTGGCTTCACTGGGGGATGGCATACAATAAAGCAAAGATACAACCTTTGCTCTGACCGTAGCTTAGCTTTTGGGCTCCACAAGAGTGATTGATCATTTTAATTGAGGTCTGAACCAACAGCTTAATGCACAGCCCTGAACTATATTGGTACAAGGAAATGGAAAACAGAAACTACCCTTTGTCCATGTTCATTATGTGGTCCTTTACTTTCATTGAAAATGTCCTTTTATTCAATAACTTTGGGATCATAATACTTACAGACTTGGGACAGGTCACCTTTGAAACCTGTTGTCAAGGCCAATGTCATTTGTACCTGGATTCAATTGTGTATAAACCTGTTTATAACCCTGTGGTAATCAAAAAAGAGTTTCTAGCCGCCTCGAAAATGCTGGAAACTTGAAAGTTGGGGAGCTACTGGCTGGTTAAATTAAATATTTTATTTATGAAGTTTCATATTCCCAACTATGTTCGTTTTCAGAGAAAGGGTGAAAGACCATAGCACCCGTGCAATAATGTGGCAAAATGAAAGTAAGCTTCGTCGATTTGCCATGAGGAGGGCAATATTAATATCTACATATCATGGCATTTATTGGTCAGTTACAACATTTTGCCATGTGTGGACTTTTTGGGTAAAAAGCTGTCAGCTATAAAATGTGTAAATGACAGAAGGGGTGTACCTCGTCACTTCACTACAATCACAGAACTCCTGCAGCCTATCCACAGGGAGGGGTTGGCTCTTGGGAGAAGGACGAGAGAATGATAATCCATTGGGAAAGTTAGCACCAATAACCTGGCTTATACATTAAAAAGCACTTGCTCTATGCAGAAAGAGATCAGACAAGTAGAAAAACTGCCGAAAAACATCTTTGAGGGAGAGCTGATGAAGATCTTCCAGGACTTGCCCTTAATCCACCTGGGGGCATCCCAAGACAGCTGCCTTACATCTTGGGTGGAGAGGCCTTGACATTTAGAGGCATGAAATATTGCATGCGATAGAGAAACTGACCAGGCCCTGATTCTTAAGGAAAGCCTGATCAGGGTGGAAAGCTGGTGACGATCTCTGACTGAAGAAACAAGACCCTGAGCTGTCCAAGGACGAGTCTGACTGTCTTCTCTAGCACCCCAAAATAGAGGTCCCATGCAAGTAGAACTGATCCATTGAAACCAAGTGTGTGGGGAATTTGACTGCCTTAATATCTTCCCTTCATAATGGATGGGGGGGGGGGGAAATTGTGTAGACCCTTAGCATATTTGACTGTATATTATTTCAATTAACTCCCAAATAGATTGACGCAGGGGTGAGCTTGGAAGAGTTTGAAATGTTCTCCCTCTCTCCTAGCGGGAATAATGTTATAGTCACATAAAGTAATTGGGGTGTTCTTGTCACAACAATGAAATGTGTAATTGTTACCATTCCCAAACCTTGCCTTTAAAACTAAAATGGTCCTTGCCCCTAAAATAAAATTCCCAACTGATACCCCTGCACAAAACGTCTGTGTAAATAAAGGGTATACTTATCCTAAAATAATTGTCACCACTCAAACATTGTATTTAAACAGAGGGGGTGCCTTTGGCCCCAAACTAAAATCCTAATCTGTCCCCACTCTCTAGACCTGGCCTTTAAAGAAAAGGGTGCTGCATATCACTGTGGCCCAGGTTTTTTTGCTGGGGGGAGAGGCACTTTGCAAAATGAAACTAGTGTAATTTCCATTGAACAACAGACATTCTTTCCTGAGAGTGAGTAATTCACCCTACTAGCAGAATTAGTTTAGATTTCTTGAGGTGAAAAGGAAACAGGGTGCTATTTGCCACATGCATTTGTCTCAATCTGTGTTTCCAAAACTGCATACATTTTCCAGCGGGCAGAGAAATTAACCTATCCAATGCTGCTGTAAGTTTGCTTTGAAAATCAAAATGTGTATGTGATTAAACACAACCCCTTATCAAGAAGTGTTGATGTTTGTGCTCTAGTCATGTAACAAAGTATTATTTAATTTGTCAAAATGTGTTTGGGAGAAAAGATGGTTTAACCGGTTGTTTAGCCTGTGTTGCATGTTTGTGAGACAAAAAGTAAAATGCAGAAAAAGCATCTTTAAAAGTAACATCCTAAAAAGCGTGTTTTGTAATTGAAGCTTTGTTTTCTGCCACAGAGAAGGTGTGATCCGTTAAAGTCATTATTCATTGAGCTATAATTTAACTAAATATATTCTTTCTATTACTTCGGCTTGGTTCTTGGCTCACTGTTGTCACAGAGGGACGTGGGGGGGATTTACGTGGCTCTATATGAGTCATCAATAGGGCTAGCACTAAAAATCTTAAACAAATTATTGTTGGGCACATAGATTGGGGGAGGAACTCTTCAGGTTAAGGGTGGTCTCTCAATATATCATACAATTTGCTAGATACCAAGGAGTGTGAAAAAAAGAAAAGAAGGGCAGAAAGATGGAGGGGGAGACATACTACAAATAGACAATGATAACACAGAGAGAGACATAAAAAGAAAGGGAGAGAAAGGTAAAGGTGGCAAGACAGGGAAACAAATAGATAGAGGCTTATGAAGAGAAAAATACAAACAACGCACAACAGGGACAAACTAGGAAGTTACACCAGTAGAGAGGGATACAAGGCATAAATGGAGCAAGGCAAATTGTGAGAGGCAAAGAGTGAGAGAAAGAGGGAGAGTGTGAGTGGGAGGGACATGATGGAGGTAAATATAGTCATCATACAGTTAGTGAAAGATGAAGGTACAGTTGTGTAGAGGAGCAGCTGTATATATCTGCAGGAGACCCCACCATCTACCTCCCCTGTATTGGAGAAATGAGAACGTGCCTTGCCTAACATTGTACCAACACCGTAGCAGGTCTTTGGACGGAGATACCCATTGAGACAACCTTATTGAATGTACCCCTGAAGTGATGATAACCTACAGGAGGAACTCCCTGAAGGAATATGAGAAAGAGCTAAGTACATGGACCAATGATGTCATAAGAGAGTGTGCACGACGTCCTGAGAGACTGACTAAAAACAATGCTTGGAAACTAGAGGAAGAATGATGAAGTAAAGAATTTAGTAAACTAATCAATGTGGAAAAGAAGAAGATTACACATTAACAAGTGTTGCAGAAAACAGAAGTTCAATAAATGTACAGATGCCAAATCGCAAGGAGATCAAGTCATCAGAGAGGCTAGTAGAAAATAGAATGCAGGCGAATCCGCCTGTGTATAGAAACTGGATATTGGTATCATGAATTAAATAAGCCAGAAACCATAAAGGGAGAATCGAAAAGCTGTGTCACAGTCCAATGCTCATGGAACTGCATGGCAAGGCTGCCTGGCCTGAAGTGAAGACTGTAAAAATCATGGTTGTGCCAAGTATGCCAAGTTTTAATTCATTTAGAGCATTTAAAAGCTGCAAAATGGACCAGATTGTGGTCTTCTGTCACGTGAGCCGAGGATTGAAATAGAGCTTGAACTTGGAGTTCCAAACATGATAGAGAGTGCCCTCACTCCTGTGTATTCCCAAAGACGAGAATACTCTACAAGGCCAAGTAGAAAGACAATTTCATAGCAGAATGCATTGGTTATGAGAGATGCTGGGCTTATTGGGTGGTGAGGTAGCTTCATGCCCTATCTCCCTGCAACTGGGTCTGGGCTTACGTGCTGCTAAATGAACTGAAAGTTCCAGACATGGCACAAACATGCCAACCAATTGTATTAGTCTGTATAACGAAGGACCGTATAGCTTATAAGACAATGAGAAACTGTGTATGTAGTGTTTCTGAAATTACATGTTTTAAGAGGTAGGCATAAGTTATCCACCTGATAAAGGATAGCCAATAACAAACCTAGCTTCTATATAAGTGTATATCTAGATGTTTGCCTTAACCAATCCTGACACGTGATAGGTTCTTCACTATTGCCACGTAGTATGACGCCAATCTGATGCATAATTGAGTATATGAACTGTATTTTTTGTGGAGAACATTGAGAGACTGAGCATACAACCGTTGATGTTCGTTTTAACCTCCCTGTTTTAGATAATTGTTAATAAAACAGTAACTTATCATCTTCTTGAGTTTGTCCGGTTATTTGGACTTATTCTGGTGTAATCCCATCCATTACATATAAAATGGCTGGGATTACATATGCTGTCCTCATCCTCCTTGATCTCACTTCTGCATTTGACACAGTAAATCACTCCATCCTCATAAAAAGACTCCAGGACACCCTTGGTATCTCGGATCAGGCACTTGCCTGGCTTACCTCTTTCCTAACTGACAGTTCCTCCAAAACCATTCTTCGCCCATTCTCCTCCCCTACTTCCTCTTCCACCTGTGGTGTCCCCCAGGACACAATTCTTTCAGCCTGGCTCTTTAACATTTACCTTTCTCTGCTGGCATGCCTCATTTCATCCTTCTCCCCCAACTTCCAGTGCTACGGTGATGACACACAACTCTTCTTCAAACTTCCTACTGATGCCCTTGCATCTTCCTTCATCCCTGACTGCCTCTCTGTCATCCAGGCCTGGCGCAATGCTAATGGCCTCTGCCTCAGTTCCCAGCAAAACAGTGATTCTCCCTATTGGGTCCCCTGCACCCTACTTCTTCCCTTCACTCTGGCCATCCTCTATGCCACCCCCGCTCCCCTCCTCTGAAGCCAGGAATCTCGGAGTAATCTTTGATTCCTCACCTTTCCAGCATCCCTCATATTCAAGACATTGTCAAGAAGTCCCACTTTCAGCTCTTCCTTCTCAAAGGAACTCTTCCCTTCCTCACCTTCCCCCAGAGACTCAATGTTACACGAGCTCTGGTTCTCTCAAGGCTTGACTATTGCAATAGCCTTCTCCTTAATCGTCCTTCATTCACCCTGCGACCCCTCCAGCTAAACCAGAATAGGGCAGCAAGACTTATCCTTGGCCTCAAGTCTAGGGACTGTATCTCTCCTTCCCTACACAGCCTTCACTGGCTCCCTGTCTCAGCGAGGATTAAATTCAAATCCATCTGTGTCATCCACAAGGCTGTCTGGGGCCAGCGACCACTATATCTTCAACGCTTCCTTACCAAATGCTCCCCTTCGAGACTCCTGCATTCCTCCAGCACCAACTCCCTATGTGTGAAGCGGTTTGCTAAACAGAGTTCTGGTGGTCGAATACTTTCCTCAGCGGGTTCTTGAGCAGGACCTCCTTAAGTTCTGAAAAAGCATCAAGGCCTTTCTCTTTTCCTCCTCTCTTCCCTGCTAATCAAACAGTATCCTGACTGATGTGCAGGGGGCCCTTATTTATCCTCGGAGCCCTGACCCCCTGCATCTCTCATCCCAGCCGCTGTCTATTTACTGCACTTATTTAGGCTCTCTGCCCCACGCGAGGATGCACTTACGTTCTTCTCCTATCAGCGCTTCACTCCGAGCACTTCACCATGAGCACCAGAGTACCCATCCCTTACCACCCTGCACTTGCACATTCTGAACACTCACAAGGCATAGTAGTTTTGTTCCCCTTCCCTGTTACTCTCATTATTTGCTTTGCACTATTAATTCAATTATTTATCTTGTCATTTCATTGTCTACCTTCCCTGTCGTGTCCCCACCCTGTTGCCCTGTGGGCGCTTTGAAACATATGTTGCTAATTGCATAAACATCTAACAAGTGACCAATACATAAATAAATAGATAAATAAATGCTTGTTCCAAAGGGTGATAATCTCAGAGAGAGAGAGAGAGAGAGAGAGAGTGGGTGGGTGGGGGTGTGTGTGTGTGTGTGGGTGTGTGTGTGTGTGATGTGTGTGTGTGTCAAAGGGGAGAGGGACAGGGGAGACTGGTCAATATAAGCAAGTAGAGTGGGGTTTAGATAGGAGCGAGGAAGGCACACAGTGTAAGCGAGAGCTCGAGACAGTCATGGAATGATGTAGAAACAGAGCAGGAGCAACAGAAAAAATCAATAACAGCAAAACATAAAGGTGGATATGCACTTGAAAGTGATAGTAAATGAACATTTGAACACCAAAGAAATAGTGAGACATTAAGAGACAAAAAAGTATGAAAGAGAAGCTTAAAGAGAAAAAATAGTAAAGGTAAAACAGAGTGAAAGAGACTTGGTAAAAGAGGGGAGGATAAAAGAGTCACAGAAAGAGAAAGTGTAAAGTAGATCAATACCCAAAAGGAGAGACAGGGAATGGGTTAAAAGACAATGGGCCTCATTACACGGTAGGAGGTAACCATGCCGCTATTAGCGGCATGTCTACTCCCTTACCGCATACCAGGTCCGGGTAGGCGGTATTGGGGACTTACCGGGTCATTCCGACCCTGGAGGACTGGGTACGTCCCCATTCCAAATACCATTCCCCATTCCCATTTGAGCCCCCAACAGGTCCTCAATGGGAATGGGGACGGAGCTAATAACGGTACCGCAATTTGCGGTACCGTTATTAGCTCTGAAGTCCCTCAGCGGGTCCCGTCCTTAACGCCTAGTCAGACCAGGCGTTAAGGACGGGACCCGCTGAGGGACCTTGAAGTAGGGCGCTATGGGATTACCGGCACCAGTGACCTTACCAGTGCCGGTAATCCCTTAGCGCCTACCGTGTAATGAGGCCCAATGAAAATGATCATAGTATATACAAGCTTTTCTTTTATGCCAACAAAGACAGGTTTATTATGAAAGCTTTACATTGCAGCATGAATATCGAACTGTGGCTTATGGAGTCCACATACAGGCATGCATGGGGTGAGGCAGGGGTTGCAAATTTGTCCCCCCTTTTAGTCAACCTTTATTTTAATTCCTTACCCAGCGAGTTAAATCAGATTAATACGTGTTAGGGTAAAATTGCTGACCAGAACATGTGTGCCCTAGCATATGTGGATGACGTTGTTTTGTTAAGTTGCACTCCTGATCCCCGCCTAAATGTATAAAACTCACACTTAACAAATATAGGCCAATATAATGGAAGTTTGCCTCTAATAATGTCAAACCAACTGAGTATTTTGTGGTCTTGCTAAGATTTAAAACAGTTACTAGGGACATAGTGGAGGAAGTGATGTGCGGGTGGACCTATATCAAAAATATTGTGCCCAAGCACCCAGGCCTCCTGCTTCTCTGTTTGGGCGGAACCCTTCTACATCCACTGTCAAGACTATCAAAGAATGATCCATGAAGGACCCTCAAAACATTTCTTTACCCTCAATAGTTGTTGTATTCTGTTGTTCTTTTGTGTTCTTTTCTTCTCTCGTGACCCTTTCTGGATTATCCTGCTATAGCACCAAGATACCCTTGGGGAATAGTTGTGTTATATCAAGCATTGGTAACGTAACAAAGTCAGGGCCCTCCCCTGGCCCTTGGGTCCAGGAAATTATCAAAGGTGGTCAAACGACAGTTATTAGGAAGCATGTAGCCTTCTCTGGCCTGTTCTCGTGGCCCTGTGACTGGCTGCTTGAGATCCCTTCTTGCATCTCCTGGAAATTGCTCTGCCTTTCCATTATACCCTCATGCAAATAATTACTTTTTTCTCTCTGAAAACAGCTTTCTTTTTGCAGAAAAAACAATAACACTGCACTACCAAGCTCTCAAAGAACAGTGCACGATTATTGGTGATTTGCTTAGCAATTATTTAATGCAGTGTAGAATCACAGTGGGTGTCTCAAAGATCACAGCTGAGAAAATCGCCATTAGTCCAGCCGATGGCCCAGGGCTTAATTTGTTAAAAAAATAAGTACCAGGGCCCAAATATTTTCTAGCACTCCCATGACACTGCTGGTGGGCACCACTGCTGCCACTACCATAGCTGCTGCCTACAGTATCGGCATACTTGGGGTTGCGCTGCAGCCCCCACCAGTTCATTGTGGTTGATGGATGCACTATCACCACTTCATAATTAAAGTGACTCTGAGACACTAAGTGCCAGGTCTAAAAAATAAGTGCTTGGGCTGAGCTCTGGTAAACGGAATTGTACGATTGGACAGAAAGTCGGAAAAATGCTGTACTGTGTGGTATAGTGACCGGGGTGTTGTGGGGTAAACCCCTGCAGCTCCCAAATAATAAATAAAAAGGACCCTGCAGAGCCGGTGTCTAATCACGGAAGTTAAAGGGGACTGGCGCTGCAGGCACACAGAGTGAAGAGAAAGTAGGTAGGGTTTGTTTATGTGGGGGGTGTGAGTGGGGGTGTGTTGAGGGTGTGAGTGGGGAGTGTGTGGGAGTGGGGTGTGTGTCATGGGTGTGTTGTGGGTGTAGGTGGGGGTGTGGGTATGTAGGGCTATTGAACGTGTGTTTGCATGGGAAATGTACAAACCTTTTGTGATTTGCAAACTTTCCGGCTGCGGGAAAATCAGCCGCAGTCGGATCACATAGATCCCTGGCAAACACCCTCAAAAATTAAGCACTGGCCCATGCCATGCAACGCCTTACAGTATGTTCCACTTTCTAAGCACAGGCTTGCCCCTCTGGTGACATTTTCAAAAAGAGAAAATTGATGGTTTGACTTGGGATGCACCTGAGTAGCAACAATGTAACTCTCCAGATACACCGTAATGTAGGGCTAAGCCCAATGTGCAGAATCTCTCCAGCAACAGTCATTAGGTGTGAGTCCGTGCTGTGCTCAATGTGGAGCTTACTCAGTCAACTAGTCTTGCCTACTACACTGCCTGATGCTTTGCCTTGAACACATGCAAATTAAGAAATAAATATAATGCATGAGAAATGCGTTCTCCTTTAACTAGAAAGGGATTTATTTTGTCACCGTAGCCTCTGGTGTCTCCTCATCTTTTTTTTTTTTTTTTTACTGTGCTTAAGTACAAAGTACATTATGCTCCATTTGAAATCAGTAAAACATAACTGACAAAGATAACTGCTGCTCATTGCAATTTCTCGTCTTCAATTTTCCATAATAATGTGGTAATTTAGAAAGAAAGTAAACTTATGCTTGGTTTTGCATAGTTTAAAGAAGAACCTCTTCAGGGGAAGACATTTTTCAGACTTATTTAGGGAAGGCGCTAGCTCTCTTGCAAACCTATTGCATCTGTCTTCAGTCCAACAGCTGCTCAGTGTGGCCCAGAGGAATTCTAATGAGCCCTTTGCATTTAGGGCCTTCTGTATCGCTGTTGTGTTGTGCAGTGTGGATAAGTGGAAGAAGCACTGGTAGTGTCACGTGCCCTTTCGCCCAAAAAGTTCTATATATAAATCAAAATTAATGCAGCTGCCATTTCTGGTAGTGTTCATGTGCCAGACTAACCAACGGCTTCCGTTGCCAAATTCATTCGGCCGCCATTTAAGTGTTAATTCATGTTCTAAACTAAGACATGGCTGATAATATGCTTCAGATAAGTAATGCAGTTTAACGTTTTATTTTTTGTTTATTGTTTATTGGTTAAAACACTTTAATCTATAACAATGTAATTCATTTTTATAGTTACAATTTGAATTCCATTATAAAAGCACACATCAAAACCAATTAAATATTATACAAAAATTAGGTAAAACCTAAGATAACAAAAGAAAACATTAGAAAGCACTTGCTGTCTTTAGTTTGGGCCTGAAGCTGCCCATTCCTGAAACCTCGCGCTCTTCTTATGTCAACACCGTCTGCCCCTTAAGGGGCTGTAATTACTGCACATTTACTAAACATATTGCATATGTTGCACTCTACGGGAGCCTACTGTAAACAGCATAAATGCTTGATAGCACAGTCGTGAAGCACACTTATGGTTTCATTTTGGTATGATCAATACACAGCATGGACAGGACTACTTACATGCAGATGGCTAAGCAGTTAAGTCCATGCAATATGGATTGTTTGCATGTGTTGGTGACAATTATGGTCAGAAAACCAGATTTGCCATGCTTATTTACACCTAATCAGGCTGGAAAACAGCTGTGAATGCCGGCCATCATGCCGTGCACAGTGTGCAGCATTTACATGCATTACTAAAGAATCCTCCTGCTTTTAGAAGGTGCTTAATACATGCAGATTCCTTAGGAATCCAAAGCATTTCAGCCTTAATGAAAATTATTACCCAACAAGGAACAATCAGATCATGATATCACATGATAGGTTATTTATAACGCACTTAATACCCAGAGGTTTCTAAGCGCGGACCCGGGGATCAAACCTGTGGTGCTTCGTGTCGTCTTGCTTCCAAGGTGAGCATGTTGCCGCTGATCTATCCTTCCGAGATGAAATGTTACAATCAATCTGATTTGCCCTCGCCGGGTCATTACCCGGCCGGGTAGGACTTCCTTGTGTGAGGGATCAGTTCTGCGTCCCTCTCTGTTCCTTTCCTTTCTCTGTCTGGCCGCCATGGTGTATAGCGTGGCCGGGGTCCTCTAGCTGTCGGCCCAATTATCAGCAGAGTACACTTGGGTCCCTCAAAGACTCCCCGCCACAAGAATGGAAGACTCAGCCATGGGGCAAAGTTACTGTAGTTTATTAGCAAATAAACATAACAAGCCTCACAGCAGGAAAACAAGTTTCATCTAGTGCTCTCAGCTTCTAAGCATGTGCCACCCGGTTTTATCTGTGGCGTCACTAATCCAGGTTCCCCGCGTAACCCATTAGCCATTTGCATTGGTCAGTTTGGGTAAATTACATGTAAAGTGTATATAGGTTACTTTTATTATTGGTTAGCCATATCTAGTGGCTCCTCCTAGGACCGCCTCTACTAGCAACCATCTACAATGTTGCAGGTTCACCAAAAGACCATTGGGCCTTGCAACAAATGATATCCCCAAGTGAAAGGTGAATTTGGATTGGGCAGAATGTATCCTCCCATCCCTGGTATCCTAGACAGTTCTCAGACTGAATGTACCTTTTCAAGGTAATGAGAAAGAAAGAACATGGAGGTGTGACGCGTTCTGTAATTTTGCTATTCTCTGATCACCTAAGCCTGTGAGAGAACAGTCAGTTAAATAATCGTGGGAAACACATATTTATTTATTTATTTTATTTATTTATGCATTTATATAGCACACCTGACCCAAAGGTATCAAGGTGCATTTCTTGACTATTCAGTGAAGTTACAGTGAACAAAGACAATATGATACATTACAGTTACATTTCAGTTGACAAACAGGTGCATCTAGTCAACTTATGTTATTGATACATGGCAAATTAATATAGTGTCAGCGGTCACCTTTGGCAGAGCGTATGTAATCATGGATGACAAAAGGCGGTAATACATTACAGACCATGCACGAAGAGTCATGTTTTCAGGATTTTCCGAAAGGTCAGAAGGATGGATCAGCTCTTCATGCGAAAGGCATATTCTTGTATCTTCTTCTCCGCACACCTTGAGTTGTGGCAATCACTTCATCTTGTCTGTGTTTCCTGAATTTTCCTCTCCCTTCTTGTTCGTTTCAGAGGCCTATAACTTCTATAGCGTTCCTTTTGGCTTCTCCATGTTAGTGGCAGTCAAGTATGTTCAAGCTAAACATATGAATTCTTTGCATTGTCTGGTTTCAGCTTTGGTGAAAGATATGAATGTAGAGATATGTATATGTATTTGTCCTCTTACCTACGTGGGTCATAAGCATGTGCTTCATGCCTATATGCAACAAACTAGTGCAGGTTTGTGTAGCTTCATGAATCGATGACTATGTAATTAATGTATAAGCGAAGCTATGTCGTGATGTCATTGATGATGTCAATGGGTTTTGGTTTCCCAGTCAGTCGACCTGATCTATTGTTGTCAATTCCATGTCGTCTAAATCATTAATTCGGTAGGGTCTGAATGGTTGTCTAAAAGTATATCGCTTTTCACACTTGTGATACATCAATGATTGCGGTGATGGACCTAAGAGTGAGGCAAGTCTATTGCTTCTCTGTCTTTGTGTCGAGAGTCACGGAGGGGCATGTAGGTCAGATTTGGCCCCCCATCTACAATGGAAAGGTAGAAGGGACTACGTGTAGTCCCTTCATCCCAATCCATAGCGGCCATTTTCTTTATTTACATGTTTTTTCCTTTTTTTTAATGCCCGACATGGATAGGGAGGAATGACTACGTGTAGTCCCTCCTTCCCGATCCCTGGTGATGATTTCTTTCTATTTTTGTCTCACGTTGGGAAATGGTCACATCGCCGTCTCTCAACTTGCATAAAAATAGCAATAGAACTCTTGGAGGGGGTGCATTACCGGTCAGGTAATGTCCCTGGGGCTACGCTACAGCCCACGCTTTGCTCAAGCTTCTATCTTTCGCCCCGTGTTCATTACCCTACAGGTAATGCCCTCCCTCCTCAGGTTCTAGTGCTTCATTCAGTGCAGACAGAGATGCATGTCAGATTGGCGTCATGGAGCAAATGGGTGTGGGGAATCAGTAATTCTAATCTGAGCCGCAGATCTGTGACACAAATCAACACAAATCACATTGTGAATTAAAAAAATGCTTAAAACACTTTATGCACGTTTTTATGCACTGTACACTCCACTGTCACAAGAAAAAAGACCACCTTAGTTTTGTTGGATGAACATTAACAGACCTTGCAGTCTCCAGATGCACTTTTGCCCGGAAGTACCCCCAGAGGCAATCATGCTCTGTGAAACCCATCAATGTCCTAGGGGCTTACCTATACCCAACATGACCCCCGGCAATAGTGCCACATCCAGTGTCTAGTGCTGTAAAATAAAGTGGTCTGGAGCTCTTGCATTTGCAGTGCATAGACAGCATATCAGCTCTGGGTTTAGAGTGTGACAGGTTTGTCATGTTGGCAATTGGTATGGCTTATATCTGTGTTTATGACAGTGTGGTATCAGAGCGGAAAAGGAGGAAAGATGCCAGGAGACATCAAGGACTCCAGGAAGTGAGTTCCCTCTGGACTGCATGCAAGTACTTGGCATCTCAGTGGGGCAGTGGTGAGGAGGAGGAGATGGAGGAGAAGTCAGTCGCTCTGGCCAAGAATGGAAAGATTGGCCACTTTTTGAACAGTGGCAATGTCTTCTTGCTAAGCAGCGTACTAGAGGCAAGGTGAGCCTGGCCAACGAGGTTGCCGCAGAAAGTGAGCTGAGCATGTTCATCAAACATGTGACACCTTCCTGTCTGCCGACTGCCATCAGTCACATTCCAATGACATCATAGCCTTCTATTGGCTTTGGGAGGTTACTACCTTGTATTGGTGGAAATGCCCCTACCCCCACTTTCCAACCACATTCTGCTTCATCAGATATCCATACCACCCCCTGGAACATCTACATTTTCTCCTCTAACCCAGGGTATGAAAGGCACTAAGTTCACGTTTCTAGACCCAACCCTGGGCACAGTGGATGCCAGGAAGTCTATTAGTTTAGTAGGTGCATCAGCAACTGAGCAACTATTAATTGCCCCGGTGCACCCAAGTCTTTTAATGTAGTTGAGATATATGTGCATGTTTGTGAATAGGGGTGCTTCAGTGCAGGAGTGTATTCATCTCGATGTGTGTGTCTTGATGGGTATGCATGACATTGTTTGTGTATGCATGCATTGGTAGGAGTCCATGTGTGAAAATACCTGTTTATTTGTGTGAGTGAACATGTGGGTCTGCATGCACATCAGAATGCCTACATCTATGTTTAGGAGGGCAGAAGTGGGCATGTGTGAATGCATGTCCATATGAGTATGTGTGTGAGTGTGGGGCATGTGCGTGTGTGCATTTGTGCGAGTCTGCATGTGAGATCCAGTGTGAGTGGTACGTGCGGTTATGACTGCTTTTGTGAGAGTGCATGTGTTAATGTGTGTAAAATGCAAGAGTGATTTTGGTTGGAGTAAAGAGACAAACCTGGGAATATGATGGCAATGCCAGACATATGTATTGCGTGTCAGGACATGGGATTTCGCATATGATATAAGTGCATAGTTATACTATATGTGGCTAATAACTGACATATGTTGTGAGTTCCAGGACCTTTAACAAAGGTACCTGGCATATGGTGTGACTTAATGGGCACATCATGGAAATACCTGCTTGGTGCTTAGACCTGGGTATAGGAAGTCAATGGGCCACATTATGAGTTGGGCGCAAAGGGATACCGGGTACCGGTAAGGACACCGGTGCCAGTAATCCCTTTGCGCCCTATTCCGAGTTCCCTTATCGGGTCCCTTCCTTAACGCTTGGTTTTAGCATTAAGGACGGGACCCGTTAAGGGACTTTAGAGCTACTAATGGTACCGCAATTTGCGGTAAAGTTATTAGCGTCTTCCCGCTTCCCATTGAGCCGTATGGGAATGGGGAATGGCTTTTTCAATGGGGACTTACCGGTCCCGCAAAGGTCGGTATAGACCGGTAAGTCCCCATTGAACGAGGGAGGACTTGGTACCGGTATTGGAGGTAGTCATAGCACCATAATTACCTCCAAACTCGGAATGAGGCCCCATGGCCCTCATTCTGAGTATGGAGGTAAGGGAAAAACGATGGCGGTAAAGGATTACAGGCATCGATTGCCGCTACGGGCTATTCCGACCAACAAGACCGCTATTAACGACATCAAAAATTACGATGCCGTAAATAGCGGTCTGGGCGCGCGCGCGCAACACACCATGCCGGAATTAGGGGCATGCCGTAAACAGGAGAGGATCACAAGTGAGGCAGACATGCAAATAACGGCCTCATTAAGGTGGAAAAACTGCATACCGGCATGGCGTAAATACCGGCACCGACGACCAGGTGTAAAGAGCCCTGAGCAGTGCTACCAACTGCCAAAGGTGCACACAATCAGCACAGGTGGAGGCAATGGAGTCAGGGCTAGCACAAAAGGAGCACACCCACACACCACACCCCCTCCCACACCAAGATGATACCAATACTAGTAGCATTACTGGAGCTGGAGGCCCTGCTTGCAATGCCTCAATGTCAACAACAACAACAGCCGACACCACAGAGGAGACGCAGGAGGAGAAGGATGGTGAGACAGGCCCAGAATGCCCCACCAGTGCAGCCACCGTTACCACCCCGGCAGCACACAATCCCTCGCATCAGAGCCAGTCCATTCAATCTAACCCCTGAGCAGATCCACACCCTGTACCAGCTTGACCGGGACACCATCATCACCATAGTGGACCTGATACGCGACGACAAAGTGAGCCTCATAGAAATACGCACCGCCATCCCCCCTCTACTGAAGGTAGTGTCTGTGCTCCACTTCCTTGCCACAGGCACCTACCAGCACACAGTGGGGCACATGCATGGCATATCACAACCCTTATTTTCCCGGATTCTGCACCAAATGCTGGATGCCCTCCTCAAGCACACAAAGGACTACATATCCCCACCACGGACTCCCCAGGAGATATTCGATACAAAAGTTGCCTTCCATGCACTGGCAGGCATGCCAAATAGTGTAGGTGCCCTCGACTGCACCCACGTGGAGTTGGTGGTCCCGCATGCCATGGAGGTGGTGTATCACAACCGCAAGCAATACCACTTCATCAATGTGCAGATGGTATGCGACGCCAGCAAGATCATCACACATTGCTGTGCCCGATATCCCGGATCAACTCATGACTCTTTGGTCCTGCGGAACTCTACACTACCATGCTTCATGGAGCGACATGCTGGACCACGTGCCTGGCTGCTTGGTGAGTTGCCTGATTGGGCTATGACAGTGCATCAGGGTTGTGAGGTGAGTGGATGCATACTCGACCTGGGAGGGAAGGGGGCGATGCATACTCCACCTGGTTGGGAAAAGGGGTGCATACTCCACCTGGGTGGGAAGGGGGGGGTGCATGCTCCACCTAGGTGGGAAGGGGGGGATTGCATACTCCATCTGGGTGGGAAGGGGGGATGCATACTCCATCTGGGTGGGAAGGGGGGTGCATACTCCACCTGGGTGGGAAGGGGGGGATGCATACTCCACCTGGGTGGAAATGTTGATGTCAGTGCACGATGTGCACATCACCGAACACTGTGCCCCAAAGCATCAGAAACGGTACATGACACCCAAATCTCATAGTGATGAAGTATGGCCGACACCTATCACTACATGACTAACAGGTAACCAGCCACATCCCACAACACATGCACCACTCATCAGTGGCCCTCACGCACCGTGAGGCCATCCTGCACCATGCAGTGCATATGCACTATGTTGCTGTCTCCAGCATATCACCACACAGGACAATCATCCCTAGGAGTGCATTGAACTGAGGAAACCAGGGATTCCACAGTGTTCACTGGTTCAGCACACCCATAGGAGTGCTGCATGTCACCATGGAAATGATCAGTGCAGAATGCCCAATATTGTACACACTACAGGCAACGCTCCCTACTACTAAATCTCACAGAGCACAACACATCACTAATTTTACACCAACACTGCTGTATGCATATACGATGCACGTGCAACAAGATGTCATTGCACACCATGAATCATCTTGAAGATGCAACCCACACCATTAGTGCATTGCACAGGACACATAGGGGGACCTGAAATGGGGTCAATGCATCCAGGGACATCTGCATGTGGGCACAAATTACCTGCAGCCATGTTAGACTAGTACAGTTGTCTAACATGAATGTGCGAACATTAACCTTCATTCCCCTCTCATGCAGGTGATGGTGGCTATCCCTTGAAGCCGTGGCTCCTGACCCCTGTCCAAAACCCACAGAATAGGCATGAGGAGGACTACAATCGTTCCCATGCCCGTACAAGTGTGGTAAATGAGAAGACCTTTGGCCTGTTGAAGGCACGATTTCGCTGCCTCAGCCGGTCGGGTGGGGCACTCCTCTACAGCCATGACAAGGTGTCCAAGATCACCATGGCATGTGTAATGCTGCACAATATGTGCATCCGCCGGAAGGTGCCCCTGCCCCCTGACATAGAACTGCTACCACCTGATGATGATGAAGTGTAGGAGAAAGAAGTGGCAGGACATCATCACAGTGACGATGCACAGGAGGGACGTGCTATGCGGCAGTCAGTGATCGCACAATATTTCTGACACACAAGTCAGCAGAGGGTGACATAATGTTATGACATAGGGCACTGGGTGTAGGGATACATGTACACTATGCACTGTGCAAGACTAAATGACACATGAGCAATGATGAATGTCCACTCTGTTTTTTTTCTTGTAACACAACCGGTATATTGAAAGTAATAATGTGAACGTGAATAACAAACCCTCCACTACCCTGTCCCCCCACAACTACCCCACACAAATTCCATAGGGTCCACGGAGCCCACATGAGGCTGCCAGTACAGTCACTCTGTGCTCCCGCATCCAGGGGGAGGCATGTCCCGTCGGCGCAGCGCACGGAGAGACCGGCGGAGCTGGCTGGTCTGTGTGGAGTTGCTTGTGGATGGTGTGTCCTTATGCTGAGGCTGTTGGCCGGGTAGAGCTGCCTCCAAAGCATTGGCGATGCGCCCGAGCACCTTGCAGAGGTGGTTTGTGTTCTCTGTGATGGACTGGGCCAGTGCCCTCAAATCCCCGCGCCACTCCTCCCTGGCCTTCCGGTTGTCCTGCAGAAATTCCAAAATTAGGGCAGTGAGCTGGTCAGCCCGCTGTGCTTCTGTGGCTGCACCAGTGGCCCTGCTGGGGATTGGGCTGCCATGTCCAGGCTGCTCTTCCTCCCTGGGACTGTATATGGGACTGCTATGTCACTGTGTCTGTTCTTGCCCAGACTGCTCTGGTGGGTTAGTATCACCTGTGTCACTCAAGGATACCTGGGGTGTTGACAATTCTGCTGGGGTCTGGACAACTTCCACTGCGTCGTCCTCAATGGTGCCCCAGATGTCATTGGGGCTATCCTCAACTGCGAGGGGGGCCATGCTGCAACCTCCGCAGCCACACTGGACTCCTCAGAAAGTGGCGTTGGGCAGGTGTCTGCAGGCAGTTCAGTGAGGGGTGGGGGTGGGGGGTGGTGTGCCCTCCACAAGCCTTGCTGTCACTGGTGGTATATGTCCCAGTGGTGTTTTCCTTGCTGGGACACGGTGCCCCCTGCCTTGGCCCCGGAATGTGGAGGGACAGTTGCTGTCCTGCTCCTTATGGCCATGCTCACTGCCTGTGGGGGTGAAAGAGAGGGACGGCATGAGTGATGTTTGGATAGCCAGCATACATACATTGGTACGATTGCACATCCACACAATTGAGGGTAATAGGCATTTCTGTGGTGAACGGCACGTCATTCCATACATGGGTGGTAAATGCAGGCATATGTCGGTGTCACTCATGTTGGCCAGGTACTGTGCTGTCTGACATGCACACTATTTAGGTCATGGACGCTGTGTGCCTCATGCGAATTGCTACTTTGTGTGGTATGTGTCAGCCACGTTGCAGCCTTGCAACAGGCACCGGCTTGTGTCTCACTTGCTTTGGCATACTTTACAGGGAGTATGTGTGTGTGGCCGACCATGGCCTCACTCTTTGGATGGACATTGGCATTGACTTTCATCACATTTGGCTAAGCAGTTTTTACTTTGGACACTCACCTCCATCTGCAGATGACGTGGTGCCACACTCCATCTCTCCGACCCCTTCTATGGATTCTGTCCCAATCATGCTCGCACATGTCTCCACCCACGGTGTGAGCTTAATTGGAGAACTTGGTCCTCCTCCGGTCTCCAAGGCCTGGGCACGTTTTGCAGAAAGTATGTTCCGCACCCTCAGCCACAGGTCATCCCACCTTTTGCGGCAATCCTTGACGGTGCAGGCGGTGTTGCCCATTGCGCTGACCTTCTGGCACACTAGTGCCCAAATTTCCTTTTTCCGCAACTTCCCTCCTCATGTTGCTGCTGAACACAGTCCCAGCATGCTTGTATAGGGTGTCTACGAGCATTTGTAGCTTATCTTGGTGAAGCGCTCCTTCCGGAGGCGTGCAGATCCCTTCTTGGGTGCTTTAGGTATTCCTGGGTGGTTGGTTTAAATGCCCTGGTCGATCACCAGTGTCCCAGGGGTCCTGTGTGGTGAGAATGGCAATGGATTGTGTTTTTAAAGATGGCCGCCGTGCTCCTTCCCGTTCCTGTGCGATGACACTATTTCCGGTTCTGCTATTTAATGGTGACTGTAAATAGCAGTGACCGCTAATTTTGTTCACCGCTAATGCCGCTTTGGACTATGGCGCTAGTGTTGTCTACGGTGCGCTTCATGCTGGTAAGGGCTTTTTGGGGCCCTTCTGCGGCATGGCGTTAGGTACCTTACCAGCATGGTGCAAAGCTTGTGCCCACAAAGTCATAATAGTCCGCTTTTAGCAGGCTGCTGCCAGCTCGGACACGCTATTTGCGCCCTGCCACTAAGGGACAGTACTTACCTCCAAACTCAGAATGAGGGCCAATGCCTTTCATACAGTTTAAACATCTAGACATGCAGCTAGAGTATCTGTGCATATTCATTAACACCTAAACATATGAAGTTAATGCCAATGCATGATATATGGGGGAGTATGAAGCCTTATTGTGGCAATACTTCACATGTCTTTATATTACATGGCCAGAAACTATGGACCTTCTTGTCATTACATAAACCTGGTCCTCGGACACTTGTCACATATTCGTAGACAGGCTACTACAAGCAGAGCTCAAGATGATCCACAAGAACAGGGGATCTGAAAAAAGGGGAGGAGCAATTATTATCTCTCAAAACAGCCAGATCCAGCAAATGTTATGTGCCATTACATAGACATTCCTGCCCGTGGTCTACTGAAATTACCAGCTCATCTTTCAACATTGAGTATGATCGGCCTTCAAACCATAACCCCATTGGAAGCCTTTCCGTGGGGTTGCAGTCCACAGATCTCAAGTCTGTGTCAATTCAAACTTTACAATACAATAAAATCATATAGGGATTCAGGGTGAAGGGTTATTAGGCATGCATGGGAAGTTAGGGTTAAGGGTGGTTTTGGAAGCAATTAAAAGCAATTCCAATTAAAAGACACATTCATAATAATCAGACTTGTAGCGATTGATAAATCCATTTGTGATGGTTGACTAGTAATTGAAATTTTTCTTTTTATTTCGGTGTTTTCATTAATTGTTTGACCTACTCATGAACTGAATTTGAATTTTTGTAATCCTTGAGAACGTACAAAGATGAAGCGAAACACATGTCTATTTGCGCATGTCATACATGGTTCTTAGCATGTTTATTATAAACCAGAATGATTATAATGAATACTATAAAGTCCAAATAATTGCTCTTTGAAAAGTGATTGAGTGCATGAATAATGATGAGCTTTTGAGCTGTAAGGGTCTTTGACAGAAAAGACCTTCTTCTCCCAAGTCTGCACCCCAAGACATGGTAGCGAGCCAGCTCCTGTGTTTAGCGGTGTACACCGATGCTCAGAGACCGGACTTTGGATTCACTTTTCATGTTATTCCAACACATAAGCATCTAAGTTGTAGGGAGAGATGGTCACCACATGGATATTAGTGCAGGTGATTTCCCACATGCTAGTCCAGGTTTCTGGTGGAGATCTCATCATGAAGGGTGCAATGTTCCTTCAGTATTCATCCACCGGTGCCAGGAGCTCTTCACCAGAGGGTACTCCTTTCCAACTCTTCCTCCTCCTTCGAGAATGCAGTGCGATAGTAAAGGGTAGCAAAAAAGACAGGCCAGGCGTTTGCCCGAGGACTTCCACCACCTAGGCAGGGAGCCGGGTGCTGCAGTGAGTATTGTATTGTATTGTATTTTGTTATTTATATAGTGCTCTTTCCCCACTTGTGTGGCCTCAATGCGCTTTTTCCTTGGTTGAACGCCCTTGTTGACCGTAGTCGATGTGGTTAGAGATTCTAGGGGATTAGCTTAGATGCATGTGTGCCATTCTAAGAGTTGGGTGGCTGGCAATGCTCGACTAAGCAGCCTAGTAGCAGTCAGACACGTGGGTGGGTGATCGAGTTTAGAGATATATAGCTGTTGTTGGGAGACTATGTGAGGCCAGCTATACCAGGTGGTGGTCGCTGTATGCTAGTGGCAGCAATGTTGTTGTACGTCAGGTGTTTCAGTCTGGACAGCTATGTGTGAACTAGGCCGGATGTGCTTAGCCGTAGTGTGTTCTATCGTGCATGGATGTTTGGCCGTGCCTGCGGCCTGTTTCCACGCTAGTGGTGTGAGCAATACATACCGTAGGCTGCGAGAGTTGCTAGTTTGTCCAGGTCTGGAATTGAGAGTCCATTGGCTAGACTAAGTGCAGCGACATAACAATGCAAGTTGTTTGTGGGACTAAACACAGCTAGATTTGAGAATCCTGTATAGTGGGAGAGAGGTCTACGCCCAACAATACAATTTGTGTGCAAAACTAAACACAGCGACATAACAATGCGAGTTGTGTACTGGACTAAACACAGCTAGATTTGAGAATCCTGTATAGTGGGAGAGAGGCCTACACCTAACAATGCAATTTGTGTACAAGTCTAAACACAGCGACCTAACAAGGCAAGTTATGTTCGGGACTAAACACAGCTATATTTGAGAATCCTGTATAGTGGGAGAGAGGCCTACACCTAATAATGCAAGTCATGTATAAGACTAAACACAGTGACCTAACAATGCAAATTGTGTTCAGGACTAACCACAGCTAGGTTTGAGAATCCTGTATAGTGGGAGAGAGGCCTACACCTTACCATACAATTTGTGTGCAAGACTAAACACAGCAACCTAACAATACACGTTGTGTACTGGACTAAACACAGCTAGATTTGAGAATCTTGTACAGTGGGAGAGAGGCCAACACCTAACAATGCAATTTGTGTCCAAGACTAAACACAGCGACCTAACATTGCAAGTTCTGTTCGGTACTAAACATAGCTAAATTTGTGAATCCTGTATGGTGGTAGAGAGCCCTACACCTAACAGAACAGTTGAGTACAATCATAAGCATGGCTAGATTTGAGGGTCAATTGAATAGTTGAGTACAGTGCTATGCACAGTTAGATTTGAGAGTGTGGGAGGGAGGCAGGCAGTGGAAATATAATCACAGTGTTTGAGATAAGTTTGCTTAAGCGGCTAGGATTCCAGGGTAGAGCAATTGCTCTACTCCCAACCCAGACCGCTCCTACCGTACTGGTCCTGGTAGATTCTGGTTGATGGCTGGCCACTGGCATCCCCTGCGGACACCTGCAAGCTCACCTTGGAGCCGCCAATGTTGGAGCTCATCTCATCCTTTGGCTTTCTCTCTCACCTTTTTCCCAGATAACCAATTATTTCCCCCATCTTTCCAAACTTTTTTTTTGGAGTGATGACTCTTTGCTGCCCAATGCTCAACTCCTCTAATAGGAAAGTGGTTAATTTTCTTGCCTCCGACACCAACCCAAATCCCCCAACTCCTTTCTACTCAACCTCCTTACTCCATCACCCAAAGCTCAGAACCTTGGGGGTCGTATTTCAAAGCGATCTAGGTCTCCACCATTTAATAATGCGTACTGCTGTGTCTCCCCAGCATAAACATACTCAACACGAGGAAATGCTGCCCCACCTCACACATCTTTCAGCCAAAAATCTCCTATCTACCCCATCCTCAGCAAGTTGGATTAACTACTGATCAATCCTATTCCTTAGTCTCCTCCTCTACTCCCCTCCAAAAAGTTCTTAACTTTGCCACTCGTACCCCTTATCAACTTGCTGAGAAGCTCCCCCACATTGTCATTGTGTGGATTGGTTATCGCTCTACATGCAAGCACCTTCTCTTTATCGAGAACTCTATCTAGAGGCTTGCCCCTGCTATCTCACTAACTGCATATCTCTTGCCTTTCCGCTAACCCCCTTCGCACACTTCAGTCCTGCCCTCTCCTCAACCGCTCTGCCCCTGTGCATCCACCCACTTTTGCTCATGATCACAGATAGCCTCTCCCCCCACTGGAATGCCCTCCCAAGTGACATCCAGGATAGCCAAACAGTGGAAGTACTCAAGAATAGACTAAAACTACATCCGTTAGTCAGTGAAGATGCACCCTGCACAGACCACCAACTGACCCCTGCCAATCCCGGACCATGCCACCACTGTAAATATGTACAAAACTGCATGCTCCTGTCCTTATTGAATACCAGATTAATGTCTGTTCTTGCTCCATCCCCAGTATTTGCTCCACTTACGCATCCCATAATGACCCATTCGTTCAATAGAATTTCCCCACCCTGTGCCCTACTCAAGGACCACCTCTGTTTTTTACTGTATTGACTACTGTGTAGGTCGTTTTTGTTACAAATGATAGCCTGGTTGCTCAATAATCACAACTCATGAAATGAAACCCAGAACAGTAACATCAACTCATCTCGATGGATAACATGACTTGTACTTCACCACTTCAGTCTAGTCTTAAAAGTCATAAGGTGCTCCAAATCACCCACCCCTTCCACACATAACAGACAAACCTTTCAATGTAATAGCGCACACTCACACAACCACTACGCCCCTTTATGCCTGCTGTTAACCCAACAGAGCCCCTTGGCTCATTGCGCAGCCTACCATAGCTTTAGCCTCATCGCATACCGGAACCCAGACCTGCCCTTTCCCCCAGTGGATCTCCCAGTCAGGGCTGGCTTTAAGCACGGGCGACCCAGGCGGTCACCCGGCGCGCCACATTAGTCCCGCTGCCATGCTAGCTCGGTGGAGTCTTTCAAAGGCTGCCCCGAGCTGGCACGGTTAAGGCGCCCTATTGAAATGAAATCAAATGCGCCTTGCTCCTGTGTAGGTGCCAGGCTCTCCGGCACAGCTGCTTTTCATTACAATAGCGAACCACACGAGCATGGGGCAGCCTTGCTGGTTTGGCAGCAGCCCTCTATTTATATGTGTAGAGTTACTTGCTGCTTCTTTACTTCACAAGCCTAATCAGCTTGTGACCCTGCTTTGATTTTCTTCTATTCTACCAAGACTTTTTAAACATTGGAAAAGGCTTTCTACTTACCTGCAAGAAGAGCCTCAGTTCACCTTGACTTTTTGCTAACTTAACATTGGCTGGCCTGGCTCTCTGAATGACTCTTCTCTCTTCCGCTTATGTGTTTTGCCTTCCTTCCAGGAAAGGGTTAACTGGCTTTGCTTTGGGGGAGGGGGTGTATTGAAAGTACTTATCTACTAAAGAATGACTGTATGAATACTTGTTTTATTCTGAACTCTCTGCTCTTTAACACTACTCCCAAGAATATTCTAAATGCAACAGTAATATATTAATACCAACAGCACCCCAGCTATTGAAGCCACCTGAGGGTGTAGGCAGTGCCTGGGTGTCATCCCAAATGGGTATTTGCGGATTTAGATAGCTAAGAGTGTGGAGTTTTGAAGTGTATGTGTGTGTGGTTTTATATTGCTCTCTTCTGAAGAAGGCTTACTATAACTGACTGGTAAATATATTAATAATTGTTTACTCAAGAATCCATGTGTGCAAGAGTTTTTTGAATACTTGTCACTGTGAATCTCTGTATAACCCCCGCTCCCCCACAACTCACATTGACCCCTCCTGATATAAGCAGCAGTAGATGCAGCTCTCAGTGCAGGACACGGAGGGCAAAGGGCAATTCAGGAGAGCAGTCTGATTGCAAGGGTATCAATCCAGGACAGGGGCGCATTCCATGGAGCATATTGCGTCGGAGGCCACAAAAGGTCATGATCAGAGGCAAAAGTGGGCTGCACTTCAACACTGAATCTCCAGCATTTGTGAGGGCGCCCATGTGCATGTGTGTCTTCATGAGTGTGCATGAGTGGGAGGATGGGGGTATGGATGGGGGCACCGGTGGTGGAGGGCCGGGGTTGAAGCAGGGTGCTGTGGGAGTGGCAGGGGCATCCTTTTCAGGCGACAACGCTGGGGCCGCCTGCACTGCCGCAACCGGGAGAAGAGGGGGGCTGTGGAGAAGAGCTGTTGGTGTGCCGTCAGGTGCCGAGGACGCCTGCACGACTTTAGATTGTTGGTGTTTAGGATGATAGCAGGAGGGTAACTCGGGGGCAACACGTTTGTCTTGGAAGCAAGACAGCGCAGAGCAACACAGGTTTGAATCCCAGTTGCATGCTTAGAGACTGCTCTGCGGTATTAAGCGCGTTTATGAAAGATTAATTAATTAATTCATTAATTAATTGATTGATTGATTTTGTTGCTTATATAGCGCTCCTAACCCAAGGGCATCTGGGCGCTGTCTGTCAGTCATTAATGAATTAATACGATATAAATCACAGGACCCAATATTTGAGCCAATCGCAAAACCACTGTGGTTTGCATCAGAACTCACAGTCCTTTCATTTACAGTAGGGCTCAATATTTTGTTTGGTCTTGATTTCAGTTATGTAATAAAGAGTTACAGGTGATGTCTTGTTTTTTATGTTAAATTGTTTTAATAAAGGTTTAAGATAAATTATTCTTGGAAAAATGTACTTCGGGCATGAGGATAGGATTAAAAGTTCATTACCATTTCAGCAGGGATCAGCCATTTTACGGTTTTATGTAATCCTTTTAAAAGTAATCTTACAACGCAAAGCCACAGATGATGCTTTAACTTAATGAAAGTTCAACATAACAGCAGGGAAAGGGTTGCAGCAGGTCACGATGAGCCAAAAAGGCAGCCTCCACAATGTTTCTATGAGAAGGAAAGGTTTAATTTTTAAAATGTAAACCCAATATTGATGTCAAATTATTATTTTCATTTCACCTTGTATTCCAATGGAGTGGAACACTGCACCATGTTATAAATCTTTTTAAGTGCTATTTTTCACTGGCGGCTGCAATGCTCAAAAGAGAGGGTCCCAAGAATACCCCTCCTCACCCCCATGAACATAACGCCCCGAAGAGTCAAGAACGCCGAAGTCACTTATCATTTCGACACGCCCAAGTGTACCACTGACTGACACGTATGCAGAGACGTAGTCCCTCAAACAGTCATTTCAACCTTATGCAGTGCATATCCTTACGGATACAGGTGACTCGACAGTGATCATGGATCCAAACACCGTAATGGACTTCCTTGATTAAATGCAGAGAAACCGCTGGCTGACGTCATTAGTGACACCACAACATAACTGTGTTAGCCATGAAGAACACTTACAATCTTGCATAGCTTGCACAAACACTCACTTGTATTCACAAATAACATGCTTACACAGTTCTTTAGATAGTGAACAGATACATATACATAGTGTCAAAGCTTTTATTATGTGTCTCATTAGCCAAGTGCAGCCAAGCTAAATGCAAGGCAACAAAGAGATCCAGAGCAAGCTTGCAGATACTTATGGCAACTATGGGACTACAGTCGTATATATGGAGCCTGGTAGGACCACGTATGACTAACCTATGGGTTATATGGCACAATATAAGCGTGTAGAAATCATATTATAAAGCTAATGAAAATCACAGAAGGCCTTAAACTGCAGGAAACCAGACAAGTGAAGCAGACTTAGGCCGCACGGAGCTGGAATACCGAGCACACAGCCAAGGTCAGAGATTAACAAGCGCATTCCAAGCTCAAACGACAATGGGCCAGCTGCAGAATAAATCCTCATGAATGCAGACCTGAAGAGCTCAATTCTGTGGTCCACAACCATGTGATGCGGCTAAATTAGTCAATGGGTTTATAACCATGGTGGGGAAGACAAACCGTTCTCAGCAACCCAGACAAGAAGTGAAACAAATGTTGCAACATGGAGCACAATCTCAGAGGCAAAGGTGGTGTTACTACCAGATACATTTGGGACACATAGTCATTCACATCACCTTGCAGAGGTGCACAGAGGGCTGATAACTGAACTGGGTGCCAGGCCTGGGGAGACCAGTTCCAACCAATTAGGAGACAGAAATCCAGGGGTGGATGGCAGAGGGCAAGGGCCAATGGTAAGTCTGCAAACCTGCAACAATTTAATGGATAGTTTCTTGGGGACGGGGTAGGTCAGCACCTGACATGGAAGGTCCAGTAGAATTAGACCTATGCTGACCCCCTATAGGGTCCACCACTCCAAGCATCCAACAGGATGAAGGGATGGGTTTTTGGGGGAGGGCCCAGGTCTTATGAAATTGTAATTACTGGAGAATTGTGATTGTCCTGTATAGTCTCTGTCGGTTTTTGTAATAAACTACTTTTCTAACTTGCCCTTGGCTGATTCCTCGATTTATTCTGGGGAAAGGGTTTTTGGGCCGTTAGGAGCTGGATGGGTAAACTCTTAGCCATCCCCATACCTCTGGCATGCCAGGTTTCTCTCAACAGCTCACCTGCATGTTCTTTGTGCAAAGTGCTTCATGTTTGTGTTCGGTTTGAAATTGCAATGGTGTTGTAAACTGTCCAAATGCAAGTGCAAAGTGTTCACAGAAATTAATGCATTGTGTCAGAAATGATTACAATGAACTTAATGATGTTAGGCCCCCAGCAAAAGGCCAAACAAACAGAGATCTCTGTGTGCATTTACTAGGCTAAAGAGAGCACCAAAGCACTGACAAACTCAATGTGCATTGAGCAGGCAGGGTAGAAGGCCACCGCACTGAGAACCCCTGGCATTTAGTAGGCAGGAGAGAAGACCAATGCACTGAGATCCTCACATGCATTTACTAGAGATAGAAGTCTGAAACATAAAGAACTCTAAGTGGATTTAGCAGGCTGACGAGAAGGCCATAATACTAAGAAGGTCATGTGCATTTACAAGGCGTAGGAAAAGGCCAAAGCACTGAGTACTCTATGTGCATTTAGTAGGCAGAGGAAAAGGACTTGGTGCTGAGAACACGTGGCATTTAGTAGGCATAGGAGGAGGCCAAAGCACTGAGAAGCCCACATGCAGTTAGTAGGTAAAGGTAGGACATAGAACTGAGAGCCCCAATGTGCATTTAACAGACAGGGCAGAAGGTCGTAGAACTGAAAACCCCATGACATTTAGTAGGCAGAGGAGGGGGCCAATGCACTGAGATCACTGATGTACATTTATCAGGCAGGGGAGAAAACCACAACACTGATATCCTCACATGTGTTTACTAGAAATAGGAGGCCAAAGTACAAAGAACTCTAAGTGCATGTATTAACGGACAAAGCACTGAGAACCCTATGTGCATTTAAGGGGTATAGGAGTAGGCCAAAGCACTGAGTACTCCATGTGCATTTAGTAGGCAGAGGAGAGGAGCTAAAACTACAAAAAAATAAAGCTCTGAAGAAATCGCAACTAACACTGTCCGTGACTGATACATCCAGCTACAGTCAAGTAGCTAAAGCAAATAAGGAGGCCATTAGTGCCGAGAAAAGGTTTGCCCATGAAAACAGGATTTAGACAGCAGCATCGGTCACAAGAGAACTTTGTACGATCTTGAAAGAAGTCGAAAATCCGTTTCCTATTAACTCCTTAGTCGTGAAAGACACAGACTGGTGTATCCGAATTGAAAAGGCTATGACGAGTAAGATCTCTGTGATTAAGGAGGATATTAAATCCAGGTTAACTAAAGGGTCTCCATCCCCTACTACAACGCAGATTCAGCATAGGCATACACCACCAGATCTCTTCTCCTTTTCAGAAGTGACCAAGGCCAAGATGCTTGACCTGCTAATCAAAATCAAACAAACTAACTGTAGAGGTGACATTTGTCCAGCCAAAATAGTTAAAGCATGTGCTCAAATACTGACCCCTATGATCACTAAGTTTGTCAATGTATCCTTCAAGGAAATGTCAGTCCTCCTGGATGTCAAGCAGGACTGGATCACCCCCTTGTTAAAAAAGCCCTCCTTAGATTCAGACATAGCTGGAAATGTTCACCCAATTAAGAACTCCTGTTTCCTTTTGAAGATTCTGGATAAAACTGTGCATGAGCAAATTCAGGCACTCCTGGCTACTAATAACATACTGGGCCCGAACAGTCAGGATTTTGAAAAGAGGACAGTACCAAGTCCACTTTAGTTGACCTGAAGACAAATATCCTACAACTCATGGACAAAGGGGATGCCTCACTGCTTATGCTCCTAGATCTTACAGCAGCCTTCGACCTGGTGGACCACTACATCCTAGCCTGTAGATTACACAAAAGAGCCTCCCTTTTCACAGGAAGCAGTCAGCTGGGTGCTTTAGTTCCTATCATATCGAACGGCCAGGGTTTTACACGAGGAGGCAATATCTGAGGGTGCCCCTTTGAACTGTGGAGTACCCCAGGGATCCTGTCTCTCCCTCACCCTTTTCAATATCTTCATGCTCACGCTGTTCTACCTATTCGATGCCGAATAAACATGTTATGCTAACTACGCGAATGATACACAGTGCCTATTTCCACTATCAGGCGAGTACGCCAAAGACACGGAAATTATCAACACCGCCTAAAGCAAAATACACCATTGGATGCTGCTTAATGGACTAGCTCTTAACAATGCAAAAACCGAGATCATCATCTTGAGTACTGGCGCCAAATTGCGCAGTTGGACAATGCCTAATTGTCCTTGCAAATCGCTGAGTGTCTTTGGCCAACCCTTAAGAAAGTGAAGACTCTGGGAGTCACCTTGGACCAAGAACTCTGAATGACTGCTCATATCAGCAGCCTGGTAGCCACCCCATCAAACCTCTGGCACAGATCAGAAGTTTTCTTGATGTCCCAAACTGTGCCACGTTAGTCAGAGCAATCATCGGAAACCGATTGGATTACTGCGCCAGTATCCTCCAATGAGTGGGTAAAGCAGAAATCAATAGCCTCCAAGTAGTCCAAAATAACACAGTGAGGGTTGTGGTAGGTCTTCATAAAACCAATCACGTATCTACAGCTTTTAGATCACTGTATTGGCTGCCCATAGCCAAGGAAGTTGTGTTACGCACCTTGAGCATTGCACACTCCTGTTTATACGGCAAGAGCCCTTTTTACCCGGGGGAAACATCTCAAATGGCTTCCAGTCAGACGAGTTCTGTGATCTAATAACACAGGCCTGCTCCAGACACCGAAGTCTAAATTGTCAGAAGTGAAGGAGGGATGTTTTCCTTCCTCTACTCCGTATCTTTGGAACTCCCTTCCACCTAATCTGAGGTTATGTCCCATCCTCACAATCTTTAAAATCAAATTGAAGACTCTCTTATTCGAATAACCCCCCTCATGGCCATGTTCCTCTTGGCTTAAGACCCTGCTTAATTGTCTTGTGTGTCCTGTTCTAGCGCTCTCATGCCTCCAGGCCCTGTCTCCAGTGCTATAGAAATAAAATAAATAAATAAGGCTATAGCGCTGAGACCCCATGGCATTTAGTAGGCAAAGAAGGAGGCCAAAGCACTGAGAAGCCTACTTGCATTTAGTAGGCCAAGGAGGCCTTAGCACTGAGAACCCGAATTTGCTTTTAGTAGACAGGGGAGAAGGCCATAGCACTGAGATCCTCACATGCATTTAGTAGAGATAGAAGGCCAAAGCAGAAAGAACTCTAAGCGCATTTACTACGCCTAGGAAAAGGTAATAGCACTGAGAACCCCAGGTGTATTTAGTAGGTGGACGAGAAGGCTATGATGCTAAGAACCCATGTGCATTTATGAGGCATAGGAAAAGGCAAAAGCACTGAGTACTCCAAGTGCATTTAGTAATTTAGTGGGAAGATGACAAGGCCCTAGCAGGACCAAACCGCATGGCATTTAGTAGGCAGAGGAGTAGGCCAAAGCACTGAGAAGACCAAGTGCATTCAGTGGGGAGAGGAGACAATAGCACTGAGGACCCCAATCTGTATTTAGTAGTGAGAATCCTCAATGTATTTATTGAAAGGGAGTGGTGGATTACATTAACATTGCTGAATCTATTGCAGCACCAAAACCAGGTTGGAACTGGGTAATGGTCAGGCGAGACAAGTATCTGTATCTGCATTACCAGACATTTGTGTTAGAGAAGTCCATTGGATGTCTGTGCCAGCTACACTGGCCAATCCATATCTGCCAATCTCTTCCTCTTAAAAGAAACATGCATATCTGTCTCGAATGAAACTAGTGCACTATGAAGAAATGTAATAGTGCATTCTGCACCTTTACATGCAAGAGGATGGAGTGGAGGAGGTGGAGGAGAAAGCAGTTGCACTAACACCAAAGGAGGCACAAGATGGAGAAGATATGACATCAGCTCAGCAACACAGACACACATCTACGGATGAGGAAGAAGAGGTGAATCCTGAAGATCCCCCCACTTCTGGTTGCCTTGGAAACTGAGGACAAAGAAGAATATGACATAGATTAAGCTGCTTCATCCTATAATTAAAGTTTGAGACTCATGCACCATTTCTTTGATGATTGCGTAGGTAGAGAGGGAGAACAGACAGAAGAAGAGGGTGCAGACATTTGTGAACCTATCCAATTGCCAAGAGCAAGCAGTGTACAAAAGCAGAAAGCCTCACGCACTATTAGTACGCCAGTGTATAGTCGTATGTAAGAAACGATCCGGAAAAATTCAAAGGGTATTACAACTTTGAAGTCATTCACATCCAACAGCGCCAGCCGCCCAGTCAACAGCACCCATGCAGCATCCTCTGCAGTGTGCACCAAGATAACTCAAAGAAGAAGAAGTAAAGGAAAGTCTTAGTCCTCTCAAGCAATTATCGGTGTGCTGTTATTTTATGTTGGAAAAGCATCTTGCCACCTAAAATATTTGCAAGAACAGTTAATGACAAGGTGGGTGGGGTGCCAATACAGCCCTCTCATCAATGTGGGCCTACATGAGATGGCATCATCTGCATGCTTGGCAAAGGGAAAAGGGGGACAGGGCAGACTCCCGTCTCCCATCAACTGCATGAGATGGGCACATTTTGGACCATCATCCGGCAGCTCTCCAGCATGGAATCTTGGTGATGTTCAGATTTTCACAAACTCTGGCATAACACCATTTCTGCCTACGGATGGAACAGCATGCAAACTACCACAAAAGACAGAAAAGACTGCGTCTAGTCAATGTCAACTGCACTCTTGGCAATAGAATTACTGCCATGTTTCTTTGTAGAAAACCATGGATTCAGACTGTTCCTTGGCTTTGTTGATCCCTGCTGAGTCAGCACTAGCTCATTCAGACTTCAGCACCACAACTCCACAACCATGTCGTGGAAACAGTGGGAAGCACGGTACTACTGTGAGGGTAAGAAGTCCACCTAACAATGACATGTTGGCCAGTGCTGCAGGCACATATTGCATGGCAATTATTGGGCACAATACCTCTCCTCAGCAAAAGCCCACATCAGCAACCGCCAAGTGTCCTTCACCAGCAGGGTACCTTGTGCATGGAAGGATTTCATAGCAAGGCCCACAGGGGAGTGGATCCCTGAGAGAAAATAAAGAAGGCTGTAGCTCATTGACTCACTCCTCATGGTTTGCAAACGATTATTGCGACTCATTTGCTGCGACATCCGAAAATGACGACTTTATTTTATTTCAACTCCCTATTATTACACCCCATATATATGTGGGGGTGGGTATAGTATATAATGCAGGTATGGGAGGCTGCAGGGGGTCTCCCCCTGAATATATATGTGATGAAAGGTCGAAATTAAAAAAAGGTCACCATTTTCAGACGTTGCAGTGATGGGGGTCGCAGTAATCACATAGCTCCTTTGCAAATGGCTTTGTGGCAGCTGACTATAGCTCTAAAGTTTGAGGTGCCCTGGGGGTAGCTGAACACATGAACACATCCTATGGACTAGTAGTAGGGTCTGGTGGAGAAAAACAACCCGGACACTGGGTTGTCTTACTAAATAGACCAACAAACAGGTGTCCACAAATGCGTAGAACACTGGCGGCCCCTGCACACTAAATTGTTAATGGAATATAATCAACATGTACAATTGTCACAATAACTGGATTTAATCACATACCTTCCTTTTCAATAATCATTCTCATCAGTAAGTAATATGTCGTCCATTCACATCCAGAGCCTTTCTACATTGAGTCGTGGCCGATTCTAAAATGGATGCTATTTATTGTGTGACGTCATCATGTTGCAACGTGATGAAATCAGACATAAAGACGTGAGAGAAGCACTCAGTGCATTCCAGTAATGTAAACAATTTGGACAGCTTAAAGTTTAACCTATTTCATTACTAACTTACAGCTGTACCTATTTAATAGGTAATAGTGTTCTAAAAAAAAGGCAGATTTAGATAAATGTTTTAGACATCTCAAATTGATCACTCAAAAAACACCCATACACCAGTATGTCGGCTTTCAATCGATTGTGAGTTAAATCAATTGGCCTATGTAGCCATTGAATGAGTGTGTATCACATCAAGATTAAAGGATCATGTCCCTGGGAAATGATCTGACCATATATACATTTAAATTTATTTGTGAATTTGACATGTTGACTTCTCCAGGTGTGATATTAATGAGAACATCATGCTTCCATTATAATGTTTTTTGATCCCAGAACCGCCTCCGCAGTCCCACTGTTCTTAGTATCAAATAATACATTCCACTGTATACATCCCAGTATCAGCTCATTTCTGTAATGTTCTCTCCTATCAGTCCATTAACATTCATAGTCCTTACTTATACTTCTTGCCAGATATCAGGCTGTGTATGTAACACACTGGTTACACAGTATTAGGTTACATCTGATAAGTTTTCAAAAAAGTTGACAGTATAATGTGGGCATTTTACACAGTAGTCAGACATTTTTCTGCGCTTACCAACTAATTTCAAAGTACACTGCATCTAATACAGTACTTTTTGTAAACAATTTACAAAAAGGCTCACAAATAGAAGTCTTCATTCATGCCACCTGGGGTTAAGCTGTTAAGCATTTCTATTCAAAACAACTCCTTCTGATCCAATTTATTTCCTAAATTTCCTCCCCTTGCGATTTTTGACAACTTCCAATATCATCATTTTAATTTGGGCCGCTGTATGTCTTTTTTCCGTGAAGTGTCTAGCTACCGGGGAATGTATCTCTTTGGTTCTTATGTTGTTTTTGTGTTAGTTCCATCTCTCCTTTGCTTTTCTTGCTGTCTGGCCTAGATAAAAGATACCACATGGACAGCTAAATCCGTAGATGACAGACTGTGAGTCACATGTGGCAAAGTCCTTCAATTTGATCTTCACGCAGGAATGTGGATGTCTTACAGTGCTCCACCTCATGATGTTATGGAATTATTACAATTGGGGCATGAAAATGTGCCAGTCCTTTTCTTTTGAAGAGTCAGTTGTTTTTTTTCCCTCGGTTTCTCTGCCCTCACAAGTTGGTCCCTGAAAGTATGCCCTATTTTATATGAAACAATCGGGGGTTTAGGAAACAGCGTCTGGAACTGAGGATCAAATTGTATAAATCTCCAGTTGTTCTTAATTAGTCTAGTTATATAGTGACTTTGACTCGATTATCTCAGAGCATACAAAAAGGTATTTCTTTTGCCTTGGTATTAGGGGTGAGGAGATTTTCTCTTCTTAGGTTACTTGCTTTAATCTTAGCTGTGTCCACTACCTCCTCTGGGCATCCCCTTTGCAAATATTTCTAGGTCATCTTGGAATTCTCTGCTCCCCAATTTTTCTTCTTCTGACACTATACGTTTTATTCTAAGAAACTCACTGTATGGAAGGTTGTTCCTTAAAGGAAAGGGATGATGGCTACAGTAATGTAGAAAGTTGGTAATGTCTGTTGGTTTGTGGAAAATATTCATTTCAGGCTGCCTTCTTTAAACTCTAATTCTACATCCAAAAAATGCAGTTTGGGCATGCCTACCTCCATGGTAAATTGGATGCATTTATTTAAGGTATTCAAATATTTTAAGTACTCGCCTAGTTCTGTTAGGTCCCCCTTCCTCAGGATGAAAATATAATCTATATAATGTTTCCACATTCTTAAGTTCAATGGCCAATGTGGATGATTTAGTACATGTTCTGACCCTAGAATGTGACCACAAAAGTGACAGTTTTTTAGCCTGTCTGCGCCATTGCAAAAGGGGTCCAGCTATATGCAAATCAGTCAGGTACTGCCACCAATGGTAACAGCCCAGCCCGAACTGCTAGGCCAGGTCCCCTCTGCAAGGAAACACACGCAACCCCAGACATGTTTCGGCCTTGTTGGGCCTCCTCAGTGAGGTGCAGCTTGGTTCCCTATGGCACACATAGTGAGACAAACTGTGACCACAAAAGTGATGGGTGTAAGGTTTTGAATGAATATGTACCACTGGCAATGCTCTGAAGATGAGTTTGACTCTAGAAACATTGGGGACACAATCGATAAGGTCTATCATGAGATGAAGACAAAGAAAGGAAATAATTATCGACTCAAGAGTACGCAGCTGTACGACAAAGAGGCAGCCTCATGCAGTGTTAAAACCCAAGGAGCTGTCTTTAGATAGACTGACTCTGAAAAGAGATGATGAAAATAGAAGTCACACAATTTGGGGACAGGATATGTCAGATGAGAATAGAGAACCTATTCATGAGGAGGAAGGTAAAACATGTGGCCGTGAAGGGTGTTTTTCAATGAGTAAAGAAAGTAAGACGGTCGGATTTAGTCCTCCTTATATCTCGGGCATCAGAATTAGTGATGCGGCTAAATCGACCTAAAGAGCACTCCCATGATCAGAGGGAGGACTGCCCACAGTATATGGGCAGGCTAAGGTCAATGCCAGGTAGAAGGCGGTACGGAACCATTGTCCCTGACACTGATAGACAAATGAGGGGTGACGAATGCAAGTTTGGGAGTTCACAGTTTCCTCTATTAAGAGAAGAGAGGGGCTAGACCACAATATGTACTTTGGCCATAAATATATAACGATAATTTAAGGTGCAGGCTTGTTAGTTTAAAATTTGGCTTTGGGAAATAGAAATAAAAGTTAGAGAAAATAACAGAAGAAAGTATGCTATCTATAGGGGACATTAACAGTCTCCTGATTGTTATCCTTGGGAAGAGGGCTGATTACGTTTGGTCAAGAGCAGGTTATTATGATGTTACCATGGTAAACACATCTCATAGTGGAGAGTCGTTTTATACTAAAAGATGGTGGGTTGGAAAGTGCTTAGAGTGCTGTATCTGGACATATCAGACATAAGAGTTATAAGTGTGCCAAGGGCTGTCAGACCCAGTACAGAAGCAGCTCAAGAAATTGGTGGGCATAGAAGCAACACCATGATTGGAGATTCAGCTGACCATTGCGCATTTTTGCAGGCTTTCATGCAAGAAAAGAATCGCAAAAAGGATGATGTTCGGAAAAGCAAAGAGGCAAGGGTAATATAGGAAAAACAATCCAAGCACGCCATTTAAGGGGCAATGCAGATTAGTGGAGATGCGTCAGGTCCACAGCGAGAAAAAAAACATGCCACAGGCGAAGAGCCAAAGGCTGTTCGACCGAAACAACAGTGGATTTGCACCACAGGGAAGGGGAAGCTTTCAGGATAGGGGCTTCCAGAAAAATCAGGAACACATAGAATAATCAAGGTGGGTTTCAGAACATGCCGAATGATAATCAAGGCATTCAGGAGGGGTAAATGAGAAGACCTCCTCCTATATGGTGGACATGTGGTATGATGGAGCGCCTTTGTGCATGTGTAAAAGTCAAAGAGTCGTGCAGACTAGGCAACATTTCAAGAGGGGGGACTTCAAACCTGCATGTATATTCACAGCAGAATGGAGATGGGTTCGCTCAGAATCAAACAGTGCAGTAGACAAGCACGAGAGTGTAGCAAGACTGTTAAACATAGCAGCCGCTTATGTATACATTGCAAAGCACAAAACACGAGGAAAGTAATGACTCACAGAATAAGAGGAGTCACTGTTGATGGAGGGAATCCGTTTTATAGATTCAGGGATAGGAATGTATTCACAATAAAATGGCTTAATGAGAGATTTGAATGTGATCAATGTTATTGGAGATGACTAAGAATCCTCATGAGGGAACCGAGGGTTGACGATAATATAGAGGCCAATTTTCTTGCGTTTAATATACACAGGTGTAACACGCTCATGTATAGGAGAGGGACATATATGGGCCGTTATTGTTATGTGTTAGGCAGACATATGTCCATATATTGGGTCAAGATTTAAGGACCAAATTGAGTGTGATGATTTAATTTACTGATGAAGGCATAATGGGCTCAAATGCTAGGAATGCATTATTTAAACTACAGTGAACTTATGCTGGCATTTACAGGAGGGATGATCCAAGGAAGAGTTCCATTGGGACTAAAATGATTTTTCACTATGGGGTACAAGCCCCTTGAACATTACAAAGGGATTCTGGACCCAGTAGTAAAAGATCATGTTTATTGCAAATCGTTCTGGCAGATGTCGTGGTCACCGTTAAAAAAGGCAGCAAGTATAATAAAGGGATGCTCTATGACGTTATTTGATTAATATGTATTATTTGCCATGTTGGAAGAACCTAAAAGCATGCTTAATGAGGAACCCTTCACTGTGGATACTAAAAGGTAAACCTCAGCGCCCTCCTTTCCGTTGTGAATAGGTTTTTGTCACACGAATTTGGTAACTGAACGGAGAAATGCGGTTCCTCTACTCTGTTTTCAACAAAGGTTGCACTTATTGATGTTACTAGTTGATGAATTCATGCCCCATAAATAAAGTGGACTCCACACAATTCTTTGTGTTGATAAATGGTGTTTAACCTGAGTTTGCAGGTTGGGATTGAACCCATAGCTATGTTCATATGATATAAGAATATTCACCAATCAAGGCAGAACGACTGGCCCTGATTTGAAAAAGGCAGTGGCATCCGCCGAAACACGTGTAATCATAAAGGGCAACTGTACAGAAATACTAAAACACCATTTCTCAACATAAAGAATTGTGTGGAGTCCACTTTATTTATGGCGCATGAATTCATCAAATAGTAACATCAATAAGTGCAAACCTAAAAGCGTGTTGACAGCTCAAAGGACTTCTGCCTATGAGGTGGTCATATCGAATTTAGTGATTGAAATAGTCAGATGCAGAATAGTTAATACTGCCATGTTTTTAGCAGAACCACTGGCAGATGGTGAGCATGCACATGATTGTTTGAACTATGAGGAGTTGTACGATGAGCTTCCGAGGGTGAAGGAAAATGCATTGGCAGCTGGGGAGATTCCCTTTACTGATGGTTCTTCTAGAATCAATCAAAACGATGGACAAAGATATACAGGTGCTTCCATAGTAAAGCACATGGCCAATGAAGAGTTTGAAATACAGATAAAAGTGCACAGCTACCGTCTCACTTTTCGACACAAAGCTTTAGAATTAGTGGGCTGATTTTCGCGCTTGAGAATCCTGCAGACCAGGAAGTAATGGTGTATAGTGACACTGCCTAGGTGACATTGAAGGTACATGCAGGGCTAGCACATTGGAGAAGGAGGGGCTACCTGCGAGCGGACCGCACTACGGTGCAGTCTTATTGGATAGGCTCATTGGAGCACTACAACTCCCAGTAGCCATCACAGTAGCTAAAGTGTGCAGATCACATTAAAAGAGCAGATTTGATTCTATGCAGAAATCAAAAAGTAGACGGGGAAGTAAAAACGTGCTGTATGTATAGAAGTGATTATACTATTTGATATGCCTGATGTGAATGAAAGCATGATGGCGATGACGAGTGTGGTTAAAATGTTGTAAATATATTTTGTTTAGAACTTGATGATAGGGATTTAAAGAGAAGTGCACCAAGATAAGAAAGACTTGTGGACGCGGATAGGGTGTTCTTTAAACCCCTCTAAGGCATTGTGGTGACAAGACAACACTGACATACTGGTGATGCCTGAAGCCATATTAACAGTGGCGTTGGAACAGCTACACTACCTTGCGCACGTTACTAGAGAGAACCTCAACGCAGCGAGTGCAGAGGATTGGTTCCTTTCACATATAGTAGAATACGTTGCATATTGTCTGTTGAAGTGTACGGTCTGTTAAAAAGTTTTACTGCTGGGCAGAACTTGCGCACGATTGGAGGAGTTGTTCCAAGACTTAATGGCCTCTTTTAGCATTTGCATATCGACTAAAATCAGCATGCTGCATGTATGTACGCCACCTGTGCAGCCAAACATTTTTTAGTATGAAAAGTATTTCCTAGATAGAGAATATGGGAATTATTGAAATTAGATAATGACCCTTATTTTGCATTAAAGAAGGTCTGTGGATACATAAGCTTGTTGCTAAAGCACAAGTTCTCATTGACATATCACCAGCAGGCAAACAAGGTCTGTGAAAGAACCAACACTTGCTTAAAGAGAGAGTAGTTGAATTGAAAGTGACCCTGAAGAAAGGATGGGTGCATTACCTATCACTTTCATTGTATGCGTTAAGAAATCAGCCAGATTCAGAACACCATCTTATTTCACAAAAGAATGACAAGAAAGCTAATGAGGATACCTCTCACACCTCCTAGTAATAGAAGTGGTGTCCAGCTAACAGTAGAATTGTTAGGAAAGGAGCTACGTGATTACCTTACATGTATGACTTCAAGTATCTCTGTCATTTCAGATCAGCTCAAGCGACAAGGGTGGGGAGCAGCGCAGAACACAGAAGGTAAAGCTATAGCAACCGTAGATGATCAGCATTGTATTTCCAAACTTTTCCCCGGAAATTCAGTCATCATTCACAAACGTTGCAATAAGGTGGCACGTGCTTCGTTTCAAAGGCCCCTTCCTAGTAAAGGACATAACACTGTCTGCAGTTAAGGTGCAAGGCAGATGCACTTGGATATTCTTTGGTGACGTATATATCTATACTGAAGAATCCTCAGCACAACCACACCCATCAGTAGCAAGCATCGGGGAAGAACCACAGCATGTGCAGACTAGATCTATGATGAGGAAGGACGTAGAAGCTGTTGTATAAAGATAAAGAGTATATTGGACTGTGGCTTATATCGGGACACTCTTTTTAGTTACTGAAAAAGGTGTTCAGGGAAGATTGCTATTCTTGAGCCACAGGAGTTTGTTGATATTGGACTAAGACATGCTTAAGTCTTGATTGTAAAGAAGAGTATGCCAGACTTGGAGTTCCTATTCGACGACTGGAAGAGGGAGCAGTACCCTGATTCCTTTCCTACTGACTTTCTTTTCGGTGGTGCCTATGGTGGTCCCCGATGACAACGTTTTGCGGATCCTGCACTGGTGGGGAGAACTACTGACATTCATCTTTTCCTGCAAGATCCTAAGAATGGTCCATTTGTGAGAAGATTTCTTGCAGCTATCATTGAGCAGATCCTTCAGCTTCCTGAGTTCAGTGTGGGAAACACAGATGCCCCTGTCACCGGATAATGCACATAGACTGGTTGGTTTGGTATTCTACTACCTGATTGAAGAATGTCCTCATCTTGTTGGGAGACAAACTGATGTCAGAACTTTCCAGAGAGACCTGAGAAATAATGCAGCACTCAATAAAATATTGAGAGATATTATATTGCAAGTGAATGGATACTCTGAGAGAATGCTGAGAACTGAATTAGACTTTCAAGAAAGAAGATCAAAAAGTCTACTGATTGAGAACGTTTGTTTCATGCTGAAAGAAAATCATCATGTCATCTGGTGAGAGGCCAATTTGTGGCATCCATTGGGAATTTGTGTTCATCATCGAATAGGTCAGCCAGCTGAAGCTGATCAAGGAACTTTTTGGGTCGATTCAGCTGATTCCAGAAATAGTGCATGATGTTGCCCCATTAAATATAATTTTTTCCTTCCTTAAAAGTAACATGGGCAGGATCAGTAGCAACTTCACTATGGCAGATCATGAGAGACGTCCATGATGTACAAAAAGCTCTTATTGCAAGTGGTTCTATCTCTGTGTCATCTACACTTGCATCGTGTTCATAGTAGTATTACTCTCACTTTCAGTAAGAACAGCTTATTATGTGGAGACACATGAAGCAAAGATTCCTGTGTATCCTCTGTGCAGGAGAAGGGTACAGATGTCGCAACTACTAGGAACTACCTGTTCCTACGATAAATGTACCGAGGTTACCTTTTGGAGGGAGGTCACGCATGGAGGTTACAGTAGATTCTCTATGGCCATCATTTGCTGTTGCTACAAAAAGGCAGTTGGATAGGCAAAAACTTCTAGAACGTTCTCCTGCACAGGTAGCATATGTAAATACACCCAGTCCACTGATGAATATTTCCATGATTGGTCCAGTAAGAAGAAACCATGCTGACATACTTCATGAGATGGTTAAAGAAGCTCGGAAAAAAAGAACGAGACCCATGAGAAGTGCTAGGGAGGATGATCATTAGCTAAATGATTACCTGGACAGTCCTGTACATTTGGGGAATAACATTTGGTATCAGCATATGAAAGAAGTGGGAAGGAGAACCTCAAAAGAGGAATGCTTTGCGTGTGCACTCCTGCCTTATAGCATGGGTAAGTCAAAGATCTTCATAGCTATTGAAATAGATGTGCAGACAACACATTGTCTGTCACACATAGCGCTCTGCAGAACAAGAGGCAAGTCATGGGTCGAGATGCCTATCTCAATTGGGCAACTGAATGGACCGATCCAGATGAAGACGATATGTCCAGGATAGAAAGACAAGAAATAAGGCGCAGACCAAGAATATTGTTATCAGATATGAACAGCCTGGAGTAAAAGGAGCTAAAATCAGACGAGAAGCAAATAGAAAACTTGAGGTTGCAGGAAAATCTACAGAACAAATTCTTAGATGGAAGAACAGAGGCCAGATGCAGATTTGGGGATCTGTGCTATCACCAGATGGCTGGGAAGACGGAGTGGTTAAATGCAGAGCATGGGTGGTCATTGGACCCTACAAACCAACCATTAATAAAAAATAAAAAAATAATAATCATTTAGCATTTATATAGCGCTAAAAACCCTCAGGTACCTGAGCGCTGCTTATTATTACCCACGGTGTGTGGTGCTCATTTATCGACCTCGGAAGGATGAAAGGCTGAGTTTGGCCCTGCCAGGATTCGAACCTGCAGCAGCAGGCTCTGCACTGATGTCAAAGCGAGCGCTCTACACGCTGTACTATCGGAACGGCATGACATAGTACAGAATGGATGCAAGCCCTTATGGCTGAGACTTGCTAAACCACTGACCTGTGTCGAAGACAGAGGAGCACCCTTACAGATAGTGCCATTGGAAAGTTCAAAGCTGTGCTTACGAAATAATGGTACAAGAAATGTTGGATAGACCAAGAACTGTGGTTTTATTTTTAATGTAACATGAATGAAAATTGGGACAGCAGTAATTATGGATCATTATTGGGCTTGTGGATCCAAAGCTTATATGAAGCTGCCCAAAGATTGGGGAGGACAATGTACACTGGTGATTGTTCATGTTCCTGCGTTGGTGATTCCTAAAAGCGATTTGAACCATGACAGTTTCCCGAAAGCAGATGCTCACCTGAGGAAGAAAACATCTGTGGAGCTGAAAAATCGAATGAAGAGGGAGAACTGTTTCTCTACCAAGTTAATAGATGCCTTTGACTCCATTCGGTACGAACACAGACTGTTCAGCCAGACTTTGTCAGTATTCACATTGATCTTCATGCCGAGATTCCAGGTTGGAGCAAACACCAAATGGCTGCAGATTACCAGATGGGAATTGCCCCAGATGATCAACACAACCTTAACGGGATTGAATGCTATCAGTGAAGAGCCGAGAGCCATATGTTTGATGACTCTTCAGAATAGATATGTCCTGGACATGATTCAGCTATGGATGGAGGTGTTCGTGCAAAAATCAGAGAATCATGTTGCACATTCATACCTTCTGACGATGACGAGAATGGAACCTTGACAGAGGCCATAGAGATGCTAATGAGACTACACGTCCAGATGATAGACAAAGTAGAAGACATTGCTGATGACAGCTGGTTTGGATCACTATCTTCTTGGGATCCACAGTGGATGGCAGACATGTTCATGTTCCTTGGAGCCCTGATCGTATTAGTGTTGCTGGGATTCTGTGTGATCAAGATAATAATCACACGGTGCAAGAAGACAGCAAAGAAATCTATAGGGATGAAAATCATGATCAATGTTGAATCAGGATGAAAGGCCAGAGATCTGACAGAACAAAGAGATCAGAGACTTTGTGAAAGCCAGTATCCATCCACCTGAGGGAATGAAATTCCTGTATCCAAAGAACCATAAGAATTATGTGGGAAGATGGAACTATTACAGTCCAAGTGGACAGTGCATGCTCATGACTTGGAACAAGGATGAGCATGTGAAATCAGCAGGATGCCTGAAGGTAGACATAAAGATATGGATCCCTAAGAAGGATTTCTTCAGACAAGGATGTCTAGATGTGAAGAATGATGGGAGAGTGGTCGATAAATTGCCCAAAGGGGGGAGTGTAGAGAAGGAGGCAAGTACCCCCACCTCAATCACCTCGCCCATAGGGTCTATATGTTGGGAACCAGAGTGTGAGACACATGCAGTACCAGTGAAAATACTGATACCTAGGAGAATCTGAGAACCAAAGTTCCCATTGAGAAAACCATACCTGCATACGAGAAAATACGATGGCCATTTGAATATAATTCCGGAAGAAACAGGACAAATGAATGGCGAAGATGAATGGTGACATCATACAAAACAGAGCTGATGTGCATAGAAGAGATGCAGAGACTAGAAAATGAAGGAAATTCTAGAAGGCATTAAGAAGGTATCAAAGATAAGTGACTTTTGGGATCAACATGAAGAAGCTCATGCTACAAGATAGATGAAGATATCAACCTGTTTTACATTTATACACATGCAAAAAAATGCAAGCAGATGAAGTATTCCTGAGGCTAGCTTTATAGTGAATAGATTGCGGCATGCAGCAATATGTACAGATATATTGAAGTCAGTAAAGAATAGATTTTTCCACTATATACAATAGCAGAGTTCAGCTGAAGAAGTAAGGCCTGTTTTTCCAGTGTGTCGCAGTCAGAAAACAAGTGAATTAAAGGCCAATCTCAGAAAGGTGAGGCTGGATGAGCCAAGAAACCAAGGCCGTGTCAGGCTGGGGTGAGCTGACATTTGATACAAATCGTGTGAAAGAATGGAGCTCCTGTTCAGGAGGCATGGAGACATATAAGAAGATGTCAGAGGTCTATTAGAAAAATAGTATTTTAATACATTAGAAGCATGATGGTCACACATATGCACGAGGGCAGAGTGTGCCTTCACTCCCCTGAATTCTCCAGAGCAAAGAACACTCCCAATGACAAGTTCATAGTCACAATTCACAGCAGACCACTGAGGTGATGATGGATGGATATGTTAATTGGTGGGAAGCTATGGTTTAGACAAAGCTCATCAGCACCTGGATGCCCAATCTGTGTGCTACTATACGTATGTGGGAAAGTAGTGACTGAGGTTAGAAGCCAACCAATAATAGAGGACCGCACGATTAAGGGTCCTGTAGTTATTTAGCCAATGGAACGTTGTGTATTTAGTGAGATTCATAGTGACCTCTTTAAGGGAAGAGCTTAGTTGCCCCACCTGATGTTAAGAAGCCTATCACATTATTTCACAGCCCTAGACGAGTATGGTTTGTATACTTAGATGATCCTGTTAGACCCTATCACACTTGCCACTAGGTTTTTGTAGTTTGCCACGTAGGATGTCGTTATTAATACGTGGGTTAACGTCACCTATGATGATTTTTTATGAAATGCATTGAGTGAGAAGATCGAGCAGATTCGTTTGTACTCCCTGTTTTAGATACATTATATTAAAACAGTTATCATTTTGCCAACTACCCGAGTCGTTTCTATTACTGAAGGTTGAATAATTTCTACATCTACCATTCATCTGAAGGGTATTGCTACCTCATCTTAATGGGCTGGGACCATCGATTCAAGTGGCAGAAGGGGGTTTAAATATAGGCTGAACATAAGGTAATATAGGGTTGGCCATTGTACACCCGGAGGAGGCCAGGTGAATGGTAGAATATTAAGGAAGATGAGAGATGATTTCAATTTGGCCCATTCCCACGGTCACTCTTGGATTCCCATTTGGGATAGACAGTTGTTAAAGGTTACATAGGCTACTCAATTAAAGATGGCTGAAAAGTATAAGATGAGTCATCTGCTCTCTTGCAGTCTGCCTGATTCTTGAGGTCATTTTGGCTGGTGATGAAAGCTGATTCTGTGCCTGGTGTATGCATAATACAGCTTTGGCATCAGCAAGTACATTCTTGGCAAGCTAAATGGGAGTTGGAGACATACAGCTCTTTTAATTTGTTTGATCAGATGGTGCCCATTTGCAATACCTCTGTAGTTGTTTAGGTATTTGGATAGAAACTGCTTTTATTGAGTAGTACTTACAGGAACGAACTTGAGCTCTGTTGAACCAGTCCTAATTGGGATGAGGTGCTAAGGATGTTTAGGCTCAGGTCGATAGTTGTGGTGTATTGTAGTATTTCCTTGAGGTGGGGTAGGAATCAGCGGACTACCTCGCCTTCCTTGTTGACATAAGTACTAGCCCCAGATAGGTGAGAAGTTAATGGTCATTCCTAAGGGGCTGGTGGAGGTGGATGGGGAGAGGGAGAGCTATGATCTTGGATTTCTTATTAGTTTTGCAGCAAGGTGTTCATTGAGGTCTTGAGATTTTTTTCTGGAAAAGGTTGAAAGGAGAATCACAAAGAGATTGAGATTTATTGGTTCCTGACCATGGAAAGAAGCTTGAGAGTTTCTCTGTATGGCATTGCTTGGAAAAATGCTACTTCGCACACAAGGCGTGCCTATACAGGAAAAGGGCTATTTCTGGAATTAAATTCTAAAGACACTGTTTTTTTATTTTCAGGTTGGTCGAACCTCTTACTAAAAACCACATAAATTTTTTTCATTTTTCTCATGTGGGCAGGCATTGTAGAATTTGTAGCATAAAGCCCAATTGTTGCTAAGTTGATTTTGATGGAAAGGCCCACCTTCAACAGGTATATTTTGTTTTGCAGCATGATTCGAAGAACGTTCATAATAGTATTTTTTATATTTCCGTTGTGTGTCCCACCTGCAATAGAGATTTTTGATTGAAAATATTCCAATACTGGTGTGTGCCTTAACAGTGACCTGTTAGGGTATAAAGCTTGTTTAAGAGTTCTGGAACCTTTTCCTCCCCATAAAGGCCCTCCTACTTCAACATTGTGGGCCAAATCATGATATCACCCAAAATTCGGGTTATTTAGATTTGTACCAAGTTTAGATCAAACCACGCCATATCAGACACCTGTAAAGGTTGGCACAACAGGGTTTCCGTCCTGCGCTTTCACCTATGAGTATCCGGGATATAAAAGCCCGGATTATGGAGTGGAGGTGTAATAATAGACATAATAATTCATAACTTGCTCAGCTTCGGAACCATGTGCAGCTTTGAAGATATTGATGAACCACCTGCATTGCTTTAGAAATGTGTTATTTCGGTGTTAATACATATTAGTTTAAGCTCAACGTTTGCAATGTCATTCTACTGCGATAAGGAATAATTGTTCCCACACAATGCGTATTCCGGGGTAACGAAGAACTTCAAGTACAGACAGATTTTCTCAATGAAGTTGTGGGTATGTTTGGGACAAATAAGCCAGGAAAATATGAAAGAATAAACTGGGAGAGGGTCTTCTTGCATTGTTGGGCCTTCTAACAAGTGGACTAATGGGCCTTGAAAGGTCACTGGGTGAAGGTCTTAGGGGAGCATGGGACAGTTGGGAAATCATAGTCTCTACTTTCACGATGAATGCTGTTAGTGTCTGAAAAGAAAAATAATAAATAAACATTGTGTCCTCACTCTGGATGTGTAGGAAATCCTTCATCTATCTCTCATGCTCAGGAGTGAGTGATCATAGGTTGGCCTCTGCTGGACTGCAATGCTCCTTTTTTATTTGTCTGTTTTTCTTCATGTGGGACATTGTCCCTTTTGCTGTCGTTGCTATGAGAGGCAGCTGCTCGACAGGGTTTGATGTAACTGATGAAATTCAAGGCTTTCATGCCCTTTATCTTCACTGCTCCATCTGTTACTTCCTCGATCTCGTGTGGGCCTGTAAATCTGGGTTTGAACCAGGTACGAGCAAAATCACACATAAGAACTATGTCCCCTGGATAAAGTTGTGGTGGCTTCAGTTGTTCTTTGTTTGTTTCTTTATTTTTGCCTTCTTCTTTTCCTTTGGACCTCTCCCGTTGTGTCTGCAGTTGGCGAGAAATAAAAGAGTCACTAGCCATCAAGGCATCGGTGTAATCATACATTTTCTTTCCCAGTATATTAGTCATTGTTTCTGCATCTGTCAGAGCCCTAGTGGGAGGATCCAGGGGAAGTTGCATGCGTTGCCCGGTTACCACCTCATGTGGGGTCAAATGGCGGCTGGACCATGGTTTGTTGCACAACGCGAATAATACTAAAGGCAGACAGTGGAGTCATCTTTTACTTAAAGTTACTTTTATCTTGGCCTGGGGGTGGTATGCACAGGAGAATGTGTTTTTTACTCCTAGCAAAGCAGTACTGTGATGGAACATCTTGTTGGCAAAGCGAGGGCCGTTGTAAGACCACAGGATGTCACATATGCCTTGGGAACATTTCTCTAACCAGGAATTTTGCGGTTCGCAAGGCTTCAGGATGGAAATTGGGGCCAGCTTCGATCCATCAAGAAAATTGGCATACTACTATTATCATATAGCGGTAGCCCTGACATACTTGGAGCATGTTTACATAATCGACAGGAAGGTGGTGGCATGGACGCAGTTGGCGAGGATTGGCTCCTCACATTACCCTTAGTGTATGGCCTGCTGTAAATTGCTTGCAGACATGGCAGTTAATCATACATTTTGCCACATGCTCCACCATGTTGGGACAGAACCAATCTTCTCCAATATGGGTAGGATGGTGTAGCTGTGCTAGTGCTGTGTGTAATAATGATAATGGCATTACTACCTTCCCAGTGTTTTCTTGTCGCCATAGGGCGTCTGTCGGAGATATAGAGCAACCCCTTCTCACTCACCATTCCTTTTCCTCTTTTGGCGCATTTCCCTGCAGCTCCATTATTTGCGTTACTGGTAATGCATTGTACCCTTACTTCAATATAATTGTTTGTATATATTTACATGACTGAGAAGGGGTGTCCACATCTAAAAAGTCATCAAAATATGCAGCACGTTTTTCTTCCGCATCTGCTGCCTCGTTGTCCTTGGAAACAGGAACCTCCCCCCTCTCGTGGGCCGGGCATTTTGTAATAACTATGCTTATTGGGATTCAGAGCACTTTTATCAGTCTTCCCAATAACAGCGTGTGCTGCACCGGCAACCCGTCAGAATGTTGGAAGCCCCTCCTTAGGCAACATATGCTGAATCTAAATATATTTTCACTTCCTGGTTCTTACTCTGTTTAAGTGCCAGTATTAGAGCTACTAGCTCTGCAGCTTGTGCTGCAAAATGTGCCAGTAAGCGTGCACTTATTATGACCTTGCTTGTCCCATTCTCTTTTAACCTCACTACTGCCAGCCCAGTATGTCTTTCTCCTGTGGTCTGGTCTATTGTTGACGACCCGTCAATGTAAAGCACTTCTCTCCCCTCAGGTGGGTTTTCCCTTACCCTCGGGATGTCGTCATAGCTTTCTATGTTTGTGGTGGAGCCGTGGACATAATCTCCCTCCTCTATGGGCTCGGCGACGAATGTCGCCAGGTTGACAAGCCGGCACCTCACTACCTTTATGGCTGGATTGGATAGTATCAATTCGTACCCTGATGCCCTTTGTGTACTCACTGTGCTTTTGGGTCACTCTAGCATTGCGAAGAGAGCATGCTCCACAAAAAGAGTGGTGCTGCATCCCATGGTGATTTCTCCACTGCAAATGCGGCAGTAGCCAGTGCAGACTTACAAGAGTAATGACCTCTCATTTCTGGGTTTGGTTCCCCGCTGTAAAACGCTAATGGTTTGTGACCCATGGTTGTCTTCCGTGTCAGTACTATGGTTACCACTACTCCATTGGAATGTGAGAATAAGTAAAACTCGTTCCGATAGTCTGGGATCCAGAACACTGTAGCTGTGCATATTGCTGCCTTCAGCTCCTCAAATGCCCCAGTCATTTCTTCTGTCCACTGTAATGTACCCTGCCCTTTTTGTGCTTCTTTCAGCACGCTTAATAAAGGCCTTGTGTATGTACTGTAGTCAAACACCATGCTCTGCAACAATTGCAAAGGCCCAAAAACTGCTGCATTTTTTTTATCATCCCGGGTTTTGGGGTCTTGTGAATTGCCTCTGCTCTTTCTGGTGTCATTTTTCACCCCTCCTGCGATCTTAGTTGCCCAATATATAATATTCCATCTGGCAATATTATAATTTGGCTTTGTCTACCTTGTACCCCCTTTCTGCTAATACAGTCAACAGGTGTCCAGTCAAAATGTCGAAAACATTTGGTTGAATGACAAAAATGTAGAAAAAATAATGTCTAAAAAATGTTTTAGAATGCTTTATTTTTTATTTACATGTTTTGTTTTGGTTCCGCAAGTAAAAAAAAGGGTTAAAACATAAAAAAAAATAAAAAAGGAGGGTTGGAGGGGAACCCCCCATTTTGAACAAAAAACAAACTAAAAAAGACATTCGACATTTTTTTTTCTATATTATTTTTTGACATTTTGACTTTTGAGCTAATGTTATTCGAAATAGTGACTATAAACCCAGTCAACATGTGTATAATAGAGTCATTCCTACACAGCGTTTCTTTTTTTCTGCAGATCAAAATGTCATTTGTGTACTGTATAACAACACTTTCTAACTGTCCATTGCCTAACTCCATCTGGAGGACCTGTTGAATATGGAAGGGGACTGGCTGTACCCTTGTGGGAGCGTAGTGTGTTTTCATTTTTTATTTCTATATAGGAAAGAAGTTAAATCTTGTGAGTCTGGGTGGGGTGGTATAGAGAAGAAGGCATCCTACAAGTCTATAACCGTGAAGTGGGTAGCTTCCGTAGGAATGCTACACAAAATTGTTGCTGGATTCAGAACTAGAGGAAATTCAGCCTCGACAATGTGGTTCAAAGGGTGTAAACCCTGTACAAAACACCACAACCCCCTTGTTGCCTTTTTCACAGGGTACACCGCAGTGTTGCACTGTGATTCAGATGGTATTAGAATGCTTTGTTTAACTAGGGCCACAATAGTCTTGTGAATGCCCTCATCTTCCTCGCTCTACAGAGGGTATTACTTTGGACTTGGTAAAATGGCTGCTGGCATAAGTTTTATCTCTACTGCTCCTATTCTTTTCAACAGCCCCACGTCATAGGGACTGGTGGTCCATAAAACACTGGGGACCTTGGTCAAGTCTTTCTCGAGAAATGATGGCTGTGCTTGTAGCATCATCGCCATTTTCTCTGGTACCTCTCTTGGCGTATTTCCACCCATTATGTAATGCTAATGTCAAACACAATCTTGTGAAGTGAGCGGTTGTCTTTGAACAATTTTTGGTCAGTCATGGTAGTTAATCTGTACCCTTGTCCCACTGCACTCACTGTCCACCACGCTTGTCCGGTGTCATCTGTCCCATGCACTGTTATCCTGTGTTACCCCACTATTACTGCTTCTAGTCCTAGTGCGATCACCGTCCCCCTGGCTCGTCCAATGGTAGCTTTGCTCTGAATATGTATTCATTTGTAAGCCGCCACAATGTTCCCTGAATCCCTGGGAGCCATGCTTTTATTACTTCAACTCCATATTGGAGCAGCGCTTCATTTGCTGAGACCCCCTCTGCACAGTACATCAGCAGTAGGCCTGAATAATTTCCCTCACATTTAGAAGAGGAATCCCAGGTGTGAAACACACTATCCCTTGATCAGTGAATGAGAAGGTCATGTTGAGTTTTCTCATATTGTCTCTCCCCATTATGTTTACTGGTGTCTGTCGGGAAAATAACAATGGTACAGCTAAATCATGCTCTCCTATAGAAAGTGTAAGATCGCTTGTAAAAGGAACCAAATCCATTGCCCCACAAAATCTCTGTGCATTCTTGGCATTGCCTGACATTGCATACTTTCCCTCCCTGATACAGGATCTTGTCACCCCTGTGTCTACGAGAAAGGAGAAGGTCTAGTCTCTGCTGGGTTGGGTGTAATCGATGGGAAAGAACACATCAGGTCTGTCGGTGGGCTGTCCTATTGTGGGTACAATGACATTCCGTTCCATGTGAACAAGTCCCCACCACCACAGTCATCCCTTCCAATTTCTGAATGGGATTCATTCCCTCAGAGTCCATGCAAGTTAGTGTCCCGTCATTTTGGTGTGTCGTGTATGGTTATTGTGTTATTCTGCATCTGTGGTGCCTGCGAGTATGGCTGTATGAGCCCCTGCAACTGAGGTGTCTGTGTCATAGGCTGGGAGGCCTATGTGTTTGTGTCCAATGGCTGCCCCGGTTGCTGTGTTTGGTCCGAAGCATAGTAGTCAGTCTGTTCACCTTGGTATGTGGGCTGATATTGCATCCCCCCCATTCTGTTGCATTCCCCCCTGCTCCAACACACTTGAGATATATGTCCTATTTGTCCACATACCCAACACTCGGGTGGTACTCCCATCTGTCTCTGATATCCCCCTGTGAACCCCTCTTGACAGTGCTGCATCTCATATCCATGCCCTCTTCCCCTAGGTGGACCCACTCTTCCTCTAAAACCGTGGTATGTGGTATGTGTCGCCCCACCCCATGAAAGCCTCTGCCACATGTGGCGGTCTGTACTGCACATGCGAGGTACCTGGTCCTCTGTGCTTGTTAACACTGCCCCTCCATTGCGTACTTCTACTCTAAATGTGCCTCTTCCTGCATTCTCTCCTCACTCGTCTTTCTCACATTATCTTGCATTCCACCTCTCTTTACACTACTCAATTCTGCTTGCTTCTCTTTCTTGCCTATTTGTTCCTCCTTCACAGATCCATCTTCAGGAACTCATTGTGCTTCACATCTTTCCATGGCACAACCATTGATGGCATATTGATGTGTACTAATAAGCAAACCCCTCCCCAGTTTGGCGGCAGCTTCTCGAATGCCTTTGATCCACACGCCCAGTAGTGATCCATCAGTACTGCCATGCCTGCCTTCATTGCTGCATGCTCCTCTATGCTTTAGCATCCTAAATGTTCTCCAACTTCCACCTCACTGTTATTCTGGTATCAGAGTGCAGGTTCCTTTAGGGGTATTATAGGCATTGGTCCAGCTTTGTTTTCCACCTACCTGATCAATTTTGCGCTTGTGTCCCATTCTTTCGGCATTTGTCATTTTCTTCTTGTACCTTGTTCACTGGTGATTATGCTAGTGTGAGTGCCTTGCTCCCTGCCACTCCATCCTTCCATCCGTCCTCAGTGTACACTTGGCCATACACAAGTATCTATGGTCTTTCCCAGCATCTAGGCTCTCCTCCTATCTCTTTCACTCTTGTCCATGGACATGGCAATTCTTTCAGTGTTATAGTCTTTGTTTCTCCTTTCTCGGGTCCATCAGTTATGTATTGTATAGCTTCATCTAATTGCCAGTAATTGTTCATCACGTCTAATGTCTTTATATTACTGTCTTCATACGGGAACGTTGCTCTAGACATCCATCTCAATGTTGCTGTTTTCCCTTGGAATCTTCCTCGAGTTGTAACCATGGACAGGTATATAAGGCATTTGGCTCTTGCTGCTGGTATTTCAGTTGCTATGAACGTTCTGGAGGCACTCATGGCATAGGGGATTAATGAGCGGACATAACAACTCTCCCCGGTGGTTTCCTTACCTACATTTGTCATGTGTTTGTACAACATGTTGTTAGACACTGGAGCAGTGTCAATAAGATAGAGGTTTACCCCTTTCATGTCTGTGTCAACACTGCGCTTACCTCTCCTTACCATGTCTGCAGTGCTCTCCTGTCCACCTGACATGGTTGTTTCACCTGCTTGGGTCGGGGGAATGTTAGTAGAGGATACAGCGATAGCACTAGCAACACATGACATCCTCCAAAATATAAATGCAATAAATCCACTTGGAATAAGGAGACACAATAGGATAATCACATTCTTTATTATTTCACTCATCTTTACCTGCGCTGCTTGATCCTTGTGCAGCCTGAAAGTGTAGTTGCCCACCTGAAATGTGCAAAGAAATGCCTTACTGTGTTAGTATTTTAAGTAACTCCTCAAGTCCTGAAAAGTAAATAATCGTTAATAGCAAAGACGAAAACTTCTTCCCACACTGTCCTTAGTGCTGGGTCTCTTAGTGTGGCGAGAATAGGAGGATTGTGTGTTCGAGCTGTGGGTAGGTTTGGGCCAAATATTGTACAAAAGCAAGGTAATGTACTCTGGGAGATCGTGCTCAGAACCTACTGGGTCTTCTCACAGTGTGGACAAACTGGTTTGAGAATGTATCAGGGTGGTAGTCAGTGGGTAACATGAACAATCATCAATCTGAAACTTTATATCTTCAGAGATGCATTTGATAGTATGACTTCATACCCTGATGCTCTTTGTGTCGTCAGTGGGCCCTTTGGCTTCTACAGTATTGCAAAGTGGGCATGCTTCACGTACAGAGTGGTAGTGCACCCCATGGTGGTTGCTGCTGACTTCTCCACCGCAAATGCGGCAGCAGCCAAAGCTTGTTTGCACTGATAATGCCCTCTCATTACTGGATCAAGCTTCCCACTTTAGTAGCCTATGGGTTTGTGTCAGTACTGCATTCATCACCACACCATCAGTGTGTGAGAATAGAAAAAATCTTTTTTGTAGTCTGGGGTCCCTAATACTGGGGCTGTGCATGTTTCCGGCTTCAGCATTTCAAATGCATCAGTGATCTCTGTAGTCCATGTCAATGTCTTGTGTCCCTTCTGTGCTTCCTTCAGAGCGCCCAGTGCCGGCCTCGCGTATGTACTGTAATCGAAAAAAACATGCTCTGAAGTAGTTGCACAACCCTAAGTACTGCTGTATTTCTCTCACAATTGTGGGCTTGGCTGTCTTGCATATTGTCTCCAGCCTTTCTGGTGTTATCTGTTGCCCATTTTGGGAGATTGTCTGACTAATGTATAGCACTTCCGTCTGACAATACTGTAGCTTGCCCTTGTCTACATTGTATCCCTTGTTAGCTAACACTGTCAACGTGTGTACTGAGCTCTTTCTACACTCATCTTCTGTCTTGCTGCAAATCAAAATGTCATCTACATACTTTAAAACTGTGCTTTCCATCTGTATATTGCACAAGTCCATCTGCATCACTCTGTTAAATATGGAAGGAGACTCGCAGTACCCTTGAGGAAGTCTTGTATGTTTCCACTTCCAATTCTGTACATAAAGGAGGTCAAGTCTTGTGAGTCTGGGTGTAATGGAACTGAGAAGAATGCATTCTTCAAGTCTATGACCATGAAGCAGGCAGCTTCCACCAGAATGCTGCATAGAATTGACGTAGGGTTTACAACCAAAGAATTCTCTGCTTCTACAATGTGGTTGAGAGGCCTTAAATTCTGATTAAAACGCCACAACCCTCCTTTTGCCTTTTTCACTGGGTACACGGCCGTATTGCATTGGCACTCTGATGGTACAAGAAAACCTCTCTCTATCAGTGCTGCCATTGTCCCAGAAAGGCCCTCATCTGCTTCTTGTGAGTGGGTATTGTTTTATTTTTGGTACAATTGCTCCTGGTTTCAGTTTTATCTTTAATCCGCCTATGCTCTTTAAAAGCCCTGCATTATAGCGACTTGTTGGCCATTATATGCTGTGCACCTTGGCCAAATCCTCCTCACAGAATGGTAGTGGCACTTCCACTGCCATTGCCATCCTCGGTGGTACCTCTCTGTAGTGTATCCGCAACCAGTACGTCACACTAATCTCGAACAACATCTCTGTCTCTGATCTTTCATCCGTGAATAGCTCTTTCATATGTCACTGTGATCAACCTGCACCCTTCTGCCACCGCAATCACTACTCACCATGGTCGCCCTTCCCATGTACTGCTATCTAATCATTTCTTGTGACCACTGCCTCAATTTCTATTGGCACTATTGTTCCTTCTTCCTCATCCAATGGTATTTAAGGTCTGAATAGATACTCGTTTGGAACCCGCCACATTGTCCCTGCTGTCTGGGAGCCATGCAATGGCAATGTCAGTCCAGTACTGGAACCTCTCCTGGTCCACTGGCACACCCCTCTGAGCCCTCTATCCACAATAGGCTTGAATGATTTCTCTTACATTGAGCATGTGTATTCCTAGTGTGGAGCACATTATCCACTTGTCCATGAATGAAATGGTCATGTTTAGTCTGCTCATAATGTCTCATCCCAGTATGTTTACAGGTGTCTGTCGAGAGTACAGTAAAGGCAGAGATAAGTCGTGTTGCCCTATAGAAAGAGAAATGTTGTCTGAGAAAGGAACCAATTCTCGAGCCCCAGAGAATCCTTGAGTATTCATGGAATCGCCTGACAATCTATTTAAATGCTCCCTCCTGAATGCAGGATCTAGTCGCCGATGTATATACAAGAAAGGAAAAGGTTTTGTCAACTATCGCAACCCTATGTTAGGTTCCTCTGCAGGGTTTGGTGTGATCGACAGGATCAAACACATCAAGTAAGTCTGCGGGCTTTCCTATTGAGGGTATAGGGACATCCCATTCCCAGTAAAAGGGTTGTTCCCCACTATGGTCACTTCTCCCAGTTGTCTGACGGGAACCGTTTCTGTGGAGTCCATGTGTGCCACTGCATTATTTTTCTGTATTTGTGACAATTGCTATGTGTTCACGCAAACCTGCAGTGCTTGCAAATACTGTGGTACAGGGGCTTGCATCTGTGGTGCTTGTGCTTGCATCTCTGATTCTTGTGCTTGCATCTCTGGGGCTTTTTGATATGTGCTCTGTATCTGTCCCTGCTGCTGCTGGTCTTGTGCATAGTATTCGTCCTGGTCCCTTTGATATGGCTGCTGGCCAGGTTCTCCCCAATTCTGCTGCATTCCTCTGCTCCTACACACCCTCGAAATGTGTCCCACCTGTGCACAAGTCCAGCACTGTGGTAGAAACCATCCCTTGTCCTTTGGCTGCCCGCCTCTTCCTCGAAACCTATGCTGTGGGTTCCCCCACCCCATGAACCCTCCCCCCATGGGTGGTGTGAACTGCTGTGACTGCTGCTGTTGCTGCGTCCCCTGTGTGCTCGGGCTAGTTAGTACTGCCCCTTCCATTGCGTAATATGATAGTTTTTTTCTGTACTAGTTTCGCTTTGTCTATCTTCCTGTCTTCCGCCTTTTTCTTAAGCTTCTATTGCCATAGCCTACAGTGGTGAACTATCGTGAACTGTGTTTCTTGCTACGTCTTTGCTTCCATGCCTGCCAGCTTCCTTAAATGTTTCTGCATGGGACTGGCAGCCCATGGCATAGTATGTGGTAGAATATTGCTACTGTCTTATCCCACGGTTCTCAAGTTTCAATGCGCCAAAACTCTTGAATCTTCTGAATGTACAGTAAGGGGTCTTCATTTTCCCTCATTTTCTGGGACATAATTGCCCCAATGTGTGATGTGTCTGTGTATTGTGTCCTTAGTGCTCGCCATACAGCTGCTCTGCAGTTTGCAAACGGTGAACCATTGTACGCCGTGTTTTGGGTTGTCACTGGAGGGAACCCACCCTCTTCCATACGTCATCAGCAGCATCCTTCAGCATCGCCACTAGCAGCCCCTTTACGTCTCCCACTGCTGACCTATGTCCTGCTGTCATTCTCTCAATTTTGTAAATCTATTTCACAGCACCTGCGTTTAACAATGGCAGCCTACACCTCACGTTTTCCTTGTCAGCGTGTTTCCATGGTTTATACTGAGGTTGCACCCCTCCGTCCTCTCCAGTAAGTGCAGTTGTGGAAACCCTTCCTCCCCATGCACACTTCTGGTCAGCCTAGCTTGTCTATTCTAGCTTTCGATGCCAGCGTATACGTCTAAGGGGTCTTGTATGGGTATCCGGACAATGTTGTCATCTTCCCCTGCTAACCTTCCCCTTGAGCATACTATTGCTGTCTCCCACTTCCTTCATCCTGGGAGGTCTCTGAGCCTCTCTACATAGGTTGCTACATCATTGAAGTCACTTAAGTAATCCATTAACCGTGGTGCCCACTCATCCCTGCTGCTTCCTACTCCTCCTGTGTGTGTCCCTTGTTCCCATGTCACCCGCTTGTCTGCACCCGCTCCTGTGGACTGGAGCCGACGTATTTCCCCCCACTTGTCCCCACTGTTCCATCCTTCGTTGTCCGATCCCAAGCCCATTTTACTATAAAAGTCATCTGCGAAGCTCAGTCTCCTAGTCATCGTATCCGTGTTGGGTTTCAGGCTAAGGTCCATATCCCTCAAGTCATATCATATCTGCTGCATCCCCCCAGACTTCTAGGCCTGTGACGTCTGTCCGATGAGGTCATGCTGTTTGGCTCTGCGTGTCGGTCATCCTCAAGGCTATCGTTTCTTCTGTCAGCTGTCCGTTGTGTCTTTAACGCCTTTACTCCTCGCTCGTCCTCCTCCCTGCGAGCGTTTTCCCTTGCCAATCTGTCCACCTTCAACTTCCTCTGCTCACTCTCAATCAACTTGCATTTTTCCTGTTCTGCTACTTCACTCTGCCTTTCGATCTCTTCTACTTCTCTTATCCTTCTGTCCCGTTGTTCCTGCTCCTCGCACTTTCTTTCTCTACAATCTCTCGCTATCCTTTCTTCTCTTTCTCTCTGCACCTGCTCCTTCTCTTCCTCCCTTCTCCTTCTCCTATCGTCCCTTGATAGCTTCTCCTCTCTTCTTCTCTCCCGGGCCTCTCTCTCTAGCCTCTCCTCACTTTCCTTCTCCCTATTGTCTGTTTCTTCCATTATCTTAGCCCAATCCGAAGCGTCACTGCTCCCCTTCAGACCTTCCATTGTCTTAGCCATCCCCTCTGCTTTCCTGTCTGTCTTCCCTTCTAGATTCAGGAGTGTCTGTCCCTCTATCCATTAATTCGTGGCTATGCTCCTGAACCCCTCCTTCATGCACTTCTGCACCTCACTGTCAGCTCCCTTCCCAGCGATCGGCTATCCTGCGCTTCTCGACCCCTCCTCCCGAGTATATGGTGGTGGCTGATATGTCGGATTTGAATACCCTTCTGCTGTTCTCAATTACCGTAATGCTCTTACTTCTTGTAACGGGTACATCCCTTACTCGTCATCTGTGTCATCAGATACTACACTCGGAAGGTACGTGTTGGGGAGCGGAAGGCGGGTTTGTAGAACCAGGTACCTTCTGCTGGCTCAGCATCCAATGACGCCTCGCTGCATTCCCCCTTGCCCTAATGAAACATGCGCCACAACTCGAATATGGCCACGCGGCTTCCTAACTTCTTCCCCTTGTACACACCCTGTATGTGTGTCAGTAGTGATTGCTGCACGTCTTTGGAGAAACTTCCGTACGATGGCCATGGTTTAGTTAACTTTCCCTCTGTGTTTTTAGACCATTCTATGCTATATTTACATATTTTTTCTCTTTAGGGTGGGAGTGTCTTACACAGGTGCTGTAGAGGTGTGTCATCCCGGCACTTCCCCTGATACATTCCGAATGGCTTCTGTCTTTTACCTGACCTCAAATATAGGGTTTCGACAATCTGCTGTTGAGTGAAAAGGTACAATGTAATAATAAATGCGTTTTGATTTTACTACAAGCCTCTCTGGCTCCACAACTTATCAGGCATGCTCCGCGCACCACCCCTTTACAAATTTATGGTCCCTGCCTCCTCAGGCACACCCACAATCTTGCACATGCGCCTTCCGTGCACCACCACTGTTTCACCTCCTCTGCCAATCTCGAATTTCCAATGCTAGCTCCTCACCGTCTCGTGCTCTCCATGTCCTATGTGCAAACCTATGGGTAATGTCACCAATCTACTAAACAAGGTAGTCAACTAACCTTCCACAATTTAGCACAGCTTCCTTGCTAAACCTTACAGGGATACCATCATCTATAACCCGAGCTAAAACACCCAACCCACAGGAAATCCACAATTTACATAAATCTTATCATCTGTGTCTTCGAGTCAATAGTCTAGGTTATTCACCAGAACCATTTACCTCTAAACTCGAATGTGCCCTATACATAGACAAAGGACATATACCTCTGCTCCTGTCCCTACTAACTTTGACAATGCTAGACAATATGTTGACAATACTTGATGACACCATACTCAATGCCCTCCCTCACACCCACAGTTGCTTTTTGACTGGGTCAATACTTACACTCCGTGGTCTGCTGGCACTGCTTGGCTGCAATGTCCTCCAGAAAGCGCCACTTCCCCATCCTGGTCTGCCTGGAATCCTCACTGGCTTTGGGCAGAAGAATGTTCAAGCTGGCTCTTGACGGTCTTTCCAAGAGGTACGTGTCCCCGTCATTCTCAAAACATGCAAGGGTCCTGTAGCTTCTCACATTCCGCAGTGGAGGATGTGACCTTGTGCTAGGCTGGCGCAGCAAACCATCAGCTCTGCTACCACCTTGTTGGGGGAACTCCCAGGTATGCCAGAGCGATGCTAGAAGTCAGCGTACTTGGAGAGCCCAACTCCCTCCCATAGTATGCAGGGAGAACTCAGTAAAAGGCAAGTTCAAACTGTGGCTTATTGCAAATAACACCAACAGGGATCGATACAAGAAAACAGGTGGATTCCAGTACTTCTTGACGTCTCCTAGCTCGCAGGCCAGTTTTACTACACAATTGCATCATTACTCTGTCATCACTTGGGCCCTTCTCTCAGTGTGAGGGATTGGCCATCAGGAGTCTAATAACCAATATGGTCACCTATACTCGTTATTCTACTGGCTCTTACATGTCAGGTGGCAGGCCTGTCCCATCCCCAATTCACTATCTATTACATTGTTTCAGAGTAGTGGGCTTACCATTGATTCTTGTCTGTTGCCATCTACCCCGGGAATACTAAACTGTGATTGGCTAGCGCTGATTCCCCCAGGTCTGGGACACGAACGAGTTCTCAGCTCACTGTGTACCTTTTCAAGGTAATGTGAACAATTACGTGTATGTATTGTAACTTGTGTGCATCACCTTGCCTTATGAGAATTTCCTCCTAACAGAAGCAACTCTTGTTGCAATCTGCATCCGGTTACTGCGACTTGCTTCTCTTTCCCACCATGGAAGACTGTCCATTGTTCCATTCGCTTGTACCACGTGTTTAGAGACCAAAAAATCGAGCTTTGCAGCTCCTAATTATGAGAATGTATCTACTTTCTTTGCAGCTGGTCCTTTTGTCATCTGGGGATTGGAATGTGTCTCCATATCTCTTGACCTTGGCTGTGGGCACTGTCTCACACGTCTTTCTCTCTTTGCAGCCTGAATCAAACCTTATAATACGGTTTCTACCTTGTCTATAGTATACTACGTTATCTATAGGTTAGTCACACTTGGTTCTGCCAGGTTCCATATATATCCCTGCAGTTCCATAGAGTTATTTGCGTTAAGCAGCTGTAAGCTTGCTCAGGATCTCTTGTGTCTTGCAGTTCTGCGTTGCTGCATTTGGCTAATGACAAAATAATAAAAGCATTTATAATATGTATATATATTTGCCCTCTATTTATAGAACTGTGTGCTCATATTCTTCATGTATTCGAGTGTGTGTTTGTGTGGTGCTGTGTGGACTGCATGTTTGCGACATGTCTAACCCTGCTATGTCAGGGTGTCACTAATGATGTCAGTAACATGGCTTCTTGGTGCTCAGTCCAGGATATCCATATAGGTGTCTCTGTTCACGGTCATGGGCTCTTCCCCCACACATGGAAAGACTTGTATTGCATTTGGTCTGTATGGCTGACTGAGAGGGTACCTCTCGGTATACTTGTCAATCATTGGCACGTTTTGGATCAGTCGAAAATAAGCTGAGTGGCTGCAGGCATTTCTGACTTTTCGTCTCGTCATGAACTTAGTGGGGCAGAGGGGTGGTCTCAGGACCCCGACTCCCTCTTCAGTTGAATTTCAGACCATGGTTTAGCCTCCATCCCCACCACTTCATAAGCTGCTTTTGCACCTGCTCCGGCAACCCTTGACATAGTATATGGTAAAACAACCCTACTATTTTGTCCCATGTTTCTTGCATTTCAAATCTCCATTTTTCTTGAATAGCTTGAATATACTGCAAGGGGTCTTCATCTTCCCCCATTTGGCATGCCATAAACACACAAATGTCTGAGGTGTCAGGGGACTTTTCAAACAGAGTGTGCCACACGGCCGCTCGGAAATTGTTAAATGGCAAACCATCATGCGCCATATTCTATGCGGTTACTCCTGGGGCATATCACTGCATTTCATCGAAACAGTTTCACCTAATGAGAAATCTCTGAATTTAATTTTCTTCAAATTTGGTTGGGTAAGTCGGTACATTTTAAAACATAGATGGGGTGGGATAAGGGGATAGGATAAGGTACTGGGAAGTGGAGGGGCAAGGGGTCTCACCCCGCATGATTAAAAAAAGAAATTCAAAGAAAAAACTTGAAAAAACATTAAAAGATTTCACCTTTTGGTGAAGTACATTCGGTGAAATCACTTATATCCACTGCTGGGTGGCCAGACCTTTTCCATACATCATTGGCAACCTCCCCAAGAATGGCCAACTGTATGCTTTTCATGTCCCCTACTGCTAATGTTGTGCCTGCCATTAGCCTTTCTACCTCTATTCCCATTTAACAAGGGTAACTTACATCACAAGTTGTCTTTGTCATCTGTTGCTATGGTATGTATTGAGGTCGCCCCCTCCCTTCTCCAATAGTAGCCATTGCGTCAGTCCAGTTTTCCCTCCATGTCTCCCAGTGTCTTTGGTGGTGGTGATACCCTCACCAATTCTCCCCTCCTTCATGCTGGAAGGTCCCTGAGCTGTGTGCATGGAGTGATGCTATCTGTGCTGCACGATATATCCCTGGAGCGATGCAGCCTTTCCCTCTTGTCACCCCCTAGTCTGGCCGCATCCTTATCTATTCCCCATACTGTGCCTCGATCTCGGCACCTCCCCAGAGGACAATGAGCAGATCGCCCCACTTCCTCATCCTCACTCCCTGCCAAGTCATCATCGGATCCTGTATCTCCACCATCGCTGTCAATATTATCTTGGAAGCTGAGTCTCCTTAATACTGGTCCTTCCTGATGTCCTTCTTCTATGTTTAACATGCTCAGCACCCCCCCCTCCATGGAGGACCCGATATTGTCCCTGTCTGACAGCGTAGCTGCCTGCTGTATCTCCTGCCTCGGCCTCACTCTCCTTGCTTCCTTCTCTCTTTGTTGTGACAAAAACGTGCTAAAACCAACTTTACTCACACTTCCCTCACAGCACGCTCATCGCTTTCCTGCACTGTTGCTCTCTAAGGTGCCGCTCTACTTCCAATGTCCTCTTCTCCTTCTCTATCTGTACCGGCTTTTCCTGTTCTTCTTCTGCCCTTTTCCTCACAATATCTTCGAGCTCTCTCTGTCTCTGCATCTCTCGCTGTTCGTGCTCTCGTGCTTCTGCCTTCTGTCTCTCCCTTTGTACTCTTTCGTGCTCCTCCATTTCCTCTTTCTCCCGCCTCACTACTTTTTCCATTATCGCTGCCCATTAACTTGCATCACGCGTGTCCTTACAATCCAACACTTATTAGGACCTTCCACTTCTCCTGCTGACTTCCCATCTAGTTTGAGCAATATTTGTCTGCTTACCCACTCGTTCGATACTATATTTTCTGGTCCTTCCTGTCTCCCTTCCATCCCCATGTCGCTCTCTTTTAGGCATGCCTGGATCTCGCTACACTCTCTCTTTTCACCCTGTGCCCTTTCTGCTGCCTCGCCCAATTGTCCGGTCTCGTCCTGCCCCACCCTTTTGATGTATGCTGGAGATGCGAATATTGGATTTGTATACACAGCTGCTGGCCTTAATTCCCTCGCTGGATACAATCCCTGAGGCCCCGCTGTTGGGCCTTCACTCTCATGTTCAGGAGGACGAGGTGTAGGGGCGGAAGTTTTTTCACCCGCAGCATCCAGTTGGTTCAGCATCCAGTGATGCCGCACCACATCCCCTCCATCATCCTGGAACATTTTCCACAGCTTGGATATAGCCATTCGCTTATTCGATTTCTTCCTCTTGTAGACCTCATGTATATGGGTTCCATGTGTTTTTGTGGTGACATTTACATATGGAACCTGCGGAGGACACCCCCGCAACACCCATATTTTTTTAAGGGAGCAGGGTACACACCTGCAGCCCCTGCTCCCATTTACCCCATAAATAATATTGCCTATGCCGTTTCCCGGCGACCATATAGATTCAAATATTTTTTATGGGGATATTATTACCTGATATCTCTATATGCATGTTTAATGGTTGCAGCACACATTTGGAGAAGCTGCCACCTTTTGGCCATGGCTTAGGCAGTTTACCCTCTTTGCTCCGTGTCCATTCCTCGCTATATTTACTCATTTTGTCCTTACATCGCGGAAGGGACCTGCACATGTGCTGTAGGGGTGTGTCACCCACTTTGCTTGCACAATATATTACTTTAATACTTACTTGACCCCAAGTTGGGGCTTTGAACTCTTCCGCTGTTATCAAACAAATGCACTTTACTTTATGTTGATATCAGATATACAAATAACAGTTCAATCCATGAAATCGCAAGCCTCTCCGGCTCTCAGCCAACATCACGGGAGTGCTCCGTGCACTGCCCTTCTGCAACTCTCCACCTTCTCAGGCACACAAGCTAATCTTGCTCATGCGCCTTCCATGCATCACCTCATAACACCACAACTCTTTTACTCCTTGATCGTTATAAGAAACTCCTGCACCCCTCGTGGTTTCCAAGTCACCATAATGCAGAAGGAAAGGGAAAATAACAGAGATCGCCGATGCCCACCCGTTCACCCACAAATTTGACCCCAACATTTCCCAATGACAACAAGACCCCAACAAATACAAACAACATATATCCATGGCCATCTTCCTGCCTACTAAAAGGGGATACCAATATTTCACATGCTCAATCTGTACCTACAGCGTCAACTTGTAGATAAAACGTGAGACTTAATCAGAAGAACACCTTCTGCTATGGAAGCTAGCTTTGCTTGTGAATCCCTATACACAGTGATACCATTATCCATGACCCGAGCTACAATGCCCAGCCCACAGGAATTCCAATATTTACATAGCTTCTCTCATCCATACACTTGAGCCAATCATCTAATCCAACTGCGAAAATGGTCACATCAAGATCGAATTCTCCCTAACCACAAACAATTAACATCCACCTCTGTGTCTTCACGCCCAACAATATTCAACACCACCCCACACCCAATATCTGCTCACTGCTTCCCCTATTTTCCAAATGACTGAGTCTATACTTACAATCCATGATCCGCTGAAGCCCCTCAGCCACCAGCTCTCCCCCAATCTGCCACTGCGCCCTTCTGGTCTGCTGGGCGTCCCACGGACCGCGAGCAGGCTTTTCTGCAAGGCGGCTCCTGACGGGCTCTGTACGGGGTGCACCTTCCATGTGATTCTCACTCTCCATGGGACACCTCACAGCCCTCCAGACGTTGCAACAGAAGAGATGGCTTTGTGCCGATCAAATGTAGCGAACCATCCACTGCTACCACTTTGTAATAATAGACCAGAGGACGGGGAGGGTGTTCATATTGATACTGTTACAAGTCAGCAGAGTATTTGGGGCCCATCTGAACCCTTACCCCGACAATTATGGAGCACTCAGACATGGGGCAAATAAACCGTCTTTATTCTCCAAAAGACAAGGTTCATACAGGAAACACCAAAATCTCCGGCAATCACAGCTCCTGCGCCCACATCATTTGGTTTTATTTCTTAGTGACGCCATCACCAACAACCCATTCCAAAAACCTATGGGACGTATCCCTTGGGTAGCTTGGGTGATATTATCTATGGAAGTACCATATATTATTTTAAACATTGGTCTTTCCATGTCAGGTGGGTTTGCCTGAGGCTTCCCCAAAACTATCTTTTACTTTGTTGCAGGGTCGCTTTATCACACTTTTAATAATGACATTCATAAATGAAAATCAATGATGACCATTGGCCTCCGCAGCATCATACACCACCCCCGGGTTGGAGCGTCTGGATTGGCTAGAGCGGGTCTCCCCAGGTCTGGGACCCTGTTCTGTTCACAGCGCTCGGTGTACTTTTTCAAGGTAATGGGAAAGACTGTGTCTCCCCATTGTTGGCACTGACATAGACACCTAGCCGGGTAGAGTGCCTGCAGGTTGCAATGTTCTGTGGACAACGCATGTATCCGTCTTGTCTGCTACTATGGGAACAGCGCCTCTTCCCACCATTGTTCAGCTTGGCTGGGTCACGTGGCAAGGACCACGAAACGGAGCCTTTTGGTCTGCAATTAGTGAGGATTTTATTCTGTTTTTCGCAGGTTGCCCACTGCGTTGGAAATCAGGAATTTTCCACCCGCACCTGTCCTTGGCTGCGAACACTGGCTCTGTGGTTTGCGCTGCATCTCTTCTTCCATGTTTTGAGGCCTATGGTTTCGTGCAAATTCACTACAGTCCTTCTGTGGTTTCCCTATGTGTTCTAATATTTTCTTTATATATCAGTAATGATCAGGGTCTTACAGGTTCTTTATACGTCCCGGTAGTTCCTCATAGTTATTTCTGATAAAGCGGGTGCAACCTAATTCGATATGTGCTCTGTTCTCTTGCATTTCTGTGTTTTGCTATTAAAAACAAAACGCTTCTGACTGTATGTGTATGTATCTGTCCTCTATCTACAGAACGGTGTAAGCATGTTCTTCGTGTGTGTGTGTATGTTTGTCTGCGTAACTTCGCGCAGGCATGCAAGTTTACTTCATGACTAACGTGGCTATGTCGTGTTGTCACTAGTGACGTCAGCACGGCTGGTTGTTATTATCAGTTAACCTGATCCATTGATGAGGCTCCTGTATCCGCAAAGACATCAGCTGGATAGGGTTTGAACGGTTGTGTAAGAGAGTATCTGTTCCCAAACGTGGAATACACTGGTCCACCTGGGAATTGACCAAACCGCGATTGGCATCTCTCATTTCTCATCCTTCAGGTTAACATGTGCATAGGGGACATGAGGGCCATTCCGGGGACCCTCTCTTCAGAGGTCTGTTGCCTCACAATTTTTTGTTATTGAAGATGCTGATTCTTAATAAGGCATTATCTGGCAGCCACGTGAGGTCTGCTTCTGGACCAATCATAACTCTCCATACTTGATCCAAATGTTTTCATATGCAATTTGAACTATTCACACAGGGAACTAGATGCCTATTTTCCATATGATGCTGGCATATTTCGGTCAATATCTTATAGTGCTTTGCCAATCAACCATTTCACAGTTTTAGGGCACAGGATCCGTATACCAACCTCATCTAGTCTATGGGGTGCACAGGTATGGCAAGTGCAGATGCAAAACTGCCTAGTGGGGCTTGTCTTCTATACACAATCGTTGGTATCCAGATTGTCTCACCTAGTAGACTGTACAACAGGATCATGACTACACACTAAGGTCAACCCAGTTTAGCTGGTCCTATTGGAGATCAGCGACGCTGATGTCAAGCCACCCTCAACCAAATTGGGAATTAATAGCCAGATTGTGAATCAAGAGGGTTATGCATTGGGGAACCCCATTGAAGAGGGAAAGAAGCTATGCGGTATGTTCTTTAAAAAGTGTCTTTGTCCTGTGTTATGCATTGAATCAATTATTCTCTTTTTTTGTGTTGATTAATTGATTTGCATGTATGTCTGCATTTGTTTTTCAACGTGGGTGTCATTGGCCAGCAATATGCGGCTACATTGAATAATTAAAATGTTACACATTTTTCATTTTTCACATAGTCACCTTCCTTTCCCATTTTTGTTATAAATCATCCACTTCAAGCATCAATTCGCCGCAAAGGCATGTGGTTGGCTTGGGACCAGTCCACAAGGGAGTGTGAGGTTTCAGAGCTCCAGACATTCATGCCAATTGACATTTGGAGGTTGAGTTTTCCTATAAATGAATGAAAGCGCTACGTATCGCTATCACATGCCGTAATTCGAGAGCTATGCATAGTTCCTACTTCACTGCCTACTGCTGGTGAACTATGTGGATGTCTACAAATCTGCATTTAGTTTTACTTGCAATAGTTTTCAATCCATTACCGTCCCTGTATAGGGTTGGGACTAGTTTAGGTAGGGTAAGGAGCAAACCACCACTGTACCAGTAATGACTTTATGTGAATTATATGACAAGGGGGGGTTAGGATAGGGTTAAAAGGCAGTCATCTGAGATGCTCGGTTTTTCACCGTATCATTCCAGGCAACAAACTCTGTAAACATCTAGGGTGAGTTTTAATAATTTTACTTTCACCTTTTGTCAAGAGATACATTGAAAACAAACTCATACTCTGGGAATGCTCTATTAGGAAAATAGCTCATAGACGTGTAATTTGGCAGATAGTAAAACTAGGTCGTATTGAAATGCTGTTCTTTTTTAACATTACCGCTATACTCATAAAAGGAGCTATTATAAGGAGATGTGTAAATTGTGGGAAAAAGTAGCGTCCATTTTTTTAAGCAGACTTTTGTGACTTGCTGATAAGGCACCCATGGCAGTTCAACTTTCCACTCAGTGCACCTTCCCTATCTGCGAGTTATCTGCTGAGGTTTGCAAAGGGAGTGGTCACTTGCAGGCATCTAAAGCAGGTATACAGTTATTCTAACCAGTGGCATCTGAGAAAAAAGAACCTCACTGTGCATAAAGGCACTGACAAATCAGAAAGCAACGCAACCACAAACAGAGGAAAACACGTACCTTATTCAGCCCTAAACCAACTATGCGATACACATGTTTTTAGTTTGTGTACAGAATTCTCTCTCAGTGGCCCATGCTTGTATTTGGGCACAGGCAATATTGATTGAGAATGGGTACAAGTTCTCATAAAGGCTATTGTACAAATGTATAATTTTTTGGCGCTCCTAGATCTAGTAGGGTATAGTGAGCAGGCAAATCGTGTCGCACGCTTACTAACAGATCTACCCACAATATACGCCAGTTTCCTGGAGCTTTTCATCTTCCTGTGTCAGCACGTGCTAGATGTAGACTTGCAAGGTATGCCCAGAGGCACTCAGGCACTGAAGCAGACATGATCCAACATGGCCGCCGAATTGACATACACTAATGTGCCAAACACAATCGGAGCAGACAAACCCCTCATGGCATGACTACTTATCCAGACTATCAGGCACGGATGCAAAATTGCACAGATAATCCCTCCCGGCTTCCATATGTCTAGACATCAGTGTGGTAAATATGTGTCTTTGTTTACTAATTTGTTTTCTGAATAATGCAGCTTGAGTGAAAGAAGTTCTAATGCGCACACACATTGAGCGTAGGTGACAATGCTTCTCCTGCAGTACTGCACCGTGGTGGGAGCGTTGTGGCAGAATAGCAGGCAACTTATCTCATTCAAACAAAGCATAGTGTGGCAGACCAAAATCAAAATGCATTTTTGTGACATTTTGCCGAGCTCCAACAGATTTGGTTGCCTTCTGGTTGCAGTTATGAAGACAGCAACTCAAATCCTAGTCGTCAGGCGCGGTGTTAAAATATAAATGCATGTTGATCGTTCGGCGCTCCATATGCCAGAGGATTTTGTTAGAGTAGCTATTGCACATGAGCTGTTGTCTGAAAAATAAAGAATGTTGTGGTAGACATTGCATCTACATGGCACAGGAAGCGGAAGTTCTGAGGGCCGTGGCATTCGAGGGTTAGGTCGCCTGTGATGGCACATATTCTGTGTCTTCTACGTTTTACCCAATTTGAACTGCTATCCTGATGGAAGACTGCCATTTACCCGGTGCTCTGCCTCACATCATTTAGAACATTATGGAGTGACAGAGATGCTTGTTGCAGTTGTTCTTACCCACTCAGAATTCCTCAAATTGACCACTAAATCAAATTCACTTTCACAGAGCAGTCCATCTTGAGCCCTAGAAGCAGCAGTGCTTCTGCGCACTCACACTTCAGTAAGTCTCAGCCCAGGTAACAGCAATGTTTCTGCCTCAACCCCTGGCAACAGCAATGTTTCTGTGCACTCACACTTCAGTCCGTATTATCCAGGTAACGGAAATGTTTCTGTTCTCTCACATTTCAGTCCCTCTCATCCACTGCTAAAATCAATGCTTCTGCACACTCACACTTCCACCTCTATCACACACTGTTAACAGCAATGCTTCTGCACATTCACATGTCAGTCTATAGCACCCTGTTAACAGCGATGCTACTGCGCACTCACACTTCAGTCTGTCTCACCTCCAGGTAACAGCAATGTTTCTGCGCACTCACACTCCAGTCCGTCTCACCCTCCGGAAACAGCAATGCTTCTACGCACTCACACTTCACTCCGTCTCACGGCCTGGTAACAGCAATGCTTCTGCATGCTCACACTTCAGTCCATCTTGCACCCTAGAAACAGCAATGTTTCTGCACAGTCACATTTCGGTCTGTCTCAACCCCAGGTAAAAACAATGTTTCTGCACACTCACACTTCAGTCCGTCTCACCGTGTGGGAACAGTAATGCTTCTGCGCACTCATCCTTCACTCCGTCTCAACCCCTGGTAACAGCAATGCTTCTGCACACTCACACTTCAGTCCATATCACACCCTAGAAACAGCAATGCTTCTACACACTCACACTTCAGTCTGTCTCACCCCAGGTAAAAACAATGCTTCTGCACACTCACACTTCAGTTATCTCGCACCCTAGAAACAGCAATGTTTCTGCACACTCACACTTCACTCCGTCTCACCGTGTGGGAACAGCAATGCTTCTGCGCACTCATCCTTCACTCCGTCTCAACCCCTGGTAACAGCAATGCTTCTGCACACTCACACTTCAGTCCATATCACACCCTAGAAACAGCAATGCTTCTACACACTCACACTTCAGTCTGTCTCACCCCAGGTAAAAACAATGCTTCTGCACACTCACACTTCAGTCATCTCGCACCCTAGAAACAGCAATGTTTCTGCACCGTCACATTTCACTCCGTCTCACCGTGTGGGAACAGCAATGCTTCTGCGCACTCATCCTTCACTCCGTCTCAACCCCTGGTAACAGCAATGCTTCTGCACACTCACACTTCAGTCCATATCACACCCTAGAAACAGCAATGTTTCTACACACTCACACTTCAGTCTGTCTCACCCCAGGTAAAAACAATGCTTCTTCACACTCACACTTCAGTCCGTCTCACCGTGTGGGAACAGCAATGCTTCTGCATGCTCACACTTCAGTCCATATCACACCCTAGAAACAGCAATGTTTCTACACACTCACACTTCAGTCTGTCTCACCCCAGGTAAAAACAATGCTTCTTCACACTCACACTTCAGTCCGTCTCACCGTGTGGGAACAGCAATGCTTCTGCACGCTCACACTTCAGTCCATCTTGCACCCTAGAAACAGCAATGTTTCTGCACACTCACACTTCAGTCCGTCTCACCGCCTGGAAATAGCAATGCTTCTGAGCACTCATCCTTCACTTCGTCTCAACCCCTGGTAACAGCAATGCTTCTGCACACTCACACTTCAGTCATCTCCTACGTTAGAAACAGCAATGCTTCTACACACTCACACTTCAGTCTGTCTCACCATGTGGGAACAGCAATGCTTCTGCGCACTCATCCTTCACTCCGTCTCACGTCCTGGTAAAAGCAATGCTTCTGCACACTCACACTTTACTCCATCTTGCACCCTAGAAACAACAACACTCACACTCCCCTCTCGTAACAGAAATTCGTCTGCACGCTCACATTTCAGTCAGTCTTGGCTCTTAGTGACATCAATGCTTCTGTGTAGTCACACTTCAGTCCGTTTCACTCCCTGGTAACAGCAACGCTTCTGCACACTCACACTTCGGTCCATCTCGCACCCTAGAAAGAGCAATGTTTCTGCACCGTCACATTCCAGTCTTGTAAAAGCAATGTTTCTGCACACTCTCACTCCACTCCGTCTCACTCCCTGGCAACAGCAATGTTTCTGTGTATTCGCACTCCAGACGCTCTTGCATTCTAGTCACAACAATGCTTCTACACGCTCGCATCACACTCTGGTAGCAACAATGCCTTTGTGCACTCACATTTCAATCCATCTGGTACGCATGTAAGACACATCTACTACAAACTCAGTTGTGTACTCCCACGCTGTGGTAACAACACTACGTGTACAGGCTCAGACTTAAGTCTACCTTGCACTTTGGCGACAGCAACGCTTCCAAGAGCTCACACTTGAATACGTAGAAGCATTGTTACTAACAACTAAAACGCACTGACCCATAACATGTTAATGTTGTGGCTCATGAGTCACCCAGTTTAAGAGAGACGTCTCACACCAACTTCATTGTGTGTGTGTGCTTTAGCACATTTCATCTTAATTCATCAGATGTTGCTATAGATTCTTGTGACAATACTGCTTAATATCTGTCTTGGCACAGTTCTATGGAAAGCAGCCTAGCCCACATTTCTTGACAAAGCCCCCTTTTCAGGGGAGCATGGAGCCCCAAATATGTGTTGGCCTTCTGGGGTCCTGTTTGGACAGCAGAGTTATGCCGACTGGTACGCAACCATTGAGATGGCTTAATGACCAGTTCCCTGAGCAAGCATGAGCAAGCATGACTCCTCCAACAGTTTAGTATTAGCCATAGGCATGTATTCTTTCAATTGAGTTTTAATCAGTTGTGGAGGTGAATTCCTTGCACTAAGTCAAGGACATTCCCTCTTTTAGAATGGAAATACAATGAGAACATGTATATTGGAAAATACAGGTTGACTCTTTCCGACTCAGCTATCAAACCAGCCAGATGTGCGAGCAGTGCCAATAGGACCTTTATATTGGTACTATGGCCACTCATGAGGAGCCAATGCAGCTTGAGGGAACATTCAAAGTGCAAGTACTGATATCACTATTGGACAGCCTGTTCAATCTAAGGCCACCCAATGAGGGCTAGAGCAAGTATTACTCACATGATCGAGTAACTAAAATGAGGGGAAGCCCTAATGGTGGTAACCAATTGTCAGACTCATCGCAATGCTCGTAATCATCTGGATACTGTAGTGAAGCTTAGGGTGCAGCTCTGACTATGGTTAAAGCACACGCTAAGCTTAATAAATAATGCAAGACCATTAGTAGGCATTTGGTCAAGGTGCCTTTACAGAACAGTTCAAGTGCAGCCAGTTGCCATCTCTCCTACACACATTAGCACACAGATTTCGGAAATATGTCTATTTGGCTATATTTAATAGCATGCACCATTTTGGAAGTGTCCTGTGCTTTGTGTTCTAGTTAAGAGAATTTTGTGGGAAGCCAAACAAAATGGAGTGTGAGCCCCTGAAAACATTCCCTTTTACATACATAGATCTCTCACTGCTTTTGATAATACTGATTAATGATATTTTTGGTTTAGAGGCCAGTTTCTCCCATTCCTGCTGACAATAAAACCACCCCATACTACTCCTTCATCCATCACAACTATAACCAGTATTTGACTTCCTGAAGTTGTCCCCATCTACAGTACTTGCTGCTAGAAACAACATCCCTTGCATCCTAGTTTTATGACCAATCAGTGATCATAAGAACCCTTATGTGAATAGATGGTGGACGCGTCTCATGACCCTCCATAGGCGAGCTGCTCCACCTTCTAAAATGGGTACTTTCATCATTGTCATCCTATCCTGAGTAATGCTTACACAATCTTAGATATGGCCAGGGAAGTGCAGCGTAGGACTTCAGGAAGCATCAGGAATAAGTGTCAGTCCTCCTCAACAGCAGCCATAGTCATCCAAAAGAGCAATAACAACTGATATGATTTGCACCTTTGTGTGCACCCAACTAACACCAAAAGGCTTTAGGGGTCAGCAGGAGTTGTTTCGTGGCCTCCACTGTGCTGCTTGCCACCCCTCAATGTCACTGTGACCCCTGTGATTTTAATCAGTCAGTATCAGAGGGCATGGTACTGGAGCAGAGACAGCTGACAGGGGTGAGATCCGGTTGTCCCATTGTTGTTTAGTTTATCCATGAAAGAGCTGGAACCACCAGTGATTGCTTGCACCCTAGAACTATTGAAATTATTTGGAAATAAACCTTTATCCATATTATTCGACATGGACAATGTAGTTCTTAGTTCATGTTCACCCAGAGCTGTAGAAAAATTAATTGAGATCTATAACACGTTAATTCTGGGCAATGGCCTATTGGTAAACACAGTCAAATGAGCAGTGATGACTCTTACCTTACCACTGGCCTTCGCACAGCTTCCCCCAGGTTTCTGGTGACTGTTGTAGTAATCAAGAGAGTTGAGGACTATGCTTACTTCGGGGTCCTTTTTTCACAACACTCAAGCTGGACCCCACAGATAAACAGATGCAGCAAAGGCATGAATCAGGTCAATAATGGGATGGAGACGTTTTTGGGCAGATACAGAGGCCGAATGGTGAGTCCTGACATCACTTTATACAAGGCAAAAACAGTAGTAGCCTGGGTTACTTCTTCAGGTGATCTCAGGACATTCGCCAATGTCCACCCTGCCATAGTAGAAGAGAATTAATTTGTACACTCCATGGTTGAGGTGTCTCGGGCGACCTTGTGAGATCCCCCCATGTTGAGTTAGGACATACATAATTTTTGGATGCAATCGTGTTAAGCCCATTACTATTGTGCTCTTCAATCCATGCCAGGCATATCCCCTCGCTTATTTGTGTAAAGAACACTAAAACTATTTTGGCCTTGGAGACTGGTTCACTTCTCCAGACTCCCTACTGGCAAAACCCTTTTCCTAAAGATGCAATTGGATCTCCTAGGATCCAAAAAGATGATATGTGGAGCAAGAAATTAAAATGCTGAGACAATACTTAATCTTTGGTGACTCACTTGGGACCAACTGGCAAGAAGACCTGCACCAATTTACTGGTCCGATTCTACGACTATTTTGAATTGGGTTTGCCATTTAGGCTGTTGTTGCTTGAAATAAGAGCACACCATCAGGTTAGACAGAAAAATATGCAGCTTGTCTTGTGTTTTTGTTGTTGATAAGAAACAGTAGACCGGCATGAGGTAGACATTATGTTGAAAGCACCATCGATTTAACCTCAGAACTAACTCCACTAAAAATAAACAAAGGACTCAAGTATCCATAACACTCCCCAAGATGCCGCTTTTTCGCCATCCTCTATGGGCAAACTAAAAGTAAAGAAAGGACTAATCCATTTATAGACACCCCCAAGATGGTGCCACATGCTGTTTTCAGCTTACAGTACTAGACAAAGCGCTGTGGATGTCGCTCCATTAGAACACCGAGGTGACACTACCCTACAGACCCGCGCGTACACCATCTTGGGTAAGATATTGTAATTTGCACACCTGTGGAATAGCTTCAAGAAATGCAGAGAGCCATAGAGAGCCTTAATCTAGATATGCCTGCTATATTGGCTGCAAGGCAGTGGTCGAAGTGAGCGGGAGCGATCGGGAGCGGTGCTCCTCTACTTTTTTAAATTACCTTTTACAGCTCCTATACTTTTATTTTAAAAAGAAACCGTTCCGGAATGGTTTTGTTTTAAAATAAAAGTGTAGGAAGAAGTTGAAACTTGCCCTTTCAGTGCATTGCACTGAACGTTCCCTTAAACAGCAGTTGCAAGTGTTAGGTGATGTGTATTGTGTGTGGGAAGGGACGCGATGATAGGGATTGTGGGGAGTGGGTGCAGGCCAGCAGGGAACATAGCTCCACTACTTTTTTTCGTACACTTCGACCACTGCTGCAAGGTAGATGTTTTCTTTCTTCTTTCTCTAGTAACACGATAGGTACATTTATAAACATTGCGCCACAAGGAGTTGTGCATCATTTTATATAGCACACCTTTTTGACTGCAACCCTACCGGGAAAAGAACCTATCAGATAACCTTAATTTAAGGTAAGAACTGTGCAGGTCTAAAACTGTCTTAAACTGCTACCAATAATCACAAAAGTGATTGGTGGAAGGTTTTGAATGAATCTAAGCCACTGGCATTGCTCTGAGCAACCTTCCACACCACCGTTTTTTAGCCTGCCTGCGCCATTGCAAAAGGGGTCCAGCCATATGCAAATCAGTCTGGTACTGCCACCAATGGTAGCAGCCCAGCCTGAACTGCTAGGCCATGTCCCCTCTGCACGGAAACACAAGCAACCCCAGACATGTTTCGGCCTTGTTGGGCCTCCTCAGTGAGGTGCAGCTTGGTTCCCTATGGCGCAGCGAGCAAGGGACTCACGTCTAGGCATACCCTCTCTCACACAGTGAGACAAACAGTAAGCACAAAAGTGATGGGTGTAAGTTTTTGAATGAATCTAAGCCACTGGCATTGCTCTTGGCAACCTTCCACACCACCGTTTTTTAGCCCGTCTGCGCCATTGCAAAAGGGGTCAGCCATATGCAAATCAGTCAGGTACTACCACCAATGCTAGCAGCCCAGCCCAAACTGCTAGGCCAGGTCCCCTCTGCACGGAAACACAAGCAACCCCAGACATGTTTCGGCCTTGTTGGGCCTCCTCAGTGAGGTGAAGCTTGGTTCCCTATGGCGCAGCGAGCAAGGGACCCACGATTGGGTATACCCTCTCTTACATAGTAAGACAAACAGTAAGCACAAAAGAGATGGGTGGAAAAACTGCTACCAAGCCTAAATGAAAATGCAACCCATATATAGAGAGAAAGGCATTTATATCTATCTCTGTCTCTACATAGGTTACATCTTACCTAAAGACACGTGGATCACAGTATAATCAGAACCCAGATATCTATAAGTTTTTGAAAGACTTCCTGATTCAAAAGCCAACTAACTGAAGGTAAAACCAAAAGATATTTCAACATTTATATTCAATCTAGATAACCGGTAAGCCATGTAATGAAGATCAGTCTTCCCAAAAATATTGCTCTATGTCCATTCTTTGACTCCTCTAGAGACTTTGAATTATGCAGACTCCACCTCAATAGACAAAGAAATCTCTCTGCCTGAATACACACAAGGGATACAAAGACATAATATACAGGTATGTGAACACATCACTTACTTATACTTTAAGGATACGCAGATACAGGAACAAGTGGGATCGAGTGCAGTTAAGACAAGTCTCTTTGACACTCTTCACTAGGTCGTTAAACTGGCACAGATGGCCGCAACTGACCAAAGATGAATAGTCCTAATATATAAAGGGACAACATCCACGAGAGACTAACCTTACGCACAAACAGGTAACATACCTACCTATTTGAGCATGTTTATAATAAGAATAATCTAGACAAGTAATCCAGCACCTAAAGCTTCTCTTTTTGGTCCCCTTACTTTGTTTTTCAATAGTTACACCATATTAAGGAAACTATCTAACCTTCGCCATTTGCCAACTGTGTAAAATAGGCGATATGTGTTTTAAAGTTATCACAACTAATGTGACCAACCTCCTGACGAATGTTCCAACACCAGCCTGTGAGAACAGAAAAATGTTGAGTCCCAAACCCTAGTATATTAACTAACTAGATTGAAAAACTAGACTCATTCTCAGAGTATGTTAACAGAAAATTAGCAAATGTGTTGCATGTTGCTTATAAATCTGTTGTGTTTATTAATTCAACACTTGTCTCTATTCAAAATGACACCTTGTCACTATTAGGATTGTGTTTTGGTATGTTTTTATTACTATACTGTTATCCTGAAATGTCTTTTAAATCAATGAACTGATTGTTAAATAAATGAATATTTTGTACTTTGACTAATATTGGACTAATTGTATCTTTTGGTCTAACTGTTGTTAAACTAGCTAACTACCTCGGTTTATACTTCAAGTCCTTAGTAGAGCACTCACTAGTTGTGAGTTAATTTGGGGTTCCCCTATTTATACAAAGACCTCAAGGACCGACACAGAGAGTGAAGCAGAGCCTGTGGTGTACAGGTGTCTCCAATACCCTGGTGTCTCCTGTATGGGTGTCTATTGAATGTTAAGAACACAAAGGTTCTTTGAAATTCGAAGACATGTCTGGGCACCCTTACGGGGACTCACCTCTGGATACATTTTGAAGTAATGTTTTAAATATTCCCAAATACTTCAATAGCTTTCATAATGTTTATTATAATGCGAATATAAAACAGCGTTTAGAGAATAATGCTACATAATGCTTTAATGACAAATGTGTAGCCTATTACTCTTACTACAGACAAGGTCATATAAACATAATTCAAAGGAATACCTTTCAAGTGCACACAACTTCAAAGATGAAGGCATAATGTTTCCACATAAGTAATGCCAAGACTGACAGTGTACAACTTGCAAGAGTGTTCCATGAGGTAGAACAAATCAATTATTCTTTTGCGTCTGCTACCCGTATCAGGAAATGGATCCCTTCTTCATCATGTCTTCCTGTGTTAAACAAATTATTTATGATAAGTATGTATGTTGCCATTAGTTACATTTCGTCACAAGAATGAAATTACTCAGGATCAACTAACCTTAAATGTGTGGGGACTGAAAGTAGCAGCTCAGGAAATCCAAGTAGTGACTTGGTTTATAAGTATTAATAATCCACGGGTATTTATGTTCAAAAACTACCCTGCAAGTGGACCAAAATATGAGTCTTAAGTTTAAAAATCACTACTGATCTTGTAGAGTGGAAATGTGCAGTATATACCGCCCTCTTACCATTGAACCTGTTTGTACCATGCGTGGGAAATATCATCAATTGATCTTAAATGTCAATCCTCCAATGAGTGTGTTATTCAAATAATCCTATAATAGAAACCAAAGCGCAGGAGTTTAAGAATGAGAACTACTACCAATGGTAAAAATAGTAATGAAAATCTGTATGATCCTCTTACTATTCAAAACAAAGTATCGTGAGAGCGGGAATCGGGAATGGATGTAGAAAACAGCCTCATGTCCTGCGCTCCAATTTATACTAAACAGAACAGTAACGTGTTGCGTCATCCGCAATCATGCGTAGCGATGAGTGATCGCATGACCATCATGTGGACACATTGACTAATCATTCAAGTTTGTTACTGGCTGTTTGAGCTCGTAAGATAAAATATAGCATGATGTATTTTACAGCTATATTTTGGCAAATATCTTTGCTACTATAAACCTAATACTTGTGCGTTTACTAGTATCACCTTAAATTACGAGCATTGAAATGCTTCAATGCTACTTGTTTACAGCGTTGCAACATGACAGTTATAAATATTGTAACACTCTATGACATGATTCAGAACGCAATCATGCAAACAACTATAACATATTACATTCCCAAAATCTCATAATGCAGCTCAATTGAATCGAATGAACATAAAGCATTTCTAGATAGTAACGTCATATAAACAACAACAATATTGCTGTGAAGCATGAACACCAGTAAATGTGCATACATTCTGATCAACAATACACTCCAAAATGCAACTTTATGACATGTTTGATTCAGTATAATAATAATAAGGATTTAGCATTTATAAAGCACTATGAACCCCCAGACATCTGAGTCCTGCTTATTATTACCCACAGTATATGGTGCTCATTTATCGACCTCAGAAGGATGAAAAGCAGAGTTTGGCCCTGCCGGGATTCGAACCTGTGCCAGCAGGCTCTGCACAAATGTCAAAGCGAGCCCTCTACTCGCTGTACTATCGGACCGGACATAGTACACTTGGTTTACTTGTGCAAAGTAGTATGAGGTGTAGCACTCATTCTAAGCCATCATAGGATCTTAATGGTTACTAGCAGGTCTTTATTACAGATAACATGTTAGAATCCATTAAATATTCATGCCTCTAGGTGCTAATGCATCCAGGCATTTGATCCATTTTATTTCTTTTTGAAGAAATGTTATTATTAGGGTCTTCACCTCTTTGTGGTAATACTGCATGCTTGAGTTCTATAACTTGCATCTGAACTACTGAATGACGTGCAGATCTAAAGTGTTGTGTGACTGGAGGCTTCTCTGCCTTAGTTCTGAAATGTGATTTATGCTCTGTCCATTTTGTTTTGGCTTTTCGAATGGTAATTCTGACATAGAAGATTCCACATGGACATCTTATTCTGTACACCACGTTGGTAGAATCATGCGTCATGGAGAGTCTCAAGGAAATTCTTTGATCAGTTTAGGGATGGTTAATGGAATTGCTCTTAATGATATTGTGACAGTGCTGGCAATTGTTACATGGCAATGTCCCTTGGTATGTCATTGTGGATTGTTTAGGTGTGCCCAAATCTGTTCTGATGAAGTTATCTTGTAAGGATTTACTTTTCTGGTATGCAAATGTCAGAGGGCCATAACATACAGTGGAGACAGATCTCGAACAAATGCCCTCTAGACCTTATCATTTTGAAAATAGAAGAAATGCCAAAATCTTTAAATTCTATTGAAGCTGACATTGAGTCCAGAAAATGTCTCCATGCATCGTTATTAACGAACAAATAGATTGCAAAAGTATCAGAGCACATTAATACAAAATTGTACACATGCAAGAAAGAGATTGAGAGTAAGAAATTTAGAAAGGTTAGCTGGAATACTTTAAATTAGAAATTGGATATAATCCATACCTGGAAGGAATACTATCATCCGAGATATAATCACTACAACAAGAGATATCCCCCTAGACAGAAACACAATCCACACTCAGACACAACATCTTCTGAAGTCTCCAGCACAGAAAAAGAAGTGTCCACTTTAAACATCTGTCCAATATTCCAACATAGTACGTCAGATTCTGCACAAGCCCAAGCATCAGGGTCGAACTTTACAACTCCTTTTTTAGACACAACAAGACAAGAAGAAGCAACAAACAGAAAAACAACCACAGAAAGTTATATTTCCAGCCAAGAAGACTTAATTTTCAATATTTCAGAACTACAGTTGACTGAATTTGACTGAAGGGCACATCACTTATTAAAAGAGAACATTTACCATTTTCGCTTGTCCAGAAAAATGAAATTGAAATCTTTTTTTAACACTATTGATTTTTCAGAAACAGAAAAGGAATTAGAATGTTTAGAAATAATGGCCAAAAGTAATTTCATGCTTCCAATGCAGAATTTTATCTTAGAACCCTTTTAAAAAAATGTTTTGTATGATTTCGCCAAAAATCAAATTCAAGAAAAAAATGGAGGGGTAACTTTTCCAGTCGTGAACAACAGGAACTTTCTCATCTCTGGAATAACCCAGACATTATTCTAAAGCCAGCAGATAAGGGAGGCACTTTAGTGATCATGGATAAATCAAAGTAGTGCCAAGAAATTGAGAGTCAACTGTCAGACTCTGAAACATATATGAAAATTTAGAATGATCTCATAGACCAAGTGAGGACTATCATTAAAACACTTCTTGATGAGGCAGAAGCAAATGGTTACATAACACATCGTACTGAAACATTTCTCACTACACTCCATCCCACCAGGTCAGTAATATACATATTACCTAGGATTCACAAAAACATACAAAATCCCTTATGACGACCAATCATAGTGGCAAGTTACAGTTTGCTAGAACCGCTAGCACAATATATAGATGTAGTCATTCAACCTTCTCTTCACTCTCTAAGGACATACATTAAAGACACAAATGACTTTCTATCTAATATAGAGACATACATTTTTTAAGAAAACCATCACAGTCTATTTGCAATTAACGTTTTCAGCCTGTACTTGTACATTACTCATCAGGCAGGTCTTGAGGCAATGGAATGGTTGTTACTATCGACCAGTCAGTGCAAATCACATAACATATTTGTGTTGATTCTCTTGAAGATTGTCTTGAGTAACAATTTCTTTAGATTTGAGGATAGAGTTTTTTGTCCAAATATCAGGAACATCCATAGGGGCTGCAACAGCCCCGTTATGCAAATACATACATGTCATATCTTTTTTTTTTTAACAACACAATTTAATGTATTACTTCATTGGTTGAAAACAACATACAATATGAAATAACTCACATACATACAACACAGGTATTACAATCAGCTACATGATTTGATTTCGCTGCTCAGTTTATTATAAGTCAATACTTCAGATACGCAGCACACCAACGCTTTGCACACAACAGTATCTTACAAAATATGGTTTGCTTGTTATAATGTCTTTTCCCACTTTTGCCAAATTTTATGGGATTTTCCAGGGCAGCCTCTAGCTGTATATACTTGATGCTACATCGCTATACAGGAATCCACATTGATCATATTGTGGGGAGATCTCTGAGCCCCATAATTGTGCAATGTTCCTTTTGGCCAGTCCCGTAGTTGTTGAAAGTAAGAGTTTTTTAAGGTGGGTCATTTCCACTTCCTCTTCAATCCCTAACAATAACAGCTTAGGTTCATTTGGAGTTGTTCGACCCAATACTCTCGACAGTCTATAACAGCATCTCTGCCAGAAAGGTTGAATGCACGGGCATTGCCACAGAATGTGGAAGAAGGTACCTTCCTCTTGCTTGAATCGTAGGCATTTAGTGTCGTGATCTTACCCCAGCGATAGAGTGTCAATCGCGGATAATTTATTTTATTTTATTTTAGCATTTGTAAAACGCACTACAGCCCACTGGCAACGAGGCACTTTTAGTTGTATTACCTTGATTCTGGCCGATATTGCAGTTTACCGGGGATAGATTAGAGTCGTGGTCCAGTCCTCAGGCAGTAGCGGGCCAACATCCCTTTCTCATTTCAATTTTAGGCTACAAAGTACTTTCGTGGCAAAAAGAGAAAATTGCATTGTACATGACAGAAGTAGTTTTAACATTCACACTATCCAGAACAATGTTTCTCTCCATGGGTGTGAATTTAGGTAGGTTGCAGAGGTCTGGCATATGTGTCTTAAGTGCGTGGGACAGCTGTGTGTGATGGTACTGCTCAGACGCAGGGAGGCCAAAGCAGGTCGACAGGTCAGTAAAGGGTACAAGTTTGCCTTCCTTTATCACATCATTAATTTTCAATATACCAGCCGCTTCCCAGTTTGGCCATCTCAGAAGTTTATGGAGTTCAGAAAGAAATGTTTCCTCCATAGTGGCTGTATCATAGTGATTTTGTTGCCCCATACTATGTGTTTGTGTGCCTCCAGGCAGATCTGGGTTATGTGGGCTGCCATTGTGCGGGGAGGAGGGCGGCTCATGACATCTTATAGGCTTTCGAGTGGGGAAATGCCATGCCTGATATATTTTCAATTGTGCAGGAAATAGTAGTCCATACTTCATGTTCATCGTCTGTAGGTGCCTTTTGAGTGGATCAAAGGATTGTCGTGCTTTTTGTACCTCCCTAGTAAAGTCTGGGAAGAACACAATTTCTGAGCCATTGTAAGCTATGGAGCCTTTTGTCCTGGCCATCTGGAGCACAGTATCGCGAGCCCTGTAGTTCAGGATTGTTTGCAATCACTGTACGTGGTTGTGCCTCAGGAATCGGTCTGCCAGTCGGTATCCGATGAGCTCGTTCGACGGAGAAAAAGATAGCCATTGCTTGAGAAATAGTTCCATGCTTGGTCCTTCAGTTTTTTCAGGCAGGCCACGGATCTGAATATTAGTTTGTCTCAATCGTCCCTCACCCTCCTCCACATGCTCCTCCAGTGACTTAATACGTTCCATTACACCATTCATATGTTGGCTCCGCAGACTTTCTTCTGCCTCACATATACGGGTTTCTGCCTCTCCCGTGCGGGAGGTGAGTTTCTACAGATCATGGCGCAGAAGGGACACTTCCGTGCTAATGCTGTCCATTTTCTTCTCCATGGAGGTCCGCTAGCTGGATATGGCATTCATCACGTCCTGGAGAGAAATATTGTCCTCATTGTCTTGTACATCACCAGTTCTGTTTTGTTCTACTGGTGGGGTTGGGGCGGGTGTTGTATATTGTTTCATCGTGCTTTGTGTAGCGGTTTTCTTCACTTTATCCTTCCCCATGCCAGCATTTCAGTGTGACAGATAGCACAGTCTGTTTCTATGTAGCCGATAGTGGCATGGCCCGCAGCCCGTGACCGGGCGCAGCAGTACCCCAGAAAGGGTTGCAGTCCAGGAATATTTCTAGCGCACTGTTATGCCGAGTACAAGCATATCAACACCGTTGTGGCCTGAATATGGGTCTAGCTTTCACGTTCACGTCTGCAGGGGGAGTATTTCCGTCAGGTCTATTGAATCATGTGTCTGGCTTTGCCTTACTTCCCTTTTGCTGCCTGCAGACAACTCAGTGAGCTTCTGTTTCTGGATCAGGCTGTGATCTATTTCTGTTTATCACCCCTACCAGGGAGTCTGTTGGCTGGGCACCAGGTCCGGTGAATTGAACCTTGCATTAGTGTTTCAGTCGTCAGGAAGGTAGTGCCAACAGTCGCACTCGGCAATTGAAGTGTATAGTTCTGTTTGTTGTATTTCAGCATGCAACCTCTGATGTGTATTCCGCTATTCTGAAAAGTAACCAGCGTGTCTTCGAGGTTCGTTCATAAGCACGTGGCAGTACGTATTAATATGCAGGGTTTACAGGTGGTGCCGGGTAAGGACCAACAGTCTCACTCAGCAATTGAAATCTTTAGTTCTGTTCATTGTATTTGAGCATGCAGCCTCTGCCATGTATTCCGCTATTCCGAAAAGTAACCAGCGTGTCTTTGAGGTTCGTTTATAAGCATGTGGCAGTACGTATTAATACGCAGGGTTTACAGGTAGTGCCGGGTAAGCATCCAGCATGGAGTGTCGAGTGTTTCGCCACTCTGGGGATTTGTGTGCCAGGTGTTCGTTGAATGACATGCAGATTAGCCATCGAACATGTATTCAGATCACAGTCTTATTGGCAGAATGATACAGCACCGAGATAACGCACCGAATGTAATTGCGTCATATTAATTATCCCTTCTCTGTAGGCAGCTCACCTTCTGGTTCCAGATTCTTAGTAAACAATGGGTTACAGTCCGTAGCAACAGCGCTACTTCCTGAGTCACGGAGTGGGTGCTTGTGACAGGGTGTTGTAGTTAACTATAAGGTAGAACTATGTGCTAGCGTCGATAGTACATAGGTGGCAAATTGAGTGCGGTGGTGACAGTATCGCAAATATATGCGCAGATTCTAGTGTCGCCCTTAGTTCACGCAGGGAAGATGCCACCGCAGCCCTTATCAATATTACTTATTTTCTGTGTTGTCTTGCAGTTGTTATTTGCAGGGTGATTTGTGGTCTTCTTTCAGTCATCATATCTATTTTTCCATCTCTCCTGTCTGTAGCCTGTCACTGGGTCAATAATCGCGACGAGTGTGGTCGCAGGGTGGCAGGGTTATGGACCACTATGAGGATATGTTTTGTTTCAGCGGTTCATGCTCTGAGATGCATCATAAATGTGCGACACGCAGGTATGCGCCTCCCACCTTCCATACAGGTATTAAAGAAGCTTCTACAGTACCCTGTAAGTTATGTGATCAGACAAGTGCAAGACTAGGTATTCAGGGCGTTCAGGTATCCCCACAGAGGTGCGCAGCTCGTGTTGTTTGGACGGTGCAATGTTTGTGGGTAACCCCTCCTTTGACTGTCCGGTGTGCTGCTTATTAGAAGCACAGCAACACGGTATGTCAAGAGTTCTTGGGCCTTGTTATGCACAGCAGCGCCAACGCAGCAGGTGCAGCCGCCTGATGTCAGATATGTCCTTCTCTCAGGCTGCCTACCTTCAGTCGATCTTTCTCTGAAGCACGCCTCGATTGGTCGCGGATGATATCCGTGCCGCTCCAGGGGATGCGGGTGTTCTGACTGAGTCCTATCGCCATCTCGGCACTCCGTGCTTGTCTTACGGTTGCCTGCCCAGGAGGTGGGAAGGAGATCCATTCATTGATTTCCGGATCATCGACGGGTCTATTATTTTTGGCGCTCGCGTGTCATCATGGGCCTGCTCCGCACCCCGGAGCATGTTGTCAGATGTTGCAGTGCACTCCGCAGAGCCAGATTCCCGCAGCAGCCCAGGAATCAGGCCGTGCTAGGCTTTGGTTCCCCACAGGATCAACACTCTCATCAGGATGCGCATCGGTGAGGTCTCAATTCCTCACCGATGCTGAATCGTTGCAGCAGGGGAGGCTCGATCAGGCTTTTCCCGCGTCTCACTGCTGGCAATTATCAGTGCCGAGGCCTGGCTCAGTCGATGTCCTTGTTTCAAGCTGTGCTGTCACGCTATGGAACAGTGGCTCCGTAGATCTGCTGGCTTCTAGGGGGTCTCAAGGTACCCGCTTACAAAACTCTTCATCAGCACTCGGCAGGTCATCTACCCCAGGATAGCACAGCAGCGCCAATCTGAGAGGTGGAGTTACAGGGTGACTGCCGTGGCTCAGACCCAGTCTATGTACGCCGCTCCTCGGTGCCAAAGAGTCGCGCCAGACATCTTGGGTAGTCTTTGCTGTCTATGGCCTCCGCACTTCCGCAGCGTATATCTCACGACCTGCACCTTGGTTGTGGTCCACACTTCGGTAGACCGTTACGGCAAGATTCCGCTGCCCGTAGACATCATTTTTGTGAAAATGACTGTTCAATTTTCAGGATGTAATGAGGATATAGCTGACAGCCCTGGGAGCACTGGGGAATCACGTCCTCATCGTGTGCTCGTTGGCCACGCCCCCTCCATACATGGCATATTTTGAGGAAGAACATGTCCTTAATTCTGGATGTTGGTCTAAACACCTCAAATGCTTCTATAGATATATAGATGACATTTTTGGAATATGGACAGGAAGATTATTAGAATTGGCTACTTTTTTTAAGCACATGGACAACTTGGCACCAAGGATCGAATTCACCTCAAACTATAACATAAAACAATAATGGAATTGATAGATGTTAAACTTTACATAGAAAATGGTACACGAAAAACCACAGTATACACTATACTCACAGATAAAACCAGTATCTTTTTGGCATCTAGCTTCCACCCAAAATGTACGATAGAGAGCATACCATACAGCCAGTTTATACGGTAGAGAATCATTATTTCAGAGGTCCAGGAATTCAATGCAAAGACAATTGATCAGCAGGAGAGATTTCATAAGAGAGGATGTCCATAACACTAAGCTAACTTGAGTGTAGAGAAAGCTGAATCAGTGACAAGAGAATCTGCCTTAATGCCAAAAAGCAAACCACCTAAGCCTGATTTATTTATTTGTATTTATTTTTATTTATTGTGCATTTGTAAGGCGCTTATACAGCAAGTAAATTGTGTTTCAAAGCCCCACAGGGCAGCAGGGAGGTAACATGGGAGTGAGATGCAAATATAACAATGAAAGAGAGAGGTGGTACTACTAGGCCTTGTGAGCATTCCGAACGTGCAATTGCAGTGAGAGAGAAGGGAGGGGTTGGGAGGGGGTAAGTGATAGGAGTACAATGGAGAAAATGCTAGGGGGTAGGCATCTGTTAAGTGACTTGGTGAGAGTGGTCAACTACCAATACATAGGTAAGTGCAGGCCTGTGATAGCACAGGCCAATGGGTGTCAAGGCAAGTGCTGGGAGAGGTTGGAGGCTGAAGGCGATTGGGTGTGTGAGACCAGGACCCAGGTGAATACAGACGGGCCCTGGTCACCAATCACAGAAACTGTGGGATTTAGCAGTGTAGGGATGAAGGGAAGGAGGAGGCAAAAAGGAAGGTCTTGAGGAGCTTCTGCAATTTGGGGAAATCTGTCTCAAGACAAAGAGGAAGGCAGAGGCTGTTCCATAGGAGGGAGCCAGCCAAGGAAAGAGATCGGCCACCAGCTGGCTGTTTAGCAAAGTGCTTGACACACATAGAGAATTGGTGCCGGAGGAACATAAGGATCTGGAGGGAGAGTATTTAGTGAGAGACAGTTGTAGATATAACAGTCTTGCTGGCATTAAGGCAGAGATTATTGGAGGGACACCAGGACTGGATGGCAGATAGGCAGTCAGGAGTGATGGAGGAAGTAAGGAGAAGATCTGACGGAAGTTTGAAGAAGAGTCGTGTGTCATCTGCATATCACTGGAAGTTAGGGGAGAAGGTGGAGATTAGGTGTGCAAACGGAGCAGGATAGATGTTAAAGTAATTAAATCAGAAGACATTAAAAACACCTGGTTCTCTGAAGAAATTTTCGCCGCCAGACAATCCAAAAGGGCCCTAGAAAGAACTTGGAGGAAGAATCCCAACAATAATACTTTATCTGCCTACAATAAATCCATACAAGAATTGAAAAAACTCATCACTAAAGCGACAAACTATAACAAAAGAATTGTTAACGCTCAATCTAATGTTGGAGAGCTGTTTAAGATTCTGGCAGAATTTCAAGACCAGCCTCCACCATCTAACAACATAACAAAGGATTCAGAATGGTGCCAAGACATACATGATGGTTTTCTGACTAAAATCAATTCCCATAAGGAAAAAAAATAAGAAATCCCTTAACAACGTGGCCCGTCGCTTGCCACAAAAACTATAACGCATCTCACCAATGCTCAGAGCAATATATCACAATTCTACTTCTCTCATTACTCGGAAAAGGATGTGCTCAAAGTGATACAGGATTTAAAAGTCACCTGTTTCCCTGGAGATGACTACCCCACCAATATTTTCAAAGAATCAACAGATCTACTGGTCCCTTGCATTACTAAAGTAATAAACTTATCTTTTGATGAAAGCCCGTTCTGGTTGAACTTAAATCTGCCTGGATAACCCCCTTGTTGAAAAAAGAGAACTTAGATCCCACCAATAAAGACAATTACAGGCCAATAAATAATGTACCCTTCATATTGAAGATTTGTTGACAAACTTGCATACATCCAACTTCAGGCCCATGTCGAAGAGCACAACGTCTTAGGCACTCGACATTCAGGCTACAGGGCTCGTCACGGAACAGAAACCACAATGCTCAACTTAAAGTCTACTCTAGCCAGCTTAGCGGATAAAAATCAAGCTGCATTGCTGATGCTGCTCGACCTCTCCGCAGCCTTCGATATTGATGATCATAACTTGCTAGTGACAAGGCTCGGAGAGGTCGCAAATTGCTCCAGATTGGCTTCCAAATGGATAGTGTCCTTCTTGGGCCCTCGCATGGTAAGGGTCTGTGCGGGTCATAATCACTCCATCCCCATCTCTCAAACCTGCAGTGTTCCACAGGGCTCATGCCTGTCGCCTCTCCTTTTCAATTTGTATATACGACCACTACTGGATCTCCTAAATGAATTAGGTGTTCAATACACAAACTACGCAGACAACACTTAGATTTTCATCCAGCTGAGCGGTCACTATAAAAATGATGCTCAAATTATCAATACCATCTATAAAGCCACCCAGGACTGGATGGCCTACAACTCCTTGGACCTGAATAGCACTAAAACAGAGCTCATGATAGTATCCTCTAAGAACATCCGAAACAAGCTAGCCACAGACTATGCCAACTTCACTATCGTGGACAATGTCATCATGGTCCAAAGGAAAGTAAAAACATTAGGCGTCGTTCTAGATGACAAATTATCCATGAAGCCCCACGTCTCCAGCATTCGATCTAGCTGTGGACTGATTAATAAGCGAATACACTATATTCACCCATTCATAACAACTGAAAACTGTGCACTTCTGTCCACCGCGTTGATAAATTCTAGATTAGATTATGGTAACAGCCACCGCTGCCAACATACAATTTTTTTGCAGGTGGCTCAGAATAATGCTGCACACATATTTCCACCTACAGAAAGAAGCTACATTGGCTTCTGGTAAAACACAGAATAACACATAAAGTTTTATCAATGACACACAAGTGTGTGTCCTTAAGTAGTCCCTCATATTTGTCAGAACGCATCAAAGTCAAGACAACCAGCAGGAACCTTTGTTCCTCTACTGCTACAGTACTTGCTATCCCCAGATTCAAAATCGCTAAATTTGGAGGTACCACTCTCGATTTCCAGGGTCCTCTACTATGGAATGTACTTCCACCTGCAATACGGCAGATTCAAAACTACCCTGTTTTTAAAAGAGCTATAAAGACTCCCCTTTTTAACATACAGTAATCTTACGACTTCTCCACATGTCCTCTGCTTCAGTCTTTTATTGTTTTGTTTGTCTTGTTTTTGTTTTCTGTGTGCTCTGAAGCCCACGGGCATGTGGCGCGTAATAAGAATTAAAATAAATGAATAAATAAAGAACCAGGGAGAAAGGTTGGAGCCCTGGGTAATGCCACAGGTGGATATAGAGGTAGGGGAGGAAAAGGATCCCATACTGACAAGGGATGGACGGTCCTTGAGGAAGGAGGTTAGCCAGCCCAGTGCCCGCTCCGAGATACCTAGGGTATGGTGAAGTCATTTAATGAGGATGGAGTGGTGGACCATATCAAATGCAGAGGAGAGATCAAGTAGAATGAGAACAGCCAGAGAGTTGGAGTCAAGAGATGCAAGAAGGTTTTCACAGGTGTTCAGAAGAGCGGTTTCCATGCAGGAATATGTGGGTAGTCTATGTAACCACATTTTCACACCAGAGCCTCAAAATAAAATCAATTGTAAAACACAATTGGAAGATATTACAGCTTGATCCCACTCTTGCTCTATTATTTCATGACCCTGTGATATTTGCATATTGGAAAAGTAAATCCATATGAGATAGCCACATCAGAGCAAATTTGGGTGCACCTAAACAGTCCACAATGACATTCCACTAACCATCCCTATACTGGTCAAAGAATTTCCTTGAGACACTCCAGGATGTGTGATGCTACCAATGTGGTGTATGGCCACATGTCCATGTGGAATCCTTTATGTCAGAATGACCATTTGATAAGCCAAACCACACAGTACAGAGCATAAGTCAAGCATCTGAACTAAGTAAGAGAGGTCTCCAGTCGCAAAACACTTTACATCTGTACATCATTGAGTAGTTCAGATACAAGTAATCATACTCGAAAATCTAGAGAAGTTTAGACCTTAATACCACTCTCCTCCAGAAAGAAATACAATGGATTGAATGACTGGATGCATTAGCACCAAAATGCATCAATATTGAATACGATCTTATATGTTCATTGTAATAAAGACCTCCCAGTAATCATTAAGATCCCATGATGGCTTAGAGTGGGTGCAACACCTCATACCTCTGTACACAAGTAACATTAGTGTACTATTGTCAAGGATGGCACTCTGTCAAGAGTGGCACAGGGCACTTAGGTAGGTTTTGGGTGGCTGTGCTGATGTAAGGTGACAGATAAGCACACACAGCAGGAAGCTTAACAAGAAAGAAGAATAGGCAAAAGTAGCTGTGAACAAAAAGGGGCAGGGAATACAAAGGTACAAACAAACTGGATTCCTTCTTGGGGTGTATGCAGAAATGGAAAAGAGTGTTCCATGGACCTTTGGAAACTCCAGACTTCTGCACAGATTGCTATAACAGGGGCCCACTCTGTATGCTCATGGCTGGGAACAACAGCAGTGGGTGTCTGTACCTGAACCCTAAGGCACGAATAAGGTAACAGTACTTCACAAGACTGAAGCCTGTACGGGTCCAGCAGGAACCAAACAATGACACGAAGTACAACACTGAAAACGCGACAAGGGAAGTACAACACTGAAAACGCGACAAGGGAAGGGGGAGAGGTTGCCTGCTGGAAACCAACAGTCAAGTTCTGTACAAAGGATTTACATAAGACACAAGTGAAGACATAAACAGAAATATCCAGGGAAAAGGAAATCAAAGAGAACAAGATTAAGAACAGAATCCGGAAGAAAGGAAGGGCAGCAACCTAGTATCTAACTGTAGGGACTGGTGACCGGAAACTGTACACGGAAAGGTAGAACAGTAACTCAGGGCTGGAGAGACAAGAGAAAGCTAGCAGAAGGAAAAGAAGGAAACAGTATAACGGAAATGGATAACCTAAGAGGAGGACAGAAGACTCAAGGAAGAGAAGAATAGGGATCAAGAACAGGGGGTTGCAAACAAGGAAGAGAGCAATGGAGCAGTAGCCAGGAAACAGGGGGGCTGCAAATAAGGAAGCAGGGCTGCAGTAACGGGTGGCACAAGGTGAAGGCAAACTGTTGTGGACTGCAGAGGACTGTAGTAGGCTGCAAGGCAGGGAGTCCTGAGGAGCCGGACAGGGAGCTTTAGTAGGCTGCAGTAACGGATGGCACAAGGTGAAGGCAAACTGTTGTGGACTGCAGAGAACTGTAGTAGGCTGCAAGGCAAGAAGTCCAGACGAGCCAGACAGAGAGCTGTAGTAGGCTGCAGTAATGGATGGCACAAGGTGCAGGCAAACTGTTGTGGACTGCAGAGGACTGTAGTAGGCTGCAAGGCAGGGAGGCCAGAGGAGCCGGACAGAGAGCTGTAGTAGGCTGCAGACAGAGAGCCCAGCGGAGCAGGGCAGCAAGGAGCGAGCCCAGAGGAGCAGGGCAGCGAGGCAGGGAACCCAGATGACCAGTGCTGAAGGCAGTGGAGTGTAGCAGGCTGCCAGGCAGGGAGCCCAGAGGAGCGGTGCTGCAGGCAGAGGAGTGTAGCAGGCTGCAAGGCAGGGAGCCCAGAGGAGCAGGGCACTGATCAGAAGCAGGATAATACGGCAACAGGAACAGCATACAATCCGTGGCTCAAGGCAAAAGGAGCTGGGAGAACTCTTGATGCAAGAGACTGAGCTCCTGCTGGCAGATGCTTAAATACAACCCTGCCCTGTTCTTAGGCAGGCTAATTGGCAGCACCTGGAGCAACACACCTGAAGGTAATCTGCCTCCTCCCTCTCTGGTCCTGAGAAGGTGGAAGTAGCACTGATCGCTAGGGCTTCTGGGGATTGTGGTTCCAATACTGATGAATGGGAATAGCCAGGAATTGATACCTATAGCAAGGTGCATTATGGTACATGTAGTTAGCTGAATTAAATAAGAAAGTACCAAAGTCGTGCAAATGGAAATTAAGGACCAAAGTGTGAATAGGGGTTGTTCAAAGAGTATTATGAAGATAAATGAGTTCCAAATAGTCCATGATGGTTGCCAATGTGTGCGCCAGTGGCACAGGCACGACAACTATACTGGATCAAACATGCCATAAAGTTCAGTTCAGTTTTGGATTGTATTGTTGATTAGAATATATACAAATGTACTGGTGTTCATGCTTCACAGCCATATTGTTGTTTGTATGACATTACTATCTAGAAATGCTTTATGTTAATTCTAACTTAGATATTTGAACATGTGCTGGAATAATACATGCCACTCTCTAGGGATATGATGAGCTGCATTATGACTTTTTGGGAATGCAATATGTAATAGTTGTTTACATAATCATGTTCAGAATCATGGAATGTTACAATACTTGTAACTTATGTTGCAACACTGAAAATGGGTAACAAAGTACTGTAGAAGCATTTCAACACTGTTAATTTATATGTCATATTTGTTTGCATAACTTTGTTCAGAATCATGGAGTGATATAATATTCATAACTGTCATATTGAAATGCTGTAAACGAGTACCATTGAAGCATTTCAACACTCGTAATCTAAGGTGATATCAGTAAACTCACACATATTAGGTTTATGGTAACAAAGATATTTGCCAAAATATAACTGTGAAATACATCATGCAACATTTCATTTTACAAGCTCAAACAGCCAGTAACAAACTTGAATGATTAGTTAATGTCCCTGCATTACAGTCATGTGATCACTTGTCATTACGCATGACTGCGGATGACGTGACACGTGACTGTTTTATGTAGTACAAATCCGAGCATGGGACAGAACGCTATTTTCTACATCCATTCCTAATGCCTGCACTCGTGATACATTGTTTTGAATGGTAAGAGGATCATACAGCTTTTACATTACTATTTTTACCATTACTAGTCGTTCTCATTCTTAAAACCTGTGCTTTGGTTTCGATTACAGGCTTATTTGAATAATACACTCATTGGAGGATTCACATGTAAGATCAGGTCATGTAGGAAGTGATGATATTTCATGTGCACAGTACAAACAGGTTGAATGGTAAGAGGACGGCATATACTGCACATTTCCTCTTTACAAGATCAGTGGTGATTTGTAAACTTAAGACTTGTATTTTGGTCTACTTGCAGAGTAGTTATTGAACATAAATACCTGTGGATTGTTAATAATTATAAACCAAGTTATGTACTTGCAATTTCCTGGGCTGCTACATTCGGTCACCATTTAAGGTTAGTAGATCCTGAAGCTTTGAGTTCTAGTGACGAAATGTAACTAATGTGAACATACATATTCAATCATAGTTTGTTTTAACATAGGAAGACATGATGTACCCACCAGAAGAAGGAATCCATTTCCTGAAACACATAGTAGACACAAGAGCATAATTGATAATGCAACATTTCTTGTGCCTCATGGAACACTCTTGATCTTGAAAGTTGTAGACTATCAGTCTTGACAATACTTATGTGGAAACTGTATGAAGTTTTGTTTACTTGAAAAGCATTTATTTGGAGGATGTTAATATTACCTTGTCTGCAGTAAAAGTAATAGGTTACAAATTTGTCATGAAAGCATTTTGTAGCATTATTCTGTAAAGCTGATTTATATTCGCATTATAGTAAAAATTATGAAAGCTATTGAAGTATTTGGGAATGTTCAAAACATTTCTTCGAATTTCAAATAACCTTTTTTTGATATTTATATATTTCTCTGTAGCCAGAGACGTGTCTGGGGCACCTGGAATTAACACAATCTCGATATTCATAATAATATATTATATACAAGTGTATCTGTTGTGTGTCCCTACACTCCCCTTGCTTGTCTGTTGCAAAATAAGCATGAAATAGAAACTACTGCCCTTATCATGAATAGTGAAATATTCAGACTGAGAGCAACATACTGCACATGATAGTCCTCCTTTCCAGTGTGTTTTACAATATGCATCGCCAATCATTTGTGAGGCATAATAATATGTAAGTAGAAGCTTTTAATAACTCCATAATGTTCAGCATCCCCAGTGCTACAGGCCCATTTCTGGAGGGAAAAGGCTGTCCAGAAAAAAACAACAACAAACTGAGAGCTGCCATTGAAATAGTGGCTAGTCATCTGGAGGGCATCTTCTATTTCCATGACAACTGTGTGCCACAGTGCATCCAATTGCGGTAGAGGTGGCATGTTGTCCATTACATATTGCTGGGATTCTTCGGTGTGTGGGTGAATGATAGTACAGGTCGCGAGGCAAGTGCTTCGCACACTTACACTTTAAACACAATTTGGAACTTATGATACCATTACTCAGAAAAATGCAAATTTAACTTACATGTAATTTTATTGTAAATGTATGTACATTCTTGTAAACTATTTTCAGGGTTGAGTAGTAGTCCTGAAGAAGGTGGTATCATTTCAATTCTGCCGAAACGTCAGACTAACAGAAGTGGACAGCTAGGTCCTTCGGCTAGCTTTCATCAATCAAACAAGAAAAATTGCAATACCTTTATCTCTGTGACGTAGACCCTGTTATATGTTAATTTATAATGAAACATATGTACCCTGATGGTGAATGATTTGGCTATATATGTACATTTTACAAATTGATGCTTAGGGACAAAGAGGTAGCAGAGCACAAGGTGATTGGGAGAAATATGATCTGTAGTATGCTCAGAATAAGGTTGTCTATGTAATGTTTTGTTTAGAATAAATGTCTGTCTTTTTGTATAAACTGATTTTATAAAATGCAAATGTGTATAAAAGAAATTAATGAACAATGATGTGCTAAACAGTAAAAGAATGTTTACAAAAGAAGGACATGTGAACCAGAAACAAGATTAGAATCTAGATGTGAAAAGTATACCAATAAATAAAATATTTGGTATTGGATTGTGAGTTCCATGTATAGTTGTTATTTATTGACTGTAATCTAACTAATGGAAAAATCAGAAGAATGAATTAAGGAAGTGTTGAGTATATTGATGTAAAAAATATTAGTTTTGACCCACTATACTCAACAAAGGGGTTTTTCCTTATGTAATGATACCCAAACTACAGAGATGTCTGTAATAGGGAAAATGTAAATGTATGTGTGTTGACAAATAGAAATATTACCATATAAGTGTAAAACAACAGTGACCTGCACCTCTCCACTCACTCCTACAACTTGTTTCTGCACCCTAGCTTCATCCAACTTTACAATAGATACAGGGAAACAAATAATCATATAGCAATAACAAGAACATTTGATTGCAGAAGGCAACACGTTAAGTTATACTGAGGAACAAACACTTGAAATATTCAGGGGACCATCCCTATTTAACCCCACGGGTGCAATACCCTGCAATCAGGGGGAGTCCCAGGAGATTACTTAATAAAAATAAAAAATAAATGTTTTAGGACTGAGGTCCATGAACACTTCCTCAGGGAATATTTAAAAAGCAGTATTATCCTGGAGGGATTATTAGTCATGAAGGAACTGTTATAAATAGAGTCACGAGAATGCTGCGTACCTGTTCGTCCGGTTGGGTTCCTTGGTGATGAGGCCAGGCTGTCAGATGATCCGTGGAGACGTGACTGATGGCGCGGGGAACTAGCCCAACACCAGCCCGAATGGAACCGGATTGGAGGTGAACCGGCTCCCAACGCCACGGGTTGGCTCACCCCCTGATTTGCGTGGTGTCAGGACAGTGCAAGCACTGACAGGGGGACCCTCTGGGTAGAAGGTTCAAGGTCCACAGGAGGCAGTGTGATCCCGACTGATGCTGATGAAGATCAGGAGTCCAGAAGCAGAACAGTTCCTCCAGGAGCGACGACTAGGCAGCAAGAGGAGTTGGCTGGCAGGCGAGGAGAGCTACGAGAACCAGAAGGAGCAGTGGGAACTCTGAACCAAATGGAAGCAGGGAGGACTGAGCCAGGCAGGCAGGAAAGGAATGACAGGGACCAGAACCAAGGAGGGCCAACGGGAACTCAGAATCAGAATGGAAGCAGGAAGAAGGGAGCGAGGCAGAACAGGTAAGGAGTCAGGAGTGCCCCAGGCAGAACAAGGGCAGGAGGAAGACAACAGGAAAACGGGAAGGTAACACAAGGGGCAGCAAAGACACGATCCGTACAAACCGCATTGAGACGCGGTTTGGAAAAGGATCAGGGCTCCTTAAATAGGCCCACCAGCACCTGGGAGGCTTGCAACGCAAGCCGCGCCGCCTCCCAGGCATTGGATAACCCACAACGAGGCTTGAGCCGCAGATCTCCCCGAATCGAGCATCCTGCGCACCGCGCATGCGCGGAGAGCAGAGAGCGGACGCCCGCGCATGCGCAAAGCAGTGCGCACAGGAGACCCGGAAGCGCCCGAGACCCAGGACAGCCCCGGACCCCGAAGCCGAAAGCAGGGATACAACCTCCAGGACGGGGAGCGCCGTAGCGGGTAAGGAGACCCCAGGACAGGTGGCGTGACACTATGCCCCATCCCAGAAAGACCCGGGGCCCCAGGTTTCCAGGGAAAACAAAGAAAGAATTCACGGATAAGCCGGGGAGCGTGCACATTACAGCGCGGCTCCCAAGTGCGATCACAAGCAGGATAACCCTTCCAATCGATTAAGAATTGGAGTACACCCCGACGAATCCGTGAATCACAGATCTCCTGAACCTCAAACTCAGGAACCCCCTGTACCAGAACAGAGGAGGGTCGTGGACCAGAGCGCCTAAAGACATCCTTCACATAGGGCTTCAAAAGGGAGACATGAAATACAGGGTGTATTCTCCAAGTGAGGGGCAGCACTAATCGAAAAGCCACTGAAGACAAACGTTTGGCAATCCTGAAAGGCCCATAGAACCGGGGTGCCAACTTAGTGGGTAAATTGCGAACAGGCAGGTTCTTGGAAGACAGCCAAACCAGATCGCCCACCTGGAAATCGGGCTCTGTGGTTCGGTCCTTATCAGCCTGCTCCTTCATGCGCTCTCGTGTCTCCGTAAGGGTACTCCGGGCCAGGTCATGCTGTTTCTGAATATTGAAGACCAATTGATCCGCAGACGGAACAGTGCTGGGCACCACAGGTGAGAAGGGAACCAGCTTGGGATGTTGTCCGGCTGAACAAAAAAAAGGACTGATGCCGGTGGCAGCATAGGCCGCATTATTATAGGAAACTTCCGCCAGATCCAGGTACCTTAGCCAGTTTGACTGAGTGGCATTGGCATAGCAACGTAAGTATTGCTCCAGGGTTTGATTCGTCCTTTCGGTCTGACTATTGGTGTGCGGGTGATAGCCTGAGCTCAAGGCTCTGTGGATACCTAGATGATTACACAACTGATGCCAGAAAGAAGAAAGAAATTGTGAACCACGATCAGAGATGATCTTCTCTGGGAGTCCATGTAACCGATAAATGTTGTGTAGAAATGCCAAAGCCATCTGGGAGGAAGTTGGGATCTTCATGAAAGGAATGAAGTGTGCATATTTAGTGAAACAATCCACGACCACCATGACACAAGTGTGACCCTCAGAGGGGCGGAAGCTCAACAATGAAGTCCGTGGCGATAGTATGCCAAGGGTAGGGTGGTGTTTCAGTAGGCTTAAGTAGCCCCAAAGGCTTTCTTCTGGGCGTCTTCGTCTGAGCACAGATTGGACAACTTTCCCCATACGATTTTACTTCTTTGGCCCATCCAGGCCACCAGAATTGTCTGGAGATCAACTCCTGGGTAGCTTTGATACCACGATGACCAGCTACTTGAGAATCGTGAAAACCATGTAGAATGTCCAAGCGAAGGGCAGTCGTCGGTATGTATAACCGGTTCAGAAAGAACAGAAAACTGTCGCGTTCACAGATCTGGGGTTTCTTCAGCAGATTGACACGTTCCGGATCCCTCAAGGTCTCTTGAATGATCCTCTGGAGATGCGGAGTTATGGTCAGTAGAAAGTGTTTGGGAGATATCATAGGCGTGTTCAAACCGACTCCCACTTCTTCCTTCTCCAAGGATCGGGATAAGGCATCAGCCTTCTGGTTCTGGGGGCTAGGAATGTATGTGATATTAAAGTCATAGTGAGAGAAGAAGAAGGCCCATCGGGCTTGGCGAGCGGTGCGACACTGCAATGATCGTAGGAACTGCAAGTTGCGATGGTCAGTACAGACTTCTACAGGGAAACGACCACCAAGCAAATTATGCCTCCACTCTTCGAATGCCGTCTTGATGGCCAAAAGTTCTTTTTCAATGACTGCGTAGTTCAGCTCACTGGAGGTGAGTTTCCGTGAGTAATAGGGCACAGGGGGTTCGTCGCCAGACGTAGGATGCTTTTGCAAGAGGACCGCTCCATCAGCGAAGTTGGAAGCATCCGCTTCGATGACATAGGGCATCTCATCATTAGGATGACGCAAAACAGGAGCTGTACTGAACGCTGTCTTTAAGCAATCAAAAGCTGTTGATGCCTCTTGATCCCAAAGGAAAGGTATCTTAACACTGGTCAGACGTGTCAATGGGGCCGTGACCTGTGAAAACTGTGGAATAAAACGCCGATAAAAGTTGGCGAACCCCAAGAACCGCTGAAGGGATTTCAAATCATGTGGTTGTTTCCAGTTCTGGATAGCCTTCACTTTGCCCGAATCCATGTGTATACCTGCATTGCTGATTACGTATCCCAGGAACTCCATGCTATTCCGATGAAACAAACACTTTTCGGCTTTGGCGTACAGATGATTACATGACAGTCGCAGAAGTACTTCACGGACATGCGAGACATGTTCCTTCAGATTGTCCGAGAAGATCAGGATGTCGTCCAGGTAAACCCAGACCGAGATGCCAATCAAGTCGCCAAAGACGTTGTCCATAAACCGTTGGAAGACGGCTGGGGCATTACACAACCCGAAGGGCATTACCCTGTATTCATAGTGCCCAAAGGGTGTCTTGAATGCCGTCTTCCACTCGTCGCCCTCTTTGATTCTAACCAGGTGGTAGGCTCCCCGGAGATCCAACTTAGTGAAGACATTGGCAGAACGTAAGGACTCCATGATGTTCCGAATCAAAGGTAATGGGTACCTGTCCTTGGGTGTTATGTCATTCAATTGGCGGTAATCGATACAGGGCCGCAGGGTCCCCTCTTTCTTTTTGACAAAGAACAGCGGGAAACCGGCGGAGGATTTGGAAGGTACGATGTAACCCTTCTTAGAACAATCATCCAGATAATCCCGGAGCACCTGTCTTTCAGACTGAGTTAGCGAGTATATCTTCCCATGAGGAATCACAGCACCAGGAATCAGGTCTATGGGACAGTCAAATGTCCTGTGAGGAGGAAGAGGTATTTCTCCGGGCTCAGAAAACACCGTACAAAGGTCGGCATAAACATTCGGAATCTGGGACAAGGAACATAAAGCAGATGAGTCCCCTCCCGGGACTAGAGGGATCGAGGCTGTAGACTTCAAGGATGTGTTGTGGCAGCAACATTCACGGAGGCAAAAGGCAGAAACAAACATCAAAGTGCGGGACTCCCAATTGATTGTAGGATTGTGTTGCAAAAGCCAAGGCAGTCCCAAAACCACTGGATACGAAGGTGACTTGATGACGTCGAGGGCTATCCTTTCTTCATGCCCCTTGATTTGCAATAGCATGCCGACTGTATGCAACCGGATGGGACCGGAAGCCAAAGGTGTACCATCGATGACCTCTACCGGTATAGCAGTTCTTCTGGTAAGTAAAGGCATACCAATGTTGATGGCGAATGCCTCGTCTATGTAGTTTCCGGAGGCCCCGCAATCTAATAGACCATGGACATCAACCGTTTTATCAAGCCACTTCAAAGTGATCTCTAGACTCATCAAGACAGCGGGCTGCATGGGGGGCAGTTGTAACCCAGGACTGGAAAGGTCTGAAAGCAAGAAAGGACCTGTCGTAGCCTTTCCCTTAGACGACAGGTCTTCTAGTTTCCCCCTTTCTTGATAGGACGCAGAGGGCAGGTACCCAGAAAATGACCAGCACCTCCGCAGTACAAACACAGTCGCTGACTTCTCCTGCGCTTCTTCTCCTCTTCCGATAAAGGACCCCTAACAGCTCCCAGTTGCATTGGCTCCTGGGCAGAATCCCAAGGTGCTGACATCCCAGTAGGTAGAGTCAGTGTTCTGGGGTTTCCCTTCTCAAACCGTCGTCTCTCTCCTTTTCTCTCAGCCAATCTCTGGTCTATCCTCAAAACTTGATCAATACGTTTCTGCAGATTGTCAGGTTCAGGAATGTGTAACAATTCATCCTTGTATTCCTCTCTTATTCCCCGGCGAAACAAGGTCTTTTGCGTTACCTCTGGCCATAGGGAGTCAGTTGCTAATTGACGGAAACGGCTGATGTAAGAGATGATGTCAGTATTGGCTTGTTGTAGGTCCATCAATTGGTTCTGTGCTGCTGAAGCCAGACTGGGAGATTGAAACACATCCAAGAATGCCTTCTCAAAGGCTACAAAATCATTCAGGATTGGGTTATTGGTAACGACCAAAGGAGTTGCCCAGGCAAGCGCGTTTCCAGACAAGTTGCCCAATATGTATCCGATCTTGGCCTTGTCATTGGTAAAGTGAGTTGAACGGAAGAGAAAGTGTATGCGGCAATGGTTGCAGAATTCACCCACACGGCGGGGATCTCCATCGAACTTGATGGGAGCAGTGTGAGCCATGGGACTTTCGGGCTGTGGAATGGCACCAACGTTCTGTGTCACCATTTGGCGTAATGTTACGTTCTCCTGACGGAGTGCAGCCATCTCAGCACGAAGCGCTTGAAGCTCATTACGAAGACCCGGATCCTCTTCCATCGCAGAGTCCGAGGTGTCTGAAGACAGGCGTCTCAATCTGTTATAAATAGCGTCACAAGAACGCTGCCTACCTGTTCGTCCGGTTGGGTTCCTTGGTGATGAGGCCAAGCTGTCAGATGATCCGTGGAGACGTGACTGATGGCGCGGGAAACCAGCCCAACACCAGCCCGAATGGAACCGGATTGGAGGTGAACTGGCTCCCAACACACGGGTTGGCTCACCCCTGATTTGCGTGGCGTCAGGACAGTGCAAGCACTGACAGGGGGAGCCTCTGGGTAGAAGGTTCAAGGTCCACAGGAGGCAGTGTGATCCCGACGAATGCTGATGAAGATCAGGAGTCCAGAAGCAGAACAGTTCCTCCAGGAGCGACGACTAGGCAGCAAGAGGAGTTGGCTGGCAGGCGAGGAGAGCTACGAGAACCAGAAGGAGCAGTGGGAACTCTGAACCAAATGGAAGCAGGGAGGACTGAGCCAGGCAGGCAGGAAAGGAATGACAGGGACCAGAACCAAGGAGGGCCAACGGGAACTCAGAATCAGAATGGAAGCAGGAAGAAGGGAGCGAGGCAGAACAGATAAGGAGTCAGGAGTGCCCCAGGCAGAACAAGGGCAGGAGGAAGACAACAGGAAAACGGGAAGGCAACACAAGGGGCAACGAAGACACGATCCGTACAAACCGCGTTGAGACGCGGTTTGGAAAAGGATCAGGGCTCCTTAAATAGGCCCACCAGCACCTGGGAGGCTTGCAACGCAAGCCGCACCGCCTCCCAGGCATTGGATAACCCACAACGAGGCTTGAGCAGCAGATCTCCCCGAATCGAGCATCCTGCGCACCGCGCATGCGCGGAGAGCGGACGCCCGCGCATGCGCAAAGCAGTGCGCACAGGAGACCCGGAAGCGCCCGAGACCCAGTACAGCCCCGGACCCCGAAGCCGAAAGTGGGGATACAACCTCCAGGACGGGGAGCGCCATAGCGGGTAAGGAGACCCCAGGACAGGCGGCGTGACAGGAACCAGTATTATTCCTAGACAATCTAGCAAATCGAACCAAATTTAGCCAGATTGCTATTAAATGCAGTATAGACTTTGTGGTGTTAACAATCACTAACGCCCAGAGAACCTGTGAAAAGATACAAAGGCAGTTGGATGAGGAAGAAAGAAAATTCATTGAAAATACAGCATTGACCAATGCAAAAGAAAAACTAAAAGAAATAAACATGCAAATTGATCAATCTAAAAGCATCATACAAAATAAAAAATCAAAAAAACTCATCTAGGACATCAAAGAGTTTGAACTGGATGTAGTTGTTCCCTGTCTAACAGAGAGCTGGTTTGTTTAGAAAATAGAGTAAAGGACAATGCCTACACACAACAATAGTCACAGAGACCACTGAAATGGTGAATAACAATTTCTGGTTTTCGTCAAGCTCAAACTGAACAACAGAAGATCAGTGAGACTACCATGACTGTACCCAACAACCCACTAGATGTCTATGGAGGCCTTTTTTAGGGTTGTGGGACCCCAGAGGAATATCACAGTGCCCCCAGAACGACATGATGTCGAAACCGAGGGCCAGATGGTCCAGACCATGCAGGAGGCACAGCAAATGGTAGAGACAAACCTGCAATTACCAGTTTCCAACCTATCAGGCCAGGTCCTATCTAAGGAAGAGCTGTCAATACTAGGAAAGGGACTTTCCTTTGTCCCCACCAATACGACTGACTGGTACAACACAGACTCTGAGATGAGAATGTTTTTCAGAGCAATAAGACTCAAGGTGTTCTTCAAAGATCAAGACGAGCACACCCAAGTCGAAGACACTGGATTAAGGGAAAAATCAATGTTTACTGCCACAGAAATTCACACCCCAAAGGAAATAGTGACCTTCGAGAGATGCATACTAAAGCAAATGGAGGTTCTGAAAACCACCAATATACACAGAATAACCTAACAAATCTGGAATGCAATTCTCTCAAAAAAACAAAGCGCAAATCTAAATTTAACAATTAAAGCCGCAGACAAAGGGGGATGAATTGTGGTAAAACTAATGGACAATACCCAACATGGTGATGGAACTACTCCGGCATGTGGAAAATTACAAACCGCTAGAAAACTTTCGCTTGAGCCTAGCAATAAGCAGGCATTGGACAACATTATCCCTCAAAAGAAAAAAAACAGTCCATGGACACCATCAAACCATTAGAAATATACCCTGACACGAGTGGCGGATGGGAGCACAAACACAAAGAACTCCTTTAAAATGGTTAAAACATATGTCTTTCAGGCTATACACTAATTATTGAAAATCCAGACGCCACCAAGATAAACACAGCTGACCGTAGAGGATGGACAAAGCTTACACTCCATTCCATGAATGGCACAGACACAGCTGATCGCAAACCTTCAAAAGGTAAGCAATTAGTTCCACTTATTAATCCAAGGTTCACAAGGTCTAGATAGACAAGCTGACAGGATGGGGAGATGGGGGTTAATTGCAGACTCTTCAGTACCCTCAAACTCTGACCTTACTAATTAATTTGCACAGCATGCAAATGAGAACACAGAAGCTTGAACATGGGAAGAAGAAAAACAAGGGAGGATTGGAAGGGGAGAGGCCCAACAGGTCACAAGGCATGTGCTTCACACACTTACACTTGAAACAAAATGTTACACTTATGATAACGTTACTCAGAGAAACACAGATTTAGCTTACACATGGTTTTATGTTATATTTTTTCAGTGATGAGTAGTAGCAAGAGGTCTTGAAGAAGGTGGTATAATTTCAATTCCACCGAAACGTCAGACTAACTGAAGTCTACAGCTAGGTCCTCCAGCTAGTCTTCATCAATCAAACAAGAACAATTGCAATAACGTTATCTCCATGATGTAGACCCCGTTATATGTTCATTTATAATTGCGCATATGTACACAGATGGAGAACGATTTGGCGCTATATGTACATTTTACAAATTGATGCTTAGGACAAAGAGGTAGCACAACACAAGGTGATTGAGAGAAATATTATGTTCAGAATAAGGTTGTATATATCATGTTTTGTTTAGTATAAACGGATTTTATAAAAATGCAAATGTGTATGAAAGAAATTATCTGACAACGATGTGCTGAAAAGTAAAAGAATGTTTACAGAGAAGGAAATGTAAACCAGAAACAAGATTAGATTCTAGATGTGAAAAGTCTACCAAAAAATAAGATATGTGGTATTGGATTGTGAGTTCCATGTATAGTTAGTTATTCATTGACTGTACTCTAACTAATGGAAAAATCAGAAGAATGAAATAAGGAAGTTTTGGGAATACTGACGTAAAACATTTTACTTTAAACCCACTACATTCAACAAAAGGTGTTTCCCTTATTTATTGGTGAATGATAGTACAGCATAGAGTGGAGTGGGGTGTCAGAGACCTGGAGCGGAGGCAGAAGACAGTGGAGAGGTTGTGACAGCCATAGCAATCAATGGGCTACTCGTAACACAGGCGTGGAATGGTGGTTCATTTCCATCATCCTGACAACCAAATTGGCTGTGTAGCTGTTGCCAGGTGTCCATTCTTGATGATTATTCCATGTCGTCTAGCCACAATGTTTGTAAAACATCTAAGCAAGAATCTGGCCCTCATTCACATGGTGCGGGTTGTGGTTTCGGTACAGGTTTGAATGGTTAGGGGGGTATTTTGACATTATTAAGTTGTCTTGTGGTGTGATTGTGCGCATTTTGAAACTATAAGGAGCCGATAATAACTGTAGTAGAAACACAACAAGAAGCCCTGCGGGGAGCTAATATTTTGGTGTAGCTAGATGAAAGCCCCACAGAGGCACCCTTAATTTCAAATCGATCTGAGGGCAGCAAAACCATCTGCAAGAAACGCGGCAAAAGAAAGGGAAAAAAGCCATCAAGCAAAAAAGAAAGGTGAGCAGAACAACAAAGTTACCTCAAGAAGAGCGCAGAGGAAAATCAAGCAGTCCTGGACTACTTCATCAGAGCCCCATGAAATACAGGAGACCTCAGAAAACACATTTGAAATAGATAAAATTATCAATCAGCCCAAGAAAACAAGGAAGAGACGCTCAAAACATAAATGCACAGCAGGATCCTTGGATGCTTGGTTATTGAAACCTAACTCTTCTGCTATGATTTCTAAAATAGAAGATGTACCTGAAGAGGGTGTACTTTGCTTGGAAAATGGCACTCAATTGACAGAACTCCCCTAACCCCAGAGAATACACTAAATGGTCAGCCAAACCGCTAATTTCTTAAGGGGTCGTAGCAGGTCTCTAAAATACCTTTGAGTGGCTTATAGATGCAAACTTTACAACCAGCAGTACATCCAAAGAGGGATCCAGGGATTCTGATAGTAAATTACCTATTTGCCACACAACAGATTCCATTTATGAGCCAATCAGTTCTACTGATCTTGCTCCATAACATTCCGAAACTTAGGGTGATCAATTCTAAAGACTTGGACATAGTCGAATTGGCTGATTCTATAAAAAATTATAGCTTTTCTCGCAGACATTTTACCACTGTACAAACAATTGAAGCAATCATGTAATTTTCTTGTAAATTGTCTGAAATTGGGGTTTGAGTTTGCATATGCAACATATGTTAATCAAACATCCTCCGCAATTGATAACAATAGCTTAAGGATTACACATAATGGAAGGAGGAGAAGGGTAGAATTGGTGACCTCAGGAAAGAATTTGAATAATTGTATTTGACCTAGAAAGGATTGGATATAGCTCCTCTCAGCGCTTCATCACTCTCCCAAATGAACTATTCCAAATTCTGAATGCACAAGGCCACACCCATTTAGTTAGCCTAAGTTTGAGCCGTGCCACATTAACCATGTAGGATATATTTGCTCTGCAGGAAATATGGTTAGAGTATAAGCTTGCTATCTTATGGATATTGTGTCTTTCAAAGGATGGCAACCAAGTGGAAAATGGTTAGACCAGCGGGTGGCCTCATCATTAGTGTTAAATCCTATTATTCAGTTGTTGAGTACTTGCCTGATATTGCTTATCCTAGTATTCTGAGTGCCATGGGCCAAATGCAGGATGCAGATGCTGATAAAGATCACATTTTAGAAGAATGGACCTAGGTGTCATGATGCCTACCCCCGGGCATCCGGATCAAGCCCATCAGCCCCGGGAGCAGGCATCCAGACATTTACAAAAACCCCAGCAGCCCCAGCTAGGGGCTGTCTGGGTTCAGTCTTGGCACTGTAGGCACCAGGCTCATAATAAAAATCAGTCCTGGCGCCATAGGCGCCAGGCTCATAGACATTACATACCTCATGCAGACCATGCTGCAAATAAATCCAAGCCAACGTGAGGCCTGGATGGGACTATTTTACTACAGGGACTATTTTTTAATTGGGTGTGGTCCTGGGGAACCTTTTTCCTGGGACTACTTTGGAGGCTATTCAAACCACGCCCGAACAGCAGCACATGCTTCGTGTTATTCTGCATCCAGCAGCGTGACTCTCACCGTGCCTGCAGCCAGCATCCAGTTTTCTGCCACGCCTGCGTGCCTGCAGCCAGCATCCAGTCTTCTGCCACGCCCGCCTCGAATCCGGAGCTCCTAGAATAAAGAGGAAGAAAAGGACAAGGTTAGAAAACAAACTTATTTCAAATTCCTCACCTGATTCCGGATCCATTTCATCTCCCGACCTGGAAAGTACATCAATCCTGCATGGGTCGCTTCGCCAGTTCCAGCACGGTGCCATACTCACCAGTTCTCACAGCATCTTTCGATCCGGCACTGTCTCCATCATTTCTTCGCCGTACTCCGGCACCTAAGGGCACAAGAATAACAAGGTGAGCCAAGGGAATCATCAAATACCTCTTACCACCATAGACTTACCTGATTTACCACCGGCGGTATTATTCTCCATATCTTCATATGCCGCATCTGTAAAGAGGGAGAAAAACAACACGTTAACGCATGCAATAGTTACCGGACAGCGTTGGGTAACACAGACTCTTACCTGAACACCAGCAGCAGCTACGAGACCTTCTTCTCACGAACTCAGTTGCAACTTAAGGAAAGAAGGGGACAAGAGTGAACATCGGGCACATTGAACTCTTTGAACTTGATACTTACCAATCCCGCCTGGGACCTCAGAGTCAATATTTACCGGAACTCTCCCAACGCCTTCAAACCAGTGAAGTAACTGGTATCTACGCGCCCCTGAAAGACACGCAGGATGGAGAGCTCATCTTTTACAAACATAAGGTGAGGTTACTAAGGGGATATCGGAGGTTATTAGTGGGGGAGAGCGAGAACAGTTGGGAGGCCATCACTAAAACCCACAGGTGGCTAATCCCTGTCTCCACTTGCAGGAAAATACTTCTTCGGGTCCAGCAGACAAGACTAGGCGGGCCAGTCCACACAGTCATCTCTGCACTACGCATCACGTTGACGGAGAACGCAGCTGTTCGGGTGCGATCGACACCCCTGTGGGGTCCAGGTGAGCGTAACAGAACGCAAAGCCTCTCTACAAATACCCACCCGGGTGTTATGGAAACCTCAGAAACTGACCAACTGGCCCAATTATTGGGGAACTTAGGGCGGAAGTACATGCCGCTCGCCAAGAGACTAATGCCCTCAGGAGAGAACTGATTGTCTCAAAGGAGCGCACTGATGATCTGGCTAGGCAACTACTGCAAAACCAAGCTGGGCAAGCGCCCCTACCTGGATATGGGGGAAGCCCAACCCCTGTTTCATAAAGCAATCCTGTGCAAGTGGATTTACCAGGAAATATTCCGTTAGCTCCACCCGAACGCTTTGCTGGGGACCCCAAAAGGTTTACCGTGTTTATGAACCAATGCCGCTTGCACTTTTTATGCAGACCGGGAATTTCCAAAGGACCAAGCCAAAGTAGCCTTTGTATTGTCATATCTTAGTGTCAGCGCAGCGGATTGATCCATTCCGTTAGTCAACCAGGATGATCCTCTTCTCCTGGATTTTCAGGGTTTTTAAAGGAGCATGGGAAAACTATTCGCCATTGGAGCTGTCCTGTCCCAGAAGGATCCTGAAAACGGTCAACTTCACCCAGTAGCGTTTTGGTCCAGAAAGTTCTCAGCACCTGAGTTAAACTATGCGATTACCGATAAAGAGCTATTAGCTATCAAATCCGCCTTTAAGGCATGGCGGCACTACCTTCTTGGTGCCAGGCATACCATTACAGTAATCACTGATCACCGGAACCTGCAGTATTTAAAAACAGCCAAAGCCCAATCATCGCGACAACTTCAATGGGCATTGTTCTTTGCCGAATTCGATTTCGTGATCACTTATCGACCAGGCCGCAAAAATGGCAAAGCAGATGCCTTATCCCAAAGAGGGATGGGAGAAGCATATGCAAACCCGGAACCGGTGCCAATAATTCCCAAGCAAAGAATTCTTGGCATAACTACTCTAAAGACACTAGAAGATATTCATTCAAAAATCCAACAACTCTTCGATCCAGCAACCCTGGACTGGGTAAAGAAAGGCCCGGACTACTCAGTCGTCAATGACTACCTTACTGTCAAGGACAACTATTTCTACCACACAAGGAAATACAAGAACTAGTCATCTCAAATTACCATGACACCCTGATGGAAGGGCACCCAGGTATCGCTGAAGCGAAAATTAAGAGACAGTTCTGGTGGCCCACTTGGCGAAAAGACATAAAGTCATTTGTGATGTCTTGTGGCATTTGCACCCAAAACAAAAGCCAGAAGAAAAAACCTGCTTGCCTTTTACAACCTTTGGATATTCCACCTACACCATGGCACACCTTGTCTTTAGACTTTATTACAGATCTACCTCCATGTAATGGATTTAACACCATCCTAGTTAATGTGGATCTTTTTTCCAAGATGGCCCAGTTTATTCCTTTAAAAGGATTACCTTCCGCTTCAATTTTGGCCAAGGAGTTCCTCGAAAACATTGTTGGAATACACGGATGTCCTTCCGTATTGGTCTCTGACCGAGGCAGTCAATTCATTTCACAATTTTGGAAGAAATGTTGTCAATTGGCGCAAATCGACGTGAGGTTATCAACCAGTCACAATCCCCAGACCGATGGTCAGACGGAGAGGACCAACCAGACCCTTGAACAGTACCTACGTTACATGCTGCACCAGACCGAAAGCAATTGGAAGGATATTTTATGGATTTCCGAATATGCACACAATAACTAAATAAGTACATTCTGGAACCAGACAAAGCCCCTTCTATACCATATATGGACATCATCCTCGAACCTCAGAACTCGATTCGCGTCAGCACTTAGAAATGCCTGCAGTTAGTCATTTACACTCTACTATTACACTACTATGGTCACGAACGGCCATTTTGGATATATACGTTGCCTTGACAACGTTTTACTTTTCAGTTACATTCGAGATAGTCAGCAGTTCAGTAGAACGCATACGGAAGGACTACACGAACGGATTGCGAAGGAAAACTTTATAGGTAAGCACTAGTAACGATTAAGCAGCAACCGTATAAGTGTAGTGCCACGCTTTATCATGACAAACACGCTAATGTATGTGTTCGCGTCATTTCAGTAGTTACAGCGTTACTCGAATGTACCTTACAACGTTGACTAGCGCTGATAGCCTCTGGATAATAGAAGCACCTTGCAGATTAGTGCTCGTATGGGGAAAGCAAGAATTGATAACAATAACCATTGGTGAAAATTTATAACACAGAGAATGACTATAATTAGATTTTGGTATAGTTTCTTCTATGGTAATATGAGTAACAATATTGGAGAACATGCAGAAGAAGAGGTTTATTGCATTTTATGTTGTCGCAATACAAGCATTACGTTTCACCATTTAATGATGAGAGTTCATTGATGAATTGAAATGTGGATCTTGCAATAACCATAATTGAAATGTGGATCTTGCAATAACCAACAAGTACTTTACAACTAATTGTGACATATGCGCTGTTTCTCTTTTTTTCTCTCTTTTGTTTGTGTTATTTGTAAATTGTCTTTGTTTATTGTGGGTACCCTGTCTTCTTAAATGCCTTTATAACATGTTCATTATAACACCAATTGCATGATTTTGATTTTCGTGATTAAGGAAGAATAATTTAAACAATCTTGCGTAGATTTACCCGCCTCTGAAGAAGGAAACCATTATTTCCGAAATGCATTAGCCATAGGGTTTTTCATTTGCCTACCAAAGAGCAAGCTGTAAATTGGTGCTGTTTACCCAATGACAAACATTTATCGATTGACAATTTTGTGGATTAAAGAATATCATCTATACATCAATTGAATTGTTTGTATTTATGATTATACATTTGTCGACCAAGTAAAGTACGAAAATATTTAACCATTCGTGGGAATTACAAGGTGTGCGGCCCACACCGATGGCTAATTAGACTAGGTCCTCTCTTCTACAGTCTATTATTGGAGCCCAGCACGGAGGCACTATTCAGTGGGCTGCACCCTATTAAGCAACTTAAACCTAATTAAGAACATTACATAAATTAATTTTTCAAAAACACAGAGAACAGAGCTGTGCACCCTCTCCCTCGCTCCATTTTTTCAGGAATTTCACTTCTGTGCAAATAACTGAGGAGTAGCACACTGCTATGTCGTATGAAGATATTGAGAAACTAACTGAACTAAGAGCCACTACATTAGGCTTTTCAGCTGAAGAGGCAAATGCAATCCTAGGTCTCATAAAGGAGACTAACATCACTACTCAAGATACAGATCCAAACAAGAAAATCAAACAGTTGGAGTACATCATCAGGAAAACTATCAATCGCAAATTACATGCAATAACTTTAGGCCGGTATTACAAGGCTCAAAGAATACTACAGGCATTAAGAATTGGGTTAAAACCCACCCTATGCAAGGAAAGCAAATAATGTGTCCATAAGTGGGAACAAATACTGAACAAGTGCTCTCTTGATTTAATTTTATTGACCATCAAAGAACTTTCAGCGAATTTACTTAGTCTGGAACAAGAAATTAAAGATCTCACCACAGAAATAACAGAATTAACAAGTGGCGAAACATTCAAGGATATATTAACAGACATCAATAATAAACTTGAGGGGTACAAAACAGATTTGGAAGCGAGAAAAATAAGAACGTTCATTCGGGACACACTGGATTATCTAAGAGATGAAGTCTACATGGGGGTGGACAAATATCAAAACCAACCACAAAGACCGAGGAATCCCAATCCTAACTCAGATAACAGCAGTTTAGACACGGACTCTAGCAGAGACGGACAGAATACACAGCAATCACAAGCAGCAACAGAATCAGAGAGTGTAGCAGGAGGAACCGAAAGATCAAGTACAAACAGCAGAGTGCCACATCCGGCTTCTTCTTTTTCAGACCGACACCCAAGTGCAAGCGAACAAGGAGGGGGAAGAGGAAATGGACCAGGAGTACAGACACGATTCCAAGCCCGAACAACTTAGTGGTAAACATCTCATATCGAATATTGAGCCAACGAGAAGAGCAAGTACTACAGAACTAGTTGAGTTTAAACCAAAAAGTACCTTTACACCACCCATTAGTGAACCTGCTATCGACATCTTCGAACGTATGGTAATCTCTGACTTAAAGAAAATCAAGTATGGAGCTCCGAAAGACAAAAACCTAAGTAGAAGTGAAATGGCCATAATACGCAATCTCTATTCTGATGACAAAATTACTATTAGACCAGCAGATAAAGGTGGTGCTCTAGAGATCCAAAATACCCATGATTATGAACAGGAATGCAGTTTATCAAAAATTGAACAAGATCCTACTAACGACATTCGAGACAACTTAGAGATTCTCTAAACCAAAGCGGAAGAAGAAGGTATGAACACTAATAAGACCAAAGTATTTCTACTGACACAGAAACCTATCACTCCACATTTTTACCTTTTACCAAAAATCCATAAAGGGCTAATAAACCCACCGGGAAGACCAATCGTCGCTGCCACAGGAGGTATATTACAACCACTTGGAACCTACATTGATTATTTTTTTTACCCCATCATACAGAAAACTGAAACTTATGTTAAAGATATCACACATTTTCTCAACATACTCGAGAACATAAAACTGACAGGGAACGACACACTTTTTACAATCGACGTGACAAGCCCTTATACCAGCATCCCACATGATTTGGGGCAAGAAGCAGTCGAATGGCTTCTTTTGCGTGAAGATAATATAGGAGCAGTCAAAGAATTCATAATGTCCTTGCTGATGTTCATCTCAACTAACTCGTACTTTAAATACAAGGATGAGTACTACATACAAACATCTGGCACAGCTATGGAGGCAACAATGGCACCGGCTTACGCGAATTCATTCATGTATCAGTTTGAAATGTCACATATTTTACAAAACTTGCAGTGGAAAGACAAGATCAAATTGTGGATACGATACATAGATGACATTTTTCTGCATATGGCAAGACACTAGAGAATCTTTGGATTAATTATTTCATTACATCTACAGCATAGACCATTGAATACAATTTACCTCTGAGATAGGGAACCCTGGGACTCATTATTTGGACATTCAAGTCAATGTACATACTCAACAGATAACTACATCGTTATTCACTAAACCAACAGACAGAAATAATGTACTACATCGGATGAGTTTCCCTGCTCAACAAACACTTCATAACTTGCCCTACGGACAAATGCTATGTCTGAAAAGGATTATCAGTGATCAGAGGGATTTCGAACAAGAATTAACCAGATTGAGCAAGACACTTGAGGATCGGGGATACCATGACGAAGATATACTAACGGCAACAGAGAAAGTAATGACAAAAACAAGGGCTAGCACCCTTACGCCAAAAGATAAACCAGCATCACCACCATTGATATATGTGTCCAAATTCTCAACACAAAGCATGTAAATTAAGAGATGCATAAATAAACATTGGCAAATACTAACAAAGGATGAAAGAACCAAAGATCTTTTTTCTGTTCCCCCAACATTCACGTACCAAAGATCACACAACTTGAGAGATTTGATTGTTAACACACGGAAAGACAAACCCAGAAGAAACACCTTGACTAAGAGAATTGGCACTTACCCATGCCTAAATTGCGGGAATTGCAATAGCATAATCAAAGGAGAAATAGCGGTACATCCCTACACGGGCGAACAGATAAAATTAAAATGCCATGCAACCTGCAATACAGAGAATTGTGTTTACTGCACACGGTGCCCTTGCGGCATATACTATGTTGGTGAAACAGGACCGAAACTACGTATACGCATTAATGAACATAATCAGGTATACGCAACAAAAATACCAATTCCGCAGTAGCAAAACATTTCAATGAAAAAAAGCACAATATCTCCCAACTTAGATTTCAAGTGCTAGAATTAATTGATAATACTTCCAGAGATGCAAAAAGGAAGAGACAACAGAGAGAGGCATACTGGATCGATCGGCTTGAAGCGCTATCACCACAAGGAATTAACGATGAATTTGACCTTAATTGCTTCCTTTGATAATGCGTCTGAGTACATTCGATTGTAATTTGAATTGTGATTGTAATTAATCATGTTTTTATAAGTACTTCACTACATGTACACATGTTTAGAACATACTCTTTTATTAACTATGTTAATCACTGGCCGAATGAGCACTCCGTAAGTTAGCATTGAAAAGAGTAGCAAGCATCAAACAGAGTAGTATGCATTCGCACTTCTACAGGTGATAGTAATAGAGTTGCTCTACCACTCAACACTTTAGTTGTTCACACTAGGCAAATAGTTGATAGGAAGATTTTTTGTGAACATCCACTACATACCTACCAGAATGCACATGGGCATCGCTCAGCCATCTTTTCAACATTACAGCTTTATTGTACATATAACCACAACACACGATCCACACATGTACCTCTTAATATTTGACATTGATTTAATTCGCGTAGATACACTTTACTATTACGTTGCGCCCTTGGGACAACAAACGAGTATTAGTCAAGCAATATCAGCAGATTGTGTAAGCACATTCACATTAAACATATACTATTAGCCCATACCAAGATGGCCGGTATACCTGGTCACGAATGGCCATTTTGAATATATACGTTGCCTTGACAACGTTTTACTTTTCAGTTACATTCGAGATAGTCAGCAGTTCAGTAGAATGCATACGGAAGGACTACACGAACGGATTGCGAAGGAAAACTTTATAGGTAAGCACTAGTAACGGTTAAGTAGCAACCGTATAAGTGTAGTGCCACGCTTTATCATGACAAACACGCTAATGTATGTGTTTGTGTCATTTCAGTAGTTACAGCGTTACTCAAACATACCTTACAACGTTGACCAGCACTGATAGCGTCTGGATAATGGAAGCACCTTGCAGGTTATTGCTCGTATGGGGAAAGCAAGAATTGATAACAATAACTATTGGTGAAAATTTATAACACAAAGAGTGACTATAATTACATTTTGGTATAGTTTCTTCTATGGTAATGTGAGTAACAATATTGGAGAACATGCAGAATAAGAGGTTTATTGCATTTTATGTTGTCGCAATAAGAGCATTACGTTTCACCATTTAATGATGAGAGTTCATTGATTAATTGAAATGTGGATCTTGCAATAACCAACAAGTACTTTGCAACTAATTGTGACATATGCGCTTTTTCTCTTTTTTTTCTCTCTTTTTTTGTGTTATTTGTAAATTGTCTTTGTTTATTGTGGGTACCCTGTCTTTTTAAATGCCTTTCTAACATGTTTATTGTAACACCAATTGCATGATTTTGATTTTCTTCATTAAGGAAGAATAATTTAAACAATCTTGCATAGATTTACCCAGCTCTGAAGAAGGAAACCATTATTTCCAAAATGCATTAGCCATAGGGTTTTTCATTTGCCTACCAAAAAGCAAGCTGTAAATTGGTGCTGTTTAACCAATGACAAACATTTATCAATTCACAATTTTGTGGATATCTTAAACCTAATTAAGAACATTACATAAAATAATTCTTCAAAAACACAGAGAACAGAGCTGTGCACCCTCTCGCTCGCTCCATTTGTTCAAAAAGATCACATTTTAATCATATATATATTTTTGGTTCTCCTGGGGGTAAGGAAAAAGGGGATTTTATGTGTTGTCTTTCTAAAATTATAAACAAATGGAATGATAGACACAATGATAAAAAAATAATATTTTGTGGGGATCTAAATGCATATTATGAATCAGTAGTCCAAATACACATGGGTGGTAAACACCACAGAAGTAAAGCTTTCTGGAAATCCCAACTAAACTAAGGCAGGAAATGGCTTAACTCTATAGCCAGTTATGGATTGGGATTCCTTAATGATGTGTCACATCAGAGTGCCGCTGACAGGCCTACTTGGTTGAATGGCTAGCAAAGCATTATTATTAACTATATATTTATAAGTAAACTGCTTCTAGAAAACATCACATTGGCAAATATCCCCCAGGTTCATAGTGATCTGTCATTATTAGCTGCAAATATCCAGTTTATGGAGCAACAGGTGACATCTAAGATGGTGGTAATCTGCCGATCAATTTTCAGAGCAATCCTATCATCTGTAATAACAGGAATATAGATTCGCTTAATAATTATTTATCAGAAAAATTCAGATTTACTTCCTTCAATGCCATTTTAGCCCTATGTCCCATATCTTGGATCAGCCCTATCTCCAGTTCAAGGCTACACTAGGCTCCTCTGGGAACCCCAATCACGAAGAAATCATCTAATTCCCGAAAGACCAGGGACAATAGCAGAGAGACCAACCTCTGATAGACTATGTGATCAGGTGACAAGAGCATGTGTCATCCCTTCAGAACTCCCTAAGGGCGGCCAGCATGGGGCGTTCCAGTGAAGAGCAGAACTGTGAAGGTTGATGAAAAGCTGTTAACCAGCACCTTTGCTTATGACCCTTTGCTTCCCTCTCTGTTGCACCTGTGAGTACCACAAACTTCCTAATTACTGTGCTGTCTCTCCACACTGTGCTACTCACCCATAATGCATTCACTCCTGCTCCTCCTGCTGCTCCTGCTACTCACTTCTCCTTACAGTTTCTCCAGACACACTACAAATTCCTCCTTCCCTATCCCTATTATAAAACTCACAACTTGAAACTCCCAATATTCCATCTCTCTTCCACCTCCTTCCAACAAGCAAAGTTGACAAGCTAGCCATGCCTCCTCTAACACTTATATCCAACTCGCCTCTCTTCCTCTGAGACTCAACTTCTCTTTTCTTCTTTACTGCATCAACTGAACATTGCACTCTGGAATGCTCAGTATTTATGCAACAAAACTTCCTTTATCACTGACGACTTTCACTCCAGCTCTAATCCCCTAGACCTTCTTGCTATCTCTGAAACCTGGATTTCTCCATCTGACACTTCCAGTACAGCAGTCCTACACGACTCCAAACTGTGCTTTATTCACTTTTCTTGACTGACTGGCAGAGTTGGAGGTGTCAGACTCCTACTCTCTTCTTGTCTCAATGCCTAACAAATCTCAATGCCATGTTCTCTCCTACCTCTTGGAATTCACCATCTCTACTATTGCTTTGCCTTACTCGATTCACATCAGCCCCCCAGTTTTGGAGAAATCTGGAGATGTATTACAGGGGCTCGGAATAGGCACCCGGTAGTTTCTTTCTGCATGGTTATTTTTTCATATTTGTCCTATATGTATATGTTTGATAATTTGAAGTTTGAAAGGTTTGTGTGGGTGAGAATTCACTGAGGATTCTGGGAATCCTGAGTGCACAGCCACCTCACCCCCCCAACTGACTCACACAATTTGTCATCTGTCTGCCCCTTTCCGTGGCAGAAAAACACACAGAAAGCTCCCAAAGCAGGGCCATCACCCTCGAATGGCACTGTGTGATACAACTGTCCTTTGCCTAATGCAGTGATAACTGGCTTAACGGGAGGCCATTTAGAAACAGGCCAGTGTCTCTGAGATATGTGTAGTCTACTAGTCTGGACAGTGATGCAAGTCAGAGTCAGTCACTCCCTACATGTATTCTTCCTCTAGCCCTACTGGCCCCTCAAAAGCACAGTGCAGTCCGCTTATAAAATGTGCATCCGTTTTTCCAGTAATCAGCACTTCCCAGCCACGTGCAGCATCATAAATCATTGGATGGCGGATCCCTAGCCACGGACATGATTCAAAATGCCTTCCTAAGGCTTTACTTTTTACTCCTGCATGCCAAAACTAACATGTTACCACTTACCAGAGACACATACGGCCCCTACTGTGCATGTTTATAGCCATGTCCAGCCTTGCTAAATCCCCTGTACATGCATTTGAAAAGCAACATGCAGCAGTGTTTGATATGTGTAATAATTGTAGAACTCTATTGCAGCATCCTGGAACAACGAAATCACAGGAGACAAGGGACACTCTGGGTGACAACTTACCCAAGCTAAGTGCTGAACCACCTCACGTGTGTTTCTTATGTTGCTGTATCTTCGTATACTGCTATAGTGATATTGTATGTGTATGTGGAGTCAGAAGCAGGGATGTATGTTTGTATGAGTGTATGAGTGTAACAGCACGCTGCAACCATGCACATTGGTCAAAAACTTACCTTAACATCTCCAACCTATCATAACTTCTCCCTAAAGCTTATTCCAGTTTTACTACTTCCCCCTTCCTGTCCAACCATCATCACCTTAACCCTCCTTCCCTGCTGGGGTTGCAAAGCCCTGTATAAGCATTGACTTGCAGGTCTCAAAACTGCCGTGGGGCGGCGGGGGTTGGCTCATGCCATTCCTGCGCCAAGAACAAAAGGAATGTTATCACTTTTTCAAGTATTTACACAAAACATAACTTGCAACAAACACTGTTAACCCTCCATAAGTAAACCCCCACAACAAGGAAGGCTGGGGGGGTCTCCAGAGCAATTACATGGGGAATAAAATGGTGCAAACACCACCAGAACTAGGAAAAAGTGCCCTCAATAGCAGGGAGAGCCCTAGCCCGGGGCGGAATGTGACTCATGGACCTTTACACAATCGAAGATGGCATCCAGGCTGCCCAAAACTAAAGAGAAACAACCTACCATAGAGGAGTTTGCCAAGTCACTGGAGGGGGCCACCGGAAAAGGTCAAGGCATGCGAGAAAGCGAGACTATGGCACCATAGCCAAACTAAAAGTATCATGGGAAAGCAAGATGGGCACAGCTATCTCGAAATTGAGGACCTCACTGGAGTTTAAGATTGATGCAGTGAGTGTGGATGTGAATCTGCTGCGACAAGATGTACGAGCATTGGCCGAGCACACAGGAATCCTAGAAAAGGAAGTGAAAGCCAATACAAGCACATGCATGACTAACGCAAAGGAGGTCCACGTGTTGCAACAAAAGATGCACAATCTTGAGAATAGAGCTGAAGTAGAGGAAGGGCGCGCTCGCAGAATTAATGTGCGCATTGTGGGACTTCCGGAAGGTGAAGAAGGATCAGACCTGACAAACTATGTCGAGAACTTGCTGCTGCAAGAATTATTGAGCGGAGCGCTAAGCCAATAGTTTGCAATGGAAAGAGCACACAGGGCCTTGTCCAGGAGGCCGCCACCAGGGGCCCCACCGCAGCCTATCATCTCCAAGATCTTGAACTATAAAGACAGAGAAATTCATTTTTGCAAATGAGGCCGATATGCAGAGCATCGGCGATCATCACCGCGTACCCGGATTACACTCTAGTTATTTCAAGAAGAATTAGGTCATGATGTATTTGAAGAGACAGAGAATTGATATTGCCTTACTACAGGAAACTCACTTGACAAAAGAAAAACAGGAAGTTGTGGGGAGGAAATGGAGAGGGACCACCATAGGAGCAACATATTCGGCATCAGAGGGTTAATTTTGTGGATAGCACTGCATGTCCCCTTTAAGCTGTTGCAATCCACCACAGAAACAGACGGGAGGATGGTGCTGTTAAAAGGACTAATAGAAAACAAAGAGCCGAGCATTGTCAATACGTATGCCCCGAACCGGGATGCTACCAGCTACTTTAGAACCCTGTACTGTAAGGTCAGCCCATATATTGGAGGGGCATTTATATGGGCTGGGGACTTTAATTGCATGCTGGATCCCAAGGTAGACAGGTCAGATAAGAAAATGGAGAGGCCCTTCCCAGCAGCTAAAGCCCTGAAGCCCTTACTAAGCGATTTCCAGCTGGTGGAAGTATGGAGGATGCACCACCCACAAGATAGGCAATATTCTCACTATTCGGCCCCACAGAACCTGCACACGCGGCTAGATTACATATTTGTGGCACCAGAACTGACAGGGGAACTGGTGCAGTCAGAATATAAAGCGAGAGTCCTCTTGGACCATTTGCCATTGATTGTGACTTGGCAGCACTCGCCGCCCAAGGCACGGATTCCGTCATGGAGGCTTAGAGCCGAAGCTTTGAAAGCCACCGGGTTTAGAGAGAATCTGAGGGAAGAAATAGTGGAACACTTTGAAACCAACACCGGGAGCATAGAATCAGCTGGCACATTATGAGAGGCATTTAAGGTGGTGATGAGGGGGGCAGCAATATCCAAATCTAAAGGCCTACAAGGTGGAATAATGCAGGAGATACAAGAAGCAGAAAAGAAATTAGAGGCAATGATGCGCACGGAAGAGCATGCCCCAGAGGAGTCTACAACCATACAACAATTACAACAAGATTGTAGGGGATACTGGGAGAGATTATGCAACCTAAACTATAAAAGATACGTTGAGAGACAGCATGCTGAGGTAGATAAACCAGGTAGGTTGTTGGCCTGGTTGTATAAAAATGAGACACCCAGACAAACGATCAGAGCTATACAAGGGATAGATGGACAGGTGCTGGATACCCCGGAAGGGGTGAATAAGGGTTTTAGAGTTCTACCAGCGACTGTACAAGGATGTTGATGAGGGAGGAGAAATTGATGCGACAGAAACATTGAAGGACATTGGCCTTCCCAAACAGAGAATAGCAGAGAGGGAGGACTTAGAGGTCCTGATCACGCTAGAGGAGTTGGAAGCAGTGATCAAGCTCCTGCCCACTAGTAAGGCTCCAGGGGTGGATGGGTTCCCTAGCTAGTTCTACAAAAAGTACAAGGCAGAGCTGCTCCCCCCACTACTAGCAATGCTAAATGAGGTACTAGAAAGAAGAGCGCTGCCAGAGTCCCTGAGGGAGGCGATTATCATCCCACTCCTCAAACCAATCAAATCGAGCTTGGACTATGGGTCGTATAGACCACTATCCATGCTTAATCAAGACAGCAAAATACTCACTGCAGTGCTGGCAAATAGACTGAAACCGGTCATCAATAAACTCATACATCCTGACCAGACCGGGTATGTCCCGTGTAGGAATATATCCGACAACCTCAGAAGGCTCCATCACGTCATAGAACAGATCGAAAAAGACCCTCAGAAAGTTGCAATAATTACATTAGATGAAGTAAAGGCCTTCGACTCTGTCAAATGGCCTTGGTTGATAGTGGCCCTGAAAGAATACGGGATTGGACCCACGTACTTGAGATGGGTCCAGCTGCTGTACAGTAAACCACTAGCTCGAGTGAGGACGGGAGCGATCATCTCAGACCAATGGCAACTCAGTAGGGGTACTAGACTGGGATGTCCGTGGTCCCCGATGCTGTTCATTTTGGCACTAGAATGCCTAGCGATATATCTGAGGCAACAATATGGGGAGGTGGGGATAAGTATGATGGGAGGGCAACATTTAATATCAATGTCTGCTGATGGCATGCTGTTGTACTTGAGATACCCTGAAGAGAACCTAAAATATATTTTGGAAGTAATGGGGCGATACGCAGTGCTGTCTGGCATCACAGTGAACTCCCAGAAATCCTGTATATTCCCCCTGGGTATATATAAAGGGATACCATGAGAGCAACTGACGGTATTCCAAAAACAGTGGGAGACCAGTCCTTCAGATACCTGGGGGTGGATGTATATCACAGCGTGGTGAACATAAACAAAACACAGAGAAGGCCATAACTAACATTGAGAACAGCATGAGGTTCTGGGCCAAGCTCTCTCTGACTATGTTGAGAAGAGTGGCACTGTTAAAGATGGTGGTGTTACCCATTCTGTTACACTACTTTGGGAATGTACCACACATGATATCTAGGAGATTCTTTGTTAAAATCCAGAGCATATGTAGGGGTTCATATGGCACAACACTAGGAATAGGATAGCGCAATGGAAATTGCAAAATATGTACGAACAAGGAGGCATTGCATTGCCGAATTTTGAAATCTTCTATCTACCCAGCCAACTACACTATATGGCGAGCTGGCTATCGGAAGACTCCACATCGGAGTCCAGGTTGTTGAGGACTGAATGTGCCCCTTTTTGCTTGAAAGAATGGATATGGTCACCAAAATCACAGCAGGGCGGTGGGACAAAAATGTTAGACCTGGGATGGAAGATATGGCGAAGGGCTTTCAGAGCCATGCGGAACCCGTACCCGTGTTCCCCACAGATACCGCTAGTGGCACTCAATGGAGTAGATGAGCAACTAAAGAAGATAGTCCGGAAGCACTGGGAATCGGTTGTTAAAGCAATGCTGGGAGATGTGTGGCAGGATGGGAAGCCGGTGGAGTTTGACACACTAGTAGAGAACACAGGACTACACCAAAGACAGTATATCACGTATAACAGGCTGATGTGGAAAATAAAAGGCACTTGGTCAGAAATAGAGTGGGCGAGCCAGCCGGATACAGCCATAGAAACACAAGGATACCATAAAAGAGTGTCCAGAAATGCGAGATTGCAACAAATCCAGTTATACATTACACATAGAGCGTACATGGCCCCTCAGAAGATAGCAAGGTTTAAGAATGCAGGGATACAAAAATGCCCAAAATGTGTCGATGAAAACGTGGGACTGGTGCACATGTTCTGGGCATGCCCGGAAATAAGGAGATACTGGCAGGAGGTGGCCCAACGTTTCACCGAAAAGGAGATTAGGCTGGAAGTGGAATCTTTGTGGGCATGTATGGTGGGGGGGTTCCCCAGGTCTTGCAAGTTGAAACATGTGAATAAAGTCAGAGACCTGGCATATATACTGCGAAGACAGTCACAGACCAAAAGTGGAAGCCTGGTGGTACGATCTTCAGAAATGGACAGAGGCAGAAACTGTGCTGTGGAGTGAAGCACTCAATAGGGGGGGAGATGAAGAGGCGGAGACCTTGATAGCTTTGAGGCACTTAGTAGCCTCCCTGTCCAGGCCTCCCCTAACTGGTCTAGAAATCGATGACTCCCTAGGGGAAGTAGAAGGAGGAATGTCCTCAGATAGAGTAGTGAAAGCAGTGGTCGAAGTGTACGAAAAGAAGTAGTGGAACTATGTAACCTGCTGGCCTGCCCCCGCTCCCGACAAACCCCGTCACCACACCCCCTCTGACACACAATCCAAACCCCCAAACAAACACATGTGCTCTTTATGGGGATGTTCAGTGCAGTACACTGAAGTGCAAGCTTCAACTTCTTCTTATACTTTTATTTTATAACTAAACCATTCCAGAACGGTTTCTTTTTTAAATAAAAGTATAGGAACGGTGAAACTTAAAAATAAAAAGTATAGGAGCACCGCTCCCGACCGCTCCCGCCCACTTCGACCTCTGAGTGAAAGGTGGTGATGTGGGGTAAGCTCGAGACAGGGGAGGGGGGAAACAAAGAAGCGGTGGACACATTCTGATACTGCATAAGATATCAAAAATGTATCATTGTGGTTCACTGTTTGGTTTATGTTTTGGTGGTTTGTTGGAAATACTAAAAATTGTTTAAAAACACTATTTAAAAAAAAAACACCTCCATAAGTAGGATTTTCTGTGAAGTCGTGAATTGACGCAATTCACAGATGATGGTTTGAGGGCCACTTTTTTTGAGACAAGTGGTGGGCCACTTTTCTTTTGTGCCCAGTCCTATTTCTTCTCCCAGTCCGACCCTGGCTCACATCATCTCCATCTATCGTACTCCTGGTCCCACTGGACCATTCTTTGAAGATCTTGGGCAACTCCTCAATTCTCTTTCCACTAAACATCACCTCATTCTATTAAGTGACTTTAATCTTCCTCTCCAACCACTTCTCAGAAATCTGAACTTCAGTCTTTTCTTAGTGACCACGCTCTCCACTCTCTCCATAACCTGCCTACCCACACAAGGGGTGACTCTTTGGATGTCTTTTTAATCTCCACCTATCTCTCAACCACTAATACTACTGTCACACCATGCATATCTGATCACTCAATTGTTTCCACCACCGTATCCTTTCCACCCTCTGACCTTTCCTCACCACTTGCTTCACCTTTTACCAAAAGGAAATGTAAACCTTCTGCCATTCCTCTCTTTCCCGGTGTCCCACAATTCTCACTCTTCTCCTTCACACCTGATGTCTCTTCCAGCAACACTGTCTTTGCCAGCTTCCAATCCCTACTATATGACTCTCCTTTCACTTCCCACTGCCTAATTTCACCTCTAAGTGTAAGCATCCTCAACCATGGGTCACCCAATTATATACGTTCTCTGCATAGACATGTGTCAGCTGCTGCGCAAATGGAGGTGTACCCACTAGCATGAGGACCTGCAACTCTACCTCTCTACCATTAACTCTCTCAAGTCCTCTCTTGATAACGCGAAAAGGGAATTCTACCAAACCCTCATTGACTCTCACTAATACTATCCTAAGACTATGACCATGAACTCCACTATCACAGTTAATGACCTAGCTGTATACTTTGCTGCAAACATTTCTAACATTAATGACTCTCTCCATACCTTCCTCACACTCCTCCTACATTTTACACTCCCCCTACTCTACCAACATCCTCTGCCTCTATCTCCCACTTTTGTCACACTAATACTGAAGAAGTCCTGATGAAGGCTAACCTCTCTTGTGCCACATCAGATCCTCGTGCTCCTGAGCCAGTCAAGTCAATTGCCCGTTTAGTGACCTTGTGCCCCGCTGAACTGTTCAACCTATGTTTTGACTCTGCTTGCTTTCCCTCTACCTTCATAACATCCATGATCACATCTCTCCTAAAAGCAAGGGGCTTGCCCGAACCTAGTGACTAACATTCGCCCTGTGTCTGTCCTTCCGCACTACGCTAAAGTGATTAAAAGGATTGTTTTCAATTGTTTTACCAATTTCTTAGACGTGCACAACCTTGCAGAAACCCTACAAGCAGGTTTCCGCTACTGTCACTCCACTGAAACTGCTCTCATGAATGTGTCCAACTTCATCGCCTCTGCTAAGCACTCCAACCTATTCCTGCTGCCTTTGACACTGTCGATCACTCTGATCTCTTGAATGCGTTCCTTCTTATTGGATTCGCGATCAAGTCCTGGCCCGGATTCAATCCTACCTGATACCTCGATAATCCTCTTGTCTCCTGGAGCAACAACACCTCTCAACTCACTCCTCCATCTGTTGGTGTTCCACAAGGCTCTGTCTTGGGTCCACCCCTCTTTAACCTGTACACCTCTGCTCTTGGGGCACTCATCTCCTTTGGGTTTATCTTATCAACTCTTTGCAGACAACACCAAAATTGTCTACTCTTTTCCTGAACTCTCCTCTGACCTCTAAAAATGTCCAACTATCTATCAGCCATTAAATATTGGATGGCTTTGTGTCTGATGTTAAACTCTCTCAAAACAGAGGTGCTCTTCTTCCATGCCAAATGTTCTCTCTCAACTCTTCCTCTGCCTATCCATTTTCCGTCTGACACTTTCAATATATAATGGGATACAAAGCTAATAGAACAGGGGCTAGAGTGTAACCTCTATGAGGGAGGGGACGGACCAGAAACTACTAAAAAATATATCTTTTTAATAAATCAAAATTAAAACGAATCATAGGATTCACAGGTCCACAATACAAAACTTCACATCCAATATAAAACAAGGAATACGTAACAGGCCTAAAATGCTAGCTAAAACAAGTTCAAACAAATACACAAAGTACAATCTAAGACAAATAGTAATGTACCAAACTCTAATCAGGTTAGTAAATCATGTTGTCAAATCTCTGTTTTTACCCCAGAGAGCTTATCTTGACATGTTTCTGTTCTTAAAACATCAATCACGAACATTCATCAGGAGAGAGTAGTTACAACGAAAATACCAATAACATATTGGATCATAGATTAGATCAAGGTAAGTTTCATAGCACCTGTAGAGTTCAAAACATATAAGCAAGAAGGTCAGCTGATGGATAGCTTAGATACTTCAAAAAGGTTCAGTAAAATGAACTCGAGAACCAGAGAGAGGGAAGAAATACCTTGTCTGGTGCCGGTGGGGCTCTCTACTTCCAAGAGTGAGTAGGGGTAGGAGACAGAGTCAATCCTACGAAGAATATAAATTAGAAAAAGCATCTAAATAGGCTTTTGAACAAAGCAATATCAGTGCTCACAAAAAACATAAAAAGAATCTACTGACCGCTCCCATAAGGGGGCAAGGTATATGTAGACAAACCATAGATAGAGAAGGAGGTCAGTCGCTCACCTGTCTAGATAGGCAGAGAACTGGAAGCCAATGTCGTAATGGCGCCAGTAGGAGGAGAATCTCACAAGAAGTATCAGCAGTAGGATACCACTAATTAAACATGGAGCCTGGAAGGGAACCTGCAAAGGAAACCAGTGGCAAAAGCCATGGATACAGGTCAGCAAGGATGTAACTCTTACATCGAATGGAGAATGAATCAACACTACCCTCAATAAGAGAAGTCTAGCTAGGAGGAGAAAAGAGGGGAAGAGAGAGTGTCAGCTAGGTCCCGAGTTTCTCGTACCAGTGCGAGAACCCGGAGTGGAAAACACCCCATAAATATTCCACTATCCTAGGAGCCGCTAGAGAAATCACCCAGTGGTGTGGCACCAGTGAGTGTTTGAACTTGTTTTAGCTAGCATTTTAGGCCTGTAACGTATTCCTTGTTTTATATTGGATGTGAAGTTTTGTATTGTGGACCTGTGAATCCTATGATTCGTTTTAATTTTGATTTATTGAAAAGATTTATTTTTTAGTAGTGGTCTCACCTAATATGATTTCTGTCTTCTTGACAAGATTATTACCTTTGCTACCAAGAATCTCTTTGAATCCCCTCACTTCACACCTACTTCCTCATACCGTCACCAGGCTGGATGGCTGATAATGCAAAACAGGGCCAGATATAGATTTCTTCTCCTGGTTCACAAATCTTTCCATGGTAAGGATCACTGTATCTATCCTCCTCTATCCATCCCTACAAGCCTTCCTGTAATTACGGTGCTGCCACCTTGACTACCCTTGAGGCTCCTCACTCTCCCTGTGCTTCTTCTCGCTTCCGCTCTTACTCTCTTCATGCTCCACTTGCATGGAATTATCTTCCCCTGGACATCCAAGAAACAGTCCACATGGATTTGTTCAAAACCAAACTAAAACCCTACCTCCTCACCTCTGAGTTACCCTCTTAACCTACCTCTTATTTGCCTTATAGCTAACATTTTTCCATCACCTCTAACCTGCCACTGTCCCTTTCTTCCTTTGTCTTCACTCTAGCACTGCGTCCATCATGTCACATCCGAACACAGCGGGCCCGACTACCTACCTGCACTTAAGAATGTCCAAATGTCCACGCACCAAGTGCTGCTCAATACCTCCATGCAGCTGCAGGGCATGTGTGTCCCTGCCCCTCTCCCCCATCCATCCGGAGACTCGACACCATTCCTTTTAACACCTGGAAGTAAGGTAAGCCCTTGAGCTTACACCATGCAATTGCGCATTCGAGCGCACATTTTTCAATTTATTTGAAAATGTGACTTTGTGACTGTATTCGAGCAGCAGAAAGCTGCAGCCCCTTTGCGATTAAGGCCTTTGCTCCCCACATGCCGGCTCCCTTGCTGATCCTCCATGTTTTGCTGGTGCTGCATGGCCATTCCATGATGGCCGCCCTGCACGCACCGGAGTGCCTGGGGCTTTGTTTGGCTGCTGTTTGTCCCTGATTGGCTGGGGCTAGGGATTTATCGACCTATGGGAGAGCCGGCAGGCTTGGCCAGCCCTCCTCTCAAGGCCTGTTCCTATGGCCCCTGTCTGCCACCGGAATGCTGTCCGCTGCCCCCACCCACTCCCTGGTCCCCTGTGATGTCTGCTGTGCCCCACCCCATCCCTGGTCCCCTATGATGTCTGTTTTGCCCCTCATTCCCTCCCTAGTCCCCTGTGATGTATGTAGGGCCCTCAACCCCTTCCTGGCCCCCGTGATGTCTGTTTTGTCCCCACACCCACCCTGGTCCCCCATAAGGTCTGCTGTGCCCCCATCACTTCCCTGCTCTGCCGTGATGTCTGTTTTGCCCCCACCCCATCTTTTGTCCCCCTTGATGTCTGTTTTGCCCCACCCCCTCCCTGGTCCCCCTTGATGTCTGTTTTGCCCCACCCCCTCCCTGGTCCCCCGTGATGTCTGTTTTGCCCCCCACCCCCTTCCTGGTCCCCCTTGAAGTCTGTATTGCCCTCACACCCTTCCTGGTCCCCTGTGATGTCTGTACTGCCCCCACCGCCTCCCCGGTCCCCTGTGATGTCTGTTGTGCCCCCACCCCTCCCTGGTCCCCTGTGATGTCTGTAGTGCTCCCCACCCCCTCCCTGATCCCTGTGATGTTTGTTTTGCTACCCAGCCCATCCCTGGTCCCCTGTGATGTCTGCTGTGCCCCCGACCCCTTCCCTGGTTCCTGTGATGTCAGCTTTGCCACCCACCCCCTCCCTGGTCCCCTGTGATGTCTGTTCTGCCCCCCACCTTCTCCCTGGTCCCCCGTGATGTCTGCTGTTTCCCCTACCCACTCCCTAGTTCCCTGTGATGTTTGTTTTGCCCCCACCCCCTCCCTGGTCCCCCGTGATGTCTGTTGTGCCCCCCCTCCTTGGTCCCCTGTGATGTCTGTTGTGCCTTCCACACCCTCCTTGGTCCCCTGTGATGTCTGTTTTGCCCCTCACCCCCTCCCTAGTCCCCAATGATGTCTGTTTTGCTGCCCACCCCCTCACTGGTCCCCTGTGATATCTGCTGTGTCCCCCACCCCTCCCTGGTCCCCTGTGATGTCTGTTTTGCCCCCACCCCCTCTCTGGTCCCCCTTGATGTCTGTTTTGCCCCACCCCCTCCATGGTCCCCCGTGATGTCTGTTTTGCCCCCCACCCCCTTCCTGGTCCCCCTTGAAGTCTGTATTGCCCTCACACCCTTCCTGGTCCCCTGTGATGTCTGTACTGCCCCCACCGCCTCCCCGGTCCCCTGTGATGTCTGTTGTGCCCCCACCCCTCCCTGGTCCCCTGTGATGTCTGTAGTGCTCCCCACCCCCTCCCTGATCCCTGTGATGTTTGTTTTGCTACCCAGCCCATCCCTGGTCCCCTGTGATGTCTGCTGTGCCCCCGACCCCCTCCCTGGTTCCTGTGATGTCAGCTTTGCCACCCACCCCCTCCCTGGTCCCCTGTGATGTCTGTTCTGCCCCCCACCTTCTCCCTGGTCCCCCGTGATGTCTGCTGTTTCCCCTACCCACTCCCTAGTTCCCTGTGATGTTTGTTTTGCCCCCACCCCCTCCCTGGTCCCCCGTGATGTCTGTTGTGCCCCCCCTCCTTGGTCCCCTGTGATGTCTGTTGTGCCTTCCACCCCCTCCTTGGTCCCCTGTGATGTCTGTTTTGCCCCTCACCCCCTCCCTAGTCCCCAATGATGTCTGTTTTGCTGCCCACCCCCTCACTGGTCCCCTGTGATATCTGCTGTGTCCCCCACCCCTCCCTGGTCCCCTGTGATGTCTGTTTTGCCCCACCCCCTCCCTGGTCCCCCGTGATGTTTGTTGTGCCCTCTCCCCCTTGTTGGTCCCCTGTGATGTCTGTTGTGCCCCCTCCCCCTCTTTGGTTCCCTGAGATGTCCGTTTTGCCCCCCACCCCCTCCCTGGTCCCCCTTGATGTCTGTTGTGCCCCCTTCCCCCAACCTGGGCCCCTGTGATGTCGGCTTGTCCCCCACTTCTTCTCTGGCCCCTCATCCTGCTCTGCTCCCCCACCCTGCTTTGCCTGGTCTCTCCTTTCCTGCCCCCCCTCCTCCATAACCACTGTTGGAGTTGTCTTGATTCACTATGGTTTCACATTGACTTTTTTTTGCTTCACCTTCTCAACTGTTATGCTGGACCTCCCCTGGATCTTGTATCCTGAACCATGCTCTGCCCATTGTCATCTTGAATCCTTGCTCACATTGTCTGTGCCCTGCAACATTGTGTTCTACTGACCTCTACAACTGTATTTGCTCTCCCCTCTGCTTCCCGCTCTTCTTCACTGTTTTACCCTCTGCTCTTTCCTCCTCTCCCTTCTCCCTTACCCCTCCCGTTCTTTTTTTCCTATGCACTTACTCTATCAGAATTGTCCCTGACCGAGTATGATAGTATCCAATGTTTGTCTCCTCCTCCTTCCCTTACTTGTCCCCCCCCTTTTCAGCACTATCTGAAATGTCATCAGGCCTAGTTAGATAGTCGCTTATTTTGTTCTCCTCCTTCTCCTTTAACTCCAACCCTCCCTCCTGTCCCCCACCTATTGTTAAATCCCGGCACTACCTCAATTGTCATCAGGCCTAGTAATGTAGCCTCTTGTCTGTCTCATTCTCCATCCCACCACCCTCCCCTCCTTATCATTGTCAATAGCTCTTACTCATCACTAATGTCTCCTGACCTGTTTGATAGCAGCTTGTTTGTCTCCTCCCCCCTCCCTCTCCCTCATTTGTTTTCTCCTCCCTCTCTGCCTCCAGCACTATCTGAAATGTCATCAGGCCTAGTAAGATAGTGGCTTGTTTTCTTCTTCTCCTTCTCCCTTTACTCCAACCACCCACTACCCCCCCTCACCTATTGTTAACTTCCGGCACTACCTCAATTGTTGTCAGGCATAGTAATGTAGCCACTTGTCTGTCTTATTCTCCTTCCCATCCCCCTCCCCTCCTTATCATTGACAAAAGCTCTTGCACTATCTGAAATGTCGCCAGGCTGATTACGATAGTTAACTTCACATTCTGAATGTATCAAGGGTTTGTAAGAATGTCACTTTGTTCTCCCTTGTTCCCTCCCTGCCTTGAAGCGCTTTGAAATACATTGTGTATAGGTGCTATATAAATAATCAATTCAATTCAATGTTGGTTGTCCTTAATCTATTTATGTCAACTCATGTATTCTCCCCTGTGACCTTTCCATTTATTCCCCTCTACAACCTAGTCAGAATGTCTTCACCCCATTATAAGAAGTTCACTGCTTCCCATCAAATCTGATTTATTATCTATTGTATGTTATTTTGTGATCAAAAGAGCATTGCGCCTCCCTGTACACGTTTCTGGACCCAGAGATAACATTTCTTGGTACAAGCATGTGCCTTAGTACAATCATTTTAATAACTGGGCCCATGCTAACACACGTAAACCCGCTGGATTATATGACGCAAATCTAGCTGAGAGAAAGAGAGCACTTAATCGATGTATGCATGCTCTACGTACATTCTTGGAAAAGGATACAACTGAATGTGCATCGATAATGAAACATTTAAGGACCAAACATAAAAACACTCTAAGGTATAATGAAACTACATCTGTTGCAGCCCAGTGGAAAATACTATATAATGTTCTCCATAGCCAAGATAATAAGAAATGGTGGTACTTTATAAGAAAATATAGAGAGATTCAGCATTCATGACCGAAATAAAACCTATTTCTGGTCAACAATGGTTCAGCACATCCACTACCTTTATTTCTTCAGGACAGCTATTAATACACATAGAAAAACTAAGTTTGATTGTTGCTTGCGTTACAAATATACTCCGGAGGGAGATGACATCTTAGTACTAATATGTCGGTTTGAGGCCTCACGTGCTTCTGGCCCAGATGGCTTAGCCAAAGTGGTTATACAAAAAGGGCCAGACTACTGGGATAGGTTATTGAATTCACTATCTAAAAAAGTTACTGAAATAGGCAAAGTACTGGTCTCTGGAGAAAACCCATCCTTGTCCAGTGCACAAAAAGGTCCCTCGTGACCAACCAGCCAACTATTGATTGCTAGCCCTGTAGGATGGGCCGGTAAGATAATTTGTAGCATCCACCTTGGTGAATTAAATAAGTGGGTAGCTAAAGAGAATTCATAACATTGCCAACAAACAGGTTTTCAAAAAGGCATGAGGGCTACCCATAATATCTGGATGCTCCAACCCATTGTAAGTCGTACTCTTAGTACCCCTGGAGGCTCGCTCCACTTTCCATTTATTGATTATTCGCAAGCCTTTGATTGCATTAGCACAGTCCGGTTGTAGGGTAAATTAAGGACTTGGGACCTGGATCCCACCATATTGAACATGGTACGACAGTTCTATACTCTCACTTCAGTAACGGTTGTGTTGGGAAATAATGGCTGGTTTTCAGATTGCATCAATAGGCATGCCCGTCTAAAACAGGGATGCGTTCTTGCACCTATACTTTATAACTTATATGCTGGTTATATGTACAGGGCTCTGGATGTATGTACCAACTTTCCGCCTTCGATTGGCCATAAACTGGTTTCCTGAGTCAGCTATGTAGATGATACTGTGTTGCTGGACAGCACCCCCACTAATGACCCTGACAAAATATTCTCAATGAAATGAATTAAAGATGAATGATGACAAAATAAAAATTCTTGTGATCCTTGCAAATGGTCGGGGCTCCAAATTTAGCTTGTATATTGATGGCATACATCTTGGCCAAGTTATACAAAATGTATACCTGAGATAACATTTTAAGCGGTCAATCTATAGGAACCCTAATGTCTAATTATATGACTCCTAAAATATGCAACACATGTGGTCTCATAAGAAGTTATATCAGTACTTCTGGGGGTTTCTCTATTGAAGGGCGGATAGAAACGTACAAAGAAAGTATATTTCCTGCCATCTTGCATGGACCAGAGACTTTACCGGAACAGATTACCTTTTTGCTCAGAACTTTAGAGGGCAAGTTACGGAGATCCACATTGGCTCTTCCTGGCTCTTTGCCTATTGAAGCAATTCGATTACAGCTGGGTCTGGTGTTATTGGAGATGCTTTTTGCAAATGAAGCGTAGTTCATTTTTTTACAAAATCGTGACGGGGCATCTCCTACTTTGGTAAATTTGTATGGTCATCTTATTAACTCTCGGAATCTGCAAGATAAGGCATTGATAGCAATTGGAGCCAATTGCAAAAAAAATCACAAAACCATGAATTGGTCTATGGCCCCATCGCTGGATAGCAGAGTCTTGAAGAAGGAGCTAGCTACAAAGGCCTTTTTATGGGATTGAGGTGCTAATGTGACATATGTATCTGGTGAGAAAACACTATTGGAGTACAGCCATCGCGGGTTCCCTTATTTATTACCACTCAGTCATATTATACACACAGTTGACAAACAGCTACAAAGATTCATAATGCACCTAAGGTTTAATTTGCTCCCGTCATTGATGGCCTCGGGCTTTGACTACAAATATTCAGAGAACATCGTCTATGTAGATTATGCTCCATAGAATTAGAAACAACCCGTCACTTGTTAACACAATGTGTTTTTTTAACCAATAAATATACTCTATTCTATGGCAAGTTCATTCATTTAATACATTGGATATCCACTGATCAGTTTTGGTCTGCTATTAAATCGGCTAATTCTATTGTATTTTTAAAGACGGTCCACATACTCGAGAAACAGATTGCTTTATTGTTTCCAAAATGAATTTAGAGGTATTTTTTTTTTATGTGGACATTTGATGAGTAATAAAATGTGACTGATAGGGTCATAGGTATTTCAAGGGAACACAATTTAATTTTACTAGATATGAATTCATTGGATTATTTGGATTTTAACTGATTGATTTCATTCTATTGTATGACTAATATTGGAAATGTATATGTATTGATATGTTTATTTAAGTGTGAAATTAAAATTAAAATTAAAACTACAAAGGGACTGATTTTTATCCAGTGGCCCTAGCACTGACAGGGGGGATCAAAGGCATTAAGGTGCACTCTGTCTGCACTCCCAAGGTCCTGTAACAGGAGATTTATATACCTGCCATCACATCCCTCTGTGACTGAGTCAGCAATAAGGCATGATTCAATCGTCTAAATGAAGTACACCTGTAGAGATTTTGCTGCCACAGAAGCATCCATTGCTGCTGCATGATCTATTTTTCTCAAATATTGCAAACAGCATTTAGAAATGCAGTCAACCTGAGAAAAACTGCTTGGAAGTATTGTGATGTTTGGTGACCAATATAGTGCGTAAACATACTGCCCAGATGCTGTTCCAAATGCTCCAGGAGAAGAATGGAAGGGGGTGTGGAAGAAATATGAGGGGAGTTACGAGGTGAGAAAATGGGGACAATTCCAAGTCGTGAGGTTAGGTTGCTTGGTTGGCACCTAAGAGCACCTTGTAGCTACTTGCCAGAACTAGAGGGGTAAAGGGGACAGAATTAGGTAGATTATGAGTGATCCAGTCATGTTGTCATATCGCTACTTAAGTCAAATGATACCAATACCTGTCAAATGGTGTGAATGCATGGACATATAAGGGCAAGACTTGACATATGGTGAGACTACCTGAGTACAGGATATCTACATCGCTAGAATGGCATGAACACCTGAGCATTTGCTGGCAATAGCCGTCCAACTGAGAAGTTACCTAGGCGTATAATGCCCACATCTGCCAAATAGTGCCAATTGCTGGCATAACATGCAAGTGCATGGGCACAATATTGAAATATCTAGCAAATAATTGAGTGAATGTCATGAGTTGCTGCTGTCTCATGGGAAAACCTGGCAGTTTGTACGAGTACCTAGCAGTGATGCCATTTTCTTCCTATAATTCGGGAATACCTGTAATATGCTGTTGGTATGTGAACATATAACAAAACAGAGCAAACACGGATAACTTTGCCATGCAATCATAACACCAGAACATTGTGTTGATACCTGGGCATGTGAAGTCTACATTTTCACAATACTCAAACGAAATCTCACAAATGCTTCTTTTCGTAACTCACGATAGGGCGTCTGAACTCCTAGAACACCAAATAATGGTAGTTATCTTTTTAAACACAACCCCCACAATCTTCTAACCTTATTGTGAACTAACAGGGTACCCTTCAATTTTTCAGATTGTGTCTCTTTTGTTTAAAACCTGGACAGCAGTGACAAACAGAATGTGTAACATTGTTTCTCCCTACGTACGCAATTATAAAGTTTCCTGTGTCCCATTAAACAGCATTAGGGGGACATGTGATTCCATGTAAACAGTCATCTGTTTTCAAGACAAGGAATTTCATTCAGCAAATCAATGCATTCTGGGAGCAGCTGTAGTCTTGTCGGCTGTATTTGCATTACAGTACCAGAACGTGTTTTTTTTTAAAGAAATCCCACGCTTGGAAAAGTGGTTTCCTGATGACAAAGACTCATTTCATCCCCCTAGAACAATCAATACAATCTGCTTTAAGATGAGACATTAATGATAATTCCCCCCCACACCACTCCGCCCTTCATCTCCCCCCCCCATTAATTCTCCCATCTCCATGCAGTCTCTGAACCCTTTCAAGCACTAAAATGAAAATGCCTTTTTAGCCCTCCCTAAGGCCCAACAGACCAGTGTCTTTGCAGCAATTGTCTCTCTTTTTCAATTTAGTTTCACAAAGACATGCTTAATTGTTGGGGGTCAGGGGAGGGTTGTGAACCACCTGAAAACATTCAGCAGGTAGTTAAGCCTTTGCCTGCCCCATGAGGGGTAGACTGACATTGCCAGGGCAGGCTTCTGCCACTGTTCTTTGCTGCTGCTGCCTGTTAATGAATGACAAAAAACAGAACATGGCCTCACCTCTTCATGATGAAGTGGCTTTCTGCCAAGTGCGCCCCAGGCCATCACCGGGTTTGCCCGCCCCTAAAACAGTCCCTGGGTGCCATAACAAGTAAGAGACCTTTTGATGTTGTTCACTTATGCACCACTAATCTAGTGCTTTTTTGGGCACAGGGTGGCTTGAAAATAGGGTGCTGCAGTACTTTCATGTTTCCATTTCCCAGAAGCTAGAGATGCCACAACCCTTTGCCCTGATTGGCTCCGGTATGGCGCAGCTTCGACGAAAGCGGCACACACACTTTAGTTAGTCACTTTTACACTGTGATCACAACCGATGGGAAGCGTGAACGTGATGCAATTAACAGCTGCGCCACATTTGCCGGGGGAAAGCCTGATCAAAACCAATCAAGGCCACCATCTTTTGATCTGTTTATAGTCGGCTCTTACTGTATTTCTCTGATTGGCTGTGGTAGGGCAGCTCTCCCTATGAAAAGAATTGTTAGATGTCATTATATTATTCCCAATGTCCCCTTCCCCAATGTCCCTGAGCACCAGAGTGAAAAAACGTGGCACGTGTTCATCCTTTGCATATTTTATCAAATATTCTGTACTGCTCTGCTATATAATTCATCAAAGAAATACGCCAGTAAAGCAATCCCTTTGTTATCATCCAGTTTCAGAGAGGCTTCTGAAAAGGCGACATTACTTGTAACCTTTTAGAAAGAGTACCTGTGCCGCTGTTGTAAAATGATACAAATATGTTGTGAAATTGCCGAGAAGAAAACCTAAATGCCCTCGGGCTCTTTATGGGCATTCTGCATCTTCCGATGGAATCTCATTTAATGTTCCCTCCCCCTTCCCTCCTCCCCCCCACCCCCCAGGAATATAGTGGCTACATCTTGAATCGTAGGATAGCTCAGAGGCAACATGCTCGCCTTGGAAACAAGATGACACGTCGCAGCACAGGTTCGATCCCCTGGTCCGCACTTAAAAAGTTCTGAGTACAAAGGCTTTATAAATAACCTATCATATCATAAACACGGATCGCGCACAAAGCGTTCAGAATAACACCCTATGAGCTGGTTACAGGGGCACACGCTGTTTCTGTATACATGATGTTTATCAATTTCGACCTATGTATGGTCTATCCAAACTATTAAGTATAATAGAGAGAGCCATACCAGGAGATATATTTATGCACGAGTTTCCATGGAAACAAGGTGTACAATGCAGCACTAATTCAATGGCCCGCCATGTTTATGTATGCTTCGCCTCTTTTTAAACAAGCCACTATCACCATGTGTTGAATACAATAAGGTACACGCGATTGCTTCCTGAAAAAGCAGCGTCCCCGCAACCTTAAAACAAGATTTAGTGATGGCTTTTAAAAAGAATTCCCAAATGTATATTTTGTTAAATTTAAATAAGGACAGTACACACATAATGACCTATACTGCATGTTGATTACAACAGAGCCAGGTTTTGTTAAAAATGCAGAGATAACAAGCACAGCCTCAAGGCATAAAGACAAAACTGAAACGTATCTTGATGTGCTTTTGTGACATTATCCAAGGAATACATGGCATTATGAGTACAACAATGGTCTAACATACCAATCTTTGAAACCAGATAGGCACCTCCTACCTCGCATGGGACCTGACAAACACACACCTCTGTGGACACAAACGCTGACATGTCTTGACAATTGAGGGGGCATTTTGGGATGGTGGTTGGTGAGAAACTTCTAGAGAACATGGCTTTCCCTCGAAGTGCCCAATAGAAGCGCATTCTACCGAACCAGGTACGAGGCACCACACATGAAATCAGAAAACATACACAGCACCCTTACATGGGCATTCATATGCCATCAGCATCAGTGCATTTTGGCATAGCTTATTTTGCAAGGCCCTTAAAACCGGGTGCCATGCATCAAAATGGCTGTTAAAGGGCAAGGGGTTTGAATGGCATAACACACTGCTCTTCCACACTGTGCGCATGCACAAAGCATTGCGGTAGGTACAGAGAGCAAGAACTGCCATTGCACACATGTGGCCACAGGCCTGTCTAATTTGAGTTTTCTTCCTTCGATGCCCTCTCACATCACTTAACTGAACCTTTCAACCAAGTCGGGGTTGGGGCAACATTTGGCTCTCCAGGTGTTTTGGACAAAAAATCCCACCAGCCTATGCCAACATGATCAATTGGCAGGAATCATGCAAAAGATCTGGAGAGCCAAAGTTTCCGATTCCTACATGTAGGTAAATCCTCTCTTTTTAATGCCAGGGAACATGTCTAATTCTTCTCATGGTTCTGTTTCTTCCAGAGGTCAATGCCCACTGACCTCTTTCTTGGCCTACCCGATCACCTCCCTTTTGGAGCTCATAAACTCACTTTCCGCAAGCATTTATGTGTTTAAAGCAAGGAAACTACCTCCAAGTCAATCAATAGAAAATAGAGATTGTCCTCTCTGGCAAATGCCCATAACTCTGGTCCAGTGAGGACAGGCCTCTGAGCTACTCAACCTATTAGAAACGGTAGGGCATTTCACATTTGAATTTCCGATGTTTAGGTATTTAATTTAAGACTTTCTCCAAAACGACCAACAGGTTTATGTGCCATCAGATTCCTGTTATATTCATCAAAATGCTCTACTGCCTTCCTACAATAGATTGCACTTTCCCATGAAATGTAAATGCACCCTATCTTTTAAAGGCACCGCTGGTATGCTCAAAAAGGGTAGTGATAACCCCATGTGGAAAAAACAAAAATCTCTTGACCCCCAATACATGACTAGCGTTCACCCAATCTCAGTTATCCTTTCTAGCGAGGCTGACGGAGCCTAGCTTTCTGTGCGGGAAATACCTGTATGGATGATATCCAATCAGATATTCAGCCCGGTCGAGGCTCTGAATCTGTGGAAATTGCAGGTATTGATGACCTCAGGTTAGTGGCAGATGATGGTGCTATCGATGCATCGTTGACCACCCCACTCTCCTGGCTCAGCTCTTCAGCCTAGGAAGCAGGGACTAGGCCCTGGGTTGGCTGACCTCTTGTCTAACTGGCCATATTAGGCCGATAGCATTGCCACCTTTCGAGTTCACTCTGCGGCCCCTTGATTGCTGGACTCCACAAAAATCACCTCACTGTTCAATCTTTGTTTGCGGCTTCTGGCGGACATTGCTCATTCCCACGGCTTCCTGTTCTGCATGTTCGCTGATGATACTCAGGTCATGGTCCATTTAGGAGATAACTTGGATTCTGCAGTAGGTACATTTCAGCGTTTCATTGATGGCTGTTCTCCAGACGCCTGGCCAGACAGTTCTCGATCGCTTGACTTTCTCTCATAAGACAACATTTCAACATATTCATCCCTAGCAGGTTAGATCACTGCAATGCTGTCTTTTAAGGTTTACCTAAAAAGCCCTATACACATTGCAAACCATTCATAATGTGGTTGCTATAATGATTATGAGACTAGACCAAAATAGCACTGGATGTGCCCCAAGGATCAACTTTAAATCTCATTGCCTAGTCCATCGGCCAATACATCAATCAGGTCCTGCATTTCTCCTGAATAAGCTGTGCTGTACAAATTGCTCATCTCCTCTTGTCTTACAGACTTATTGCAAGGACCCATGCTGCACTGTATGTTAAATTGGGCCTGCGTACTTCCCTTAGTAGGACACTCATTCTGACAGCCTAACAGGTAGGAGAGTCAAGACGGAGGTCCAGGCAATATGATAAGCGTTATTACTTTTAATTAACCCCTTTACTACTGTATGCATTTTCACACAGTGCTCAGAAAAATATGTGGTGAATGTACTAATAACATCGGTCAAATGTTTGGTACTGGACATTTAGTGCCAAGAACCTGTTATGCACATTCTAAACAGGAGAGGGGTGATAAAGTTGGACAATGTTTTGTTTTGCACTTCATTAACCAGCAGGTCCATCATGCCGACTTCACACAGACGGTTTTGACCACATAGTGTTTGCAGTGCTGTTTAAGCATATGTTGTTCTGTGCAACTGTGTAGTAGGCTTTTTTAAAATGTTATTTAGTATAATTGTTTAATAATTTTGTTCTTCATACAACGCATGTCCGCAGCAGCAGTGGCTGGTGAATCTTTTGATTGGAGGGATGTAACTGTTTTCCAGGAACAAGTGAGCAAGCGCAGTGATGCAGCTCCAACCGAACAAGGGCTGATCGGGGGTATTTTTTTTCAATAATATGTAAAAATGATGAGTTTTAGAGCACAATTTCTCAGAGAATTTGGGTAAAAGGGCACTCAGTTTGCAATCAGTGTTGCCGTGTTATATTAGGTGGTCACACTCAACTCAGGGAGTTCCTTTCTCCTCCAAGCACGGTGGCGCACACCCAAAGTACTTATACAGATTCAACTTTAGTGAGGCCTCCCACTTATTTTGACCCACCCCAACAAATACCTTATGTACCACCATTAAGCTAGGAACCAGGCCGGTGTATAGTAAGAATATATATATTTATTTAAGGTTTGACAAAATTTAATAGCGACCAAACATCAGCCACCAATGCGGAAGCAGTACACTTATCACAAATTCAAATGTTTTGCACCAGTTGACTAACACAGGTTTAAAGGACTTACAGTTTCGATATAACACAGGTAAAATTTCGAATTTGGCAGTGACAATTTATATACGATTTCTTTCAAATTAACCAATAGAAAACCTTCACAATACAATGAAAATATAATGTTGGCTTTATTTCGAGAAAGGCAATGTTTCAGAAAGTAACTCAATGGGAAAATCGTTTTGGCTTTTATTTGAAAAGCAAGGTTTGGAAAAGGAATTCAAATGCGGAAATCATTTTTTTTAGGCTTTTCTTTGAAAGGCAAAGTTGGGGAAAAGTAACTGAAGGGAACATCGTTTTTCCACACACCTACAAATGTGATGTAAGGCTTTGTAATTCTGACTTTGGAATCACTGAGAATAAATGGGAACATTTGTTTTGCATATGTGTTCTCCAAGGAAATACAGGTTTTGATGATTCTGGGTTTGGATGCAAGAGAATAAAAGGACATTTCCTTTCCTTTCCTTTCGCGCCTTGAAACACTTGTGTATAGGCGCGTTACAAATGCCATATCATATCATATCCTTTCCCAAGTCACTTGAAAGTTAGTGTTTTAGGATTACTTCTTTTGGGATTCAGGACCCCCACCCCTTTTCTGGACAGAAGTCAGGGGTTTCAGAAGGACAGTCCCCCAAGTCTTTACTGTCTATACCGGCTCTAAGACACTGGGCATGAACTTGGTTAGTTTTGAACTCTAACAACACTCTTCCCATGATTTTCTACATGAGAATTAATTGATTTAACATCAATTCAATGCGCTAAGGATATACACAGCACCCCCATCCCCACAATTTAATGGAAAGGATTAAGGCAGGTAGTCCCCAGCACAATTCACTTTAACTGGATAGGGTGATTTTCTATAGTGGAATTAATTTGAATTGGATTTAATAAAATGTGCCAAGGGTCTTCCCAGTGCCACCCCCCTACCCGCTGTGCGAGATGGAGATTAAGGCTGGCAGATTTCCCCCACACCTTTGATAGCTTTGGGATATACCTACTTACATGGGTGGCCTTCATTATAGGGCATCTGGGTAAACAGCAGCAGGGCATCTCTGAGGACAGCAAAGATCTGGTCAAGGGCTTCAGTCAAGGATGTTCTCCTGCACCCAGACTTCCTCTGGCTCCTTTGATGGTAGTCCCAGCTAATTTCTCAATTTCCCTGTCAGTGTTTCTAATGCAAGGATTGAGGCCTCTCTGCTAGTTGTTCCTCGCAAAAGTACAGCAGTAGACTACCTCCAGGAATAAAGTGAAAATGCCCTGTTCTGATGCAAAATTGACCTCTTATAGAGCTGATGACAATCCTACATTATCATAATTCCCACAGTAAGGATTGGCTAGCACTTTCCCTTCACCTCCCACCAAGACGCCCACTGGCTGCTGATAGGACCAGGTGTTGGGAGGTATGTGTTATGGAAGCTGAGGGAGGAAGAAAAATACATCATCCAAAAATTACAGTTGAGTTTTAACTTTGTGGGTTCTGAAAATCTAACAACATGACAGCTATGCTAATTTTTCAGATAACGACATGAATCTGTATATTTTCAAAATAAATATTTTATGGCAAGTCGGAAAATACACATTTTATTTTGGCACACCCTTCCTGGGAGCAGCTTTCATTTTCCTTGCTTTGTGGCTGTGCCGTAATAGTTACAACTCTGACACTACATACTTCCAACATTAATTTCACTGTCTATCACTCTATCAATATTTCCAGTTCCTCAGATGTATGAAAATGCCAGAATCATAATTTTGATCATAACTTAAGTTATGTACATCACATACATTTAGTTTTTTACATGGTCCCAACTGGCTTTTTATACCCTTTAAATGAGTGTGGGGTGAGCTCAGGGAAACACACCATGCTCTTTTCATTTAGGAAAATGTGTTCAATGTTAGACATATGGCAATGCATTATATGAGAGATAATTTCACATTCAGATCACCCCAAGCAGTTGCATTTCCTCCAAGCCATATTACTGGGACAAATGGCTTTTCAGCCCATGTGCCTTACCCTCCTGAGCTTCAAAGGGTCTTTGCTCAGAAATAATGCACAATTTATGGGGGACCTGACCTTAAAGGTCATTTCTCTTGTTCATGTTATCTCTATTCACTGTAGTTAAAATAGCTATCTCTCTGTATTTTTAACATTTGAACTGAAAACCAGACCTGTTTCCTTGGTGGGCCCAGCCCCAATTGAATTGGGGTCAAAGTTTTAGCTCGGAAAGAAAAACAAGTGGCAGCTCAAAATTCTGAAAGAATAGCATTGGGGACACATGACAATTCGTATTGCATCTGGGCCTGCTGGCAAAAAATATACTCTTTCTTTGCATAATGTTTGAACATAAATAAGTTCCCTCTGAATATTAGTCACACAGATAGGCCATAGTTACATAAGAAAACCAGTGTTCATTTATGCAAAAACAAAATAGGCCTTTCTCTTTACGGGCTGACATTTTATATGATGGAAATTAAGGGGCTGATTCATGGAATTTGTTCACCGAAAAACAGGGATTTGTGTGCCATTCTGCCTGCAAATCCCCATTTGTTAAACAGGGATTTACGGGTAGAATGGCACACAAATCCCCGTTTTTCGGTGCACTTATTCCATGAATCAGCCCCTAAGTCTCTTTATTCCTGATAAACCCAATCCATCACTGACTTTATTTCTTAAATATTAGGGACTATTCCTTCTTTTTATCTTCCAAATGCACAGAATTTCAAATGTATTTATTTCCATCCATGTGCACTTCTGCAGCCTTAAATCTGTTGTCACCTGTGCTTTTTCCTAGTTCACACAAAGTCAGCAACTGCAGCACACATGTCTTTTTGGATTCCGTTGGACAATGTTAGTAATATTACAGTTCTCAGTTACACTCTTCTTCAGCTGAGTGCCTGTACTTTGTAACAAAATGGAGGGTGGCTCATTCTCGCTCATTCACTCGGCCTCATGTTGAAAAAGAAGGGATTTGGACTGGCCTGCATATTCCAATGGGTGTTGCACAAGCTAGCTTTGCTCTCCTCGTATAGCCTGGCATGCCTTCTCTATCTTGGACATTCTGGGGCTGTCGTTTTACCCCACAATGTATTTAGTACCACATAAACTGTTACTCACCACTCCGAAATAGGCCGAAGATGCAGAGGAGTGACCTTGGAGATGATGGTGGTACAAGAATCGATATTCAGCCTTCCATCCCAGCTCCCCTGAGTACAAGACTCAGGCTTCCTCAAAGAGGGGCTCTTTTCTACAATGTACCTCTCTGCTGTTTCAGTTGGGACAGACAGAGGTGTCAATTGAATAAAAGAGTGGGGGGAACACACACCGCTAATACCAATGCTGCAAAGGAATACAAAGATATTAGACAGTGTTGAAGTTAAGGCAAGTAATCAGAACAGTTGAATTAAATGGGAAAACTACCCAGATAGGTATTGGAGTGGAGCTTCCCCAGGGTGGATCTACAAGGAATATAACACAAAATGAGTGGGAATGGTCTAAAAGAGCCTTTTAAAAGAGCCTTTTAAAGTATCAGTCCCAACTTATATATCGAATGGGTAACAACTAACCTGAATAAGGATATTTTGAGGAAAGGAATCCAGGAAACAGAAGACAATGAAAGGAGAAAATAACAAACAGGAATGTTAGTATAGGGAAGTAGCCCCGGACGGCACGAGGGTCGCACTAGTGCCGGGTTGGTGCAGTTTCAGCAGAGCGTTTATATTCACTTGAAGGCAAGTTCACAAGATAGTCACTCAATGTCCCAGAATCCAACAGGAGACAAAATATCCAAACAAGTCGTGGAGAGAATTAGTAGCAAAGATGGGATTTGCCGATTAAGTATGTACCTGAGCACACATGTATCCAGAGTAGGTGTAGAAAAGTTCCGGATAGTTGACAGCAAGTTCTCTGCTTTGGTTCTGTATGCAGAGGCGGCAGCCTGGAATGAAGTACCGCAGGAGACAGAAGGCAGCCGGATCCAGTAACGTTCTGAGTCAGAAAACCAGACGAATACGACATGAATAAAAGAGGAGACAAGCCAATCCAATAGTCAGGCAACGGTCAAAACCAGGAGTTCAGATGAGGAATCGTGTGGGAAAACACAAAGAAGTAACGGACGTAACCGCGTGTAGCTTGTAACGCTAATTAGCAGCAACGAGCCCCTTGGAAGACGGTGGTTTTATAGTTGTAAGGGGGCGTGTCTTGCCATACGTCTTCCACGTACAAGACGTGTCAGCTGACCCGGAGTCCATCGTAGTTTGTACAGGAGCCATGGCAGCCTGTTTCTGGTCCATTGAGGAGCTTGTAAAGAAGTCGTATTCTGCAAGGAGGCCCGCGGGGAAGCCTGAAGTGTAACATAAACAAATGCTAGTCATAAAAAGTGCAAAGGAGCATTTTACAATACATGTTCATGATGCCTTGGCCCACAATATATGCCAGTATAAAAAGCATGATCATTCTGGCTATACCCATGCATATCCATGTATGATGCACCAACATATGTCAGTCTTACTATATAAGAATATTCTTTTGTTGGCTTTGCTATTACAAAATACCATGCCACAATAAGAAAATGAATCAACACTGGATGCAACAATGTAGGCCAGTGTGGCCACCTAAGAACACTCAACACTTTGTTTTTACCCTTGTTGCCAAGTAAATAGTGGCATTCCATTGTAAAACAGTATATCCGGACTGGCTGTACACATGTAGGGCAGTCTAGTCACGTAATAACACATATCATGTTTGCTTTATCTTCAAAACCCAGTAAGAAAAGCCATGCCACAGAAAGAACATATATCCAGACTGGCTGCACAAATTTAGGACAGTCTAGCCACATAACAACACTTCTCATGTGTGCTTTATCCTTGATGACCCATATAAAATGATATGTCACAGTTAAAAACATGTCCAGGCTGACTATACCAATGTAGGCCACTTTTCCACTTACGACAACTCATCAAAATGGATTCACCCTTGATACCCAGCAGCAAATCATATGCCACAGTAAGAATATATGGCCAAACAGGCGCCACAAATGTAGGACAGTCTAGCCACTTAATAACACTTATCATGTTTGCTTTTGATACCCAATGTAAAATGCCATAACACCAGTAGTTCCCACTGCCCTCCGAAATTAGAGGGCCTCTCCCCAGCCTTTCACATACAGAATGTGAGCACACACACACTCATAGAGTATATATGCTATTAAACCCATGCATGCATACAACATACATTCTCTTATTTGCATGAGCATCCATGCAGCTGTCAGACAACCCTTTGCACACATCATACATAAAAGGAAACACAGAAATGTACACACCTTCACACATGGACACATTTATGCACAGACACATAGACTATTCCCTATACATGTCCACATTCAAACACATTACATGTACATTAATAACTACTTCACTTACCTGATCACACCCTCATCACTCAGCTGCCACTACTGGGCAGCCTGCTCCTCTTCTCATCTGAGCAAGATGACAGGAGAGGATTCCTCTTCTGTCAGTCAGTGTGGTGCATATGCTGTTAGTGCACTAGCAAGAGTTGGAAGGACCACATTTCCTATGTCTCGCCAGTCTCTTATTATGGTGCTCTTTATTTTTTATGTATTGGGATCCTTGTTTAAAAATATAAAAAATACATACTGGGTCATCATGCCTCTGCACAGAGGCAGACAGCAAAGTGCCCTGTGCAAAAAAATCACCCTGGTGGACTGTGCTGCCTCACTGTGCTGTGGGTGAGAGATGTACGTTTAGAGTAACATTCTAAACATACATTACAATTCTAATCTTAACATATACATCTCTCACCTACAGCAAGGGGGAGCCGGTAGCCCGACCCCCACCGTAACATTTCACAATGTTTACAGAATAGATTATGTTGAATAGAAAATATTGGGCCTGATTACAAGTACGGCGGTGTGGTAAAAAAACTGCAGTAATGTGGCAGCTATTCTATACCGTATTTTACCACTGCGCTGTAATACCTGTTTGGTGATGAGGTGGAGGATTTTCCTCCAGTAAAAGGCTGGAGGTAAAGCTGTTGCCTTACTGCCAAAGAAATATGTAATCCTGCTGAAATTCCCATGCAGTCCTATGGACTCCAAAAAATTGAGATTTACACCGCCTTGAACCACCTGTAATCCAGCAGTAATCCACCTGACCAAATGGCGTTAATGGTAATTCTGTTGGGTGGTAATTTCGGATACTGCCAAACTTGTAAAGAGGTCAATTGTCTCTGAAGGAGCTGTGAATTGTTTTAGGCCAGGGCTGAACAGTTGAGGACACGGAAGACATTTTCATTCTTGAGCGTTTTCTCGTTACCCTGGTAATTGGCAAATGTTAGTTTAGTGTTGGAATCAGCATATACACAGATTTTTGTCATAGGAATAGGAAGAGGAGGGAAAAAGACACTTATTTAAACCTACACAGATCTCTTTACTAGGAGGGGGTAACGGCTTTTTGGAATAGTTGGAGAAACATTTACAATGGACACAGCCCATGGCCAGTGGAATACAATATATGTGGCTGTGGCCAGTAGACCCTGAGACCATTGACCAGAGCTAGTAACCCACTGGAAATGATGCATTGTATCCTGCGGTCCCAAGGGGGTTAGGAGCCTCGGCTGGTAGGACAGGGTCACTGGTCTTGGACGAAGGCCATGGACAATGGAATTCCCCCATTTAAAATCTTTGTTGCAACATGGATGGTGGCCACTGCCACAGGCCATGGCTAGTGAGCCCTGAAGAAACTTTATTATAACAAAAGCCTTGAAATTCAGTAAAAGAACGTGTGTTAAGAGAGAGTTCAGGTGAGCTGATAGGCCTGGGGTATTACCTTTTTAAGTCATTGTTGCAACATGGACATTGTCCATGGCCAAAAGTTATGGCTAGGGTACCCTAACGAAAATATAGTATAACAAAACCCTTGAAATTTACTGGAAATAGTTAGGAGAGAGTTAGTGAGAGTTGATTAATTGAAATAAAACCCTTGAAATGTAATGGGTGTGGAAAGTGATGACCATCTTAGTCAGCTTGACCTCCATTGCAAAGCCCAACAGAACATACATGATATTCCAGAAGAGAGTCATAATGACATGCAAAATGACATCATGGTTGATATCAACAGGGGGTAGGTGGTGCTGAGTTAATATGGTTATCACTTCCTGCACCTGCTAAATCTCATAGATTTTGTTGTGATAGATCAGCTCACCTCAACTCTCCATTGAATAAATGAATACATAGATAAATACATGTTCAAGTAGGCCATTTCAGCTAAGTCAAACATGGTACACAGCACCACCCATTACCTATCACTGAACGTTCACCTCCAGTTCACAGCAATTTGAGCAACGCATTGTTTGTTTTCAAATTAGCTCAAGTTTCAAGCCCTTAAGAAAAATATATTTGTCTATATTGCAATTTTATTTTATACGAAGCATTTTTTAACCCAAAGCAGACAGCTTTGCTGTGCTGAAATGGCTCATTTACTTTCACATTTCAGGCGGAAGGGATTTTCTCAAGCCTTTTAAACCCCCCATAACCTTTCTAGTTTTTGCTCAACATGCCCCAATGCTCCAACCTCAAGGGTGTCAGACTGTATTGCACTGATGAGCCCTTATGGGCGTGAAACATGTATATGATTGTCTGCATTGAGAGCTGCCCGCCTTGGGTTGAAAAATGCAAAATGATGCTTGTTCTGCATGCAACAAGGTTCCAAGCACAAGCACCTGAGACTATACTGCACTGCTGGTTCCTAATAAGGGTCAAACATGTATGCATTTATTTTCATCCTTGAGAGCTGTCTGTCTTGGGTTGATGCATTCTGTGTATAAAGTAGCACTGCCCTCTAGAAAAAGAAATCAAGCAAAGGCTCGACATTTGAACTATTATGAATATCCACAATGCATTGGCCATTCGGCTCTGAACTGGAGGTGAACTTCCTGTGATGGGTAGAATACTGTATCATTTCATGGGGGAAGGTGAGAGGGAAGGTTTATTAAAAAAAAAGAGAAAAACGAGACTGAAGAATGGGGTGCAGGGGCATGTGCAGTCCAAGTTTGAAGTGATGACGAAAGGTAGGGGAATGAGCAAAGAAAAAAGAGGCAGGGTGGCATGATGTGCTACAAAATGAGTGAGATGAAAAAGCCTGAGGCACTACAATCTGAAGGTCACACAGAATGCGCCTTTTCTCTCACTTGTCTTAGCTACACACACCATTCCTATGGATAGATATGGATGAAGAACTTTAGACGTCCCTCTTACTTTAGGGTCAGCTTAGGGGCTTATTCGAATTGCAGCATCCGGTCAACAAGATTCTGATATCTTCTGCAACATTAGGGTCAGCTCAAGCCAACTTCTGAGATCAGTGCAGATTCTCTCTCGGAATTAATATTTGATGTGTGAAAACTACCTGTTTTGCAGAAGTAGAATGGAAGATGATAATGGCAACAACAGCAGAAAGGAAGTCTTCCGAGGGAGTGTATGTCACGTGCGCGTACAACAAGAACAGCTTTTCAGGTAAGGTCATAGGGACCTCCAAAGAGCCCAGAGGAGTAAGAAACAGAATGGATCCTAAGGGCATTGGGATCAGCATGGTGTGCAAGGGAGTAGGGGTTAGCACAGTGGTCAGGAGCAATACAACAGCATGGCAACGTGGTGTTTCATGCTGTATTGTTAGCTATGTGGGTAGATGAAGTTCGTTACCCCACATGCCAGTTGAGTCTGTTGGATGTTAGGTTCCTTTGTTATGGAAAAAGAAATGGGATCTGGAATGTTGTAAATTGCGTGTTTATGTTACAGCTTTCATTTTGAGGAATTGCAGGTTTAGTGCTGCTATAGACTTAAGAGCAGTGCCGGTCTTTGCATCAGGCAGTACAGGCGGTGCCAGGCTCTGGGGGCGTGCCAGTCTGACTTCAACAACACCATTGTCATCATTTTAATTATTGTAAAAAAAAGTAGATATGGTACACAAAAAACAAAGTGAAACTTTTTAAATCATCAGACTCTCCAATTCCTGCAGTCAGCAGCAGTGCGTTGAAAGCCAGGCCCTTCTGGGGTATTTGCAAGCCCTTGCGACGGAACCTTAAAAGCAACATGTGTTGCTTATCAGTTCCCAGGCCGTGGCTTGGGTGATCACACATGCCTCCTCCTCAGCGCATGTGCTGTACAGAGTTGGGGCTGATTGATTGATTGGGCTGGTAGAATACAGACTGCACTTGCGAAGTTGTGCCGCCACCATGGGACACATGATCTGGATGCAAAGAGGTGATGTGCCTGTGTTTGCATTATTGTAGTGCTGCATCTTGCTATGTCCAGTGCTGTGCAGGTGGGTGTTGGGCAGTAGTGCAACGACCATGCAGTACGAGCGTAACACAGTAATATTCGAGTCACTATCATAGGCTGCATGTATTATTAATTCAATTCAGGAATGCAAAGGCGTTCATTTGTCACTGTAATGGAGCACTACAAAGCCCCTTCATTAAAAGAGTAACCACCTTTAATGTACATTTTACTCACACACTAATCAATGCCAAAATACCCTACTTTTAAAATGATGCTCGCCACTAACACAGACACGAAAAGCTCTTTCTTTGCTGTGTTCTGGGTGTAGCACAAGCACAGCAATTTATATGCATCAAGTATTTAATTTGCAAAATTACGAGTGTAAAATAGCCTAAACTAGCTTCTTTTTAATATTAATATTGTTCAACCAATATAAACACTGTAGAGGAACAAGCACATATTTGAAAAAAAGGGGAAAGCCAAGCCTCCAGCACCGAGAGAGGTTTGCACTCCACCCATCTGCACAATACTGCGTGCTGTGCCAAATCCAAAAACCAACCTCACTGTTAGTTCCTCATAATGTCCAGTTTATTTTGTAATTACACTATTAAAATGGAAAACAAAAATGCAAAAGAGAGAACGCCCATACGACGTGTTTCGCAGCGTGCTCGCTGCTTGTTCACATATATATTTGAAGTTCACCATTTACATTTCCACCTCGCCATCCATGGTGTCACTGAGACAATGCAATAAACCTGAAAATGAGTGACTGTCTGCAGGCTAAATGGGCCGTGCAGAGAAGTAAGACAGAATCCACATATGATTATATATTTTGTGGGTCGTCCTCGCTTCCCAAGCACTCTGCAATTTGTCTCAAAGGTGTCGCCCGGCCAGGCTTCCCCGTAATGCTGGTGTTTGCTAAGAGACTGCACAGGGCATACACAGACTGAAAGCTGCACCCACCATTGTGTTGTACCCGGTCACACACTGAGGCGCACAGAGGCACAGAGGCACCAGATCAGACACAAATTAAAGGGAGGGGATAATGGAGGGTGGAGGGGAACAGGCACTTGTTAGACCGCCCACCCATGTCCCCCCTCCCCAACCAATCACCTCGAGTGAATCAAGCATAGCACAGGCAAATATCCCTGATCAGCTTGAGTGGTACAGATCTGACGCCTGGAATCTTAAGCAGAACACATCGAACCCCATGACCCCTCACCTTATCTTAGTAAGACATTTCAGACTTCAGCGATTTCCCCCCTCTTCCGTTCACCATGTACGGTAAGGCGAACAGAGCCATAGACGGGCAGAGCAGGACACAGACAATAAATGTGCTGCCGGCTGCACAGTGAACAAATGCCCAGCGATTACTAATGTAAAATGTTTCATTGTTAGCACATGCATTCGTAAGCATACATGTTTTGGCAAATGAAAGAGGAGGGGTGTTCGTACTTGCATGTCAGGGGAGTGATTGGAAGGGTAGGGGCAGGAGACTGTTCATTCTCACATCAGTGCTTAAGTGTGTGATTTCTCTTGTTTCAGATGTGAAGGAGAGATTTAACTGATTGTAACATTGAAGCTGCACTAGAATAGTCTCATTAGAATGTGTAAAGAAGTTAGATGCCCCCACACAAGTAAGTTTGACCCTCCCCATCATCTCTGAAGTAAGCACCTCTCCCAACATTTTGTGGGGGGGTGCCAACCATGCTTTCCTGCCTGGGCTGCAATCAGGTCTAAGACCGGCCCTGCTTAAGAGCAATCAGGACTTGAAAGGAAATGCATTTGCAATGCTTGTAGGAATACTGTTGCACTGCAACAACCATTAGGTGATTGCTTATGTTCCCTAAGCATATGATGTTAATGAAATGTGCGAAAGGAGATCAGAGACTACAAAAATAGTTTCTGTGTGAGTGAAAGAGAAAATGGGGGACAACACGTGGGGGTGGGTCTGAAGGCATGTGCACGTGCCTTGCGTTTACAGAGCTAAACTGCTCTTTAGAAAGGTATGTGTGAGGATTGGTGTGTGTGAGTGGCCCCATGTGCCACATGAGTGTGTGAGTGTGGATTATGTGTGTGTGTGAATGGTAAGAAAGGGAGGCATGTTGTGAAGTGCTTTGATAATGTGTGAGGTCACAGAGAATGTGATGAGGTGAGAGTGCTGATGCATGAGTGAGGTCATTCTGGTGTGTGGGGTTACCACCTCAGGCATTTGGAAGATGTAGCCTGTGTGGTGCCAGCCATTGATGTAACAACACATCTCTCTTCATTACCAAACACACATAATCAGGGCACTTCACAACAATTCCACTAATCATTTCATTAAATATGTCACATGTGTCAATAGAAATAGTTTCTTGCTTACATTGTTACCATGATGCATTTATCTCCCTATGTTTTACATTATCTTCTGTGTTTTTAATGTGCCTTTTGGAGAAACTGTTGTAGGCTATTAAACACGTTCGCTTTCTGTCGACTTACTTTGTTTCTTTTTCTTTCAGCAATGGAAATTAATAATTGATGTCTAATGAGAAAAATGGTGTTAAGACTGTATTTAATTATATATGATTAGTGAGTTTGTGGTCTCAACAGAAAGTTGATATTGAATGGCAATTGTGTTCTAGAATAGTACAATAGTGTGCAAATCTGTGTTTTTTCTAAAATCCACGTCTGCTTGTTTGGATTTAAAACAAAGGTGACACACAAAAAAGTAGAATTTAACTTTTAAAAAGCAATCTTGAAACGATGAACTGCTATCTTGACTGGCAATTATTGTATGTCATGACAGCAACATGTGGAACATCTTTCATGTTAAAATGTTATTTTTCGAATTGACAAGTTCATGAAAAATTCAGACACATTTTGATGTTTCAGAAATGGATCCTCTTTTGAAGGTCACCTCTTGGGAAGAGCAAGACAAACTTAATGTAGACCCATATTTGTTCACAGACTTCATAGACACAATATTTGTCTTCGGAGACCTGAGCAAAAAAACACAACAAAAGTCATTCTTTTTTTCAAGCATTATCTACATTTAAAATATGGCTAAAAGCTAACATCTGCATAATGAACATACATTTCTTGAACAAACTCTTCCCTGCGCCTGCCACAGTGATGTACTCTTTTATGACTCGTTTCTTATTTCTTTGTTCTAGCCCCCTGTGACCACATGCAGACATATACATAATGTGTACTGTGTGCTATTGTGAATCTGTACTGTTGAGAACAAAATAAAAGAAGGCTTTAGTGCTTATTCTGGTTTTGTTTTGAAGAAAATATTATAGATCATGTTGATTTGCTACTTCTCATGACAGTTCTTCTTTGTGGAAATATATCAGGAAGTCAAGAACACCTTTCCATAGCAGTGTGATTGGCAAGAGTTGTAACCCCAAACGAAGTAGGAAAAATCGAAGTGTCGTTAAGAAACTCTACAAAGAGAGTCTAGGGGCAGACAACTTTCAGACCGATTCATGGAATTAATGTGCGCTGAAATTTTCGGTGCAAGCGTGCGAAAGCGTGCGAATCGCAGCGCAAGTGTGAAAATCGAAGCGACACCAGCACACAGCGATTCATGGAAGTCCGTGCGCGTGTAAATCCCAGGATGTGCGCCAAAATTCTGCATGGCGCACGCTGGCGCACGCTGGCGCACACGTCTCCAAACAGCGTGCGCTAAGCGCACAGCGAAATCGCACATAGCGCGGCGCACACAACAAAAGTAGGCGGAACAGGGGGCGTGACACGCGGAATGGGGAACAACGCGTGAAAATGTGGGCGTCACGGGGGAAGTACAGGAGGCAAATGTGCGGAAAGCCCACACGCACGTTCAAAACACATATTCATGGAATCGAACGGGGCTAACGCGTGCGCCAAAAAGACGCGCTAATCCGGAAACACGTACGCCAGCAGAAAGCAGGCTTACATGGACCCGCGCAGCATAAAAGTGCGCGCAAACAACAAACAAGCACAGACGCCAGGATGAATATACCGTTCCTAGCAGCAGTGGTCGTGGGATACCGCAGGAGGAGGATGAGGATAGTCAGGCCCAGAATTTTTACACCCAGAACCAGCCTTTTTGGGATGCCTGATGACCAGGTGTATGGGAGGTACAGGTTTCCACCTCACATAATACTCGACCTGGTCAGTGAGTGGGAGGATGACCTCACATCACCCACCCTGTGCTCCCAAGCACTCAGCCCCCTGGAGAAGGTCCTCAATGTACTGCACTTCTTGGCCACTGGATCATTTCAGCAGACAACTGCTATAGTGGGGGGGATGTCACAGGCCACGCAGTCACGCTGCCTACACCAGGTGTTGGCCATCATGACTGCACGCCCATCAGTCCGCAGGCACATATACCTGCCCAGAACACCTGCAGAACGGCAGGCTGCCGTCCAGGATTTTTATGGTGTGGCACAATTCCCCAAAGTGCTAGGTGCCATTGATTGCACCCATGTGGCTCTACGTCCCCCCAGGGCATCTGAGCACATCTACAGAAACCGCAGGCACTGGCATTCCATCAACGTCCAGGTAGTATGTGAAGCCAAGGGAATCATCACCTCAGTATATGCCAACTATCCAGGGTCCACCCACGACAGTTTCATTTACAGAATGTCAACCCTAAACCGGGACCTAGAAGCTGGGCGGCATGGCGATACATGGCTGCTCGGTGAGTACAAATGCCTCTGCACATGCATGCATGTCAGATACTGAGTAATGTCACAACCCCACTAATGATACCCGTCATCACCTCCCCAGGGGACAGTGCCTACCCTCTGAGCACCCACATGATGACGCCAATTCAGAACCCCACCACGCCACCCGAGGTAAGATACAACACAGCCCATATTGCAACCCGGGGCATAGTGGAGCGCACATTCAGAGTGCACAAGTCACGCTTTCGCTCCCTTGACCGTTCTGGTGGGCAGCTACTATACGCTCCCCCAGTAGTGTGCAGGATCATAGTGGCAGCATGTGTCCTGCACAACGTTGCAACACGCCGGGGCCTGCCAGTGGACATGGTGGTGCCCCCACATCTCCAACCACATGCACGCCCGCTGCGCATGGGAGGGGAAAGGGCACGTGGTGAGGCAGCCCATACGCAGCTGGTGGCTAATTACTTCACCTATAATCACACCCCTGCGGAGTGCACACAGCCCTGGCACATACCAGCTGACAATCAATGATGATGACATAAGGGACAGTCAACTGTCACTACCATATCAGCCTAAGATTGGTCACCTGGAAGTGCTACATTGTGTGCATCCCTACCTACTTAAAGACAACCAATGATTTGTGATAAAAAGACACACATTCATGCTGCATGAATGACTACCCCATTGCAAAATACAACATGAAATTAGTGCCATGTCACCCAACCTATCCCCATCTCAGCTACCCAACACACCATGGCATGTCATGCAATGTGAAAGCAACCAAATGAATGCACAACACATGACACAAGTGTCACAAAGTGCACTGTCCGAAATGGAAACAGGCCACAGACAATATGCTCCCAGTAATCAATAAGAAACAGCACACATGAACAAATACTTACCAGCAACACAATACAGAAACACAGGATGAAACAGAGGCAAAATATGACAGTCCAAAATCAAAGTAGTGCAAATCTTGCATCCTGAATACGGCAGCACATCGACCCCTTCCAACTGTACAGTGTTACTGCCACACAAATGTCTCAGTGTACTGCATACAACATGAACTCCATCTGCAAAGTAAACGGCCTTGTAAAGACATGAGGAAGGAACCTGCAAATTAGGAGGAAGACATGGATGCACAAGCACATATCAATACAACCTGCAGTGTACAAAACAACAATACCCACTAGGAATGTCTACACGGTATTGACTACAGACTGCCCACACAGCTCATGGGAGCCCAACGTCACTGTGTAATTCACTGTCACTTGGTCACACCCTTTGCAAGCCCATGGAAACGGGAAGCAGGAGGGGTGTGTGTCTCACGAACCCAAGCATCTAACCCAAACTCAGGACAAGCCTGCATGTGCCCTGCCGGAATACAGTAGATGCCCACGGGAGCCACACAAGGCAACACACTGAAAAAAAAAATCAAAAATGGCCATGTGGGGGCCAGGGGTAGTGAGGGAGGCCACCCAGGAGGTTTGAGGACAGGGTGAACACCAACATCCACCAATAAAAATACCTCCTTCGGCTCATGGCCTGCACGGCTATGCCATTGTGGGAGAACTGCTGTCGCTCTTCTCACCCTCTGCATCAGGAGGTGGTGGCACTATGGGAGGCAGCCCACGCAAAGCCCGGGTGTGGTCCTGCATGGCAGCAAGCATGCGGGTCTGGAAGGTCTGATTCTGGAGGATTAATGTGCAGAGATCCACATGCAGTACCTCACGGGTTGCCTGCATTTCTGCACGCATGGCCTCGTGTGATGCCCGGATCTCCTCACGTGTTGCCTGCATCTCAGCTGAGAGCGAACATGTGAGCTGCTCCAGCTGCTGTTCTGCCCTAAAATTAGTGGAAGCCTCAAGGTCAACCAGAGTCTGCCTGAGGCTATGTAGTTCTTCCCTCAGGGCTTCCCTGTGGGCATGGGACTCTATTGATATCGATTGGCGCAGAGTCTCCAGTGCCGCCCCTCGGTCCCTGTTGGACGCCAACATGTCTTCCCTGTGTGATTGGCAAATGGAGTCTGTTGCCTGCTGTTGTTGCTCCATCTGCCTTTCAGCGGGCAGAATGGAAGTGGCCACCCTCTCCATTGCCTGAGCCATCATTTCTACTGATGCTGCCTGTTGGGTTGCAATACCGCACATGGAGTTTTCCCATACAGTATTGCCTGGTGGCGCACGGCCACCGTGTCGACGGGCACCACACCTGTTCAGGGCAAAGCGATCTGCACCTTGCTGTGCTGGCACTGCCTGAGGCTGCAGGACTGCATTCCCCCTCTGATCTGCTGGCCCAGGAACAGGATCAGATGCTGTATCCCTGCATCCGTAACCACCAAAGGCGCACCTACCAACAATGACATCCCGATAGAGGGTTCTACCCCTGGTGCAGGTAGGTTGGACAGAACAGAATCCCTGCCAGAAACACTTACCTGTGACGGCACATAAGTCTCATCATCCGATTCAGCACCCGAATAGAGGTCTGGGGAGGTGCACCCAGAGACACCCCTGGAGAGTATGGTCTGCAGTAACATTGGGTTCTCACCCACCACCACACCACATCCCCCACTGGTGCCCGGTCGTGCCAGAGATTCCTCCTGGGTCTGCACCATCTCTTTAACCTCAACAGCATCAAGTGCGTCATCACCTGCAAAAACATGAAAGACAACAAATGGAAACAGGCATAAGCACCATAGCACACAAATAGGCTGTGAAAAGCCACAGATCCAGTACATGATCAACACATGTCCCACATGACCATAACCCTGCCATGCATGCACTGTCAAAGAGTTGGAAGTGGAGTCAAAAAGGGAGACACTGGGGAGAGCAAGATGGAAAAGCAACACATTTGTAGCATGTTGGGTAGCACTGGCATCACACATCAGCCTGTGAGTGGCATGTCCAATACACATACATGACACATGGCAGCACAGAGATGTCGTGTAGCATAGCCACAGAAAAGTACAAAACTACAGCAATATGTCAGTGATTGAGTACTGTCACACATCCATGTGACATCGACATGATGAGAAGATTAATGCTGAATAGTGTTTCAAAATATGCGTGTGCCACACACTGACACACATCCAGTGTCCAAAAATACTGTCATTGGGGGCTGATCAATGGTTGATCACTTTGACATTACCGGAAACATCTGTCATTTTCCACATGAAAACAGCCCCTTATAATAATTTGTATGCAGGCCAATACTCCATCGGCCTGAATGGTGTAATCATTAACATAACCAGGTAATAATAGTGCCCCAGTGTGGCCTGTAAACAATGACCGAAGCATATCCCATATGTTGCAATAGTGCAGAAAAATGTCAAGCTAAAAGGGGAGAGTGGAAACAATCAGACTGAATTAACACTTACAAAATCTGACAAAATGTGAACTATGTAGTTGCAAGAGGACAGTTCAAGGTAAAGTGCACTAATGTGTGCCTAATTGGCAACTGAGGGCAGAAGGGATACAGTCATACCCAAATCCAAGGCACATGAATGTATGGGAGGAAGCAAATGGGTGACCCATAACACTCAGGAGTACACACCCTCACCTGGCACTGAATCAGAACCCGTCACCCAAACAACATACACATGGATTACCCACACACGCATGGGCACTCACCGGACAATGCTTTGTAATCAGGTATATCTCCCACACCTTGGATATGTTTCTCTGTGACGAAGGTCCCAGCAACAGACTCATGTTCTGTGAGTTCGTTGTCCTCTTGTGGAGACCCACCACCAGTCACCAGACTAGCGGCATGATTTGAGGCCAGCTTGTTCTTTGCCCTTCATTTCAGGTCATTCCACCGCTTGTAGCAATCATCGGCTGTGTGCCTCACAAATCCAAGGGCACTTCTGCGGTCCGCGATGGTCTGCCAGTGTGCCCTACGTTGACCTGGTGTCAGCAACATTTCGTGGCTATGTGCCGACACATAGTTCACAAGTGCATCAAGTTCTGGCTCATTAAAGCTAGGCTTCCTTGACCTGCCGGAGTGTGTAGCCATGTCTGGGGTCTCAGCCTGTTGTGCCAGAGCACCCTTCTTCCTCTTCTTCAAAGGTGGAGCGGAGCCTGAGTAGCTTACGCCGCTCTGGTCAGTAGGGGCAGAAGCGCAGGTGGACTGGGTACTGGGAGTGAGGGAATGCACAATGACCATAGGTCTTGGTGCAGGCATTGGATGCAGGCTGATGTTGGCAGGGTAAACGTCAGTTTGATGGACCTGGACCGACACTGTCCTGGCTGGGAGAGTCAGAGCTGGGGCGAATGGAGCTGCAGCTGCCCCTGCAGCCTCACCACCCTGCCTACTTGGGCAGCAGATGACATAGCTGTCCCAGATCCACATGGCTTGGTGACAACAACTTGCACCACCACACATGGCCTAGACTTGCTGACCTGGAAGTCAGCCTGGGAGTCAACCTGTGCCAGGTCAGGTGCCACAATGGGCTGGTCCAACAAGGGCTGAGCTGGGATGGTGTCAGCCATGTTTCCCTCAACCATGGGGAGGGCATGGGTGTCCCTGATTGTTCCTCCACACATGGGGGTATAGGAGCACCCTGCAAATCCCAGCCACGTCCCCTACCGCGCCCACCACGCCCACCTTTTGAAGGTCAGCCACCTTTGCCTCCCTTACCGCTTGGTCGCCTCCCAACCATGGCACTGATGTTGTTGTGCATATGGGAGTTGCAGTATACTATTGTCATGGGCAATTGGGGGTCAAAGGGGTAGGGTACTAGATGGAATTCATACCCTAGTGCTCTAACAAGGCTGTCTGTGACCCCTGGGGGAAGATGATGGGTCACACAACGCACAGGCAGCCCAAAATCAAAAATTAACGTGCACGCAACCCCTCGTAGACCACGTGCGTGAAATAATGAACCTGCACTACGCTGTGGCACCCAGAAACACAAAAATAAGCGTACGCGTAATACACGCAGCCTACAATGACCTCTGAAGGGGTACGCGACACACGGGGCAAGCAAAGTTGTTAAATACGTGCAGAACTCACCATCTGCCTGGAAAAAGAACGTGAAAAATGTGCGCGTTGGCAACACCCCAGCCAAAAGAAGAATTGTACGCTGTCTGAGGAGACAGGACAAAAGGAGAAGTGAACGCTGTTTGAGGAAACAGGCCCAACAAAAAATCAGAAAAGAGCTGTCAGAGGTAACAGGAGTACGAACTATAAACGCTGTGAAGTAATCGCGTGTGATCCGACAAGAAGTACAGATTTCACCCACTCGCTCTCCACGAAAAGCACGTACAAGGAAATGGCGTCCGACGTAAGATACGCGGGTACGTGGGCCCTTTCCTCCAATTACACGCGATGACACTCAGACGTGCAGTTTTTCCACGTGTGCTCTGTCATCACGTGCTACGAGGGAAACGCCCGCGGGCGTAATGTAACTTACGCGCTTACGCACTAAGGGCCTTTGGTCCAATGAAATTGCATACGTGTGCTGACGCGCTTACGCGCTAAGGCTCTTTCCTCGAATTACACGCTGATGTGCAATTTTTTCACGTGCAAAATCACTCCGTATCAAGCTGGCCACGCGAAAACACACAGAAGACCACGCTCCTGCCCAGTAGGCCGAATTACTGCCCCCCAGAGCCCCGAGCACGCTCCCACCTGCCATCTGCTGCTGCCTGACTTCCTGCTGCCCACGTGCCCTGCCATTTGCTGCCTGCACGTTAGCCAGGGGTGCAGTTGCTGTGACCACCCCTGCTGGAACCGAAGACTCCCGACTGGGATTCCATCGCTCCACAGCACAGCCCCAGGACCCAGTTGTCCACCCACTCCTGCCTCTGGGGTTGCCATGTCCAGCACAACACCATCTGGCAGCACTGGCAACCCCCAGCCAGAGAGGCTGAGGGCCACCAGCTTCAGTGCCAGTGAAGTTGGTGTCCTGGTGGAGCAAGTCCTGGGGCAGTATGATGCCCTCTTTGGAAGTTTGCGTGCTGACAATGAATGACAGACCAGGATCTGGATGGACATCGTGACTGCCATCAACATGGAGGAGGTGGCAGTCCGCGACTTACATCATGTCAAGAAGTGCTGGGAGGACTACAGGTCCAGGACCGTGGACGGACCACCAAATGAGGGTCCTGGAACGCATATGCCCAGCGCTCTACGTCCATATCCTTGAGATGCAGACCCATCTTGAGTCGAGCGGTAAGTGTACATGCAGGGTGATTGGACGCTGTGCGTGTCTTGGTGTGCCAGTAGTGTGCAAGTTGCACATGTGTTTTTGTAGGACCATGTAGGCATGTGTATGAACATGGGCGTGAGGCTGCCACATGTGTGTCCTCTCAGGTGTGAGACACATTGATGGTGTATGTGTTGGTAAGCATGCTGGACAAATGCAGGTGTGAGAGCACACATGTTTGAATTTCTGTGTATGTACATTGGCATGGTTGTGGCATGGATGGTGGTTCCTAATGCATGTATCTGCACTGTGTACATGTGCATGTGTGTGTATTTGACAAGTGTGCAACTGTGATGCAACATGGATGCACGTGACACTGATATGTAGAAGGATGAATGGCAGATGTGACATGCATGGTGATCTCATCACTGCAACAGTTGGAGCAGATGTAGACATGCATGTAAGTGTGGTGGCGTGTGTGCATGTCTAGTGCACTCCTTGTGTTTCATGTGATGTCAGGCTCACCTTTGGCTGTTCATGCTGTTGTATATGTATGGATGGTGCTGCCTGGTGCAATATTGCGGTGGAAATGCTCATGTGTGTGAGTTAAAATGACATGTGTGTCGTGGAGTGAGATGCTGTGTCTGAAGTTAAACAATGCCACTCATGTGCAACTGTCATGTGTGTATCAGTCCATTGTACAGTGCCCTGATGGCTGTGTTGTATCTCTCCCTGTCTGCAGCATCAACTGATGAAGAGGGTGGAGAGGGTGCTGTGGAGCACAGCGGCAGGGATCGCACCACCAGCCGGAGACGCAAGGCCCGGCTCCCCTCCCAGGTTGTCATCTTGTCAGGGAGTGAGGAGTCTGGTGCTGGGTCCCAGGCCGCAGCTGCCGAGGGTAGGCCCAAGAGGCACAGGTCAGAATTGGACTCCTCGGCAGCAGAAGGGGCAGCTGAGACGCCACAGGGTCCAACGGAGGAAGATGGCATGGAATCATCCATGTTGGTCGGGGGTTTGGTGGAGGAGGAGGCCATGCAAGGGACAGAGACGGGGTCTGGAAGTGGGGATTCCACTGGTGCTAGTGGTGCAGTGCAGGGGCAGGGACAGGAGGCAGCACAGGCCACCGCGGAGGTGCCTGTGTGTAATCCTGTCCCCGATCCTGTGACTGCATCATCCCGGACCAGCAGGGATGCCTACGTCCAGACCCGTTTTCAGGAAGGGGATCCGCCTACAACAACTGTCCTTCCTCTCCCTTCGGACGTGGCTATCCGGGACCGTGTTAAGCCTGTCCTGGGTGGGGTGGTGTTGCGTCAACAGGCCATGCGAGGTGACCTGCAGTCTTTTCATGAGGAGACTGCACGTCATCTCGAATGGCTCGTTGACCGCGTTGACCTACTGGGACGGGTCACCAGGGCCGGATTCCTCCGTTTGCTGGACCTTGTTCTGACCCCCTCTTCACGTGAATCCCCTATGCGCCAGTCGTCCTCCATGCCATCTTCCCACCCATGTATCACCTGGGTACCCTGTGGAGCTGCCTCTGACCCTGCGGCCAGGCTGGTGGAGGACACATCCCTGCCACAGTCGGGAGTCGGACGTCTAGCAGGGGTGGCCACCTCAACACCTGCACCCAGCCGGAGGAGGATGTGCAGGCAGCAAGAGCCAGGGCACAGGCAGAGGCACAGCAGCAACAAGGTGGGAGCCATGATGGCTCGGGCCATCAACATCCGAGGGGCAGGCATCGGCCATAGGGCAGGAGGACCCTGGATTTCAAGTGTCTTCCGTGTGGCAGCGGTTGGGCCATGCCATAGATGCGGAGCGGCAGCGGGCGGAAGAGGCATGGCTCACAATGGTCAGGGCGGATAACTCCATGCGGAGGGCCCTGAGGTGGGCCGAGTGCCTCGATGCAATTTGCAGGGAGTTGGAGGAGAACATGTCGTCGTCCCTGCGAACCCGCGGGGCCATGGAAGAGGACCGCCTCCAGGACATTGAGCGGGAGTTCGATGATGCCCTGGCCCGGGACTTCCAAATGTGAGCCGTCGGACTAGCCCACTGCTAGTTAGGTTTCCTTTTCATTTTCCTTTTATTTGTGGTCAATGGACAATGCCACACATATTTGTATATAGTTTTATTTTTAGGTAGTTTCTTAGGTAGGTTTCATTTGTTTGGTAGGGCTCATGGACCCTTTACATCGTTGGACAATGGATTCATTTGATGTCTTTTTTGGAAATTTGCATATGGAATAATGGATTTTTATTTTGAACAATGGATTGTATATAGTTTGATCATGGATTAATTTGGATTTTTTTTTTCATTATGGGCATGTTTGTTTGTTTGTTTGTTTATTTATAGGGCACCCGAAAACACTTGGGTAGCTGGGACATGGAGTAATGGATTTTTTTTTCAGGACAATGTATTGTAAATAGTTGGACTATGGACTGATTTCTCTTTTTTATTTTTCATTATGAACATGAAACAATGGATATCATTTTTTTACCTTTCCTTTGGATTTGCGTTGGTGGAGGGAGAGTTTGGACTGTTTTTCTTTCAAATTTTTTTGGATTGGTTTTCATTTTCATTCACTCATCTTTTTCACATGCTTTTCATTTCATGTTTGATATTTTGGTATGCTTTCATTTATTTATTTATTTATGTACATACTACATTTTCATATTTTAGTTCCATGTGTGGGATTCGCTCATTGGGTTGATGCAGGTGAAAATGTAGGTTTACACAAGCAATGCCAACCAGTGTATGTGTGTGATGGACATGTGTTGATGTACATAGTTGAGTTTTGGTTTGTGTCTTGAGATAGGCATGTCAGTGTGGGGTGGATTGGGAAATCATTGCGTCTCAAGAATGGGGTGGCGTGATGTGTTTTTTTGGAGTAGAAGTAGGCCATGATTGTGCATCTTTATTTCGTGTAGGGGGGGGCATGAGTGGGACATGAGTGGGGGCCTGCTGGCAGGTGCCCCGCACTGCTGGGGGGTGGAGGGGGACATGAGTGGGGGCCTGCTGGCAGGTACCCGGCACTGCTGGGGGGTGGGGGTGCAGGGGGACATGAGTGGGACATGAGTGGGGGGTGGGAGTGCAGGGGGACATGAGTGGGACATGAGTGGGGGCCTGCTGGCAGGTGCCCCGCACTGCTGGGGGGTGGGGGTGCTGGGGAACATGAGTTGGTGATCAGTAGTGCAAGCTGACATGTGGCTTGGCTGGGGGGCATGCCCATGGTGGTTGGGCTGCCTGCGGGACATGACCAGGGGTGCAGGGTAGTCCCCTGTGGTGTGGGCTGCCTGCAGGGGCCGTGGAGGGTGTAGAGGGAACACCTGGGAGGACCCACACTGCTAATTCACGTGTAGGACTCCCCGCACACCCCCAAAATACACGTACCCTGCTCAAATTGCGTGTGAAACTTCACGCGAACGCAGGTTATACACGTACCCCACTCGCACAGGTCCAATCGCGTGTGAAACTTCCCGCGCACCCCCAAAATACACATACCCTGCTCCAATCGCATGTGAGACTTCATGCAAACCCCAGTTGTACACGTACCCCACTCGCACAGGGCCAATCGCATGTGAAACTTCCCGCGCACCCCCGAAATACACGTACCCTGCTCCAATCGTGTGTGACACTTCACGCAAACCCCAGTTATACACGTACCCCACTCGCACAGGGCCAATCGCGTGTGAAACTTCCTGCGCACCCCCGAAATACACATACCCTGCTCCAATCGTGTGTGAGACTTCACGCGAACCCCAGTTATGCACGTACCCCACTCGCACAGGGCCAATTGCGTGTGAAACTTCAAGCGCACCCCCGAAATGCACGTACCCCACTCGCACAGGGCCAATCGCATGTGGAAGTTCCCGTGCACACCTGAAATACATGTACACGGATCCAATCGCTTGTGAGTCTTCACGCGAACCCCAGTTATACACGTACCCCACTCGCACAGGGCCAATCACGTGTGAAACTTCCCACGCACCCCCGAAATACACATACCCTGCTCAAATCGCGTGTGAGACTTCACGCGAACCCCAGTTATACATGTACCCCCCTCGTACAGGGCCAATCGTTTGTGAAACTTCCCGCGCACCCCCGAAATACACGTACCCCACTCGCACAGGGCAAATCGCGTGTGGAAGTTCCCGCGCACCCCCGAAATACACATACATGGATCCAATCGCGTGTGAGACTTCACGCGAACCCCAGTTATACACGTACCCCACTCGCACAGGGCCAATCACGTGTGAAACTTCACGCGCACCCCAGTTATACACGTACCCCGCTCGCACAGGGCCTTTCGCGTGTGAAACTTCACGCAAACACCAGTAATACACGTTCCCTGCTTGGCGTTTGCTGTTTGGCAGCCCTGTAAACTGGTCCAGGGTTAGCGCAGCCCTTTGCGCTGGATTGGGGATTTTGATGGCTTTTCCTTGCACTAGGGGCGTTCTTGGGGGCGTAACTGGCGCTGCTGCCGGGTCGCTGCACCACTGTGCGCCTCGGCTGGTTTTGGTAGCTAAAATCCATGAATACGCTGTGCGCGGAAATGGATTTTAGCGCACGCGGCTGGCGCAGAGATTCGCACGCGCACACTGTGCGCCAGCCGCGTGCGCCACTTGTACCCGAAATTCTATGAATTACCCCCTTTATGTTTAATGTAATGGATGTCTGTTAGAATGGCATCAGTTAAATGTGGCATACTCATTACATCAAGCATTCATCCGATGGCAGTGGACCTGAGTTTGCACAGTGGTTAAATGATGCCAGTTCATCAGTTCCACATGTCTCACAGCTTGCATGAGTACATTTGCTCTCATGGAGAGGGGATGCGTATATGGCTCATGTGAGGCGATTTCTACTTCCCCCTCCGTCATTCCCTTTCTCCCATTGTGGTTCCACGCATTCACCTTTTCACACAGCCTACAATTAGGTCTATCACACCTGAGAGTTGGCTTGGCGTTGCCAGTTCATATATCTGGGATTTTCAGCAGGTGCATGCATAACGCTGCCTGATCATTCTGGCCTGCATACTTCAATGGCTTCCCGAGCACATACTGGGGTCAGAAAACGCCATCACTGGAAAATCCTTGTTACCAGGATTGTTATCTTATTTTCCCTCACAACAACGGGATAGCACAGGGGCAACGCTCTTATATCCGCGCTTAGAAACTAAGCTCAGGTATGGTATTAGGCACATTATTAAAAAAAAAATTAAATAAACAATCCCATTGCATCTTCGTGAATTATTAGTTCTGTGCATTCCTATCCAATTTGTGCATCTTTCTGCCCCCATGATGTGTCCTGCTTTCCTTTCTTCTACCTCCACAGACTATTGTTTGGACACCCCCGGCAGGTGCACAATGCGCCATTATCTCGGACATGGTACTGGTGCTGTAAGACCACTACGGTGGTGACTGAAGCAGTGTAAAAGCTACATAACGAAACCTAACATAATATAGCCAAGGGCACATTCATTCATTTGAAAACAAAATCATGTATCAACAAACAGCAAGTACCACCCCAACGTGCTTTCTGGGCTGCTAACCACAGGATTGCCATGTTGCCACCGAAGAAAACTACAAAACAAAATAGACACAATGGCCTATAGGAGAAGGGAACAGTATGCAGTCCCGTCTTCCTTTCCATGGTAGCCACTGTTCTTCCACAGGAAGTGTTCCTGGCACCGGCGAGGGACAAGGCAGCCACAGGTAAGAGGGGCAGGAGTTGGGGAGGGTGGGGTTCGTGAGGGAGGTGGAAATTAGGGGGAAGGCAGTTGTGAGTGGGGTTACCTGTTACCTGGCAGGGAAGATGGCAGCATTAGAACGCCGGGAAATCCCATGAGGTAGCCAGTCTTCCAAGCTTCCTGATTGGCACTTTGGCCCCCTTTGCCGGGTGCTAATACACATTAAATCAAAATTGTTATCTTTACGTTATTAATTCAAAGTGTGTGCCCCAACAAACGTACACGGCATTCTGTAAGCACTTAATGACTGCCACAAATGAAAACAAGCCCAGTGTTGTTACAGTATTTAATAAATTCCACATTTTCCCAATTTAGTTATTACGCATTATTGAAGTCAACATTACATGACACCTGCATAAGTCAAAACAACAAATTGCAATATGCATGCACATCTATTCGCATTAGTTAGACACCCCTTTTCCATCAGGTGAGCACCATTTGCATGTATGCATGTGAAATATTTATAAACAAATGTATGTCTGAGAATGTTTGTTGCTTTCCTCTGTGTTATGGCTTTATGAATTATGCATTTTTAATCTTATTTCTGCTATTTTCATAAATAATTGTAGTCTTTTGTTTTGCAATATTTCCTTTTTCATTTCAGTTTTACTAACATCTGTCTGAGCGTCATAGCAATGTATAAAAGGTTTGAATGTGGTGCATGCTGAATTATGCATATAATGTAGTTCTCTGTGCGGTTATGCTTCATGTTCGCAACATAATAGCTTGCAAGACTCCAAACTAGGCTCCATGTTGTCAAAGCAGCTTCAACATCTGTAATATTACTGATGCGTGTAATAACAGTGTACGTTCAATACAGTGCTTAAGGGCAAAGTCATACAGCTTCAATGTGCTGTAAACCGTGGGCCATTTATATGTGTAAAGGGGGCGGCGCTATGACAAATCAATGAGCGGTAAACTTTCAGCACCTGTCTCGGGTGCCGGATTGATATTCGTATGCGGAATACCCCAAATTATATGAGGCAGGAATACCACTTTACTTTAACAGGGTACAGACCCCTTCTATAATACCAACATGTTCTGGAAGCCCTGATATGAGCATACATTATGATTGCCCTACCAAAGCATTGATTGCAATAAGGCCCAAAGAGGGCTAATATGCAAGGTTTGGGACTGGTGTGAAGCAAAGGCACGGCCAGGGACGTCATTTCACCAAAATGTCAGGGGTAGCGGAACTGACATCACACGACCCTTGACCCCTGATGACATCACAGGAAGTGATGTCATTTGAACCAACCCCAAAGTGACATCACGATAAGCGAAGGAACACGACCATTCGCCTCTGGACAAAACAAGAAGAGGCATCACATAGCATTGTTACTAAGTACACTACGAACAATATGGTTATGATATCACTATAATGTGATATACATTTCATACAAAAATGGATCACCATATGTATCGATAATATAGGCCCATACTACCAAATGACTGTGAATGCAAGCAGACATCCAGGGCCAAATGACAATGATGTTATTATAAAGCACTCACGCTTAAGCGCTTTATATAGAACAAATATACATACAATATCACCCAACCTGTGTTGGTACTCCTTTATTAACCTCAGAAGGATCAAAGGCTGAGTTGAGGTGTTAAAGAACAGACTGAATCAGTGGCTCACCCCCTGAAGTGTGCCTGAAATAAATCTTTAATGAGTCTAGCAATTAATGTATGGAATTCCAGAAAGATAAATTATTTGTTATTCCTATTCTTTCTTATTTAGAGACACTGCTGAAAGTGTTACACTTGTGGAACCCCCTGTCTTTTTTTAAGAGGCCTGGACAAGAAAGCCAGCCACTCCAGAAACAAAGAGCCACATGGCGCTGGCCTCAGCCAGCCCAGGAGCTTACATTTAAAAAAAAAAATATATATTTTTAGGGTTATCTAGTGAGAACATAGGGGTAGCAAGGGAGACCTCACGGGTCACAGTTACGACCACTGGAGACCCCCCAATGAGGTCTCTCGCACGGCCCATTAACCTGTTGGCACGCACGCGCTCCAAATATATCATGACAGTGATGTTGTTTAAAGGAAGTGTAGTTGTGCACATCCCTGCGCGTGGAGCGGACAGTGTCGGTCCAGGTCCATCAAACTGACGTTTACCCTGCCAACATCAGCCTGCATCCAATGCCTGCACCAAGACCTATGGTCATTGTGCATTCCCTCACTCCCAGTACCCAGTCCACCTGCGCTTCTGCCCCTACTGACTAAATATGAAAATGTAGTATGTACATAAATAAATAAATAAATGAAAGCATACCAAAATATCAAACATGAAATGAAAAGCATGTGAAAAAGATGAGTGAATGAAAATGAAAACGCGTCAAATGCAATTAATTCAGAACCGAGCAGCCAATCTTATCCTGGGCCTGAAACCACGTGATTCTATCTCATCAGCTCTGAAAGCCTCAACCTGGCTACTTACAGTTGGCGCGGATGAATTCCAAAGCAATGTGTATAGTAATACGCATACTCTGTGCCAAAAATGCTGTCATGTCACCTGTAACAAAGACCTCCCAGTTACGAACAGGAAGAAATACTATTTCAGTGGACAAGTCCAACAGGAAACGCATGGGCGCATGCTGCTCGGCCCCAGGGGTGGACTGGGAACCAAAAGAGTCCCTGGAAATGTTTTCCAGGTGGCCCCATATTGCACACAGCGAGGAAATGTGACAAGAAAACCCAACTCCTCTATGCAGGTTCTCGGCGGTTCTAAGCCCACGAACATTTGGAAAGATTGATCCAAATAGCGAATTTCTAAGCACAATTCCACCTTATAAGTAGGGATTCAAAATAGAAAAACAAAAATAAACTAAACAAAAGATTTGTTAAGAAAATATATTACACATTCTTTGCTTCAAAGGGATGTGGTGGATGAGGAGAGATGGAAGGAAGCGGGTGTGGGGACTGGCAGTCTGGGTGATTAGGTCAGAAGACCACAGTAACAGCACAAAGAGGCCCCTTTGGCGGAGGCCCACCAGGGAACCTTCAGTTCCAAGTAGGCCAGTCCACCGCTGCCTTGCCCTGGGAACATCCCACCAATGAGCCATCCTCTCTAGAGATCTTCAAACAACGGTACCAACATTTTCAAGAGGCGACTCAAATGTATTTCATATCTAGTTCTCACCGTATAGCAACCTCCCATCCATGTCTGTCCTTCTGTTCTACTGCCCCAATGATTGCTGCCCGTCACACTCCTCATCCCCCACAGCAGCTGATATGAAATCATGCTTCCCTCGTCTCCTTTTCCCTCGTGCTTTAGACGTATCCCCCAGCTTTTTTTTCTCTTTTGGCCCCACTTTCTAAATCATTTTGTCAAATGCTTAGCACTCTTGTAATCACGCTTTGCTCTCTATAGCACAAGAGCACTGCCTGTGTGCACAACTCTATGCACCACTTACATCCCACCACCCTCCTGCGTGATGGTGTGATTATTTCTACCCACTGTTCTGCATTGCTCCTCTCCCTAACCCAGGAGTCTGCAATCTTTGGCTCCGCGGATGTTTTGGGCTACAACTCCCATCGTCCCTATGCAATTCTGAGAGATCATGGAAGTCGTAGTCTAATACGTCTGGAGAGCCACAGGTTGCAGAACACTGCCCTAATTGATCCCTTTCTTACTTTGAAGCCACATGGATATCAATCCCATTCAATAAATTAACATGGATTTTTAACTGATTATTTGCGGAAAGTTATGTCCACTCCAGTTGGCGAACGGCTGATATTTTTTCATTTTAGAAAAGTTGATCACTCACTCGTGGGAACTACAGGCCCATCAGCCTCATTGACAGCCTAGCAAAGGATTATGGGAAAATGGTCCTGAATCGCCTTTAGAAATGGATGAAAGACGAGCATATCATTTCAGATTTACAATCAGGCTTCACCCATGAGTTGGGCACCAGAGTCCAGACTTGTTGCCTCTTTCTTAACTTAGGTACATTTGTGATTTTAACAAAAGAACATTTATAAGTATCTTCTATTAATTTTAAAGCCGGTTTTATGCTGTAAAATGGAATGAGTATTGTGTGAAATTTTGAGCAATCTAAAAAGTCTCTTCTGATATTGTAAATCCTGCTCAAAGTATTTATTAAATTAGCTCGTAAGACTACTCAAATTCGGGCAGGATGGGGGGACAACAGAGTCCTTTTCATCATTCAGCGGGGACCACCAAAGTTGTGTTTTCGCTCCCTTACTATTTCTTATTTAGATAAATCACTTGGCGCTAAACGTTTTAAACTTGAAGGTAAATGCTCCCCAGTTAGCCAAAACAGAGGTTGGTATCACGTAATAAGCAGATGATGCGGTTTTAATTTCCAAGACCAACGTGGGTTTGCAAAACCAGGTAGACAATGTACATGATTTCTGTAAAGAAAGGGATCTATCTGTGAACCGCCATGGATCCATGGTGATGACTTGCCACCCTTCCCGATTACTATAGATGGGGAACTTCTCAAAGAGGTTAATCATTACAACTACCTTGGAACTCAATTTCAAAATTACATAAATTGGGTTACACAAAAAATAAAGACTGAATGAACTCCGAAACGGCACTCTAGCAGCCTATGAACTTTGAATCGACTTGGAGAAACCAACTGCTTTGACAGTCCGCGAGGTATACCAGGTCCAAGTAGTCTGAGCTGCATTTTACAGCATTGAACTCTGGGGCATGGCGGGACCGAATCGTCCAGCCAAAGTAGAAAACATGTTTGTGAAACATGTCTTCTTCGGCCTCCCTGCAAACACTACTACAGTTACACTGCTTATTGAAGCCAGTGTGTTTTGTGAACTTTATAGCACTGTGCAAGCCGCCTTTTTACTGGCTGTGCCTGCACAAGGCTGGCAGGTTAAACCACTATAATGAGATTCTGTGGGGCGCAGTAAGTACTCTAGTGGGAAAATCATAGAATTGGTTCCATCACACAACAACTTTGTTGAGCAAGATAGTCTCCAGTCACCGAGGAAAGAGAGCAATCTATATATTCTGTATATCGAAACAAAAAGTTGGACTCTGTAGCTCCGTCAAGTTTTCATGACTTTATTGAACATAAATCTGACCTACCGCCCGAACGCTATCTGAACGAATATGTTGCACCTGCAATAGATCACTGAGTATAAAGTTCTGTCTCAATATACTTCCGGTTGCAGAGTATTCATACAGATGGTCCTCCAGTTTCACCAAATTATGCGCCTTTTGGCCTTCTGTGATGGATGCTCCCAGTTCTTCATAAATACTGAGTTCGTACACCCTGCAATGTCCTTGTCATATGCAAAATGACGTGTTCTAACAAAGTTGTCTTGGCTGTCGCCGGCTATTTAGCTAAGGCTTGGTGGATAAGATCAAAAGCAACATGCACATTAATTGAAGAGGGCTAAAATGATTAAAGTGGAAGTTCGCTCAAAAATGTTACTGTCCCGATCGTTCGGGCATATATTTTTAGGCATAATGTAATCGATCTTAAGATGTTTTGCTATGCATCTTATCTTAGTTTTCCTCACTTTTGCACATGCGAAAAGAACTGGTTGGGCGCAACCATTTTGTGCTAATCTTATCCATTGAGGCATCGCACTAAAGTCAAGTGCGATCGCAGCAAGAATACAGACCGCGCTCTCCTCAAGCTGACATCACTAGTCCAAACGATATGTTACACCTATTTTCATGATTTTAGTGGCCAGAGTAGTCAAACGTGCACAGTCATCACCCATGCCATAACATCACTTAACGCAGAACCAGGAAGATAAACACACACATCCTCTCACAGTGCATAACTTTTGTTTCTTGTTCCAAATCGGATAGGAAAACATTATTTTTAAAGAAAACATCAATAGTCTGCAATGTAAAACATGCTTTTATTTATCAAAGAACGCTCACAATAGAATATTAAGTCCATGAAATGAACAATATGTTGTTGCCATACAAGTTATAGCTAGCGAACATTGCATGCTTCGAATGTTCTTTACAACTTCCTCATGATACGCTGATTGCGATCAACCATGGATTAATCCCAGTACTCTAATTCTTGTGTGTCCTTATGTTACACCAGCAAAACTTTCTAATGATGCACATGGTGCTCCTTTCGATAGATGATATGGATTCTTTGCACTTTCAAGTGCAACACTTTCGCTTCAGCATGTTCTTAGATCATGAATGCTGACAGGTTGCTCCTTATTGCTGGTACCGCCAAAGGGCAGATTGGTCCCTGTCGGTCATCCCACACAAGGGTTATGTAATAAGCACCTTTTATGCATAGCCGCCAATGTTGATTGAAGAATCCACCCGATGGTAGCTGGAAACTATGGCATGCGCAGAAAGGTAGAAAATATCAGTGTAGATAACAGAATAAAAATATATTTTACCGTGCGTTCAGAAATCGAATATAACAATTTACCGTATAATTCAGAACCAGATGAAACGTAATAATAAACACAAACCACACATAATGAACACACACATGACAACATGGGGGAGTATTTGAGACCACGAGGTGCATGAAAAGTCAGCACTGTGAAGTAGGTGTAGCTCCCAATGGGATGGAGAACCAGATGCAGAAAATATGGACAAAGATAGTAACTTTTTATGTTGAACCACAGACAGATGGCATTATAACGACTCTGGGAAGATTAGTGATCGAAAACCGAACAAAGTCCTGACAGAAAATGTTCTGCCCTGCCCCTCCCTCACCCCTACTTTATAGTGCACAAGGATGCAACAGTGGGCCTCATCACGACTTGGGCGGTAACGTTAGCGCTATTAGCGCGACCGCCATAGCCCCCGGCGCTAATAGCGCGGATCACGAGTTGGGCAGACTTGGAAGTCCCCATTCCCCATTGAGCCCATTCGGGAATGCCCCATTCCCCATTGGGCTCAATGGGGAAATTTCGCACTCTTACCGCCAGCGGATTTCCCGCCGGCGGTAATAGCTCAAATTTTCGGCGGATTTTCCCCCAGTTCAGAGCTGGGGAGAAATCCGCCGAAGTCCTGCTTTGGCAGACCTTTAAATCCAGCAGTATTAGCGCTACCGCCGGATTTAAGGGTTACCGCCAAAGCCGTGATGAGGCCGACAGCACACCAGGATATTCCATGGGGCAAAGTGGTTAAAATATCACTAGTCTGCATACAGGTTGTGGTTGCGGGTCATCGATGAATAATCAAACTTCTATTCATTCCTCTATACACAAGTAACAATCATTACTAGACAGATAAACAAACCGCAAGTTACGCACTCAGTTTGTTGTAGTGTCCATTATTTTAGTCAAATTGCAAATTCCCACGTCTCTGAATTAGTAATTATGCATACAGCGCACATAGGCCCTCATTACGAGTTTGGCGGTAGCCATGGAGCTATTTACCGGGCTCATTTACTGGGTTCCTGCAATGAGGAAAAACCGGGACATTCCAACATTGAAGGACCCGGTAATTCCTCCTTGCAGGAACCATTCCCCATTCCCAATTGAGCCCCCATAGGGCTCAATGGGAATGGGGATGGAGGTAACAACTGGCCCGTTGTTATCTCCTTCTTCCCCTCGCGGGCCCTGGAAAGCACGCCTGGTTTTACCAGGCGTCCGATCCGGGTCCCGCGATGGGAAGCTTGTAATCGGCGCTCCCGTAATGAACGGGCCGGTCCCGTACCGGCCCCCTTCATTAGGGGAGCGCTAGGGTCGTAATGAGGCCCCTGTGTCCTTTGAGCAGTTGCTGACTTTTGCTCAAGGTCAAATGACAACAGCAGCTTGTTTTCAGTGATTGAAGCCAGAGACAGGTAGGTTTCGATTATGTGTAGGAATGCCACACAAATAAAACAAACTGGACAAGAAGCATCAGTGTAACTGTATTTATTATTTCCTTCCGACATGCACCAGCCCACGATCTTTCCTGGTGCATTCCGTAGTGGTGTAGTAATAGGCTTAGCATATTATACTACTTTTCACAAAGTAACTTATGAGAGGTCTGACCTTCACTCCATGGGGAGATGAGCCCATCTGACCCACGTGGGAATTGACAGATGGCTGAGAAACAAACCAATTGTAGACTGACATCCTCTATGGAGCAGGATCATGTATACTGTCTTACCAATCAACAGTGGGGGTTCAGACCCTATATGTGATGTCATTAGTGATGATGTAGCCTCTCAAAAGGCAACAACATTAATTCTGGATTCCGAACGTCCTCAAACAGCAGAGACCTTTACTGATAGTTCTTTCTGTACAATTAAACCTTGTTATCTTTGCAAGCTTCGTCTTGGCTTCCTTCTCTAGAGGGATGCATTGATTCTGTTGTGAGCGTAACAGGGGACAGTCTTCAATTGCACGCCGCCTACTATAATTCATGCATTCCATTCATACTCCCTTGCGCACCTGAGACAGCCCTCACTACCTTCATGCGAAACAGGTGACATTGCTTGCCCATACCAAATAAATTGCATTCATCCACCGACTCGGTCTTGTGCCAATCTGCAGTGCTAGTGCATAGGGTAAGCAAGGAGGAGCATTAGACAATTTTTTTTCGGAGTCATTCCATAACTTTCTAGTCCAGCCCTGAGAAGTGGGTAGCCTTGTGCTCAACATTGCAGTAGTGTGTGAAACCGCACGATCGCGCTGGTAAAGCAAAAAGTGGTTCTTCTTGTGAAGGCTGCAGCAAGTCAGGAAGGGGCCTTAGGCGATCAAGAATTGGTTCCCACTATTCGAGTAGGATGTGCCCTTGGCGGAAGATCAGTATTCAAAAGGTGAGAGTAACTGGGGAGCACAGGCTAACGCAGCCAACATCAAATACTTTTATGGGATATCCTTCCGTAAAAGGTATCGGTTGTGCCGGTCCGAAACTGTCAAGTGAAGCAAGGACTTGATCCATGTAGGCAATTGGAGCCATGGGATAGATTTTATGTCTGCAATGACATGCTTTTTACCCCTTTCATCACACTTATTGACGACGGTACGCACCTCCACCTCGTACATATACCTTATTGTAACAACTTATTGCATCTGCTACAGGGATGCTGTTAGGACAGTTTTTCTGAAGTCCAAATAAGGGCTTAGTAAAACATTCAACTGAGGCAGTCCAATACTCCAATCTTAGTATAATGTTGTACCACCTGAGTTCTGGTTAGCATAGACAGAGAAGCTAGGCTTGTCTTGGGAGGGAGAAAGGGCTGCATAATCAGTGCAAATGACATTGCAATTCAAATGTTCCAAAGAAACACAGAAGCACTGTGTAATGTAAAAATAAATCATCTATTTAAATAAGAGTAGGCCCAGATAATTTGTGGAAGAAAAAAGTACTATCACATCATATATAACCACATTTATAAAAACACAACACTATTCTTGAAGGTACACAGACCAAAGCATATAACCTTATATGGAATACCTAACAGGAGTTCTTGTGAATTCAAAACCAATAGTTACTTTTAGATTACAGAGAACTCAGCAGAACTCTTTAAAATCTGCAAGGAGATGGTCAATTGTGCTGCAGTCTCTACCTCTCTTGTCCCCTCCCGGCACGGCTTTGGCTTTTCATTTCATTTCTAAAACCTAGGACACGCTGTCCACCCTCTCGCTCTCTACTCCTTCCCCCTCCACTCTCTCCTTTGGCCCCCCTGCAGCCACCTCTCCTCTGTCTTTTTCTTCCTTTCCTCTTTTCTCCCCTGATGAGATTTATAGACAAGTCTGATCTATGAAAGTCTCGTCAAAACAGGTTTTTCTCTGCTCTTCCAAAACCATCAAGGACCACATTGACAACCTTGCTCCTGCCTCGGCTGACATCTGCAATCACTCGTTTGCCACTGCAGCCTTCCCCTCTCCCCTGAAGCACTTTCTTGTTCAGCCTCTTCTCAAGAAACCCTCAGCCGACCCCTCCTGCCTGGAAAACTACCAACTGCACCTCCTGAGAGGTATTCTTCCTTTCATCACCTTCCCCGAGAAGATCACTGTCTCTCGAGCTCTGGTTCTCTCTAGGCTGGACTACTGCAACATCCTCTTTCTAAATATGACTGCTATTACTTTCCACTCTCTGCAACTCATCCAGAACAGGACTGCAAGTCATGTCCTTGGCCTAAAGCCCAGGGATCATATCTCTCCAGCCCTCACATTTCTTCATTGGCTCCCAATGGCTGAAAGGATAAAGTTGAAGACCCTCGGCATTGTCCACAAGGCCGTCTGGGACCGACGCCCTCTCTACCTCCAACTTTCTCTTCAGAAATATATTCTTACTCAAGCTCTTCGCTCCTCCACCACCAACTCCCTCAGGATCAATCGCTTTTACGAGCAACAAGTTGGAGGCTGCATCTATCATATAATTTCAGTAATACCAGGGTAGGAGACCCTATTAGTTGTACCATGACGTTCAGCAAGAAATAACATAGTCTAATGAACTGGACAATACATTTTTCTGATCTAGTGAAACTCATATATTAGGAACCTATAACTTGTATTCAAGATAACACAGTCATTCTAGAGGAGTTGGACCTTGGGGTGTAATATTCAATTAAGGTTGGTTTTCAGTTCACAGACTAAGGGAAGCGGTAACTCTAACTTATTTTAGGATAACACATTTATACTCAAGGTAAGTAATACTGATACTATAAGCAACTGAAAGGCAGGTGTAACCTAAGACTCTTTTTGTGTCTGTCTAAAACAGATCATGCAAATCAAAAACCAGTGTTACACTGTATGAATGACCCAAAGTTATTCAATGTATGCAAAACCTAAGTCAAACTTTATCTGGATGGGCTAATAGCAAGTGGGGGAGCAAAACCCAATTTGGGGGGGCACTTACACAATTATCCTTATAGGAATAATGAATTGAAACCAACAACATTATTTTTGTGGAAGAGGCACAACCAATTCAACGGTGAGCAAAATAACCTTATGTATATTTGTATTTGTATTTATTTATTTATTTAGCGCACCAGGCCCAGGGGCAACCGGGCGCATAACTTGGATACAACATGATGAATGCATAACATGGCAGTATAACAATGTTTTTACAGTAGTATTACAAGATTTTGCAATCAGGAGAGTAGCAGTAAGAAGCTAAGCAGAATGCAAAAACAAAGGTAGGTCAGAGTACAAATAGGGCAGTGAGCAGTGTTAGATGTCTTGGGAGGACAGCCAGGCTTTGGTAAGGTGTTTGAATTTCAGGAAGGAAGGTTCTGCTCTCAGCTCATTAGGGAGTGAGTTCCAAAGTTTGGCTGCCAAGATAGGGAAGCTGGTTCCACCTGATCTTTGGAGATTGAATCGTGGGATGACAAGGCAGTTGGCTTGGGCCGATCTGCGAGGTCTAGTGGAACTATGGAGGGCAAATCTGTTCATCAAGTAACAGGGTGCTTGGTTGTGAAGGCATTTATGGGTGAGAGCCAAAGACTTCAAGGAAATGCGGTCTGGGATAGAGAGCCAGTGAAGGTTACGCCTAGTGTCAGATATGTGCTGGCGCCTGGGAATGTTGAGGGCCACTCTAATCGCATTGTTTTGGACAATTTGTAACTTATTTAAGTTACAGCGATTGGTACCAAGGTAAAGGGCATTACAGTAGTCGACCTTGGACAGTACGAGGGTCCTGGTCAAGGTCACACAGTTAGCTGTAGAAAGGAACGGGCAACATGCAGTAATAAACTTACAGGTATAAGCTGCTGCTGATGAGACTGAGTTAGTTTGTCTAGTCAAGGATAAGGTTGAGTCAATGTAAATCCCTAAGGTTTTCGTGTTCTTAGCAATAAGGATGGTATTCCCATCAATGGTGAAGGACTTAAAAGCAGGGTCGAGTTTAGTGAGTTTTTGTGGTGAGCCAAGAATGAGGAGCTCTGTCTTTTCATCATTTAGACACAGTCCGTGTTGAGCCATCCAAGCTTGGATAACCTGGTAGATGGCGTTGATGGCGAGGGAATCAGTAGTGTAGTCACCTGTGATAGGGATTAGTATCTGGGTGTCGTCCGCGTAATTGGTATACGTGACACCCAGATGGTCCAGAATATCAAAAAGGGGTTTGGTGAACACGTTATATAACGTGGGCGAGACACAGGACCCTTGAGGCACGCCACAGGAGCCCGGAGCAGGTGGGGCGGCTGCTAGTGGAGAGAACACACGCATTGTTCTATTATTGAGGAAGGAACTGATCCAAGTAGAGGCTTTGTCTGAGAAGTGAACAGCTGATTTGAGGTGGTGACAAAGAATTTTATGATTAACAAGATCAAAAGCAGCCGAGAGGTCCAGGAGAAGTAATAGCGCAAGTTTGCCTTTGTCTTTAAGATCTTCGATCTGCGTTTTTAAATCGATAAGGGCAGTTTCAGTGCCGTGGCGTGGCCGAAACCCCGATTGCCTGAGTCCCAGAAGTTTGTTTGATTCAAGGTATTATTGAATTTGTAGGTACGCCGCACGGTCAAGGATTTTTAGTAGAAATGGGACAGTGGTGATTGGCCTATAGTTTGTAGGTATGCAGGGATCCAAAGTAGTTTTTTTCAGGAGCGGGATGACCCACGCATCCTTCAGGTTGTCCGGAACAATCCCATAGCTAAAGGAGGAGTTGATGAGCGTAGTGATGAAGGGTGCTAGGTCGTACGCTGCTTCCTTAATAATAGGCGCAGGACAAAGGTCACCATGGCAGTTGGAAGGTTTAAGGCTAGCGATGATCTTTTCCACTTCAGGAATGGAGAGTGGAGAGAAGCTAAAAGGAGTCAGAGAGTCAGGGATGGAGTAGTTTATGGTAGGTATAAGGATCGGTAGAGGATTAGATTGGAGGCTAGTTTGTTTGTTATTAATTTTAATTTGGAGAGTGGCAATTTTGCCTAGGAGAGCCTCTTGGATTTTGGAGCACCAGGTGCTATCTTTGGTGCAGGTGGCAGGTGTAGTAACGGGAGTTTCAAGTTCTTTTAGGATTTTAAACAGTTCTTTGGTGTTGGATTTCGCTTGTTCGATACGTTTATTGTATGCGTCTTTTTTTGCCTGGAGTATGGCTTCATACTTTCCAGAAAAGAAGAACATTTCTAAGGTAAGTAAACTAAACTTTTATATACTTTTCAGAAAGGTCAGAGCATGATTTCTTGTGATGTGAGGACAGTTTGCATCCTCTAGTTAAGTCTTGGTGGGCCTTTCACATCAGTTGAAGTGTTCAAAAAATTACTCCCACCTGCCATTAATGTTAAGTTTGCCCGTTTAACATAAATGTTAAATTTATTAAAAATGAGAAAGGGGATACTAAGTATCACCAAAAGGGATCTAAAGATACTTTCTACCATTCAGGACCTGTAGTTCTGTCAAGGTTAGCCAGAGAAAGTTAAAAGTGGAGTGCCTTGGGCAACCTAGCAACAACAGGCACTAATTGGCAAAATGTTGACAGAGAGGATACATTTGAAAAGACAATTTGGACGCTATGGAGAGCTATGGAGAGCCAAACAAATCAAACCCATCAAAAGACTAAAATATTCTGTGAGTGTGTAAAAAGGTTCTCACTCACAGAGGTATAAGAAAAAATAATCCACCACTAAAGCTAAACTTTCTGGAAGGTATGACACAGGTCAGAAAGATGTATCTTTACTATGAAAATCTCACCTACCATAGGCCATCAACACAAGTGTCATGGCTGCCTGTGTGGATGTGGTTTGGGTCTAGCAGATGGTTTTGACAGATACCAAGCCTCTGTATACCTTTGACTGATGGAAAATATCCATTTGCTTATCAGTCATTCTCCCACCCAAATCGGCAGTGCAGCACCGATGTGCTAGGGAAATTATCTTCTGAAAAATAGTAGAAATAGCAACCACAGGCAGGTGTCTTCTTGATAGAGAATCAGTAACAGAAATTAAGGAAAGATAAAATATATACATTAATGCCTCATAAACACAATTATATTGGTGTAAATAAATACTTTGTAATACATTTTATAGCATTGAAATTGCAAGTGTTACAGGATTCGATTCTTTCTGTAAAATGTCCAAACATTGGGGAAAATATTTAAAATGTTATTGTGAGCAGATTTTTAAGACAGCTACAAATCATTTAAATCTGGAAGTCAACTTTTGAATAAGTTACACTTTCAGTGGACAAGGCACGTTTGCAATGTTTTGTGGCATTCTATGCATCCTATTAACAAAATCATGGTCAATTCTATGAGTATGCATGGCCAACGCAGTCAATATCAGATCATTCACACATTCAAATTCGATTTCCTGGTATATTGGCTTGGCCACCCATTGTTTGCCTCATTTTGTAAAGGCCATGATGTAATGAGCATCCTGAATGTTCCTGCAATTTGTGCGTATTCCCTCCCAACGTTCTCATTGGGCGCAAGTACAGCTAGTCTTGTTCTTGCCTCCATACCATCTATGCCAAAATGCAACCTTTTGGGCATGTACTTTAGGCACATATTATGGGACAACTCCAAATATCCAATATGACAGATTTCTGTGAGCCGCTTCAGGTCTCTTGAAAGTGTTTTTTCAGACATGATCTTCTCAAGTGCTTTGTGTAGAGGGGAACATGGCACCAACCACTTCTTCTTGCGTTCGTACTCCTTCGATAAAGAACCCTGTGCACATTCATGGAAATGTTGGTTTTCTGTCCATGAGAGCACATTGGAACAATGGTGCATCAATGAACAACATTTTTTATGTAGAATTTCTACAGATCCATCACATGTTTTGGAGCTCCACCAAAGATGTTTGCTGATAGACTGACACCACTTTAAAAATATTTTCCAAACCAACAGCTGTCATTTCTTTATTAACTGATTTGATAACGTGCCATACATCAAATTGATGCTGAATGTGTGGAAACTGCTCTTGTTGGCCCTTGGCTATTGAAACGTGCCTTTCAGTGGCTATCAGGTCTATTTGCATTCCCCTGGTTTCCAGATGTTCGACTGATTTGATGAAACCATGTTTCTCCAAGGCCACAGACGATGTATATTCATACACCTGCGTGATCACTGAACTCACATTTATTTTTACTTTCCATGTCTTGAAAGTGGTATGTCCAGTACTTTGTGGAAAATCCTGGACTGTCACATTGTCCGTTGCCAGCTAGCCTGAAAAGTTTGCCAGAGAATGTACTGTCCCTTGACATCTGTTTGATTTTCCAGGCTTGACTAATAGTGGGGAATAAGAATTCCCTTTGATATTTGTAGTACTGGGTTTTAGCAAGGAACTCAATTCCCACAAATTGACAGAAACTGGAACTCTTACTGAAAGTTGACCCGCTGAAAAGTGAAGCTGCTGAACATAGTAGATTTTCAGCAGGCACTTTGCTGAGCATCAGTTGAGCAAACCATGAAAATGTATTATGGAGGTGGACACAGCTGCCATGGATTTTCAAGTTGGTGCCTTGTAATACAGGAGACACATTCACCAATGGCTCCTCGCATATGTTCCCTCTTAATGTATGTACACATTTCAGCATTTGTCCAATCTCTAGCAGTCAGCCATCAAATGCAATGTATTTTTGCTCCTATAATAGCCAATCATCCTGCAGTACTGTGTTTTGTGACCTGACAGTGGTGGACAATTCACCAAAACAAGGCAAATGGAAGTCAAGATCGTGAGCAAATTCCTCAGTCATGTTTCTTGGGTGGAACATATTTATTGAGTGTAGATTACAATGCATCTTCATTGTCTTCACTTTCACCTGGTCTAGTTTGCACAAAGAAGCAATAATCCATGTTAACTTTGTATGGTTCTAAGGTGAGATTTCATTAATTTTCCAGCCACTGGACATATGCATCACAAGTCTGATTATTGAGTGGACCACGCTGCGCCACTAATAGTAGTTGCTCCATTGTGAAATCCGTTTGGCAAGTGTCATCTTTGGTTTCATTTGTTGTCTGCGTCTTTACACTCCTCTTCCTTCTGGGCCTCTAACAGATGTATAGAAAAACATGCTCAATGTATAGCACAGATACAGCAGATACCATTTTCCAACTAAAAACCTAATATGAATATAACATCTGCTTAAAAACGTCTTCAAAACAAACTTGTTCGTTCTTTAACCTTGTTTCCTTAATTTGCTTAGAAACCGTGGCCTTCTCTTTGCCGACCGCACCATCAAGCTGAAAAAAACGGTATTTGTATATGGTTTAAATCAAGAATATTTCATTTCTACGCAAACAAACATATGTACATATCTACAAACAGACCCAACTTGACAGTATTGAAAACATTACAACATTATACAAATGTATTCCGAATGCAATGTGAGGCCCAATTGTATTCCATATTAGGTGATGTACACTTCTGGTCCATGTGACTCCTCTTCTAATTCCACACCTTGAATACATTCCTTGAATAGAATTATCATTAAAAAAAATGCCGATCATACTGGAAATTTAAATCTTCCATTCAACAGAGCACTTACACACTAAGTAGTATAAAATAATTACGAACCATATACTATAAGATTTGTTGTAGCAACACAAATAGAACATTTGTATAAAAATACCATTGAAAACAGTGTCGTGATTTGGTCATAATATACATTTCAGATTTCACCTGATAACCTTCCAGGATGACACATGTACTTGATCTGAGATCACTGTGCAAAACATATTGATTGTAATGTCGCCTTCAAAAGTAGTTTGCTTTGCAATGTTTTCTTTGTAATCTATTCTGCATTAGGGAGGATGTATAATGTTAGAACCAAAATCAGAAAGGTTTGAAACAGTGCAAGGTTGCATGCATTTCAGTCTCAAATGATATCCTTTGCAGGATTTACTTACATTCTTGCAAGGGAACTGTAAGCATGCATACCTCATACTCTGGACCTGTTGCAAAGGAGGAAGTGATTGTAGTCAAAGTTCTAGCAACCCTCTATAACACAGTACTTGTTTTAGTAGGGATGAAAACAGCAAAATGGAACTGAAACAGTGAGATGCAGATGATGGTACATACAGAGAGACACCCATACATGCCACTTTTGAAATTCCAAGCTTAACATATTCTCATATGAAGGACTAGTATACTTAATAGGCAAGTGAGGTTGATGTAATTGAAAAGTAATTGATGCAGTATCTCGCTCCTTCATTTTCAGTACATTGTCAGAAAACAGTACAAGGGAAACGTTAAATTAGTATTAGAAATGTAGCCAGATCCAACACTCTAAAATATCCCTTTGTGCATGTTGGTAGGGCTCACCATTGGGATACTAGACGCGTCAGTGGTTTCAGCACTTGTGAGTGTCTGTGCTTCCATCAGTGTGCTCTACATTAAAAAGGATATGTCAAACAATAGATTTCGAAGACATTATGCAACTTTTAAAGGGCACCATGGCAGTTTTTACCAAGGGTCACAATTCACTGATTTATTGGAGGCTCTGGAAAGCGGGGACAGATGAAGTATACTAAAGTGAAACATTTTAAAATTCTGTAGAATCTGCTAACTATGGAATCTTGAGTAAGACAACTTTGATGTAAATATACACTGAAAGCTCTAACCCATTCACAAAGTTACCTTTTCCATACACTACTTTACATAAATTGAGAGATCATAGAGAATACTTATTTATGCAGACCATCATCAACACACATAACAAATTCATCATCCAGTACTGACCTGAGCCAGTGTGTGCCGAAATTGAGTGCAAATTGCATTTGGAATCAATTTATGAAGAATTCTGGGTGGTCGCGTTATTGTGTACTTTAATTGTTCGTACATATCGTCGATAAAGTGCAGGCTGCAGAGGCTGAATTAATTGGCCCTCACGCCGTTCAAGTCAGCCTGGGCTCTACTTTAAATCATGTCCACTGGAAAGCCACAATTTGTAATCCATCATCTTATTAAATCAATATCCTTCGGGAAAGTATGCAGGACTGTGACCTGGGTTTTGGCATGGCTCACAGAAGGGCAACTGATAATGATACATGAAGGCATTCTTGAAAAGTCTGTGAGATCAGTATAAAAAATATAAATAAGTATAACAAATAATACTGCATGAATGTGAATGAAGGAATTATAAGACAGCTTTATCTGCAAAGTTTGTTTTACATAAAGAAAGACAACGTGTGTAGCCTAGCCGAATGAACGCGGCAATAACTTTCTTTCTTACAGAATTGATTGATATACCGTGAATCGTAACGTGTTACTCATCCGTTGAATGGACTTTCAAGCATCAAAAGAAAACATGCTCACAAACATGGACCACGAAAGATTCCATTCCATTACAATGCACAGTGATGCAATGTGCGATTTACTGAGGTCAAAATACTTGAAAAATTAGATTATGGTGATGTCTTTGAGATAAATCAACATTACAATACTGGGTAGATTTGGTGGAAATCGATAGAAACTTTCAGATCAGCGATCGATGAACATAGAGAAGTAAATAGGTGACTACCCTTACCTGGATGAACATATGAGCCGATTCAGCAAGCAGCGGAGCAACTAGCTGTTGAACAGGTATCCAGGGAAAGGGTATCATGATGATGAGATACCTTGTAGATCTCAGAAATGTTCTCCTGGTAAATGTCATGTTCTTCTCACCATACATGCCCAAGTCAAGTGTGAGGAGCATACACCAATGGTCCATGCTGCAAATTGCAGATGGTTACAGTCTCTCCCAGAAGCACCCGGGCATCTGTGACCAGAAACGTGCACCATACTTTGAATACTACAGAAATGGGCATACTAGAAGAGAGAAAGAGAGAGAGAGAGAGAGAGAGAGAGAGAGAGAGAGAGAGAGAGAGAAAGAGAGAGAGAGAGAGAGAGAGAGAGAGAGAGAGAGAGAGAGAGAGAGAGAGATATCTTTATTGACTCACCATTGGTTTCAGCCAGTTACACATCCTCATACATATTAATATAAATATCCTCTGCTCAATACTCTTTTGCATTCCTTTCTACAATTGTGCTATAAATGTCCAATAAATAAATTGTGCTATTGGGCTGTTCTTGTTTATGATTGGCAGTGTTGTCCTTGTATGCATGCATAGAAACCTCTAAGTAGAAACAACATTGCTGAACATGCTGTTCTTCTATTAACATGTTCTGATGGGAACTACTATTTCCCCTTTTTGCTGTTGTTCTTCTTACTTCTAGGCCTATATTCAAAATACAAGCTTTTTGAGAATTTGTGAAAACTGACTGGACTCTGAACTGCACTTGGAATCCAGTATAATTTACTATTCGGCTGAAGTAAATGTTATTGACTGTGACAAACATCATTCTCCAATGTATTTTAATGATGTCTTTTATCTTAGTTGTAGAAACCTTTAAAACAATGTTTCATGAGTCACAGGGCCTTAATGCACATCCTGGGATTGAAAGCACATATACTTTCCTAGATGCTACATACCAATGGTTTTCAAAACATGTCAGATTGCTGCACCTGTGATCATCTGACTTCATCTCAGGTTTTCCTGTAGTTGCATTTTCTTTTTACTGAGGGACAAATCTACAGCAATTTAAGATTGGTCCTAAGCCCTGTTTGAGTCACTGTTCACAGATGGCCTCTCGATCCCTCTGAACTTACCTCCTCCATATCAGCTTCACTATCTTCTCTGCTGGACTTATCAGAGTATCTGTTCATGGGCATTACTCAAAGTCGGTAGTCTCTATCCACCAGCATTAGTGCAGTTATTAACAATTATCTTTTCATAAACAATTTTCATTTGTTACTGCAACTTATTTTATTTTTGGCTTCATGGCATATAGCTGATTGCCTATGGACTGAAGTCAAAGGTTTTACATGTGGTATGTCCTGCTTGCAATCAGAAAGTCCCATATACTACCATCATCTTCAAAGAACAAAAGAGGGTCTGTTTGAGAAGTTCTAATTGATAGCATGGAAAACATAATGCCTGTATTGGGTGTTATGCTAAACCAGGATACGATCCTGATAAGGGCCTGAAATTGTCTGCTTTACTTGAGAAAGTGGAAAAAGACCCCTTAATTTCCTCTTTATTGATCACTCATGAGCAGGAAGCTATACACACTATGGTACAACATAATTGAATGGCCTTAGACACAACTCTGCCTCCAAATGGAGGTGTTTGTGCTCTTAGGATTGTAATGTTGTAACTTTTTCCCCAATTACGATGGCAAATCCACTGATATCATATAGTACATAAGAAATTCTTTAACTACACTATATAGAGAAAACAATTGCACTATGAAGTCCCTTTTGTCCTTGCTAAGCACAACAACTGCTCATTAGGAGTCTCAAAAATACACATAGTTCTGATGATTTTTGTTTGGATGGTATTATCTGTTAACCCAATGTGCTGTAAATGTTTTGAAGAAGAAGACCATTGACACGCTGAAAGTTAATCGAAAGATGTTTGAATCTTTCACCATAATGAACTTATGGTTCTTTAGTATCGTCCATTCAAGGGATGGGATTCGCAGAATAAATCTGAGTCCAAATACTAGAACCAACTCAGGAAGATGGCAAAGGTTGCTGTTTTATTAACAATTATCTAAAACGTGGAGGTTACAACAGACATCAATGTACGTTCGCTCAGTTCTCGACAAATTTCACGTAAAAACATTGTTATATGCAAAAAATATGTCATCATCATCATACTACGTGGTAAATAAGAAAAACCTATGAGGGATTGTAATAGGTTCAAGGGGAACATCTAAGTATACTTTCTATAAGGACTGGGATTGTGATTGGCTCTCTACCGTCTGGTGGACAACTTATGCCTACCTCTAAAACTTGACATCTTCCACACTGTCAAGTACACCGTATATAATTGGTTCTCAAACTATAAGGCCCTTCATTATATGGCCCTCTACAATTGGTTGGCATGCTTGTGCGATGTCTGGATCATTTGGTTCACTAAGCAGCACATAAGCTCATACCCAGGTGCCAGGAGGTGGACTTGACTTTACCTCCCGACCAATTAGCCCAACATATCTCATCACCCATGCCTTCCGCCATGCAGATTCTCTTTGAACTTGGCCTTGCAAAATATCCTTATCTGTGGAAATATATGGGAGTACAAGCTTTCACTATCATTATTCTAGGACTCCAAGCTCAAGTCTATTGCTTTCAAGAATAGATAATCGACCTTGGCTACTTTTGTTTTGATCCCAGGCCAGACCGCCCTGCCATGCTCTTCCATGATCTCAACTAATTCATACTGCGACACAGTTCTCGGCCTTTCCTCTTCATGGGTTTCATATTACTAAATTCATGACACCGATGTCCAGATTCTATACAATGGCGGCTTTGCCTGCAGTCTATTCACTACATATAGCCAGCTTCTATGATCACTTAGTCTACATGCATTTCAACGTCTGTACAAACATTGAACAGTTGAATTTCTATAGCACTTCAAATGCGTGCAATCTTCTTTTCTGCATATGAAAGTTTACTTGATTCTTAACTTCATCATCAGTTTCCGTAAGATACATACATTCTCTTCAGCCAGTATTCTCAGTGCATCACGCTTGTCTCATGTGGCGTCACTAGCTTCTCTTTCTTTTCTTTTCTTCTTTTTTTATTTGTGTTTTATTTCCCAAAAGTTTAAGGTACAAGACAGAAAACATATGAGAAACTTTCACAATAACATACAAATGTTAGAAAAACACCAATCACTCCTTCTCATTCACTCTTTTTGATATTCCTTCAGGGACTTCCTCTATCAGATTGTTGTCTCTTTGGGGATACATTCGATAGGGTTTTCTCAGAGGATACCTTTTCTCAAACACTTGCTGCAGAATTGGCACAACTGCTGGTGTCAAACATTGCGCGGTCTCTGACTTCCAACATATAGGAGGGAGGGGGGTGGGATTTCCTGCAGAGACATGCAGCTGCTCCTCTACAATAATGTTTAGAAGTGTGAAACTAGCAATCATTAGTCTCAAAGGGGGTATTCATGTGGTGTCAAAATGCAGCGGTGTGCAATTACATTTTAAAAGAAGGTAGATTGAAATGTAATTGTAAGTGAATTCAAATAAAAAAGAGGGAAATCTACTGATTAGGGAGAATTAGGCCATATATTCAGTGCACCAGCCTGGTACAGTTAGAGGGACTCTATTTTGAATGAGATGCTCGTTGTCAGAATGGTGCCTGTGGAACTTGACACACAGACGCAGTGTTTTACTTGCACGCTAGCTTGTTGCTGCTTAAGAACAAATATCTGTAATCTTGCACACACTGTCAAAGTTTATCCCGTTACTAGTTGACCTCAATTCACATGAAGTCTTCATAAGACAGTGGGAATCTTGATAGATAATGAACGCACATCTGCTTTGTTATCTCTTGAAGGCAGAAGGAGCGAACTTGGAAGACAATGGCCCGACCTCTCCACCTCAAGATCTGTTGTATTAATTGGAAGGAGTAAAATCCTACCTTATGAAGCCATGAAATCTGCTGGGTACATTATAATCAATGTGTTGAAAAGTCTATATAAGTTTCTGTGCGGGAAGTGACACAGTTCGGGGTCAATACGAGATTGTGTGGTGTCCATTTCTGTCTTCACCCTGCAGTGTTGCTATCAAATCTTTATGAAACTAACATCATCCATGATCTGAGTCCTCAGTTTGATTTCCTGGAAATCCTGGGTCACTTTTGACTTATCCCATTTAATAAATATCACCATGCAATACCTACTCCACCTACATGACCATTTCACACATTGGTGGTCGTCTTAGGTGTACTCATAAAATAATTTCTACGCAAATACAGCTTTTCTTTTCTAACAGCAACAAACAGGCACATTTTCAGAAATGCTGTATTTGGTCTTTCCAAACCAACTCCACGCCAGATTTTTCATTTTTTTTTTAAAACAATCTAATGGCAACCACGTTTTGAGAATGGGAATGAATCATAGAAAATTAAACCAATGTTGTACTATGTGGCAAAATGCACAGGATAACTATTGGTGGTTCTTTGCATTTGATTGTTTGAATGCAAAATGGGTGACAAGGTGGGTATCAGAGTTGCTTTCATTTTCTTTTTTTTTATTTGAATTTATTAAGAGTTTCAGAACAGAGGAAAATGGCATTACAAAAACAGTGTTTGTACCCCAACAAAGTGGTGTACAAATAATCAGAATGTTTCTTCAACAATGCAATTACTGAATAACCACCCTCCCCGGAACATTCTCTCCTCACTCAATCCCTGATGTACATATTTCTGAAAGACAAAGTTGGTGCACAGTACAATTCCTTAGACAATGGCAAAGACTTAGTTGATCTTGTATGGCTCCCTCTGAGCCGTGGTGTCGGTCTCTTCCAACTTAATAGTTTGGAATTTGCTCTCCGGAGGGGAGTGCAGAATTATCTAGTCTCTTTTCGTGTCCTATGGATTAGTCTCAGGCATGTGTATGCGAACAAAGTCTTCCCAAAGCATGTCACATTGCGCATATTTAGCATGTAAGGTGGCAATTATCTTTGCCATGCCACATATATTCAATGCTACATTAATCCATTCACCCTTGCTTGGGGTGCTCTCAGATTTCCACTTCATAACCAGAGTGGCACATGCTGCTAGTAATAGGTGGGCCGTTAGACCCCTGACTCTATTCTGTTCATCATCACATTGTTCAAATCAAAAAAGTATAAGGAAAGGGTCTGCAGTCCTCTGAATTCCGTCTAGTTCTTTGATCCACCCTAGGACCACTTCCCAGTATACTCTAACTCGGTGGCAGCCCCACCACATATGACAGTAGTCAGTTACTTCACCACATTTATGCCAGCACAATAGGCTAGAGTCTAAGGTGGTTGTATTGCCACCTGGGTAGTAGTTTGATTGCATGAAGTTTTATATTGACTGGATATGGAAACCTGTGGGGCGGTCCTGCACAATCTCCCCCACATCTGGGCCAACTTCTTCACCTAGATCTTTCTCCCATCTACTCTTCAGGAGTAACGTGGAGCCTCTCGCTGCCTCGATCAGTGCTCTATTCATAGCAGATATTAACCCTTTAGTTTCAGTCCCGTAGTTCAACAGCTTTTCAAAGGGGGTGAGCTCTTTACTCTTATTCTCTCTCCACTTATCTCTCAACAGGATGCCCTTAATTTGCAAAAATTGCAAGACAGGCAGGGGTCACAAACCTAAGGCCACCTCTACCTCCAATATCGTAATGAAAGAGCCATTCTTCCATAACTGAACTACTCTCTCTAGTGTAGCCTCAAACCAAGATTGGAATCTCTCCAAATCGGGAAAGTCTTCCCTAATGCCCTTGGCCCATAGATGACTCAGGGAGGGACGGCCATATCGCCTCTCTTCCTCCATATTTCCCAGATAGTTCCCTATATCGGGTGATCCCTCAGTCTTCGCAACAGTTTGTCTTTCGGCAACCATAACCACTCAGAGACTGTTGCTGGTGCCAGATAGTAATTATCCAGTGCTACCCATTGGGGTTTTTTATGGTTCCATAAGTGGGGAATTAAAATTCGCAATTGGGCAGCTTGATAGTATTTGCACAGATCTGGTAGCCCCACCACACCTTTGTCTTTGGGTAGTGTCAAGGTGTTATAAGCAATCCTTGCTCTCTTGCCCTGCCAGAGGAATCGTACAATAGCCCTTTTAACTTAAAAAAAAGGATTTTGGCATTTTAAGAGGAGAGGAAGTGCGGCAGGCAGACCATTTTAATTGCATTAAGCCTACCTAACCAAGATATCATCAGTTTTTCCCATTTGGCGAGATCTGCATGAAATCTTAAGAGGATGGGGGGAAATTAGCTTTGTAGAGTTTATCTATGTCCCCGTGACCTGTATGCCCAAATATTTTAGCTTTTCACTCTCCACCATGAAGCCTAGTGGGGAAAATCTATCCATGTCTGCTTGTGTGGGTTCATTGAGGGAGAATAGGATTGATTTGTCTTGTTGATTTTGAAACCCGAGAGCACCCTATATTCTTTAATTAGGTGGTTCGCTCTAGGTATAGAGGATGCGGGGCTCGAGACATGCAGGAGCAGGTCATCTGCATACAGAGCCACTTTGTATTCAATTCCCCTTATTTGCAGTCCCTCCACCTGATGATCGTCCCTCAGTTTCTGAGCCAGGGCTTCCAGTGAGAGGGCGAAAAGTATTGCTGAGTGGGGGCATCCCTGTCGCGTTCCTCTGCCGAGTTCAAACCAGCAGGAGTATTCTCCATTAACAAAGATGCTTGCCTTGGGGGATGTGTACACCGCTTGGATCCCAATCCTAAATTAAATTTCAGGCCTATTCCTACCTTATTGAGGACTGCCATGAGAAAGCTCTGTTCGACCCTATCAATGGCCTTCTCAGCGTCAACCGACCGAAGTGCCGGGTCATCAGTCATCCTTTGGGATGCATTAATCAGGTGCAGGGTCTTTCTCATGGTGTCTGCTCCCTGTCTACCCAGTATAAAACCCACTTGATCAGCATGTATCAGGCGCGGCATCAATATCTCTAATTGGGCGGCAAGTATTCTGGTGTACATTTTGGCATCCACATTCAACTAAGATATGGGGTAATATGAACCGCATTGCCTGGAGTCCCTAACCTCTTTGGGAATTACCGAGACAATGGCCTCAGCAAACAATCCATGGCTCTTCCCGTGTTAAGAATCTCGTTGAAGAGTTCCACCATAAATGGAAGGAGGGAGGAGAGAAAGGATTTGTAGAATCCAGCGGTGTAGCCATCCTCCCCGGGAGCTTTGCCTAGCGACAGTCTCTTAACTGCATTCTTAATCTCTTCATCAGTTATCGGCCCCTCTAAGAGAAGGGATTCCTCACAATAGAGTTGTGGTATATTAACAAAGGACAGGTAAGCATCTGTCCCCAGTGAGCCAGGCTGTAGCTCTGATCTGTATAAGATCTAATAGTATATGGCGAAGGCGTCAGGAATTTCTGCGTTTGTTGCGTTCTGGGGGTTGTCCTGGATCTTTATTTCCAAAACTTTCCACTCTGCCCTTTGATCACGCAACCTGGCTGCCAACAGCGTATCAGCCTTATCCCCCTTTTCATAGAACTTATGTCTCAGGAGCTGTAACTTATGAACTGTCAGTCTGTGTTCTAGGAGATGGAGTTCTTCCCTTTTCTTTTTTGCCTCCATAATCCTGTCTGTTCCAGCACTTTCATCTTGCCTCACTGCCTCATCTAATAAACAAATCTCTCTCCTGAGTTTATTTTCAACCAGATTCCTTTCTCACTTCTTACTCGAGCCTTCTCTAATCAAAATCCCCCGCCAAGTTGCCTTCCCCACCTCCCACATTGTTAATTTGGAGACCTCCCTGTAGTGTTCGTCTTAAAGTATTCAATAATTTCCTTTTCCATCTCAGTCTTGAAAACTAGATCTTTCCAGAGGGTTTAATTGCATCGCCATCGGCCCCCCTTGGTTGGTAAGCTATCCCAGTTAACCTTCGCCATGACCATATCATGGCCAGACCAGGTGATCAGAACAATCTCTGATACTGTTACACTGTTATATAGTTCCTCCGATAAGTATATATAATCAATCCTAGTAAACGTATTGTGGTGGGTGGAGTAGAAGGTGTAGCCCTGCTCGTCAGTGTGAAGCTCCCACCATGTGTCTCATAGTCTATATGCTAAACATGTTCACAACCTCCGTGCCGCCTTCCTCCGCTGGCTCTCTCGAGGCAGGTTTGCCTGATTTCCTAACTAGCCTGGGGTCGGCCCATGAGTTGAAGTCACCTCCAAGGAGGATATGTCCTGTGGCCTCCAGCATAATTTTGGAGACTGTTTTAGCCAGAAACCGGGATTGCCCTGAGTTGGGGGAGTATACTGTGGCAAAGGTGACATTCACTTTTCCTATGGAGCCCGCTACCATCAAAGCATGTCCCTCTACATATGACCATATCTTGGTGGTCTCAAAGCCCAATCCTTTTCTAATGAGTATGCCAACTTCTCCTTTTCTTAGGAGCCTAGAATCCCAGAACTCTGACCCTGTCCGTACCCCTAGGAGTTTTTGTTCTTCCCCCTTGGCATATTTTGTTTCTTGGAGGAGAAGGACGTCAAGTCATTCTCTGCAAATTTCCCAGAATACCAAGGATCTTTTGGTTGGGGAGTTGAGACCTTTAACATTCAATATTCCTTCCCTAAGGAGGCCTTTCATCTGTGGGTCCGTATTATCCGCCATTTATAATCACAGATGTTTAGCAACTTTTCATCTGAAAACGGTGACCCAGCCAATCATGATTCCACCATATGTGTACCAATTTGTGTCTTATTGAGGATTTTGTTCCGTACCCACCCCACTCCAACTGAACCCCTCCCCCTTCCTCTGCCTACCCTTGTTTCCCATTTTAAGTTGATGTCGTCCGACCAGGAACAGTTGAACACCCTGATTCTATGTCGGACAACCGGTGGAGACCGTTGCCTCAATAACGCTTAGTCAAAATTGAAAAAGTATTTCTCACGTAAGTTCGCCCACAGTAGGGTTCTCATCTCCCCAAACAAAGAGGGATTCGGGCAAGTAGAATCCACCTCCTGACCGGCCCGGGCGGAGTCTGATTCTTGAAGGACCTATTGGCTGTAGCAAACTCCAGACTGTCCATTTAATTAATTGCTAGGCTCAACCGTCCCCCTCTGGTGAAATGTTGCCTCTCCTGTATTTCCTCAATCCCTTAACCTGTCTCTTCCTTGGCCCTTGGAGATGCCACTGTCTTCTGCTCCGTTCTGCCTCTCCCTGGTTTCCACCATCTTCAAGTGGCTCCAAAAGTTCCGATACAGGTGCGGACCTCTTTTTAAGATCTCAGCCGGTCTTTCTTGCCTTCATGTTCGAAAGAGAGGGAGAAAGGGTAAACCCATCTACATCGGATTCCTTTTTCCTTAAGCCATCTTGTGAGGGGACCACACATTCGCCTCAGGTCTAGGGTCAAAGAAGATAGGTCTTGAAAGATAGTAATTCATGCTCCAGCGAGGGTGATCCATCCACCTACCATGGCCTTCTCCAAGATCATAGCCTTATCCTGGTACGTGTGAAAGCGAGCAAGGACTGATCTCGGTCCACCTGTTGGATCGCCAGCCCTGTTTATCGTCTGACTTTGGCTCATGAATCTCCTCATCGGCTGCCAATAATTTTATTATTTCATGAATCATCTTCTTTAAGTCTCCCTCTGTTTCGCCTTCATGTTCGGGATGCCAATAAAGCGCAGATTATTTCGCCTCTCACGGTTTACCCAATCTTCCATTTTGAGACAAAATTCTTTTTCTCTCTGTTCTATTTCAGCTATTTGAAGTTCCATTTGCGTTTCGAGGTTGTCAATGGAGGTTTGATTGTTCTCAACCCCTTCATCTCTTCAATCTTATCCATTCGCTGTGTGATCTTATCAATTTTCCCGCCTATGTTGGCCCCTATGTTCGTTATCTCGCTCAGGAGGGCAGCAATGTCTCCCTTGGTAGCTGTTGATTCCGTGATTGAGGTCTCCATGTTCAGGGTACAAATGCCTTCAACAGCTGGGGGGGAACGGAGAGTAGGCAAACTTGGCTAATTTCAGTTTTATGTTCATATACCCAGAGGTAGTTCTATCGTTGCCTACTTAAAGGTGTTTGTAGTACCTCCTGATGATGGAAGGAGGGCACACACCACGGTTCTGGGGGCCCAACCTTTAAAGAGAGAAGGGGATCTGTTTGCGTTGTCTGTTAATGGCAAGTGTGGTCACAGTGAGACCTTGATGCAGTCAGAATATTAGGTTGGGCATGTTTGGGAGAGATGCTGACTTTGTGTGTTCTTTGCGGGGGTCTGTGCAGACCATGCATGGGAGCGACGACCCCAAGGGGGCTTCTATGCTGGCGGGTAGTGCACACTCTGGGGATCTGATTCCTCAAGTAGTTATCTGGTTGCAGTTCATTGATCTCCTATAGGTGGTTTGAAATGTGCTCGATCCCTACGTGAGACGAAGGAGCCAACGCTTTGTTTTCACCAAGCCTCTTCCGCAGTGACTGTTCGTTATCCGTAGGTAGAGGGTAAGTTCTGGTGGTTTGGGAGGAGTGTCAGAAAGTGAGGAGCAGTGTGGTCAGAGGTTTGTGCCGGTTTTGAGTAGGGCACATGTCCTGTTTAGCAAGGGCCCAACCCTCCGATCGGCGACCCCAACAAGAACCAGTCAGAATTGTTCTGACTGCCGAGTTGTGTCTGATTTCCTTGTGGGTGTGTGGTCGGCGTTGTTCAGCAGCAGAACATCTCCTGCTGACCTCCTGTAGCAATGAGGGTCTGTCCACCCTTGTCAGAGGAGAATATTCCACATCTATGGCTTTCCCTTATGATCTTCTGCTGTGGGTGGGGATGACACAAAAATTGAGAAGCTCTGGAGAGTTGTTCACGATGATCACCTGTGTTGGCACTACGTGTAGACCGGAATTATCTTCTATTGGGAGTCTGTGTGGTCTCTCACCATATTGCTTGACTTCAGAAGTGTTTCCGGGCCGTTCGAGCGCAGCTGCGGGGTGCCACCAAGAGATCGGGTGACTTCAAGATGATTCCAGGATTGTGGGCTGAGTAGAGTTCGGAGGATGAGGGTGAAGTGGCTCCTGGGGTCGGGGCAGACTCCAGACCATTTCAGGGTCTGTCAGCGCCTATCCTTTCTAAAAAAGTGTCGCAATATCTGTTGTTTTCATTTGGCACCCACAAGGATCATATATCTTGCCAAATCTCTATGGACGCATAGTACAGAGGGCATTTTCCAAGTGCCTGGATCAATGGCGTTGGGGGTTTCCTTCCGCGCGCTATGTCATGGTGGGACGGGTGGTGGTGGAAATCACCCGTGCAGTATTGTCTTCATGTAGGCACTGGGGACAGCGTGTGTGTGCTTCTAGTCCTATAGTATTTCCAGCAAAGCACAACATTGGCTCGTTGGCTCGATAAGGCTGTCGCACTTCAGGTTCTGCAATGTCGGGTTTGGTTATTCATACCGTGCCCCGGGGCAGTTCATTCTTGTCATTTTTCTGGGGGTCAGTATATGAGACAAGCTGTCAGCATGACGTTTCAAGGAAGGCTGCTGCGCTGAGCGAGCCGTATGGAGTAGCCGGTGCTCCGGAGGTGTAGCAGCACGTAGTAGGGCTCAAAACACGTGTCGGTGGGGGACACAAGCGTGGAGAAGAAGCAGGTGGGTATTCTTTTCCCCGTCCGCGGGAGGTACTACTCAACCGCTTACCTTTGTTTCCTCGAGGCAGGGGGAGTTGCAGACTCCGTTGGGACCTCAAATCTAGGAGGTTTTTCAGGGCTCACCATATCTTCTTTGTTGAACCTCGTGAAACGAGGGATGTCACCGTTGGTGAGGGTGGATGTAGAGGCCGCCTTCGAGCGTGTCCGTCAGTTCGAGATCTGTTTGGCAGCTGCTGCCGTGCCCATCTGCCTCTGCTCAGTAGCCCAGAATGGGCTCCCGAAGTCCGTGTTGAGGGCCGGGGTGGGATCAAGTCCCTGCGCCTCCCCAGTGATAATGGGTGGCCGCGGTGGGGGTGCCGCCACCTACTTGCTCATCACGGGTAGGCAAGTTCTGGCAATGCGATCCCTGGAACAGTCAGGCGTAATGCAGCGTGGGGCCTAACCGTTTCAGGCCCGCTGAGCAGTAATCCAGCAAAGTTTCACTCCTCGATATCTCCATAGAAATTGGTCCGATTTGTGTCAGATTTTCTCCCCAAGTGTTCAGGGGACCTTGCGCCATATGCTCATCATAGTTACCTACAGGGGGGGCCCGTGGAGGGGGCTCAATCTACTTTACGGGACCTATGTGCGGAGCTCACACGGAGGAGGTGGTCATCCGTGCGCCCCTTGGTGGCCAATCCCGTTTCTTTGTTTTTCAACAGATCCAGTACGTATGCCAAGTGACATGGCCTGAACCGATAATGCATGATGAATGAATGAAGTGAATGGAGCGGATTTAATCAGTAGAATGAATGAAGCGCGTGGAACGGATGAGCACGATGAGCGGATGAATGCGTTGAGCAGATGAGTGTGTAGAACAGACGAGTGTGTAGAGCAGATGAGTGTGTAGAGCAGATGAGTGTGTAGAGCGGATGAGTATGTGGAGCGGATGAGTGTGTAGAGCGGATGAGTGTGTAGAATGGATGAATGCGTAGAGCGGACGAGTGTGTTGAACGGAGAGTGGGTAGAGCGGGTGAGTGTGTAGAGCAGATGAGTGCGTAAGAGCGGAGGAGTGTGCAGAGAGCAGGAGTGCACCGAGCAGATGAATATGTAGAACGGATGACCTTATAGAGCGGATGAGTGTATAGAGCGGATGAGTGTATAGAGCAGATGAGTGTACAGACCGTGATTAGTGTACAGAGCGGATGAGTGTATAGAGCAGATGAGTATTTTGAGCGCATGAGTGTATAGAACGGATGAGTGTATAGAGCGGATGAGTGTATAGAGAGAAGGACTATGTAGAGCAGATGAATGCATAAAGCAGATAAGTGCATGGAATGGGCGAGTGCATAGAGCAGATGAGTACAAGGAGCGGATGAGTACATAGAGCTGATGAGTGCGTGGAGCAGATGAGTGCGTGGAACGGATGAGTGTGTAAAGCGGATGAGTGTGTAGAACGGATGAGTGTGTAGAGCGAATGAGTGTGCAGAGCGAATGATTATGTAGAGAGGATGAGTGTGTAGAGCGGATGAGTGTGTAGATCAGACTGGTGTGTAGAGCAGATGGGTGTGTAGAACAGATGGGTGTGTAGAGCAGATGGGTGTGTAGAGCAGATGGGTATGTAGAGCCCAGAAATGTGTAGAGCGAATGAATGCGTACAGCGTAGAGCAGACGAATGCGTAGAGCGTACAGCGGAAGGTGCTCAGAGCGGATGAATGCATAGAACAGACGAGTGTGTAGAGCGGATGACTGTATTGAGAGGATGAGCATGTAGAGCGGATTAATACGTAAGAGTGGAGGAGTGCTTAGAGCGCAGGAGTGCATGAAGCAGATGAATGTATAGAGCAGATGAGTTTATAGAGCGGATAAGTACATAGAGCGAAGGACTGTGTGGAGCAGATGAGTGCGTTGAGCGGCTGAGCACGTGGAGCAGATGAGTGCGTGGAGCAGATGAGTGCATAGAGCGGATGAGTGCGTAGAGCGGATGAGTGCATTGAGTGGATGGGTGCATAGAGTGGATGTGTGCGCAGAACGGATGGCTGCATAGAGCAAATGGGCGCATAGAGCGGAGGAGTGAGTAGAGCAGATGAGTGCGTCGAGCAGATGGGTGTGTATAATGGAGGAATGTGCGGAGCGGAAGGGTCCTTAGAGCGGACGAATGTGTAGAGCGGACAAGTGTGTAAGAGTTGAGGAATGTGTAGAGTGGTTGAGTGTGTAGAGTGGACGAGTGTGTAAGAGTGGACAAGTGAGCGGACGAGTGTGTAGAGCGGTTGAGTGCACAAGAGCGGAAGAGCGTGTAGAGCCGATCGGTGCGCAGAGCGGATTGGTGCGCAGACTGCACGAGTGCGCAGAATGGGCGAGTCCGCAGAACAGACTAGTGTACAGAGCAGACAAATGCGCAGTGCGGACGAATGCGCGGAGCGGATGACTTTGCAGAATGGATGAATGTGCAAGAGCGTATGAGTGTGTAGAGCGGGTGAGTGCGTTGAGCGGGTGAGTGCGTTGAGCAGGCGAAGGCATAGAGCGGGCAAGGGTGTGGAAAGGGCAAGTGCGTAGAGCAGATGAATGCGTGGAGCGGATGAGTGCCTCGATCGAACGAGTACCTCGAGCGGATGAGTGCGTAGAGCAGACGAGTGCTTAGAGCTGACAAGAGTGTAGAGTGGACGAGTGCATAGAGCGGAAGAGTGCGTAGAGCGGACAAGTGTGTAGAGAGGACGAGTGTGTAGAGCGGATGTAATGGGAGACATATGTGGATGGAACGGGGGACGTATGTGGATGGAATGGGGTTGTATGTAGATGGAATGGGGACGTACGTGGATAGAACGGATGAGGTATGTGGAAGGTACTGGTGTAATATGTGAAAGCTACGTGCGAAATATGTAGAAGGTATGCGTGAAATATGTGGACGGGGTGCATAAAACAACTCAGAATTCACGGAAATGATCGGAGTACATGGAACAGATTCGAGTGCATGGAACGGACTGAAGTGCATGGAACGGACTGGAGTGCATGGAGCAGACCGGAGTGCTTGGAGCAGAGTGGAGTGCATGGAACCGAATGGAGCGCATAGAAGTGCGCGACATATATGGAATGGGTTGGAGTGCATGGAACGTTTGGAGGAGCATGTACACCATCATATCACATCACCATGCTTACTCTCTGCTTTACACCACCATTCAACTAGAACACAGAGATACTATGACACCATTCGGTATAGCTGTCCTCATACCAACATCTGCCTCATACTCCATATCACTCTAACTAAACACTGCTGGTTTCACACCCTCCAGCCAGGCATTCTCCTCAGGCCTAACGCAGCGAGAACCGGTCTGGATAAAACTTGCGAGAACAAAAACATAGGGCCTCATTACAACCCTGGCGTTAAGAGGTTAACGGCGCCGTAAAACGCTGCAGCGCCGTTAAACCCTTAACGCCAGATTCACACTTTAACGCCTGCTTTTTGCAGGCGTTAAAGTTCAAGGCGCTAAGCGACCTTGGTGCTAATTACGGCACCGTAATTTACGGTGCCGTAATTAGCGCATTCCCCATCCCCATTGAGCCCTATGGGGCAAAAATGGGAATGGGGAAGGGGCAATGGTGAATGGGGATTTACCGCCCTTTCCACCATGGCAGAATCCGGCATGGACCATGGTGCTAATAGGGTTGTAATGAGGCCCATAATCTTTATCTCTCAACCACCACACCTACCGCTCTGAATCAGCTATTACACGAATGCCACACCAGATACATAGCTGGTGCTCACATGCACCTTTGACTCTCTACTCTCTCTACTGACTTGAACCTTGGTTCCCGAAGGCGTTCAACCTACCAGCGCCTTGAGACCATACCAATGGTACATAAGGCGCTATATAAATGCAAAGTAACATAACATAACATACCTGTTGGGGTATCCCTGTGTCCACAAATTGATGGTAGAGCCGCACTTTGCATTTAAGATATAATATGATATGATACGGTATTTATAATGCACCTATGCACAAGTATTTCAAGACTTGACAAGATGTTGCCTATGGAACAACACATACGTGGGAGTGGGATGAAGTATGTACCTCAAATGTATGGATGAAGGTGCAAATTGGAGGAATTTCCAATAAATATTCCATCTCATAATTTTTCACTTTATTTACTGCATTTTGTTCTCCCTCAGATACCGCATGCAATAAATATTAAGGGGGTAATTCATAGAATTTCGTGCACAAGTGGCACACGCGGCTGGCGCACAGTGTGCTCGTGCGAATGTCTGCGCCAGCCGCGTGCGCTAAAATCAATTTCCACGCACAGCGTATTCATGGATTTTAGCCTCCAAAACCAGCCGTGGTGCAGCGTGGCGCAGTGACCCTGCAGCAGCGCCAGTTACGCCCCCAAGAACGCCCTCACGCAAGGAAAAGCCATCAAAATCCCCAATCTAGCACAAAGGGCTGCGCTAACCCTGGACCAGTTCACAGGGCTGCCAAACAGCAAACGCCAAGCGGGGAACGTGTGTTACTGGGGTTCTAGTGAAGTTTCACACGTGATAGGCCCTGTGCGAGCGGGGTACGTGTATAACTGGGGTTCGCATGAAGTCTCACATGCGATTGGATCCGGGTACGTGTATTTCGGGGGTGCGTGGGAAGTTTCACACGCGAAAGGGGCGGTGCGAGCGGGGAACGTGTATTACTGGGGTTCGCTTGAAGTTTCACACGTGATAGGCCATGTGCGAGCAGGGTACATGTATAACTGGGGTTCGCGTGAAGTCTCACACGCGATTGGATCCGGGTACGTGTATTACTGGGGTGCGCAGGAAGTTTCACACGCGATAGGCCCTGTGCAAGCCGGGTATGTGTATTACTGGGGTTCGCGGGAAGTTTCACACGTGAAAGGGCCTGTGCGAGTGGGGTATGTGTATAACTGGGGTTCGCGGGAAGTCTCACATGCGATTTCAGCAGGGTACGTGTATTTCGGGAGTGCGCGGGAAGTTTCACACGTGAAAGGGCCTGTGCGAGTGGGGTACGTGTATTACTGGGGTTTGCGTGAAGTTTCACACACGATTGGAGCAGGGTACGTGTATTACGGGGGTTTGCGGGAAGTTTCACACGTAAAAGGGCCTGTGCGAGTGAGGTACATGTATAACTGGGGTTCGCGGGAAGTTTCACACGCGATTGGAGCAGGGTACGTGTATTACGAGCGTTCGCGGGAAGTCTCACAAGATATTTGATCCGGGTACGTGTATTTCGGGGGTGCGCGGGAAGTTTCACACACGAAAGGGCCTGTGCGAGTGGGGTACGTCTATAACTGGGGTTCGCGGAAAGTTTCACACACGATAGGCCCTGTGCGAGTAGGGTACGTGTATTACTGGGGTGCGCGGGAAGTTTCACACGCGATAGGCCCTGTGCAAGCGGGGTACGTGTATTACTGGGGTTCGCGGGAAGTTTCACACGCGAAACGGCCTGTGCGAGTGGGGTACGTGTATAACTGGGGTTCGCGGGAAGTCTCACACGCAATTTCAGCAGGGTATGTGTATTTCGGGGGTGCGCAGGAAGTTTCACACGCGAAAGGGCCTGTGCGAGTGGGGTACGTGTATTAGTGGGGTTTGCGGGAAGTCTCACACGCGATTTCAGCAGGGTACGTGTATTTTGGGGTGCGCGGGAAGTTTCACACACGAAAGGGCCTGTGCGAGTGGGGTATGTGTATTAGTGGGGTTTGCGGGAAGTCTCACACGTGATTTCAGCAGGGTACGTGTATTTCAGGGGTGCGCGGGGAGTCCTACACGTGAATTGGCAGTGTGGGTCCTCCCAGGTGTTCCCTCTACACCTCCACGGCCCCTGCAGGCAGCCCACACCACAGGGGACTATACTGCACCCCTGGTCATGTCCCTCAGGTAGCCCAACCACTATGGGCATGCCCCCCAGCCAAGCCACATGTCAGCTTGCACTACTGATCACCAACGCATGTCCCTGTGCACCCACACCCGCCAGCAGTGCAGGACGCCTGCCAGCAGGCCCCCACTCATGTCCCCATGCACCCCCACCCCCCAGCAGTGCAGGGCACCTGCCAGCAGGCCCCCACTCATGTCCCCTTGCACCCTCACCCACCAGCAGTGCAGGGCACCTGCCAGCAGGCCCCCACTCATGTCACCCTGAACCCCCACCCCCAGCAGTGCAGGGCACCTGCCAGCAGGCCCCCACTCATGTCCCCTTGCACCCCCACCCCCCAGCAGTGCAGGGTACCTGCCAGCAGGCCCCCACTCATGTCTCTCTGCACCCCCACCCCCCAGCAGTGCAGGGCACCTGCCAGCAGGCCCCCACTCATGTCCCCCTGCACCCCCATCCCCCAGCAGTGCAGGGCACCTGCCAGCAGGCCCCCACTCATTTCCCGCTCATGTCCCCCTGCACCCCACCCCCCAGCAGTGCAGGGCACCTGACAGCAGGCCCCCACTCATGTCCCACTCATGTCCCCCTGTACCCCCATGACCCAGCAGTGTAGGGCTCCTGCCAGCAGGCCCCCTTTCATGTCCCACTCATGTCCCCCCTACACGAAATAAAGATGCACAGTCATGGCCCACTTCTACACCAAAAAATACCACATCACGCCACCCCATTCTTGAGATGCAATGATTTTCCAATCCACCCCACACTGACATGCCTATCTCAAGACACAAACCAAAACTCAACTATGTACATCAACACATGTCCATCACACACATGCACTGGTTGGCATTACCTGTGTAAACCCACAATTTCACATGCATCAACCCAATGAGCAAATCCCACACATGGAACTAAAATATGAAAATGTATTACGTACATAAATAAATAAATGAAATGAAAGCATACCAAAATATCAAACATGAAATGAAAAACATGTGAAAAAGATGAAAGAATGGAAATGATAAGCAATGCAAAAAAAATTGAAAGAAAAACAGTCATGGCCCACTTCTACACCAAAAAATACCACATCACGCCACCCCATTCTTGAGATGCAATGATTTTCCAATCCACCCCACACTGACATGCCTATCTCAAGACACAAACCAAAACTCAACTATGTACATCAACACATGTCCATCACACACATGCACTGGTTGGCATTACCTGTGTAAACCCACAATTTCACATGCATCAACCCAATGAGCAAATCCCACACATGGAACTAAAATATGAAAATGTATTACGTACATAAATAAATAAATGAAATGAAAGCATACCAAAATATCAAACATGAAATGAAAAACATGTGAAAAAGATGAAAGAATGGAAATGATAAGCAATGCAAAAAAAATTGAAAGAAAAACAGTCCAAACTCTCCCTCCACCAACGCAAATTCAAAAAAAGGTAAAAAAAAGATATCCATTGTTTCATGTTCATAATGATAAATAAAAATGCGAAATCAATCCATAGTCCAACTATTTACAATACATTGTCCTGAAAAAAAAAAAACATTACTCGATGTCCATAATGAAAAAAAAATCCAAATGAATCCATGATGTAACTATATACAATCCATTGTCAAAAATAAAAATCCATTAATCCATGTGCAAAAATCCCAAAAATAAATCAATCCATTGTCCAACTATGTAAAGGGTCCATGAGCCCAACTAAACAAATGAAACCTTCCTAAGAAACTACCTAAAAATATAACTATATACAAATGTGTGTGGCATTGTCCATTGACCACAAATAAAAGGAAAACGAAAAGGAAACCTAACTCTAAAAACTATTTACAATGGCAACGGGCTAGTCCGGAGGCTCACTTGTGGATGTCCCGGGCCAGGGCATCATCGAACTCCTGCTCAATGTCCTGGAGGCGGTCCTCTTCCATGGCCCTGAGGGTTCGCAGGGATGACGACATGTTCTCCTCCAACGCCCTGCGAATTGCCTCGAGGCACTCGGCCCGCCTCAGGGTCCTCCGCATGGAGTTCTCTGCCCTGACCATCGTGAGCCGAGCCTCTTCTGCCCGCTGCCGCTCCGCATCTATAGCATGGCCTAACCGCTGCCACATGGAAGACACTTCCAGTCCTGGGTCCTCCTGCCCTCTGGCCGATGCCTGCCCCTCTGATGACGAAGGCCCTGAGCCATCAGGGCTCCCACCTTGTTGCTGCTGCTGCTGTGCCTCTGCCTGTGCCCTGGCTCTTGCTGCCTGCACATCCTCCTCCGGCTGGGGTGCAGTTGTTGATGAGGCCACCCCTGCTGGACGTCCGACTCCCAACTGTGGCAGGGATGTGTCCTCCACCATCCTGGCTGCAGGGTCAGAGGCAGCTCCACAGGGTACCCAGGTGATACATGGGTGGGAAGATGGCATGGAGTACGACTGGCGCATAGGGGGTTCAGTTGAGGAGGGGGTCGGAACAAGGTCCAGCAAATGAAGGAATCCGGCCCTGGTGAGCTGTCCCAGTAGGTCAACGCGGTCAACGAGCCATTCGAGATGACGTGCAGTCTCCTCATGAAAAGACTGCAGGTCACCTCGCATGGCCCGTTGACGCAATGCCACCCCACCCAGGACAGGCTCAACCCAGTCCCGGATCGCCACGTCCGCAGGAAGAGGAAGGCCAGTTGTTGTAAGTGGATCCCCTCCCTGAAAACGGGTCTGGACGTAAGCATCCTTGCTGGATCCGGGATGATGCAGTCACAGGATCGTGGACAGGATTACACACAGGAACCTCCGTGGTGGCCTGTGCTGCCTCCTGTCCCTGCCCCTGCACTGCACCACTAGCACCAGTGGAATCCCCACCTCCAGACCCCATGTCTGTCCCTTGCACGGCCTCCTCCTCCACCAAACCCCTCACCAACCTGGATGACTCCGTGCCATCTTCCTCCGTCGGACCCTGTGGGGTCTCAGCTGCCCCTTCTGCTGCCGAGGAGTCTAACTCTGACCTCCGCCTCTTGGACCTCCCCCCGGCAGCTGCGGCCTGGGACGCGGCACCAGACTCCTCACTCCCCGACAAGATGACAACCTGGGAGGGGAGCCAGGCCTTGTGTCTCCGGCTGGCGGGATGAGCCCTGCCGCTGTGCTCCACAGCACCCTCTCTGCCCTCTTCTTCAGTTGACGCTGCATACAGGGAGAGATAAAACACAGGCATCAGGGCACTGTACAATGGACTGATACACACATGACAGTTGCACATGAGTGGCATTGTTTAACTACAGACACGGTATCACACTCCACGAAACACGTCATTTTAACTCACACACATGAACATTTCAACAGCAATATTGCACCAGGCAGCCCATCCATACAGATACAACAGCATGAACAGCCAAAGGTGAGCCTGACATCACATGAAACACAAGGAGTGCACTAGACATGCACACACGCCACCACACTTACATGCATGTCTACATCTCCACCAACTGTTGCAGTGATGAGATCGACATACATGTCACATCTGCCATTCATCCTTCTACAGATCAGTGTCACGTGCATCCATGTTGCATCACAGTTGCACACTTGTCAGATACACATACATGCACATGTACACAGTGCAGATACATGCATTATGAACCACCATCCATGCCACAACCATGCCAATGTACAAACACAGAAATTCAAACATGTGTGCTCCCACACCTGCATTTGCCCAGCATGCTTACCAACACATACACCATCAATGTGTCTCACAACTGAGAGGACTCACATGTGGCAGCCTTACGTCCATGTTCATACACATCCCTACATGGCCCTACTTAAACACATGTGCAACCTGCACACTACTGGTACACCACGACACGCACAGCGTACTATCAACATGCATGTACACTTACCGCTCGACTCCAGACGTGTCTGCCTCTCAAGGATCTGGACGTAGAGCGCTGGGCATATGCGTTCCAGGACCCTCATTTGATGGTTCGACAGCTGGCCCCGGCGCCCCTTGGCATCCGCTGCATTAGGGAGGTGCCGGGCCTTGTTGAGGGTCCTGGACTCCTGGACCTGAAGTCCTCCCAGCGCTTCTTGACATGATGTAAGTCGCGGACTGCCACCCCCTCCACGTTGATGGCAGTCACGATGTACATCCAGATCCTGGTCCGTCCTTCATTGTCGGCGCGCGAACTTCCAAAGAGGGCATCATACTGCCCCAGGACTTGCTCCACCAGGACACCAACTTCAGGGGTAGTGAAGCTGGTGGCCCTCTGCCTCTCTGGCTGGGGGTTGCCAGTGCTGCCAGATGGTGTTGTGTTGGAAATGGCAACCCAGAGGCAGGAGTGGGTGGGCAATTAGGTCCTGGGGCTGGGCTGTGGAGGATGGAATCCCAGTCGGGAGTCTTCGGTTCCAGCAACTACACCCCTGGCTGACGAGCAGGCAGCAAATGGCAGGGAACGTGGGCAGCAGGCAGTCAGGCAGCAGCAGATGGCAGGTGGGAGCGTGCTCGGGACTCTGGGTGGCAGTAATTCGGCCTTCTGGGCAGGAGCGTGGTCTTCCATGTGTTTTCGGGTGGCCAGCTTGATACGGAGTGATTTGGCACGTGAAAAAATTGCACGTCAGCGTGTAATTCGAGGAAAGGTCCTTAGCGCGTAAGCGCTTCAGCACACGTATGCAATTTCATTGGACCAAAGGCCCTTAGTGCGTAAGCTCGTAAGTTACATTACGCCCGCGGGCGTTTCCCTCATAGCACGTGATGACAGAGCACACGTGGAAAACTGCACGTCCGAGTGTCATCGCGTGTAATTGGAGGAAAGGGCCCACGTACACGCGTATCTGACGTCGGAAGCCATTTCCTTGTACGTGCTTTTCGTGGAGAGCGAATGGGTGAAATCTGTACTTCTTGTCGGATCACACGCGATTACTTCACAGCGTTTCTTTTTCCAGGCAGACGGTGAGTTCCGCACGTATTTAACAACTTTGCTTGCCCTGTGTGTCGCATACCCCTTCAGAGGTCATTGTAGTCTGCGTGTATTACGTGTACGCTTATTTTTGTGTTTCTGGGTGCCACAGCGTAGTGCAGGTTCATTTTTTCATGCATGTGGTCTACGAGGGGTTGTGTGCACGTTTATTTTTGATTTTGGCCTGCCTGTGCGTTGCGTGACCCGTCATCTTCCCCCAGGGGTCACAGACAGCCTTGTTAGAGCACTAGGGTACACATTCCATCTAGTATCCTACCCCTTTGACCCCCAATTGCCCAGGACAATAGTTTACTGCAACTTCCAGACGCACAACAACATCAGTGCCATGGTTGGGAGGCGACCAAGCGGTAAGGGAGGCAAAGGTGGCCGACCTTCAAAAGGTGGGCGTGGTGGGCATGGTAGGGGACGTGGCCGGGATTTGCAGGGTGCCCCTATACCCCCATGTGTGGAGGGACAATCAGGGACACCCATGCTCCCCCCATGGTTGAGGGAAACATGGCTGACACCATCCCAGCTCAGCCCCTGTTGTACCAGCCCATTGTGGCATCTGACCTGGCACAGGATGACACCCAGGCTGACTTCCAGGTCATCAAGTGTAGGCTACGGGTGGCGGTGCAAGTTGTTGTCACCTAGCCACGTGGATCTGGGGCAGCTATGTCATCTGCTGCCCCAAGTATGCAGGGTGGGGAGGCTGAAGGGGCAGCTGCAGCTCCATCTGCCCCAGCTCTGACTCTCCCAGCCAGGACAGTGTCAGTCCTGGTCCATCAAACTGACGTTCGCCCTGCCAACATTACCCTGCAACCAATGTCTGCATCAAGACCTATGGTCATTGTGCATTTCCACACTCCTACTACCCAGTCCACCGGTGATTCTGCCCCTACTGACCAGAGCGGCGTAAGCCGCTCTGGCTCCGCTCCACCTTTAAAGAAGAGGAAGAAGGGTGCTCTGGCATGACAGGCTGAGACCCCAGACACGGCTAAACACTCCGGACCACATAAGTGGCCTTGGATTTGTGAGGCGCAGGGCTGATGATTGCTACAAGCGGTGGAATGACCTGAAACGCAGAGCAAAGAACAAGCTGGCCTCAAATCATGCCGCTACTCTGGTGACTGGCGGTGGGTCTCCACAAGAGGACAACAAACTCACTGAACATGAGTCTGTTGCTGGGGCCTTCGTCACAGAGGAACAGATCCAAGGTGTGGGAGAACTACCTGATTATGATGCATTGTCCGGTGGGTGCCCATGCATGTGTGTGTAATGCATGTGTATGTTGTTTGGGTGACGGGTTCTGATTGAGTGCCAGGTGAGGATGTGTGTGCCTGGGTGGTATGGGTCACCCATGTGCTTCATCCAAAACATTCAGCGGCCTTGGATTTGGGTGTGACAGTATCCCTTCTGCCCACAGTAGTAATTTAGCGCAACATTACGGCAGTTGCCCTTGAAGTGGCATCTTGCAACAACATTGTTTGTATTTTTCAGTGTTCGTTCAGGCTGATTGTTTCAATTCTCCCACTTTTGCTACGCATTCCTCAGCCCTATTGTCACATTTGTGACATGCTTCTGTCATTGATGAACCCCTCATTGGCTCACATGTGTTACCTTGTTAGGTGAATGATTTGACCATTCAGGCTGATTGAGTATTGGCCTGATCACATAAATGTTTGGGGCCTGTTTGAATGTGGAACATGATAGTTGTTTCCTGTCATGTTGAAGTGCACAACCATTGATGTGTACATCGGCCTGCAATCACTGTATTTTTGTACACTGGATGTGTTGCAGTGTGGGGCACATGCGTATTTTGTCACACTATGTAGCATTTTTCATCTCATCATGTCCATCTCACATGGATGGCTGACAGTACGCATTCACTGACATATGGATGTACTTGTGGAATGTACCCTGGCTATGGTACATGCCATCTGTGTGATGGCATCTGTCATGCATGTGTATTGGACATGCCACACACAGGCCAATGTGTGATGGCAGTGCTACCCAGCATGCAGCAAATGTGTTGCTCTTCCATCTTGGTGTCATCAGTGTCTGCCTTTTGCCTCCCTTTCCAACTCAGTGACAATGCATGCATGGGAGGTCTATAGTCATGTGGGACATGTGTAAATCATGTACTGGTTCTGTAGTTTGTCAGGCCTATTTGTGTGCTATGGTGCTAATGCCTGTTTCCATTTTCTGTCTTTCATGTTTTTGCAGGGGATGACACACTTGATGCTGTTGAGGTTGAAGAGATGGTGCAGGTCCAGGAGCAATCTAAGGCACGACTGGGCACCAGTGGGGGACGTGGTGTGGTGGTGGGTGAGAACCCAATCTTGCTGCAGACCATTCTGTCCAGGGGTGTCTCTGGGTGCACCTCTCCAGACCTCTATTCAGGTGCTGATTCGGATGACGAGACCTATGTGCTGTCGCAGGTAAGTGTTTCTGGCAGGGATTCTGTTCTGTCCAACCCACCTGCACCAGGGGTAGAACCCTCTATGGGGATGTCAGTGTTGGTAAGTCCACCTTTAGCGGTTGCAGATGCAGGGTCACACTCCACAAAATCTGATCCTGCTCCTGGGCCAGCAGATCAGAGGGGGAATGCAGTCCTGCAGCCTCAGGCAGTGCCGGCACAGCAAGGCGCAGATTGCCTTGCCCCTAACAGGTGTGGTGCCTGCCGATGCGGTGGCTGTACGCCACCAGGCAATACCGTATGGGTACAATCCATGTACGGTATGGCAAGCCAACAGGCAGCATCAGTTGAGATGATGGCTCAAGCAATGGAGAGGGTGGCTACTTCCATTGTCCCCCCTGAAAGGCAGATGGAGCAACTACAGCAGGCAACAGACTCCATTTACCAATCACACAGGGAGGACATGTTGGCGTCCAACAGGGACAGACGGGCGGCACTGGAGACTCTATGCCAATCAATGTCAATAGAGTCCCAGGACCACAGGGAAGCCCTGAGGGTAGAACTCCATCACCTCAGGGAGACACTTGTTGACCTTGAGGCTTCCACTAACTTGAGGACAGAACAGCAGCTGGATCGGCTCACAAGTTTGCTCTCAGCTGAGATGCAGACAACTCGGGAGGAGATCCGGGCATCACGTCAGGTGCTGCATGGGGATCTCCACACTATAATCCTCCAGAACGAGACCTTCCACACCCGCATGCTTGCTGCCATGGAGGACCATACCAGGGCTTTGCGTGGGCTGCCTCCCATAGCACCACCACCTCCTGATGCAGCAGCAGAGGGTGATGAGAGCGACAGCAGCAGTTCTCCCACATTGGCATAGCCGTGCAGGCCATGAGCCCATGGAGGTGTTTTTTTTTCCCGACATCCACACAGGTGGCTGTTGGTGCGCACCCTGTCCTCGAACTTCCTGGGTGGCCTCCCCCCCACGCCCGCAGCCCCCAAATAGCCATTTTTGATTTTTGATTACAGCATCCACTGTATTCCGGCTGGGCACATGCAGGCTTGTCATGAGTTTGGGTTAAATGCTTGGGTTCGTGAGACACACAACCCTCCTGCTTCCCGTTTCCATGGGCTTGCAAAGGGTGTGCCCAAGTGACATGGACTTATTCAGTGACGTTAGACTCGCATGAGCTGTGTGGGCGGTCTGTAGTCAATACTGTGTATACATTCTTAGTGAATATTGTTGTTGTATTGTACACTGCATGGTGTATTGATATGTGCTTGTCCATCCATGTCTTCCTCCTAATTTGCAGGTTCATTCTTCATGTCTTCACAAGGCCGTCTACTTTGGAGATGGAGTTCATGTTGTAAGCAGTGCACTTACACATTTGCGTGGCAGCAACACTGTACAGTTGAAAGGGGTCGATGTGCTGGCATAATCAGGTTGTAAGACTACCACTACTTTAACTTAGTACTGTCATGTTTTTGCTATGTTTGAGGTTGTGTAGCTGCATTGTATTGTTGGTAAGTATTTGGTCATGTGTGTTGTTAGTTCTACATTACTGGTTGCATATTGTGTGTGGCCAGTTTCAATTAGGGACACTACTTTGTGACACTTGTGTCAGGTTTTGGGGATTGCTTTGTTTGCTCTCACATAGCATGACATGCCATGGTGTGTTGGGTGGCGATGCTGGGGAGGGGTTGGGTGACATGGCACTGTTGTCATGTTGTATTTTTCAAGGGGGTAATGAATTTAGCAGCATAGAAGTGTGTCTTTTGATGACACAGCATTGGTGGTGTTTGTGTAGGTAGGGATGCACACAATGTAACACTTCCAGGTGACCAATCTCAGGCTGGTATGGTTGTGACAGTTGACTGTCCCTTACGTCATCATCATTGATTGTCAGATGGTATGTGCCAGGGCTGTGTGAACTCCACAGGGGTGAGATTTTAGGTGAAGTAATTAGCCACCAGCTGCATACGGGCTGCCTCACCCCTTGCCCTTTCCCCTCCCATGCACAGCGGGCATGCATGTTGTTGGGGATGTGGGGGCACCACCATGTCCACGGGCAGGCCCCGGCGTGTTGCAACGTTGTGCAGGACACATGCTGCCACTATGATCCTGCACACTACTGGGGGAGCGTATAACAGCTGCCTGCCAGAATGGTCAAGGGAGCGAAAGCGTGACTTGAGCACTCCGAATGTGTGCTCCACTATGCCCCAGGTTGCAATGTGGGCTGTGTTGTATCTTACCTCGGGTGGCGTGGTGGGGTTCCGAATTGGCATCATCATGTGGGTGTTCAGAGGGTAAGCACTGACCCCTGGGGAGGTGGTGATGGGTATCATTAGTGGGGTTGTGACATTAATGAGTATCTGACATGCATGCATGTGCTGTGGCATTTATACTCACCGAGCAGCCATGTATCACCATGCCGCCCAGCTTCTAGGTCCCGGTTTAGGGTTGACATTCTGTAAATGAAACTGTCGTGGGTGGACCCTGGATAGTTGGCATATACTGAGGCGATGATTGCCTTGGCATCACATACTACCTGGACTTTGATGGAATGCCAGTGCTTGCGGTTTCTATAGATGTACTCTGATGCCCTGGGGGGACGTAGAGCCACATGGGTGCAATCAATGGCACCTAGGACTTTGGGGAATTGTGCCACCCCATAGAAATCCTGGACGGCAGCTTGCCTTTCTGCAGGTGTTCTGGGCAGGTATATGTGCCTGCGGACTGATGGGCGTGCAGTCATGATGGCCAAGATCTGGTGTAGGCAGCGTGACTGCATTGCCTGTGACACCCCCCCCCAGTATAGCACTTGTCCGCTGAAATGATCCAGTGGCCAAGAAGTGCAGTACATTGAGGACCTTCTCCAGGGGGCTGAGTGCTTGGGAGCACAGGGTGGGTGATGTGAGGTCATCCTCCCACTCACTCACTAGGTCGAGTATTATGTGAGGTGGAAACCTGTGCCTCCCATACACCTGGTCATCGGGCATCTCAAAAAGGCTGGTTCTGGGTGTGAAAATTCTGGGCCTGACTATCCTCCTCCTCCTCCTCCTCCTGCGGTATCCCACGACCACTGCTGCTAGGAACGGTATGTTCATCCTGGCGCCTGAGCTTGTTTGTTGTTTGCGTGCACTTTTATGCTGTGCGGGGCCACGTACGCCTGCTTCCTACTGGCGTATGTGTTTCCGGATAATCGCGTCTTTTTTGAATACGTGTTTTGAACTTGCGTGTGGGCGTTCCGCGCATTTGCCTCCTGTACTTCCCCCGTGATGCCCACCTTTTCACGCGTTGTTCCCCATTCCGTGTGTCACGCCCTCTGTTCCTCCTACTTTTGTTGTGTGCGCCACGCTATGTGCGATTTCGCTGTGCATGTAGCGCACTCTGTTTGGAGACGTGTGAGCCAGCGTGCGCCACGCAGAATTTTGGCGCACATACTGGGATTTACACGCGCACGGACTTCCATGAATTGCTGTGCGCGGGTTTCGCTGCGATTTTCGCACTGGCACTGCGATTCGCACGCTTTCGCACGATTTTGCACGCTTGCGCTGAAAATTTCAGCGCACATTAATTCCATGAATCAGCCTGTATATTCCCTAAAACCTGTGGGTTGCAAAAACTGTTGGTATTTGGATTACCTGGCATTTATTAGCATTTTCATGGTGCCCCTGGAGTGAAATCAGATTATGAACAGAATAATAATTTTTTTAAAGTAGCCATTTAAAAAAACATAGTTGTCAGTGCAAACAAGGAGAGTAGAAAGAGGTTCCGACCTTGAAGCAACTACTTATTTATTTTAAAAAAATCATTGTGGGTGTTAATCCATAGTTTGAGAAGCATTGGAAACGACAACGGTTTTTACTTTGTGTGGATATGGAAAAAGCATTTGTTAGGCACTGCCGCAGTGGTATTAACTGGCCCTTCATGGTAGCAGGTGCATAATGGTGCATCTTGCTGGGCATGTGACAGCAGTGTTCGCAAATGCCTAATACATATACATAAAGCCAAAACTGTTGAATTTGCCAATGCTTGTTCTTAACAGGACTTCAGTGAAGGACACGCAGAGTGCTTATAACTCGAGTGGTTGAAAGCAGACCTGTTTAAAACATGTTATCACACCAGTAGTGGATTTACAGCTTCAATTAAGTCATTAACTCTCAGAAGACTGGTTTTGAATGAACTGGCAGGCATTTTGAGTACAACGTTTGATGTGCTAGTAAACCTAGCTCAAAAAACACATGAGGATTTGTTTTGAGGGAGGGGAAGGAAGTGGATGGTAATGGCTATAGGGATTAGCATGGGCATGGGCAGTGAATGGGTAGGCAACCATTGGAAAAGAGAAAACGAGCCTGGTGCCCTTCAATCTCCCACTACTCCTCACCCCTCCTACCTCGACCCATCCCCTCAATCTCTCACCCTGCACCATCACCACCCTCCCCCCTCCCTCACCCCTATCTCTTGACTTCTCGCCCAACACACCTAGCATCCCTAACCCCATGTGATTCACCCTTGAATCCCCTCTTCCAAATCCCTCTGCCCAACTGCCCACCCGCACACACCTGTTCAACTCTGCCCTCCCCCCGCCAACCCCCTCCTCCGCCCGCCTACTCTTCCTAACCTCCATCGACTGGTCTGCATCATTCACCTTCCAGATCCTGCTGCCACCCTACCCCTTCCCTCTACCTCCTACCCCTGACCCACCCCCACCACTGTCCCAAGCCACTTCCCCATTTCCCCCCACCACCACCCCTACAACCTCCAGGACAGCCCCCCTTTACGAAGTAAGATGCATCCTTTTTAATGCCCGCTCTGTAGCAAAAAAGAGACACAGCATCTTTGACCTCCTCGCCTCTGACAATCCAGACATAGGGCCTCATTACGAGAATTGTGGAATGGGTTAACAGGCTCCGCTAATGATGGCAGGCCCGTTAACACCATTCCACAATATTACGAGGTCCCCTCGCGGGGTAAGGACGGTCGTAATCGGCCCGTTGTTATCTCCCTTTCCCATTCCCATTGTGCCCTATGGGGGCTCAAATGAGAATGGGGAAGGTCCGGGTCCGGGTTCCCAGAGGGAGGAATTACCGGGCCCTCTGAACTCGGAATGGCCCGGTAATTCCCCATTCAGGGAACCCGGTAAAGGAGCCCGGTTTGGCGGCAGCCATGGAGCTATTTGCTCCATGGCTGCCGCCAAACTCGTAATGAGGCCCCTAGTCTTTATCGCAGAAACCTGGATCTCCGATGACTTTGCCCCTGTTGCCCATGAAGCCCCCTCCGACTACTCCCTCATCCCACTCAACAGACCCACTAGAGGAGGTGGAGTAGCAGTCATTTTCAAATCACACCACTCCGTCTCACTCCTCGACAGCCACAGCTTCCCAATCATCTACAGACCCCCCGGCTATGACAGACATTTCACAACCAACCTCCTTGACTTTATAGCCACCATCCAAGTAAAGCACCCGTCTCTCACTCTTCTAGGGGATTTCAATATCTGGCTAGACATTCCCACCAACCCCATAACCAACTCACCGGTCAACTGCCTTGATACGCTTAACCTCCCCCTTCACATGAACGGCCCAACTCACTGTAAAGGACACACCCTTGATGCCATCTTTAGCTCCCACAACCAGATACATCTCATCTGGTCTGATCACTTAATTGTCTCTTTCACCAATCCGCTCTCCTGCCTCCATGCCCTTCCTTGAGCCAGCTTCCCCCCTTCATCACAAATGCTGGAAGAAACTAAAGATCCTCCCTGACCTAGCCGAAGCTCTGCTTCAAAGACCTCCCTCAACCATCCCATGTAATGAACCCTTAACCATCGACTCCTTTGGCTCCTGGCTCAATATCTCACTGATCCTGCTCACCCCCACTTCCCAGTCCTCCTCTTGCTGTGGTCCTTATCCCAGATGGTTTAAACCAGAACTCAAGATTGCAAAACAACTGAATAAATCCCTCGAACGCAAATGGCGGAAAAGTAAAACCAACCTGAGTAGATCCACCCTCACCCTGCACCATCGCCACTACAAAGCTGAAATCCGAAAAGCTAAAAAAGCCCTCTACAACTCCCGAATTCGCAACTGTGGAAACCGCAGCAAGAAACTCCAAAAAATAATTTCTGAATTCGTCAAACCGTCCTGTACCGCAGCCCAATCAACCCCATCTCAATCACTCTGTGACTCGCTCTCTCTCCACTTCTACACCACTGCTCTTGACTGAACAACTTCTCTTAACAACAAACTGGCCCTCCTCTCACCACCACATAATACGTCTGCCCTATCAATCGAAAGCAACAACAACTGCACCCACTTTTGACTCGTGCACACCAATCTCGAGAAACACATTTCTTGACCTTCTCTCAGCTCGGAAACCATCGGGCTCCCCCCTTGAATCCCGCCCCGCCTCAGTCCTCAAAGAAATATTCTTGTCCACCTGCACAGGAGAGTACAGAAGAACCATCCTAAAAGACTCCCTCAGTTCAGGAATCTTCCCCGATGCCTTAAAAACTGCACAGGTCAAGCCTCTTCTAAAAAAAACATTCCTCGGCCCCCTCGACCCAAAAAACTGCCGCCCCATGTCAAACACTAGGTTCTTTGCAAAACTCATTGATCAAACCACATACTCCCAACTAAACACCTTTGTCGAATCCAACAACCTCCTGGACCCCACACAATTAGGCTTCAGACCTCGACACGGAACCAAAACCACTGTAGCCTCAATCTGGGACAATTTAAGACTACCGTGGACTCTGCAGGATGTGCTGCACTAATCCTCCAAGACCTCTCTACCTCCTTCGACACAATTAACCACTCAATCCTACTTCACCGCCTCCACTCCCTAGGAATCTGTGAAAATTCTCTCAAATTGATAGCCTCCTTCCTCAACAACAGGAAACAAATAACGGCCCTCTCCACCTTTCCTTCCGTCGCCCGACCAGTCAATACCGGAGTACCACAAGGAGCATGCCTATCAGCCCTCCTGTTCAACCTCTATATGTCCACCCCCCCTGGAATAATCCGCCCACACAATATCCTGTGCTATAACTACGCCGATGACACCCAAATAAATCCTAAAACTCCTCAACTCAGACTCCAAGTCTTGTCATTACCACCTCAAAACTCTTAGATGCATTTTTCCCTACCTCTCCTTTCCTAACAGACTTGCCACCATTTAGTCTATTGTAATGTCAAGGCTGGACTACGCTAACTCCCTCTATCTCGGAGTCTGGGCATACCACCTCATGAAATTACAAAGAACACAAAACGCTGCTGCCAAAATGCTACTAGCACTGGGCCCAAGAAACCACACCTCCCCAGCTCTCAGAACTCTCCACTGGCTCCCAGTCGGACAAACGGCCACATTCAAAACCCTATGCATCACCCACTGAGCAGTGCACAAAACCTGCCCTCCATACCTGCAAGACAAGCTAAAACCCTACCACCCACCACTCACTCTAAGATCAGGCCCTGCCCTCCTTTTAGGGATACCTGTCATGACGCGCGCTCCATGGAAGCTATGGAGCCGATGGAAGGGCTGATTCCGTTCCTCCACCAGCGGTCTAGTCTCCCACGCACTGCACGTTACTGTCATGACGCATATATATAGGCGTCACACGCGGTAATCGATGCGTTGCAACCTTGCTTTCCTCGCCAGGTTCGTACGCTAGTGCTCCTCTCTGACTCCCCTTGTTAATTCCCGCTTGTTTTCTCTTCTCAAGTCCTCAGTGATTGCCCGCTCAGCTCCTAGCCTTTGATCTCTCATGGTGCTTCCTCCACTCCTCTGTTCCTCCCGCTTTGTAGTCCTTGTTCCTTCTTCCGCTCTAGTGCTTTTCCCTAACTTGTTGTACATACATCTACGATTGTATGCTCCTTCCCACCGCAGCCTTCTGCAGACCTCTTCCTCATTCCTCGGCTACGGTCTCCATCCAAACAGCACTACGTACGCTAGCTCGACTCCAGCAGTGTCTTCTGGGAATTGAAGTCCTCTCATCTACTTCAACGGAAAGCCTTCAGCCTTGATATTCGTAGTGCTACTACATCCAAGCACACCAGGGTTTTTCAGCCACGCTTTTCTCTGGAATTGGGGGCGGACTCCCTGAGGGTCCCTTCTGCCTTGCTGTTTGACAGCGGGCAGGGTGGCTTCCAGTGGAGCTCGTCCCAAACTCAACAGGAAAGGACTGGACCTCTGGAGAGAAAGGAGAGCCATAGACACAGACAGTTCCTCAGAAGAACTCAGTACAGGTGAGGAGGAGGAGGAGGGAACCAAGGAGGGTATTTGTCAAGCAACTAATACTTCATCGCATGACAGTTTGCAACGCCAAAGGATGGCTAGCTTAGAGCAGTATCAAGAACTGGTCAATGCCATACAGGGGATAACTGCTGAGCTCCAAACCACGAGGGTAGAAAACACCGCCCTTAAGGCTGACAATGCCGCTCTGAGACAACAAATGATTCTGAGAGAAGAAGTTCGGGGAGATCTCCCACCTATGCCCTTACCTTGTGGGAAGTATGAAGGGAACCCCAATAAGATTAAGGAATTCCTCGATGCCTGTAGAGTATACTTCACTTTTCGCCCAAAGATGTATGAATTCGACAAAGCAAAGGTTGGCTTCCTCGTCTCAAACCTTGGGGGTAACGCTCTAGCATGGGCCACCCCGTTGGTTACAGAAACTGATCCTGTGCTGAATGATTACAATGCCTTTGTACTACAATTCAGAGAACGCTTTGAAAGGACCGAGACTTTGTACGCGTCCTATGAAAACATACTAGACCTCAAACAGGGTCTTGTTGATGTACAAACCTATGCCTCGAACTTCCAGAGGATAGCTTTGGAGACAGGATGGCCTGACTCAGTTAAGCAGACTCTCTTTCGGGGAGGGCTACATGAAGACTTGAAGGATGAACTCTCTCGAGTAGCAAGACCCTCCTCCTTCCAAGAACTGGTCGCTCTGACCCTCCAGATGGAATTTCGAATTTCCGAGAGACGAGCAGAAAGAAGGAAGACCAGATCCAATCCGCCTTCTACACCATCCTCCTACACGCCAGCTGCTCCAGACAGATCTCTTCCCCAGACTGAAGAGCCCATGCAAATAGGTGCAGCAAGGGGTCCCCTCAGCGCAGCAGAAAGAAAGAGACGAAAAGACCTGCGCTTGTGCATGTATTGCGGTTCTGAGAAGCACCTTCTAAGAGACTGTCCGGAAGTACCTCCCCGAAGATCGGGAAACGAGAGACCCCGACCCTGAGCAGGGACACGGAAGGGGCTTCTCTTGCTAATCCCTGTGTTACAAATCCACCTATACCATGAACCCCCTTAAACCAACTTATGGTCCTAAAGATCGTCCTGGAATGGACCTCTACCCAAACAGTTGAGTGTCTGGCAATGCTTGACTGTGGTGCAGCTGGGAACTTTATGGACGACCAATGGGCCAGTAGATACGCCATTCCTAGGAGAGAAAAGCCTCAACCCATACCTGTAGAAGGAGTGGATGGTACCCCCTTGTCTTCCGGTCTTATCCGACAAGAAACCACAGAAGTGGTTAAGATGAAGACTCACCATGAAACCGTGATATTCGATCTGATTAAGGCTGCCCACTTTCCAGTGATACTCGGGATACCCTGGTTAAGAAAACACAATCCGGGAATCGACTGGGTAACTAACATTATAGAGTTCAGGTCAGACCTTTGTATGCAGTCCTGTTTGAAGGAGGAAGGGCAACATTCACATCAGGGTGACACAGTGCCAGCGAGGAGTATTAACTCCATTCCTGTTGCCTATCAAGAATTTACCGACATCTTTGCAGACACTCTTCCCAGACCTCTTCCTCCACATCGAGCCGAGGATTGTAAGATCGACCTTATACCTAATGCGGTGGTTCCATTTGGGAGAATGTATCCCTTATCGCTCCCGGAGAAGGAAGCATTAAGAGACTACCTAGCCAGCAATTTACAGAATGGCTTGATACAAGAATCTACTTCCTCGGCTGGAGCTTCTCTGTTCTTTATACCAAAGAGGGGAACCAAGGAACTCAGACCTTGTATTGACTTCAGGGGCCTAAATAGTCAAACCATTCGAGATCGATACCCGATGCCTCTGATAAAGGAGATCATGGAAGCAGTACAAGGGGCAAAATGGTTTACCAAACTAGACCTCAGAGGGGCTTATCATCTCCTACGAATCAAACAAGGGGACGAATGGAAGACCGCCTTTCGTACTCCATTAGGTCATTTCGAGTACAAGGTAATGCCCTTTGGGTTGGTTAACGCGCCAGCCCAGTTCCAAAGATTTATGGACAAGGTCTTCAGTGATCTTCTGTTTAAGTCCACTGTAGTTTACTTGGATGACATCTTGGTTTACTCTCACACTTTCGAACAACATCGTCTACACGTAAGAGAAGTGCTCAAGAGACTTCGAGACCACCACCTATTAGTCAAGCCAGAGAAATGTCTTTTTGAGGTTTCTACAGTTTCATATCTGGGCTTTATTCTGTCAGAAAACCGCATTGAGATGGACCCTAACAAGACTACATCTATTAACAATTGGCCTGTTCCCAGCTCAGTCAAGGACATCCAGAGGTTCTTGGGGCTGACAAATTTCTATCGAAAATTCATCACAGGCTTCTCCAACATAGTCCTACCTATCACAGCTTTGCTAAAGAAAGGGGTGAAGTTCCGTTGGACGCCAGAAGCAGATTTCGCTTTTCATCAGCTCAAACAAGCATTTACCTCCGCACCTATCCTCAGGCAGCCTGATCAGTCTCAACCCTTTATCGTAGAAGCTGACGCCTCACAAGGGGCTATTGGAGCAGCTCTACTACAAAGGAAGGAGGATCAACTCGAACATCCCATTGCCTATTATTCCAGAACACTCACCTCCAGTGAAAGAAACTATTCGGTGATTGAAAAGGAACTGTTAGCAATTAAACAGGCTTGTGAGGAATGGCGCCATTTGTTGCAAGGAGCGAAATACCCGTTTCAGGTACGAACAGACCACAGGAACCTAAGTATTCTCCAACAGATGGAATGCAGGAACTCTCGTCATGCTCGTTGGGCTTATTACTTCTCCCAATTTGATTTCATACTCACATACCTACCGGGTAAAGACAATCACTTAGCTGATGCACTCTCCCGCAGCCATCAAGAAGGATCAGGGAATCACCCCGAACAGGAATGGCTGCTCAATGGGAAGAGATTCATAGGAACAGTAAATAAATATTTACAACAGGTTCTGCAAGCCCAAAAAACCACCTCTCTTCCAAGAGACCCCTCTCTAACCTACAAAGGAGAATACCTGTTTAAAGATGACTTGCTTTACCTACCCACCCAAGATCTCCAGAACCAAGCTCTTTCGTGGTGCCATGATCTGCCCATGGCTGGTCACAAGGACCGTACTGCTACACTGGAACTACTGAAGAGGCATTTCTGGTGGCCAAAGATGAATAAGGATGTTGTGGAGTACGTCTCTTCCTGTCCAGTCTGTGCTCAAAGCAAACACAGTTCGGCTAAACCATTGGGGCTGCTACAACAAGATGAACCACCTGCCGGACCTTGGCAACATATATCTATGGATTTTATCGTTGAGTTACCCAGATCGGGAGGATGTTCTGCTATCATGGTAGTGGTCAACTCCTTCAGTAAGCTGGCTCATTTCATTCCTCTTAAAGGCACTCCTTCTGCCACTACCACAGCAGACGTGTTCTTAAAGGAGATAGTCCGTCTCCATGGTCTACCTTCCTCAATTGTGTCTGATAGAGGAACCCAGTTCACCTCCAAGTTTTGGACAACCTTGTGTAAACAGTTGCAGATTCAGAGAGCGTTGTCTTCTGGCTTTCACCCAGAAACAAACGGACAGACCGAACGCCTCAACGCTACACTTGAACAGTTTCTAAGATGTTACTGCAACCAGACTCAGGATAACTGGTATCATCTCTTATCGGTTGCAGAATTCTCGTATAACAACACCAAACATACTGCAATAGGAATGAGTCCTTTCAAATGTACATATGGGTACGAACCCAAACACATCCCATTTCCTACTGTTCAACCCACTAATGTCCCTACCATAGACCTACTACTGGACACTCTGAAACAAACTCATAAGTCTGCTCAAGAAACCCTGTTAGCCAGTCGCCAGACTTACAAGAGATGGGCTGACAAAAACAGAAGACCTAATCCTGATTGGAAGAAAGGAAGCAAGGTATGGTTATCCACTAAATACCTTCCCCGGAGAGTCCACCCAGGTAAATTCACTCCGAGATATATTGGACCGTTTTCCATAAAACAACGGATCAATCCTGTGGCCTTTCGGCTAAACCTCCCGCACTCTCTTCGAAGAATACATCCAGTGTTCCATACCTCGCTTCTTAAGGAGTATAAACCTGATCCTTTTTTGAGAACCTCCAGAAGAAAGATACCCAGTGTGGATGATGACGCCAAAGAGTATGAGGTTTCACGCATCTTAGACTCACGTTACCAACACGGAGTCCTACAATACCTCGTACTGTGGAAAGGATACCCTTGGACGGAAAGATCTTGGGAACCAGCCAAAAATCTACATGCCACCAGACTCCTACGCATATTCCACAGACACCATCCAGGCAAGCCTGGAGGACGGCCTTGGCGAAGGGGTTATACTGTCATGACGCGCGCTCCATGGAAGCTATGGAGCCGATGGAAGGGCTGATTCCGTTCCTCCACCAGCGGTCTAGTCTCCCACGCACTGCACGTTACCGTCATGACGCATATATATAGGCGTCACACGCGGTAATCGATGCGTTGCAACCTTGCTTTCCTCGCCAGGTTCGTACGCTAGTGCTCCTCTCTGACTCCCCTTGTTAATTCCCGCTTGTTTTCTCTTCTCAAGTCCTCAGTGATTGCCCGCTCAGCTCCTAGCCTTTGATCTCTCATGGTGCTTCCTCCACTCCTCTGTTCCTCCCGCTTTGTAGTCCTTGTTCCTTCTTCCGCTCTAGTGCTTTTCCCTAACTTGTTGTACATACATCTACGATTGTATGCTCCTTCCCACCGCAGCCTTCTGCAGACCTCTTCCTCATTCCTCGGCTACGGTCTCCATCCAAACAGCGCTACGTACGCTAGCTCGACTCCAGCAGTGTCTTCTGGGAATTGAAGTCCTCTCATCTACTTCAACGGAAAGCCTTCAGCCTTGATATTCGTAGTGCTACTACATCCAAGCACACCAGGGTTTTTCAGCCACGCTTTTCCCTGGAATTGGGGGCGGACTCCCTGAGGGTCCCTTCTGCCTTGCTGTTTGACAGCAGGCAGGGTGGCTTCCAGTGGAGCTCGTCCCAAACTCAACAGGAAAGGACTGGACCTCTGGAGAGAAAGGAGAGCCATAGACACAGACAGTTCCTCAGAAGAACTCAGTACAGGTGAGGAGGAGAAGGAGGGAACCAAGGAGGGTATTTGTCAAGCAACTAATACTTCATCGCATGACAATACCAAACACCTACTCAATCAGGATAGGAGGATCCTCGTTCTCAGCCTTGGCCCCCACTCTATGGAACTCGCTTCCACCCCACACCCGAATCACCGAAGACTACTTGTCATTCCACAAACTACTGAAAACGTGGGTCCTCCCATAACACTGATGACCACCCAAGATGTGTCCAAACCCACCAGCAACCGAACAACGAAACACACAACGAAGCTGTCCTACCTGGCACACACCCACATGATAGGACATAATGGATTAATCAGAGGGAATGATTGGAGTGAATGGAGTTGATGGATGGAGTAAACAGAGTGAATAGACACAGTAAACAGAAAATCAGAGTTGATTGAACAAAGAAAATAAAGGAGTAAATGGAGTGGATGGAACAGATAGAGTGACTAAAATGGATAGACAGAATGGAACGAATGGAACGTAGGGGGCAGATGGAACGGATTGAATGGATGGAGCGGATGGAGCGGATGGAGCAGATGGAGCGGTTGGAGTGGATGGAACAGATGAAGTGGATGGAACGGATGGAGTGGACAGAACAGATGGAGTGGACGGAACGGATGCAGTGGATGGAACCGATGAAGTCGATGGAATGGATGGAGCAGATGGAACGGATGGAGTGGATGGAACGGATGGAATGGATGGAGTGGATGGAACGCATGGTACGGATGTTACGGATGGTGCAAATGTCACGGATGGTGCGGATGTCATGGATGTTTCAGATGGTGTGGATGTTACGGATGGTGCAGATGTTACAGATGTTACTGACGGTGCAGATGTTACGGACGGTGCCGATGTTATGGATGGTGCGGATGTTACGGATGGTGTGGATATTATGGATGGTGCAGATGTTACGGATGTTACGGATGGTGCGGATGGAGCGGATGTTACGGATAGTGTGGATGTTACAGATGGTGCAAAGGTTATGGATGGTGCGGATGTTATGGATGGTGCATATGTTAAGGATGGTGAGAATGTTACGGATGGTGTGGATGTTACGGATGTTACGGATGATGCAGATGTTACGATTTTATATGGATGTTATGGATGTTGCAGATGTTACAGATGGCGCGGTTGGTGCGGATGGTGCAGATATTACGGATGGTGCGGATGTTACAGATGGTGCAGATGTTGCGGATAGAGGCAACACCTGTTCTCCCTGATGTTACCAAATATCTGTATCCCCTATATATGCTATCTACCTGTATCCCCATATATATCTGTATTCCATATATACCTGTAACCATCCTGTCGCTATTTATCTGTATGTCGCTATGTACGTCCCCACTGTCCTGCTCATGTGCTTGGACTCAGGCCCTTATACCAATAACCACCATATCACGCCACTAGGCCTACTCTCTACCATAAACCATAAACCATCTTTCAACCAGGACACAGCTATACCCCTGTTAATTCTGCCTAGCTGTTCACATACGAACACGACTCCATGATCACCTCATCACCCTAATAAAACGCACCTAGCTGAACACATTCCGGCTAGCTGTTCGCATAGGTGTCTCTCAAGCCTAATGCAGTCAGAACCCAGTCTAGGTGCCCACCCACCAGGCTGAACACATCCAACTGATTTCCTCAGCACCACACCTATCGCTAGGAAGCAGCTATCATCCAACCACTACACCAGATGCACACATATCCGGTGCACCCACTCACCGTACGACACTCTCTCTCTCTACTGACTTGAACCATGGTTCCCGAGGGCGTTCAACCTACCAGTGCTTTGAGATCATACCAATGACACATAAGGCTCTATACAAATGCCAAGTAACATAAAAAAACAAATATAGACACAAAAAACTACAAGCTTTATATTCCTCCTCCTATGCCGTTTCTCCGAAGCTGTACTGTAATGCAATAGTTTCATCTTGTAGGTGGTGCTTTAGCGCCACCTAATAGCAAAACTAAAAATCTCCCATTACTGAAATGTGGAGCTGTTAGTTTGCCACTTTCCTGTGGCACATACAGACACCTATATCTAAAGCGCACCTAAAACACATGCACATACATACACAGATGCACCAACATTCATCTATTTATAGCTGCCACTTGTACCCAAATATTCTCACTTGTTCAAATGAATTAAATCTTACTGTATGCCATTTTAAAGTTCACATCACATACATACCTGTACCAAACAATCCCATGGGGATAACGCTTGTGATAGGTCTCTATATACCTGTTGCAATACTTGCAAGTTACACATATCAATTATCAACTAAGACTACCTAGCCAGTGAACACCAAGCCTTACACAGCCACAGATCACGGTGCAGTCATCTCCATTGGGCCTCATTACGACCCTGGCGCTAAGGGATTACCGGTACCGGTAAGGGTACCCCGTACCGGTAATTCCTTAGTGCCTGATTACGAGGTCCCTTTGCGGGTTGGAGACTTTAACGCCAGATTTTTCCAGGCGTTAAAAACCAACCCGCAAAGGGACCTTGGTGCTAAGTACGGTGCCGCAATTTGCGGCACCGTACTTAGCGCCTTCCCCATGCCCATTGAGCCCTATGGGGCAAAAATGGGAATGGGGAATGGCCATGGCGGCATGGGGAATTACCGCCCCGCCAACCTCGGAATGGGGCGGTAATTCCCCATTCCGCCATGGCGGAGTCGGTAAGTTACCGGCATGGACCATGGTGCTATTAGCACCATGGTCCAATGCCAGGGTCGTAATGAGGCGTTATAGTGCCTGGTGGTAGTTTTGGGAACTGTATTCTTATGCAGTCCTAGCACCAACACACTTCTTAAGAAAGAGTTAAGAATTTAAATCTAGTGTATTCATTGATTGATTGAGTATGAGTGATGCGCCTCTCACAATGTGCACATGCCTCCTGTTAATATGTGTGTGCAGCACAGAAGGAATGGCTGACAGTGCACTGGACTGCTGGGAGGTCTGCTGCTCATGAAAAATGCACTTTGTTCTTTTTAGGGGGCCAGTGAGCACATCGCTCGGGCTTTTGTAAAAAAAGACTCACACGCCGGGTTAGAGGAATCAAAGGTCTATAAAAAAAAAAAAACTAGAGAGCGAAGCCCAGCTTCACTCAGCTTGATTTGAGAGAGCAGCGGATCCCCACTAAGTCACCAACCTCCGATCTACTGTCTTTTGATTACATTTCAAGATAAAAAAAGAAATATAAACCTCCTGGTTCTAATTGACATTAAAAGGCAATATACAAGGTACATGGGAAGCAGCACTGCCTGTACATTACTTGAATGATATGGTTGAAAAGGATATAGATTCTTTGCAAGGACTTTGAAAATGTTTAAAATATATCACACATGTTATATTGATGGCTTGAAGCAGATCATATGGTTTTTAACTTTCTGTCATATCTGTTGTATTGTATCTCTACATATTCCACCCAGGGTGGTGCAGTTTCATAAACGTATGTAATGGCTGCTTGTCTTTGGAACACAGTAGCCATGTTGAAGGCAGCATGCAATGAGCAGGGTGGGTATTGCTTACTGTGATCTGAAGTCTCAACATGCTGATTGCCTTATTAATAAATGGGGATCTGCATTTAGTGGTGGGACATGCTGCTGGCACAAGCACTGTGCTAGCCCCCTCTCCCATATATGGCATGGGCACATGCTCCAAGTGCACATCTTGTAGGGAGGAAGTCTGATGGTCTGACAATGTCGACAGAACCTAGCATCTCTTCCTGGGTGGGGACTGCAATCTACCCACTCTAAAAGAAAAAAAACTACAAAGTCAAACCCAAATGTATCAACAAAAGCAAGCTGTGAGCAGGGACGTCCTTTCACCAAAATGCCAGCGGTAGCGGATGTGACACCACCTGACCCTTGACCTCTGATGACATCACCAGAAGTAATGTCATTTGGCCCCGCCTCCAAGTGAAGTCACGGGAAGTGATGGCACACAGCCTTTTTTACCCCTTGACAGAACAAAGTGGCATCACATAGCATTGTTTCTCAGTACACTGGAAAAAAAAATATGGTTACAATATCACTGTAACAGCAACTGACCAACACAGGTCCAACCAGAAGACAATCATAGGCTGCACCAGTTCATATTTTTACTCTTGGACAATATGCGCAGGGATGTGCTTGTCAATAGTGCACTTTGAACCATTGCACAGCAACCCACTGCCCTCAGTCACCCAGAGCCTGAATATCTGCCAACTATTTTCACCACGGGCACCCCATCATCCACTGCGGAGTTGCTAAGGGACCTCCGTCAACAGTTTTAAATGTCTGGCACCCACTAACGCCCTCCAACACCTTACACCTCCAATGCCTTTCTCCAACACCTTCATGTTCACACATTGATACCCGCCAGCAACTTAAGTCTCCAGCATTCTCCAACATCATCAACCTCAAGCAAACTAGCAACTTAACTCTACAATACCCTCCTTCAACACCCCAGCAGTGTGTCTCAATTGCCCTCCTCAAACATGTTATATCTGCATTCAATGCATTTTAAGTCTCTCACAACACGTTTTGTCTCAAATACTCTCTCCCAACATCTGTAATTCACTAGTACAACATCGTAAGTCTCCAGTACCAGCATCCACAACACAAAGCCTCAAGCACACACCTCACACCCAGAGCTGTGGCAGTGTTTGTGCATAATTTGAAACCTTCCTGCCATCACCTTTCTGTTTTGCTTATTTGGTAAGTAACCCACAGGTTTGTTTGTTAGATGGGAGATAAAGGAAAAGGATGTGTTGCAGGTCACAGTAATTGCAGTTTTTTTAAATTATTTTAAAATGTAGACAGAGGCAGCAGCTCCATGGCATCACCCCTAGAAAAGGCCCATTTTATAATTTGATTTGGTTCTTTATATGCTGTTTAATGCCAGCATCCTCTAGCTTCTAAGCACTGGACAGGAACTGGATCCATGTTACACTGCATCCTCTTGTTCCCAAAGCAAGTGCATTGCCCCTGAGCTATCCTTCTAAATATATATTGTTTTTGCTTGAGGAAGCAACAGATGATTTACTTCAAAGGCAGAGGACAACCTCATGTAAATTATCTCACCTTGCATTTATTTACAGTGTGTCTGTGATGCAAGTCTGGCAGATCTGGGTCACCTCTCACAGTGCCCAAGCAGGATTGGTGGAAAAACCCACTGGAGCCCACCCCTCTCATCACAGGCTCAGTGGCTCACTGGATGTGCAAAACAGATCTAGAAACACTGATGAGATTTACGTTCATGCTGTGCTGTCACTGAGTACTGCAGGCTGTTCTTACCCATTCCCAGCCAGCTAGACCAATCCCCCATATCCTTCATGTTACTACAATACTTGGTATGAGCTGCAAAAACAGCCCCATCCCTGAATCTAACCATTCAGGCATTCTTCACTAATGGACTGCCAACCTGTTAGTGATGGCGGCTTCATGGTTTTTCCTGCATCCCTGTTATTTCTCCAGTGAACGATATCCAGATACCAGATGAAAAAAGCTGCAGCACATACAGCTGCATTTACAACCGCCTTTTTCAAGTACAACACAGATATCTGCTCTTGGCACTACCTCTTTGTCCAGTGGCCCAGACCGGCAGTGGTAGCAAGGACAGGTCTAGGGTGAGTCGAGATGGAGCCTGGGGTAGCAACCGCTACCCCTGACAATCCCGAAACAATGTTCCTTGCCCTGGTATGAAAAACAGAAATATCCTTCAGTATTGAAATCCTCATGATCTTTTTTCATCATTTATGAAACAAAAATAATTTTAGCTCCCAAAGAAAATCTATCAAAGATGGAGCTAGATGTAAAGAAATTCGTAGACTGTTATACACATTTGGTGTCATTCAAGTGGAAGTTTGTTTTCAGGTCAGGGTTTTCCAGACCCCTCAGTATCTCTGTAGTAAGATCCTCATGACTATGGCAACTTTTTCTTTTACTTTATTTTTTATTAAAGTGTGACTGGCTAAATAATATCCTTGTGCTCTATTCTTTTTTGTGCTATTAAGTGCATATTGGCTTTATACAAATCCTTCAGCACTGCTGAACATAGAAAAAGCACTTCAAGTTGATACGTATAAAGACAAACAAATAGGATCCAGAATTACAATTTCATCATATAGGACTTGCAGTAAACCTATTATCATGAACTAAGTGATAATATGTCTAAATTAAATAAGCTCTTCCTTCCATACATAATACACTGCAGCAGTAATAACCAGGCTTTCGGCTGAGTACACTGTGCTCTAGAATTGGTCTGACTCCCAACCAACCTCAGATGAGATGTAGTTCCCATATCCCTTGTCATATCTTGCCCTTAACACTGAGCACGCAGTGAGGATGCGTCGAGAGATTTCGGTTGCGCGTTTGCACAGGTGACAACACCTATCTGCGTGGGTGATGTCCCTCCAAGATCTAGTGTACTTGAATGTGGGCAGTATGTTTAAGCACATATACAATATAAAGCGTCTGAGGTCTATGGCACAAGGTTTAGGCAGATAAAATCATGGAGCGTTGGGATGGGAGCCCTGGATGCTGCATTCAGTGTTTAGTAGAAACCATGTTTCTGCTCTTTATATCTTGTAAATATTGGTGGGTATGTGCATCATCAGAAATGCTAAGAACGATGGATTCAAGGTGGGAAAGAACCAACTGCTTCAGATCGCAAAATGTGCAGTTCAAAAGGTTATGTTCATTCTGGGCAATCGTCCAGAGCATCGTCTTGTCCTTCCTATGAGCCCAGCGCATTTTAAGAAAAAACCTAGTGCGTTGTACCAGCCAAAAGGCCGACAGGAATGGGAGGTGCGCTCGCAGCCTTAAAGACTCCACAGGGACCGCACAGGGTACACAAAGCATGGAGCGGATAGGTTTTCTGTCGAGGAGATCAAGCCCAGTTGATTTGTTTATATGGTAGACACTCTAGTCCATAGAGTATACAGGGAATAATTCCAACCTTGTATATCTCAAGGAAGCCTTCCACGTTATGACCCCCTTTCCTGACGATAAATCCCTGGATGGCATGCCAATTATTTAGTACTTTCTGAGTGACAAAGTTATCCAGGAATTGGGGGACAGTGTGACCTTTAATAGGAATGCCCAAGTAAATATAAGACTTCACCACCTTCAGTGGAACTCCCTCTAGCCTCCAGGAGAAGTGTTTTTTACTTCTAGCTCATCTTCTCATGACCTGGACCTTGGTCCTCAGAATGTTAATTGTCTTTTGGTTCCTGGAGGCATTATAGGAATGTTGGAGCCCAATGGGAGTGAGATCCAACAGAACCATATTGTCTACATATGCAATCCATGGTAAACTCATTAACAAAATGTTGGGAGGGAAACTACAGCAAGATCTTACAGCTTTGTCCATGTCAGCAACATAGAGGTTGAAAAGCAGGGATGCCAAGACACACCCCTGCTTAAAACCTTGATTGGTGGGGAAAGATTCTGTCAATTGACCATCCAGGCCAACACGGACGGAAACCGAACCGTGGTGCACGAGTACGGTTGTTTAATGAAGTGAAGCAACGTAGGGTCAATACTACAGCACAATAATTAAATACAATCGAAACACAATCAAAAGCGCTGGAGTAATCGACATAACAAAGGTAAAGGCTCAGTTCGTGTCTTCTTTCAACATCTGCCAATGTGTAATGTAGGGCCCATATGATATGCGTGGACTTTTATTGCTTCTAAAACCCGTTTGATAATTGCACAACTGGATCTTTCCTTCACCCATGTGTTCATCTTGTGCAATATTAGTACTGCAAATAATTTTCAACCTGCATCAAGCATGGCAAGGATTCTATAATTAGAGGGAGTGCATCGCTCACCCCTTTTTAAAAACAGGGATAAGAATAGATGCCTGCCAGCATGGGCGTAGGACATGGAGGGGATAGGGTGGATAAATCCCCCCACAATTTTAAGTGGGGGGATACAATGGCATTTATTGTCCCCAGTTTCCCCCAGTTTGTATATCTCTCTGCTGCACCAGTTAGTGTGTCTGCAGCATGTCCCTGTGCAGTGATGCGTGCAAACTTCAGACTCTGAAGTTTGCACACAGTTCAGACAGTCAGCAGCAGCGCCGCAGCCTGGCTATTGGTAATGGTAACCAAGATTCTTAACTCTGCTGCCTGCTGCACAGCTCGCTCCCGCTTCCCCTTCCCCAGCGCCTGCGCATTTGGAGCGTCACGTGCCCAGGCCAGCATACTGCACATGCCCCTGTGCGTGCTTGCCACAGCCTCAGCTTCAGAAGCCACTAGCCAGGCAGCGATGCATGCTCCTACTGACAGCGTCAGTGAAGTGTGACTCTGTCGACTCTACCTCCTGGAGACTGGAGTCCTGAGGAGAGACCTTACACTTACTCAGCCTACTATGTAAGGTAAGTCAAGTCAAAGTGGCCCCAGGCAGGTGTGTTTTCATGCAAGGGTGCCACAGCGATGCAACACTTCCTGTTTAGTCAATGTTTAGAATTCAGGAAAAGCCAGCAATCCCGTTAATTCGTCCCACTTGTTAATTAATTTCCACGCAATAAATTGTAACACTTTCCTGGCTTTCCTGTCTGGCACCTTTAAAGCTGCATAAACTGCTGATGGCACCGAGCGGGGGGTGGTGAGGGCGGTTGTGCGGCACGGTTTCTCACCACACAAACCTGCGCTGCTCATTCACATGCCGTGGGTCTAAGCAAAAGATTGTGCACAGCTGTGAAGTGCCCCCATCCTACCCCATGTCCTATCTGACACCCTGGGAGGTGCAGTGCAGGCCGGGCCAGCATCAGGTGTTGGGGGAGGAGGATTTAATTAGAGGGAACGAACGAGCAACCATCATATTTAACATGCTGTGCGTGTTAACTGTATAAATATGATATTTATACAGTTAACACGCACGGCGTGTTGACTTTGAAGAAGCTCCTAGTGCTTCCTCAGTGTGGGCCTTCCCCATGCAGCCTTGCATGCCCCATGTGGGCAGGCGCCATACTTGCCAACATTCTGTGACCAAAAAGTCTAAGATGTGGGATTTTTCAAGTTTAAAAAAAAAATACTTGGCATAACAATGACATCACCGGAAATTACAAACCATACATTGTTGGCACCACTGGAGCATTCTAAAATGCAGAACCCATCAAACAGCACAACCTGGAGAGATGTTGAAATGTTTGCGATGTATAATTTTGAATGGTAAATTAACGCTAAATTTAATTAACCACCTTCACAGAAGGTAATCACACAGAGCTGGTAGGCAACGTTTGCCACTCCTCTGTAGCATCAGCCCGGGTAGTACATATTTATTTAGATATTTATTACTACAGTGGAGGTGGAACACTGAACAACATGGAGACTGATACCCTCCTCAGTCTGATAGGCAGATCCTGTGTGATGGTGGTACACTCTGCCACTTGCCTTCACTGGTGGTTCACCTAAGGTCCGTCCCTGCAAGAGCGCAGGGCAGAGTCATGTAGCTGTCATGTCAGTGGATTGATCTGAGCCCATCACTCAAATGTATCACTTATCCACCCACAGCACAGATGGATATATTTGCCTCAGAGTCACATCTGCCACCCAAATCTGTAGGTGACAGGACTGCTTAAAAAGCAGTAGCCCGCCTACTGCCTAAATCGTTAGGGTTGTCAAGTATGAGGCGGTACACAGGCCCAAAACTGCTGTCAGTCTGGGGCCATTCTGTTTGCGCAAAAGTTGAGGGGCAGCGGTTCCAGACCTCATATACCATGCTGGCCTCCAAAGAACAAACCTATGCTATCTTTGTCTTGCCCTTTAGGCACTGTTCAGAAAAACAAAACAAACATGTTTTTGCACAGGACCTGCCCCTACACGACCCCACAAGCATTGCACTGCCTGGTAATCAGCTGTATCTTGCTTGCTGCACGTCCTTGACTGTCTCTGGTTGTAGCATTACTGTGCTTCTTGCTAGGAACGTTGTGAGTTTTGAATTTGAATCCAAACTTATATCTCTTTACAAGGGGGCAGAGTCTTTGCCCCAAGACGCACGACCACCACTGTTACATCTATCTATGGAGACATGGGCATACAAGCTTCTTCACAACACCACCCCAACCCTCCTCCCACTGCACCGCCCCCAGGGAAGAACATCTTTCTTCCCAATCCAACAATGTCAACCTAATAATGTGCATACAACAAATATTAACCCCCACGCACTCAAAAATAAATACTAGCAAATATTGTTAAGCAGAGGTCCCAAAAATAGGCTGCACACACGTTAAACCAGAACATTGCACTCAAACTGTGTGTCATAAAGGGTATCACCCCATCACTGGGGAATCCCAAAATGCTGCATTTTCACAGCCCCATTTCACTGCATATATATATGGGGCTGGGGGTGGGTAAAGTTAATAATAAATGTGAGCGGTTATTGGGGGAAGGCTGCACAGGGTCTTCGCTGCATGTATATGCAGTGAAATGGGGTAAAACAATAACTTCTGCATTTTGGTGATGCACAGTAAAAAAAGCTAGTGATCACATAAGGTTAAAGACGTAAATAGACATTTCTGGTTGAATGCACCATTTTGTTGATAACTTTTAAGTTACTTACCTTCATGCAATGTGTCTACTACATCAAATACACTTCAAAAATATTCTTGAACCACACATTTGTGTCCCAACAAATGTAATGGTACTACAGTTAGACTTTTTGGGACACATTTTGAGTAACTCAAAACTTATCAACAAAGCAGTGCATTCAGCCTGGAATTTCCACTTACATACATGGATAACACGCCCAATGTGATACAATAAAGGACATGCTGTGCAGTTTGAGTGTTACACTTTTGTCCAGCAACAATCAGTAGTACTACAGTGCTAATACTAACAAGGGAGACAGTGACCGTGACCTGGCCAGTTAGAGCAGCAACCACCCGTGCCTTCTCTCTCATGAGTGAGGTATTATTTCACCCTCTGTGGTCAGATAAGGGTCAGCATTGATGGGCAACAGTAGTTTGTTACCCTTCTACACCAACTTCTGCTTGGTGAGTCACTTGGTGACTCAAATTTCTGTGGTTCATACATTTCCATTAAGTCAATTACTTTTGCAACAGTGCTGCCCTTCTCAGCTTCTAGCCCACTATGCAGGTGCATTGAATCACAAAAGGCCTAATCAGGGGTATTGCTTGCAGAGCCCATTTGGATGACTCTTATTCTGCCAACGCTCCATATTGATATGATATGATATGATATGGTATTTGTAACGCGCCTATACACAAGTGTTTCAAGGCGCGACGAGGCAGGGAGGGGGGAAACAAGGGGAAGACAGACAAACGATCCTACTAGGCCAGGTGTCATTCAGATCGCGCAAGTGCAGAGGTAAGGGGAAAAGGAGAAAGTGCAGGGGGAGGAGGTGGGGGGGAAAGTGCAATACAAGGTAAGTAGCGTAATAAAATAATAAATAATAATAAAAGGGCCAGCTGGTGGCAAGTGCGAGGTAAGTGCAGAGCAAGTGCTGGGAAGGGGGCTGTAGGGATGCAGTGACAGTCCCACAGTGCAGGGGGAGCCAGGGAGGCAGTGCAAGTGGAGAGTGGCTGGGCCCTGGACCGAGGTCACAGAGTGGCCCAGATGCACGTTTAGTGCAAACTTCAGTGGGGAGTTTAGCAGGTTTAGCAGGGGAGAGGGAGAGAGAAGGCAGAAGCGAAGAGGAAGGTTTTGAGGTGCTTCCGGAACCGGAGATGGTTCTCCTCAAGTTTCAGGGAGGCAGGAAGGCTGTTCCAGAGGGAGGCCCCTGCTGCGGAGAGAGATCTACCCCCAGCTCGTTGCTTCGAGAAGCGGCTGACCATGAGGGAGTTGGAGACGGATGAGCGAAGGGCTCGTGAAGGCAGATATTTAGGAAGAGAGAGTTGAAGGTATTGTGGCCCCAGGCCCCAGAAGGCCTTGTGGACAATGCAGAGGGTTTTGAACTTAATCCTCGCAGCCACTGGGAGCCAGTGAAGAGATTTCAGTCCTGGAGAGATACGGTCCCTGGGCTTGAGGCCAAGGACAAGTCTCGCAGTTCTGTTCTGGATAAGTTGCAGAGGGCGGAGAGTGGAGGCAGGCAGATTAAGATAGAGGCTGTTGCAGTAGTCCAGCCTTGAGAGAACCAGCGACTTCACAGCGACTCCCTCGCTAGTCACAGAGGCAGAGGTATTGCCCCAAGTATTAAACACCAGCTTCTTCCCTCTGCTTCCCCTTGTTTCCCTCCCTCCCTGCCTCGTCGCGCCTTGAAACACTTGTGTATAGGCGCGTTACAAATACCATATCATATCATATCATAAGAAGCTTGTGATCTTAGGTTGCTCAATGACAGGCGCTGTGATTTTTTGCCTTTTTCCCCTTTTTTTGTTTTTCAAGCACGATGGCGGGCCACCTTACGGCGGGCTAGAGCACACAAGTCTGTAAACTCTTTTATTAAGCCACTCTGGCTTGCTGTGCAGGGCCTAGGATCATGTCTTTCCAGATTTCATTTCGCCGCAATGAGGGCTCTCACAAGAAATAAAGGTAAGAGCAACAAGCGCTGCATTGGCGCGCGAGGGATTCAATTCGGTTTTTGTAATGGTTTTTAAATGTTTTTATGGATGCTTCACAGGCCCCCCACCCATGCAGATTACGATGAATCCAATTAGGATGGTGGGGTAAAGGCAGAGCAAAAGAAACAATTTGATCCAAGTCGCTCATTATTGCAAACAAATTGGTAGTAACAAAGCTCTAATGAGAGAACTTGATTGACTACAGAGGAAGTTGCACTAGCGCAGATAAGGAAACAAGTTGGCGAAATAGTCAAAGCGGGACAGAAGATTTCTCTTATAAATGCGGTTTGAGAATAATATCCAGAGAAATCAAAACCCGTAGCAAGTAAATATGCATGTGAGTCACATGCACCCCTCTGCTAATGCATTCCAGTAGATTTTCACTTTCTATCGTTATATTCAATTAGCATGTTATTAGTATCTACAAGATATTTGTGCAAATACAAATTCAATAAAATACAATTCATATCAAACATACAAGTACAAATTCAATAAAAAGATGCAAAATAGAAAAAAATCATCTGATTAACATAAGTCAGCAGGTCACATATGATACTATTATGGCAATTTCTATTGGCCCCCAAGAGGTGCACAATTGCTACCAAATAGAAAAGGTGTCCTAAATGAACTGCTTTCTAATTCCTCCAGTCTAGCTTAAACATGTTGCCATCTTCAAAAGGAAGACCACAGGGGTACTGTTGAGAAGTAAGAGTAATGGACGCCTGAGTGAACATGGTTGAAAGGATCACACAGCAAGCTAAAGGGGTGAAGCGAGCCCTGTCCAAGTCTGGTCCCGATTCGTTGAGCTGAGGCAGAGGATTGAGGCTTGGCGAAATCCGGCGGAGTGATCCAGCGTAGACTTCCACGAGACTTGGGGGCACGACCACTTTAACCCACGGTGCAGTCGGCCTATATGGGGTAGGGGCTGGAGGATCCTGCAGCCTGTCCCACGCTATCCCAGAGTTGCTGCAACCTGTGAAGCAAAATAAAATAAGGATACACTTTGGAGAGGGTGAGAGAGCCCCGGGTGCGGACAACTACAGGGAATAGAGCCGAATTTGGCGAGCTGGGAGCTGTCTGCAGATGCCAGCATGGGACCTCGGCTAACCTGGAAGGAGAGACGCGAGGCAGTGGAGACGTTCATAGATCGTTATTGTGCGAGCCACGCTCCCTCTATGGCGCTGCTGTGTGATCTGTGGCTTGTGGAGCCATCTCAGCAACGACCCGGTGCCCTAACATGAGGAGAAGCTGGGACCACTGCAGGTGGCTGCTGAACTGGCTAGTGTCTGACTAGAGAGCCGGGTATACGACGCTGCTGGAGTCAATATAGGAGAGAAGAAGGGAACCTCCCAGGTGCAAAGGTGCAGGTGCCTAAGCAGTGAGTAAACTATTTCTATTTATTTTATTCAATTTATTTATTTCATTTATTTGTATTCAGTTCCAGAAGAACTTTTACAAATCACAAATCACAACATCACAACATCACAAAATGACATCAATCAAACAAATCGTACTATACACAGGTTGACACACTTCATTAGCTCTTGTTTAAACACTCCTATTCAGTTCATGACATCACGTGTAAGAGCGTAGGTGCTAACCGACTAAAATCACTATCGATCACACATACATTGAATGCATAATGTATATAGATTGTGAATATGAAACATTAAATAATCAAGTAAATAAAATGAGGTTAAAATAGACAATAATGAACTCATCGTGAACTGACCCCATAAAATCAATTAGTGTTAGGCAGGCATTTTCTGATGATACGCCATAGCCAGTGCAAGGCAATGTGCACACTTTCAGTCTCAGTATTGAGACAGTAGTTCCAAAATGCCTCCTGATTAAATGACTCATAACTGTGGACGAAGCTGCCCAAGATGGACATGTATGCGTTGCCCAGAGCTGCACATTCAGAGAAAAGATGTTTTCCGTCTCCATTATGGCAGGCAATTTACATATATGACAACCCCTGTCTTGGACGGGTAACCCTAGTTGAGCAACACGTAAAATAAACAATGCCAACTGGTTTTTCCGAAACCTCAGTAGAAAACTCTGCACCGCTGGGTTTGGCCACTGCCTCAGATTTCTTTGGGTTTGAAAAAATCGATGCACCACATCGGAAACATAGGTATGGGAACGTAGGGTAGCCAAATGGGCACAGTTGTTAATCCAATCCCACTGCTTCAATTTACATTTCAAATATGTTTTAGAACAACATGCCTAGTTCCTCTGTTCAAATTGGGGCACCATCCATATAACTTAACGATTAATATGTCAAACTTCTCTTCCCTGTATCAATGGCAGGGACTCTGGCCAGACCCCAGCACCGAAAGTAACCGACATTTCGTCTCAGTGTTGGTTTTCAAGTGCAGTAGTCCCTGTCTGATCAACATCTGGCCCATAAGGGAAACTAGCCCCATTTCCAAACAGAGATATTCAACTGTGGTAGAGGGGCTTAGTCTCAGAATGCACTTAAAAAAATAACCCTCAGTCAAATCCAGCCAATTCAAGTGCCCCATGGCCAGGGCCTCCAAGCCCTACAGAGAACCATGGGGCAAAAAGAATTGGCAGTATAGGGTAATTATCCCTTCCAAAGAAAACCAAGCAGTTTCTTTAGCAAAATTGCCAATCGGTTGGGTCGTGCATCAAGCCTTAACCCCCTTAACAGCTTTTATGTGGGTGTATGTTCTACTGGCACTCATTTCTAGTCCCAGATATGGGTATGATGCCACGTAGTTGACCTTCCCCAAACTGATAATAAAAGTAAGGCACTTTCCCCTTCTGGGAACAACACCATAACCTTAGTGTTCCCCATGTTAATACTCATGTTGTTTTCAGCCGCAAATGTAACCAGTATATCGACCATGGCTTTGACTCTGCTATAGGTGTTATGTAGCATAACTAGATCATCGGCATAGAGCATACAAGGATTGGACCTCCTGCCTCTGTTAGGGCAACAGGAAATGCCTGCAACAAATCAGATGGGGAGATCAGACATACATATATTGTAAAGCAGTGCTGAGATCGTGCAACCCTGCTTCACCGCTTTGAATGTCATAATTGGGACAGACACTTCCCCCTGTTCATTCAGACGTACGTGTGCTTGAGTATTCTAATGAAGACCTTTTAGGACATTAACAAGTCATTTCGGACATCCCCAGGATGCCATTTTACACCAGAGCTTTTCACGGTTGACCCCGTCGAAGGCTGCTCTATATCCACAAAGGTGACATATAGGGTAGGCCACCAGCCTCCATTGCGCTCCTAATCAGGGAATCCAGTATCCCAAGGTTCTGCAATGTGCCACACCCTGGGCGAAACCCTGTCTGAATTATTTGTAGCACTTGGGTTTCCTCGACCCATGCATGGAGAGCCCTGAGGAAAAAAGTGGCGAAGATCTTTCCCGTAACATCTAGTAAAGACAGCAGTCTGTAATCTTCTGGCAGCAAACAGTAGCCTTTTTTGTATACACAAAGGAGAACAGACTGTTGCCATGATGTTGGGATATTTTGTGTCATACAAACCTGGCCAAACAAAATCTTAAGAATACTGGCCCACTGATCAATGTTCTGCTTTAGTAAAACTATGGCTGAGCCATGGGAACCAGGGGCCATGGAGTTTTAAAATATTTTTGATGGGGACCGTTCTGGACCACTGCAGCATATGCTAAAAAGCAGCTCCCGGTGCAATTAAGAAGATTAGAGCAGGCGGCTGAAACAGCATAGGGACCTGTAAATCATACAACATATGAGCAGCTGACAGCACTCTCCAAGCAGGTGTGTGCAACTAGAAAGCAGGAGAAATGGGCGAGTCCCCAAATACGGAGTTAATGAGGGCTGCTGGTCTGAAGTGTACTGGTCAAAGGCAGCTGTGGTCATTTGTGGACAGTACTGGGAACCAGGAGCTGAAATCTGGCAAAGTCATTATTAGACAATTCGGCCTGGCCTTGGTGCTGCCTACAGCTTGGCACCCTGGATCCTTAGTCCCCGATGGGGCTAGTGAAGGGCCCCCACAGCCTGCCAGTTAGGACTGGTTTTGGGTGATGATGGCAGGTTGGATGCCACAAGAGAATTGGTGAGGTTTGACTTTTTGAAATGGACATTGATTCTCTAAGATCCTGGTGGCACCGAAGGTCAGGAGTACACTGGCGCTGCCTGCCGAAACTCTGAAAGTGGAGCTACTGGGTCCGTATGCAGCAGAGGGCTGCACTGTGAGCGGGACTGGAGCTTTGCATCACCTGCTCCCCTCAGTGGAGGAACAGCTTCCCACTCAATACCTTTGATTGCACTGGGCATCCCCTGTGGGATATCCTTACTTGGTTTGGGCTGCTTCGGTTGGCAATAAAGCGTGTTGTTATATGTGCCACTAACATAGAGAATGTTCATGACCAGCTTAGCAAAATGACGAAAGGTGCAGGAAAGAAGCCTGGCCCAATGGATTTGTTTACCAGCATCCAGGCAGCGGCCCAAGGTCCTGTGGATCCAGGACAGGGAGGAGGCCCAAGCCCCATGCCTGGAGATGCCTGCGAAGACCAGCTGCTGATGACCCTGCAGAGTGGCTTCATGTCCTTTAATGTTAAATTGGACAATATTGTGGCAACTATTGGGTCACCGAAATCTAAACTTGAAAAAGAGACTGGCCGCATCAATGAAGCTGAAACCAGGATTGGAGAGGTGGAATACAAGATGCGCGGACATGACCTTGGCATCGCTGAATCAAGGGCTGAACTCACTAAAGTCTGTGGTAAATGTGATGATCTTGAGTCACACTCAAGGCGAAACAACGTGCCATTGTCGGAGTGCCTGAAGTGGCATGAAAAGGGCCCTTCGAACTGTTTATTGAAGATCTCCTAAAAACCATGTTCGGGGCAGCTACATTTTCCACACATTTCCTGGTTGAGCTTGCACACTGTTCCCTTCCCCTGGTGCCTAGACCTGGGGCCCCTCCGTGCACTATTATTGCAAAAATGCTCAAGTATAGAGACAGAGACCTCATCCTGAACTTATCCAGAGAACAAGTGACACTCTGTTTTGTAACCAACAATATTCATATCTACCCGGATTTTGCAGCCGGGGTCCCAGTCCTGAGAAGGTCGCATGACCCAGTGAAGAGATTATTGAGGGCCAGGCACGTCCCATATGCCCTTATGTTTCCCGCAAAGCTGCGCATTCAACTAGGCGGTGGGGCACATTTTAAAAAAAATCCTGTGGAGACCATAGCTTAAATGGAGGCGTCCATTCCACTTCCAAAACAGGGGCATGGGAATGATCAAAATCAAGACCCAAGGGCAGAGACCGGGTGGAATGACATGGGAGATTCAACGGGAAGCTTCTACAATGACTTATTAACACAACATAATAATCTGGCATGAGAAACTGTCAAATTGTATCCAGGGCATGCAGTTGCCAGGCTGGCTGTTGTAACCAGCGACTGCTCACAGCGTACCCCAGGAAAGTTCCACAGATACACAAGGTTTCTATCATCGAGTTGGGGTAGATGGTGAGGGTGGGGGGATAAAGTGGGGAGTGCACAGAGGCCCCCAAGGGGCAGGTATGGGACGGGGGTTGGGAGGTGGGAACAATGGGGTGTTTGGTTTTTTATAAGGTGGCCGGCAGGTTGGCAGACCGGTGCTGTGTCACATCACATAATTATAGCTTATTTCTGGGGATGCATGCACACACACAATGTACCTGTGGTTAGATTGCAAATGGGCGAACCAATAGCATTAATGTCATGGAATGTACATGTCCTTAATAACCCCATCAAGGCCAGGAACATTTTAGCATATCTTGAGCACCAGTCTCTAAAGATAATAATGCTGCAGGAAACACACATCCTGGGGCCACTACATGATGGATTCGCACCTAAATGGGGATGACAGAGATACTAAACCTCCTACTCATCTCAAGGAAGTGGAGTGCTAATTTTGGTGCACTGATCATTATCCTTTCGAGCCAAAGAGATTCAAGTAGACCCATAAGGGAGATACGTGATAGTCAGAGCTGAATTATCAGGCAAAAAAGTAATATTAGTAAGCACATATGTACCAAACATAGACGACCCAAGCTTTTACAATCATATATCCGAGATGTTGGTTGGGGAGGCGGACATCCCCATTATATGGGCTGGGGACTTTAAAACGGTCCTGGATGTGATGAGAGATAGGTCGAGCACCACATAGCGCACACTGACCTCTGTGGCTCAGACAATTAGGCAGCAGATAATGGATAATGGATCAGCTGTGGTTGATTGATGTATGGAGGAATGTATACATATTACTCGATGGTCCATGCCGCAATATCCCAGATCTACCTATGGTTGCTCTCAGCAGTATGGGCGTCAAGGCTGCAGGGCAGTAGGATATTACCACGCATCCTCTGAGACCACTCACCGGTAATGATGACCCTGTTATTGAATGAAACGCTGAGACCCCGCCCCATGTGCAGGATATCACAGGTGGTGCTAATAGATGACGCACTGGTGTCGTCCTTACAAGAGAAAATAGAAGGGTTATTTGGGGTGAACAAGGGAACAGTGCCATGATATGCCATATAATAGGAAATATTCAAAGTATGGTTGCATGGCATGCTGATCTCGGTCACTACAGGGGTACTGAAACACACCAGACGGGAACTTTGAGAAGTGGAATGGGAATTACGCAAGCTGGAGAATCAATAAAACACAACTAAAGACAAAGCACTTTTGGGAATTATCAAAGGGAACTTGTTGAAGTTCCGCAGAATGGCGGACCAAGTGGTGAGATATATAGCTAAGCCAACCCAAGCTCATAGATATGGGGAGGGAGACCGACCTGGGCGATTACTGGCAGGAGTGATGAGGGGCGAGAGAGGGGCACAGATCATCACATTGAGGGAACTGCGGGTCAGTTTCTGATGGCAGCTGAGGCAATACATGAAGAGTTCTAGAAGTATTATATGGCCCTATATGCAAAGGCAGACGCCAGCACAAACAACGAGATAGATCAGTATCTAGGAGCCAGTACCTTCCTGAGTCTCCTAGCAGAGGCCAGAAAGGAGCTATTTAGACCTGTGCAGGCACAAGAAATAGAAGAGGCAATCACCTCACTGGAATCAGGCAAATACCCGGACCCCGATGGTCTGGGGATTGAGCTCTACAAAACATACAGGTGGGTCTTGGCCCATGACTGCTAAGGGTTTGGGAGGAATCGTTTGAGGACGGACCACTTCCACCCTCGCTTTCGGAAGCCATGATCTAGGTGCTACTGAAGCCAGGAAGACCACCAGATCAGGTGGCCTCTTACCGCCCGTTGTCTTTGATCAACGCAGATGCCAAGGTTTCCGCCAAGGTGTTAGCAAATAGGCTTCTTCCAGATCAAGCAGGCTTTATCCCCACTCAATCAAAAGCCTTAAGCTTGCAAGGCCATTTTGGTATTATTTCACAAATTGATCCCCAGACTAAGGCAGCAGCAGCCTCTCTTAATGCTGAAAAAGCCTTTGATTCTGTATCATGGAAGTTTTTATTTGGGGTACTTTATGGGCGGGGAGATCATTTTATTGGATATGTTAGGTTATTATATACTAATCCAACTGCTAGGGTCCGAAACAATGGGGTAATATCCCCGGCTTTCACACTAGCTCGAGTTACACGACAGGGCTGCCTCCTTTCCCCCTTACTGTCTGCGCTCACTGTAGAACCCCTGGCCCGACAGATGCGGGAATGGCACGAACATAGGGGAATACACATAGCAGGACCCCCTCGGATTTTTTGTTTATTTGCAGATGTTACCTTCTTGTATTTACAAAACCATGAGATGAATTTCACAGCGGTAATGGAGGAGGTTGCCGAGTTCACGATATATCCGGACAATCAACGCAACAAGTAGACCCAAGGACTCGTAGGGCCCCTCCCGAGTCTATTATACCAATAGGCAGCTGGGAAATACTTAAATAAATAACTCTGAAGAAGAATGTTAAGGTGCAGTGCGAACAAAAGAGTGTCATTTTCATTGAATAGAAGTATGTGATACATAACGTCGGGAGTAACCTGTTCCCTAAATCAAGTTTAAAACAATGAAGACCACGTGGAGTCTTGAGAACTGGTCAGGCAGAATCACATTTTCTGGTGTCTTCAAGCAACGGTGCTGCTGAGGGAAATACAGGTCAGCATGCCATTGGCTTCATCTACACGCGACACAACAGAGCGCAAAGATTTAGCTGGAATGCAAGCTTTTGTTCTTGAGTGTAAAGACAATTGATATTGCGCAACGTGAGCTTGTTTGGTTGCCTTGGCATGGATACTGGTGTGTCTAAAAGAATGCCCAGGCTCTTGTGGGTTCTGATGGTGGGACCTGCAATGCTTTTCAGCGGTGAAGTCATCCAGTAATGGTAATGGCGCTGCTTTTTCCAGTCTTTTCCCTAACAACTGTAAACTGTACACTGGATGAAAATAACCCCTGACATCTAAGTCAAGAGTAGCTGTTGCCAGCCACTACGTAATAGTGCCGCTTTTCCGTCATTGTGAGCAATTAAGGTACTGTAACCTCAGGAGACAACGCTTTTATCAGCCTGGTAAGAACTCAGTCATTAGCATAAAAGGCGGTTACAACCCTGCAACTGGTTAGCAAAACCACCCAAAAAGGGAAATAGAAAAGGCCCGGATATATTCATGGAACGTGTCGTGAGTGAACTGCAAGACTCTCATAATGAGGAATTATCAAAAACAGCAGAAATTACACGTGTTTTATTAGTGGACAAATACATATTAATCTGTGCCACGTTTCCTTAGTTTTCCTTCGAAAATAATGCATTTGCAGTCTAGCCATCACAATAATAAATATATATATATATATATATATATATATATATATATATACATATATATATATATATATATATATATATATATATATATATCATGTAATATCTGATATTTGTTGGTGGTACTTTGAAGTGAGAAAAAGTCACATCACAAATTGGCATGCTTCTGTGTGTGCAGAGAAAATGTGCATATTGGCCTTCATGCAGAATTCTGAGGAGACAGCATCATTTTAAAATGCAAGACTAATGACCCACCCCCAGTGGCTTCACCATCCAGCGAGCTAAAATAAGGTATGCTTCCCCCATCCTCCCAAAAGAGGAAACACAAAAGGAGGTCCGACAACTTTGTTAAAAGAAAACATGCTGGCTGCAGAAGATTCATTCAGCCTCAAATTTTATTTGGGCAGAGTGGTAAAGCAAGGCGTAAAAGCAAGGTTTAATGCTTTCCCTGTACGCCACGTTTTGCAGCAGTGGCAAGATAGAGGAGCGGTACAGAGAGGAGATCCTTTCTCTGCTGTGATTTCCTCTTCCGTCTTAACAGTGTTTTTTCCCCCCCACCTGCATGACATTTTCATGCAGACTCAGGCGTGAAACAAAAGGATTGCTATGGATTGTGCCTTAGTTTGGCACTTGCTAAAGACTAAGCAGATCCCACAGTAATCCATTGATGCCTGCAAAGCGTAACCTGCGGGCAGCATCTATTTCTTCACAAGACAGAGAGGAAAACTGAAGAGTAAACGAGAATACGCCACCATTTAATATTTAGTGTTCCACCCCATCTTGTCAAATTTTAAAAGTGCATGCAGGGGACCCAGCAGCTAACTTAAGTGCTAGCGATGGTTATCCCCCTGCATGCACTTCATATTTCTTAGTAAAATTACCCTAACAACAAAATAGCAGCATCAACTAATTTGTCATCTTGATCCACTTTTCCGGTGGTTAACCTGGAGGTTATAATTAAAGCCACTGGGAAACTTATATCCACCATGCCCTTGGACCCTATCTTTCCTTGTTTTAAGCAAATAATACCAGAAATTGCACCCTTAGTTGCCATGGCCATTAACAATTCTTTTTCCGCAGGCTCGATTACGGCTACACTTAAGCAGGCCAAGGTAATTCCACTTCTTAAAATCATCTGCTTTCGTCCAACTATCGTCCCATCTCCTTTCTTTCCTGCCCTATGAAGCTGTTGGAGGCTATAGTTACTCCTATGCTGAGTTCCTTCTGGGAAAGCTCTTAGTTTTTCAATACTTTTCAATCAGGCTTTAGGTCGGTCTGAGGTACTGAATCAGTTTTGGTATCAGTTATGGATGATCTGGCGAGGTATCAGTTATGGATGGTCTGGCGAGGCTGGCTGATCAGGTTGGCGGAGGCAATCTGATATTGTTGGATTTTTTGTCTGTCTTCATCACTATAGACCGTACTACACTGCTCCATAGGTTGTCGATAGGTTGTCGATGGCTGGTCTTTCCACAGTGGTGTTGGGGTGGTTCAGGTCCTTTTTGGCTGACCGCTCCCCAAGTTGTCTCGCTGCAGCCATTTATGTCATCATCCCAGGCTCTGTCATGTGGTGTTCCTCAGGGGTCTGTACTTTCACCTATCCTCTTAATGTATATGTTCAGCCATTGCCCAGCTCATCCAATCCTATGCTCTGTGTTGCCATATGAATGCTGACAATACCAGTTTATAGTTCCACTCATTCTGGATAATCTGTGCCGGGCAGCCAATCTTAGGGCTTGCCTAAATGTGGTGGAGGACTCAAAGGCCTTAAATTGGCTTAAACTCAATGACGGAAAGACACAGGTGTTAATCTTCAGAACGTCTTCAGCCATTCACTCCTAGACACCAGACTATTGTCCCTCTTCTTTGGGCTTATTTCCTCAACCTGTACATATGGAAAAGAATGTGGGTTTGAAGATACTGGCTTCCCTCTCGATGGAGGCACATGTCGGTGTAGTATGCCAAACAGGCCATTTTAAACTTTGTTTCCTGCATAAAGTACTTCAGTTTCTGCCATTGGCGCTGCGGGCCCCGGTGGTGGCCTTTCTGATTTTTGAATTTGTTGGACTACCGCAATGTCCTGTATTTGGCTTAACCAGCTCATCTGGTGGACCGGCTGCAGATATTACAAAACACTGCAATTCAAGCAGTTCTTGGCCTTTCCATTCATGATCATGTTTCGTCAGGTAGGCAATGCCTGCATTTGCTTCCAGTGGCCCAACAAGTGGAGTTTGAGGCACTGTGCCTAGTCCACTGTGCTTTTTACGGCCTATGGCCTGACGATCTGCAGCACAAATTCTGTCGCTATATCCCAGCGCGCCCTCTCTGTTCCTTTACAGATTTCTGGGTTGTAGTGCCAAGAATTTGCTGAGCCCGGTTGGGCAGCAGAGCATTCTCTGGAGCTCCAGGGTACATCTGATCATGTGACCTTTCGGCGTCATTTGAAAACCTTTTTGTTTCAGTAATTGTGACTATCTCCCCTTTTTTACTGCATCATTGGATCTCTCTTAGTGCCATGATGCCTTCTGGTGTACGTGTGGTTTATAAGACCAATTAACATAACATAACATAACATAACATAACATAACATTGTTTCCATAAGACTGTTTTTGGTGATAACACAGGAAGTGACGGTTCATTGTCCTAAGATCTTATGATGGATTGATTCAATTTTATTCGGGTCAAGGCCATAAAAGTACACAAAATACAAGTTTGATCGATATCAGAATTTGGAAATAAAAAAAGGATAATAGATTGCATTGTAAAAAACACAAAAGGCAAAACAATTGGAAAATCGAAGCAAGAACAAAAAAAACTGCATATCTATAAAAGCAATTTATTGTACAGTTCAAAACAGGGGAGAGCAGTAAGACAATCTTGCAGCCCCATCATTGTAACACACAACTAGCCTTATCTAGGTTTGATAAAGGAACCCACTGAGGCATTCACTATGTTTACTCTTGAAATATTCACAGACTCTATTGACTCTTTCCATTTTAAAAGCCAAGAACGATGAATGTGTACTGAAGGGCGTAGTGACCTCTGAATGGGCCCATGAGGTTCAGAGCTCGCCCTCCGGCACGTTAAAATGAGATAGATGCACCTTGAGGAGGGTGGGGTGCAGGATTCACTTACTCCAACACAAATCAATAAGGACAAGTCAGTGGTTTGGCAAAGGGAAGTCGGTTTAATGACAAGTACAAAAAAAGGGGAAACAAATTGAAATCATCAGAGCTGCGATTGCCTGTCTCGCTTCAACTCCCCAATTCTTCATTCAGACAGTAACTTTCATAGCAAATTCTCATCATCACTGACGTGTACAACTCCAAAATTATAATGCTATTCTATTGGTTGGTAAAGGTAACTTAAGTATAGGTTCTATATCTGTATAGGGTAACAGAGCGTGAGGATTGGATAACTCTTACCGGGTGGGCGTCTATGCCCTTCCCTCTATAACACTCGTGATAGACGTCACTACAAGTACGACGTCTTATTGGTTCTAGTAGCTATAAGACCCTAGATTATTTGGTCCATTGTGATTGGGTGGGTTACCCCTCTAGGCATAAATCTCCACTTTAATTAGCAGCATTGCAGAATGGACACCCAGATGCGGTGTGCCGCAGGATTCACCCTGCCTCCCTTCCATCAATCAGTACTTTAGGGCTATGTGTCAATTAGTTGGCTGAGGATGGCCTCGAAACTGTAGCTTCTTATCAGGAAAAGTTATGGCATCCTCGGGTTCTAGGTGACATCAAACATTGGTACCTCTTCGCGCTTGGCTGGTCACGTGTCTGTACACTGCGAAGTAGCTTCATTTTCCATTTATATGCGTATTTGATTCTTTGTTCAGCCTCGCCACCTTCCTGGGGCCTCTTTATCGCGACCTTCACTGGCTGGCTGCTATGCTCTTAAGTTTTGTTTCTTCAAAGTTGCCGCTCTCCTCCCTCCCTGGAGTTGAACTCGAATTCCCAGGCATGAGCTGCCTTGTGCTCAGTTTCTATTCTGCTCTCCCCTTCTGGCTTTAGCTGGAATATAGTCTCGGCCCAGTTGGCCCCTTGTAGCCTGGGCTTAATTCTGCTTTTACAAAATGGAGTCGCACTTGTATAATGTGCTTCATTGAGGTAGATATATAATTGTATATAGTTGGCGCTCGCCGCTCTATTCTTCTACTAAGCATTGCAAGCAGTACTGTTTCCTTAGCTTCTTGCGTTCCAAGCCTATTTACAGGCGTTAGTTAGTTGCATATTTCATCTCACTTCATGGTTACGTTTCTTTATATATCAACATTGTTTCTTCTTACAAGTCCATTACGTCAGTACACTTCACATTTTGTCCTTATGTGTCATCCTTTGATTGTCGTTTATGTTCATCTGTACATCTGTCCGGGCCCTTGGGTCATCACCACTCACCTTCCATTAAGGTTCTTTGAGTCTCTTCAGGGACAGTTTGCAAGTAGTCTTCATTTCGTGTTAACGGCTGGTATGGTTGTTTCAATGGGTTTCTTGCAGCCCACGGTTGTCTGGTTATTAGCGCTTCATTAGGTATACATGTCCTTCTGATGGTTACTGGACAGTGCCCCACCGTGGCTCTCTGTTGGTTCATTTGCTCCTTATACGTCACATATCTTGACGAGTATGCTTCTGGCATCTCGACATGGGTGGCTGGAGTGCAGGCCATATTTGGGACCACCTCTACAAATGTATTTTACAACCCAAAAAACAATGGTCATATCCTCTGAGACGGTGCCAATGCCGACAGAGTTTAAGAGTGGTACCAAATAGAGATGCCTTAAAGAGCTGAATCTTCGGCAAAAGAAGAGAAAGTGGACAATTGTCTCTTCACTAAGGCCACAAAGGGGGCATATACACGTGTTGTTATCAACCCAAGATTTAAGAGGCGGCCACCCTAAGAGTGCCTACCCGATAACTTTCAAAGCCAAACTCCCTCTTGTTCTGCATGTAAACCGAGCCCAACTTCAAACATTGGCAGTCCTCCATCATATGTCTCCTGGTTTTCTCTAGAAGCATTATTTTCACACAACCAGACTTGGCCTTTGTAATGAGCAATGGTTGCTTCCAGAGGTCAGAACTAGTCGAGAGTAGAGGTGCACTCAGTGATTTCAAAAATTCAGTAACAAAGTTCCAAAAAATATGTATGTATAGGAAGATTCCTCCAAGGAAAGATAATTTAGGTGCTCCTGATAATGTCTTGGCTACAAGACCATGTGAACATGTAAGGAATTGGTCCTCCATGAACCTCAGAGGGCAAGAAATCAGGGCACACTTTCAACAAAGTAATTGTTAATCAGTTTTCATTCAAACATACATTATTCAAGTTCCAATAGTGGAAAAAAACATTAGACATTTATTCTACTGTTTTGTGCAAAGAAAAGACTTAAATTTGCTCTAAAGAATAGTCACAAAGTTAAATCAAGGATAACATATGTCTTGCTGTTTAACATAATTGATTCTAGACAAAAACGCCTGTGAGCTCCTTAACATAGAGAATACATTTTACATTGTATAATTCAGGGTTTCGGGCCAATGCGCCCTCAAGAAGGGTGCATTGGCCTGAACCATGTAGTAAACTCAATAGGAAACGTTTGCCAGAGAGACCTTCTCTCCTCAAGAACTGAAAAAAACGTATTCCTATTGCAATATCTGATTTTCCTGATGTTAAAAATAAACTCAATTGGCAATAATAGATGAAATGGATGCAACTATGTTACCCTGAATTTTACAATGTAAAATGTATTCTCTATGTTAAGGAACTCACAGACTTTTGAAGATTCTAGTGGAACATAGATTAGGGCAACACAGACATATAACTTAACTATTATGCACAGTATTAGATATCAATATACAATGCAATAGTTGAGTAATCAATATGTACAGCTTAGAAGAGGAGGGTTTTAAAGTGCAGGGGCAATATCATATGCTAATGGTAGTGTTACCTTTTTGGAGGATATGGAGAGTGTGAGGACTGATAGGAAAGAAGTGACGGTGGAGATATTCTTGTTGTCAGGGAAAAGAAGGTTCCAATGTGCAATGTCCAGAAGAGAGAAGGAGCAAATGGGTGAGGCTGCATGGGGAAACACAGTACTGAGTGATTGAGCATGAAGTTGGAGAAAAGGATACACAATGAGCAGCAGATGATGAGGTTTGACAGATGGGAGAAGACAGGAAAAGAATTAACGGCCAGTTGGAGAGATGTGAAGGATGCTGTGTATGGCATGAAGAACTAGCCAGCTTAAAGTTGATGGGCACAGGTTGGAGAGAAGCAAGGGAGAATGTGTAGAGTGCGAGGAGCACAGTTGAGAATTGTATTTAGCGTAGCATTAGAGTAGAGTGGCAGTCCGACATGGAGGCTGGAGCAACAGTGGAGTTGAGTGGGTACACGTGTGGATTGAGTGGATACAAGTGTGGAAAGGAGCATTTTAGCAGAGTGTTAGGTGAGGAGGTGGATCCACTTGATGCTTAGTCACTTGGGCTTATCAGCAGTTGTGATGGAAGTGATATTGTTATTATTTTAAGGTATTTATTGAGTGTGGACCTAACTTCGGGACAACAGGGAGAGCTATACAATCATGTGGGGAAGAAAAAGGTTAGGAAGCAGAGAAACGAGGGAGTGTGGTTCTAAAAACAAGGGAGGGCAAGCAATTGCAGCAATGGGTCTACAAATAACCAGGGGGGGAAACAGTGGGAGTTGGATCACCTAATCTCAGATAGGGTGGAGAATGGAGCGTATATGGATTTAGGTGTTAGAGAGTTGAAGAGAAGGGTATTGAGCTCCCTCCTGAACTGTAGATGTGAGGGTACAAGTCAGATGTTGATAGGGAGGAGGTTCCAGAATCTTAGGGCATAGTCAGAGAAGGACGGTCTTCTGTTTCTTTTTCCTTCCTGCACCTGTGAAGTTCAAGTCTGCCCATGTCCTCACTTCTGGTGGATCATAGGCCTCTGGAGATGCTGAGTTTCTCAGTGAGGTAGATTGGGGATTTCAGAGTGACAACCTTGTAGATTATGCAGTAGGATTTGAAGATGATACAGGCTTGCAGCAGAAGCCAGTGCAGTTCGATGAGGGTCGCAGTGATGTGGTCGAATTTGCATTGTTCTTTAATGAGACTTGCTGTAGCATGCATGACACATCTCAGGGAAGCCAGGGTAGTCAATGGAAGGCCTTCCGAAGGGGCAGTGCCACAATCCAGGTGGGAGAGGACCAAGACTTGAAGAGCAGATCCGATGTTTTCCAGTTTTAAGAACGGTGTCCGAGAGCATTCTAAAATTTCAAGGCTTGCAAGAGGGAATGAGAAATTCTCAGTGGAAGGAAAATGGGGGGAGCAGTATGGGGTGGGGGCATGATTTTCAGGATCTAGATGACTTTGGTCTTAGACTTATCAAACGTAAGATAGTAATGTGTAGCTAGTGTTGCTTATATGTAAGACAGATTGATATTCAACAGGTCGAGGGAAAAGGTATGATATGATATGATATGGCATTTATAACACGCCTATACACAAGTTTTTCAGAAAATGGGAAGATTTGGAAACCATCAGAAAATATGTGGTAATAAAAACCAAAAGGAGGAAATTGGTTTACCAAAAGATGAGGTGTAGAGGGAAAATAGTAGTCTGCCAAGGAAAGTACTATTCTGGGATGTCTGGAGGGATTTTCTGTATGAACTTGTCACAGCAGAATACAATGATGCAATAGTCAGCATATGCCATCCGCATGTGGTACTAAAGTGTAATTTACCTTCAAATAAAATGGGGTAAGAATGATGCACACACAACATGATTGTAATGACACATATGAAGGATGATATGCTTGTAGCCCTAATGTTAGTATCGTTTGTAGGATTGGACAAACACACGTTGAGATTATTCATGCTCAACTATCATTTGCACAGGTATGATTTAAGCTATGTGATGGCAGCATACACAGACATTTCAGGGGATATGGTACAGTCACCAACACAGTGTGGGTATGTCTTTTTCCCTGCACAATATTTCTGCTCTGCATTCCAAGACAGGCCATTACCCCCCAACGCATCACCTAAAGATATCACACATGTTATGCTATACCGCTGTTTCCTGTACCCTCATCTGTGGATTATACAGAACTAGTTTACTTTCACAACTGTGTATCTTTTATTTACCAGACTTTTCTGTTGGGTGATCAAGAGTATTGTAACATCTGAGCCATCACACATATTAGGTACTCAGCCCTTTATAGGGGGTTGCTCTGTATCTCTTCTTTGTGAAGAGACTGTATGCTTCTTTATGCCAAGGAGCATGTACTGCTGAGGAACTTGCTGGTCATGTTCTACGTGAGGGAAGCTTCCACTGCTGAGGCCCATGCTAGACTTATTCTATGTGATGGAGAAGCTTCCACTGCTGAGGCCCATGCTAGACTTATTCTATGTGATGGAAGCTTCCACTGCTGAGGCCCATGCTAAACTTATTCTAAGTGATGGAAGCTTCCACTGCTGAGGCATGCTAGACTTATTCTATGTGATGGAGAAGCTTTCACTGCTGAGGCCCATGCTAGACTTATTCTATGTGATGGAAGCTTCCACTGCTGAGGCCCATGCTAGACTTATTCTAAGTGATGGAAGCTTCCACTGCTGAGGCCAATGCTAGACTTATTCTATGTGATGGAAGCTTCCACTGCTGAGGCCCATGCTAGACTTATTCTATGTGATGGAAGCTTCCACTGCTGAGGCCCATGCTAGACTTATTCTATGTGATGGAAGCTTCCACTGCTGAGGCCCATGCTAGACTTATTCTATGTGATGGAAGCTTCCACTGCTGAGGCTGATGCTAGACTTATTCTAAGTGATGGAAGTTTTCACTGCTGAGGCCCATGCTAGACTTATTCTATGTGATGGAAGCTTCCACTGCTGAGGCCCATGCTAGACTTATTCTAAGTGATGGAAGCTTCCACTGCTGAGGCCCATGCTAGACTTATTCTATGTGATGGAGAAGCTTTCACTGCTGAGGCCCATGCTAGACTTATTCTATGTGATGGAAGCTTTCACTGCTCAGACTCTTGTTAAACATATTCTATGTGAGGGAAGTGTGATGTACCCTATGGATCTCTCACTAGAACCCTGCAGCCTAAAGTCTCCTCCCAGGTGGCCAGGGAAAGGCAGACACTTCCTGATCCTGACCTTGGGGGTGGTGTACTATGAGAGGGTCACATGAAAGGAGACAAGGCCCAGGAAGTGAGGAGATCCAGTGGGATGAGACACAGTATTTATCCTTGAAAGAAAAGAAGTGTTTAAAGGTGCCAACACACGTCATGGCTTATTGTCGTTATGATGTATCAGAACCACCTGATGGTATGACATCTTTACATACCCAAAGAAAAGAAAGATGGTTTGAGATTTCCAAGATCACAAATCCCCTTTATTCCCAAACGTACAGTGAAAGGAAACTTAGAAATATTGGCTCAATCAAACGGCCTACCATTTTTCAAGTAAACTTTAATCATTCCTCTTTAAATGCATGTAAGGAAAATAACAATGCATTTAACAATAAGAAGTTAACAAGAAAACCTAATTTTGTTGTCAAGGATTGCAAGTCCCATAATCCCATGAGTACTGGGATGAGGTAGAGGGCTGAAGAGCAATGTTGCAGTGAAGGACAGCCTGTTAAGCTTAATGATGCACACCTGAGGGAAGCAGAGAGGCTTAAAAGCCCCCCTCAGGTGCAGGCCATTAGAAGTAGAAGGAGAAGGAGCTGTTAAGTCAGTAGTCGCAGTTATAGCAGCAGCAGAAGCCGAGCACAGTGTTGGCAATACAAGAAGAAGTGGGTGAACAGAAGGGTTGCCAACTGCATGTTCTGAGAGGGTCCTGTTCCCCCAAAATCTGAAGTGCAGAGGTTGTGCGGTGCAAGGCATGAAGGTTTCCCCCAGGTGAACCTGATTGCATAGATTGTGCAGCAGTAAGTGTGCCAGAGACCTGGCTAAAATGAGTTATGCAGCTGAGAGTCAGAGGAGCAAGAAGAGCTCCTTAAGGGTGTGGCAGGGCCGAAAACACCATTACCAAAGAAGGGTCTGTGCAAGAGAAGCCAGAAGCAGTATGCAAACGTAACAAGAAAGAAGGGGATGAGTGCTGTCAAGCGCTCTGATACCTTTCACGAACAAAGGCAGGCAACTGTATCCAATAGATTCACTCACATAGTAGTGAAAGTTGTGTTAATGCGACCGCTGATTGCGGGACAGTGGGAATAGTGAAAATTAGAGCTTGCGCATGAGTGAACTTCGTTCCCTTTACTCGCGTAAGAGTTAAAAGTCCAGAAATATATTCATTAAATATTTGCACCTTTGAAAACAGATGAAAAAAGAGTCGCGAGTACCCATAAATGATTCTTAGGTGAAGGTGAACCTAGGAACCAAATTACAAGCAGTCTAAGAACAAAGTATCAATGAAGTTAAATGACTGAACATTAACTTTTATGAGTTATGGAGAGCAAGCATTGCCCAAGCTAAGAGTGAATGAAGTATTGCCCAAGCCAATAGTGAAATAAACCTTCCGCAAGCCAAAGAGTGGTGCACGTACTGTCCTAGACCAAAAACGCTATAAACATTGCCCAAACCTAGGTGAACACGCATTGCCTAAAGCCAAAAGAAACATCTGCATTTGACTGTGTCATTCGATCAATTTTATGGCAAAAGCTATTGAGATTTGGTATCCCTGCAAATTTGGTTCAATTGGTGTCACTGTTACATTGGGAAACATCATACAGGATACATATACATCAGGAAGGATCTCTTACTCAATCAATCTGGACACATATAGGAGTAAAACAAGGGTGCAATATGGCCTCTACCTTGTTAAATTTGTATCTGTGTGATATGGATAAGACATGGCTAGGACGAAGAATAACTGCTGTAACTTTATGGAAGCTGAGACTTCATTGGTTAGCATTTGCTGATGATTTGATCTTCTTTGATAGGACTCCGATTGGACTACAAACCAAACTTTATTTTTTCATGCAATATGCAACTAATCATAACCTACAGGCGAATGCCCAAAAATCTAAAATTGTGGTGTTCTCAGGACCCAAGAAAATAAAAATCATTACTTGAACCCTAGGTTCAGAACAAATTGAACGAGTTCCAAAGCTATGATATCTTGTCTACAATTTCTGTAGCTCTTCTTCCCTTATTATGTGGAAGGAGTCTCTTGTCAGCAAACTGCGACCTCTGGGGTCTCATATGAAATGCCTTTTCAGCAGGCTTTGTAAATTCTCTGTACTCCCAGTAATCAAATATTATGTCTCTAAGGTAGACCAATTCTACTTTATGGTTTGGATATGTACCTCCAGGATTTGGGCGACTGCTTGAATTCCATTCAGGGACGCCTATGGAAAGAAGTCCCTTGGCTTTCTAGCTCTTTACCTAATGCAATAATTAGGCATGAATTGGGGCTGTTATCGCTATCGTCAAGATTTCTTTGGAGGCTACTATTGAACTATTCTATGTTTTTAGATTCACCTCATAACTCCTTATATGAGGATTTCAATAGAATGTTAAAGGAAAGCGCTCTTCAATCCATATTAAAATTTGAGTCAAGAATGAAATTGTTGTTAATGGGTATATGAGCTTGTGAAGAGGAACTAATTGGTTGACCTGAGAGTGTCAAAAACAAGTTATATACAAATGACTGGACAAATACCATTGACTCTATTGGAAGCTATAGGCTGCATCGAGAGTATGCCTATTTTCCATGGAAAAGAGATCAACTGCGCCCTTATCTGTTGTGCTTTCCCTGCAATAAGGCATGTACGCTCTAGATGAGATTTAAATTCAATCTCTTTCAAACCAGAGAACAAACAAAACATTGCGTAGGACCAGCGGGACTGGCACAGAATACGACTTGACGGTGTTGTTCCAGTTACGCCAAATGGAAATGTTGAGATATCTCATGCCCCCACTTTGAACCTCTAAGTTCTTTGGTTAAGATTCATGTGGGGTGAGAACAAAGCTTTGATCTTTGCCCTTACTCGATTTTTAACAGATGTGGATATGAAACTGTGTGAGTCTGAGTGTGAGTCTATTCATGGTTAAAATCCAATCACAAGTTGCACTGGTCAATCTGTTATTGCATGGGAAATACATTACTGACAACCGAGCATGGGAATTTAGTAGAAATCTATTATGTCATGATGGTGTTATGATTCAGAATTGTGGAAAGTGTTATCTAATGAAGAAGTATAATGCTTTGTCTTGGATGAGTTTTTACTGTTCTCTATTATTTGTTGATGTATTTAATGTATTAATGTTTATGTACTGTTTTTTAAAGGTTTTAAACAAACCAAATACAAATAATAAAAATATATATTTTTTTTAAAGCCAAAGAAAACTGATAACAAGGTCTATGGTTAAACTACTCTGGTTGGCAGGAAGCAAAGAGACCAGTGCAAGGCTGGTAAAAGGGAAGCTTGTTGGTTGGGATTGTTCTCTGAAAGTTGTTATAACACATATTACCAAAGCCAAGAAGAGGAAATGTAGAATGACATCCTTAAACAAGGTTTGGCTGTTGTTGCTGCAGAAAGACAAGAACGGCAGAGAGGCTGCACTTCTGAAAGTGAATGGTCAGAAGGAGGCAATCTCACCCAGGTTACCAAGAGAGACTGTGAATATATTATAAATACAATTACTGACAATGTTGTGAATTGCTGTATATGTTCTTTGTATATTTTATGTGTAAGTGGGAGGGACAGCTATTCCTTGTTAGAGTGTTTCCTTTAGTTTTGGATAGGCAGGGAAATCCTTGTAGTGTAGGGAAAGTGAGGCTTTTGTTGAAACTTATAATTTAATAAAATGCCACAATTTGAGAAATCTTCTAAAAGTTGTCTGCTTCAAATTTCTGACCCCTCGCAGAAAGTTACACTGCTGAGGGCCCTGCTAGCCATATTTTATGTGAGGGAAGCTTGTACTGATGAAACTAATACTGAACTTGGTCTATGTGAGAGGAACTTGCAATGAAAAAGCCCATACTGGGAGTGTTCTTTTTGGAGCGAGCATACACTGCTGAGGTCCATGTTGGAAATGTTCTATGTGAGAGGCAGTTGCATCACTAAAGATATTTTATACCGGTAACATTGAAGGAAAGCTTGCATTCATGAACCGTAAGCTAGGCCTGTTCCCTGTCAGGGTTCTTGAAGGTGGGGACCATGCTGGCTGGGTTTTCTTGTGAAGGATCTTATTTTATGTGAGTGCAGCTTGCACTTCTGAGGCTCATGCAGTGCCTATTCTGCCTATTCTGTGTGAGGGAGCATCCTCTGCTGAGATCCATGCTGGGCTATTTCAAGTGAGAGGCACATGCACTGTTGAAGCCCATGTCAAGGGAGCTTTAACTGCTGTGTCTAATGTTGGACCCGTTCTATTTGAAGGGAAGCTTGCATTGTTAAGGCGCATGCTCGACCACTTCTACAAGAAGTGAAATAGCATTTTAAGGAACTGTGCCACCCATGTGCTGTCTGACAAAAGCTTAACGTTAAGGGAGATTATTAACAAGGCAAAAGATGGTCATATATGCCAATAATGGACTGTAGGTTAGGGGTTGCAAAGTTTACCTTTCATCTAAGATGGTAAACATCTGCGTATGGGCTCCATCCTCTAGTATTAGTCTAGGAAATATAATGTGCTGTGGTGGTACTTGGGCTATTGAGGACTGTGTAGCCAATCACTGGCTCGAGGCACTAAGCAAATAGCACCAACATGTAATCACTACTGTATGACTCCAGATCACAGACACCCAGGGTTTATAGTCATTGCATCAAAACCGATGCATCGAATGCCAATGCATTGAAAAAGATGCATCGAAAATAAAAGCATCAACAGTCTATATTTTACATTAAAAGTAGACATCCATCGAAATTTTTCCATCAAATGGATATGTACTTTCAAATGTAAAAATGTATGCTTTTATTTTCTACATTAAAACGTTACATGAAGCTGTCCAGCACTGACATTTATTTTATATATTGGGGGTTTCCCCCAAATCCACCCAACCCCAACGCCCACCCCACTTAACCCTAACCCTAACTTTAACCCTAACCCTAACCCTAACCCTAACCCTAGCCCCAACCCTACCCCCTAACCCTAATCTAACCCTAAATCTAACCCTAGCCCCAAACCTAACCCTAACCTAACCCTTAATCTAACCCTTAATCTAACCCTAGCCCCAGCCCTAACCCTGACCCTAATCTAGCCTTTAATCTAACCCTAAATCTAACCCGAGCCCCAACCCTATCCCCTAACCCTAACACCTACCCTATCCATCGAAATTAAACATCACAAATTATTCAATGAATATACTTTTTGATGGAAAGGCAATTCAATGAATAATTTTCAATGCTATGGTATTCGATGGTATGGCTTTCGAAGGAAAGACCAGATACCAACACCCAGCTATATCGAGTGCTCCTTTTTATGTTACTCTTACCCGAATGTTCAGTAATATATTTTTTTTTTAGTTTAGCAGCATAGAAACAATTTGAAAACACGTGCACATCCCAGTTTCATAACATAGGATATTTTTATCCACACACTGCAGCTAATATAATATGTAGACTCACAAACAATAAACCGGAGCGCAGCGCTTTAAATCACACCATTTTACTCCAGTCTGGGCAGAGATAGAAAGCAGAGTCATACCAGCGCGGAGAGCAGCGAGTTCATTAAAGCGAGAGCTTTCAAAACGAAATTGCTTTTGCCTTTAATTTCTGACGTTCGGCCTGGTCAAAGCAATGCATTTTCATCTGTAGCAAAGTGGATGAGAGGGTGATTAAATACAGCAGAAGCACACACAGATAAAAGGTCAGTGTAGATGTGACTTTTTACAAAGGAATCTACTGTAGAAATCGAAGTCCTTTCATTTTCTCGCAGCGAGAATATATTTTTAGAGCCATCCATGCGAAAGACCACATTTTTGTAGGAATGTATTTATTTAGCAAATTTTCGATGTGAATGTGCCAAATAGCCATAAGCCACTTGAACGTCAAAGATGGCAGGCCTCCAGCGACATGGTTCTGGGGGAGCTACCTGACATAAGCAGGTACTATGTCATGCCTGATGACCATGGATGCCTCCTTCAAACACACAAAGAGGGAGTTCTTTGGGATAGTTGTTCCTACCTCACAAGAACAGTGTTCATATGTTAAGAGCCTGTGCCATAGTCAGTGACGTAAAACAAACTTTGGGGGCCCCCCTGCGAGCCATGCTGAGGGCCCCCCCAACTCAACAGCAAACCATGAGGCATTCTGCTCGGGCCTAGATTACCACCCTTGCGCAATTTGCAATTGTTTTGTAGGGTAACACCAATCCAAAAATCAAATACACGCAAGTGACCAACAGTGCACAGGAACATTAATGCTTAAATTGATATAATGCTTTGTTATTCAAAATGCTGTGCCACAATGAAAACATATCAAACTGGCAGCACAATGTAGACCAGTCTAGACACGTAACAACATATTACAGTAAAGCATGCCAGGCCATATTTAGACATACCTAAACTGGTTACAACAAAATGCAAGTCGAAACAATAACACATGTCATGGTTATTTTATCACAGATTCCCAGAAAAATATACAATAGCGCAGTAAGAAACGGCTAGACTGGAAGTACCCAAATGCCATTTTAGACAGTTAATTACACTTAGCAGGAATGCTTTATCAGAGATTCTGGGTTAAAAAAAAGTCAAGCCAAACTAAGAGATGACTAGACTGGCTGTACCAAAATGCCTCTGCAGCCACTAATACCACATATCATGCCTGCTTAGCCTGGACATGGATGACCATTACGATTCATCGCACAATACCCATCCCACCTAACCCCGCCATACATCCCCTTTCCCTCTCACCCCCTGCCCCAACACCCAAAATCAGCTTCTTGGCCCAGAATTACCTCCATGTCCCATTTCACTGTTGAGGTGCTTACGTATGAGGCTCCTTACCTCATAGGTAAGTACTGGTATGAGGAAGAGTGGGACCAGGAATCATGAAGTTACAGGTACTAAGCCAGGCATTTCCTCCACGTTCCTCTACCTCATGCCAGTACTCGTGTATGAGGCAAACTGCCTCATACACAAGTACTGAGACAAGGAAGAATAGGGCTATGAATAATGAATATTATCAATAAGTACCCAAGGAATTAAGCACAAGTAGTGGTGCAACACCATTCAACTGACTGGGATTCAGCCCTCCCTCCATACCACCCCTGAAATTTTGGGCTATGTTGACTCGACCTGGCTGACTTATAGAGCTGTTGCCAGACAGAACAGGACACAGGTGGCACCTCGGTTTCGCTGTTAACAATGGCCAGGGAATTATTAACGTAAACCATTTCACTGGTAGTACCTGCATTCAAATACATAATTCTTTAGGGAATTGAAATCTTGATATGGGTTTAGTACTTGCATGCCAGGGAAGTGACAGGAAGGGTAGAGAGGGGACAGGAGACCGCTTATTCTCACAACAGTCCACAAGGGGTGTTTTCAGACTTAAAGGAGAGAGTTAATGGCTTTTAACATTGAAGCTGCACTAGAATAGTCTCATTAGAAGCTAGATGTCGCCAAACAAATAGGTTTGCCCCTCCCCCACAGCCTGTGAAGTTAGTATCTCTCACAACATTTGAAGGGTTAGCACCCCCCGCTGAAATGTTGGTTTTGTTGCACCCCTGAACACAATCACACACCATTCACCATACCCACACACGCACACCCATACATTTAAGTGTGCACCCTTTCACCATACAGGCACACCCAGGCAGACACCCATACATTTAAGTGTGCACCCTTTCACCATACACTCAAACAGGCAGCCACCTATACATTTAAGTGTGCACCCTTTCACCATAAATTCACACATGCTCAACGACATGGGGTTGAGGGGAGCCCTATTACTTCAAAAATAAATGGTTTCTTTTTGACATCACTCCGTCTTCATAAGCGCATTATTTCCGTTAAGGAGCGAAACATAATGGAAATAATTTCTTTTTTATGAAGGCAGAGTGACTTAAAAAAAAAGATTTATTTTTTAAATCTTAGAGCTCCCCCCACCGCCTGGCATGGAGGCCTCCAGCCTATAGGCTTCCATGTCATGGGGTGGGGGGAGACCACTCATTTAAAAAAAAAATGTTTATTTTGTAGTAAGTCTGCCTTCATAAAGAAATGATTTCTTAAAGGCATAGTCCAGTAAAAAATGTTATTGTCCCTACGGGTCGGCCATGTTTTTTTAAGCCTAAGTGGCTCGATTTTAGAAAACTTTCCTATGGACCTTACCCGAGTTTTTGTCCATTAAATGCACGCGAAAACAGGCACCAGGGAGCCACCATTTTGTGATAATCCTATCACTTGCCGCATCGCCCTGGCTGACCTGCTTCCGCGGCACTAAATCAATTCCCCCGCCCCTGAGCCTGACATTATCAAAACATTCATATTCCCTGCCTCTCTCCGTGACGTCACTGTGCTGCGTAGGCAAACGCGCCCAGTCGTCATCTACGCGACTCCACACAGAACCCGGAAACCAACACAGGCCACCTCACAACACAGCGCGCCACAATTCGGAATATGAAACTGTACTTTAAAATCAAACAGCAACACGGTACATTTGGTAAAGTACATTTATTTGACATTAAATGTTTAGAGAATATTCAGCAATTGCCATATGAACTCCGAAAGCCATTTATTTTCTTTTATCTGTATCAGCAATGGTACACAGGGTGTTGCTTTTCGTTAAAAGAAGCACTTTGGAAGCACGGTGAACCGCAAGGCTGTTCCATCAACTAGGCACTAGTCCATCGTAAAGGTTGATATGTTGCTTCTAGCCACTAGTACAGCGTAAGGGCATGTGGGCCCTTGGCGATCGTCCCATAAAATTGTCAGTGTGCTCCAGTTGTTCACACGAAACAGCAGGTGTCTCACGAAAAAACCGTCTGCCGGTGTCTCAAACCGATGACAGTAGCAGAAGGGGAGTAAATACCTGTTATGAAAACAAAAAAATTATAATTAGTCTCGCCAGCCGATCTTAATTAATATTACTCACTTTATTTATTACGGCCGATCAGAAACTATTTGCTTGCAAGGATAGTTCAATGGAGTATGTTCGGCTCTAAAATCAATGCGAAAAGTAACGAAATAAATCGAGGTCAACACACAATGAGAAACGACAGTTAGTCTACATGCGTGTGGAATGATATGATATATGATATGGCATTTGTAACGCGCCTATACACAAGTGTTTCAAGGCGCAACGAGGCAGGGAGGGAACAAGGGCAGACAGACAACGATCCTACTAGGCCAGGTGTCTTTCAGATTGCGCATGGGGATTTCAGATTGCACATGGGGAAGGGGTGAGGGGGGTAAAAGTGCTGTACATGGTTAGTAGAATACAAGATAAATAATAGGGCCAGCTGGTGGCAAGTGCAAGGTAAATGCCGGGAGAAGGGGCTGAAGGATACAGAGACAGTCCCATAGTGCAGGTAGGCAGTGCAGGGAAAAAAGTGGCTGGGCCAAGGACTGAGATCGGTGAGCCCAGTGGACCTGCATGCCCATGTACCCACTACGAACACGTTTTCCTTACTTTCCTAGCTCTTCATTCATTCATTTATTCATGCATCCATTCATTAATTCTTCATTCCGGTATAAAAGCGTCTAAAGATTTACTCACATTATATTTGAAATTTCCATTGTGTCTCTTCGTAATGCAGTCTGTAAAACGGACCGTGCTCTTGACAACGATTTTTCGTATACTGAACTAAAATGAAACTCGGTCTAGTTTCTGAATTTTCTGCCTTATCGTCTCTTACGTTATTGCGCACCCCCTTCAAATGAAGTTCTTTCGGCATGGTCCCTGTCTCAAAGTAAAAAAACAATAGACCCTTATACTTCCAGTGCGACTTGTGGGCCTCTTCTGGGCGTGAGCTGAAAATCAAAGCCGCTGTCCTTCGCATTCTTTATTTGCAACATCACGTAGTAAAGGCATCTGTGAGAACTTGAAGTTTAGAATCCCTCTATGTAGTGCGCCTCAATGTGCAAATGCGAACTGGCTTCTATCCCAAATGCCACGCCCCGCTTGGCGCATTCTAAGGCCCCCAATTTTGTCCCCGTTGTCTGCGAGCTTTGCAGCCCCAAAAAATCATTACTATGGAGACATTTAATTTTTGGCGGAAGGTCAGGGAAAGTATAAAGTACCACAGGAGTTGAGTTAAAAGTGAGATTTATTGTTTGTTTGTTTGTTTTATTATTTGCAATACGCAAGCCTCCCCTCCGTTAACAGTGCGCAACAGTGCGCAGCATTTACATTTACATGAGATGAGACATGAGAAAAATATATACATACACATATATGAGGTGAATAGAGAGAATTCAAAGATGACACCCAGCTTGTTCGCCACCCATGATGGTGAAGGTAGGGGTTAGGGTTACAGGTACACTGTACAATAACATTTATTTACAAAAAGACAATCGTATTGCAATTATTTAAACCGGGATTTGTACTTCACAACCAGCTGTGCTTCGGGTGGACATAGCACAGTTGCAATGTTCGGTGGCAATGGATCACTGCTCTGCACAGAAACGTCCAAAATTCCATATCTGTGCTTCTCTAGCACAGCAACAATAAGGCCTTTCACAAAGTTGAACTGCATTTCATCATAGACTGGTTTGATCACCCATTGCTTACTTCATTTTGAAAACACCTTAGTGTAGCTAGGCATCCTTCTTTACCCCTAGTCCTAGATTGTTCACGTCCGACATTGCTGTTATGGGCCAAGACCGCTAGTAGAGTGCGATGTTTCATGCCCCGAAAGCTAAAATGCAAGCGCTTTGGCCTGTACTTTAGGCACATATTGTGGAACACCTCCAAATCTCCTGTGTGACAGAATTCTGTCAGTCCTCTCAAATCTCTTGATAGAGTTTTGTCGAAAACAATCTTCTCAATGGCTTTGTGTGTCGTTGAAGATGGAATCAACCACTTCTTCTTCCATGCCTCCTCTGGGGACAAAGGGCCATGTTCACTTTTGGTGGAAATGTTGGTTTTCTGTCCAGCGGTGAACGTTGGTACACTGGTGCATCAGTGACTGCTATTTTTCAAGTAGTATTTCCACTGACCCTTCACAAGTTTTTGAGCTCCACCAAAGATGGTTGGTGATAGACTGGGACCACTGCAAAATACTTTCAAAACCTTTTTTTTTCCTGCAGCCGAGATTTTCTCACTGATTGATTTAGCAAGATGCCATACATCAAATTGATGATTAATATGTGGGAACTGCTCTCTCATTGTCTTGGCAATTGAAACGTGTCTGTCCGTGACTATGGGGTCGATGTGCATTGCCCTTGATTGTAGATATTCCACTGATTTTATAAATCCTAGTTTCTCCATGGCCACTGAGGATGTACATTGTGATACCTGCACGACCACCGAACTCACAATTTTCTTACTATCCATGTCCTGAAAGTGGTAGGTGCAGTACTTGGCAGAAAATCCAGGGCTGTCGCACTGTCCATCGCCGGCTAGCCTAAAACGTTTCCCTTTGAATGTACTTACTAGAGACAATTGTTCAATTTTCCAAGCATCACTAATGGCCAGAAACAGATAATCACGTTGGTATATGTAGTACAGCCATTTAGAAATGAAATGGAGTCCCACAAACTGAAAGAAAGCCTCTAACTTTCTAAAACTGGAGCCACTAAAAAGTGATGCAGCTGCACACAGTAGATTGCCTGCTGGCATTTTCCCCAGCATCGTTTGTGCAGACCATGAGAACCTATGATTTAATCTACAGGCGGCATTTATTTTGAAGTTACTGCCTTTTATTTGACGAGTCACATTGATCAATGGCTTCCCACATACTTTCCCTCTAACGGAATGCACACATTTCAGCATACTTATAATTTCCATCAAACAACTGTCGAATACAATGTATTTGCTCTCTTTCATTAGACTGTCATCATGCGTCAACGTTGTTTCGGCCTGTGACGTTGCAGAGATTTCAACACATTGGAAAGTAATATCGCTGATATCAAGTTCTGATGCGTCTATGGATGCTGCAGCTGGTTCATTCTCTGTCATTTCGACATCTGTTACTTCAACATTGATGGAAGAACACAACAATGTCGACAGGTTTTTGGGTGGCAATTTTTTGACGGGTGTAGATTGTGTGAATTGATCTGCAACTACTTCAGAGTTATCTTCAATACATTCAATATCATCTTCTTCTGGTGGTGCGGTCGCACTGTAGCAATGGTCCAATGCAACTTTGCTGTATTCTCCAAACACAGTTAATTCATGTTCTGGCCATTGGACATGAGCATCTCGAGCCTGAACACGCCTCGCCTCAATTAATAGTTCCTCCATAGTGTACATGGTCTGGCAAGCAACATCTCTCATTCGCTTCACTGTCTGTGTATGTATAGTTCTGACACCCACGGGTAACTGGAGGAGAGATTGGAAAAGGGATGTTCAGTTTAAACACAAGATAAAGTGTAGTCCAATTGACTGGAAAAAAAACATAAAATAGTCGCCAGCACAAACATTTTTTTAAAGTTATGAACTGTTTGTAACTAACCTTTTTGGGTTTTTTTTCTTTGCAACTTTTTTGACTCGACCTTCAACATCTGCACGCTGTAGCTCCGATTCATTTCCGCATGTCCTCCCTTCCTCTTGCGCTGCAACGACTATATTTTCTGTATCCGCATAGACAGCACGGAATGAGGCTCCATTGTATCCCTGAAACATAGTACTTTCATTACTATGTATCAAAATATTGTTAGCATAAAACACACGTGAGGACGAACACACAGGTACATCTCAATAGCCAAACACGATTTAAACATTGTGTGCAACAATCAAACGACAAGTATTCGACCAGTGATGATCTATTTCGATGGAGCTGTCAGTATCCATACCTCTGGCTCTGCATGGACTGCCATGAATGGTTGTATTGGAGAGGAGGCATCAGCATCTCCCTGAAACACAGTACTTGGATTAGTATGGTTTTCAATATTGGAAACATAACACACACTTGGGGTCGACGGCACAGGTACATATAAAGAGATAACCACAAATGATGCATTGTCTAAAAGAATCAAGGAAAATATAAATATGCAGATTTCATCGACTTATTTCTCTGATTCCTTTACATCTGCATCATCAAAATGGGATGTTGTGACTGTAGTGGAAGCTCTGTCGTCTCCCTGAAACACAGTACTTGCATTAGTATGGTTTTCAATATTGGAAACATAACACACACTTGGGGTCGAACGCACAGATACATATAAAGAGATAACCACAAATGATGCATTGTGTAAAAGAATCAAGGAAAATCTAAATATGATCACATTTCATCGACTTATTTCTCCGATTTATTTACATCTGCACTATCTAAATGGGATGTTGTGATTGTAGTGGAAGCTCCGTCGTCTCCCTGAAACACAGCACTTGCGTTAATAGGGAAGAAAGTATAGCAAATGGAATCACGTTATATGATCACGCATGATGGAGCTGTCAGTATCCATACCTCGTGCTGCTGAAGAATATCTATGGATGTTGCAAATGTAGTGCGCACTTCCGAAAGCTGTTGTGCCGATTCGTATACACATGGTCCTGCTTCCACTTCCCCTGGAATTACTTGAATGTCAGGCTCTGCATCAAGTGCAGGGGTTGACGCTCCATCAACTGCCTGAAACATAGTACTTGCATTAGTGAGGATTACAATAGTGAAAACATAACACACACCTGGAGTCGACAGCACAGGTACATATCAACGGCTAACCACGAATGAAACATTGTGTAGAACAATCAAACGACAAGAATTCCAGCTCTGATGAAGATGCTCGATGGAGCTGTCAGTATCCATACCTCCTGCTGGTGAAGAACATCTAGAAATGTTGTAGATGTGGCGGACGCTTCAGCATCTCCCTGAAAGACAGTACTTGCATTAGTATGGATAACACTAATTATAACTGAAAACAAACACCAGTGGACGATAACTAAGGTGTATATCAATTGGAAAGCACTAACCAAACATTCGGTAAAATAATTACACGATAGAATAAAACTATTACTTGACATGCATAAAACAAGTCTGTAGCGGATTAGCCTGGTAAGATTACCTGATACGCGCTAGAAGTGGTTGATAACTGCGACCACGTCAAGGATGTAGAATGTTCTTGCTTCAGATTCAAGGGATAGTCAAGAAGTTGTAAAGGTAAATTAATGATTGATAATGAAATGCCAATATTAAAAATAGCCATGTAGGGCGACAGAATACTTGAAAAATGCTCAATACAGCACAGTTCCCTGTTCCCATATATATACATTGCGTTTGTGGGTTATGAAATCGAAAAAGAATATATTGATAAATGTCATTATTCAAAAAACTATACACTCATATCAATATCGAAATTATTACAAGGGATAGAACACCTACAATATCAATTAATCCATTCGGCTACCTACACACTACCGTAAGGCCTAAAGCTAAATCCCGACACATGACTCACCGGTGGCGGAATGTGGACGAATAGAGTGGGAATAGCGTTTTCGAGCAATTTCCGTGTCGCTCGCCATTTATTCTTCTTTGTTACCCAAGATGTTGTGTACATGTCCAAGGAAAAGTGCCGGCTGCAGATGCGGTATCGATCACCCCTCTTGTCCTGTAAGACTTGTTGGACTCTACTTTCCAGCTCATCCAGTGGATATCCGCAATGTCTGACCCGTTCTCTTATTCGATCAACAGTGTTCGGGAGTACATGCATTGTAGTGCCTTCAGATTTCGCATGGGTCTTCGAAGGGCAACCACTAATCGAATAGGCAGGCATTGTTGATAAATCTGAAAAGTATATATCGACATTATTATACAATCTTCAAGAATAAAGATTTGATACAAAAGTAAATGAATCATACAATGATCGATGCAAGGTTTGTTTTGGTCGCAGGAACTATACCAGTTCATTATGTGCGGCTTAGTATTTGCATAAATTGCAGAAATGTATAAATGATGTGACTAAAATCTGAACATGTGACTCGTCCCTTGGATGTTCTGTCTTGCACGAGAAGGAAACATGCTTACATTATAGACTGGACCCCCGAAGGATGCAATTCGATGACAATAGACACAGATGAAAATAAATAGATCTATTGATAGCATAGCAATAGAAACTCAAGTCAATAGCAATGAGATCAATGAACATAGCACTATTGTGTACTCTACTCGCAAATAGATAGAAATTAAAAAATCTGCGAAATATGACTAGGATACATGGCCTTTCCTTGACCAACAAACAGTTGGATTCAGCAAGCAGAGCAGTATGTTGCAGGAGAATAGGTGGGTGGCCACAGGTAGCACACTGATGGGTTTGCTCTAAGCGGTCACAGAAGTTCACGGATAGCACGACGACGAGCAGATTAGCGTAGATCTCAGTGGTTGCCAGGTAGCACGTTCAGGAGTTGACTTGCAAAGCACAAAGTTGTTCTCATGAGACATATCAAGTGGTTTATAAAGTATTAGAAACGGGTGTGTTTGTGAATGAATGACGTATGTATGTCGTGGTATTAGGGGGGCAGCCATGTGAGCAATGGCCCCTTGGCGTGGGATACCTTTTGAAGTGTACATGTTGTTTGGCACCTTGGCCTTTCGCGCCCTTGACAACCCCCCATGCCAGCGCTCATCCCCGGTGCGAACCGCCTTTGATAGAGGGGGTCGGATGGATGGGCCTGGGGCGTGCATATAAGGCACAGGAATACTGCTGAATGGAGACACACTTATGTGGATTGCAGGGGGGCGGCCTGCTTCAAGGGGAGGCCTGGCTGGAGACACGGGGTCTGTGGAGGCCATGTGACCGATGGCCCCTTGGCGTGGGATACCTTTTGAAGTGTACATGTAGTTTGGCACCTTGTCCTTTCGCGCCCCTAACAGCGCGCATCCACTGGCGTGAACCACCTTTGATAGAGGGTGGGTGGGATGGAGGGGCCTGGGGCGTGCAGATAAGGCACAGGAAGACTTCTGAATGGAGACACACTTATGTGGGTTGCAGGGGGGCGGCCTGCTTCAAGGGGAGGCCTGGCTGGAGACACGGGGTCTGAGGAGGCCATGTGACCGATGGCCCCTTGGCGTGGGATACCTTTTGAAGTGTACATGGAGTTTGGCACCTTGGCCTTTTGCGCCCCTGACAGCGCGCATCCACTCGCGCGAACCACCTTTGATAGAGGGTGGGTTAGATGGAGAGGCCTGGGGCTTGCAGATAAGGCACAGGAAGACTGCTGAATGGAGACACACTTATGTGGATTGCAGGGGGGGCGGCCTGCTTCAAGGGGAGGCCTGGCTGGAGACACGGGGTCTGAGGAGGCCATGGGACCGATGGCCCCTTGGCGTGGGATACCTTTTGAAGTGTACATGCTGTTTGGCACCTTGGCCGTTCGTGCCCCAGACAGCCCCACATGCCAGCGCTCATCCACGGGTGCGAACTGCCTTTGATAGTATATTGTTGCTTATCAATAACAAATGCCACATACCGGAGATTCTTGTGAGCACAGACCCACACTTCAACCGGTGTATTATAGTGGTCAAGACCCTTAACCTAAGGCCTGTATAATCCAATGGTAATTATTAGTATAGATATATGTGTGACTTTTATAGAGACATAACCTACTGAAAGACTTTGAACAAGTGTTATTTAGTGCATGCATTATCGAGAATATGTTATGTTAGCTTAGATAGATAGTGACCACCCTGCTTCACAGCGACCAGACCTTCACCCATTCGGAGCACAGATGTCTGACGTCCATCCTTGAATGGAGACACACTTGATTCATTTAAAAAATCGAAACAACCGTTGTTAAAATATATGTGGTGTTTTATTTTGTATCTTATTTTCATGACACAAAAATACAAGACTTTAAAGATTATATAGGTCAGGTTGCAGCACAACGAGAGAAAATCCCCTGTACTGACCGCTGTCACTCGGGAACATTTCTCTTATGGCACGAACAGCACAGGCGGGTATCACTCTTAGAACGTGGTGTCCAAGCCTCCCGTGGAGCCACCATGTAAAGGAACGATAGGCCACCAGCCTGTACCACCTGTGAAAAGGAATGAAACAAACTGTTTTTAAATGACCAAGATAAGTTTAATAAACGTTTGTTGTCAATGACAATTCTTGTAACTAATGGCATTCTGCACGGACAAATGCTATCTAGACAATGCACACTATTGAACGACTTACATGCGTTACAATAATATGTAGATGTAATTTTGGATATAGTAGAAGAACACAAAATAGGAGTGGCATGACAAGCAGAGTATACTTACTCGTTACTCGGATTACGAGGACGAACAGTTGCGCGAAGTTCGTGCATTAGCACCATCATTATTCTCAACACGGCCCGTGTGAGGCAGGCTGCCCTGAAGTCTGGCAGCTCGGTGATGCATTGCGGTCGTTGCTCGCCTTCCGAAATGTAGGCCAGGCATCCCGAGTTTTCTCGGCAGCAGCAGTTCTCCTCCTTGGTTGGCATTAGCTCGCACCAATTGCATGTTCACCAGGTGGAGACGCCTTCCATGCGACTAGGCCCAGGCTCTTCATCTGTTGATTCGTCCTGCCAACTGCCGTCCGAATCCCCATCGTTTTCGCGTGCTTCCCTTTCGAGTAGTTCCTCCTCGGTATACTCGGGCTCGTACATGTAGGGCATTATTGTAGCCATTGTGTGGTAAACAAAGTAAAATAATTCACCGAGATGGTACAGGTGTTCAGACGGGCTACAAGCGGCAAAGGTAGCTGACCAGAGCACAGAAACGAGTCACAAAATACTCTAAGTAACACAGAGAGAGGAATGGAATCGAAAATCTGCTGCTGTGTGTTGTGAAACGGTCTGTTTATACTTATTGAGGAAAGAGGCGTCCTGCCATTTCCATGGCGACACGTCATTAGCTGAAGCGCAGCAAATGTTGACACAAGACGTGCTTTGGCGTTGGGAAATGGGCGGTACGAGTCTGCTGATGACAGGCTCAGGGGCGGGGGAATTGATTTAGTGCCGCAGAAGCAGGTCAGCCAGGGCGATGCGGCAAGTGATAGGATTATCACAAAATGGCGGCTCCCTGGTGCCTGTTTTTGCGTGCGTTTAATTGATGAAAACTCGGGTAAGGTCCATAGGAAGGTTTTCTAAAATCGAGCCACTTAGGCTTAAAAAAACATGGCCGACCTGTAGGGACAATAACATTTTTTACTGGACTACGCCTTTAATGACGGCAGAGTGACTATAAAAAAAGATGTTTTTTTTAAAGTCCAAGGCCGCCACCTCCCAGGAGATGTGGAGGCGGGGCTGCAAGGGACCCCATTACGCCAGTGGCCAAAGTGCAATAGAGTGTTTTTTGCACTTAACAGGTCCTCTGGCAGTTGCAATTCAGGTAAGTCCTTTCCTAAGGTAGCCCTGGATGGTGAAGCAGTCAATAAGGAATGAGGGTTAGCTAATGAAAGTACTTGATAGCATTCTTGATATGATATATGATATGATATGATAAGTCATTTTATAATGTGCCTGTACACAAGTGTTTCTAGGCGCAAGAAGACAAGGGAGGGAAGACAGAGGCAGGACAAGGCAAAGGATCTTACTAGGCCTTGTGTCATTCAGATCATGCAAGTGTGAGAACGATATGTGCAAGGGGAAAGGGAGGGGGGAAGTGCAAGGGAGAGGGGAGGGGAAAATTGAGCCACAATGCTCTGAGTCAATGCAGCCAAGGCAGAGCGGCTCTGGGTAGTACAGAGAAAAAGGGACTGTAGGGTTACAGTTACAGCCCCTAAGTGTGTGGTAGGCCCAGAGGCAGTGCAAGGGTGACTGATCAAGAAAGAGCCTGGTACCCAGTGAAACTCTGAAGGTAGACAAGCAACCAGTCGGTACAACAGACAGGTAGGTCAGGTACATCAGCATGGGAGGGGGAGAGAGAAAGCAAAGGAGAACTGGAACGTTTTGAGCTGCTTCTGGAACTTCAGGTGGGACAGCTCAAGTTTGAGAGGGGCAGGGAGGCCATTCCAAAAGGGAGGCACCTGCAGAGGAGAGAGACCTACCCCCCCACTGTTTGCCTGGAGAAACATCTAACCCTTAGAGAGTTGGAGGTAGCTGAGCAAAGGGCTAGAGAAGAAAGGTATTTTGGAGGAGAGCGTTGGATGCAGTGTGGGCCCTGGCACCAGAAAGCCTAGTGGACAATGCAAAAGGTCTTGAACTTGATCCTTGCGACCACCGGGAGCCAGTGGAGAGATTTCAGGGCTGGAGAGATGATACGGTCCCTGGGCTTGAGGCCAAGAATAAGTCTTCTAGTCCTGTTCTAGATTAGTTCTGGATTATTTGCAGAGGGCGGAGAGTAGATAAAGGCAGATTGAGAATGAGGCTGTTGCAGTAGTCCAGCCTAGAGAGAACCAGGGCTCTGGAGACAGTGAGCATGTGGGGGAAAGTGAGAAAGGGAAGAGTCCCTTTGAGGAGGTGCAGCTGGTAGTGGGACTTCTTGGCGACTTCCGAGAGAGAGTGGAGTCGAAGATGACACCAATGGCGAATGAAGAGGGCCCAAGGCAGCCGGCCAGAGTGAGAGGGAAAGCAGGGGCAGAGGTCCCAATGAGAAGGACCTCTGTTTTACTGCATTAAGGCAAAGATTTTTGGAGACACACAAATCCTGAATCGCGGATAGACAGTCAGGAATGAGCGAGAGGGGAGAGGAGTCTTATGGGAGCCTGAAGGACAGCTGAGTGTCATCCGCATAACACTGAAAGTTAGAGGAGAAGGTAGAGATTAGTTTGGCCAAAGGGGCCATGTAGAGCTTGAAAAACCAGGGTGACAGGATAGAGCCCTGGGGAATGCCACAGGTAGAGAGAGAGAAAGAGAGGTGGCATAGAGAAAGGTACGAGGTTGGACCTGGGATGGGCTCTCCAAGAGAAAGGAGGTCAGCCACTCCAGGGCCTGATCCGTGATGCCCAGGTTCTCACAGAGTCGATTTATCAGGTTGGCGTGGTTGACCGTGTCGAAAGCAGAGGAAAGATCAAGGAGAATGAGGACAGAAGGAATGCTGGAATCAGGGTTAGAGAGCAGATCTTCACAGTGTTCAGGAGAGCAGTTTCCCTGCCTCTGGCAGCTCTGAAGCTAGACCGAGGGTCATGGAGACAACCAACAGATTCAGTGTGGAGAGTAATCTGAGAGAAGGCCCATTTTTTCCAAGAGTTTGCCCAGGAAAGGGTTGATCGAGATTGGGCGATAGAGACCGAAACAGGATTGGCCAGTTTCTTGCAGATTTTAAAGAGTTTGGCCAAAGTGTTCATCATTCAGAGTAGCTATTTTATTGGTAATAAATGTAGTCTGTGTAGTTAAACGATCAGGGAGCTAGATAAGACCTTCACTAGTAACCTCAGTAATGGGGTCTCCATAATGTACTTGCAGGAAGAGGGGGCAATGCTAGGATTTTGGCAGGTGACGCTAGAAGAAGTGGTATTAATAAGTGAGGAGGGGTGTCGGGAAGGGTCTCAGCAAGATTTGCAAAATAGATCCAGGGAGTTTTGGATGGAGTGTATGCTGAGCCCAGATGGATTTTTTGAATGCCTAAGTAGTTGAGAGGCAGCAGCCCCGAAAGCAGGGCTGGACTGGGAACCAAAAGAGGTCCTGGAAATCATTTTCAAAGTGGCCGCATAATACGCATTTGGAGCCAGCCCAACCCATTTCCCATAGGGACATTTGTAAATAAAGTAGGTAACTGCACACAACAGGCCCATGCTGCAGGGGCCTCCTGGGAAATCTCCAGAGTTACCTGTAGGCCAGTCCAGCCCTGACTGACAGTCATAGACCGAGTGTATGATTTTTATCAGGCCCTTGCTCTGGGGGTTCTATAATGACAGATTGTAATCTTGCGTTCCTGGTCTGCACGCCATGACGTCAGAAACCCGACGCTCAAAACGTCACATGCAGAAGTGTGGCGTGCACCACTTTGGGCACCAGGTACAGAGCCTGCAGATTTTTGAAGAAGACAGCAAGAAGTAGTCAAGGGCGGACTGGAGCAGAACATTGTCTTGGGCACCAATAAAAAGGTTGCCCACAGTTGCAAATGACAATTCATTCTTTTTGTGACAGACTGTTTGAGTAGTACCCAAAGGGGAGGTTTTAGATAAAATGTGATGCAAATTGGGCATTTTAAAGAATATTTATTCAGTAACACTGGTCGAAACTTCTACCCGCATGGTGAAGTAACATCAAATTGGCTCTCATGGGCCAAAAAAAATGGCCCACTTTGACCCAAAGCCAGGCCCACAGTTTTTGTTTTGGGTATGGACCTATTTCCCTATAGGCCAATCTGTGCCTGGAAGTAGTGGGTGGAGAGTGGCAGAGTCAGGCAACTGAGGGCAGGTGCAGAGGGGAACGCCCCAAAAAGGACCAGGAGAAAGGGGCAGGCACAATAAAACAACCTTGGGGAGCGAACGGCCTACAATGGCTGAATTCCACAAAATCAGTCTTTTGTTCCCAGGTTGGGGTGGGACTGCAGGGACGACGACAAAGCGCTGCAGCGTCATTTTACCAGAGCACTCATTAAACAGAAAGTGGTGCATGCTGGGATCTGCAGCGGTAGTAATGCACCCTGACACCAGTCTCAGGAAGCCAAGGTAATATTGTAGGGAGGCAGGGCAGTTTCCCAAGCTCCAGCCACAGAGAGTCGTGTATCTGCTCGGAACAATGGCAGAAAGGGTAAGCAGCACCCGCCTCCAAACGGGCCCTGGGGTCAAGTTGCAAACTACCCAAGGCACATTTCCAGAAGGCAATTTGGATAGCTGGATAAGCCCCAATACAGAGTTCAGCGAGCAAAATACGGACACACGAGCTGCGGCATAAACAGCATCAAAGGGCCACAGCAAAGCAGTTGCGAAGCTACCGGTGATAGGGGCGGTGCTCCTTTCTCGTGTGCTCTGTGGCAGCATGATCCATGGAGCACGCACTTCTTTGACTTCCAAACGCCAAACTAGAGTGGTGTTGCTATGCCGGCCCATACTGCTATGCTGAACCTTTTATGTCCTAGTCCCCACTGGTTTTTCCTCCTAGAAAAATGTCTGTGTCACCAAGTGTACCTCAAACCTAAAAAACAGTTTTGCAATTCATGGATTAATTCTCCGGCTTGGCATTGAAACCAAATGGTCTTTCCGCAAGAACCACTTGTTTATTCAATATCGCTTTACCTCAATGCACATAAACCAGAATGTACATTCTAGGCACACTCTGATGTGCATTCCTCCTACACTCATGGACACTCTCAGTCTGAATAACACATTTACTTTGCCACAAAGTTTACTTATAAAAATAAAAATGCACGTTGCGATCATTAGCCACGAAAATACAATGTCTATTTTCCAGATATATTCACACACATATGTCTATTCATATACAGCATGCGTCCATAGCGGATGATAACTTTGCATTATAGGTATGGCAAGAAGAGCCCTCTTTAACATGTATCATTTAGCTTAAGAAATAAGGATTTTCACAACAAAGCGGAAAAACACCATACGGCAATACATTTCCCACATTGGCCTTCCACATCATAGAAGGGTAGAGGAGAAAAGACAAAGAACATTACAAGTTCGGCGGTGCAGGAAAAAGGGGGTGATACATCCATTAGCGCCACTTTTTGGGGCGGTAACAGAATTACCACTCTTTTCCCACACAACCGGTTTACAAAATTGGATGTGAAGTGGAGGATTTACCTCCAGCAACATGCTGGAGGGGAATAGCCTCTTTTACTGGCAAAAATGGGCAGCTTTACAGTGCAATAATTTCACCGGCGGTAACTATGCCAAAATTCCCCACGGAGCCCTATGTACTCCAAAAATGGGAAACTACCACCATCAGTAATTCTGTGCGAGATCCACTGGACCAAGTGGCGGCAGCGGTAATCCAGTATGGCAGTAAATCAGGAGATTAATTGCTGAATTACCACCAAATTTGTAATGAAGCCCCTATATAGTTCCTTTTTAGAACCCCACAACCTTGTGCTGCAGTGATATAAATAAGAAAATAACTCTGGCTTTATTAGTTAGGAGGTGTGCGAAAAGCTTGGCCTCACAGGCACATTTTACACAGAATGTGTAGTCCCTAAAACGCCCTCTCTCCAATCATGTTAGACCGTGACAGCAAAACGAACTGGAGGCATTAGCCTGGGCAGAAAATGACACCGAATTGAAAATAAATGGATTTTTTCACATACATTGTTACTGCTTTCTGTTTAATCAATGTCTGTGGATTTGCAGGTCTGAAGGTCTTGGCCTGGAATGATAACTGGGGCGCAGTTGTGCCCCAAGATCACATCTCAGTTTATCGCCTTTATCGCCAATACTCCTCCAAACATGGCTTATCAGAATGGTGAGATATTAGCCAAGAGAGCCACCCTCTCTAAAATTCAGCCACACATTTTCCCTTTTTTTCTTTTGTGGGTCTCCATAAATTAACATGCTTTTATCATATGATTGCAACCCTTTTCAATCAAGCGCTTTGAGGCCAGACAAATGGGAAAAAGGTGCTATTTAAATGACTACATCAAAACAATACAAAACAATTGGCCCCTCCAGAACCATCAAGGAAACTATCACCTCTCTTTCCCCTGCTTTGGCTGATCTCTGCAATTGCTCCTTTGCTACTGGTTCATTTCCATCTTCCCTCAAGCATTCCCTTGTGCGCCCGCTCCTTAAAAAACCCTCTGCAGACCCCACCTGCCCAGCCAACTACTGCCCCATTCCCATCACCCCCTTCGTGGGAAACCTGCTCGAGAAGTAGCCCCCCATCTCAACTCTCATACCGAACTCGTTGGCGGCCTACATGACCACCAGCCTGGATTCCAAGCATCCAGAGGCACAGAAACTGCTCTTCTGAACACCCATGAAGAACTGCTTGCATCTCTTGACTCCAACTCTCCTGCTGTCCTCATCATTCTTGATCTCTCTTCCGCATTTGACACAGTGAATCATTCCATCCTCATAAAAAGGCTCATGACACCCTTGGCATCTCGGAGCGGGCACTGGATGGGCTTACCTCCTTCCTAACTGACCATTCCTCCAAAACCATTTTGGGCCCCTTCTCCTCCTCCTCTTCCTCTGCCACCTGTGGCATCCCCCAGGTATCCAATATTTTGCCCTGGCTCTTAAACATCTACCTATCTCTGCTGGCACGACTCATTTCCTCCTTCTCCCCCAACTTCCAGTGCTACGCTGACGATACACAACTTTTCTTCAAACTTCCCACTGAGGCTCTTGCACCCTCCTTCATCCCTGACTGCCTCTCTGCCATCCAGGCCTGGTGCACTGCTAATGACCCCTGCCTGAATGCCAGCAGAACAGAGATTCTCCCTATTGGGTCCCCTGCAACATACTTCTTCCCTGCACTCTGGCCTTCCTCCATGCCCCCCTCCCCACTCCACTGAAGCCAGGAATCTCAGAGTCATCTTTGACTCCTCTCTTTCTTTCATCTCTCATATTCAGGACATTGTCAAGAAGTCCCACTTTCAGCTCTTCCTTCTCAAAGGAACTCTACCCTTCCTCACCTTCCCCCAGAGACTCAATGTTACCGGTGCTCTAGTTCTCTCCAGGCTAGACTACTGCAATAGCCTCCTCCTTAATCTCTCTTCATTCACCCTGCGACCCCTCCAGCTAACCCAGAATAGGGCAGCAAGACTTTGCATGGCCTCAAGCCCAGGGACCGCATCTCTCATGCCCTACGAAGCCTTCACTGGCGCCCGGTCTCAGCACGGATTAAATTCAAATCCCTCTGTTTCATCCACAAAGCTATCTGGGGGCGGGGTCACTCTATCTTCAATGCTTCCTGACCAAATATTCCCCTTCTAGACTCCTCCGATCCTCTGGAACCAACTCCCTGTGTGTTAAGTTCTTGGCTAAACAGAGGGCTGGTGGCTGATCACTTTCCTCGGCGGGCTCCCTCCTTGAGAACAGCCTCCCTCTCTCTTTGCGTTTTGACCATGACCTCCTTAAGTTCCAAAAAAGTCTCAAGATCTTTCTCATAACCTCTTCCTTCTCCTCCTCTCTTCCCTGGTAATATTACAGCAGCTTTACTGATGTGCAGGGCCCTAATGTGTCCTTGGGGCCTTGACGCCCCCCCACATCTCCCATCCCAGACGCTGTCTTTCTTTCTGCTGCACTTACTTGGGCTCACCCTACCCGTGGGTGGTTGCACTTACGTTCTTCTCCTCTTAGCACTTACCATGAGCACTTCTCCTTGAGCATCAATGCACCTAACCCTCCCCCCTGCCCCCTCTGCACTTGCACATTCTGAACACTCACAAGGCATAGTAGGTTGGTCTCCCCTTCCTTGTATTCTCATTATTTGTTTGTGCTTTCATTTCAATGATTTATCCTGCTGTAATTTATTGTCTACCTTCCCCTGTCCCCCCGCCCCCTGTTGCCCTGTGGGCGCTTGGAAACAGTTTTGCTAATTGTATAAGCGCCTAACAAGTGACCAATAAATAAATAAATAAATACATTCTCCACATCTTTGATCAGCCCCTTTCACAAACTACAGCCGCACCAAACACACATATCATTATGCATTCTTTCTCCAGGACCACTGTCTCCTTGTGTACCCACACATTCTGAAAGATACCTATCCGTGTTCATCAGCCTTCTTTTGCCTGAGTGGTATGGAGCAAACAAGAAAGTGTTCCTTTGCTGCAGTTCACTACCAAAAACATCAGGTGGCTTCATCCTGGACCGAGTAGGGTGCATTAAAACACATGTACCAGGTGAAGCCATGCCGCCTCTCCATCCAGGTGGCAGCAACCAAGAACGTGAGTCCTGTGAGTTCCCATATATTAAACAAGGCACGTGTGCCTCCTAATACACCACTAGATGTTCGAGCATTTTGTGCGGTCTGACAACACTCTGTCTCATTGCACAGCTCTGCCAATGTCCAGAATGTCATGACCCGATCAGTAGAGTCAGTGCCCCTGTGTTACACCTATAGGTGCCACACTCGCAATATAGGTCTTCCAAATCTCTGAGTGCACTAAATCCCGACACTGCTCCGCAGGGAAACAATGCATGCAAAAAGGAGCACCGCCCAAAGATGATCACAGGAGGTTGCCCTGATACCAAAAATGTGTTCTATCAATAATGAAGTGGAGCTTCATTTCTGTCCCGCTAGCTATCAAATCAAGCTTGATCTACCTTGTATCATATAGAGGAATGTGAATATTACAGCCCTTCCCTATCATACAAACTATGCTTATCATCTTAGAGTGCACTGAAGCGGGCTACAGGCTACTGGCCAGTATATGCCCGGACACCAAGAGGGGGCCTTTAGCTTGGTTCCTGGGTTCCTGGGACTTTCACAGACAAGGTACCCCAATTTGGTGGGCCATAGAGCCGTTAGAGTGCTTGGAGTCCAACATGAAAAACACATTTGTTCTCTAAATTCAGCAAGCTATACGTTATTCCTCACAAAAAACACTGCAATGGAAAATTAAGGTTTTTCATAAAAGATTCCATTGCAGCATGTTCAATACTTTAAAAAAAAAATATATATATATTTTATTTTGGCTGGTTCCAAAAGTTGAACCTTTCAAAAAAATAAAGAACAATAACAGTTTTACATCCATGCTTGTTACGTCATTTACATTTCAAATGGAATTCTTAACATTAGCTTCTTACATTGTGAGACAATACCAAACTACAACAAATTATTTATTTTCCTGTGACTTGGTTTATATCAAACCTTACACCTTTTTGGACAACTTTCATACCAATTCCTCTCAAAGGAATCAAATATTTAAGAGAGATTCTGAAATATAAAAGAAAATACCTAACAATCTATACAAATCCAATGATTAAAATTCAAAGTACTTACTATACACTTAAGTCATCATTTCATCGTTTTCTAACATTTAAATAGAATACTCAATGTTTTGCCTTGATAACACCCCAAAAAGAAAAGACTGCTAACCCAAAAGCTATCTGATGGCCAAGTCATATTATTTTCCATTTAACATCGTGTTTGCGAGGCCTCCCATCATGTACACATTTTCCAAATATGTCCTGTCTTCATCCAATAAATGACATTCAATAAAAAGATCCATTGTCATTCTGTTTACGAATTCTACAAAATCTCTGGATCTTTGGGACTTTTTCCCAAGCACTATTGTCTTCATATGTTTGTAATGTATTGAATCTGAAGTGCACAAATGAACAAGCTGCATCCTTACTAGGAAAGTGAATGCAGTATTTCTGTATTTGATTATAAGCAGGAAATACAAGCAAATACTCAGCTAAAGAGTTTTACTCATTAACTCGCAGTCGTTCAATTTTCTTCTGTCTCATCCGTCTGAAGATACCAATAAAATCGAAATTCAATTCATTCAAACCAATAGATTCCCCAAAATCTCGGTTATTCCATACAGAAGAGGGCCAATGTTTAGCATTGCCCGTCTTGTAGTAACATCCTCATACCATAAATGGATTTATCCACTGCAGTCCATCTTATTTTTGAGTAGGACGTCAGTCTTCGTTTATGAATCACAGATGTCAATGAAGCCAAAGCTGTTGCAAAACTTTTATAACGAAAAAACACATAACACATTTTTTTTTGGGGTGTCTCCCCCCCCCCCGAACACCTATTTTACACCCCTAAAAAACGTTTTTCGAAAAGATTTAACCCTTTACCTCACCCACACATATATTCTCAATATGTGTTTTCGTTATAAAAGTTTCGATACAAAAGTATGTCTACATAAAGGATTCGTTACAAAGACTTCATACCATCCAGAGCCAGCTCTGTTATTAATTGGACAAGAATACTGTGTGTGCGTCTCCATAAGTATCTTAAAATATCGCCTTCCAACTTATTGAAAATCTTCCGATCAGGGCTAATTTGAATGTCCCATCCAGAAGAGAGAATAGGGACTATTTCTGTCAGGTACGTTTCTTTCAATGGCTTCCATGAATATTTTCTCTATTCTTTTTCTAATCTAAACGGATTTTTCCAGATCATTTTGATTCTTTTTATTAGTACAGACATGGAAACCCAAAAAGAATAATTGCTCACCGCCGCCGGAATCTGGTCTTCTAATGCCCACATCGTGTTTATTTTCTTCTTGAAATGGCTTGGATCAAATTCCATTATCTTAACTTCAAAACCAGCTGGGAGAAGAAGCGCTGTCAAGAGTGGCCACTGGTGGAGAAAGCACTGCCACTGTTGGTGTCCAGGTGATGGTTGCTGCATCAAGCCATTCCATAACTTGGAACTGCAGACTTCTATCTCTAGTTAATGCCTGTATTGTAGGTTCGCTGATTGGCAGAGATACACCGCCCCTGTGCTAATATGTAGAAATATGGTTTTATTGTCACTAACCTGCTTTTTTAATGAATTTAAAAATGTTGCGCCATCTGCACATACAGTGGGTGCCTGGAAGACGCAGAGTAATTAAGTCACATGTTTGTAAACTGAGCGATTTTAAGTATAGTCAGACTAATCAAATCTATGTGGTCTGGTAACAAGTATTTGTAGAGTGTGCAATCACCTTGAAAAGGCATTTAGGTGCTATGTAATATCACATCATGCTAAATGTGCTGTAAGAAGACATGAAATTATTACGCCTGACCTTCAATTATGATAGCTTTACATATTCACTATTTGCTGGGTTTGCCTGACCTTTGGGAACGGCCATCTGCTATGACCAGGGGATGCTCGGGCCGGATTAAGGAAGCAAGTGTGAATGAGAGCAGTAAGTCAATGGTAACATCTTGTCTAAAACTCTCATGCGGACAGCAATTTTTGGGCTGCAAGCAGGGTTTTGGTTTCGAACTCTACTTGGACACAGTACAACCACCATATGCACGTTCTCTCTTCTTGAATTTGAGAGCTGGTATCTTTTAAACAGCTGCATTTACTGCGATTTGGTCCCCACCAAATGTCTCAGTTTGCTTAATGTGGGGGCCTTAGTGGAGCCGATGTCGCCCTTCCTGTTGTTATGTCCTGAATATGCTGTATTCACATCACAGATCCTATTACCTATGTTTAGATTGCATGATATCTGCAGAGTTGTGGATGCATTTTCTATCTGCACTAAAAGTAAACATCATCTTGAGATTCAGAATGTTGCCAAGTATTTGTACAGGGTCTGTTAAAGAGATTGAGTGCCCTTTATAAATCAGATAAAACAGGCCAGTTCCTTATCCATCTATCTGCTCCTAGCGTCTTTTTAAACATTCCTAAAGAATGAATGTGTGGGGCGCTAGCAGAGTCGCCTTCTCACTTTTTGTTTCCATGCCCTGAATATGCTGTATCAAGATCACAGTGCCTTTGATTTATATTCAGATTGCATGATATCTGCAGGGCTGTGGATGCACTTTATACTTTGCATTTAAAGGAACAAATCCTTTTGAGATTTAGAATGTTATGCTATGATATGGGTTTTATAATGCGCCTATACACAAGTGTTTCAAGGCGTGATAAGGCAAGGGAGGGGGAACAGAGGGAAGACAGAGACAACCATCTTACTAGACCAGGTGACTTTGAGATCGTGCAAGTGCGGGGGAGGGGCGAAGGGGAAAAGTGCGAGGGGAAAAGGGGAGGGGCAGTGCAGTATATAGGATAAACAGTAAAATAAATATTTGTATAGGGTCAGGTTAAAGTGTCCTTAATGAACCTGACAAAACAATCTAGCTTTTTATCCATTTGTTCCTATCTTCTTTTTAAATATTTTTAAAGAATTTGTAATGTTTCAATTGTTCAATTGTTCATATCTTATGATGGTGATTGTTGCATATTTTGTAATAAGTGCTTAGACGGTTTTTAAATCATGTTTTGTTTGTTTGATATTCGCTATTCAAGCTTTTGATGTGACATACATATTGTCTATATGATACCAGATTAACATTATTAGAACGCATCTCAGAGATAATCATTTTTTATATTTTCCGCAAATTGGTTTGCTATAATGGAAACGTTTTAATTGAATGACACATTTGAAAAGATTTCACCGGGGACATGAAATGATTAAGATGGCAAATACAGTTGCGTGTACATTGAATCATTTCTTCGAACATGATTCCTATTCTAACATGTTAGCTGTGTATACAAATGGAATGGTTTTATAATGCAATAGACAATTAGGAGGTGGGCGCCAAGCATGATCACTCGTTTCTTTGTGTTTAAAGGGGTGCTTATGGAAGGCTGAAGTGTGATGAGCTCTCCCAGAGACGTCTTGAATTGGGAATATGCTACATTAGCACATTATGTGACAGTGCGTCAGACAGTTCAGAAGCCAGAGCAGAGCGACAGACAGGTAGACCAGATGCCAACAGTCCTTCATAAGACCAATAAACCCTTGCCGATTGCTGCTGGGACTCCTGCTCAGAGGAGAACTGCCTTGCATTGTTGGGCATCCATCATAGGTTGGGATGGACCAATGAGCAAATGGGTAATCCTTGTGACATTATGTTAAATGTGTTTTGGTAAAGCGCTGCTTTCACCCGAAGGCATCTTGGCACTGAGAAGCGTCTAGTGAGTGTTGATGGTGGTAATACGAGCTCAGTTCTGACAGAAGAGAGGAGTTTTTAGCTGTTTGTGACATTTTAGCAGGTTTAATTCCCTACGACATGCTGGTGGCAGGTCATTTCACATTCTTGCGGCTAGTGCCGAGAAAGAGCTCCTGCCTTTTGTGTCCCTTTTGTACATTGGGGTGGTTATCGAATTCGAGTGAATGCATCTGAGGGCACAACGAACTGTGCAAAACTTGAGCCTTCTCGAAAAGCAGAGGTTTTTGGCCATAGCAGGGTCTTAAAGACAATGCTCCTAAATGCTATCAGTTTTCTTACCGATAGCCAGTGTAAAGATTTCAGATCAGCGGTGATGTGATTGAATTTCTTCAATTTCAGTAGTATTCTGGCCGCTGCATTTTGCAGTCTTTGGAGGCGATGGAGCGCAGCATCCGAATTACCTAGATAGGTGCTATTGCGGCAGTCTAGTCTGGAAAGAATCAGGGAGTTTATAATGGTTACACACTGGGAAAGGAGTCTAGTGGAAGAACAGGTCTAATGTTCTTCTGTAGAAAAAAAACAGGATTTAGTTACAGTATTAATTTGTCCTTTTAAAGTGAGGGAGCTGACTAGAATAACTCCTCCGTTCTTTTGGACCCAGCATATATTGCAAAGTCTTCTGGGCAGAATTCAAAAGCTTGAGGACAGGGGGTATGGTTAATTATCGTAATCTCAGTTTTCTCTGTGTTGGTTTTAAGATAGCTCCTGTCCATCCAGATCTTGATCACAACTAAGCGGTTTTCAACTTGCTGTAGTTGGCCGTTTGACAATTTGTCAATGTCAATTAGAAAGTGGGTGTCATCCGCGTAAATAAGGAACAGGAGCCCATGTTGATGAATAATTCTCATAAGAGGACTATGTAAAGATTAAACATAATGTGTGACAGAGCTGATCCTAGGGAGATGCCACAGGTTACCAGTACAGACTGGGAGTAGAATGAGCCCTGTTGAATTTGTTGGCAGCGATCCGTTAGAATGGAGGGAAACCAGTCTAGGGCTGTAAGTCATGTAAGTGAGAAAGCACAATTCCTGGATCCACCAAATCGAATACTGCAGAAAGGTCCAGCAGTAGCAGTATCCCTGATTGATTCCTGTCTGTTTTCACTCTGTGATGGTCTAAGATGGCAGTACTCCTCATTGGTCTGAAACTGTATTGACACTGATCCAATAGACCTGTGTTCTCAATACAAGCCTGTGTGTGAGACATTGCCACTCTCTCTGGATGTTTCGCCAGAAATGGGAGCTGTGATATGGGTTGAAAATGTCCTGGCTCGTTAGCGTCTGGGGAGGGTTTTTTGAGCAGTGGCCAATTGAGCTGCAACAAGATTGTACACCCTCCTTAAAGGGCAACATACCATGTTGATTTTCACAAGAGGTGCTATACAACGAGCAGTGAATTTATTGTGCATGTTCCTCCTCTGGCAGAGATTGGGCTGGGAAGAAAGGCAGCACCACTGCAAGTGGATCTGAGTATTTTGGATCAAACAGCTCTTTGTGTCCTGGAGATGAAAGCTGTGTACACTGCACATCGTATACTACTTAAGAGTGTGCGCAGTGGTGCATAATGATGTGTTGTTTCTATAGCGCTATTGCCAAAGCGCTTTACAGAGAACATATCTGTATACAATATCACCCAACCATGTTGGTACTCATTTATCAACCACGAAAGGATAAAAGGATGAGTTGGCCTCGCCAAGATTCGAACCAGAAACCTGCAGATCACACCGAGATTGCAACAGCAAGCGCTGAACCCTCTGAACTATCTTACCGGCATTGCTTCTTTTCTCTAGTTCTGTTACATTGAAATGCATTAGCACTGGTTTGTGCAGCCAATGCCTCAGTTGGTGCATATCATGTGGCCATGCCCACATGAGATGTGGATGTGATGGGTGATTTTGAGATGTGGTATTCTTTAAAAGTGTCTTCACGCTGGATGAGCAATCGATTGTGGGTGTGGCACTAATATTGCAGCTTACAGTACTCTACAACAATGGGTAAAAAAGAAAAGGATACAAAAGGATTAGATGGCACATTATGAGAATCGTGCTAGGTGTGCTTTATGGGAGAGACTATGAGAGCGAGAGCCCTGGAAATAAAAGGGAGGAATCCAATGGCAGGCGAGAAAGAGAAGACGGAACAGAAGCAACCTACGGGTCGAATCTATGCAAGAAGTCTGTTTTATAACCAAACCTTTGCCATGGTATTGGACCCAATCGGGGATCTTCAATAATACTGTAGTTGTTTTGACGACTAGCTTTATTGCACAAAAGAAGAGTGCAGATTAGCAAACGAGAGTGAAAACCAAAATAAGGGTGAGGGTTAGCCAACCACAAGCTGTCATTGGGGAGGCTGGGGGTCTGAAATCTACTATGTGACCTTAGGGGAGTCCTTGGAGGGATCCTACATCTTATCAACCTCATGACGAGGTCAGGTGCCTTCGTAAGAAGGAAAGAGCGGGACTTTGTAATTGAAGTAGAGGACGGGAAAGCTGTGGCAGAAAAGAGGAAGGTGTTTAAAAGCAAACTGGTTCATCCTTGCACTATGGAGTACACCTTATCAAATAGGAGTGTACGAGTACACACATAATGAACATATAGCCAGACTTAATTCCGCACTGTGCAGAATGGCTGGGAAGGGAGAGCAACTGTGCAAGAGGAGGATTGTTTTAGAAGGGGCCTATGAAAGCACTTTTGTGACTGACTGCAGGATTATTACCCTAAGCGTCACAAGTCAGCCATGGAGCGATCCATTCTAAGAAAGATGTGTAAAATCATTGCCTCTCGTGCACTTTTAAGAGAAGCACATTTCTGTAAACAAAAACATAGATTAGAGGGGGCACTGCAAGTCATCTCACCAGCTCTGGAAAGGGGGCAGGGAGTGGCAATTATAACTAGCAATACATTTTGTTCTGAAACTAATTGTGTCTGAAAAGAGGCATAGCGCCATTTTGTAATGATTGAAGGGCATTCCGAGGGTAGGACAACACTCGTTTGTTCTATCTATATTGCTACCAAGAGAAAAGAGACGCTTTTTGAGGAGACATCTCCAAGGAAATGTTGTTTTGCTGAAGGAAAGTTCCTGAATGGTGTGTGGCTGGGGGAAGCCCTGGGAGCTTAAAGTGGGTTTAGAGCCAGTACTGGCCACGAAACACATGTTGTCCGCAGTTTCTCCACTCTGGATGAAATAGTATTATCCAGGAGCCTTGAGGATCTGTGTCTGATAGATCGCTGGAGGCACCACCAGTCAGAGAGAAAGGCTCCTCATTTGTCTCTCCTGTGCTTAAAGTACTTTAAAGGATAAAGCTCATTTTGATGCCTCTGGTGTGAGTCTATTGCTCAAAAGATGCAGTGATGGACCAATGACTTCTCTGGCCGATAAAATCCGACCCTAATCCTTATACAAAGGGGGACTTGTCACCACTTTGCTCCTCCTCCCGCAAACCAGGACTTTCTCCCTCCTCCTCACCTGTGTCACTAGACTCTGATCCGGCCTCGGGTATACGTCGTTGTGTCTTGTAATCCTTCTCTCTCCTTTGTAGAGTGTTCCTACCTCGAGAGGAAGCCATGGTGACCGTCTGTTCAAAGGCGGCCACGTGACTGCTTTCCCGAAGAAGAACGGGAGCGGGGAAAAAGGCAAGAGGGTACAAAAAACTCTGTTGATGTTGACTCGTGTACTTAGATGAGGAGATCCAAAACAAGAGATGAGGTAACCCAGGTAGGATGGTTGGTGAAGAAATAAGAAGATGAGAGTCTGTAAGGGGCTGCCACAATAAGAGAGCAGAACTGGTAAGTAGACAAACTCAGGAAAGATGGCAAACAGTGGATAACCATAGTAGATAGAGATTAACAGATATGGTAGCAACCGCAGGGGAAACATGTAAGTTGTCTGAGGACAATGAGAGGAGACAGAGGGGCAACAGCGGAATGGAAAGAAGGGAGAGAGGGAAGGGAGAAAGCCCCAGCGCAGATGGATGCGCAGGTAGAGAGGGAGCAAGAGCGGAGAGCGGAAGAAAAAGGGTGCAAAAGACAACAAAGAGAGAAAGCACCAGGAAGACAGAGAGAGAGATAGGAAGGGTTCCGGAGCGGAACGAATAAGGAAATAAATGAGCGTCTACACTGCAAAAGAGGAGAGCCTGCAGCAACGGTTGCAACGCGCCGACTGCCAGGGGTGAGACTGTTATGAACCTCCCGGCGGCGGCGGCCATGTCTGAAAAGACTAGACCTGCACTAGAAAACGGAGGGAAACGTGACGGAACATATCAATGGCGTCCCAACCTCCATCTCTTACATATGCTCCAGGACCCCGTGCACATGACAGTATGCCCGCCTCCGTTCCCTAGCTTCCCAGGATGGGATATATGAAACTTTCTAACCAATCTGGGTGCATGGACAAAGGAAGTGGGTTCCCAAGAGTCCTCCAACCGAGGGTACCCCTTCCAGCTAACCAAATATTCCATCCGACCTGAACTGTAACGACAGTCACAGATCTGAGAGACTTCAAATTCTGCTTCAGGTTCAGTATGGGCTTCGAGGATAACAGGGAGTTGCCTAAGAGAAGACTGAAAAACTGGATGAATACGGTGTAAAGCCAGAGGTAAGGTGAGTCTGACAGACACCAGGTTGATCTGAGCAGAAATGGGGAAAGGACCCAAGAAGCGAGGAGATAACTTAGAAGGATGGAGCCGTTTGGGCAGGAATCTAGTAGAGAGCCAGACCTTGGATGCCACCTTCCAGTCGAGGCAGACTTTGCAATGTGTATCAGCCTTTTTCTTGGAATTCAATTGACTGGCCTCTAGACCTAGCTTAGCTGATTGTTGTGCTTCCACGATCTTAGTCAAGGTCCTTTCTATGGCCGGTACGTTGGTGGGACCAGTGTGAACAGGAAAGATACTGAGTGGATGAAGGCCATAGTTGCAGAAGAAAGGGGTGAGACCTATGGTCGTGTGTTTGGCATTGTTGTATGCCAATTCTGCACTGTGAAGTAGGGCTAGCCAGTTGTTCTGCTGTTGGTTGATAAAACATCGGTGATAATTCTCTAGAGTAGCGTTCAGTCTCTCCGTTTGGCCATTAGTTTGTGGGTGGGATCCCAAAGACAATGCCCTATTGATCCCCAGTAGTCGACAGAGAGCTTTCCAGAAATTGGAGGTGTTCTGGCTACCACGGTCCGAAAGAATCTTTTCAGGGAGTGTGAATATGTCTCGTACAAATACCTCTGCCATGACAGCTGCAGTGGGAATACCTGACAAAAGAGAAAAATGAGCCATTTTGGTTAGGGTGTCTAGTGTTACAATAATGCAGCAACAGGATTCCAAAACCAGCAAGTCTACAATGAAGTCTGTGGTAAGATGGCTCCAATGACAAGTTGGAAGTGGTCCTTGTTCCAGGAGACCGAGGGTTTTGCCTGGTAGGTATTTACTTTTGGCACAGACAGGACAGGAGCAGACATACTTCCTGACATCTTCACGGATGGTAGGCCAGAAAATGGAGCGTCGGATAAGATCTAAGGTGCCAATCTAGCCCCTATGTCCAGCTGTCTTGTTGTCATGACACCCTTCCAACACTATACGTTGTAAACCCTTTGTGGGCAAGTACAAGCAGTGTCCCCAGAACAGGAGACCTTCTCTTTCCGTCAGATCGCTGCCCAAACCCTGATGTATGGAGGTGGGAACAGTTACCTCCCTGACCTGTTGTAAGAATCCTTCCAAATGGGCTCTGTTCTAGGGAAATAAGGGATCTGGAAGGAGTCAGAGAGAGAGGTTAGAGGAGTATTTCCGGGAAAGGGTATCAGCAACTGTGTTTTGGTTACCAGGCAGGTTGGTGATACTAAAGTCAAACTGAGAAAAAAAAATAGCCCACCGTGCTTGTCTGGAATTCAGGCATTCCATAGTCTGTAAAACTTGAAGATTCTTATGGTCTGTTATTATTACAAAATAGTAGGCACCCCTTGTAGAAAATGGCACCATTCTTCACACACTACCTTCATGGCCAAGAGTTCTTTCCCGAGAACTGAATAGTTGCATTGACTCACCAACAAGGTTTTAGATAGGTAGGCTATGGGATGTTCCAGGCCCTGACTCTCTTGAAGTAGGACAGCCCCGATGGCAACCGTCGAGGCATCAGATTCGATGATAAAGAGCTTCTCTTGGTCTGGCTGTTTTAAGATGGTGCCTGAGCAGAACAGGGTTTGAAACTGTCTTCCGCCGATGTGGTCCACCGAAATGGGCCTGAGGATTTCTTAAGAAGGGAGGTAATGGGCAACACTACTTCAGTTGGGGCTGGCCACTCAAGGATGGAGGGGGCTGGCCACTCAAGGATGGCGGACACCTTCTTGGGATCCATGGTTATTCCTTGCTCAGAGAGAATATATCCCCTAGGACCGTGGCACTAGTGGGCCAGCAGCAGATGTTCACTTCAGTGGGTTATGGTGGCTACCTAATGACAGGGGACACTCAAACAGGCCGTGTGCAAGTACTGAGAGAATCAAGCAACATTGGCAGCATTAGTGGGCCAGCACCAAATGTCTGCTTCAGTCGGTTATGGTGGCTACCTACTGACAGGGGACACTCAAACAGTCTGTGTGCAAGTACTGAGAGAATCAGGCAACATTGGCGGCACTAGTGGGCCAGCACGAGATGTCCGCTTCAGTGGGTTTTAGTGGCTACCTAATGACAAGGGGCACCCAAACAGGCTGTGTGCAAATACTGAGAGAATGAGACAACACTGGCAGCACTAGAGTGCAAGCACCAGATGTCCACTTGGTCCGTGTTTCACTACTGCAATGGTGACTTTGCACCACATGGGTGGTGATGTGGTTAGAGGCTGCTGGGCCTTCGAGAGCTCCAATAATGACATCAGAGCATCAAGTGGCACACTGGAGTGAACAGCGCCGCGCACACGCCTTGTTCCATGCTGGCCCGGGTATCATTGTCAGAAAATGGTCACGCTTCGTTAGGATGATAATTGGGGAAGGGCGAGTGGAGAAGAACACTTAAGTCAAGAAAGTCATGGTTATATGAACAACCCCTCCGTAAACATAAAAGGAAACTAAGGTTGTTGACTTTCTCTTGTCAATTTGTGCTGGGCAATATCTTCAATGGGCATCCGTTGCAAGCTTGCCACACAAGGTAGGTTGCAACTAAGTTATGTTGGCAGGGGTGTGAGCAAAGAGTATAGTATGTTTCAATTTTTCCAGGAACCGCAGCTTTACAATGGTAGGGCTTTGTGCCACTGATTTTTGCAGGAGTGGCAGAAGCTACGCACATATGAGTAAGGTTCATACCAGGGGCTAAAGAATTTATCGTAAAGTTGTACTCCAATTGTATGTGAGGATTATGCAGTGGGTTTGGTATATGGTAAAGCTCAACGAGCAACGAGCTCTCAGGTGTCCGTAATGCCGGGAGAAGACAGATGATTGTCCGAAAAGGAGCAAAGATCTGTTCTGTTAACATATACATTTTTCGAGCTAATGTCGAACCCCTTTTGATAGGCTTTGCAGGGTTCCAGATGCACCTGCAACAAGGACTTTTAGGACAACTATTGCAAAGAAAAAAGTTGAATGCCTTGTTAGTCCGGTTTAAAAGCACACACGCCTACACCTTGCAAGATGAAAGAGGCAAGGAAGGAGCCATGCAAACCCAATGCAGTAATTTAACAAATAACTACATATCTTTGGGACACCCCAAACAGTTTTAAAAAGCATGTGAGAAAGAATTTTGCTCAAAGCAACTTTTCCCTTCGACAAGACATCACACTGACAGATCAAGTGCTACATGGCACCTGGACTTATAGTTAAGCGCTGACAGAGAGGTTTAAACAGAGCGGTAGGATTACTGTTAACCCCTGGTCAAAATGTGATTCATGAAACACATTCACAGTAGCAATTTTATGACATGGACAGCACATGCAAAAATAAAATAAACGTAAGCAGTGACAGAGAAGTTTGAACCCAGCTCTCAAGGATAGCCTTTTCACAATGTCACACCATTGCTATGTTCCTATATTAAGTACAACTCAGTCACTCTCTTTAAAAACTCCATCACTCACTGCAGCTAGTGCATTTTAATTTGAGACCATGGTAGCTTTTAACAGCGGCGGAGAGGTTCAAACTCATTTGCTCTTCCTTTTTTGAAAATCCCTTACTGCCAGCATTAGAATTCCAATGTAAACACATGCATATGACTGTTTTAGGTGATATGCACAGCTGGTTTTGCTTTTCTTGTGTAGATTATGTCTCACCTTGTTTGTTGGATCAGATATCAATCCCTGTTTGGTTGAGGTTGTTGGAATGAACGTCCAACATCCCAAATACGAGCGGAATTATGAACTAAGGAAGCCCATTAAAACACAAGGCCGAAACCACACTAAAGGCTGGAGGACCAGATCACATGCATAACACACAAGCCTTAAGTGAAGTTGACAAGGTAATTACCTCATTTTCGAGACCCCTCCTGGACATAAGAAAAACAGTAGCCAGCAATACATGCATGCATACACTTAGAATTTAGTTAATGTCGGATGATGGCTAAGACGAATAATATGTGAACAAAAATTTGGTCTAATCAGATACATGGACACACACACACACACACACATGCACAAGTGAGCAAGCAGCAATATAAGCACGCATTAGAAACCCTAAAAGAAAGCACATATACAATCTGGCATAAACATAACTAAAATCCATTAGATGTGTAACAGATAGAGTAGGCCTGAAAATAAAGGTCTTTTCATAGGCCATTTAGGTTTAGTAGGCCTCAGCAATACATGGTGTATTCCACATAGTAAAATGCATCCAGTTTCAGCTCATGCTGGAGAGACACACATGCAAGGTAAGCAGCCACAGACAGGGTGTAAAGTTGCACTGTTATTGATCAGAACAGAGAGGTGATGCTCATTCTCAGGCTCCGGACGAGGAACATTGCCTCAATTAGGTGTTGGAACTTTGCAAAGAGCACATGAGAAAGGTTGTAAGAGATTCACAGGGGATGGGCTAGGAGCAGAAGGACAGTAGGTTCCCATGCCTGGAGTAAATAAAACATGTAACAAGTAAAATGCCTATTCACTGCTTTAGAAACTAGCAAGATGAAGGTCAAAGCTGCATAGAATAAGAAAGTGAGCAGAAAGATGCACGTGGCAAGTTGATCAGGAAGAAGACACCTACAGCCCCCTGTAGGAAAACCTTCACCTAGTTGTGGAAGTATTGATAGAAAACAACGTGAGCACCCAACCAAGAAAGAGATCAGTATTCAGGACCAAGAGAAGCCAAGAGGTCCTTGTACATAATTGAGAATATATTAAAGATTACATAATGATTCCTGACAACACCTGAATTATAGGTGGTCATAAGTAATAGGGCCATTCACCTTCACACATGTACACATACACTATTTAAACATGCACATGGCCCCGGAGCAAAATGCCAAGAAGTACGCCCCATCATGAGAAAGGAAGGAGAAGGATAACATATTTCCAATGGGAAGTTGCAATACTAGCTGTCACTTGAACAGCCACAAGAATGCAGTCCATATATAATTGGTTATTTATAAGGCGCTTAATACCGAGAGGTTTCTAAGCACGGTCACAGGGATTGAACCTGTGTTGCTCTGTATCTTCTTGCTTACAAGGCAAGTGTGTTGCCCCTGAGCTATGAAAACAGTAAGTCGGTGCCAACCTCTGAGTCCCATTAGAAATTATGTGATTTTTTCTTTTTTTTTTGTTGCCACACTGTGTACACCTCACAATACGATTGGCTAATTATGATGGAAGCTTTGAAGAGACATAGCCAATGAGCAACCAAGCTGTGTTTGAAACATTTTAACCAGTCAACTGTCCAATCAAAACTGTGTGAAAATAGATGACCTCACCATATGATCATTACCATGAAGTAGTCATTAGAATGGTCACAAGTGAAAGGATAGACCAATAGGGCTAGGCATTGTCAACTGACTCCAATCAAGCACTCCCACTAAGTCAGTGCCTTGTCTGGGATTGCTCAAGGGAAGCCCTTATTTATATATTTGTATGACAAGTTATACTCTGGACGATAAACCCTTATATGACACCCCTCTCTTTTAATCCCCCTGACCTCACTGAGCCAAGAAGTAGGTTTATTTTGCAATTTAAAAGATTTATTGGAAAAATTAAACAATATATATATATATATATATATATATATATATATATATATATATATATATATATATATATATCACACTTTTATAATAAATTAATATTTGATATCACACTTATGAATATAATGTTGATCAACCATAGATAATCTGACACTAGCACACTTCTTTACAATCAATGAGGAGTTAGTATAGGAAGGATAAGGTAGCAGAAAATACTTTTTATGGCTTCAAGGAAAGCAATGAGGGAAAAATGCAGCACAGAAATAAACTTGATATGATTTCAACAAAAGATATGATCACTTTTTCTTTGAAAATTCCCTCCCCCCTATGCAAGATAAGGAGATGGAAGGGGAGCACACAATTCTCAGGAATACAAAATGCAATACAAATTTCCAGTTCCCCCGAGCGAGCTTAGAGGAAAACAGGTATGATTTTAAAGCAGGCAAGATCCTTTTTAATGTGGTGGCAATGAAGTGAAAAATATGCTGAACATGCTTTTAATTCCCTCTAGAGGTTCAGGGTGAGTGAGAGATACTTTAAATCAGTTCGGGTCAGCCCTACAAATGATTCAGGGATGGCTATCAGGTTGAAAACGGGATTCAGTAATGGATACAAAAGACAGATATTTTTACACGTGGTTGAAATGAAGCAAACTGTCAATTCGCGGCACTTTTTTCCGAGTGCCTCGATCGCGATTATGGAGAAACTATAACGAGTAGCAAGAATCTTAGCTTTAAGATGAAAGTTAAACCACGTTCCTAGCACCTACGATTCCAAAGATACGGACGATTTTATGAAGGTAGTTTTTCAAAAATGAAATAATGATTCAAAATGGCAAAATGACACTTTACAGGTTTAAAATCGGAGAAGGGACACACGATTCTATGATGCAGTTCTGGACAGGTTAAAATGTTTTGAATCAGATCATTTTAAGCTAAGAGATTGGTTTTGCACAGTTCTGGCTTAGTATTCACACTATGAATTTGAAATAGGCCATCAGGGTCTGGTCAAGTTCGCTCTCTCTGGTACTGGTTCTGCTCAAAGCGATCTGGTCTGGGTCTGCTAGCGGCCCTTCACAGTGGTCTGGTCTCTGGTCTGGCAAAAGTTCTTGGCAAAGAATCCAACAGCTCGCCCAGCTGTGGGATAGTTTGGTTGGATTGCTGGATTCTGATGGCCTGCTGAGAAGAGTTCTCTGCTTGTGGGTTAGGCCTTTGCTTTAAGTTCTGTATTCTATCTGGAGTCTAAGTTCTGGATGTTCCTTCTAGATGCTGTGTGGTCCAGCAAAACGCTCCGCAAGAAAATGAAAAGTGAATCTCTTGCCTGTCCAAGAAGTCTCTTTTTATGTGTTTTGAAAGTGGGTGGGTCGGCTCATTCTGCATGCCCAATCCTCTCATGATTTGATAGGTCAAGGATTCTCTGTGACCTGATTTGAGAAGGGATAGTGTGTCAGAGTGAGTGAGAGTCTTACAGTCTATTGAAGAAACGCCCCTTTGCTTTTACTTAGAAAATGAATTTTTCATAACTAACAGGTTTCCCAGATACACACGTGGTTGAAATTACATACACATTTCACAATTAATTTAAGATACACTCTCGCCCAACTCTGATCCCCCTCAGAGCCTGGGTTCACAAATGGCAACATTTTGTGCTATTTAGTGACTTTCGCCATATTGGTTTTTCCTCAAAATGTACACAGACCTGCACCCCTTCCCTGAGCATATTACTGGAAATTACTATGTCTCTATCCTAAACACAGTGTCTGCAATATTAATAAATAGCAGGGTTCGGTCCCAGAATACCGCACAAAATGGAATTTGGGCTCAAATTGTGAGGGCATTTTTCATTTTCAGGATCCCCAAATTGTACATTTCTGTGAGCTTAATACAAGATTTTAGAAGCATTTAACTTAAACATATATTTGCTGCAATATGAATCCACAGTTCTGTCTGGCCCGCCCCTAGGAACTGGGGGAGTCAGGGATCACATGTCTCTCCTTCCAGGCAGAGCTCTGTTTACAGTCCACACCCAAAATCAGCATACCCCATTCAATTGCAAGGGTCTATTGTGTTGGGTCCAGCAGGCTGCAGGTAAGTCCCTCCCTCTCAATCAACAGGGCCATGTTATATCCTGCCTCCTGGTGTGGGTATGTGGGGTGTTAAGAGTTCTCAGGAAAGGCCAGTCTTTTGAACTTTTAATTACATAAGACCCCCTTCTGTTCACTGCCCAGTTCTGCAAGACAGCTCTCCTGTCAGGATTTATAGAGCGCCAGCGCCGGTCAGTGTCCAATGCCGGTACTGCACCTATTTTTGACAGCTGTCTTGAATTAATACATTTCAAAAGGACAGGATTTTACTTGATAGTATATGATCCTTGCTTGACATGGCATTGATGTGGATCTGTAGTAGAGTAAAGTAAAACACTCAACCATAGTTGGATTTTTGTTTGGTGGTTTCGGGCCCATGATCTTAGCAATTTTTGACATTAATAAAAACGGTTTGAACAGAACCATCTTTCTTTGCACTGGTGGGTGGCAGGTCAGGGGACCATTTTAGTGTGCTCAAAACTGCACGGTTCTCCTGGATTCTGGCGCAAATGTGGGCTTTTCCACCATCTTGGATTTCCTAAGCCCACAGCACCAAATGTTGCAGCAGTCCAAACGTGGGTCAGGACACCCAACAGTATTGTATAGAATCACCTATAGCACAACCAAGACTGCCCAATGAGCAAATGTAAATTTACATGCATCTTGAACATGGTGTAAGAATCCACTCCACTTCTCACTATATAAACCACCATTTAATTATGTAATGTTGAATGATTCCTGAATTGTTCCCAGCTGTAGTTACATTTAATAGACTTTTTGTTTTTCTTGATTCGTGCCCCTTATGGACCCATTGGATTACTTTTTCAATATTGATTTTTGGGCCTTACGCTGCAAGGTGATAGAAGCACATACATCAAACCCTTTGTAGTTCTGCACCACAGTGGCTGCCTGTTACCCTCCAGACAAGCCAACCTCCAAACAGTTGGAGGAAATCTGTTTATTGGCACAGCACTGCACATTGGTATAGCTTTAGACACCCTGCTAATCCATGTTTACATTGGAAAAAGACACAGAGATCCACGCCCTACGTATGGCAGGTCAGTGAAGTCTTGCCACATTTCCTCATCATATGATATATCGACATACGTTGTGCAAGGAATAATAATGTTGAATATAAATGATAAGACTAACTCAAAGTCAAGAGAGCTGAACCTGGAGGCGCCAGCTTCCCATCCATTGCAGCCAAACAATGGAATGCCATGCCACACTTCCTAAGAGAAGAAGAGCCCTACTGGGTTTTCTGCAGAACCCTCAAAACATGGCTATTGAAATAAGTCTCCTACACCCACCCGGGACAGTCCCCCGACCTACCCCCTATAGAATGAACACTGAGCCCTGCCCTCAGGTTATTATAGAAGTTGGAAGGAGGGATCCATTTAAAGGACTTTGTATATATGTCTATTTGTTGTATATGTAACTCCATCACTGAATATCTATTCACAACACAAATGTAACTGGTTCATGTCCCAGGGTTTTTATGTGCTTTACAAATGTAAAAATACATAAATAAATAAGTATTTCAACCTCCATAGAAGTGATGTGTTTTTCCTTCTGGTGATGCCATGTTGCCAATACCTGCCATGTGCCTCCTTGTTGCTTTAATAGACACTGCTAAAAAGACAGAAGTGTGTTATTTTGGCTTCCACATCTATTGTGTATCATATTGAAGCCATTTGTATTGCGGACGTATGCAAACTCTAAAAAACATACTTCACACCATGCACTAAAAATCACAGGCATTGAGAAACATTTTACATGCATTTTGCACAGGCCTGTTCAATGAGTGTGAGCAATGTACCATTACTCACGTGAATGACAGGGACATTTTAGGCAAATAGTGATGCCTTATTAACATCAAAAGACTTGAGTGTGTTCGAGTGTATCTTAAGGGATCATCAGATGTTCCTGCTTCACTGGTACATTTAGATGCAGATCTCAGATACCTTAATGTGCTCTTTTTAAATTATATGAAGTGCTGATTTACATATCAGTACTGCATGTATTTTTCAGGAACAGCATATAATTTGTCTCTCTTGCCTTTCTTTTCTAAGTGCATTTGCATGGCAGTCTCTTTTAAGCACTTTGCAGGTCTAGAGTATCCAATACATGACACTTTAGCAAACTACAGATCTGCAAGAAAATTAATTACGATATGATTTTATTCAAATATCTGTTTCTGATAAATGCCTACTTGCAAAAATGCAAACAAGAGTTATCTCGCTAAATTGAAATGGTTTGAAATGGATTATAAAGTTTACAATCAATTTTCATCAAAGAGATGTAGTTTTAATAATCACGCACTAATTCTTCCCCTCAAGTCCTTGAATCTTAATTTTACTATCCGCTCAAATTAGTTTTACAGTAAACTGTATCTGACCGGATTTTGAACTGTAGTGCAGATTTACTGCTAAGCATAGTTTCTGTCTGTTGCTTTACAGCATATAACATTATAGAATTTGACATGACATTGTTAGGTAATCTTATTTACAGCAGGAAACTCAGTTATCATTTACTAACCATGTTCTTCGCTCCTCTAGCTCCAACCATCTGCAGGTCAGAAGTTTCTCCAATCAAAGAATGGCAGGTACATCGATTTCCTCTGCAGGAGCTTCCCTCTGGAATGGCCTCTCGGCCCCCCTCAGACTTGAGCTGAATCTCCTCAAGTTCCGGAATACTTCTCATTACTTTCCTTTTCGCGTCCACCTGTGAGGGAGTAGAGGGCCGTTTGGGCCCCTCCCTGTACATTCTATACGAAATGGACCACTTGCTCATGCACTAGTGAGGGACGCCTCCATTACCCTTATGCTAACATTAGCATCGATGGGGCTATTGAGATATACTTGGCTTCCATTTTGTGTGCCCTCGCCTCCATCTTTGGACTAGGCTGCACTCCGATACAACGAAAAGCTTCTCTCCTCTCTGTAGCGCCGCGCACCATGCGCTCATCGCCCCCACCTTTTCTTCCACTGCCTGAAAGGTCACAAACCCCTTTCTCACGGATGCAGCAGGGATAATTGAAACATATAACATATTGTATCTTCTCACTCTTCCTCTGAGATCACTGTCCTGTGTGTGAACCGGCTCGAGCCATGACTTGTAGCTCATCCATCTCCACAAACCTGCTCCTGCCCTCTCACCCCGCTGTTGGAAAATTACTGCCAAACTAATCCCATGCCCTCCTAAGGTATTCTCTTGATGTACCAGAAGTGTGACTCTGCTGTGCAGCCAACCCCAGAGTGCCCCCACTAAATCCAGACCTCTGTCACCCTATATTGTGTTCTAAAACTAACATATGTCATTATAACCCAGGGTATCACAAGAGGCAAGCCTGCTCAGCCCCCTAAGCCCTGTACATCATAAAAATCCCAATGAAAGATGATATAATTCTGTGAATGCAATTTATAAGGTTGCAAGATTTAATCAAAGATATAATAATGATTGTTGTTTATTATATGTCTAGTGGTAGTTTCTCATGCCAACTTACTGCCAAATCTATCTCGCCACGACCTAACCCTCACCCCACCCGGACACAGGCAGCTGGACCTCGTGACGCTCACCCTCCTGCCAACTGGGCAGTCTATCAGGAAGAAGCAGCACCTACAGGACAGTATGCAACATCGCTCCCCAACCAATCATGACTAATGTTATACCCTATGTAAATGACCTCATTGATGACGCTATTTTACTTTAAAATCCCATGTATGTGTACTGTTTGCCAGAGTGCTCTGAAGGCAGCAGAGTTCTCTGGATGCCAATTTTATATAAAGGCTTGTTAGTCTTGCAACATATTCTCTTAGTCTCATTCCCTACTGGGATGTGTCGTTTATTCTAATTTCATATTGGTGTAACAGGGAGTGAGCCTTTACACTCCTTCCCCCTCCCACTCCCCATCCCTTGCTAATGGCCCTCTTGCCACTGTGACTGGTCCCTGGTCCCTTATGAGTCCTCCAGGGTCCAGGCCCTTCTTGACCAGTCTTCCCCAGCATCATTAACCAGCACTTGCCCTTGGGAACCCTCCCTGGATTAACCTGAATATGGTCCACCACTTCCATCACACTTGTTTTTCACTTTCCCCTTCTTCCCTGGGACCTACCTTCATGGCTCCCCTCAGCCCTTGCTCAGCCACCATGTCCCCCACACCTGCACTTCACCCCCTACCCCCTGCTCCCTTCCCAGCCCTGCCCCTCTACCTCCAACCCCCCTGCACTTTTTGTCTCTGCACTTGCATGGTAAGGACATCACAAGGCCTTTACTGTTGTTCCCCCCCCTCTCCCCCCTTTGTTTGCGTGGTGGTGCCTGGAAACACTAATGTACAGCCACCATACAAATGTCCAATAAATAAATAAATACATACGATGCGTTTCTTAAATAAAGAACAAGCCTCTCCAACAGGCACAGTTAACATTTTGCTTTCAAAAGTTTTAAATGTGCAAATAAATTAGGTGCAGAGAAAAGATGCTCTGCTATTTTTTCCTTTTCTCTTCCAATGCACATGCAAGTCATATCCTCATATCGAGCATTTGGCAATAAAGAAAGGGAATGTAAAACAACGGGAATGAGAATGGTGGACATGTAGTTGTTGTTGTACTAACGGCTTTGGAGTGAATGGCCAAGCAGGTTGGCTGTAAATAGTGTTCAAATATTTGCTTCAGGATGCATTTAAAATCAGCCTTTTTAATCGTATGTGCAAAAAACGAATACTGATCAATCAGGAAATCGCCAGTGCTGATTTGTCATTCAGCGATCGAGCTAACTAAAGTTCTGCGCTTGTAAAAAAAGGGAAATGCTAACATAATGTTTTCCCCCAAAAGTAAATAAGTGGTTCTAGTGATGGAGCTGTACTGGAGCCACGGGTAAGGTCACAAGCTCAGTGTTTTAGTGCTTACATCTTTCATTAAGAGCAAAGTATGTGTAGGACCCACTTGTGCCCACCACCCAGGTAACTGTCCCCAATAGCTCTGGGTAGAATCCTCATGCATGCCACATTCCATACGTCACATTCCACACAGGACCTCACACTCTGACATCACACTCACTTGCATCCATGCACACACAGATGGGGAAAGGAGGAAACCCGATACCACACCCCTCCCTTCTTTTCCAACGACACAACATGCAGCATGCATACCATCTTCTATAAACTATCACTCACTACACTCAAAAGGGACACACTGAAGTATGAGCATCTTCCCCCTGACCTGCTGTGAGACAATCTCAACTCAGCAACCACATTTCAATTGACAGACACACCACGAGACGTACCCTGAGTCATACACCTACAGAAAGGGAATAGGTGGTGAGTAGACGCAATGCATGCACATCTCGAACCTATAACTGCTCGGGAGCAAGTAGAACTTGATATGAACACATGTCCCAAACAACTACAGACACGATGAGACCACTGAGCCATCCAGAAGGATCCACCACATCCAACGACAAGCAAAACCATCCCCTCCCCAGCTACCTACTGAGGTTCCCAGCGCAACCACTCCTACCTCTCTGGCCACCAATAGAATAGAAAAGAGGCATATTGTGGTGGCCATCTTGGTTTTTGCCTTCATGGGAGATTTGCATTTTGCAATACATGCAGAGTCAATCTCCTTTGGAAAGAAACAAAACTGTTTGCACCCCACATGTGAAACGCATTTCTCCCTGTTGTACCCTACTGGTAACAGCCCTAATCCCTGTGTGAGTTCCTCGCAAGGCTCGGGCTGGCTGACTATTTCTGGCATGTTACGCCTCCCTGCACAGGGGTGATTGCTACATTGAGAATCCGAGAATGCTGGGATAACTAAGTTGCTTTTTCACCATCCCAGACTGCTGAGATAATCATGTCCCTTTTCAACATCCAGAATACTGGGATCATCATCGTAGGGTTTTGTTCGGGCCCCTGAACCGAGTAAAAAACGGGTCACGCAGGAGCCGGGCTACAGTTAACCTTCTCTTTATTAATGCAGGCAGTGACTGCCGAACTTCCCCTCGCCCCCACCCTATCCCAACGTCACTTCCCTTCCAGGGGAAGATAAGACCGCAACTGCGGTCTGCCCACACAACGATGTGGGCGGGCTGCAAGCCCTTGCATGAGACGACCTGACATCTCCCTCCTTTATAACAACTAACATACTCTCTGCCTCTTACTCCATCTCTTTTATGAGTCTGTGGGGTTTTATGCGACTTCTCTGGGGTCAACTGTGATTGCGCGGTGTTCTCTCTGTCTGTCCTTGTGACTCCTGATTGTCGTCACTTTCCGATGCCTCCCACTCTCCCAGGTAGGGGCCGTCTTGGCTGAGGTCCTCGTCGCTGTATCCCAATCTGACTGGCCCTTGTTCTGTGTGGTTCTTCCAGGGCTTGAAGTGCGACACATTACGTGTGACTGAGGATTGGTCAGTCCTCTGTGCCGTGATCGTTGTTCCTTTCCTTTGCGTGACAGTCAGCGGGTCTTGCGCGAACATGGCATCCTCTTTTCTCTGTTTGGGTTGCCGCAACCACACTTGGTCTCTGGGTTAAATGTGTGACTCCTGCGCTTTCCTCTTGTGGTCCGCTGTCTCTTTCATTTTGGCTTTCGCAGCCTCGTCCTTCTCTCTGGCCTCCTGTTCGAGTGGTGTTGCTTCTGCAGAGTGCGTGTCTTCCGGCTGTCGTGTCTGGATCGGTCTGCGGAACATTAGGTCAGCAGGGCATATGCCCGTTGTACTGTGGGGCGTATGTCGATAGTCCCTGAGGAACTGATAGAGTGCTTGCTCGAAAGGTTTGTTGAGTATGGCCGCTATTTGTAGTGTCCTTTTGATGTTGTCCATGAATCTCTCGACCAAGCCGTTGGCCTGTGGCCATCTTGGTGTTATTCTCCTGTGCTGGAACCCCATGTATCTTGAAAAGTTCTCGAAGTCCTTACTCATGAATGGCATTCCGTTATCAGACTTGATGACCTTGGGTATTCCGTAGGTGGACAGCATGTGGTCCAGTGCTGGCATGACGCTGGAGGCTGCCGTGCTGCCGACGATTTGTGCCTCTGGAAATCTAGAGTGTTCATCTATTAGCACTAGCACATACGTGCCATCTCTCAGGGGTCCAAAGAAGTCCACCGCCATGTCCTTCCACACGTGTCCTGGTAACGGTGACAAGTGGAGAGGGTTTGGGTGTGGGGGAGGTGCTACTTGTGCGCACGTCGCGCATTGGCCTACCATTTCTTCAACCATTGCGTCTAGCCTGGGGATCCAAACCTTCTGCCTTAGTAATCGCTTGGTGGCGACCACTCCTCGGTGGCTTTCATGCGCTACTTGAATCGTTCTGCTGCATAGCGATTTGGGGAGGAAGACCTTGCATCCCTTTAATATGACATAATCATCGACTATGGAGAGTTCATCTCGGACCTGATTTATGTGTTTGATGTCCTCTTGGATCTCTTCCGGTTCCTGTCTCACTTGTTGACGCATGTGCGCTCTTCTGTCTTCCTGTATGCAGTGACGTACGATTCGCAGTGCAGGGTCCTGCTCCGAATGGGTGATTATGTCCGCCCAACCCACGGGTAACGGCTGCAAGTGATGAACAACGTAGTTGAGGTATTCGTCGGCGATGGATGGTTGTGGGTTGGCCGGGCCGGTCAGGTGGCACGACCTATAGTCAGCTGGGTTGTCTTCCTTTCCGGGGCGGTGCTTGATGACAAACTTGTAATCCTGCAGACGTAAACCCCAGCGGGCTATTCTCGGTGCCATTCTTGATTTGGGGTCCCCATAAATTGTGAGTAAAGCCTGGTGATCCGTTATAATGGTGAACTCCTTGCCATACAGGAACAAATGAAAGTATTCGCAAGCCCACACCACCGCCAAGCTTTCCTTTTCAGCCTGGGAATAGGCTTGTTCTGTGGGGGTCAGGCTCCTACTGGCATATGCCACGACGTATACGTTCGTGGGTTCTTGCGGATCCACTTGCGTCAATATGGCGCACAAGCCAACAGGGCTGGCGTCCACGATTACTTCGGTGTGTCTCTTGGCGTTGAAGTAGGCCATGTCCTCTGCGTTTGTAATGGCGTCTCGATTGCTTCAAATGCTCTCTGGCAGTCCATGGACCACGTGTAGGGTTGATCGTTTCGCGTTAATAGGCGCAGAGGGTTGCTGATCGTCACGTAGTCTTTTAGATATCTGGAACAGTAGCTGGCCAGACCCAGGAAAGACCGGAGCTCTGTCGTGTTTGTAGGGGGTGTGGCTGAGTTGAGCGCTGCTACCTTCTCTGGGTCCGGGCACATTCCTTTGCTGGAGAAGATGTGGCCGAAAAATCGTTGTGAGCCTTTTCCGAATTCACATTTAGACTTGTTCAGAGTTAGTCCAGCTGTTTGTAGCGCTTCGCACACTCTGTGAAGAGCTGTGTCATGCTCCTCCTTAGTCTTGCCGAATATCAGGACATCATCTGAGTAGTTCAGACAGTTTGGCACATGCCTGATTATGCGGTGTATTTCCTCCTGGAAAATCTCAGCAGCCGAGGATATCCCGAAACTGAGTCTTTTATATTGAAACAAACCCAGGTGCGTGACGAAAGTCGTGATGTACCTGGACTCGGGGGCGATCTCAATCTGATGACATCCTTTCGTGAGGTCCAGTTTGGAGAACATCTGCGCCCCATGTAGAAGGTGGATCATGTCAGTGATCCTGGGTGCCTGATGCCTCTCCCTTTCTATTGCTGCGTTGGCTCTCCTCATGTCTACGCACAGGCGGATTGATCCGTCTGGTGACTTTTTGGGGACGGGGACGATGGGGTTACCCATGGAGTGGGTCCTGAGACGGGCTTGATGACGTTGAGTTTGATAAGTTTGTCTAGTTCTTCCTCGACTTGGCGCTGTATGTTCACGGGTATCCCGCAATAGTGTTGGGCGACGGGGGGTATGTCCGTGTTTATATGCAGCTGTACCTTTCTGTGTTTCAGTTTTACCAGACCCTTGAACAAGTTTGGGATGTATTGTTCTATGGCGTCCGGTCTGGTGAAATATTTGTGGGCCATTAGTTGGTACAGGATGTGCACCAGGCCCATCTCGACAGCGGTCTTAAAGCTGAGGATGCATCCGCTGTTAGCTTCTGTCTTCAGGATGTGTAGGAGAATTTTTGCCGCGTGTGATTTGTGTACGCACCACGCCGAGATGGTTCCTTTGCAGGGTAGTGGGGTCGTGGCTCCGCATGGATAAATGTCCACTGTTGCCTTCCGGATCTTTGGTGGGTTGATGAGTGTATCATACGCTTTTTCACTAATTATGTTGACTGTCGCCCCCGTATCAATAAGAAATTCTAAGGGTGTGTTGTTTACTTGTAGCTTGAGCATTGGACTGTGTTGGGTGGCTGTGGCGTTGTTGAGTGCCCACACGTACCCCTTTTTACATTGGTCGTCCTCTGATGACTGGGATTCGCTGCCTGATGGGGAGCGCATCTCGATGTATCGGATGAATCTCCTCCTTTGGGATCATCTCGAACCGTCCGAAGTTTTCCGGTCATCCCTTGCGTATGAACTCTTCATGGTCCTGTCTTCTCTCCGTGTGTCTGTTTGGCCGTCCTCTCCTCTCCCTGCGGGCGGGCTGTGCCGCGAGCTCCTTCTTCTCTCATGTTGCCTTGGTCTACTGGGCCCTGGGCCGGGTGCATTCTTGCACACTGCTCTATAGTGGTCCATTCCGCCGCATGCGGCACACTTTTGTCCCAGTGCTGGACACTCGCCTACGTGTGGATATTCGAATCCGCATCGGTAGCATGTGGCGTCCGAGTATTTCCCACCTTGTGAGGGGGCGGCATATAGTTTGTTGATTGTGTCCGTGCCGGGCGTCTGATGTTGGATAGTGACCTTGCCGAGGCTGTCCAGCTGTGACTCAACTGGCGCTTCCATTCTGGCCAGAGCAAGGATTTCCTCGAGGGACCTTTGTTTTTGGAGGAGTTGTTTTCTGAACTGTTCAGATATGCAGCCTGCGATGACCTGGGATCGTAGTGCTTCCTCGTTGGAGTATTTATGAAATTCACAGTATTTGAGCTTGATGCGTAGGCGCATCACAAAGTTGTCTAGCGACTCCCCTTTTTCCTGCCTCGTGGTATGGGTACGCATGGCGCTCGTAGTCAATGTTTGTGTGAGGTGTGAAGTATTCCGAGAGCTTTCCATGAAGTTCTCCATATGTGACGATGTCTACGTTCATCAGTTCACCTGCTATGTCCCTGATGGCGGAGCCTACAGTCATGAACAGTGTGTTTTTTAACATAGCGTCGTTAGTGTGGCTGATTGCCCCCGTGTAAAATTTGAAGTCTCTGAGCCATATGACCCATCTGGGTCCCAGATTGGAGGTGTCCCTGACATCGAAAGGGCTGGGTATGGGCAGGTTTTGAGAAGCGGTACCTGAGCCTTGTGCTTGTTGCTGGTCAACTGCTGCGGCTCCCGATCCACCGGACGAGGACGAGGACGCTGCTGGGCTCGTTGGGGCCGACATGTCCACAGTGACAGGTGCGCTCTGGTTGTGACCTAATGTGCCTCTGTGAAGGATCACTCCGCACATGCCCTCTTGACGTGTGGCGCGGGCTGCCTGGTGGCCGTGGGGGTTAATGCGCTGTGACACGCGCCTCCTGGTTCTCCCCTGTACGAGCCTCCTGTATTGCGTGGCCCCCTTGGGCCTGCAGGGTGGATGGAGGAGAAAGAGAAGGCAGGGTCACTGCCGGTGACCCGTGTGGGCCAGCTGGGCGCTCTGCGCAGGCTGATTGCGCATCCGCGCGCAGCCTGCATTCGCCTCGGGCCTTCTGCACTGTTCGCGGGTGCGCCCGTGTGTAGGCGGCCTCCGCGGGTGCGCGGGCTCCTGCGGGGTAGTTGCCGGTAGAGAGGAGCGCTGACGCGCCTGCGCCGCTCGACCGCGGTCCTCTGCGTATTCCCCGGGCTGCAGGAGCAGAGGTGCGCTAACGCGCTGACACCGCTCGACTGCGGGCCTCCTGTCGGCACGGGCAGGTACCGTGTACCCCTTCGTCGCCAGTTGTAGGGTTTTGCTCGGGCCCCTGAACCGAGTAAATAACGGGTCACGCAGGAGCCGGGCTACAGCTAACCTTCTCTTTATTAATGCAGGCAGTGACTGCTGAACTTCCCCTCGCCCCCACCCTATCCCAACGTCACTTCCCTTCCAGGGGAAGATAAGACCGCAACTGCGGTCTGGCCACACAACGATGTGGGCGGGCTGGAAGCCCTTGCAGGAGACGACCTGACAATCATACCACTTATTTCACAGCTCTGTGAGGCATGCATCAATATAAACACAGCTGTGCACCCTGTAACACCAAAGCCACCACTATGCTATGGTATGCAACATTACACCTGTTGCTGAAATATAAACACACACAGCTGTGTACACCGTTAAAGCAAGCACAAGCATCACATTCAACAACTCTTGTTGCTGGAACCCCTGTATTATGACTTTTTTTCATAATCATATCTTTCAAGTTTGTTTAGATTCACAACCAGAACATGCAACACTCCATGTTGATGGAGTTCCAAACCCCATTTTTTCCATGTTATTTGTACGTAACATTCCCTGTTGTCAGAAAAACAGCAATGCCCTTTTCCCACTCATTATGCAGGCATCACATTGTGCCTATTGCACTCGACATCTCACAGAGCAGAGGCGTTGCTGGGGGGGGGGGGCTAAGGGGGCTATAGCCCCTGGTCTTTTCGCTGTAGCCCCGGATAGAATCTCAGGAGCTACAACCAAAAGGCTAACTAGCCCCCAGTCCCAACAGTTTCGACATTAGCGTAGCCCTGGGTCTTTTCCAGACCTAGCAACACCCCTGTCACAGAGGTTCTCAGATCAAGTAAAACCACCAAACCACAAGTGCCTAATATTAGTCCTAGCATTCTCCTCGCACAAATCACATTCTGAAACCCTACTGCTATAGCAGAAATACCTTAAATCACTAAACAGCATATCCATTGCAATGTCATATGTTGGAGTACAACACACCCATGACAAGGTACTTCTTGTTGTCTTTGAATATTTGTTCTTACACAAGATGGTGGTTTTAATACCTTTTATTGGAGTAACTGAAAATAATAGGTAGAGATGGAACAAAGCATTAGCTTACAAAGTCGCACAAACTTCTTCGTCAGAGGGGCAGTGCGAAATGATTTGTAAAAAGAAAGTCACAGTGCAGTTTGTTCACAAAATGAAGAAAAAAATAGCATTGTAAACTTCATTGTCTGAAGGAACATTATTCCTGGACTGTGGGTCTGAAAACTGCTGTCTTATCTAAAAGACCATAAAAAGTCATAGAAGCAGGGAACACACAGCGGTTTGGAAGCAGTACACACTTCGATCTGAAAGTTACATTTAACAAAAAAAGGAAAAACAAATCTTGTTCACATATAACTGTTAAGTTAGGCCAAGGCGGTGATAAAGTTGGCCTCGTTGTTTTCCTAAAATAACTGATGTTATTTTAAAAGGCACATTGAAATGAAAGGTTTCAAAACACAGCTTTCAGATGCCCGATTTCTGCCTCCCTGGCATACAAAAGCCAAGTATCCATGATTACGGAGGCACCAAGCCTTCATGTATGTATTCATCCATGTACTCAATTAAACTATTAGACTCAAGACTTTAGATCAACTTGTGATCCCACCCTCCCAACCAACTAGGCCTTTAAAGTATCCTTTTGAGGACCATGGGTGGACTGGCCCATAGGGAACTCTGGAGATTTCCCGGTGGGCCTCTGCACCCTGGGCCTCTTTTGTGCGGTATTTTCAAATTTTCCCATAGGAAAAGGACTGGGCCTGCTGAAAATGGGTAGAATGGGGCCACTTTGAAAATTATTTCCAGGGCCTCTTTTGCTTCCCAGTCCACCCCTTTTGAGGACCAATTAATTTCTTTGCAAATTGCAGATTGTGAGTTACTTAGCCCTGCTGTACTCTCTGGTGTTCTGGTACACTTCAATAGCTAAAATGATGAGGCCAGAAATCAGCGTCAAGGTGAAGGAGATTTTTGGTGTTGGGTATAACTTTAAAGAAGTTGAGAAAGACAATTTACAATCCGACTTTACCTCGCAAGGACTGCAATTAGCAGACGAGGTGAAAAACACGGTCTCAGAAAAGAATAATTGAGAATAATTATATGCATGTGCTACAGAGTGTTGTATAGACAATGGGAGTGCGGGATGAGGGGTATTGACTGATTTTGAACATGGAGATCCACTTTCACTTTGCTTTACTGTGCTGTTAAGATGTCTGTGAGGTCATCGATTCCCTTCTGTGAGAGGATGATGAGATCACCGTGTAGGAGCTGTAATCTTTGTACATCGCAAGTCACAGGATTAAGTCACAAAGGGAGTAATATTTCCTGCCCATTGAGGTCTGTGTTGGGCATTGTGCGCTGAAACATAAGTGGGTTTTTTCTATGGTTAGCATGTAGATAATGGGGCTGTACAGTACTGCGCTGTAGGTCATTTTCTGTGGGGTTTTAAGGACATTTTCCACAATACCAAAAGCATATTAAAGATATGGTATGACCGGTGAAGATGGCCACAACTGATATACCTGTTAAAATTAACAACATATAAAGCTTATGGATTGAAATTGATCTCACCCCCATACCATGTGAATGTTCTATAACCATTGAATAGTCTACAATGAAAGACTAGGCAAGCGTGAAGAATGGAAACCTGTATGCATACTTCAAAGCACCTGAGCACCTGCAGGTTTTGTTGAGCGGATTATGTATCTCAAGCCACATCCAGTGAGCTACTGTTACTGAGGAGCAGATAGATCGGTACATGGCATGAGCGGCTCCCATGACCAAGAATTGTTGCATGAACAAAGGTTGGACACTCCTCCTGGAGCCGTCGTGACGTCACCCGTCCTAGGTTGCAAAATGAGTAAAACAATGTGGGTAACAATGACGGCAGTAATAGCACCCGCTGTCAAGCACACTGAAACTGGACCCTCAGAGATAATGATATACAGGACCGGAACTATTATCATGGTGGTCAGGAATTCATCAACGGCTTCACCTATTGTGCGTTTCTCAACCTATAAAACGCCTTTTTCTTTAGGTGACTTACAATCTTCTATTTATATAATTCTCTTTGGATATCTGTGCATTGAGAATGTGCAAGGTCATCTTTTCTCTGAGACCCAACTCAAATTCTGCACAGGGAAAACAAAACACCTTTCTGCATGTCCCTTGGACGCATTGGTGTAGCCAAGCGGGAGGGGCAATGGGCAGTCAACCCATCCGGGCATTTCCTCAGTCCCCATTGCACACAACCCCATCATCTCGTCAACCCCTCCTGCTCACCTAGAACTTGTGAAGCCTCTTTAGATTTAAATTGTAAAATAAATAAATAACGCATGCATCGGAGCATGCAGCCAACTGCGTATGGTGGTGATTGAGTCGGAGTCCAGCACACGCCACTTGTTCTAACCCTTCCTGGGCTGGCTGTCCTTGCCAGAATGTGTTATTGCTCAGCCATCTCTTGCTCAGGACTGCTGTGCAGAGAGGAACATAAGAAGTTAAACGTGTTTTCATGTTTGATCTATATGCATGTGTGTGTACATGTTTGAGTGCAATTGTCACGGGTAGCATAGCTCAACGTGCTCGTCTCAGAAGCAAGACGACGCAGAGCAACACAGGGTTGAGTCCTGGGTCCACGCTTAGAAACCTCTTCGGTATTAAGCTTGTTATAAAAAAACAATTATAATTGTAATACATGCAGTGTCTGTGGGGGCACAGGAGGTTTGAGTGAGTCTGTGGTGCATGTAAGCAAATGTTTTTGTGCATGAACTAAAATGGTTTCACCATAAAACAGGTAGATCTATTGGCTTTGTCAATGCTTGTTACTGTACGAAAGCATTAAGCACATGTTTGACTTTACCTGCTAGACTCTGAAGTTGACCCACTTCAGGAAACGTTTGTGAAATTGAGCTAATTGTATTGTACTGTAGCTGTCACAATTGAGTTCCCCAGCAGGATGGAGAAGGTGTGAAGGCATTATGATTACTGTATGTCACTCACAGAAAAACCATCAGATGTAGCAAACATTAAACCATAAGTTTGACGGTCTGGAAACAACGTTACTGGTAAGCTTGCCAGTACCGTTGTTTCCGGACCGGCAAACTATGAGTTCTGCGAGCGGGTGTCTTTCAGCCCACCAGGTCTGACCTGGCGGGCGGAGCGGCACCCGCTTGCAGACCTTTAGACACAGTGCCGGTGCATCCGTCCTCCCCATTCCCATCGAGTCCAATGCACTCAAATGGGAATGGGGAGTAATATTTTCCGGTGCCCAGGAATGGGCAATTACCGGGTCCGCCGGGGCTGTAATGGCCCGGTAATTGCCCATTCCCGGGGGGCGTAAAATTCCTGACTCCGGCCGGTATTTACCACCACGGCTACCGCCAAGGTCATAATGACCCTGTATGTTTCACTTTCTAATTTAATCACCCAATTGTTCCCTCGTTAGAGAATGTACCTGCATTTTATACATTTGGTGACGTTTGTCTGAAACAGTTACATTTTCTCAAGTATGACAAAGATCTCTTCAGGCTATTTCTTTTTTTTTTTATAAAGAAATGTAAAAATGTAAACTATATTAATAGTACCAGAACAGGCCTCTCCATCGTTGTGCTCCGTAGGTTCAACCAATTAGTGGAAATAGAAGCTACATGACGAATATTATGCATTACTTTAGAATACAGATATTACACATTCCAAAAGGTCTCCAAAAGATGTAGCCAAATGCCCTCTTTGAAGATGCATTTTGGCGCTACCCTTTGCATTGTAAACTGAAATGGATTATTAATATGGAGCTGGACTGCTGGAGTCGTGTTTTTCTGTGCGGGTCAGATACTGTTCAGCTGAGATCCTCTGGTCAAACTTTCCTGCACTGCAGCATCAATCACCTGCATTTTAATTTGCAGGGCGCCGTGTGTCGGAAGAAGAGTAATTGAGAGTAATTTAGACTGCGTTCCGTGTGCATTTATTGCCAGATCTCGAAGCGCGGAGAGACGACTCATTTCTTTTCACTCTTAAACTGGACATAAAGAACGATGCCAGGGGGCACATTTGAATCCACTAACATTTTGTTCTTTTCATTTTCTTCACTAAACTTCCTTCGAATAAGGAACATAGAATGATTAATCCTCCTCAGTAGCGTGAGAGCGGGTTTAGATTCTATTAAAGACACAGAGGTGAGCATTACGCAACAAATCTCTAATACTAACACCAAAGCAGCGAAGAAACAAACTTGAACAGAAAACAAGTTTTGATTTAAAAGAAAACTTTTGTACATTAACAAAACTCCATGGCAAAGACCCCAATCCAAGATGGTGGACAGTTCATGCCATGGCAACAACCAATAGGCAGGCACACCCCACCATTTAAATCCTTTCCTTTACAATGGCATCCTCTTCTGCAGCTGCCCCACGACAAAAGTCATCCTGAAGGACAGACCCAGGCAAACGGAAACCGAACCAGAAACCGAAAACTGAGGTTTGCTTGCATGACTGTAATGCTGGAAACTCCTGGAACTCTCCTGGTTGGAATGCTCCTTACCCCGAAGATGCATGAAACAGAAAACAAAGGGTGGGTGGGATTTATAATTCTTTCATCTGCGTCTTTAACAGAATCTAAACCCCCTCTCACGCTAGTGAGGGGGGTTTATTGATTATTTTCCAAGGCTTCATATTATACAAGTCTAATGCCCTTGCACAACATCTATAGCATAATGCTGAATACGCTTATGGCAAAAGGTTTTGAACATGGACTCTTTGAACCAATCAGCTTCTTTCAAAATGTGTTCAAAACTTACCCCCAGATAAAATTCTTTAGAGGCCATGGTGCTCCTTACTGAATGAGCCCAAACAAAAAGACATCAATACCCGCCTCCTTCACGACCCACTTTATCCACCTGGCTAGTGTGGCCGGGGACACTGGCTTATTGGGTTTTCTGTAGGAAATGAGCAACTGAGAGGAACCTAGAGTTCTAAGCCCCACAGTATTCTGTTCAAAACATTTTAAACATTGAACTACACACAGTTTGTGATCCTCCTGAAAAGAAGGATAGGAAACTGAGGAACTCATACATTTTGTTCTCCTAGAAACCAAGAATGTTACACCTTGAGGGTAATACATCTTACTATCTGCATCTAATGCGTTGATATCTGAAACCCTTTTAATAGAAATGTGGGACAAAAAATATAGCAAGCTTGGAAAAGAGCTCTTATAAAGTTAACCCATTTTTGTCTGGCCATGACTGAAACAACCTTACCATCAAATTAACATCCCACAAGACCAAATATCTTGCCTTAGGTGGAACCTTGATGAAAATGGATTTGAGCGCTTACACACCATCAAATGTCTTCCAGTGGTTTCCACTTTCACTAAAACATGCCCAGCAAAAATGGCTGATTTGAACCCATTGATTGTCCTGCAGGGTTTGCCTTCTTTAGATTGTGCACAGGAATATGTAACACCTGTGTTTAGCACCTGGCTTAGTCTTCCGGTGGGATAATAGTCAGAGTGAATGCATTCAACTTCCGATGCAGCACAGCATTTTCCAGGTCAATTGGTTCAGAAAAAGAGGTGGAAAACACTATTACTGTCGCTTTTTCTAATTGGTCAGATTTTCGTGCATTTTCTGGGTGGAGTTAGGGAGCCGAGTGGACACACCAGGACCCCCTGTATTTCCCGCTCCACCAGACAAATGCAGCCTTACTGCCAGCATGGATTCTCATGTTGGGAATAAGGAAAGGGATTCCTCTGGGATCTGCTTGGAAATGAAACCTGGTAAAAGCGGGCAGAGTCCAGAGGAAGCCATTGTCAATTCTGCCAGCAATCGCTAATTGCGCAAGGTATTTACACTCTTCCAAAGTGGAAAAGCAATGTGGTTTCACTTGCTTTTTACGCTAAAATCTGCAATTTTCTGGCGGAAAAGTAAAAACGTGAGCCAATGGAAGTGGTCCACTCCATGCAGTTTACTTTGCGCCTTGATGCTTGGGGGTTTTGCGTGATGCTACACATGTAATGAATAAATAAATTTAACATGACCCCGGATAAATGCCAATTCATGATCAGAATGAGTGAGCATGGCATGTTGCTGGTAAGAGGGTGTCCTGTGCTTCTTGAGTGCGTTGGCAAATGCCCCTAATTGCCATCTCGCGTTAAGCAGGTGTTTAAACCCATCAGTGTGGATTGCCCAATAATAAGTAGACAGAGGTATTTCAAATGGCCAATTTTGCTCTTTGGGTGACATTGTCAAAGTGCGAGAATGTTGCCCAGCATGTGCCACATTCTCTGTGGAGTCAATTGTGCCCACCCCGAGGAAGAAGTGCGAAAAACCCACAAGGGCACTGTGCCCTGCTCTTTCTGTGTGTGTGTCTTCCCCACAGGGCGACAGATGCCGACTAAGACATGGGTAAGTCTCAGGTGGCAAGTCTGCACTCTAGTTGATGTGGCAAAGCATTCCAGACTTCTGAGGATGATAACATTAGTAGCATTGAGTTACATGCCACCTGACAGGTATGTGTGATAAAGTTGCAAAGCAGACCTGTTAGTGGGCTAAAGCAGGAGACAATGTCTGCCCACCTTCAAAGGGTACGTACAACCAAAAGTAATAGGCTCCTCCCCCATCATGGTTGTAGGGGCCAGGATCCAAACCAGGGCAGGAACGCCCTCCAATCATCCATGCCCACGAGTAGGGTACCCCTTGTGCTCCATGAACCCTGTTGAGCAACCCTATGCTTTCCAGGTGATACTAACATTATTTAAAGCCAGAAGACTAAAAGGTAATAGCTTAAATGCAGCTGGAAATTAGCTCCTGGCGTGATCAAAATGTATTGACCAAGTTTGACATCATCCCCTTCATTTATAAGCAATATGTGTGTTCTCGCGTTTCTTCGTCCACTGAATTACTGTTAGAAACAAAGGCAAGAGTTGTGTCTCTTGTGTAGGCATTAGGAAGGCAGTTGCCAGCCTCTGGCATAATATGCCATGTTCTTCCAATATTGGCTGGTTTTTGCCCTCTTATGGCCAGGTAGAAGCATCATGGCAGTGATTGGCAAATGCCTTTCCCCTGCAGACAGAAAAGCAGAAATAAGAGGCCAATTCAAGGCACGGAACAAATAGAAGTTAAGACAGAATGCAGCTGCCATTGCTGTGTTAGGGAGAATATGTTGAGTGTTCAAGCAAGGAGGTATGTATTAAGCAAGCAAGCAGTGAGACAAGGGAGAGCAAAGAAAGGCCAGAGGGGCTCTTTGAATAATGTGACAAGGCAGAGGACCCATGCTCTGCCTTCCTAGTAACATATGAGAGAATCAAATAGATCAGGCTTTGCAGCAAATGTTAAACGAGAAAGGAGCAGAGTCCAGCTCTGCATTCAGAATAACAAAGCCAAAGAAAGGCTCTGAAGCCGGCATGAGATGGAATAAGAGGGACCAGACTCATCGTGAGAGGCTGGCCCGGCCCTCGCAGGGGCACTAGAGGGGCAACCCACATAGCGGGCTGCCCTCTGGCCATCCCCCTGGGTCCACATACACCCTACCTCCTAGGCATTCCCTGGGTCCGACACATCAGGCCGCGGACCTGGGGAGTGCTTATAAGGGGGTGGGCTTGCAATCGCTCATCCTCCTTGTTTTCTGTACCCGCCCCACCCCGGAGGACAGTCAAAGCAGCAACATCACACACCTGGTCCCTCTATTACCATAACAGGGCTTACTCAGAGGTACAAACAGGATTTCCTCTTTCTTTGAAACCCCAATCTTTCCATACCAAGAGACACACACGTCTTCTTGCCCCATACAAAAAAGTAGCAACTTGCAGTTGGTAGAAAAGGCTTCAACTCCTTTATTTGGCAGGAGTCCACTTACAGGTGATCTGCCTCTTAACAAGCTGTCGTCCTAGCTGTGGCCCACTGGAAGTAATCGTTACTTCCTCTCTCTTACCATGAGCTCATAGTCACATGAAAAATCCAGAAATGCAACATACAAAGACATGTCCTTTGCTGCTGCATCCTTTAATTTTCTTCTGTTATCTTATCTTCTGTTCTCTTGATTTATGCAGTGATATTTGTAATGTAATACGTAATGCTATTTTAATTCTAATTTTTTGAAAAGTCAAGTTCTTTGACTAAAACAATAAATAAATAAATAAATAAATAAAGCAAAGTCCCCAAGATGTCCCCTGTCCCCCTCAGATTTTATGTGTCTCCTACGCCCCTGGTTGCAGGTGGGTCAGAGGAGTCGTCCTCGACAGGCACACACCTAGCTCTGCATGTCATCATCTGCCAGGGGTGCCATAGCTGCCACCTCCCCAACAGAGCTGTTTTCGGCAGATTGTGCCCCATCGACTGTCTCCTGTGCAGGTGTCACAGGTGTTGTGGGGACTGTGGTGATGGACCTCACCGCCACAAGTGCCGTGGAATCCTGGGCTGTATTGCTCTTCATTGCCTGTCGTGGCTTGTCTGGGCCTGTGGAAGTGGAAGGCCTGTTGCCTTCATCCCTGGCCTTGTTCCGGGGTGTAGTCGCCTGTGGGGGTGAGTGCAGGACCTCACTGTCAGGATCTGAGCCTGTGGGGGACCAAGAGAGGGACGGCATGAGTGATGGTTTGACAAGCATCATGCATACATTTGTATCATTGCTCTTCTACACATTAGAGGTGATTTGGCAGTGGAGTTTTGATGATCACAGTGTTTGCTATATGGATAGAGCATGCAGGCATCCGTCGGGGTCACTCATGTTGGGGCGGGCGTATGCTATGTGACATGCATTTCTGTTGTGGCCTGCATGCAGTGTGACCTATGCCATTTTCATATATGTGTGGTGTGTGTCAGGTATGGCATTGCCATGCTGCATGCATGTGCATGTGTCTGTGCTGCGGACGACATCTAGACAGGGAATGTGTATGTAGTGGGCCATGCATTGCCTCTTTAGGCAGACAAAATGGTGGACTATCATGATACTTTGCATTACAGTGTTTTCTTAGGACATTCACCTCCTTCCGCCAATGAGGTGGCGCCAAGCTCCATCTCGCCAACACCTTTGATGGCCTCTATGCCAATTATGCTGGTGCAGATCTCCTCCCACCGGCTTAGCTTTATTGGTGAGCTTGATCCTCCACCATTAGCCACGGCCTGGCTCCTGTTTGCGGACAGGATGTTCCTGACTCGCAGGCGCAGGTCATCACATCTCTTCCGGACATCTTTTATTGTGCCGGAGGTGTTGCCTACCGAGCTGACTCTTTGGGCAACAAGTTCCCCCATTTCTTTTTTCTTTAACACCGTCTCTCTCTTGAGGCTGGTTGCGAAAACAACCTCGGCATTGTCAGCCAGGGTCTCAGCCAGCATTGTTAGTTCGTCTTCATTAAAGCGCTCTTTGCGCTGGCCGGAGGCGCCTTTTTTTACTGCTTTGGGCATGATTTTCTTGTGGGAGGTTGAGGTCTGTATTCAGCAATATGCTCCAGGTCCTGAGTGTATTTTTAAAGATGGCTGCCGTGCTCTTTCCCGTTCCTGTGCAATGACGCTCCTTGCGGTTCAGCTTATTTACGGTCACCGCTAATAGTGGTCACCGCTATTCCGCTATTGCCGTTTCCATTGATGCCGGTAGTGCTATCTGCGTTTTCAATGATACCGCTAAGGGCCATTTTTTGGACTTTAACGGAATGACGGTAATGTCGTCACTGGCATGGCGCAAAGCTTGTGCACGCAAGCTCATAATAGCCCTCTATTAGCAGGCTCTTTACTACACAGACACAGTATTTGCTCCATGCCGGTAAGGACTGTTACTTACCTCCAACCTCGTAATGACCCCCACTGTGTTGCACAACCTGGCCCAGGAATGCCCTTTGGCCCTGTCCCACACATTGGCCCCGCCCCCTCCTTCCTAAAGCCCACCCCTTCTAAGAAGTGACGGTTCTCCCAATAAATGTTTTCCATTTCAAGCACTGAGTAGGGCCGACCCTAAGGGGAGTCTGCAGAGGGGCGTGCATTTGATCTAAATGCGCAGGAGTGACAAAGCATAGGTAGGGAGCCCAAACCATTCAAGGTGGATTCATTGGAAGAGACAAGTCACCAACAATGCACAGAAGATGTTTCCAATGCATTTTCATAGTGTAGTACCTTCCCACTACAACAACGCCTCCTTCAAATAAAAACACTCAATTTGGCTCTGTTGCACCCATAATTGTCAGTTAAATATGCCATGTCCCTGTTAAAAATTGTTCATAGTGCAATGACCGTCCCCGGGCACCAGCCCCACATACACAAACACACACACACAAATAAACACACAGAAAGAAATGCACACACACATACACATAGACACATTCAGACACACAAACGTAAGCACATTTATACACATTGATCCACCAGTCACATACCCATACAGTTTCTCTGTCATTCACAAGCACCCAGAACATTAATACTGCATTCTCATTCATACCATTTCTCACACCAATGTACACCATTCACACTACATTAATTGATACAAATGCACTTCCAGACACCCTCGCAAGCATACACACATATATTCAGACCAACATACAGTCCTTGCACACACACATACACACAAACAAAAACACTTTCTTCCATTACCTGTTTCCCTCCAGACTCGCCACCCCGCCGCCTCCTCCTCAGCTGCTCCATAGGCCTCTGGCTCCTGCATAGACTTCCTGATGTGCACGCAGCAGGGTCCGTTCCTGGCTCAGCTGCGCAATGCACGTATTTCCCACAGAGCAATCCCTGCTGCTCAGGCTGCACACTGGCTGTTGTAAATGCCCACTCACTGATGCTGAGTGGGCAGTTACAGATTTGGGTGCGCCTTGGCCATCAGGCCCTACCCTGTCTACGCCTCTGTTGCCAGCACGCTGGGATCGAGCCTCAAACTGTAAAAGTGAGGCACCTGACAACTGAGCCTGGTGGCAAAGAGATCTATCTGAATCGGACCCCAGAGTGTGACGATCATGGCAAAGATGTTCCTGTCTAACATCCAGTCGCTTCTGTCTTGAAGGTGCCAGGAGTTTGAATTTTGAATTCTCTAGGGGGGGCTATTCCGCCTGCCACTGCGGTGCTGGACCCGGGAGTTATATTCCGCAGTAAAGAGAATGTTTCTGTCTATGCAATAATACTAATAATCTCAGACAAGTTCTACCAGAGCCTTGGAGCGAGTACCTCGAGGTGATTGATATAATGAACTGCTGATACTTTGTCCAACCAAAGAAGGACAGAGCAATTCCCCTGACCCTTCAAAAGACTTTTGACTGCAAAGGTTCCCGCTAAGAGTTCCAGGCAGTTGATATGCAGAGACTTCTCCTGATCCGACCACTTTCCCTCCAGTGAACACCTGCCCGATCCTGGTCCCCAGGCTCACTTGCTTGCTGACATCTGAATCCAGGATAACATCTCGCAATGGACCAAAAATCGGTATGCCTTTCCAGGAATCCATGTGTTTGAGCCACCAAAGGAGTTCTATTTTGGCCTTCAGAGACAGGCCTATTAGCTGGGATTATGACAGATTCTTGCGAAGATCTCTGGCTTTCAGATGCTGTAAGGCTCGGTAATGAAGCAGGCTGGAAATATAGCATGAATGGATGCTGATAGCATACCCACTACTGCAGAGGAGCAGCCGTACACATCTGCAGGAGATCTACCCCCTACCTCCTTTGAGACTGTGCCCTGTCTAACGCCAGCTATTGTACCATCACTGCAGCGAGTATTTGGAAGACGGTATCAATTGAGACAACCATATTGAATGTACCCTCGAGATGATGACCGCCTGCAGTAGGAGATTCCTGAAGGAATTTGAGAAAGAGCTAAGAAAATGTACTCAGAAAGTGTGCACAAAGTCCAGAAATGCTGAATGAAGACAACGGGCCTCATTACACGGTGGGCGGTAACAATGGCGCTATTAGCGCCATGGTTGCCGCCAGTATTTTGCGTGTCCGCCTTGGTGGATGGTGGAATTACCGCCCTACTCCAAGGTGAGAAGGGGCGGTAATTCCCCATTCACAAAGGCACTTCCCCATTCCCATTTTTGCCCCCATAGGGCTCAATGGGAATGGGGAAGTCGCTAATTACGGTACCGCAAATTGCGGTACCATAATTTGCACCAAGGTCCCTTTGCGGCACCCTACTTTAATGGCTGGTAAAACCAGCCGTTAAGGTCGGGTCCTGCAACGGGAACTCGTAGTAAGGCAGTAAGGGTTTACCGGTACCGGTGCCCTTACCGGTACCGGTAAACCCTTACCGCCTAACGTGTAATGAGGCCCAATAAATGAATCCTAGAGGAGAATTGATGAAATAAAAAATCAAGTGAACCTTAAAAGTGTAAAATAAGAAGATTACACTTTAGAAAGGGCTGCAGATATCAGAAGTATAAAGAAAGTATATACGCTGAAACGCAAGATAGCTCAAGTCATTGTATAGGCTAGCTACAAGTAGTGAATAGAATCCAGGCGCAGCCACCATTGTACAGAAACTGGACATTGGTATCATGAAATAAATAATCCAAAGGACTATGGAGAGAAAATGGAAGGTGGTGTTGCAGTAGAATAGCAGGCTGTTTGAGCTGCATTGAGAGGCTTTCTGGCCTAAGTCAAGAACAGAGAAGTTAAGGTCAGCTATCTACGATGAAGAAGAAGATGTGAGCGGAGGATGAATCCTCTCACGTTAAGGTGCAAGAAAGAAGACAGAAGATGCCAAGTCTTAATTCATAAAAACATTTAAAAGCTTGCAGAGAGAGCAGAATCGTGGTCTCTTGTCACGTGAGTCAAGGCTGGAAATTGGGCTTGAACTTAGAGTTCCAGACACGATAGCAAGTGCCCTCACTCCCGTTGCATTCCTAGGACAAGAATACTCTGCAAGGCCAAGTACAAAGAGAACCTCATGGCAGGAGGCATGGGTGATGAGAGATGTTGGGCTAATTGGGTAGTAGGGCAGCTTCATGTCCTATCTACTTGCACCTGGGTCTTGGCTTACGTGCTGCTAATTGAACCAAATCTTCCAGACATGGCACACGTGTACCAAACCAATTGTATTAGTCCATATAATGAAGGACCTTAAAGCTTGAGAAACCAATGAAACAAGTGTAACTGATATTTCTTAAATGACACGTATAAAGAGGTAGTCATAAGTATTCCCCTGATATCGGACAGCGAGTAACAAACATAGCTCCTATATGATTGTATATCTAGATATGTCCATTAACCAGTCCCAACCCTTGATAGGTCTTTCACTATGCCAGGTAGCATTCTGACAGATAAAGAAGTTTATAATTGTATTTCATGTGAAAATCGCTGAGAGAATGAGCGTCCGCCTGTTGATGTTCATTGCAACTTGCCATCTTCTTGAGTTTGTCTGGTTATTTGGACTCAGAATTATTCTGGTGTAATTCCATCCAGTAACAGATGCATGTTTACAAGGGACATATGCTCATGTGGTAGCTCTGCAGATGGTTTCAATCTAAACTAGTTTGACTTCAGAGTTTTTGATGCTAAGGCATCCTCTGCCATTATCTGGAAGATTGTGGAGTTTCCTGTAGAGAGCGGCTGATAGAAATAAACTTGCAAGAAAAACTGAGACGGTGGGCAGGTCCCTCTTTGAAGAAATCCCTGCTCTGTTTCCACGGGCGCTCTGCGGACACAAGGTGAAGTGGTCGGATTGAAGGATGAGTCGATACCGAAGGCCTCAAGTGGATTAAACAGATTTAAGTAGACTAAGGGAAATGGCAATATAAAAGGGCAGGATTGTGATATTTTATTTAAATAAGTTGGGTAACAGGACATATGTGTGGATAAATGAAACGCCTACGTAATCCGATTTCGAGGGAGATAGAAGAAGACGTATCAAATTCCATTTGGAATATTAAGAGAGAGATTACACATGGTCAGGACCGTGGAAGGTGACGTCTTAAACTCTGTATAGGGTAATCTAATTGGAGGCAAAGGAAGAATCCCTCCTCCTATACATCGTTATTGGGAAAAGAGAAGGTGATCACAAGGTTTGTTTTCAATGTGTACTGCGTTATTAATTTGGTTATTATTTGATGTATGAAGTTCTGAAAAGTAATACATTGTGAAATTTGGAATTTAAGAAGGAATAAAAACAGAATAGAAGGCAGCGAGATCTCAACGCCAGTCTTGTCTTTAACTAATGAATAAGACCAAGCAACGAAATACAGGGTTGATGGGAAACGATAAGAGAAATGTTCCCAATGAGAGAAGTGGTTCAAGAAATACCTTAAGTATCACAAGAAGAGGAAAGATATGATACAGAAGGTATCGGGAAGAGAATTGATCATTTATATCAGCAAATAAGGCAGAACAGTGAGTATGGGACTCAAACGAGTGGCAGATGATCCCTGATACCACAAACACGGGATTAGGAAGAAAACATGTTCAGTGATGAACGCAGAGCATTGTCTTTGAGCAGATCAAATTTAGATAGGGAAGAGGAGGATGATAGCCACACCAGTTGGGGTACAGCAATAACAGACGAAGAAAGGGAGCCAGGTCATGAGATAGAAGGGGAGGGTACATCCGTCCCCTTGGGAAGTTAAGGTCTGCATAAGGAGGTAAGATGGTCAGATCTGGCACACTCGAAAGAAAGAACACCAGATATTATACCATATCTCAAACTTTTCCAAAGACGATCGTGTAGTGCTAGAGCAAAATCTGCCACCCTACATGAGTAGATTAAAGTCATTACCAGCATGAAGAAGAATAGAGGCAAATACCCTTGCATTAAATAAATGAATAATGGGGTCTAGTTATGGGATTGGGCTTACACAATTGCCATTGTTAGAGAAAGGGGGAAGACATATTCCATGTCCTCATATGGATAAGGATAACTTAAAATGCAAGTTACTTAGTTTGCCTTCAGGGGCTGGGAAATAGATATACGAATTAGAGAAAATGACAGGGGGAAGCACATTGGCCCTAGAGGACATAAAAGGTCTATTGGAAGCTATTCTTGGAGAGAGAGTTGATGACTTTTGGAAACGAGCGGGATATGCAAGTGTGACAGCACTAAATACAGAGCAGGATGGAGCGCCATTTGATAATTGTAGGGGAGATGTTTGGAAGGCTATCAGGGTACAGTATCCCGATACGCCAGATATGGGTGCAATTATGACACATAAAACGAAACAAGATGAAGACCCTATTGCTTACATTCAGGATACTCAAGATAGATGGCAGCTTCAGACACGTGAGCTTTGAGAAAAATGGTGGCATTATTCTATCATATTTTGTGTCAGGAATTGCCAGATAAGGTACAGAGACAAATGAAAAAACAAGTAGGAATGGAAGCAAAGCCATAGGCTGAGATACAGTTGGTTATCATGCATCATTGCTGATTGTTACATGAGAGGAATAAAAAGAAAGATGAGAACAGGAAGATTGATGAAGCCAAGTTAGTTCATAAATTGTCAACATTTGCTATAGAAGGGGCAGTATTGACAAGTGGAGAAGGAAGAGGAATGCAAAAAATAACATGTGCATCACAGGTGAATAATGTACATCCAGTGGATCAAAGGGGGTATGGGTTTTGGCCACGAGGATTCAGAGGAAGAGGGGGAGGATTTCAGAACATCCAAGGTTGTTTTCAGAACACCCACACTGAATTTCAAAATGCCCAGGGTGGAAGTCAGAACATACAGGGCTGATATAATGGTGGGTTTTCCAGAGGGTCACCCTAATTGTGTTGGAATTGTGGGATGACAGGGAATATTGTGTGTGTAAGTAGAAGCCGAGGAAACATGGACAAACTTCAAGAGGGGGACAGGTCATCCACTTTCATACAGCCCACAAACACAAGAGGGTTATGCCCAGGATTACACATCCTATCAGACACAGGTGCGGCAAGCACAGCAGGCACAGCAGTAGGTGCCAATGCAAATCCATCCACTACAATGACAGTCGCAACAAGCACTTATGCTGACATAACAGAATGTGAACACAGTACAATGACTAGTACCTAGGATAGGGGGTGTCACTGTGGTCGGAGGGATCCTTTTTACCGTGTCACAGATGAATTTGTACCCTCAATAGGACAGCTCACAGGGTGAATTGATGTGTTCAGTACTATCAGCAACACCAGACCACCAAGAGGAGCCAAGTATCGATATGACAATAGGAGACAAATCTTTGTCTTTTCTTGTAGACACTGAGGCGACTTGCTCTTGTAGGGAGGGAAAATACCCAATGTCAAGTGATGCCATGGATGCTCAAGGGTTCTCTGCATCTACTAATTTAGTTATTTTTACTGATACATTACCCATTTCTATAAGGCAATGTAACATGTCTGTCCCTTTGTTATATTCGCAGCAAACGCCAGTTAACATTCTGGGTAGAGATTTGATGATGAAATTTAACATGATGATTTCATTCACTGATCAAGAAATAATGTACTTCACTCCAGGAATACACTATTTAAACATAGGAGAGTTAGGACGAGTGACTCTACGAGGGGTTCCGGTAGATCCGTAAGTCTTCAAGTATGGGGTGAGCATTTTATTAACATGGCTCCTTGGATTAGTAGGAAAAATTGTGAGGATACCTGATGAATTTTTATTTAGACCTCAAGTACCTACGGATGAGGAAGAAGGGAAGATCATTCCCATAGAATTGGAAGCAGCTATAGGTACAAGGGGAAATAGCAATGTTTTAAGGAGTAGATGACGAAGGCAGAGCATGGAGAACTGTAATAGCTCTTGAGGAAGTATGCAGACTGACTGACATAACAGATGAAGCTATGTTCAGAGATGAACATATAGATGATGAGGTTGTTTTTTTATAAGCATTACATATTGGATAAAGATTGATAAAACGGAAGTTGCACAGTGAATAGCACTGATGCAGCAAAGACCAGCGTTCTTTCAGGAAGACAGGGCCTCATTACAAGTCCGGCAATAACTGTGCCAGTAAAGCCGGCAGGTTGCCACCGGACTTGCAATACTTACTGGAACCTGACTTTCTGGTAACACTGGGGTATCACTACCCTGGTGTTCCGAGAACGCACGTGCCGGTAAATGTTACTCCCTATAGGACTCAAAGGGAGTGAGGATAACGGAAGCACCGGCACCGTTAATAATGGTGCCATTGCTTCTGTGAAAGTCTGCAGGCGGGTTCCGTTCTGACCACCAGGTCTGACCCTGGCAGGTGGGACGGCACTCGCCTGCAGACTTGTAGTGTGCCGGTCCAGAAACAACTGTGCTGGTAGGCTTACTGGCAGCGTTGTTACCGGACTGACACACTTGTAATGAGCCCCATAGATATGACATTGGCCTCTTGAAAGGAATAGAGGAGGTTAAAATAAAACTCAAGCCAGGAGAAATTTTACCCCAAGCAAAACAGTCCCCCATGTCTCTGGAAACTGATGAAGACATGTTTAAGACTATTTCAGCATTGATGAAACAGGGGATCTGAGCACCATTGGACTCCTCATTCAATACCGCAGTGTATCTGATTTAAAAATCAAAAGGGGGGTCATGGAGATTTATACAGGACTTGCACCCTCTTAATCTGATTGTAGAAGTGGAATTTCTATTAGTTCCAGATACTGCAACAATAGTGTGTAGAATCCCAATTGAAGCTAAATATTTCCCTGTGATTGATTTGAAAAATGTTTCTTTCTCGATACCGTTGCACAAATACTCACCAGATCTTACTTCCTTTACATTCAGCCAAAATAGACTAAAACATACTTGTTTGCCTCAGGGGTGCTGTGACTCCCAGTCAATTTGTAATAGGGTCCTACAGATGGATTTAGGCAATATTGAATTCAAAAGTGCAGTAATTCAGTAAGTAGATGACATGAATCTTAAGTGAAACAGAGGATGAATGTAGGTAGGACTCTGTTCGGTTAATGACTGTATTAGCAGACAAAGGATACAGATAAGGAGAGATTATAGTATTGTCAGGAAGAGGTGTTGTACATAGGCCAGTTAATTTCACACGAAGGAAAGAAAGTGACATCTGAGAGAGCTGAGGTTATCATGAAAATACCAAAGTCAATACAGTGAGTCAAATGCAGCAATTTCTGGGCCTATGCAATTATTGGAGGGACTCGATGTTCAACTACAGTACATACACAAGATCACTTTTGCAAGCACTTTAAAAAGCACAAGTTGATAAGGCAAAGATAGAATGGACTGAAGAAATGGAAAAGAACAATTTGTACAGCTCCAATTTTGGGAATCCCCAATTATAGTGAAGAACTTTATTTGTTTTCACACACCAATGGATCATTAATGACGGCAGTACTCACACAAAGAACAACACTAGCATGTACAACTTTGGCATGTTACAATGGGATTTTAAATCCAGTTATGAGAGGCCATTTCCAATGCAAACAATCTTTGGCTGCTACCGCATTTGCAATTGAGAAATCCACAAGTATTACCATGGGCTGTGCAATGACGTTTTATGTGGAGCACGCCTTATTTGCCATTTTAGAGAAACCCAAAGGTACATTGACGACACAAAGAGCTTCTCCATTTGAAGTTATGATTTGTAATCCAGTGATTAAAATTGTGAGGTGTAAAATAGTGAGCCCAGCCAGGTTTGTAGCTGAACCTACAGGAGAAGGCGAGCATGTACACGATTGCGCTAACTATGTTGAATTTTATGATGATATAACCCGTGTGAAAGAAAATGCTTTAGCAGTAGGGAACATTATTTTTATTGATGGCTCATCAAAAATCAATCAAACTAGTGGGGAGAGGCAATCAGGATCTGTAGTTGTAAGATAGAGATGAAATGGTGAATTTTTCAGCACAGGCAGTGGAATGGTAGCGCTTATTGTTGTGCTTGAGAAACACAAAGATCAGGAAGTCATGGTGTACAGTGGCTCCCTCTATGTGACATCAATCGTATATGCAAGGATGTCACATTGTAAAAGTAGGGGTTATCTCTGTGCAGACGGCACTCCAGTGCAACATGCATCTTTATTGGACAGGCTCATTAAGGCACTACAACTCCCCATGGCCATAGCGGTCCAAACAGGCCTAGTGCATACTAAATGATCAGACTTTATTTCTTGTGGAAACTAAGCTGCAGATTTGGAAGCTAAAAGGGTTGTGTATTCCTCCGAAATTTCAAGTATCGAAACTGAAAATGTCAAAGAAGTATTAACTTGAAGCATGTTGGTACTATAGGGATTTAATATGCTGTCAATTACGCAACTAATAAAGATACAGGGTAGTTCCCCACAAGAAGAGCAGGAGCTATGAAGATGTAGGGGGTGTTCTTTATGCCCAACAGAAGCATTATGGAGACAGGAAAGCACTGGCAAGCCAGTGATGCCAGCGCATTACTGAAAGTCGCACTTGAGCAGCTGCATTACAGTGTGCATATAACCCAGGAAAGTCTTGCTGACGCTATTGCAGAGGACTTGTTTGTTCCCAATCTATTGCACCACGTTGCATAGTTCATTGTGAATTGCATCATGTGTCAGAAGTTTACATCTGGGCATACACTGAGAACCATCAGAGTAGTAACACCCCATCCATATGGGCTGTTTCAGCATTTGCATATTGATTACGTGGATGTGCTGCAGACATGTAATTGATAAAGGTATCTATTGGTGGTGGTGTGTCCCCTTTCCTGATGGATCTAAGGCAGCCCTTGTACACTTCCTGATGCCACCTGTCCAGCAAAGTTCTTAGTCCACGAGATCTTTCTGATGTGAGGTATGTGTGAAGTAGTAAGTTCCGATAATGGGCCACACTTTGTCAATGAGCCATTTGAACAAATAGGGCTTTTATTGAACAGAACACATATGCTTTTTTCTGCTTATCACATACACAAAAATTGCATATGTGAGAGGGTCAACGGCCTCCTAAAGGAAAGAATAGCAAAGATTACATCAACTTTGAAAAAGGGATTGCTATATTGCCTACCCCTAGCCTTGTATGTCCTTCGCAATCAGCCAGATTCAGATCATCATTGTATACCCCATGAATTAGTGATAGGGTGCCGTATGAGGATGCCCCTCATGCCCCACCTAGAGTTAGAAGTGATGCCAAGAGTGAAGCTCAGACTCTAGGTGATGAGATGCATGATTATTTGACATGTATGACTACCAGTGCTTCTTTAATTTCAGATCAAGTCAAGCGTCAGAGGGAGAGGTTGAGGAACACAGAAGAGGACAACCCCATATCTGATTGAAGCAGATTATTGCCACCACCAAAGTTGTATGTTGGAGAACAAGTGCTTATTAAAAACTTCACCATAGGTGGCATGAGCCAAGATTTAACGGACCACATCAAATAGAGGGAGTTTCCCCTACTGCAGTTAGGGTGTCTGGAAGAAGAGCTTGGTTACATTTGAGCAATGTAAAGATATACAAAGGCGAAACCCTCCCTCTAGTACCCATTGACTGGGAAGCAAGAAAGAAGAGGAAATGACACGTGTGCAGACTCGATCGATGACCAAGAAGAAGGATGAGAAAGCAAGTGTGTGAATTACAAAAAAACATTTCTTTTGGACTGGAATGAATTGGACACTCCTTAAAATGTTAGCAGGAAGTGCATGGACCTGCACAGAATTCCAGAGCCTAAACCTACTTTTTTAGAGATTCTTTGAAAAAGTAAAATCATATCAGCACTATGCCTGAGTGCCAATCCCTTATTAAAAACTGGAAGAGGGATCAAAACCCAGATTCATTTTGAGAAAATATATTGCAAATGTAGCATATGACACCAGCCGATAGTGAAACACAAAGGTTTGTGGTTGCAGTTTTTAAGTTTATACTTCAGTCATACCCTACCCTTGTTAGGATAGATGTTAATATTCTCACCTTTCTCCATGATACAAAGAACAGTCCAGTTAGGCTTTTGATTGCAATAATCAAGCAGATTGTGGAACTACGAATGTGATTTGAGTATATGTATTAAAAATGATTCAGGAAGGAGAAAATGCATTTTCAAGAAGGCAAGCTATTCAACAAGAAATAGCATGACACACAAAATGTTTTTCTAGACTCTTATGCATGATATACATATGCATGTGCTTTCTTTTCTTCTTTTTGTATCTTACATTTTGAAGACTTTATTATTCTGAAGGTTCAATTGAAAACACGACACATCTGATTTTTCCCAGTATAAGTATAAATGATGATAATTTCATTGACCTATTTGGGCATGTCAAATGACATAAAAGTTATGCAGAAGACGATAACCAGAGCATAAATACCTATCTTGATAATTTGGCTCACTTGGGGAATAATATGTGGTACCAACATCTGAAGAAGATGGGGAATAGAGCATCTGATGAGAGTTGTTATGTCTGCTCTCTCATCCCCTATCCCATGAGTACAGTAAGAACATTAATTTCAAAAGAGATGTCTGCACATGATATGAAGTGCCTCAGCCATCTAGCAGCATGTACTACCAGTGGACAGTTCCAAGGTAGCTGGGCAACCCTGCAAAGGGGATCAAGGCAGACATTTCCATACCAGGATGATTATATCAAGACAAAGCAAATGGAACACAGAGCCTGGATGGACAGACAAAATGCTTGTGTATCCTTCCATGGGACAAGACAAAGTAAGAATTAAAGAAATGAAGTGGATGAATTGCTCTGACAAAACGGAAAAGAATGGAATGCCTGGATGCTGGAAGCACTCACAGCTTGTAATCTATGGACAAGTGATTACGACCAAAGGATTGGAAGATGGATTGCATTCCTGTGCAGCTCATCTACTGAGGAAAGAACCAGTGCACAAGGTGCAGAAATTGAATGATGAGTGCATAAAGTCATGGACCAAGAACTCTAAACTGCTGACATGGGTAGATGATGAATCAGAACCAGTGGTATAGTTCCATTGATTAATGCCATACTGTGCTTTTGAAGCAAAGGTAAAGTCCGAGTTGGAGAAAATAAAGGGTGCAAGAACATCACTGATATTCCAGGAATAAGGATAGGGACTGCTGTCCTAATGGATTGATATTGGGTTTGTGGATCCAGAGCATATATGAAGTTGACCAGGAACTGGGAATGAGTGTGCTCCAATTTACTCATGCATGTTCTCGCTTTGGTGATTCCTCATAGTAACCTGAATATCGAGGGAATCCAAAAGTGGGTGAGCACCTGAGAAAAAGAAGGTCACTTGTACTCCGGCAGATGGAGCAAGAGAATAATTTCTCAGCAAAGTCAATAGAAGCTTAAAATGAGATTCCATATGAGCACAAGTTGTTCAGCAAGACTGCTAAGATAATGGCATCTATATTTATGCTTGGACTCCAAGCAGCAGTGAATGCCAAATGGCTGCAGATCACCAGGTGGGAGCTCTTACGGACAATCAATGCCACTCTAAAAGGATTTAACGCCATAAAGGAAGAGCTGAGGGCCATACGGTTAATGACCCTCCAGAACAGGTATGTCCTTGACTTGATAACAGCAATGGAAGGAGGTGTTTGCACCAAGGGCAAGCCTTCTTGCTGTACATTCATACCATCTCATGACGGTGAGAACGGGACTCTGATGGATGCTGTAACTATGTTGACAGAACTGCACATGAAAATGGAGGAAGAGACAGAGGCTTTTGGAGAAGACGATTGGTTCTCATTTCTGTGGGCATAGATTCCTGATTGGATGGCAAATGTGTTCAAGTTTCTTGGAGAAATATTGGTGATGATAATGTTCCGATTATGTTTTATAAGGATAATAATTGGACAATGCCAGAAAACAGCAAAGAAAGCAATGGGAACAAAGATGATGATCGATGTGAAGGATGAAACAGAAGACAACGTGCAAACTGAAATTACCAATAGAGACCACATAAAAGTAAGTATTGTGGCACCTGAAGGAACACATTTCCAGTATCCAAGAGATCATAACAATTATGTGGCACGTTGGGGCTTCTGTAACCCAAGGGGAGAATGCAATTACATGACCTGGAGTGTGGACAAACCCCTTGAGTTGATGACAGCCTGAAGGAGGAGATTCCTGAAGGAATATGAGAAAAGAGCTAAGAAAATGGACTGATGACATCATAAGAAAGTGCACACAAAGTCGTGAAATACTGAATGAAGAGAATGGGCCTCATTCCGAGTCTGGCGGTAACCCTGCGGTGCTACCGGCGGGTTGCCGCCAGACTTGGAATAATTTACCAGCACCTGACTTCCCGGTACCACCAGGGGATTAAATTGTAATTCCCCATTCCCATAGAGTCCCATAGGACTCTATGGGAATGGGGAACACAGACACATCGGCACCGTTATTAATGGTGCCAGAAGTGTCCGACCTGTCAGGCAAAGTGGCTCCGGCAGGCAGACCTGTATTATGCCGGTCAGGAGACAATGGTGCCAGTAAGCTTACCGGCACCATAGTTTCCGGACTGGCATACTTATAATGAAGCCCAATGTATGAATCCTAGAAGAGAAATGATGAAGTAAAGAATCAAGAGAACCTTCAAAGTGTAAAAGAAGATTACAAGTTAGAAAGTGCTACAGAAATCAGAAGTATAAAGAATGTTCATTAGCTGAAATGCAAAATGGATCAAGTCATTGTATAGGTTAGCCACAAGCAGTGAATAGAATGCAGGCGGAGCCACCATTGTACAGAAACTGGACATCAGAATCATGAAATAAGTAAGCCAAAGAATTATGTAGAGAAAATGAAAGGATGTGTCGCAGTAGAATAGCAGGTTGTTGGAGCTGCGTTGGGAGGCTCTCTGGCCTAAAGTCAAGAACTGAGAAGTTGAGGTCAGCTATCTACGTTGAAGAAGAACATGTGTGCGGAGAATGAATCCTCTTATAGTCAGGTGCAAGAAAGAACACAGAAGATGCCAAGTCTTAATTCACTAAAACATTTAAAAGCTTGCAGAAAGAGCATAATTTTGATCTCTTGTCACGTGAGTCAAGGTTGAAAATAGGGCTTGAACTTGAATTTCCAGACACGATATCAAGTGCCCTCACTCCCGTTGCATTTCTAGGACAAGAATACTCTGCAAGGGCAAGTACAAAGAAAATGTTATGGCAGAAGGCATGGGTGATGAAAGATGTTGGGCTAATTGGGTGCTAGGACAGCTTCATGTCCTATCTATTTGCACCCGGGTCTTGGCGTACGTGCTGCTAATTGAACCAAATCTTCCAGACAGGGCACAAACCAATTGTATTAGTCCATATAATGAAGGACCTTATAGCTTGAGAAACCAATGAAACACTGTGTTACTGATTTTTCATAAATGACATGTATAAAGAGGTAGTCTTAAGGTGTTCACCTGACAGCCCTTAAAAAACCTAGCTCCTATATGATTGTATATCTAGACGTGCCCCTTAACCAATCCCAACCATTGATATTTTTTTCACTATTGCCACGTAGCATGACGTTATTCTGACAAATAAAGAAGTATATAATTGTATTTCATATGGAAATCGCTGAGAGAATGATTGTAAGTCCGTTGATGTTTTTTATAACCTCCCTGTTTTAGATATTTGCTAATAAAACAGCAACTTCCCATCTTCTTGAGTTTGTCCGGTTATTTGCACTCAGAATTATTATGGTGTAATCACATCCAGTAACAGGTGCGTGTTTCCAAGGGCCATTTGCTCACTACCTTGGCTAGGTGCCTGAGGGAAACCCTCCGCTTTGCAAGGAGAATGCAGATCTCCTTTCAGATCTTGGACAGTTTTGCTGCATGGAAGCAGGAGTATGCCCTTCTTCGAATCTATACTGGTGGCCAGAAATGGGATACATTGTGTAGGCTGGAAGATGGACTTCTTCACATTTATGACAAACCACAGTGCTTGCAAGAGAGAGACTGTGATCGATAGATGTGTCTGAAGCGTCTGAAAGCTCTGAGCCATTAGGAGCATGTTGTCCAGATAAATGATGACACTTATCCCCCTGGACCTGAGATGGGCCATGACTGGCTGCATTATCTTGGTGAAGCACCAAGGAGCTGTGGAGAGACTGAAATGGAGAGAGGCAAATTGTCAGGTGCAAGCCCTCCACTGAAACTGGAGAAACTCCTAGTGAGGAGGAAAACATTGAACTACCAAGTATGAATCTTTGCGATCTATCTTGACCATCCAGTCTGCTGGGAGCAGCTTATCCCTGTGGAGGTGAATGCCCTCCATATTGAAATTGTGGTAATGTGAGGACTCCTAGATTTATTATCGCCTGAAATCCTGCCACAGGTTTTATGATTAACCAAATCATATTCATTAATAGACAGGCCGTGAAATGTTGACTGCTGTTCGTTTGGTCTTGTTGAAAGAGAGGGGATCTGGACTGGCATCGGGGAGAGTAGAACTCTATGTGAAAACCTCTTACTGTTTAAAGAACCCAAGGGTGTGATGTGAGAGCTTTCCATTGTGGAAGATACCTGGGCAACCTTCCCCCCAAACATTTTTTACATGTGGCATGACCTGGATCTGTCCTTGCTCTACCAAAATCTCTGCAGGCACGTCCTCTCCATTGGTTCCACCTCTGGGGAAAGAATGCATCTTGGGCACCTCTGAGACAGGAGGAGTTCTGCGCACCCGTGGTCTCATAGAGCCTGGGGCAGAAGGAGCCCTGGGAGAGACAGCCAGAGGAGCAGGATTTACCTCTTCCAGCCCTGTCAAAAATGTTAGGGGCAACATTTCAGATATTGACTTGTGCCTTGTTCAAGACAGGGAAGGTGTGGACATAAGCAGACAAGTCCTTTATAAACCTTCCCTTGAGCTTTTGGACCTACCTCTCCCTCTGCCATATCTGACAACTTGGAGTCAATCCTCATGAGAAGCTCTTTACGGCATTCCCAGGATATCCAGCGACCTATATTGGCAACCCTTGAAGGCTTTATCGACCCTTTATTAGGTTATTTCCCTTTTTGTGACAGAAAAGAAACCATAGACTGGTCTATTTCAGGGGTAAGAGCCATCATTCAGGGAGAACTGGTCTGGGGCACTTGGAGCAGAGTGTATTCCTGTCCTCGTTTGGTAATTGCCTCCTGATCCAATGCTTTAGGATAGTGGTGACAGCCCCAGACGGATCAGCTGTTCTGGGGTGCTAAATGAGGGAAGGGACAAAGAAAGGCAAACCACTATCATCTAACAGCTGGGCATTCGCACCCTGGGAAGGGCCTAATGGGATCCCCTTCTTCTTACGCCGCGTGGGCAGGAAATAAGTTTCCTAAGATCTATCCTGAGGGGAAGTAGACATGGATGGGTCCCCGGTAGTTTGACACCCTCCAGACTGGCTTGCCTCTAGATTCAGTGGCGGCTGGTGAGTTTGAAAGCTGGTGGGGCCTAAATTTCCCAGGGGGAATTTGGGAGTGAGGGTGCGCAGCATGCAAGCCCATACCACACAAGGGAGGTGTCCTTCCCCTCGCGAAAATATTTGAAAATGGCCTCCAAAAGGTACAATTTACTGTCCAAACCCACCAAAATATGACATAAAAAGCACTAGATTTTACATACTAATGGTGGTACATTATTCTTACGTGTGCAAGTGTGATGGTGCATTTTACAGCAACTTGTATTGCGAATATTTGGTACTATGGTGTGCGCATAAAGAAATTCATTAAATAGATAGTAATGATGGAAAAATATAATTTTGAATAAATATCATGCTGAATAAATATTCTTTAAAATCGGCTGACCAAGTCACTTCACACTTTATTAAAAATCTCTATACAGTGTCGCAAAAGGAGCCGGAGCGGAGGCACTGTCTGGGCTGCTTGGAGGGAGTCAGGCTACAAGTTAGCCCTGAGTCCTGACATTAGCATAGCCCCAGATATTTTCCAGACATAGCAACACTCCTGAAGTAACTTATCAAACTGCTCCACATTGGCAAAGCATTTCCATTTGCTGATGTATGGCTTTATAGGCAGGGGTGCACATGATACAGGTCTCTGCGTCACCTCCCATGGGAGAAGCATTATGGAGTGATGAAGTCCATACCTCGGTTATAAAACTAAACATGTGAAGCGCACATCACGACAGAGCCAGACTGTCATGCACAGTCACTTTCAGGACCATATATACATTTAAAGAAGAAACAAATGGAAGCACACAATACGACAGAGCCAAACTGCCTCCCACACTCTCTTCTCACACTACACTCGGTGGCATCCTTCTTGGTCTCAGGCAAAACACCTGGAACTGCACTGTTGAACCCGTGCGCACGCACGCCCACACATAGTTAGGGTCATTAAGGCGTGAATATGTGTATTTCTTATTTTTTCAACTGTTTTAAGCCAAGTATTTTCGTTGTGACTGGAGATGCATATTTCCACAATGAATCAAACAATCCTGCATAATTATTTACACAGGGAAATATCTCTCACCATGTACTGTTTCCAAATGATTCTTATGTTGTTTTAAAGATTGTCATGAGAGATCATCTCAATGAAATTCCTGCCCAACACTCTTGCTCTCACGTAGCCAGCTGGCTGGGCTCGCATCATAAGAACACGGTCTGCGCACAGCACACCACAGGAATGCGCCCTGGCAAACAGACAAGAAACAAACAACATGGGGTACTTACCGCGGCGCTACTGGGCTGGTGCAGCAGCACTTGTGTGTTGTTGACTCGTTGTCGACCACTCCTGAAAGAAAGAGAAACAGACGTGTGAAGGCGTTGCAGGCGCACGCACACACCCTGCACCGCCAGTCATAGATACAGTAATGTCATTGGCTGTTTGCCAGCCAATGACATTACTGTATCCATGGCAGGGGAGGGAATATGTGCGCTGTTTGCACACATTTTATACTGGCGGGGTCACCCCTGAAGCGCCCCCCCAGGCTTCTAATTAAAGGGGTTACATAGAGTGCGTGAAGCTACACGCTCCACGCACTCTACTATAGAAAAAAATATATTAAATTGGGACGCGCCCCGCTGTGAAAGCCGGGCCGGCCTATACACTATTGTTTCCTTGCCACAGCGCCCCCGCGATGTTGGAAAAGGAAATGCAGCATCTTCTAGAAGCTAAAAGAGATTCAATCAGAGAAGTTCTCTGATTGAATCTCTTTTAGCTTCTCTATTTTTTTTCTGGGGGGGCGGCCCCCGGGTGCCCAATGATAGCAGCCGCCACTGCCCTAGATGGAAGGTTATGGGAGTGTCCTTTTTCAACCTATTTGTGCTTTAGCGCCCTCCTACGGGAGATTTCCTGGATGGAGGAACTAGAGCCTTGATCGTCTTGCACCACTAAATGCTTGGACTCGGCCATGCATTTCTGAGGCACCTGAGAGGGAAGCGAGGACTCCGGGTTACAATGAGGATGAAAATCTGCTATTTTTTATATAAGCCTATCAAAGGCAGAGGCTAGTGTAGAATTATACTCCTGAAGAAAGATTTCATAGTATTGATAATGACCTGGGTTCCCAACGCAGGGTCTGAAAGGGACACCTCCCCCGAACTCCTTAGAGGGACATCTGTGACCAAACCACCCGTCTTTTCACTTTTCCTGGAAGGCCTAGCTTGAGTGCTTGCATCAGCTGAAGAATGGCCCTCTACCCCTTTAGTGGGCGCCATTTTCTTTAAAGCAGATTGATCTGAAACATAAACTTATGCGGAGAAACTGAAGAATTTTCCCAAAAAGAATTTCGAAAAGAAAGCACATTTGTATATATATTTTTAATAAAAATGTATTAGGGCTTCTGCACAGTGTAACAGCTGTGGAGATGAGGCAAGGGGAAGGCCACGCCGAGCAGGTGCTACACCGAACCACTGTGTCACACCATTGCGAGGTATGAGGATGCGGTCTGCTGTGAAGTGCAGCAACACGCAAGGAGCAACCCCGCCGCCTTGCAGGCTGCATAGCTTGAAAAGGCTAGCAGGCATTTGGGTGGGCAGCCATCCGACTAGGGACCGCGCCCCGAACTGTGGGGAAAGCGGAGCGTGAAGGCTGGTGTCAGGCTTTTCTGCCGACCAATGAAATTAATGTGCACCGCTATGTCACGAAAGTGGCTTCCCCACTACCCGCTTCAATCGAAATGCAATCGGCACACTCACAAAATGTGAGGCTCGCTGCTGCCAGAGGCGGTGGCTCTATGAAGCTAGAAAAACATTTATACATAAACAAAAGCCCTGCGCTCAGCAAGTGGAAGGAAAGTAACTAATAATAATTCTTTAATGTGATATAGGTTGAAAATAAATTCAAACTTTACACATATTACAAATAACATACATAAATATCAAATCATGAAATCATGAATAAAGCAACAAATCACCAACAAATAAAAACAGCTAAAAATGAATTAAACACTTTCCCGTTGGAATATATGTGAATTATTTTCTTTTCACAAAATTCTGAGACATTTAGCAGCACAAAAAAAACATGGTCATTTTTACACAAGGCCGCTTGAGTCTTAAACAAATGTAAAAGTAAGTAATGAGTAATGAGGGGCCACTTCCCAATCTAAATGAACTAACCATTCTTGCCATCCCCAGTGCTAAAATAATTCAAATCAGAGTGCCAGACCTAATTTCAATCTGTTGCCAGACGTTATACAATGCAATGAATAAGTGCATGTTGCAGGTGTTGGTGCAATAAAGCCAAAAAGCGGTTTCACATATACTTAGGGGATCATGCACAAATTCACCCAGGTAGTACAAAATTGTCTCCTTTAATGTCTGACATTCCGTTGGAAGATGTCTAGCAGTCTCTAGACATTCTGGGGATTTACATAGATGGCATACTCGTTCTGTAATTGGGATATTATCCCTGGCACCCACATTACACAGAGTAGGCAATTGTTCCAAACGGAACAGAATAATAAAGCGCCTGAGCCTTCTAGTAGGACAAAGGTAGAGATAGGCTTGAGGTTTCATGAAATCATACAATCTGTATTTCACAAAATGGTAGTTCTTAAGACTACTCAGATGAGAAAAGTTTTCAAGCCAATCCCAAACGTCCACTTTTTTTCCGAGTGCATTTAGTACTTCCTTGGTAGCAGTTACCCCTCTGTGAGTCCAGCCAATATCTGTAAAAAATGTTGTCATGGCTTTCTGTATGGGTGAGGTGGTGTGTTTTTTAGTCACCTCCTGATGGATCACAGTCAATAGGGGATTAGCAGAGCCACCAATAATCTTGAGGTAGAACCCTGCTCTCCTTTTCAATACCATAGCTTTCAGTGATGGCAGGGCCAATAAAAGTCTGATTAGGGCCATCGGGACACCCGGGGGTAACCCCAGTATTTGTCACCAGAACTTACCCTCCATCACTTGTAGCCATGCCAGATCAAATGAGAGCAAAGACTCAAGGCCATAGATGATCATGGGGGCAAGCACTTGAATGTATAGATGTCGAGTCCCCCAAAGGGTGAAACCACCCTGCTTGTTAGTAAAAGAAGAGATTAATGCGGTGACTTAAGTTGCCCTGTTAATGCGTCCCTGTCTACATAGTGGGTAATTGCCCAGGAGCTCTATTTCAACTCCTAAATAACGATATGATGGGGCGTAGAGTATGTGATTTTTTATGTACCATCAGTTTCACTCGAGATGCTCTTTTCCTAGTAAATCTAAGGACCTGTGTCTTCCCTAAGTTGATTGTCAATCCATTAGCCCTGGCATAGTGCCATAGAGTGGATGCAGAACGCCTGAGTCCCCCTATGGTATTATCAAAAACAACCAAATCTTCCGCATATGCGAGTACTGCACAAGAAGCTTCACCAATTTTAGGAGGGCAGTTATCAGCCTCTGCCCACACTTCAGGAATATCGTACACGTACAGATTGTAAATGAGGGGTGCTGTTAAACAGCCCTGCTTTACCCCCCTGTTCTGAGTCACCTTTCTCATCATATTCCCTTCCTTATTTAATCTGAGGCAAGCAGAAGTGTTTTGATGTAAAAGCCTCAGGTAATATAGGAGGCCTGACGGACATCCCAATTTTTCAAGCTTAGTCCATAGTCTAGCTCGGCGGATGGAATCAAAGGCAGCCTTAAAATCAATATAGAGGGCGTAAAGCGGGGGCTGCCACTTACTGAGCGCCCGTGTACGCAAAATATTCGTAACCAGTAGGTTATGCGAGGTGGAAAAATCCTGCCTGAAGCCACATTCAAATCTGCTGAGTATTTTATTCTTTTCTACCCATTTCTGCATCTCAATAAGCAGTAATGATGAAAAAAGTTTGCCCTTAATATCCAGCATGGATAGAAGCCTATAGTTGTTGGGGTCTGTCCGACTGCCCTTTTTAAAGACCGGAATAAGAATGGCTGTTTGCCAGGATCTAGGGATTATCCCCTGTGCTAACAGTAGAGAAAACAAGTCTGCCCAGAAGACTGGGTGGTTTCTAATCACTACATTAGCCAGCCCATTAGGGCCGGGGGCTCTAGAAGACTTAAGGGCAATTATTTTATTCAAAATAGCCTCCACTGAGACATCAAAAGGCGGATATATAGGGGCCTTCTGCAGAGAGCTGTTTACAAACTCCTCCTCCCCTGAGTTACGGCCCAATAGGAATTATACCCAAGCCTCCTCCCCGATGCGGTTGACTAAGGGGCTATATGATATGACCTTATCTCTGTTCTCTAGATGCACAGTAACAATGCAGAAACTCAGAGCTACTAAACTCCACACAAACTGAAATGAAGTGACACAACTTGTGGCATCAGTAGCAAAGACGAGGATGTCAACATGAAGGAAAGGACTTATATGGTGGGGGCCCCTGCCTATTGGTTGCCTATTGGTTGGTTGGCTGCCTATTGGTTGTTTCCATGCACGAACTGTCCACAATCTTGGATTGGGGTCATCCCCTTGGAGTTATGCTAATACATTAAAGTTTTCTTTTAATATAAAACTTATTTTCTGTTGAAGTTTGTTTATTTGCTGCTGTGGTGTGACTAGTAAAGTTTTTATTGCCAAATTAGGAAGCCTCCAGTCTTGAAATATAATTCCCAAAGACAGTTTCTTTGATGATACTCACACCTTTGCAGGTGTGAATGGTGCATACCATCTGAAAACATGGGTGCATCGCAGCACTGAAGACCACCCTGTTACTCATGTTATTGGATGGTTGGTGGCACAGCTACAGATTCACAGTGAACTTGAGAGGGACATATATACATAGTGCTACTTTTTCTAGCCCACACCAAGCTTGTGATTGACTCATTGGAGCACTATTGTGGATCCACCATCTCCCTGAGAGGCAGCAGAAACACTGCCTATCATTTTTCCAGTATGTGTCATTCAAATGAGCCTGTCATATATATACATACATGCTCCTCCCACACCAAGCTGTTGTGTGTTTGTCTGAAGGTATATTCTTGGGCACTCAGGCAGACGTCACTGGTCGACCGCAGATTAAACATCATGCCCACGCGTTCAACAGTCGCAGGAGCTGTGCGCCCTATCCTCCCACTAAGATCTCCTCTGGAAAATCTTAAAAGAAAGGAAACCTATGGATGGGCTTCACTTTGAAATGCAAATATATGATGGAGTATCCCTAAATGAGGTCCAAAAGCTTAAAAGACTAGGGGACTGATTCATGGAATTTTTTTGCATGCTGAAAAGTGACTTTGTGCACTTTTCAGCACGCAAAAGTCCTCTTTGCAATTCATGGATTGGACTTTATGTGTATTTCCAGGAATTTGAGCTGGTCGGCCACGTCTCTTTTATTTATATATTTATTCAGCATTTACTACAGCACACAAAGCCCTCAGACATCTAGTCGCTAGCTACAGAAAGTGCATACATAGTAAAAAAGGATGCAAAGGTATGCAGACTGGTAAAAAATACTCCTCATGTAACGGGAAGCAACATCAGCTTGCATACAGGGTCATGATAGGTACAACTATACATACTGGGAAAGCTACTCCTCATGTTGCGGGGAGCTACATCAGCTTGCATACTGGGAAAGCTGCTCCTCATTTTGCGGGAAGCTACATCAGCTTGCATACAGGGTCATGATAGGTACAACTATACCTAGCGGGAAAGCTACTCCTCATGTTGCGGGGAGCTACATCGGCTTGCATACAGGGTCATGATAGGTACAACTATACCTAGCGGGAAAGCTACTCCTCATGTTGCGGGGAGCTACATCGGCTTGCATACAGGGTCATGATAGGTACAACTATACCTAGCGGGAAAGCTACTCCTCATGTTGCGGGGAGCTACATCGGCTTGCATACAGGGTCATGATAGGTACAACTATACCTAGCGGGAAAGCTACTCCTCATGTTGCGGGGAGCTACATCGGCTTGCATACAGGGTCATGATAGGTACAACTATACCTAGCGGGAAAGCTACTCCTCATGTTGCGGGGAGCTACATCGGCTTGCATACAGGGTCCTGATAGGTACAACTATACCTAGCGGGAAAGCTACTCCTCATGTTGCGGGGAGCTGCATCCGCTTGCATACAGGGTCCTGATAGGTACAACTATATATATTTGCAGAAGTGCGAGGTACGTATGGAGGTGACATGATGCAATGGAGAGCCTACCTGCATGGTGCGGGGGGGGGGGGGAGTTACTTCAGTCCAAACAAGAGAACAAGCATGACAAAGTCAGAGAAGCTGCACATTCTGGGATAGCTGTGCCTCAGAAGAGGGGCTACTTCAGAGGTGCAGGACAACAGGAAAAGTGCATGATAACAAGCATACTAAAGGGAAATACGGTGAATGCGTCGACTACTGAAAAAGGCTGGACTCCGGGTATATGCAGGCATAGGAAAGCAGTGTGAGACCATGAGAGCGTGATCTGGATGCACAGCAGGATACAAATTACACGTATTATGAGAAGTAGGCTTAGATCGAGTAATGCAGCAGGTCGTGTGTGAGTACGTGACAAATCGAATGGTAAAGCAGAAAGTCAATAGGGGTGGTGTAGTCCCATCCAAGTACACAGGTCCACAAGCTGCCCATAATGCAGTGATTCACTGTGGCAGTTAGTTTGGTGGCATAGTAGGTGGGGCAGCAGAGAGATCAGTAAGGGGGGGATGGATCATATCAGAGGTGCCGGGGGAAGCCTTCCATGAGGCGAGGCTAAGATCAGCTTTCCGCAGAGATATGTTCGGCACAGAGATGTGAATGAAAAGACGGTGATGGTAGCACAACGGGCGCTGCATTGGGTAGCGGTGGGAGGAAAGAGTATCACAGCAGATGGGATGGCACTTGAGGGAGGAGCACATGTTTGCGCTCTTACCTTTAGATGCAATATGATGGCAGGGATAAGTTAGTGCCATGCTACACAGCGGGCCTGGCAGCGGGTAAGTGTAGAAGGCTTCGCACATACTGGATGGATCCTCTCCAGAGCCCAGACAGGTCAAGACAGGATCGGAAGTGAGCCTTTGTGACGAGCCTTTGTGTAAGGCCGGCTCTTCCTTCCGGCTCCAGGGCTTAGAGTCATTTCTCATTCCGGGGAGCCAATCGGCTGGCTTAGTGGTGGTGGGTGGCTGTTGGGCTGTAAGTTCCAGGTCAATTAGAGATGTTTTCAGGTCAGCCGTCATGGAATCTTCATTTGAATGAGCTGATGAGTGCAGGCATGCTGGAGATGCTGCAGGAGGCTCGGTCTGTACTAATTTTAGGGCAGGTAGCTTCTATGTGGGCCAAGAAAGGATCGGAAGTGTATGCATGCAGTCGAGCGCTTTGATCGTCACTCCACACAAACTGTGGTGACAGACCTACAATCTACGCAATGAAATAAATAGGGGAGGGAACATGCATATTCCCAATTCTCCCGGCAAAATGAGGAAGAACAAGGAATGACATGGGCATGAGAGGGATGGGCCACTCAAAGAAATTGCATGCCCAGTCAAGCACATGCCCAACTGAATTCATGGATTTCAACATGCAACTTTACGTCGGGAAAAGCCACACACAAACCTTGTGAACTCACTGCCACATGATAGGAGGCGCAAAGCACTATGTACATAGGATTCAATGCGCAAAGGTAATTTAGGGGTGATGGCACGTAGTTGAGGTGCCGCTTGGAGTTAGGGGTGATTGTAGGCCTATTAGCAGGGTGCTGCCTTACATTTATTGGGGTTCGTACGCAGGTTAACCAGGCGCTACCTTGTGATATGGGAAATGGTATGGAGATTATCGGGTGCAGTTTTAGGTTATGGGGCTTCGTACACAGTGTCGGCAGGGTGCTGCCTTGGTTGTGGGGGGACAGCCGCAGTATTACCAGGGTGCTTGATGGTGGGGATAAGGTAGGCACAAAGCTTGGTATATGTTGCTGGTTTTGGTTGGCATGTGGGTGTGTCGGAGGCATTCTGGGGACAACTCTATCTTCTTTGCACCTAGGGTTACTTTGCGGTTAAAATTCCATGAATGCACAGAACGCGCAAAAGATACTTTTGCGTGCAGGTGGGTGCAAAGTAGTTTGCACGCAAAATACTTTGTGGGGGGCTTTGCACATTTTCTAGGAATCGGCCCTAAGGGGTGTATGGCGGACATTAGGGTGAATGTTGAAGCCAAAATACCTTATTTTTCTGGGCATTAAAAATGAAATAACCTGTAGTTATGGTTAAATTGCTTAACTCATAGAAAGACCACTTGTTGGCTGACTTATAACTTTGCCCACCCTGCACGAATCCTCCCCAAACTTTGCAAAACACATATATGGCCCCCTCAGACCGATTCTGCGAAGTTTGATGTGGTTTTATTAAGGGGGGAGGCAAAGTTATAGGGGCAGTCCCAAAATGTCTGCATATTCTCAGAGATGCAATGCAAACAATGTTTTGCTCATGCTTACAATCCAAACCGCGGGACAGATTTAATCAATTTTGTGCCAGGAGCGGCGGCTTGGTCCCGAAATTGTGCTTTTGTAAATTTGGTGTAAAGCCATCCAGTAGTTGTTTTAAAAACAGCCAAAAAGTAGGTTAAAAAAATGTGGGTATCTGGTCATTTCATCGAAAGTTTTTCCATCGAAACCCTTTCCAACGAAAATTTTGCATTGAATTTTTTTGCATCAAATGCACTTTTTTTGCATCAAATGCATATATGGATGTGGCAAAGGGTTATTTTTCGTTGGGGTGGGGTTGTAAGGGTAAAAAACAGGGGAATTCGATGGAAAATGTTAATTGGAAAGGGTTTCGATGGAAACTCTTTCGATGGAAAGACCATAAACCATCATGTGGGATATCTGGGTCCCGTCCGCAGACTCACTTCCCTATTCGGTCTGCAGACACCCAATGGACCAATCACGGTTTGGCGTGATGTCTGCAAACATCGGATGCGCCCGATGATTGGATGGTGAAAAGCGTGAGGTGCGTCATATTTTTTGGAACAGCCATGTTGGATCCACGGAGAGCTGCTGGTGTCCACGGATAGTGTGCTGGGGAAAAAGTCTTGAAAACACATTTGGTGTTATTTGGTGGTCAAAAGAGGGGCTGGAAATTTTGGGGGGGTAATGAATATGATATGGGGCTGATTTTATAGGTGACAAAACGGCGTACAGGTGCAGCGATACTCGGCGGGACAGAGCTATGAACGAACAGTTTGGAAAACACATTTGGTGTTATTTTATGACTGAAAGAGGGTGTGGAAGGGTAGGGGATTGGAATAGAGATGATAAGGAGCTGTTTGTATAGGTGTGAAAAAGGGTTTGCAGTTGCTACCAAGTCCACAGTTAATATTGGTGTCCGTGGACATCATTTCAATTGCAGGGGGTTCAGGGAGAGTTTTAGTATGTGAAGGTGTATTGTACGTACTTGTTTAAGCTTTAATTGTATTGTGGTGGTTGTGGCCAGTGGCCAGAATCTTGGGGGCAGGGTAAAATCTGTATACTGGCAACACATAGTATAGTAATATGTGCATAGTAATTATAGGTAATGTAGGGGGAGTATACAGTATTTGTAATATAGTGGAATGATATAATTAGATTGTATATGGTATTTATGATGGTAGTACAATTGAGAATAGTGTTCCTTGATGTCTCCTCTGCCTTTCACACAGTGAACCATTGTATCCTCATGAAATGGTTATATGATACATTTAGCATCATGGACCAGGCATTAGACTGGCTGATTTGTTTTCCTCACTAGCCGCCCTTCCCAGCTGCAACTGGGCTGTTTGTACTGCACCACCTCACTGTTTTCCTGCAGAGTACCTCAGAATGTTATCCTATAATTGTGGCTCTTCCATATATATTTCATCCCCCTGGTTCACCTGATGTCTTTCTTTTTTCTCATTTCCAGTGTTATGCTAATAACACATAGCTTTCCTTTTTGTTATCCTCGTTTTTACTCCTTGATTATTTGATCACCATCAAGGCATTGTGTACAGCTAACAATCTCTGTCTCAATGCCAGTAAGAAAGAGATCCATCTTATAGTGATACATGTGCCCTATTTTTCTCCTATCCTCTGGCCACTGTCTTTGGCCCCCCTACTTTCACCATCCTGTAAGGCCAAAAACTTTGAGGTCATCGTTAAGTACTTTCTCTCCTTTACTACTTACATTTTGGAGCTTGTAAAAAAAGCCCATGCTTTCAGTTTGCCCTCCTTAACATTGTACCGTTCCTCACCTTCCCCCAGAAGCTGAACGTATGTAGAGCCCTGGTCCTGTGTAGGCTTGACTACTGTAACAGTCTCTTCCTTAACCTCCCCCTTTGTTGTCTATGCTCCCTTCGGCTAAAAAAGAATAGAGCTGCAAGACTTAACCTTGGCCTAAAGCCCAGGGATTGTATCGCTGCAGCACTGCAATGTGTACATTGGCTCCTGCTACTTGCAAGGACTACACTATGTCCAACTTTGTTTCCCTAAATACAGCCCTTCTAGAGCCCTCCTCTGTTGTAACTCCCATACTGTGATTGTCAAATGCTTTTTGAAACATAGAGCAGGAGGCATGTCTCTGTCTTCGGCTGGTGCCTCTCATTTGAACAGCTTTCCTGCTCCTCTTATACTTGAGCTGGACTTTCTTAAGTTCCGGAACCTTATGAAAACTCTGCTCCTGTTTACTGATTCCCTTCCCTACTGACTCATACAACTGCCACTGAGACTGGTGGCCTGGTCCCTCATGAACTTTGCAGGCTCCAGGCCCTATATATAGTTGTCACCAGTACACCCCCCCTCTTCAGCACTGACCTTGTGGGCCTACCGCCTGGTGGCTGTGTGCCACGCCCGTGGGACTCTTCTTCCCGAGCAGGTAGCTAGTAACATCCAACATTGACATGCGTTGGCACTTTACTTCTGGGCTCCTATGAGCACTTGGCAATCCCTAATCCTCTTTCCATTCATGCTCTACTTTTATTGCACAATGCATATGTGCATTTATAGCAGCAGCATGTACAATGTTTTGTGATAAGCAAGTGAAATGCATATTCAAAAGAATTGTTGAATTGAATATTTTTAAGTGGCAGTTGTGACCTATTTCAATGTGTTGATAGGTTTTAACTTATTGGTGGATATATGTGTGACTGTTTCAAAGCAGGCAATGAGGGAGTGCTACAAACATAAAAGTAAAAGGGTAGAAAGGCTGGTTAGTGCAATGGTGTGCACGTACAATCATGTTTTTTAATAATGGCTTAGAGAGGGGACTGTGTGGACCATGGATAGTCATAAAGCACCATGGATTATGGTGTTTATTTTATTCTGTTTGGGACAGAAAATTGTTTCAGTGCTTTTTTTCTTTTTCTCTAGTATACAATTGTCCATTATTCCCATTAACATAGTATAAAATACTGATGGGATGTTGGAGGATCTTAATAAGTAGAACTACTTTGCTGAAAAGATTTGATTTCTATTTTTATACTGTGAAAGGTGGTTCCTAAAGGAAGCTTTTTTTAGTTTTTTGATTTTGTATTTTTTGTATTGTATTTTAAATGCGTGCAAAAATGAGAGAGTATATGCTGTTTGGGTGCACATGTGAATGAGAGAGCGTATGAATGCTGTAAAGGTACACCAGTTAATGGGCCTCATCACGACCTCGGCGCTAACCCTTAAATCTGGCAGTAGCGCTATTACCGCCGGATTTAAGGGTACACCGAATCAGGGCCTCGGCGGATTTCAACACAGCTCTGAGCTGGTGTGAAATCCGCCGAGAATTCATGCTCATACTGCCGGCAGGAAATCCGCCGGTGGTATGAGCGCGAAATTTCCCCATTGAGCCAATGGGAAATGGGTCATTCCCGAATGGGCTCAATGGGGAATGGGGACTTCCAAGTCCGCCCAACTCGTGATCCCGCGCTATTAGCCGCGCTAATAGCCCCCGTGCTAATACCGCCGGCGTTACCGCAGAGGTCGTGATGAGGCCCAATGTGCATTAGGGGTCCTCGAGGGCTTGCAATAAGTAAGTTACCACCAGGAGTCCAAAAAGGAGTGCAAACCAGGCAAGAAGTACTGCTGTTTATTACATCTGGACGAGCACATATTAAACAGCACAGTGGACCACAACTGATTGGTGAGAGATGACAAACTGGTTCAAAATGGACAGTAGTTCTATACTGCTAATACAATTTTGTACAATTAGAAACAGTTCAAACATTGTTTTTTCTCACTTCTCAAGACGCTTAATGGTTTGGCTACATCATACCCCTATAGCTAGCCATACATTAGTTAGACATGATTGGAGCAAACATACCTACACCCATTCAGGCCATCTCCTCCCCGTTTGGTGCCACATTGCTTCCTGTTCTACCCCGCAAACTGTTTGCAATTAGTAATAGTATAATTGTTCTGACCTCCAGGTCTTTACTCATTGGCCATTGGTCAGCACCAGAAACGAAGGAACATGAGACACCCTGAACTAGTGGGAAGGGAGACATTCAGATGGCACATGCAAGGAAGTACCTTCACAAACACTATTGCAGACACTCCATGGTCTTGTCACTTTCCTGGGTCTCTGAAACTTACCATCTGGCTCTTCTTGGAGTGCCCCTCCATTACATCTCCTCATTCGCTGGCCAAGGGGCAATTTGAAACTTCCTTGGTGTCATGCCAGTACCTCTCTGGATTAAGTCAGTTTCACAAGCTCCCACGAGTAGCTGTGGGACTGGCTCACTGACCTATATTGCATCACTTGGTGCTGTGTCCAGCAACTGTGGCATGCTGGAGATGAGCAGTCTGGATTCAGCCTCCCTCAGGCAACAATGCACGGGCCATGTGATCAAAAAGTGAGCCTACGAGGTGAAGCCCATCTGCGGTGCACCCATGCAGAGCACTTGCCGGCAGCTTTGCCTTTTTTGCATATGTGCAGCTGCTTCCCTTGAGTCCATGGTGTGTTACATTAAAGTGTCCGCCCGTGTTCCCTTCCATGCCTGGTTCTTGGGGTTAGGATCCTTGATCCCTCCTGTGTTTCCCCCCCATAGAAGATGTCCCAGCCCATACCACTTATTCCTGCAAATGGTAGGTGTGCCCATTGTCTGGTGCTGAATCAGCACCTTCTTTACATTCCCCCTTCGATCGATCTTTCGATCAACACTTCCTTCCCCATCATTTCCCTACTTTGCTCCTTGGGCATTCATAACCGTGTTACCCTGTCCAAGTCCCCTCCTTCTTCCTTGAACCCTTCCAGTGTGTCCCCAATTATTAAACATTCCCGTCCATCTAGGGAGCATGCTACCCAAAAAAGGATCATAGTCTTATGCATTTGGTGGGGGTGCTGCAAAAGCCACACACACTCCGTCTTCCTCCTCATTCACCCTGTGCGGTTGTCTTTCTAACTCTCTATCACCAATTTTATTAGCATACATCAGATATCATACTTTTCCTTTGCAACATTTGCCCTGTTTGATGATCCATGGGCTGACACAGAAGGCAACAGGGATCACGACGAGCACAGGGACAGTTATTTTGAAAATAGCCTCTCGCCACTATGGCACCCAGGTAAAAACTGACTCCAGCCAACTGTCTGAGGTGGTATCATATTTTTCCTTTATCATTTTTTCATGTCATGTACGTATCTCATCAACAGCCCCCATAAGAGCTCCAATGGCAGCATCGTTAGCGGATTTGCTGTGTAGCAGCTGCTTCCAATTTTGTGGCAGACCCCTCCCTCCATTGCAGTAATTAAATCAAAAACAAATCTCAGGTGCAGGGCACAGAGCTCTTATCGCACTGCTTTCAGCCCTTTCCTTGTTGCTTTTGTCAACTGTAGCAATAGTAGCAGTTATTCTGCATCCATTTAGCGTTGGCAGGTGCTTGTACCCCAGGAAGAAGTAGAGACGTGAAGAAAACTGATGCTTTGCTAAAAAGTCTTAAGTGCTGGGGGATGGCATCCAAACTCTGGGCTGATTTAGCATATATGTAGTTGCTGCTCCTTTTCTTTCTCGCCAACTGCCCTTGCGTGTCTATCACCTCCATCTTCTCTTTTTCCTTAGTCTTCTGCTATGCTGTAAAAAGTTCATTGAAAGGTAACAGGTCTGCCCGGGGCACGACCAATGAAGGGTTGTGGAGGGTCACAACTGAGCAAACCCTTCCCCAGTCTGGAGGCAGCTGGGCATACCCTTTGGATTCATATGCCCGCCAGAAGTCCATCACTGTCGCTGCCCCTTTATGCAATGCCAGGATGCTCACTGTCATCTTGCAGTCAGTGTTCATTGCCTGTACAGTCATCCCTGTTGCTCTGAAACATAAAGAGTGCTGTGTAAGTGGCTTTATGGAAACTGGACAGTGTTTCTCATCTATCCTTGTCAAGGCATGTATATTCATATTCCATATTCTCCTGCATTCATGATTTATTTTCTTTACCACCCACTCATCATATCCCACCAGTCCGTCTGTGTGCAACTGCATCATCTCCCATTCCCACTTTCCATCGTGGAACACCAAACCGCTTATTTCCATCAGGGGTATGGTGTGGCACCACGGTAAATCATGCCCTGTTGAGGTTTTGCAATATATTCTCCTATGGGAAGTTTCCAAATGCTCCCCCCTTTGTGCCCCTTCTGTATTGTACTCTAGTATCACATGCTTTGTTGATTCTCCCATGGCCATGCTTTCAAGCTGTATGAAATTCTCTGCATATACCTCCACCCCCTTCGTCTATCCATTCCACTTCTACTGCGTGCCCCTGGAACAGCCCACAAGTTCTATATAAGGACAAGTGCATCAGACAACCACCTGTCTCTGCAGCTACGTTTTGCAGCAAGAATTGTTTTGGTGTCCCTGTAATGTGCGGGATTAGCAAGCACACATAGCAACTACCATTAGTGCTCTCTCGCCCCACCCTTTTACATAGTCGTACCACACGTTCCCAGATGCTGTGTCTCCTTCCTCCCCAATAGAATAATAGAACTTCTCAGTACTTCATCTACTTCTCTTAACATGTGTCTCCTTCCCATTGTCGGTGGGCACACCCCTTCTTTCTTTATATAGTAGGAACCAGAAGAGTCAAAGTAATCCTATCCCTATATTTTTCAAATCATATATATACCATCTCCTATTGCCCTCACTTGTGTCCTGGCCACCGCCTTCTCCCTCTGTGGCCTTTCGGTAAAGTCTGATAGCTGTATAAAATGTCAATAATAAATCTGTTACAATTCCTATTAAGCTGCCTTTCACTCTTCTCCTTCCATGGTCATATTGTTGAACTCGCGGACGTCTAATATATGTGTCCATGCCGTCCTTTCTTTCATTTTCACAGCCATGGGTGTTGCATACATAACTTTGTAAGGGTCAGTGAACCTTCGCTTCTGCCACCTCTGTACAGCATTATGGACGAGTACTTTGTCCTCCGGGTAGAGGAGCTGCGTTTTTGGGAATTCTTCTTCTCTTTGTGCACTTGATTGTTCTTCAATCTTGGTCAGACGTCTTGTTGAACGGTGAACCTGCCGAGAAATATATTTGATTGCAGTTGTCATTTTAGTTCAATATGTTTGCAGCTCTTTTCTCAGTACCCGTGCTGTGGTGTCAAGTGATGATGCCCAACGTGTGATTTGGGAAGGGCAAAAAGTGCCAATGGGAGGCAATGAAGCCACTTTTTGCATAATGTCAGTGCTAGCTTTCTAAGCATCCTTTAAGCAAGCCTGTGTTTTAATCCCAGAAGGTGTGTTATTTCCTTGAAAAGGTAATTGCCCATTATCTGATCTTATCCCTTCACATACCCTCCACCTCAAAAACGCCACCCATACTAAGAACTTTGCAGCTGACTTTGCCTCATTTTTAGCATAGAGCCTGCCTCATTCCAACGGGAAAATGGACAGACAACCACAAGCAAGTACCTATAAGAGGTACACCTGTCTTGCATGTCGACATTCCAGCCAGAGCAATGTTCCCTTCGCAGGCTTGATGGGCAAAAGCTGACACACCATACAATTCCCTGTAAACTCTGCACCTCGCTCATGTAGATTTGGAACATACCATCCATCACTTATTTCTGCCTCTATGTGTTCTTTGGACACATAGGCAGGAAGGTGAAACAGCTATAATGCTACACTCAACAATCTTTTTGGGCATCACTCTGTGCTGTTTTGCCTCCATATCAAATCGGTGGGTGAAAGGGAAAAATCGGTATTGTGTTGAAACGTTCACCTTTTTCTTCCTCATGACCATTTCCTCTCTCTGCTGCCATTATTTGCATACTTCCTTTTGCACCCAGGTATAGTCTCATACTTCCCTCGGGTAAGTAGGCCACTTCTTTGGGTGCTCTGTCAACCATTGTGTTCCCTAAAGATATTCGTCCTGCTCACCTGTATGGGCGGCACATTTTGTTAAGGCCACCTCCACTGGCAGTTTCAGTGCATCAATCAGTTGCCCGAGCAACTCAGCATGTTGTAACAGGGACCCGTCACTTCTTCTGAACCTCTTTCTCTCCCACCGCTCCAATCCTGAGTGTATTGTGGATGTTAAGTAAGCTGAGTCTGAAAATATGTTAGCTGCATGCCCTTCTGTCATGTTTAACGCGCTGATCACGGCCACTAACCCGGCTTCCTGCATTGAATAATGTGATGATAACCTCTGCTGTGATGCTATTACATGTTCACCATTCTTGTAGCACACTGCTGCGGCTCCAGTATGTCTCCCTCCCATATTGGACTCTATGCTTGATGACCCGTCAAAGAAGACCATGTCTGCCCCTTCTATTTCTTCTTCTTTGACCCATATGTTCCCTTCCATTCTGTCCATATGTGCTGCGCAGTCAAGTACGTAGTCCCCTTCTTCCACGGGTTCTGCTATGAGTGTCGCCGGGATTACCACACGACACCTCATTACCTCGATGGCTGGGTTTGTCGTATTAACTCATAGCCATATGCCCTTCGTGTTAATAATGGGCTTTTTGATTTTTCCAAAATGACAAATGCTCTCTGTACAGTACTATGGGGCACCCCATGGTAACTGTTGCTGCCTTTTCTATTGCAAATTCTAAAGCCGCGAGCGCTTGTTTGAAGGGAAATGTCCCTGCATGACTGGGTTGCATACCACTTTAGTAAGCCAATGGTCTGTGCGCCTCTGGCTTCTTTTGCATGAGGACCACCTTCATCACTGAGCCACCTTAGTGAGAGAACAATTAAAACTTCTCTTTGTAGTTAGGGGTGGCCAACACGGGCACATGGGCCAATGCTTCCTTTAGTTCTGTGAGGTTTTCATTAATTTCCTGTGTCCATTTTAGTTCCCTCTTTTACTTCTGCACTTCCTTAAGGGAAAGCAGTAATGGTTTTGTGAATTTAGAGTCATCAAAAACCCATTCACTGCAGTAACTGCATAACCCAGGTAACTTTTGCATTTCCTTCACTGTGCATGGGCATGCAGTCAAGGGAATTAACTTCACCCTCTCCTGTGTTGTCTTGTGTCCTTCGATGGATATTATTTGTTTCAAGTTCACAACCTCCTCCTGGCAGTATTGCAGTTTCACCTTGTCCACCTTATACCCCTTAATCTGCTAGTAGTGTTCAGAGCTGTACTGAATCGGCCCTACACTCTTCCTCAGTCTCGCTGCATACTATCAGGGCATCAGTATTTTGTATCACTTTGCTTGGCTTTTGTAAGTTGCTCAGCTCGATTTGTATCACTCTGTTGAAAATGCTAGGTGATTCGCAGTACCCCTGGGGCAATCTAGTGTGTTCAAATCGGGTTCCCCCTATGCGTAAACGCTGTTCAAATATGAGTCTGGGTGAAGTGGGATCGAGAAGACGTCATTCTTCAGGTCAATGACTGTGAAGTACCTTGCCTTCGTTAGGATGTTGCACAGTATTGTTGCGGGTTTCGGTACCTAGAGAAACTCTGCTTCCACTACATCATTAAAAGGGTATAAACCTTGTATGAATCTCCATGACCCACCCTTTGATTTCTTTATCGGTTATATGGCCATATTGCATTGCAATGTGGATGTCTGTATGCCATAGTGCATGTAGAGTCGAGTCCATACCCGCATTTGCTTATCTTTACAATGGGTATTGTTTTTCTCAGGGCAGCAACGCCCCTTCCTTTGACTTCATCTTCACTGCCCCCACTCCTTTTAGTACCCGTACATCATGGGGCCCTTCGGGCCATAATTTCTCTGGAACCCTTTTGAGTCTTCATCTGTGTGTTTGCATCCCCTTCTTACCAGTTGTGTCAGTATCAGCACTAGCTTCTCTACTCATTTTATGGGGAAAGGTATTTGTAGCTGGAATATCATACCTCCCTCCTCTTCCCTATCGGAGAAGAGTTGTTCATCCGTTACTCCTGTTACAGTCAGTGTTGGATCGATGCACAGCAGCGAATGCCACTCCATGTTGTTGATGTCCGTCCCACCTAGGATGACCATGTCTTTGCGCATCACTACCTCTTCAAGCTGTAGTACTAGCATGGCGCCTCTTATATCTTCCTTCTGACACTGTGTTCTGAACAGAAATTCGGACACCAATCGGAACACCTTCCCAGTGTACCCAGGACCCATCCCAGTAGTATCTCAACCCCATATGATATGATATGATAGGTTATTTATAACACGCTTAATACCCAGAGAGGTTTCTAAGCGCCGACCCGGGGATCAAACCTGTGGTGCTCTGTGTCGTCTTGCTCTATGTTTTGTTAACATACAGGAGCATGCAAGGGTACATGGGTTGGACTCATTGTGTGCTCTGAGAGTGTGCTGCTAAAAGGAGCGTGGCCACTCATGTGTAGTAAATGCCTGGCATTGAGCACACATCCCCTTTTCTGTGAATTATATTGTGGTGTTCAGTTTCTTCAGCAAGTCTCTCCCCAGAATATTGATTGGGGTGTCTTTGGAATATAGTAGTGGCGCTATGATGTGCTGCATCCCTATTGTTAGTGGTAAATCTTTTCTTACTGGTACTGTCTCTACTGCCCCAGAGAAGCCCTGCGTATCCATCAATATGTTTGATAGGAGGAATCCCCCTTCCATTATAGAAGATTTGGTTGCTCCTCTAACTATAAGGAATGAGAACTCTCTTGGTCCTATTTTTACTGCTACCTCCGGATCATCAGTTACTGCTAGGACTGAACAGACTTGAGCTTTCTGCGCACCTCCCTATTGTTGTGGGTTATTCTGCAGTATAATCCCCATAGGAAACCATCCCTGTTGGTTGGGCTCCACTGCGGCTGCATCAGGTACAAGCATTGTCCCTTCCATTGTATACCATGCCAATTTCTTTTGTACTCATTTATTTTCTGCCATTATAGCATTTTCTGCCACCTGCCTCTCGCTCTCCTGCTTCCTTTTACAGTAATTTACTATCATTACCTGTATCTCTGGCCATCCTTTCTCTTCTATTCCCACAATCGTGTCTAACAACGCCTGGACATCCACCGACAATCCCTTGACCAGTATGTGGTAAAACAAGGGTATCCACTTGTCCCAGCACCTTCATGATTCCTGCGTCCAGAGATCCTACACATGTTTTATATATCCTGCAGAATCCTTGTCCAGCTTCATCTTGTGTGCCATTACTGTTCCTAAATCATAGCTATCTGGGTACATACTTCTCAGAACCTCCCAAACGTGTGCTCAACAGTTCTTGAACAAAGCCCCATCATGTTCGCTTGTGCTTAGTTTCACTCCCTTGTACCCTGCCTGCTCCCATATTTTTGTCTCCTTGCTCTCTTATTATGGCCGCAAATAAAGTTTTTATATCCCTTTTTGTCAACGTCAAACCAGCTGTCTTTTTCTCGAGCGCCTGTATCCATTTGCTGGAGGGCAGCTACATATTAGGTTGGTAAAATTATAAAAGGGTGAGATTACTCAGGTAATGGTGCGCTTGGTATCCAAAATTTAGTTGGAGCTCTAATGCCACAAAAATAACAAAAAGGGGGATCTCCTCTATACCCCCTATAGATTAAACAAGAAAAGGTGTATTGTTGTTAAATTGAGCATAAGTCCCAGAATTATATGCAATACATTTCTAATATATCCAATCCAAGACTTCCATGTCGAATATTGCTGATTGTGAAGTTTATTGCAACGTCCAAAATTCCTACAGCCAACATGTGTTTCGAACAAACGGTCTTTCTCAAGGCAAAAGAGAATTGTTTTAAACCTGGAATGAGTTCTCTGTCCATTGTCTGCCATGGTACGTAATGTGCGTCCCTTTCCCCCTTTTGTAGCATCAGGATCTGCTTCACCCTAGGCCCTGTCCGCCATCAACCTTTAGTTGCCTGAGCCAGCCCTATATTTACCTTCCCCTTCCTACTACGAAGGGAGGTTGGCCAGTCCCCCCTAGATTCACTGCTCTCCTGTTGCCTTGTTTGTTTTCTCCCCATCCTCCCGTCTGTGTCAGGTGTCCACTCTTCCCTGTTCTCCATCACTAAAGTGTCCCCCTACTTCTTCATCATCTGAGACTGTACTACACCCATCTCCTCCTTCTGCCTCTTCCTCTCCCTCTTCCTGTTTCTGTGTCATCCAATCTGAATGTTAACCTCCCCGACAACCATTCCCCCTTGTCACCTCTATTTTTCCACTGCTTTGTTGAATAATGCATCCACCCATTGCTGCATGTTCTTCTCAATATCTGCAAAGTATTTCCTCTCTGCCTTTTATGTGCCTCATCCCGCATGGTATCTCTAGCCCTCTTTTTCTCTGTTGTCTCTTTTTCCACCCTTTGGGTTTTTCTACTGTGGTTTGTATACCCAGTCGTGGGCCGTAATGTCAGATAGACGCCATAGGGTGGGGGGCAGAGAGCTTGGTTCTTCCCCCTCCTTTACCCCCTCTCCCTCCTTCTTCATCTGCTCCCATTTTGTTTCCTCATAGTTTCCAGAGCCCCAGTATATTCAGCCTACTCTTTAACTTTGAGCCCTTGTATTTTGTTAACAAATATGAGAGCATATTTTCTATTATTCTACTATCGAATGTTCCTTCTCCGGAGCCACGCATGGAAACACTAACCTGCAGTTTCACGGACCCACTGAAAATTATACTTTAAAATTGTATCACGATACTGGTGCAATTCTTTACACATATGGTCGAGTGAGCTACCTTGATAGGTCATTATTTCCTGTCTTTTTGCTTTTCTTCCTCTATATCCTAATCATCCTAGGCAACCACTTCCACTCTTTTTTATATACCCTTTTCCCTGCAACACTCACACTCACCCTTAGCCACTCATCTCCCACTTCCTCCCCCTTTCACTCTGGCCTTCTCCAGAGGCCCACCCACGCACTCTCACCCGGCACACTGGCTTTCTCCTAAGGCCCAACCACTCACTCCGGGTTAGTAAGAATCTCCCTCTCCACGGGCTCACCTTTCCCTATGTTAGTAAAGGTAGGTGCAGCGTCACCTCCACTCCTCTCGTTTTCGTCTACCACAAAAAATGGCAAGCGTGCTATTATACACAAGGTACCTGTCAGTGATGATCCTTCCACCTAGGTCAATGAGCTAAAACAAAACGGACAACAGTTACTACTATTCGTGCATCCTTCTCTATTTCTTCATAATACTACTCTGACAACTACATTATACAATGGCACCCCACTGCTTTAAATAACACAACTATCCAATCATCCGTACTGCACGCAACTCCCAACTACTGGAGCCACCCTCACTGCACACCTCTCCTGTGCAATAGCAATAGCACTTATGTAATCTATGGTATCAAATGTGCATGCAATCTAACATACATTGGCCACACAATCAGACAATTAAAAAAGAGGATCGGAGAACACTTCAGAGCCATCATTAACCAAGATACAAGATCACCATTAGCAGTTCACTTTCAATCTAACCATACCCAGCAACAACTTAGTGCACTCAGATTTTTTGGGAATTGAAAAAATGTGTCCACCACCCAGAGGAGGCAATTTGCAACAAATTCTGTGCAAACGCGAGGCCAAATAGATCTGCAATATTGACACAGGCCACTCTGGCCTGAATTCAGATCAGGAACTATATAATTTCCTATAACAGAGCTCTTTACTCATATATTCAGTAGTTACAATGTTATTTCTTTATATGGCTGTTTTACCTTCTCATAATCATTGATTTGTGTCCAATGTTTCCATTCACATTGTATATCTTTCACCGTTATTGAAGTTCAGCGTCTTATCTGAAATCAAATATTGAGCAATTTACCATATGTTACTCAATGGCCTATTTTACCATAGACACACCAAGAGTTTTGGGGCCACTTTACATCATATAGAAATGTCCACATCAATTTAGCAGGCGTACTTCATCGTACACAATAGGAAAATCAATATTCAGACAAATCATCCTGTTTCGAAATGGTGCTCGTACGCATACGCGATGACATCATCATCTACCATAAATGACGGCCATTTCAGATCGTGAGCAATGGCAACCGCACCATTCTTGATGCTCGCAGATCCACATCTCTTATCCTCTAATCTAAGGGCGCACAAATGACGTTATATGATTAGATTTCTTTTTCTTTTTGTCCGTGTGATATCTATCAGGATTTATACCTCATCATTATTTTAAAAACACACAACATGTGGTCTATTGCAGGACAAGAAAATGGAGGTTTAAAACATCACCAGCATGTCTTACTTTGCAACTCATACCATATTTATTAGCATTCACAAGCAACATTTGTAAGTATTACCCTTATCTTATTTATCATTTCCTTCTCATTATTACAAATAAATATTTGCCCCATAACATTGCTCTGTCTTGGTCTATAGGTTCATCTTTTATATGTTTTTGAGAACGGAATCAACACATAAATAAAAAGAGGATTGAACCCACTTATAATGTGATGAAGAGGGGGATACCAATATCCTTTACTGCACCTCCTGAAGAACCGACTTGCCATTAAGGTGGTGAAACACGTGTCGAGGTCCAGGCACTCTGATTTGATTGGAACCCAAAAGACGTATGAGTGAAATTAACTCAATCTCATTTTTGGCTTTTTTGATTTAAAAAGTCCAGGCACTTTAACTTGATTGGAACCCAAAAGCCTCATCAGTGAAAACAACTGAATCTTATGTTTGGTTTTCTTGATTCAAGTATATAATTTCTAGCCAATAAAGGAATAAATTGAACTAACAATTGAACGCATCACATTCGTTTTTGATATAAGCGCAACTCAGGCTTGCCAACTATTTCATGAAGGCATAATGATGACTGTTCCTACAGGGTAACAGCCTTCATTGGTCGGCCAGTCTGGGTATATTTATTTACTGTGGCATTCCATTTTTTACTGGGCATCAAGGGTGAAGGCAGCGTGAGTGTTCCCACATGATACTGGTCCACATTGTTTGGCCAGTTTGGACATCATTCTTTACTTTGGCATGACATTCTTTCCTGGGCATCAAGGGTGAATATTGCGTGATGAGCATTCCTATGTGGTACTGGCCGCATTGGTAGGCCAGTCTGAACTTATTTCTTTACTGTGGCAAGGCATTTTCTACTGGGTGTCAAGGGTGAAGACAGCATTACGAGTGTTCCTACGTGGTACTGACCCACATTGATGGGGCATCCTAAACATTCCTTTTTGCTGTGGAATTGCATTTTGTACTGGGCATCAAAGGTAAATGCAGCATGTTGAGTGTGCCTACATAGTACTAGTTCACATTAGTGAGGCCAGTCTGGACATATATCTTTGCTGTGCCATGGCATTCTTTTACTGGGTATCAAGAGTAGAGGCAGCATGTTGAATGTGCCTACATCCTACTGGCCCACATTGGTGGGGCCAGTATGGGCATATTTCTTTGCTGTGCTATGGCATTTTTTAATGAACATCGAGAGTAAAGGGAGCATGTTGAGTCTACCTATGTGGCACTCAGTCTGAACATATTTCTTTACTGTGGCATGGTATTTTTTACTGGGCATCAAGGGTGAAGGTAACATAATGAGTGTTCCTGCATGGTACATGTACACATTGGTGGGCCAGTGTGGACATATTTCTTTGCTGTGCTAGAGTAAAGGGAGCATGTTGAATCTACGTATGTGGTACTCAGTCTGAAAATATTTCTTTACTGTGGCATGGCATTTATTACTAGACACTAAGGGTGATGGCAGCATGGTGAGTGTTCCTACTTGGTACTGATCCACATTCATGGCTCAGTCAGCACATATTTCTTTATTGCGGTATGGCATTTCTTTAGTGGGCATCAAGGGTGAATGCAGCACGAGGAGCATTCCCCTGTCACACTGGCTCAAATTGGGGGTGGGGGCAGTCTGAACATACAAGTCTTTACTGTGTCATGGTCTTTTTTACTGGGTATCAGGGGTGACTACAGCATGACGATTTTTCATATGTGGTGCTGGCCCACATTGGTGGAATGGCCTGGACATATTGCTATGCTGTGGCATGGAATATTTTACTCAGAATCAAGGGTAAGGCAGCATGTTGTGTGTGCCTTAGTCATACTGGCCCACGTTGGTGGGACCAGTCTGGACATATGTCTTTACTATGGCATGTTTTACTGGACATCAAGGGTAAAGGCAGCATGTTGTGTATGCCTATGTCACACTTCCCATTTTGGTGGGTCCAGTATGGACACATTTCTTGATTAGGCACCAAGGGTGAAGGTAGCATGATGAGTGTTCCTGCATGGCACTAGCCCAGGTCAGCCTGGGCATATTCCTTTAATGTGGCATGTTTTTTTTGTTACAAAGCATCAAGGGTGATGGCTGCATGATGAGTGTTGCTACCCCAGTACTGATCCACACTGATGGGCCAGTCTGGACATATTTCTTTACTGTGGCATGACATTCTTTACTGGGCATCAATGGTGAATGCATCATGGCGAGCATTCCTGTGCGATACTGGGCCATATTGATGTGCCAGTACTCTGGACATATTTCTTTACTGTGGAAAGGCATTTTATATTGTGCATCAAGGGGGAAGCCAAGATGATTAGCATTATTATGTGGTTAGGTTGACCTACATGTGTGCAGCCAGTTTGGATATATTTTCTTACTGTGGCATGGCATTTATTAGTAAATATCAACTGTAAAGTAAACATGATAAGTGTTATTGCCTCACTAAACTTGCCTACATCGGTGCAGCCAACCTGGACATACTTTGTTACTGTGACAAGTCATTCTGTACTTGTAAAGCCAACAGGAGTATGTTCTTATACAGTAATACAGGCATATATTGGTGCAGCCTCCATGGATATGTATAGGCACAGCCAGCATGATTTTTCTTTTATTCTGGCATGTATTTTGTGCAAAGGAATGATGAAAATGAGTTGGAAAATGCTGCTGTGCAATGTTAGTGACTTTCATCTATTAGATGTTTTCATGTGTTACTCTACAAAACTGATTGCAATCTGTGGTTTTGTACCCAATAGTTTGGGCACCTTTGCTACACTTGGTCCGCTCCCACTTGTGGAAAACATGGACGCCCTTGAATTAAAAAAATTACTAGCAGCCAATGGTAAGGATGGCTGTGCACATGTTCAGTCCCTACTGCAAAAGCATCCTAAGAGAATTATATATATATATATATATATATAGTTATGGTTAAGTTGGTGTTTAGTTGGTGTTTAGTTGGTGTTAAGTTGGTGTTTCCATAGGAAGAGCACTTTTTGGGCGGCTTATATCTTCGCTCCCCCTGGACCAATCCTCACCAAACTTTGCAAAAAAAGTATATTGCCCACTCTGAATTATTCTGCAAAGTTTGGTGAGGATTCGTCCAGGGGGGGAAAAGTTATAGGGGGGGTCCCAAAACTTTTTTTTTCTCCATAGACTGAATGGGAAAAAACTTTGCACACGGCTACAGCCCGAACCGCTGGACGGATTTACACCAAATTTGCGGCAGGAGCGGCGGCCTGGTCCCAAAAGCGTGCTTTTGCAAATTTGGTGTAAATCCTTCAAGTAGTTTTTAAAAAACTTACCAAAATGTAAGGCAAAAAAATTAGTGATATCTGTGTTCGCTTCGCGGACGGACTTCCCTGTTCGCTCCGCGGACAGCACCCCGATTGGCCCAGCGCCTTGCGCCATGTCCGTGGACATGCGACGTGTTCGCTGATTGGGCAGGGTGGTGCGGACAGCACAGTGAAAGTTTGTTCAAAATGTGTGTTTAGTAGAGTGTGTTGGTGTGTAGAAGTCTTTGGGGAGGATGGGGGAGTATGAGATAGGTTCAAAGTTGTATTTTATTTATGTGCTAGACGCTTTTGTTGTGTTCGATTTGTCTGCGGACAACACGGCTGTTTTGGAATGTTCGTAAATAAACAGAATGGATCGGTGTCAACTTGAAAGTGTTCTAAGAACACTCGTGGGGTCTTGGAATGTTTGCAGTGGGTGTCCTGGTGACGTTGTCTGTATTGTTCGTTTGCAAGGTGAAAATGTTTTAAGAACAATCGCGCTGTCCAGAAATGTTCGTACATAAAGAAAATGGGGGTGTCCTGAGGACGCTGTTTGTATTGTCCTCTGGCAAGTTGAATGTGTCCTAGGACCTTCCCCCTGTCCGCGGACATAACAATGGTTGCAATGTTTGCATCTATGGGTGTGATATGCTGCGGTGGTTGTGGCCAGGGTATAGAATGTTGGGTGCATGGCCATTTGTCCATGCACCCAAGAGTGTATGCCCTGGCCACAACCACCGCAGCATATCACACCCATAGTGGCTTTTAACTTTGGGTCAAAAACTAATTTATAAGGAACAATGTTTTAAGCTTGTATGGGTGTGATATGCTGCAATGGTTGTATTTATCTTGTTATACGTACAATTTAGTTTAGTAACAGGAGTCCATGTTTTTCTTGTTCATTTCTGTAATAAAAGAAAATAGCATGTTAGTATTAGTATTTTATAATGACTTATTACATTGTACAATCAACATTTTCTTCTTTTTATTGACCCTCATATTTAGTAGATTACAAACCAGAGTACTGTGCAATATGCAAAGTTTCTGTGTTTGTTGCTAAAATCATTGGGTCTGTGGGAGAAAAAAAATTCATGTTGGATTAAAAAAAAACCCTTTTTCTGTAATGCTACAGTTTATTTATTTGTTTGTTTTCCGCGTTTACTTGTTCTTTCTGCCTAATGCTTTATGCATTGGATTGTTCCAGTTTTTGTGAACAGTAAGATATTTGGTATTTGTTTGGATATTGTAAAATTTTGGCCCAGTTAGATACCAGTAGGCGTATTCTAACTATTTATGTTTTGATATAATTTCGTGGTATTGATTTATCTGTTTGCATATTTGTAAATTTTGGGACAGTTAGATACCAATTCTAACTGTCTATTTTTTGCTCTATTTGAGTGGTATTGATTTATCTGATTAGTTGTTGTAGAATCTTTGGGCAGTTAGATAGGTTTTGAAATATTGTGACAGTTTATATTTTTGTACTACAAGTGTACTTAAGGTTTAAGTACAGTTCAGTTATGAAATGTTGCTTTTAAGAACATTAAATACGCGTTTGTAAGATTAGCTGGTAATCTCTGCTTTAGAGTAACGGTACTATCATTATATTCAAACCATCCACATTTTTTTTTATATATGCAGTGTAGTGCCCTGAGTTGGTTGTGGCTCCTGCGTGGTAGATTATACCTATTGTTGTGAAGGTTTTCCTACCAAGTGAAATTTGACCATGTGTGAATCCAGTCAGCTTGCAGTTGTTTTTCGTAGAAGCATTAGTATTACGTATTTACTATGTGTTTGTATTAGTAACGTGGAGCGATTATCCGAATTGCCGGTAGAACATAATCTACCGTGGTTTGCATTTTGTACAAGTTGCTGAAATGGAACGGATTCACAATTAGGTATTGATATATAGACAAAGCGCTCATTGGGGATTTGTTCTTGTGTCACATTGTTGCAGAGAGTGCATGTATGTTTCCACATGTATGAAATCTGGAAGATTTCATTCATAGGTATGTTTTTTTTCCCAGTACTAATAGTAAGTACATTAGAAATTCTTGTGGATCTTCCTGTGAGTTTATAGTGAATTTCACCATTCCAGCACAGTAGTCCAATTGTCGTCTTATTCCAAAAACACTATACGTGTTGTCAGGATTGTTTGCTGCATTTCTGTGAAGTACTAACATTTGCGAACACAATGGGTCTGTACTGTGTAAGTAAATGTTGTCAACAATTGGTGGTAATTGAAATAGAATATTCATTGCTACATTTGCGTAGCAACTTACACCAACTATATTTGAGAATTTAAATGGTCCAGGTAGTTCTGTATCTAACTGCTTTTTTTGGAGTTTGTCTTCCTTCTTTAAAGAAGTACCTGGTTTACTTTCCCTAATTGATTCTTTTTTGCTTGTGGTACTTGATGAAGTTTTAGTTTCTTTTAGTCTCTTTGCAGGATTTGCAGTGACATCCTGTTGCATTTCTGTTTGATTTAGTTTTGTTTTAGAACATTTTCCTTTTTGTGGAACAGGATATGTTTGTAGATGGGGGGTGTATAGTGAACAAAGTCTATTGTATTCTAAAATGCAAGGAATATCAGCGTTTACTTTACTTGCATCAAAGTTTATTAGAAATAGACCGTCAATTGTACGTAGGCGTGACAGTGCTACGTAGCTCATGCCTTCTTTAAAGACTGTGTTACCAATGTCTATCATTGCTTTGTCTATAGTAAGACCTTGTGATTTATGAATGGTGACTGCGTATGCAAGAGTTAGAGAAAATTGTTCTCTGCGTACATACATGTCTTTGAAGAGAAGAAATCGAGCTGTTGAGCGTCTTATTCATTTTACTTCTGAAAGTATGTCAAAGAGAATATTGACAAACTGAATTTTGTTGTCACGTGGGTATGTTTGAAAGCCAACAACTGTACCCAGTGCTCCATTAACTAGTCCTTGGTCCACGTCAAGGTTACGTTTAAGCATTACTCTGCAATTTAAGGATAATCTTAATATCTTTTCCAAGCCTGCTGTGTTTGAGATTGATTTTTCTAAACTATTTATTCTTGCTGTGGCTTGGTCACACATGGGTAGTGTCATTCCATGTACATCTAGTTTGTCTGTGGTGCTAATTTCCATAATTGGTTGCATTTCTTTGCTTAATATTATTTCATTGAATTTGAAACAGCTTGCAAGAGTTGGCATTAAGGCCATACAATTGACATTTTTGTGGGCTAATTGTTCCATAACATCTGTAGCACATGCATTATCACCATAAAGTGCATGAATGTGCCGGGTTTTCAATATTGCTTCTGCTTCTCTAGAAAGTATACCAACTCTGATACTTTTTAAGATGTTGGCATAAGTGAGATCTGCAGATTGGCGCATGTTTTCTGTTAATTCTCTGTATTGAAAATGTTGCCAAAGGTTGACATTTCCAATGCTGCCAACAGTTTTACGGCAGAGTTTGTGTCCTAATGTTTTAAAAATAGGCTCACCTTTTACAGGTGTCAATTGAAGAAGATCTCCGAAAACAATGATGTGTTTTCCTGCAAATAGCTGTTCATAGTTTGTTTTGAGTACTTCTTGTAATCTGAGGTGAATCAAAGCCAACATTAGGTTGGACACCATGCTCACTTCATCTATTAGTAGAATTTTCATTTGTTTCAATACTCTGCGTACTTCAATTGCAGCTTCTGTAGAAAGTTTGTAATAATCTAACTTGTTTTGGTGTTCTATTGGCAGGAGTAGTAATCGGTGTAAAGTGACACCACCTATGTTCTAGGCAGCTAAACCTGTGGGGGCAGTGACAACAGCTGACAGTTTGTTGTTTGTCAATTGTTGAAGGAACTTACCTATGATTTTGATTAGGAATGCTTTGCCAGAACCAGCTTCACCACTGACATACAATAGTATAGGTTTGTAATTTTGGCAGGTGCATTCTTTGTTTTCATGTTGCACACCATGTGCAATTTCTTTTGTTATTTCTTGAAAAATGCTACGTTGCTCTTTGTTTAGTTTTGATTGTAGTGTAGTTAAGTCTTCTTTATCTTCATAGTGACACATGGTGTTTTCTACTTCTATCATAGCTAATTCTGCCTCATTCGTTATTAGTGGTTCTCCCAGTGGTTCTTGGCTTCCTGTGACAGAAGGTTGACTACTGTCAGGAGTGTCCATATCTAGTTGGGCCTGGAGTTCCTCTTCGTGTTGCTGTTCATTGTGCAACATTGTTTTGTACTGTGCAAAATTTACATCAGTTATACTGCTTTCATTGGCTTTGAAAGCGTCTTCATATGAGTCATAGGTATCTAGTATTTCTTCTTCTTTTCTCCATGGTTTGAAGAGTTGTAGCAGGGACATGTAATATATTTCTTTATGTTGAGGAGGCTTTAATGACAATTTGATATGATTAATTAAATTTGGTTTGGTGAGTTTTACTAAGCTGCCATCACAGTTTGTCACTTTGTATTTACGGTTTTGCTCATCAGGTTTTATATTATTTTTGTATGTGTAGTTTTGGGCTATGTGGTATAGACACATGGTTTACAAAGTGGTACTCCTGTTTGGGTAGTATGTGTCCAATAAATTGTTTTTTAAAATGTCTTGGCTGTTGGGATCATGTTTGGCTATTGTTTCTATATCTTCGTATGATTTTAGAACTCTTTTTCTAGATTTAGCTGGACCAAGACTTAGCCATACTATATTTGCATATTTACCATACAATGCAGTACCAGTTAATCGATCAGCTGCTTCATAGGATCCACATTCTCTATGGGACAGCATTTTTATGCCCAAGCTGTATAATTTCGGAGACACTGTTTTATCTGATGACAGGTCATTCCAGAGGTCTTGGAGCTCTGTCTTTTCTGATTTGGTTAAGTATGCTGTGACATATCGTGCAACTGCAGTAGAATTGTCTGCAATGTACTGCACATCTATGTTTGCATTCCACAAGTGGGCAATGATTGCATTGTAATCATTGATATATTTTTCTTCTTCTTTTCTTTTTATGCAATATGTATTTTTAGGTGACTTACCTTTAACACTATGTCTAACTGAAGACATGAGGTTGTTCACTTGACCTGTATTTGTAACGGGTCTAGGGAAACCAAATCGGCATTTGGTGTAGTATTTCCCTTTGTTTTTGTATTTGCGACGACAATATTTGCCACATTTGTGTCTTTGGAATTGTAAGATTTTTGCATGAAGATCACTATTTGTGGATTCTGACGGAATTTCACAAGTGACATAGTTCAATAAACTGTAAAACAGTGGCACCACTGTCTTGACCAAAGTTAGGAGCATCTTTAATCCATAAAAGCATGTGGACATGTGGCGCTCCTCTGGCTTGGTATTCTTTTCTCCAAAAGAAGTGTTGCACTTCTCCAAGGGGAGGAACAGTTTTATTATAAATAAAATGTAGCATAGCAATGAAGCGATGGTGAAAATATCTAGAAACATTAACAGGATCCTGAGAACAAAGTTCTCCAGGTGTTAGTATATCTATGTTTGTTTGGTTTTTGTTTGATATGCGTAGGAAAGCATGTAAATCTTCCCATGCACATTCTGCGCAACTTAATGTAACAAACCAAGTGGGTGGGCCAAGGTTTCTGATCATACAACGTACATCTCCATGGCGTTGAAACCAGTACTCTTTAGTACCTCGCATATTTGCTAATAGATTTGTAAGATTTGCCTGTAAAACCTCATCTTTTTGTTGAACTTTTTGTAATAATTGTGTGGCTGTCATATTTTGAAAGTGTGATCCTGATTTTAATATGTGTGCAACTCCGTAACATAAAGTTGCTAGTTCACTTTCAAAGAGTAGGTGGAATATGTATTCCACATTTTGTCGAAATCTGGGATCTTCAGAATACATTCGTAATGAGCGATATTCTGATGCTGATATTTGAACAGGTCTATCATCGTATCTTCCTCCTTTGCCAGTAGGAAAGAGTAAAGGAAAAGCACGTGCTTCCATACTTTTTTCCCATATGCTGATTGGTGATCCTTTTGTTTGACGCATTTGGTACGTTTCCAGTGCATCTTCTATGGTGTCATTAGAGTGCAATGGGTGAATTGTATAATGGTCTAAAGTGTTTGCTATTGTAGCAGGATCTAAGAGCTCAAATTGACCAGTTTCTTGTGTCTCTTGAATTATTTCAGTTGTATCTTTCAAGTTTTCTTTGATATTAATTTCTTTGTAATAATAATTATTCTCTTTGAGATATTGCAGGGCTTCGCTAACTTTATGTAAATCTACCAGTTGTTGCCACATTTTTTTGTCTTTTGTAGGTACTCCATTTACCAAGATAATTAAAGATTATTGCATTGGACGTTGCACTTCTAGAGTGTGCACATTTTCTTTTAGATCTAATGGTAAATATATTACTTTTCCACGAATACCTTTCACTAATTCAGAGGGAGGTAATTTTGCAGTTTTTGGTTGAAGGCGTATTATTGCTTGAAATGGATGAACTGTTTGAATTATGATGCTCTCATATAAATGAAGTTGTTGAAGGAGTTTTGGTAGTGGATGTAATTGCAAGTTATTTGAGATCGCACGTGAAGGAGTTTGGTTGTTGTCAAGTTTGGTAGTGCAGTAACTGCAAAGTATTATGGGGTCAGTTATTTCGTATTTGTTTTCTGCTATAAGGTAGAGAGCTAATTCAAACCATTTAGAATCTTCATTGTCTTCTATTTTGTATGAAAGGTCTATAGTGTTTGTGTTACTTTTATAACACGTTCTGCGGCAACATACACACACATGGTTTGGTACTTCAGCTGAAGTGCTTTGAAATTTTAGTATTTCTTTTTTGTATGTGTGTAGTGAAAGGTTGCCATGTGCAGATTTGTTACGAAGTTGGTTGACAGCTATTTCATCTTGTAAGTGGGTTTAATTTCCAAAATATTTTTTCTGTATATACTCGATTTCTTCTAGTAGGTCTTTTGGTGTACCATGTAGAAGAATGTTATTTAAATTGGCTAGTGCTAAAGCAGGACTTTTTGCATAATACAGTTTATAAACTAGATTTCTTATACTTGCATGATGTGTTGATATCCTTTTGATATCATGGAAGGTTGTTTTGCAAGTAGCTCCTGATATGCAGGCCAACGAATGTCCTTGCAGTCCTGTGTGCTTGCGTACTGATTTTGTGTTTGCTTTCACATATTGATTGAGGTATAGGCGTAAAGATTTGAAATTTTTTGTGTGAATGTTACACATTGACGTGCATGGCCATGTGTAAATTAGATGTTCTGATTCAGTTGAATGGAGGGGTAAATCTAAGTTTGCAGGGCATATTTTTGTAAGGAGTACTTCTTGTTCCATTATGGTATTATTAACTTTTTCATAACCTCGACCACTGCTATGTATGGCAATTGTATTTGTTTGCTTTTGTTTGTACGCTTCTTCATTAAAGTATGGTTCTGTGCTTGTAGTGTGACTCCATTCACCTCCACAGATATTTAAGAAGTTATTTCTGTTCACATTTCGTTTATTGAGAAGTCTTTTTTGAAGTTTTGTTGTTAGTTTTGTTAGTGGTTTAATTCTGTTTAACACAACAATAAATACGTTTCTTTTGAGAAGAATTGCACTGTCTATCAACGCTTCTAATATTACTTTCCTACGATAGGTTTGAAGTGTTGAACCTGGTTTCTCTCCTGTTTTTATCAGATTTTGAAGGACTTTGTGACGGAACGTTTTGGCTAATATACTTTTCTTGGTATGCTTACTTTGTACTATATCAAGATTTATAGAAGGTTTTTTTATTTGTAGTAATAGTTGATTTTCTTTTAATAGTTTTTTGCGTCGTTTTACTTTCTGATAGAGGAGGCAAAGTTTTTGCAGTAGAAACTTCTTCTGTTTCACAACATGACTGTATTAGCTGTTGTGTTTCAACGTTTTTTACAAATTCTGCTATAGATGGGTGTTTATGTTGGAGACTTTTCTTTTCATTTGCTCTACTTCTGCGTCCCTTTCTACGGAGTTGCTTTTTGGTGGGCATTCTGTAGCGTCTGTTGAAAAAAATACAGAAGGTATGGGTTGGGGTTTTCTGCAATGCATGTGTGTTGTGTGCATGATTGTTTGAGTAAGATGATAAAGATGTATGTAATGGTGTGTGATTGTGAATTGGGAAGTTGCACTATCAGGGATGGGTATTCTTCAATTAATGTGTTACTAAACTGGGGTTCAGATGACAGAAAAAAGTAAGCCGGTGGTGTGAAGAAGAATAAATAATATAGGTAAAGCTATACAATTAAAACAGTTGTTTGTTCTACAACATCCACATTCTAGCGGCTGAGTTGGGTAATTTGTGTGCCAAAAAATAGGAATTTGAGGGCCATTCTGACAGGAGATCACTGTTTAAGACGGGGGATTTTTGGTCAGAATGGTGCAGAATCTCTATTTTTAGGCACAGAAATACCACGAATGCACCGTACAGTGCGTGTGAGTTATAAATCAAATATTATGGTAACAATCTACTTACTTTTTTTTCAAAAATGAGTAGTTTGCTTCTTAGTTGTTCTTTGTAAATCAAAATCGGCTGCTTCTATTCAGGAGAATGGGCTTCGCTGCAGTTGTAAAAGAAAGAAATTAGTAATTTGGTTGCTATATAGCACTGTTTTCATTTTAGACATAGATTCTTTTAAATTGAAATGCTCAGCGCCTTCTTGAAAACCATTAAAACTATATTATGACTAAGAGTAGGAAAGAAAATATCTTTACTATGGTTTGTGGAATTCATAATCTACCAACGTATACCACTATTCTTGTAACTAAGCTTTTCCACGTAATAGTGAGTCATTGTCATCATAGCTCTCAACCATGTGTGTCGCAAAGGCGGGTGAAATCACCTGATTTTGTTTTTGGCGGGTGAGACACCCATTGGAATGAATGGGCGTGCAGGAGGCTTGGCGGGTGAGTCAGTCCTTTACAAGGAGGGTAACACCCGCCAAAAGCGTGTGAGTTGAGAGCTATGTGTCATAGCCTGCTTTTGCACGTAACAGTGAGTGAATGTCATAGTCTGCTTGTCCTATATAAATGTATATAAGTACTTATATAAACGAAAAAATTAAAACCAATTATGTGTTTGTACAAATATTATTGTTTGAGATTTGATCATAGAGTGTGTATGTTATTTTGTGTGATTATATGTCGTGTATATATTTTATTTCAAAAATGTTAGTTTAATAGTATTTGCATGTGTGTGTGTGTGTATGAAGAAATTATACCATATAAAGGTTTGTAAGTGACAGGTCATTTTAGGACAATGAAACAATGATCGTCCATTCATTTTTCAGATTATAGAAGGTAAAAGTCGGTTAGAAAATGTGTTCATGTACTGTGTAGAAAATATACATACCTGTACTTTCTGTTCATGTATATGGATATGGACCAAGCTGCAAGTAGAAATATTGGAGATTTGTATAGTATTTCTCGTAGATTGTGGTTGTCAATGGTATGAGACTTGTACTTCGAGAGATACACCGTACATTTGTAGTGCTGCTCTATGATGATGCAGTTACAAGTAGAGTTATTGGATTTGATTGGTGGATGGTCATGTGATTGCTTAGCTACATCCAATGAGGGAATGGCACAGAGAGTGAAATCGGAATGGTAGAAGGGCTGTACATGTTACGAGACGTTCGCGGACATGGCGGTAGTTCTAGGACACCGCGTATTACATCCGGGGAATTTGGGGAGGGGAGGTATGGAAATGAGATTGGATGAAGCAAGGGATTGGTCAGCAAAGTTTAGTGAGTGTGTTGTGCTAGGAGAGGTTTTCTCAGATATTGTTTTTGCAGAGAGAAGAACAGATAGCTGTGGCTCAGTGTTTCAAAACACAGATTGTATGGATTTTGGGAGACTCGTGGATTCATTGGTTGAAGGTGCATGCAGAAAGCTGTGGAGTATCTATAGATCTTGGATTCCCACATGTGGAAGTGCACTGGCATGGAGTGCGTGGAATGAAGTGGTTGGACTTGCTACCTCTCTGTGCAACTTTGAAGATAGAGGAACATCCAGACATAATTGTAATTCATTGTGGAGGGAACAGTTTAGGACATGTGTCTGGAATTTCTTTGCAATTTGCAATGAAAGAAGGACTTCAGATGATAATGGACATGTTTCCAAACTCTAAAATAATTTTTTCACGGATTGTGCAGAGACAAGTGTGGCTTCGTTCTTTCTCATGTGGTCCACAAATGGAGAAAGCAAGGCGTAATGTTAATAAGGCTGTTTGTGCCTTCCTAAGAGATTTTGGCATGTCCTCTTTTAACAATGAAAATATTTTGTTTCGTAGTACATACATTTTTCACAAAGATGGAGTCCATCTTACTTATGCTGGCAATCAGATTTTTCTGAGAAATGTACAAAATGCATTGCGACCTTTTTTAGAAATACAGCATTCGTTTTGAAGTACGTCTTACATAGTTAAAATGTTTTACAATCTAACACCGCCCAAAGGCTCTTATCAGAGCCACCACTTCCTGTTAGAGAAAAATGCATTGGTTTCAATGGGGTAGCAATGCAATTGTTTTTCTGTTCGCCGACCGTCCGCTGACTTTCACGAAATGGAAATATGCTTTATGTATCTTCAATTCTATTTTTTAACTGTGAAAGGCGGCTCTGAAAAGAGCCTTATTTTTTGTTTTGATTTTTGTTATTTTGTATTTTTTTGTTCTTTTTTATACACGACACACTAGGAGAGGAGGGAAAGGAGGGTAAAGGAAGGGGGACACCAACCACAGGGATAAGAAAGGGCGAGCTGAGAGAGGAAGATGTAGAGTGGGTTTTATTTGGGTAGTGAGCAGGTCTTCTGGTGCTCTGAGACGATCGTCTCAAAAGCACTCCGAAGTCGTTCCCCCCTGCAGAGCACTGTGTCACAGTACACACATACAACTGTGACCCTCGAAAGGTAAGGGTCATCAGAATTCTGTATGGCCTGTGAGGCAGCTTGAGGAAGACGCTGTCCCACAGAGGTGTTCCTTGTGGTGACAGGATCAGGAACAGAGGATGAAGTAGAGGCAATCAACCTACTACGCTTCTCGCAAGGTACAACCTTGCGAATGGCCCCAGTGTGGAATGAGTGCAGGTGTCGCTTCATGGTAGTGGTCCCAAAGCTATACGAACCATGCTTCCCATGACTCAGTACCATTTTGCACTCATTAAAGGTGACACGGTTCGCATGAGACTTAGGACCGTTTCCATGAACGGTAAACAACCGCCACACCCAAGATTCACGCCGAGGGCGGGTAGTAGGGATTTCCTCTACCTCATTCTCGTCATCCTCTTCTTCCTCCTCTGTATCCTCACTCCTGTTCCCCTCTTCAGGCCCTTGGGGAAATGGTGGTGGTGGAGGGGCTGGGGGTGGTGTTGAGGCAGATGTAGCACCATGTGGTAATAGTCGAGCCATGGGTGTCATAGGCTTGGAGATGGAAATCTCAAAATGTGCAAAGTATGTAGCAAAATGCAGTGTGCTCTGTGGAATAGTCAGAAACACAATGAGAATGCGCTCTAAGGCGTGGTCTTATATCGGGGTGCTTGTGCGCGGGTCGCGGACATGCGCGCCGTCCGCAAGACAGATCGAACATCAAAAAAGGTTCAAAAAGTCACAAAAACTATGTGGAAAGTTAGGATTAGTATGTGGGATTTGTGGTATGGTGATTTTTTAATGAGAAATATTGTGGATTACTTGGAAATGTACTTTTAAACTGGTCGGGGACACGAACAGTGTCCGCATTTAGAGCACGAGATGAGCGTGGGCGCGGTCACATGATTGTTTTGTGAGCATGTTCGCTAAGGTAGCGGTCATCCGCAGGACACCCAACGTACGGACATTGTTTTGCGCATGCGTGTTGATGTTCTGCAGACAGTGTTCGGGTCCTGATCTAATTAAAAGTGCGTCACATGTAAAACAAACAGTTACGGACAGCCGTTTGTTCTTAGCACAGTTTAATTTATTTGCTAACAATACGGAAAGACATAGCGTTTCAAGCACACCTCCATATTCGTTTATTTGTGAACAATTCTGGACACCACGAGTGGTCTTAGAACAGTTTCTGTTTGCTATCGAACACTACGAATAGGCATAGTGTTCTTAAGTACACCTCCATTTTCGTTTATTTACGAACATTTCAGGACACTACGAGTGTTCTTAGAACATTTTCAACTCGCATGAGAACATTACGGACAGATGTAGTGTCCTCAGGACAGTCACATTTTCGTTTCTTTACGAACATTTCCGAACAACCGCGGTGTCCCTGAACACCTAAATTGGTTTTATCACAAGGAACTGGAAGTAATTACAACACAATATAAGAAAAGTAACTTTATTTCATATATATATACAATTATGACTGGGAAGGTGGGGCAGAAACGGAAACAAAAACAGGAGAATTAGGGATTTCTAGATAACTGGGATCAGGTGAAGAAGAGAAGGAAATCTCATCGAAATGCTTTGGTCCATAGACAGGGTTTGGGGTTAACTGCATGGGATAGAGTGAGGGGGGACAAGTGCAGGTTGGACAGTGGTGTGCTGTTGGGGGTTTCACATAATTTTCCACAAAGTTTTTCAAATCCATAAAATTGTGTATAAGGTCGTCCATTTTTTGATTAATCTGTTGTAGAGTGATATCCTCTGATTGTTGTTGTGAGATGCTTGGAATTGTTGTATGGTCTGTAATAAAAAAAATGTATATGTTAAATGTATACAGAATAATATATATTAATTGGTTTATATAGTAAAGTGTGTACCATTAGGTGGACTATTTTCTAACATTTCCTCTCGTGGGAAATGCTTCTCTAGCCAATCGAGAGTACTACACATTTCTGTGAGAAAACAAAAAAGTAATATGTTTTTTTTTTCTAATATAGAAAGTTTATAAATATATGAGTAAAAAGAAGTGCACTTACTATGTCTGGTGAGATATGTAATCAGTAGTGTATACGTCTGGTCTTGCTGTTGGTTGTGGAGTGTCTGTGAGGTAATTATGGTGGAAGCCACTTTATCTTCTTTTGGTATATTCCATTTTAAAAAATATTGTATTTACATGAATGGTTAGTGTGTTACATATATGGGTAACATTTTTTAAGTATTACTACATATACTTTGTATGTGTGCTGCTTTGTGAATTTGTTAAATGTTCCTATGTTATGATATAACTATTACACATACCTCCCCAGAGTTTTTAGGTGGTGGTACTGTTGTCCAAACATGTCTGCGGACCGTCAAATTCAGTAGAAAGGGTTCAGTATGTTCCATATTATATGTACATAAAGTCAAAGTTATTATTGTTAAGTTGTGCTACTAAAAAACTATGAAATTCAGTAAAAAAAACGTGTTAAAGGGACAAAGTACTATGTTTGTAGAATTATACTACAAATATGTTCTTACAGTAATTCACTTAGGGTCCCCTCAAAGCATATGAACCATATACAAGGGAGAAAACACAGACTTGGAAGACAACAATGCTTTCTATGTATGAAGATGATTAGTATGGTTATCAACACTGTGTTATAGTTCTGTTGTTTTTTTATTACTGTACTTTCCCTGAATATGCTCATATCTGTACACATTGCACGTACACTACTTTCATTAGGGTCTAGTCACAATATGTGATAGTTATACATAGGGAAGTAGTAGCTTTGAAGCAGAGCAATCATTTCTGTACATGAAGATAATCAGTTACGTTATGAATATTGTCGGGCAATACTGCTGTTTTTTTGTTTACTTCACTTTCCCTGTATATGCTCTATTTGTATGTGTTATTGTCTGTTTGTGTTTGGTGTGCAGTAATGCAATAATGTAGTAATTGGGGTTTATTAGCTATCTATTACATGTTTCACATTATGCAAAACTCTAATAAAAAAGCAGTTATCATTTCAGTATTCAACATGGCAAGATTATGAATATTGCACCTTCATCATTTATGCTGCACACATTGCTTATGTTTCTGCATGAATAGCTTAGTATACTGGATAGAACTTCATAATAGAATGCTATGTATATCAACACATTAATTAATGCACTAATTAGCTCATGATATTTATTCCAATGATCCTTGACACTTTTTTGTCAATATTACAATAAGAATCCCTTCTACAGAGTTTTCATGAAAAGTAAATGCACATGTGATGTCATCAGTGATGTCATCAACGACATTTGTGATGTCATCTTTGATGTCCTGGGTGTTAGTCTTAGCAGTGCACGGTGGCGGCGCGAGTTATGGTTGCTTATCTTACCATAACTGCCGAATTTCAGGGGTTTTTCGGTTTTACTTTGAACCATAACGTCCCTTTAACAACGTTTTTTCACTGAATTTCATAGGTTTTTAGTAGCGCAACTTAACCATAACGTCCTTTTAACAAAGTTTTTTTACTGAATATATATATAAGGAACAAACTTTAGTCGCAGAGACGTTAAGGTGAGAACTTAATGCAAGAAAACCCTGGAAATGTAGCTAAAGCCACCTTAACTTCACGCCCCTATTGTGCAGACTATGACCACAATGATGACATCACAGATCAATTCACTGATGACATCACTAATTATATGTTGCATGGGAACACTGATGACATTACAAATCACGTCACTGATGCCATCAATGGTGACAGCACTTATTGCATTGTATATAACTGATTACATCAATTATGGAATTAGACATAACATTATTTATACGCTAGCTCATGAAAACTTTGATTACCTTAATAACAATTTAGGCTGTGGACTTGGCCATACTTTTTTTAAACGTCCAATGTTATTTTGTCTCGCACACTTTCTTCTAAGTAGAAGGTCAATTGAACTACATTTGTATATTTCACTTTAAATGTGGCCACTTACTGTGCGTATAATCATGGGTACCAGCTTTTGATTTTCGCTATGGGGGGGGGGGTGGGGGCAAAAGTACCTAGGAATATATTATTCTTGCAGATGATCATTTTTTGCCCTTTTCTGTACTGCTTAAATGGAGGTAGTTGAGGTTGTGGGATCTATCACAACAGTCAGCAAGAGGCCGGCCATAAAACAAGGGACTTGTAGCACGCTGCTTAACCAAAGTGTGTGATCCTCGGCAAATAATTTAATCGTACAGGGCATTAACTAAAAACATTGGGAGTTCTCAAAGCTTGCAATTTTTATACATAATAAAACAAATAGGTATGTTTACAGCTACAGTAACATCAGGGGTGAAAAATCTCCGGTGTTCCAGCTCTCCCATTCATGCAGTACCAGGACTGAACCAGCTTAGCTTCAAACTGATTAAAAAAACAAGCCCCATCAGGCCATGGTGCCTAATAAATAAGGCAAAGCTACAAGACCACTTAGAGCAACATGGCCAGAGCGGGCTGGCCTCTTCCACACTTTGAAGCAAGCAGTACTGTGCGTATATTCATGGGTGCCCGATTTAGATTTTCGCTATGGGTACAGAAAGTACCTGGGCATATGTTATTCTTGTAGCCAGTCATTTTCTTTCCCATTTCCATGCTGCTTAAATGTGATTAGTTGGGGTCATGCGATGTATCACAACAGTCACCAGGAGACTGGCCATAAAACAAGGGGCTTGGAGCACGGGACAGGAAATTTCGGCATGGCCCAGTTAGGTGCATGCTGTTATAGCATGACTGTTTTGCCGCAGGTTCTGTTTTGGCACGCCCAGTTAGACGCAGCCAGTTGGGGCTTCAACCTGCAGGCACTTTGCATTTTGTACCTCTTGACGCAAGGATGTTTTGGCCCAAGAGGTCGCAATTGGCATGAACCTGCAGGCACTTTACATTTTGTAATATGGATTAAACGTAAAAACGATTTATTTACTGTAACAATATAAACTGTAAAACGTCTTCCGCCTGATTAGTAGGAACACACAGGACCCAAATACTTCACTACAAAAAATGAGAGAGGTATTGTTTGGTAACACTGACGTAATAATCCTCCAGGAAACCTGGCTTGTAAATGAAATAGCGATTGCAGGTTAAACAGTGTTCTCCCCTGCAGCCCTCCAAAAGGCAAAAGGTAGGCCGGCAGGGGGATTAATGATGGCATTCAAAAACTCCTCAATTGGAGAGACAACTCTAATCTGTAATAATAACACAGGCATTCAAGCCTGTAAAACAAAATTAAGATCTATAACGTCAGTTTCCGAGATGATTATAGTTAATGTCTACTGGAACCCCGCTTGGGCCCAACTCCAGGTCTTTTTAGGAATCCTTTCAGAACTGTTGGAAAATATTAAACTTTTATATGGGGAAATGTACAAAATTATTGCAGGAGATCTGATTTCACAGTGTGTCTCTTTAACGCAAGAGAAGGATACGCTGAGACCACAGAGAATTTCTAGTAAGGGTAGAAATTGGTTGGACTTTTTGGATGCCTGGGGTTTGGAGATGATAAATGGGTCAGTAATGGGAGATACCCCACCAGCACCAACATGGCACTGAGGGAAATCGTCCGCAGCTTTAGATTACATCTTCATATCCTCAGCACTATTCCCTCAAAGTGGGTCATTGACCATTAAGCCAGAAGGAGGTACTGATCACTTCAGACTTGATCTGGTGCTCTTTATCATGAACACAAGAAAAACGGAAAAACAGTCCCAGGCCCTAATGTGTAAAAAGGGATGAGTATGTGCTGAAAAGTACAGATTGGAGGGAAGAACACTCAATAAGAACCTCTCAAACGTTCCAGCAAACATCCAGCAAGAAAACTGTCAGCCAGAGAAATGTGTAAAGTTTGTATGGTCAATCTCTCCAGCAAGTGTGGGGGGTGGGGTGGAAGCAAAAGTCACATCACCATATGTTTGATGAGGAGTCTTGGGTGCACAAAAAATTACTAAGGCAGAAGTTGAGAAAACTGAGGCGGTAACATCTGTGTCCAAAAGTACTTAAGAGAGAGTCCAGGCTATTAACTCTGGAGTATAAACATTGGTCAATGGGTAGAAAGATGATGCGCGTTCAGCAAGATGGGGAATTGATGTTAAATATCATCAGAAATAACGACTCTAGAAATGTTTGGCCGGTTCCACGGGTTGGAGAAAAATCCTAACAGCAGCCAATGTAATTTGGTGCCGGAGTTAGGATGGATAGATTATCTAACCAACCACTTTGAAAACCCTACGAAAACAGTGTGTAGTGTAGGTCAGGATGTAAAATGGTACCTGCCATTCGAGGAACGGGATCTGGTAGATTTCATCTCTAGGTCCTCTACCTAGAAAGCAGCAGGCACAAATAGCTTAACATACCAAGTCCTAAAGAATAATGTGATTCTTTGGGATAAAATGTTTTACTGGCTTTTTAAAGAGATCCTGCAGAGGAAAACATTCCCCCTCTTGTGAAAAACTGCAACCGTCATCCCTCTGTTCAAGGGGGGGGGGGTGATCACCTACGTCTGGCAAACTATCGCCCAAACGCCCTCCTGGACATTGAAAGTAAACTATTCATGAAGATCTTGCTGAGCGAATTGGAAAGGTGGGTGGAAAACGTGCAAATACTTTCAAAGATGCAAACTGGTTTCAGAAAAAAACCTCTCTACTGCAGTGAATGGGGTGACCCTCAATATTATGAGTGAGAACACTAGAGGAAAGGGGTCCTTCAGCTTTTCGGGGCTTGGGTGGATTTTTCAAAGTCCTTCGACCAGGTTATTAGAGAATGCCCTTGGAACAAGCTCAGAAACTGGGGCATCCTTTCAATGCTAGTTGAGCTCCACAGAAACACTACTATAAGAGTGAGGCTTGATGAGGAAGGAAATCTGTCAGACCCTATCAGGGGGGAGAGGGGTGTTAGACAGGGATGCCTGGGTGCACCACTCTTCTTCAATTTGTGTCAGGCAGATATGGGGACTTTCTTAGAATCGTTGGCTTTGGCCAATGCAGTAATCAATGGATCTAAGATACAGTGGCTGGCCTATGCCGACGATATTGTCTTTCTGAACAACACAGCTGTAGGGTTGCAGCGTCTCCTTAATAAACTGGGTTAATATGCCAAGGAAAATGACCTTTCTATCAATCCATAAAAATCTAAGGTAGTGGTCCTTGACACCAACATAAAAGAGTGGCTTATTCCCAGTGAGTTTTGGAAGGACAGGTCATCCCAAGAGTGGAGGATGTGGTGTATTTGACCTATGCCTCACCGTCATTATGTAAGGTGGAGGCCGATGTACAGGGGAACATCCTGCAGCTGGCTCCACAAATGAAGAAGGTGTTGTTCAAATACTGCCAATTCTCCTTGCTCCCCCTGATTAAATTCTACATGGCAAAAGTGGTTCCAGTGATTCTGTATGGGCTTGAGGCAAAACCCCTTATCTGGAGTACTAATTGACAAAGACTAGAAGGTCTAGTCTGGAAGAGATTCCCTGGGATCCCTATGAGTCTCTATATGCCTAGCCTAAGATTCGAGTTAGGCTTACGATCCCCGAGAGCATTGGCAGAATGGAGACTAGTCTCCCTCTTCCGCCTTATGCTAACAACACACGAGAATATGCTGTATGCAGACATCAGGGCAGAGTTGGGTCATTCAAATCCCGAAATGTTGACTAATCTGGAGGCAATATTTAAGGGGCCCCTTGTTAAAGCCGACACAAATGTTGAGACACTGATATGTAACTCATTAAAGGCAAAAAAGTAATTAGAGAAGATGGACTTGATCACAAAAATTGAAAACATGCGGGCCCTAGCCCCCACAAACTCTTTCTTGAAAGTAGAAAAGAAACTAGCATCCCTGCCGAGATATCTCGTGAAATTCCCAGATCGGTAAGATCAGGAAGGAATTTCTTAGAACTCGTTTGAATGTGTTACACACTGGAGAGGTCTTAGTGAAAAGGGGGCAAGGGGAGGCGTCTATCTTGTTGTGTAGCATGTAAAAACCAGGCAAATCGATCATTAAGACACCTGATGATGGATTGCGAGGGAACTTGGCCTGTAAGAGTGGCCCTACTCAAAAGATTTGTGGAAAGCAAAGACGGGATTCTATCTGAAATGTTCTGGGACAGATTGATCTCTGGGTATGGGCCCGGGGCTAACAATAGCTCTGATACAGGTTTTGGAAAGATGCAACATCCTAGTTTGAAACCATTGTGGGTGCCTTTGCTGAGAACAGTTATTACTATATGATAGAGGGAAGTTAGGATGATTCAGCCTGGATTTTTGGTTTCTGGTTTCTGCTTGGTTGTTCTTGTCACATAGAATTGCCATCATGGTTGAACATTCTTTCTTTTTCTTATTAATTTCTCTCCACACCTCGTATTCCTCTCTTCCTCCTTTCTTCCTATTCCCCCCTCTTCTTTTTCTCTTTCTTCTTTTTTTCTTTTTATTTATGATGTTATTTTGCTGTATATTGACTACATCCTATTTGTATATTATTCTGTAAATATTGTACAATGTGCTTTGTTTTATTGTTGTAAATGGTTCTTTGTAACCAGATACAAATAAAAAAAAATAAAAAAAATTATATATATATATATATATATATATATATATATTTAAACTGCATGCCGCTATCCCTCAAAAACAACGTCACACACATTGCATGCACACCCTCCGAGATGACAAGCACACCCTCACACCACACATTCCCCATTACTCTGCACATATATTCAGAAAGCGGACTATACCATCTCTGGGCAACATTATAAAACAGAAAAAATTACATTAAAAGAAATCACATTCATGCTGAACGCTGCTATCAGAGAACCCCCTGGCCTCAAGGTGTTTGAGACTCAGCACTTAACCATTATGCTACAATGATGTTAATGTTTGGATTTTCACACAAGTTTCATACCTAGTATGTTATCAATGAACATATTAAATTATAGGCTAAGTATGAAATGTATGTCCCATGAAGCACCAAGGCATTATGACCTAGTGGTTAATTGTTGGGCCTCGACCTCTGGCAGACCAGCGTTCAAGGCTGTATGTTTTTTTTTTTAATTTAACTAATTTAATTGAATTAAAAGAAAAGCAGCACAAGTGGGAGGTGGCAAGGTTTGTTGCAGTGCAGTCCTGTGATCTTATTTAGCATGAGGGCATTTGGACGTGGCTGCAATGTCATCCATGTCCACATTTCCTTGCGATACAATAACAGCGCCAAAATGGGTGCTGCAGCGAATGTGCATTTCAAATCGGCCCGATCCAGAATGATTGTGGCGAAAAGGGGTGTACCACTTGGAAAACGCTGCTTAACTAAAGTGTGTCTCCATGGCAAATAATGTAATCTCACGGCGTCCCGGTGTAGGAAGGAAAATCCTTTTCCAAGATGGCCACCATGGAAAGGGAAGGCCGGGTTAAGTACAGGGCCCCTCTTCACTTCCTATGGCAGCCTGCAGAAGGTGAAAAGAGAACCCTATGACCACATTACCACAAGCACAATTTCTTCCCTTTCAAACATATCCCAATTTCGAATAACTTTACCACAAAGCCAGTCCCAGGTTGACATGGCCACTTAATCCCCATGTGTTGCCCCTCGGGTCATAGCCAGTAGACTGATTGTCCGGATCATGACCTTATTCCATGACCCGGACAATCTGGCCACTGCCCATGGCCACATGCTACACCTCAGTCACCAAAGGTAAATCATTATTTTTTGTACCTACATTATGACACTTGTCAAAAAACAAAATCCATTCAGACTTTACGAAAACTTTTATATCTAGATCTATAATCTTTTTGCAAACCTTTGTGTAGATTTGTCAAATGGCAACACATTTATAAGCCTTTACAATATTTTGGGTTCCCCCTCTAATTTTGCCCCCTCTTGACAAAATCCCACCAAACTTCACAAAAACATTTATATCTAGATCTATTATCAGTTTGCCAAAATAAGTGTAGATTTGTCAAATTGCACATCATTTATAAACCTTTACATAATATTGGAACCCCCTCTAATTTTGCCCCCTTGACAAAATCCCACCAAACTTCACAAACATATTAATATCTAGTTCTATTATCAGTTTGCCAAATTAAGTGTACATTCGTCAAATGGCACCTCATTTATAAGCCTTTCCATTATTTTGAGACCCCCCCTCTAATTTTGCCCCCTCTTGACAGAATCCCACCAAACTTTGCAAACACATTCAAAATCAGGGCGGGAATATAATTGCAAAATTTCATGTGGTTTTATAGAGTGGTGCCAAAGTTATATGCCATTCAAAAACTGCCCCAGAACATCTAAAGTGTCCCCGAACTTCTCAGGACTCTTCGCGAACATCCAAACTGTTCACAGACTTTCGCAGCAAAAACCACCCGTTTTTTTGCTTCTTGCAGCCATATTCCATCCCATCCTCATCACCCCTCACCTCCCAAGAGATTATTTTATAAGTTTGACAAGTGCAATGTTGTGTTTTTTAAAAATGTTTTACTGCGATGTCCACGGACACAGGCCGATGTCCACGAATCCAAGATGGCGGACATTTCCAAAAATCTGACGCACCTCATGCTTCACGCCAACCAATCATTGAACACGTTGTGTGTCCGTGGCTATGACGCAAGTCTATTAGCCAATTGGTGCCCTGTCCGCGGAGCGAACAGGGAAGTGTGTCTGCGGAGCGGACATAGATATCACTCATTTTTTTGCCTTACATTTTGGTCATTTAAAAAAAAATGGATGCATTTACACCAAATTAGCGAAAGCACGCTTTCGGAACCAAGCCCCCGCTCCTGCCGCAAATTTGGTGAAAATCTGTCCAGCGGTTTGGTCCGTAGGCGTGAGCAAAGTTTTTCCCATTATGTCTATGGGAAAAAAATACATTTTGGGACACCCCCCATAACTTTGCACCCCCTTGACCAAACCACACCAAACTTTTCTATAACATTCAGAGTGTGCCATATACTTTTTTTTGCAAAGTTTGGTGAGGATTTGTCTAGGGGCAGCGAAGTTATAAGCCACCCAAACAGTGCTCTTTCTATGGGTTTAGGAACTTAACCATAACTACATGGCCGCTACCGCAGGCCATGTTTTATAAGGGGAAGTTACAAGTAAAACTGAAAAACTTCAGAAATTCACCAGTTATTGGTAAGCTAAGCAACCATAACTCGCGCCACCACTGTGCACTGCTAAAACTAACACCCAGGACATCAAAGATGTAATCACAAATGTCATTGATGACATCACTGATGACATCACATATCTGGGCCACTTGTTTTTGTTCACTGACATATCTAGGCCAGGTGGTTTTCTTTACTGACAGTCAGAATATTAAAATTCAAAAGGTGCTATATACCTAGACGTTAACCTTGTCATATTTTCTTTCCTTGATGTTTGCCTCAGCTCATGGTGCACATACATGGGGCAATAAGCAGGCCTCAAACACACAATTCATTGGTATACATAAACAAAAACTTTGTTATTAACTTTTTCTGATGATGCTGTTTCTTTCTTCCTTACTTTACTTTCCCTGTTACTTACAAGATATTTACAAAGTATTTGAAATCAAGGTGCTTGCCGGGCAGGCATTAGAAAATGGTGAATGGTTGTTCCAGGAAGATTATGGCCGATATGGCGGGTGAGAGTTTTGAGAGTCTTGAGCAATCAACCACAATTTGGCGTTGCTCTTGAAAGAGTGGAAGGTCTTCATATGTATTGTTTGTACTAGCAAAAGGGTGTAGTAAGTCTGGAATTGTTAGCTAGTTATTACATGTTTTACATTCCTCAAAACTCTGATAAGGTAGCATTCCTTATTGTACTATCCAAAAGTACAAGATTATAAATGTTGTACTTCTATTGGGCATGCTGCAGCCATTGCCTATGTTTCTGTATGATTAGGTTCCTATTAACAACAACACTCCAATACAATGTTGTTTAGATGAGTACATTCTTTAATAGGTTAAGTAGTTCATGATAGTTATGTTCAATGTAGGACTGTACTTATCTCCCAGATGAGACTTAAGCTGTTATCCGTAATAACTAGGTACTCACAATAGGCACTATATGAAATTCTATATGTTCAATTGAATCATCTTCAAATCCTAGATTGGCATGATATACCCTTAATATATGGGGTATTTATGTTCGATGTAGGAATAGACTTGCCTCCCAAGACGATACTTAAAAGTAAGAAGGTTTGCGGGTGTTATCCCCAGGCCTGCCCTGTCGTAGATATTCAGAGGGACTACTTCTCCCAGAATGCACCTGGAGGAGGTAACACTCCTCGGGGTGTGATATCGGACTAGATCCATATGTAATATGTTTGGAGAGAGACCATAATTAATGGAGCACACACTCCAGCTTAGGACTGTTTTCACTTTAATTTTAAATGGCATAAGAACACGCACAAACTTGCCATAGATAATTAGGTCCTCACCACTAAAACATGGCCGATAGCTTTCATAGCACGGAAACAGAAGTAGGACCAAGTACCACTACCATGGTAACATCTTATATACAAATAACATGGAATGGCGTCCGCCATCTTAGGAACCCGACGCGTGATGCAGTAATATTGAACTTGTCAGGTAAGCCCTAGGGGTCTGCTAAGCCCAGACAATAACGCACCAATCAACAAAGGGTCCGCGTTCAAAACTTCAGTTGATATCTTCACCCGCATAAGCTCTTTATCGTTAATGCACACAATGATAAAATGTGATTTTACTTGGGTAACAACATGAAGACCGATCAAATCGCACTGCCGTGCGGAAACGCTACAGTGGAATGGGAGCCAGTTTAGATATCTTGAAGGGAAACCAATGTTAATGTCAGGCGAAATACGTACTTGAGGAATGCATGTTTGAATAGAACAATAATGTATGAATACAGCGCAGTGACTCGGATGTTTCACTTCGGTTCCTTTAGAAAACGTTTGGAGTCTGATGGGACTCAGCCACCAATCACGTTATTTGTAGCTGGTCAAAACAGTGGATGGGTAAGCTAGATTTACCCATTTGGGATCTTTCCAATAAGTTAATCAATGCAACTCCGTGATTTCGACTATTGACTCAAATATTCCCTTTTCTCCCTTTTTTTTGTTATATTTTCAACTACCCCTCACTCCCACCTCCACACTCCTCCAAATGATTTTTCGACTTCTGACTGGTATGTGTCAACTACTTTGGTTTGGTTTACAAATGGGTCTATGCATTTAATCCATGTTGCTTATGTTTATAAATGAATGTCTCAATTTGTCATGTATTTTTATTTTTTGTTTTGGGGTTTTTGCGAAACATATGAATTCAATATGCTTTGTGCTCCTCTGTAATTGTAACGGTTATGATTTTCTATTTGCTAAATTTCCAATTTTATGTTGTATCACTAATACTTAGTAAACAGACATTGCCCTGATCTGAGGAAGGCACTAGGAGTGTGCCGAAACACGTGTTATCAATAAGGGCCATCAATAAATTTATTTTTATTATAACCAAGTGTCCAAAATTTTGAAATACATTTGTGGTGCAATTAAGAGATGTGTGCAGCCCCCGAGTTCTATATATATTACAGGGCCTGCGGTATTGACCCTGTAGTTAGGTCTTAAGTCTGTGAACCCATACGAAGAGCAGCTTTTGGGCAGCTTATAACTTTGGTGTCATTCAAAAAATCCTCACCACCCTTTGCAAAAAAAGTATGTGTCCACTTCGGAATCATTTTGCAAAGTTAGATTTGGTTTTGTCAAGAGGGGAAAAGTTATAGATGGGCCACAAAACCTTTGAAGTCCTCATAGACATAATGGAAAAAAAAATACCTCACGCCTACAGCCCAAACCGCTGGACAGATTTGCACAAAACCTTCACGTGGCGGCTTGTTCCCAAAAACGTGATTTTTCAAATTTGGTCTAAATCTGTCCAGTAGTTATTTTTAAAAGGGTCAAAAGGTAGGTGAAAAGAATGTATGATTTCTGCGTCCAGTCTGCAAACTCATTTCCTGGTCCGGTGTCCCTGGACACCTATGGACTAATCAGAGTGTTATGTGGTGTTCCCAGCCATCAAAAGTGCCTGCTGATTGGTTGTTAAAAAATGTGAGTTGTGTCAAACTTTTTGAAACAATCACCATGTTGGATCTGCCTTTGTCCACAGACAGCGCAGTGAGGAACAACTCTGGAAAATACATTTGGGGTTCATTTGTTCATAAACAGTGGGCCTCATTACGACCCTGCCAGTCCGGAAAGAACGGTGGCGGTAAAAATGCTGCCACTGTTCTTTCTGGACTGGCTGATTCAGAGTCCTGCAGGCGGGAGGTGTCACTCCCACCAGATCTGACCTGGCGGGAGTAACGCCACCCGCTGCAGGCGCAAATGGAAACACCAGCTCCGTCATAGACGGAACCAGAGTTTCCATTGTCCCTTCCCCATGGAGTCCTATGGGACTCCATGTGAATGGGGACTTACAAAATTCCGCCTCTGGAATTCCCGGGTCACCGGGGTCGTAATGGACCTGTGATTCTGGGAATCACAGAGGCGGAATGGTAATACGGGTCCAGCGGTAGCCTGCTGGTTTTTCCGGCATGGTTACCGCTGGACTCATAATTAGGCCCAGTGTCTGGGAAAGGTGGCATAGTGGAAGAAAATTATGATTTGCCCATTTGTAAGGGTGGAAAAGGCTGTGCAGGTGCCGTTGAATCTGCTGTCAATTTTACTGTCCACAGCCGTATTCAGTGCTGTAGTCAAACACATTTGCTTGCGGACATGGACACTATTGTGATTGGTAGGGGTTCTGTGTTTTTGTAGATTTACACATATTTAATTAAAGTAGTGAATCGAGTTATATGTGTGTGTTTGAAATACAAATATAGTAGTTAGTTGTTGCTAAAGTGGTTGTACAATAGCTAAAGTGTATATTTGTGTGTGTGGTGAGGTTATAAATGTTTGAAGAGAGTAGTTGTGATAGTGGTTAATGTGTTTATTTTTGGGGACATGCTTGTTTAGTTGTGGCAATGGCTGCCATGGTTGTATAGTTGTGGCAGACAATAGTAAAAGCAAATGGAGTGAATCATGTTATTTGAAGGTGTATTGTGTGTATTTATGATATGATTGAATACCATTGTTGTGGCCATGGCCAGTGTATAGATTCTTGGGGGCACGGCTGCAGCCCATACCCCCAAGAATCTTGACATTGGCCACGGCGATAGTAATATGTGTATAGTAATTATAGGTACTCTAGGGGGAGTATCAATCTGGACACTGACCACAGCCACAGTAATATGTGTATATTAATTATTGCTACTCTAGGTTGAGTATACAGTAATTGTGATATCGTGGAAGGATATTCTTGAAGTGTATATGGTATTTATAATCCTAAAAGAATTCTGGGCACTGCCTATGGTTACAATAGTTTGTCCTTAGTGATTTTGGCTACAGTAGTATCTTGATAGAAATTGATAGTGTGAATGGATGCTTACTTGAATATTGCAAGAAGGCTTTAATGTAGAATTGTAGCACTGATGACACTTATAACAATGTGCTCCTAGTAATTATGGGTACAGTAATGTGCTAAGAGTAATTGATGCTGGGTGTGAATAATTACTTGAATATGGTAACAAGGCTGCAATCTGTGGTTGTTTCTCTGAAAAGAACAAAAGTATAATTTGTTAAACAACATACTTTGAAATATTTAATTGCATATAGATATACAGGCCGATTCATGGAATTAATGTGCGGCAAAAACGGCAGCACAAACGTGAAAATCGCAGCACAAGGTGATAATCGCAGCGCAAGCGTGCCAAAGCCACGCACATCGATTCATGGAAGTCAGTGCGTGTGTAAATCCTGGGATGTGTGCTAAAATCGTGGGTGGCGCATGCGGGCACACACATCACCAAACGGCGTGCGCTACACCACAGCGAAAGTGCCCATAGCGCAGCACACACAACAAAAGTGGGCGGAACACAGGGCGTAACATGCGGAATGGGGAACAACGCGTGAAAATGTGGGCGATACGGGGGAAGCACAGGAGGAAAATCCAAGCAACAACCACACACGCGCCTACAACATGTATTCATGGAATCGAACAGGGGAAATGCATGCGTCAAAAAAGACGCGCTAATCCAGAAACACGTACGCCAGCAGGAAGCAGGCATACGCGGCCCGCGCAGCATAAAAGTGGCGCAAACAACAACCAAGCTCAGACGCTACGATGAACATACCGTTCCTCGCAGCAGTGGTCATTGGACTTTTTGGGATGCCTGATGACCAGGTGTATGGGAGGTACAGGTTTCCACCACACATAATACTCGACCTGGTGAGTGAGTGGGAGGATGACCTCACATCACCCACCCTGTGCTCCCAATCACTGAGCCCCTTGGAAAAGGTGCTCAATGTACTGCACTTCTTGGCTACTGGGTGGGTTGTCACAGGCCACGCAGTCACGCTGCCTACACCAGGTGTTGGCCATCATGACTGCACTCCCCTCAGTGTGCAGGCACATATACATGCCCAGAACACCTGCAGAAAGGCAGGCTGCCATCCAGGACTTTTACGGGGTCGCACACTTCCACAAAGTGCTAGGTGCCATTGATTGCACCCATGTGGCTCTATGTCCTCCCAGGGCAACTGAGCACATCTATAGAAACCGCAAGCACTGGCATTCCACCAACGTGCAGGTAGTATGTGATGCCAAGGGAATCATCACCTCAGTATATGCCAACTATCCAGCGCTGGGAGGACTTCAGGTCCAGGACCCTCAACAAGGCCCGGCGCCTCTTGAAGTCAGCGGATTCCAAGGGGTGCCGGGTCCACCTGACCGACAACCAAATGAGGGTGCTGGAACGCATACGCCCAGCGCTCCACGTCGAGGTCCTTGAGGGGCAGACCCGTCTGGAGTTGAGCGGTAAGTGTACATGCATATTGGTTGGACGCTGTGCATGTTGTGGTGTGCCAGGGGTGTCCAGGTTGCACATATGTCTTTGTAGGGACATGTATGGCTGCGTATGTACAGGGACGTGAATCTGCCACGTGTGATTCCTCTCAAGTGTAAGACACATCAATGGTGTATGTGTTGGTAAGCATGCTGTGCAAAAGTATGTGTGGGTGCACACATGTAATGAATTATGAGTATGTACTGTGGCATGGTTGTGGTGTCACACATGGATGCTGGTTCATTCTGCATGTATCTGCACTATGCACATGTGCATGTGGGTGTATTTGACAAGTGTGCAACTGTGATGCAACATGGATGCATGTGATACTGACATGTAGAAGACTGAATGCAAGATGTGACATGGATGGCGATCTCATCACTGCGACAGTTGGTGGAGATGTACACAGGCATGTAAGTGCATGTAAGTCTGGTGGCGTGTGTGCATGTGTTGTGCACTCCCCGTGTTTCATGTGACGTCAGACTCACCTTCGGCTGCTCGTGCTGTTGTTTGTGTATGGATGGTGCTGTCTGGTGCAATATTCCTGTTGATTTGCTCATGTGTGTGAGTTGAAATGACATGTGTGTTGGGGAGTGTGATGCCATGCCTGTAGTTTTACACTGCCACTCATGTACAACTGTCATGTGTGTATCAGTCCATTGTACAGTGCCCTGATGCCTGTGTTCTATCTCTCCCTGTCTGCAGCGTCAACTGATGAAGAGGGCGGAGAGGGTGCTGTGGAGCAAAGTGGCAGGGATCGCACCACCAGCGGAAGACGCAAGGCCGGCTCCCCTCCCACATTGTCATCTCGTCGGGGAGTGAGGAGTCTGGTGCTGCATTCCAGGCCGCAGCTGCTGGGGGTAGGTCCAAGAGGCGGAGGTCGGAGGTGGCCTCCTCGGCAGCAGAAGGGGCAGCTGAGACCCCACAGGGTCTGACGGAGGAAGATGGCATGGAGTCATCTAGGTTGGTGGGGGGTTTGGTGGAGGAGGAGGCCATGGAAGGGACACACATGGGGTCTGGTGGTGGGGATTCCACTGGTGGTAGTGGTGCAGTACAGGGGCAGGGACAGGAGGTAGCACAGGCCATCCTGTGACTGCATCATCCTGCACCAGTAGGGATGCATACGTCCAGACCCGTTTTCAGGGAGGGGATGAGCGCACAACAACTGGCCTTCCTCTCCCTGCGGACGTGGCAATCCGGGACCGGGTTGAGCCTGTCCTGGCTGGGATGGCGTTGCATCAACAGGGAATGCGAGGTGACCTGCAGTGTTTTTGTGAAGACACTGCACGTCATCTCGGATGCCTCGTTGACCGCGTTGACCTACTGGGACGGATCACCAGGGCTGGATTCCTCTGTATGCTGGACTTTATTTCGACCCCCTCCTCACCTGAACCTCCTATACGCCAGTTGTCCTCCATGCCATCTTCACACCCATGTATCACCTGGGTACCCTGTGGAGCTGCCTCTGACCCAGCAGCCAGGCTGGTGGAGGACACATCCCTGCCACAGTCGTGAGTCGGACGTCCAGCAGGGGTGGCCACCACAACAACTGCACCCCAGCTGGAGGAGGACTTGCAGGCAGCAAGAGCCGGGGCACAGGCACAGCAGCAGCAGCAACAAGGTGGGAGCGATGATGGCTCGGGGCCATCAACATCCGAGGGGCAGTTATCAGCCACAGGGCAGGAGGACCCAGGATTGGGAGTGTCTTCCGTGTGGCAGCAGTTGGGCCAAGCCATAGATGCGGAGAGGTGGTGGGCGGAAGAGGCATGGCTCACAATGGTCAGGGCGGAGAACTCCATGCAGAGGGCGCTGAGGCGGGCCGAGTGCCTCGAGGCAATTCGCAGGGAGTTGGAGTTGAACATGGCATTGTCCCTGTGAACCCTCTGGGCCATGGAAGAGGACCGTCTCCAGGACATAGAGCAGGAGTTCGATGATGCCCTGGCCCGGGAAATCGGAAAGTGAGCCGTCCGACTAGCCCGCCGCCATTGTATATAGTTTTTAGTGTTAGGTTTCATTTTCGTTTTGCTTTATTTTGGCATGATTGGTCTATGCCCCACACTTTTGTATATAGTTATTTCTTAGGTAGTTTGTTTGATGGGTTTCATTTCTTTCGTTGGGCTCATGGACCCTTTGAACATTCATTGTACATAGTTGAACATTGGATTTTTGGGAACGTATTTTTAAAAATTCACCATGGATCAATGGATTTTACATTTTATGTTTCCTTTGGATTTGCTTTGGTGGACGGAGAGTTTGGACGAATATTCTTTTGGATTTCTTTCGATTGGTTCTACATTTCATTTTAGTATGTTTTGGACATGCATTTCATTTCATGTTTGACTTTTTTATGCTTTCTTTTTATTACATTCTTTTTGTTCATAATACATTTTCATATTTTACTTCCATGTGTGGTATTCGCTCATTGGGTTCATGCATGTCAAAATGTGGGTTTACACAATCAATGACACCCAGTGTGTGTGAGTGACGGACATGTGTTAATGTACATAGTTGACTTTTGGTTTGTGTCATGAGATAGGCATGTCAGTGTGGGGTTTATTGGGAAATGCATTGCATCTCAAGACTGAAGTGTCATGCTGTGGGATTTTGGTGGACATGAGGGCCATGATTGTGCATCTTTAGGACGTGTTGGGTGTGACATGAGTCAGGGCCTGAACCTCAATGCTGGGTGGATGGGGGTGCTGGGGGACATGAGTCGGGGCCTGACCCTCAATGCTGGGTGGATGTGGGTGCTGGGGGACATGAGTCGGGGCCTGACCCTCAATGCTGGGTGGATGGGGGTGCTGGGGGACATGAGTCGGGGCCTGACCCTCAATGCTGGGTCAATGGGGTACTGGGGGACATGAGTCGGGGCCTGACCCTCAATGCTGGGTGGATGGGGGTGCTGGGGGACATCAGTCGGGGCCTGACCCTCAATGCTGGGTGGATGGGGGTGCTGGGGGACATGAATCTGGGCCTGACCCTCAATGCTGGGTGGATGGGGTTTCTGGGGGACATGAGTCAGGGCCTGACCCTCAATGCTGGGTGGATGGGGTGCTGGGGAACATGAGTTGGGGCCTGCTGGCAGGTGCCCGTCAATGCTGGGTTATTGGGGGTGCTGGGGAACATGAGTCGGGGCCTGCTGGCAGGTGCCCGTCATTGCTGGGTGGATGGGGTGCTGGGGACATGAGTCGGAGTCTGACCCTCAATGCTGGGTGGATGGGGGTGCTGTGGGACATGAGTCGGGGCCTGACCCTCAATGCTGGGTGGATGGGGGTGCTGGGGGACATGAGTCGGAGCCTGACCCTCAATGCTGGGTGGATGGGGGTGTTGGAGGACATGAGTCGGGGCCTGACCCTCAATGCTGGGTGGATGGGGGTGCTGGGGGACATAAATCGGGGCCTGACCCTCAATGCTGGGTGGATGGGGGTGCTGGGGGACATGATTCGGGGCCTGACCCTCAATGCTGGGTGGATAGGGGTGCTGGGGAACATGAGTCGGGGCCTGACCCTCAATGCTGGGTGGATGGGGGTGCTGGGGGACATGAGTCAGGACCTGACCCTCAATGCTGGGTGGATGGGGGTGCTGGGGAACAAGAGTCGGGGCCTGCTGGCAGGTGCCCGTCAATGCTGGGTTGCTGGGGGTGCTGGGGGACATGAGTCGGGGCCTAACCCTCAATGCTGGGTGGATGGGGGTGCTGGGGGACATGAGTCGGGGCCTGACCCTCAATGCTGGGTGGATGGGGGTGCTGGGGAACATGAGTCGGGGCCTGCTGGCAGGTGCACGTCAATGCTGGGTGGATGGGGGTGCTGGGGAACATGAGTCGGGGCCTGCTGGCAAGTGCCCGTCAATGCTGGGTGGATGGGGGTGCTGGGGAGCATGAGTCAGGGCCTGCTGGCAGTTGCCCGTCAATGCTGGGTGGATGGGGGTGCTGGGGGACATGAGTCGGGGCCTGACCCTCAATGCTGGGTGGATGGAGGTGCTGGGGGATATGAGTCGGGCCTGACCCTCAATGCTGGGTGGAGGGGGGTGCTGGGGAACATGAGTCGGGGCCTGCTGGCAGGTGCCCGTCAATGCTGGGTGGATGGGGGTGCTGGGGATCATGAGTCGGGGCCTGCTGGCAGGTGCCCGTCAATGCTGGGTGGATGGGGGAGCTGGGGAACATGAGTCAGGGCCTGCTGGCAGTTGCCCGTCAATGCTGGGTGGATGGGGGTGCTGGGGGACATGAGTCGGGCCTGACCCTCAATGCTGGGTGGATAGGGGTGCTGGGGAACATGAGTCGGGGCCTGACCCTCAATGCTGGGTGGATGGGGGTGCTGGGGAAAATGATTCGGGGCCTGCTGGCAGGTGGCCATCAATACTGGGTGGATGGGGATGCTGGGGACATGAGTCGGGGCCTGATACTCATTGCTGGGTGGATGGGGGTGCTGGTGGACATAAGTCGGGGCCTGACCCCCAATGCTGGGTGGATGGGGGTGCTGGGGAACATGTGTCGGGGCCTGCTGGCAGGTGCCCATCAATGCTGGGTGGATGGCAGTGCTGGGGAACATGAGTCAGGGCCTGCTGGCAGTTGCCCGTCAATGCTGGGTGGATGGGGGTGCTGGGGGACATGAGTCGGGGCCTGCTGGCAGGTGTCCATCAATGCTGGGTGGATGGCGGTGCTGGGGAACATGAGTCAGGGCCTGTGGGCAGGTGCCCGTCAATGCTAGGTGGATGGGGGTGCTGGGGGACATGATTCGGGGACTGACCCTTAATGCTGGGTGGATGGGGGTGCTGGGGGACATGTGTTGGTGTTCAGTTGTGCGTGGTGACATGTGGGCTGGCTGGGGGGCTTCGCCAGGGTGGATGGGCTGCCTGTGGGGCATAGCCAGGGGTGCGGTTTGTTCCCCTGTGTTGTGGTCTGCCTGCAAGCCCTGGGGAAGGGGGAGAGGGCACACCAGGGAGGACACACACTAACAATTCATTGGGGAACCCCCGAAATACATGTACCCCGCTCGCACAGGGCCAATCGCGGGTGAAACTTCCCACGCACCCCCAAAATACACGTACCCCGCTTGCACAAGTCCAATCACGTGTGATTCTCCCCGCGCACCCCCGAAATACACATACCCCATTCGCACAGGGCCAATCGCGGGTGAAACTTCCCACGCAGCCCCGAAATACATGTAACCGCTCGCACAATGCCAATCACGTGTGATTCTCCCCACGCACCCCCGAAATACACGTACCCCGCTCGAACAAGGCCAATCGCGTGTGATTCTCCCCGCGCACCCCTAAAATACATGTAGCCCGCTCGTACAAGGCCAATCGCGGGTGATCCTCCCCGCGCACCCCGGTAATACACATACCCCGCTCGCACAAGGCCAATTGTGGGTAAAACTTCCTGCGCAACCCCAAAATACACGTAGCCCGCTCGCACAGGGCCAATCGCGTGTGATTCTCCCCTCGCACCCCCGTAATACACGTACCCCGCTAGCACAAGGCCAATCGTGGGTAAAATTTCCTGCGTACCCCCGAAATACACGTAGCCCACTCGCACAGGGCCAATCGCGTGTGATTCTCCCCGCGCACCCCTGTAATACACGTACCCCGCTCGCACAAGGCCAATCGCAGGTAAAACTTCCCACGCACCCCCGAAATACACTTAGCCCGCTCGTACATGGCCAATCGCGTGTGAGTCTCCCTGCGCACCCCCGTAACACACGTACCCTGCTCGCATTCGTGGTTGGGGGGCTGTATGCTGGTCCACTGGCCTGTGCGCCATATACAGGATTTCTGTGCTGTTCATGGCGCACGGGGAGGGGTTGGGGGCGTAACTGGTGCTGCAGCAGGGTCGCTGCGCCACTCTGCGCCATGGCTGGTTATGGATGTTTAAATCCATGAATACGCTGTGCGCGGAAATGGATATTGGTGCACGCCACTGGTGCAGACTGCCGCACGCGCACACTGTGCGCCAGCCACGTGCACCACTTGTGCGCTGAATTCTATGAATTACCCCCCTTAGTTTTTGACCCTCATAAATAGTACATTGTATGTACTATTCTTGGTACAACATTTGTGAGTGGTACACTGTTGTTGTATTACTATGTAGTAAACATAGGGTCATTGGGAGAAATAAAATCAATTGTGGATTGAAGAAACTCTACTGTATAGAGATATAGTTTGTGGCATTACATGGTTTTGTAATAGTATGTTTGAAGTGTATTGTGATGAAGGGTATGTTTAAAGTAGTTAGATACCCGTTTGTGTATTCTAACTGTATTGGATTTTAAAAGTACTAGTGTTGTACAATGCATGTATTATGTATGGATAAGTGTGATGGTAAGTTTGACATGTATTGTAATGAAGGGTATGTTTGAAGTAGTTAGATACCATTGGCGTATTCGAACTGTGCATTGTAGTGTACTTTAGTGAGTACATTTGGGTTGCAAGAATATTAGGAAGGCATTAGTTAGATTTGCTAGTAACCTATGTTATTGAGTAACTGAGGTGTTGTTACATTCAAACCAACCACTTATTTTTTTGACATGTGCAGTATAGTGGCCTGAGGTGGTTGTGACACCAGTGTAGTAGATTTTTCTTACTGCTATTAAGGTTTTCTTGTCCCCAGAGATACTTGGCATGTGTAAAAATAGTGAGCTTACTGTTATTTTGGTACCATCTGCATTGTACCTTAGAAACATTAGTATGATATATTGGCCATGTGGATTTATGTGTATGTTGTAATGATTGTCTGAATTGCATTCTGCAGAATCTGGTGAAAAGGAATGCATTCAGAATTGTGCATGGATACATACACAAATCATTCACTAGGAATGTACTTGTGTGAAACATGGTTGCATAGAGTGCATGTATGTTGTAAGTGTATGAAATCTGGAAGATTTCATTTATAGGGATGCTTTTGGCTTCTAGAAATTGTAGTAAGTGCATTAGACATTTCTGGGGATCTTCCTGTGTGTTTATAGTGAATTCTACCATTCCTGCAAAGTAGTCCAATTCGTGTCTAATACCTGAGACATTGTAGGTGCTGTCAGGATTATTTGTGGCATTTGTATGAAGGACGAGCAGTTTGTTTTTTTAGTGGTATTGCAGGGAGATCTGGTATAGCTTCTGTTTTAATTTGTTTTCTTTTTAAATGTTGTGTTTTTTGAGGTACAGGTTAAGTATCTAAATGGGGGTTGTATTCTAGGATTCAAGGAATATCAAAAATTACTTTGTTTGCATCAAAGTTAACTAGGAATAGAATGAGTGTACAGAGATGTGTAAGTGTTACCTAACTCGTACCTTCTTAGACGACTGTGCTGCCAATGTCGATCAGTGTGTGGTCTAGAGTTAGACCTTGCGATTTGTGAATAGTGACAACATATGCAAGAGATGGAGAGAATTGTTCTCTGCATATACATACATGTCTTTGAAAATAAGGACACATGCTATTGTGCAGCCTATTATTTTAACTTCTGGATGTTGACAAACTGAATGACATTGTCATGTGGATATTTTTAAAAGCCAACAACTGTACCAATTTCTCCATTGACTAAACCTTGTTCTGCATCAAGATTATGGGCCTCATTACGACCCAGGCGCTAATGGGTTAACGGCGCCGTAAAAGGGTGCAGGGCCGTTAACCTATTAGCGCCTAATTACGAGGTCCCTTTGCGGGACCCGACCTTAACGACTGGTGTAGACCAGCCGTTAAAGTAGGGACCCGCAAAGGGACCTTGGTGCTAATTACGGTGCCACAATTTGCGGCACCGTACTTCGCGCCTTCCCCATTCCCATTGAGCCCTATGGGGCAAAAATGGGAATGGGGAAGGGCCATGAAGGAAGGGGGAATTACCGCCCCGCCAACCTTGTAATGGGGTGGTAATTCCCCCTTTCTCCATGGCGGCATGTATCACCATGGTCTTCCGCCAGGGTCGTAATGAGGCCCTATGTTTTAGAATTAGTCTGCAGTTTAGATACAGAGTTCATATTTTTTGTAATCCAGCTGTGTTGGAAATACATTTTTCTAAGATATTTCGTCGTGCTGTTGCTTAGTGACAAATAGGGAGTGTCATGCCGTGCATTCTAGTTCTTCTGCGGTGGTGATCTGCACTATGGGTTGCATTTCTATTTTCAACATTGTATTGTTGAATTGGCTAGTGCTTGCAAGTGTTTGCATTAAGTAGATTAATTTTAGATGTTGCTGACATAATTGTTCCATGACATCAAGGGTCACATGTATTTTGTCCATACAGCTCATGGATTACTCTAATTTGTAATGTGGATTTTTCATCTTTAGTAGACAGACCAGTTCTAATGTTTTTTAAAATGTTAGCATAGGTTAGATCTGCAGCCTGACACATGTTTTGAGTTAGTTCTCTTTAGGGAAAATGTTGCCAGAGATTTACATTACCAATAGTGCAGAGTGTCATATGGCATTGTTTGTGTCCTAATGTTTTGAAAATGGGTTGAACTTTTACTATTGTTAACAAATGTTTCGAGATTAATTAAAACCAGCATGAGGTTGGAAACCATGCTTACTTCATCAACCAGGAGGACTTTCATTTGTTGCAGAATTCTGCGTACTTCAGTAGCAGAATCAGCTGGGAATTTGCAGTATTAGCATTTGTTTTGGTGTTCTACTGGGAGGAGAAGTAGTCAGTATAAAGTTCAAACTCCTATGTTGTAGGCAGCTATACCTGTGGGGGCTGAACCAACAGCTGAATGTCTTGGAGAAATGTCCCGATTATTTTAATTAAGACAGTTTTGCCAGAACCAGCTTTGCCACTTAAATACAAGAGCATAGGTTAATCAAGTTTTATTTCCATGTTTAAGTCAATGTTCAATTTCTTCAGTGACTTCTAGATAAATGGTGAGTTGTTCATCATTTAGCTGTGATTTGAACATTGACAAATCTTCTTCTGATTATTTAGATTGATTCATGTGTTTTCTACCGCAATCATGGCTATTTCTGCTTCATTTTTAATGCGTGGTTCTCCAAGTGATTCTTGGCTTCCTCTAAGAGACGATGGACTGCCTTCAGGAGTGTCTTTATCTTGTAGAGATTCAATGTCTTCCTCTTGTTGATGTTCACTGTCCAACATTTGTTTGTATTGGTTAAAATTGACATTTGTTATACTGCTTTCATTTGCCTTGAATGCAGCTTCAAATGTGACATGGTCCCCTTTCAATTCTTCTTCTTTTTGAAAAGTTGCAGGAGGACGATGTAATAATTTTCTCTATGTTGTAGAGATTAATGATAAATTTACATGATTAATAAGGCTGGCCTTGGTAAGTTTCACTAGGCTTCCTTCACAAATTGAGACTAAAAATGTGCAAGTTGTCTCATCTGGCGTAACATGTCTCATGTCTCAGTCCCAGTTCTGTGAACAGGTTCAATAATTCACTAGCTACTTCACTGTGTGTGCCTAAATGTTGTTTGCAAATGCATTTAATAGTCTTTACAAGATCATCTGTTAGCCATTGATACCTTGCCAAATCTGCCTCGTCTGGTGATTGTCCCACCCTCGACTATGCCTATGTAATCATTCCACCACTGACACTGCCATGTTCTAACTATGCATTGTATGATCATACTAAACTTTGATGCATGATTGTATCATAACCGTTGGTTCAAACACTCTGTGTGACCTCATAGGACAACTGTTAGCGTTTGTTAGTACTCAGCCCAACTTGGAACCTGTGTCCCAATATACCTTTACTGGCAACTGCTGACCTAAAATCACCCTATCCCTGAGCTTGATCTCCCTTTCCTATTTACTATACTGGCAATTCAAACCATGCATGCCGTCACCAGTGCAATTCTAGGCCTCTTGGTTTTACTTACTGCCAGCAGGACCTTTGTTCATGTTATAGATACCTCCACATTAAAGCCTGATCCCCAAACCTATACTTTGTGGGTTGCAACCAAAGTATTGAACCCTCATACCATGACTGAACCTACTACTCATCCCTACTGGATTAAGCCAACTAAATATCTCCCACCCCTGAAGCCAATCATACAATCTAAACTCATCAGACAAACTAAATTCCTGCCACATTTAACTCCTGTAGTCACTAATCTGAATTCTGTTGACATCCCTATGGCTGCTACACCGGGGACTCTAACTACTAACCTAAGGATTCAACACTTTGGGCCTCATCACGACTTTGGCGGTAACCCTTAAATCCGGCGGTAGCGCTATTACCGCCAGATTTAAGGGTCTGCCGAATCAGGGCTTCGGCGTATTTCGCCCCAGCTCTGAGCTGGGGGGAGATCCACCGAAAATGTGCGCTATTACCGCCGGCGGGAAATCCGTTGGCGGTATTAGCGCAAAGATTCCCCATTGAGCCCAATGGGGAATGGGGACTTACATTACCGCCGAACTCGTGATCCGGCGCTATTAGCGCCGGGGAGTTCGGCAGTAGGGCTAATACCGCCCGCACTAATAGCGTTACCGTTACTGCCCAAGTCGTAATGAGGCCCTTTGACTCAAAACCTGTACCAAACCAACCATGTCCTATAACTGCTAGAAACTACAGGCTTGGTTCTAGACTGATCAAAACTTACTCACCATCCATGAACCTTAAACACAAAGTTATCAAACAATATTCACCTAATAAGAACTCTTTTCCTAAGACTAATAAAGCAAACAAGAATTTGGCTCCTCCTACAAATCCACCCAAGGACGTGAACCATTGAAACAACAAACCCATGCACATCAAAGGGAATTTTATCAATGCGAGATCTATGGTAGCTCATGCTTTAGACACAGCCGACCTGATCATCACTGAACTATTAGACTTTTTAGCTCCGTGCAGCTGCAGGGCCGTCTCTTGCTCTCGCTGTCCCAGGCAATTACACCATCCTGAGGTTAGACAGAGAAACATGCAGGGTGGTGTATAATGTAAATATTGGCATGTAACCTGACCTTACGTTACCTGTAATTGGTAACTCTCAAGCAACTGGCAATGCACCCAGTTACCTCCGGGTGTGGAGCGCTATATAAATAAACAAACAAACAAACACACATTTTTTTTAGGAGTAGTTTTGGGCTATGTTGTACAGGCATATTCCAAAGCAGTACTTCTGTTTGAATAGTATCAATGTAATGTTTTTTTTTTTTTTTTTTAAATGACCTGGCTGTTGGGATCATTTGTGGCTATTGTTTCTATCTCTTGGAAGGATTTTAGTACCCTTTTTCAGGATGAAGCTGGACCAAGGTTTAGCCAAACAATGTTTTCAGATTTCCCATATAAAGGTGTACCTGTTAAATGTTCTGCAGTTTTGTTGCACCCACATTCTCCATGTGACAGCATTTTCATACCAAAGCTGTAAAACCTTTATGACATGGTGTTGTCAGATGATGTCACCCCAAAGGTCTTTTAGATCTGTCTTCGCAGCTTTGTTGAAATAGGCTGTGACATGTCTTGCAACTGCAGTGGAATTGTCTGCAATGTATTGAATGTCTATATTTGCATTCCACAAGAGGGCAATGATCACATTGTAATCATTGATGTACTTGGATGCCTCATCTCTTTTAATGTTGTATGTGTTTTTAGGGGATGTCCCTTTACACTGTGTCTAACAGAAGACATAAAGCTATTTACTTGTCCTTTGGTGGAAACTGGTCTAGGTAAGTCAAAGCAACATTTGGTATAGTATTTACCTTTGTTTTTATATCACCATCAGCAGTATTTGGCACACTCATGTTTTTGGAAGCATACGATTTGTGTACATAGGTTGCCATGTGTGGCTTCTGAAGGTATGCCACAGGTAATGTAGTTTGTAATAGGTTATAAAACAGAGCATCACTGTCACAGCCAAATATGGGACTATCTTTTTCCACAAAAGCATATGGATGTGTGGTGCTCCTCTGGATTGATATTCTTTTCTCCAAAAGAGATATTGTACTTCTCAGAGTGAAAGGGTAATTTTATTGCAGATGAAGTGCATCTTGGCAATGAAGCAATGGTGAAAGTGTCTTGAAACATTGACAGGATCAAGAGAACAGAGTTCTCCTGGTGTTTTTATGTTTAGTCAATCATTATCTTGATTGCTGTGTGTAAGAAGTCCTGCAAGTCATCCCATGCATATTCTGCACAGCTTAAAGTAAAAATTCATGTGGGTGGGCTTAGGTTCCTGAGCATACAGCGTACATCAGCATGACATCGGAATTAGTATTCTTTTGTTACATGTATGTTTGGCAAGAGATTTGTGATATTTGACTGCAAAACCTCATCTTTGTCTTTTATATTTTGAAGCAGTTGGGTAGCTGACATGTTTCAGAAATGAGCGCCTGTTTTTGAATGTGTGAGCAACTCCATAATATAGAGTTGGTAGTTCGCTTTCGAACAGTAGGTGGAAAATGTATTCTACATTTCATCTAAATTTTGGGTCTTCATACGTAAAGAGCGATATTCTGATGCAGTAATTTGTGTGGCTCTTTCATCATATCTTCCTCCTTTTCCTGTAGGAAATAGTAGAGAAAAAGAATGTGCTTCTACACTTTTCTCCCATATGTTCATTGGCGATCCTTTGGCTAATGCATTTGATTTTTTTTATGCATCTTCTATGGTGTCTTTGGAATGTAGTCAGTGAAATGTACACTGCTCTAAATTTTTGGCTACAGCCCCATGTTCACATTGGCAAGTTTATGGTGAATGTTCAATTATTTGGGTGGTTTCTCTTAAGTTTTCGTCTTTGTTTATATCTCTGTAGTATTCATTGTTTTATTTAAATCATTCTAGGGCTTGTTTAACTTTGTTTAAGTCAACCCGCTCTTGCCAAAGAATTTTCTCTTTTTTTGGTACACCATTAACCAGTATAATCTACTTCTAAAACAGTATTTCAGCTGTAAACCAATAAAGAGCATACAAGAAAAATACAATGATTACATCATAAAAAGTACATTCAAATATTAAGAACCATTACATCATTAAATACAATTAAACACAGTAAGACATGTTAAATATAGCAGCATTTTGGTTACATAATAGAAACATAAAATGTAACTGGTTCAGGAAAGAACTCTTGCAGCCTAGTCTACTAGTGAAATGTTATTCAATTGATTGCTCAATCTTGCTTCTAAGTAACCAGGCTCTATGTATAAAATGAGCTGTTGTGAAAATTATATTCAAATCTGTGGAGTGCCGCAAATATTTTACAGCAAATACTCTTTGTCAAACCTCTACTTCCCTCAAAATCTGTTTAATATACTTTCTCCTCAGGTTCATTGATCCTGGACAAATCAACAGAAAATGGACAGTTGACTCATTGAGAGCCCCACGTAAAGGACATACGCTTGCGTTGAATGGCCAACATTTATTTGTAAAGGAAGCAACAGGTAGTATACCCAATCTAAATCTTAGGTATACTGACCTTTCCAATGAAGCAAAGATAATGTCAAAATATTGTTTAAAACAAGGCAGCATCCTCTTCTCGCGATACTCCAGACCCAACTTTAGGTTAGCAGCATCTTGTTCCAGAACTTTGGTGCTCCTTAACTTTAGGTTGGATTTCATAACCATTACATGGGATATTATAGGTTTTCCCATAGGCCTGGAAATTCCAAGTCCTGGCATGATGCGTCCTCTTAGTTCCTTTATCACCCTCCAAATCCCAAAAATATGACAGTGCATCCCTATGGGGTGCTAAACCACGTTGCTTCCACAATGTGGCTCAAAAACAAGCTGGCCTTGTGCAAATCAAAAATGAGACCAGGACCAAATCAAATTCCAAATACACCAAGGTTGTAGGCGCACTAATAGGTAACAACAACAATTTGTTTTAAAATTTATGCGCCTACATTTTAATCTTGGATATATCATCATGACCCCAAAGCTTAGAACCATATAGGGCAGCAGGGAGGTCCTGTTTTCGAATAAGATCCAGGGCTGGAGAGATAGCTCCAACTCCATGCTTTACACAGAAAGACAGTATAGCACCCTCCACCCCGCAGGTGATAGAAGCTTTTAGAATTGGTGCTGCACATCCTCCTGTTTCCTGAAATCTCAGACCTAAGTAATCATAGTGTTTAACCTCCTTGAGTATCACACCATTCATTTCTAGTCTCAATCGTTCCTGTCTCAATCGTTTATGCATAGAGTGGGGAGGTTTAAAGACTGTGATCTTTGATTTATCCACATTTAACATAAGACCCAATTCCTCACATATATTTACAAAGATTGAGAAAGATTATTGTAGGCCCTGCAGAGTTGAAGAAATAAGGACGGCATTAAGAATTATCCAGACAAATAAGTCTTGATAATTCTTTGAGGCCAATTTAGGGCAGTCTTAACATTCTCTAATTAACCTATCTATAATTTCATGCATGTAGAAATTAAACAAAAGGGGGCCAGAGCACACCCTTGTCTGACCCCCTCATCCACATTGAACGAGCGTGATAAATCACCCCCTAAACCATACCCTACATTCGCCTTATTGTTGGTACATAAATGAGAAATTATTTAAATCAGGTTAGGAGGAGCATCACAGGCCCTAAGAATGTGGCAAAAGACTGAGTCGAATGCTGCTCTTAAATCCAAAAAGCCCACATATAACTACATTTTTCTCAAGATTGGGTACTTCTGGATTAACCCCTTAAGTGCTAAAGACAAGTATGGTTCTCCTTTTTCCATAGACTTGATTGAAACTGAGCAGTTAAGGAGTTAAGAGAGACAACATAAAACATTGGTCACAGGTGCCCTTATTTGCACTAAATCTCCCCTGTAGATCCTGAAATATGCACTCACAAATATGCACTCACTATCGGCCCATTTTTGAAGATACTTTAATATTACCTTCCAAAACTCTTAACCAGTACTGTCCAGATGTGAAATCGGGTGGTAGTTTCCTGGTTGCTCTCGTCCACCCTTCTTATATATGGGGAAAATCACAGCCCTTCACCACAAAGCTATAATATGCCTATAATACGCCTTCAACCAAAAACTTCCAATTTACCTCCAACTGAGTTACTCAAAGGCATCCATGGCAAAGTAGTATATTTGCCATTAGATTTTAAAGAAAATGTAGAATCTCTAGGAGCAGACGGCCAATAGAACAATCTGTGATATCCACAAGATCAAGGGCACAGGAGTTGCTGACTCGAAGCCACGCACTCATCCTTCAAGTACACTGTGGCTCCTTGCTACAAGCTGTGCTCCAAGCCCAGGAGGGCCACCATACTTTCCGATAGAAATAAAGAAATTAAATTGTTGTATGCAAGTACATGAGAGACAGTTGTGTTGTTAGGAAATAAGGAATTGGTGGTGTATTCATTGAACAAAGAGCAATGTTGAGAAAGTTAGTTGCTATATTTGATAATGGTGAAGTAGTTTATTAGCAACGTTTGTTATTTATTGAGGTCGGAGCAGGCATTGGAAAAAAGAGTGAATAAAGTTGTGTTATGTGTAAAGTACTAAATTCCGTTAACTATGTTGTTACAATCTGGGGCAAGATTTTATATTATCTTTGCACTGGTTGACGTGGAAAGTTGCATGGTCTTAGCAGTAGGGCAAAGTGTGCCTCATTTTTAAAAACAGTGGGCTACAATAGAAAACGATTGAAACATGGCAAGTGCAGTTTGGCATATTTTAAACAACATTGTAAACATTGGCATAGTGTAAAAAGGATGCCTTTTTAGTGCATTTTTGCAGCAAAGGAAATGTTGTACTATGGCTAATATTGAAGTGTATTAGCTGTATTGCAAAGTTTGCATTGATGCAAAATTGCGTGAAAAATGTATTTCTTTGCAGTAGAGCAATTTCTGTGCTGGTGCTTTTAATGTGGAAATAGCACTTTTCGCGGTGCTATGGATTTGTAATGTGTAAGAGTCTTTTTTTAAAGTAGGGCAAACTGTGGCCTAGTGGTAATACCATGGAACTTTGCAGATGCGGCAGTGTGTGTTGTTATTATATGGTGTGTTACAGTAGTGGTTGGAAGGGACTAGTCTTTTTTATGTAAGAAAAGTGTTGTGTTTAGGTTTAAGAACATGTATTTGCAAAATAGTGTAGCCACTGTGTTACATTGTGCCACTACATGAAACGTGGTATTATTGGGTGTAAATCACTGTACATTTAGATGTAAGGAAAGCTGATGTGTTTTAGAAATGCCTACGTTCATTTGTATTTTAATAAGGCATGTACAGTGTTTAGGTACAGCAGAAGTGTGAAAATGTTAATATTTTTTTAAAGGAAACGAAATGTAGTTGGTAAACACTAGTATTGTTCTACTAAGGGATAGTTAATGTGAGCAGGTGGGGAATGGTGGCCCTATAAGGGAAATTATAGCAAAGATTGGAAAATAGGACTTTTATACGTAAGGAAAAATGCTGTTGATTTAAAACTGTTTCTTTTTATGAACATTTAATTGAAAATTAAAGAATGCATATGTGCATTTATAGGTGCACCATTTGTAATTTGTTTTTACAAGTAAGGTAGATGCTGTTGCAAAAGATTTGTAGAACACTGTTAAGTGGCAGTTGGTGTGAGGAATTCCAATGTGCTAACAGTACATGTAAGAAACTGTCACTTATTGTGAGCAGGTGCAGAATGTTGCCATGCATGAAATTTGATACCAGTGGTTAAAAAGGACCATATGCTTATTGAGATGCATATTGCGGGGTAAGTGGCAGCAACCTTGTTAGACTTAGATATTGTTGAATCTGCATATTGAAATCTGGGAGACTTTCTCAGCACTTTATGATGCAGGAGGATGTGAATGGCAGTAGACATGTAGTCAGAGAGTTAAAATGTATGTCTGAAGTGTACAGGGTTACGTGTAGAGTTTTTGGAAGTGATTGGGGGATGAATGTGTTACTGTTTGAAAGTAGCCAATGAGGGAGTGTTACAAACATAAAAGTAAAAAGGTTAGAAGGGCTGCCCTGTGCGATGGTGTCCATGGATGTCTGCGACAGTCCACTTACATGCACATGCCTTCTGGGTCTTTTAAGGATGCCTTGCAATGAAAGATGACTGTGGAGATCGCGGACAGCCGCGAAAATCCATGGACATCAGGGATTAGCCATTGAGGTTTTGTGGTTGTAAAGGAGGAATTGAAGTGTGCAGCAGCACAGGGTAGCACATGTTTTCTTTCTTGTGTGAATGGTGGAGGGATAGCAATGGCTATGATGAAGCAGAATGTGTGGATGCTGAGAGATTAATGGATACATTGGTTGAAGGTTTACACAGAACACTGTGGAATCTTGGCTACTCTTGTATTAATAGAAGTGGAGGTCTCCTGGTATGGAGTTTGAGGAATATATTAGCTGTCATTATTACTGTTGTGTGAGAATATGGTTCGGTTTAAACATCTTGACATCATTAAAGTACATTGTGGGGCAACAGTGTGTGGTATGTGACTGGAATATCATTGCAGTTTACCATGAAGGATATGTTAAAAAGACTAACAGAACTGTTTCCAGCTTCAAAGATAATTATTTAACGGATAATGAATGTGGTAAATATGTAAATGTGGAAAGTAGCAAACTTAGTTTGCCCACAAATTGACAAAGCGAGGCGGAATGAAAATAAAGCTGTATGTCTTTTTTTTACAAGATGTAGGAATGGCATCTTTTCCCAATGAAAATATAAAGTGTGATGCTGTGGAAATGTTTCGAAGAGATGGAGTACATCTAATAGATGTTGCAAATGAGATTTTTCTTTCAAATGTTCAGAATGCCTTAAAACAGTTTTTGTGAAAAAAATGAAAATGGAACACGTACAATATGTAGTAAAGAATCTGTCAGTAGAAATAGTACATAAAAACCAAAAACACAAAAAAAGTTTGAAGCAGTTTTTGTAAAAGTTATAAAAAACAAATAAGTACAGCAGAGCATTTGTTAGTATAGTACATAAAACAAAACAAACAAAAAAAGATTGTTTTAAGAGCCACCATTGTAAAATGAAAAAAGTACATTGAGTTTAAATCCCCCCCTTGATTCCGCCTGAAGTCCACAGACAGTAAAACTCTATGTGGACTATATGACTGCGGAAAAGGGATGTGAGTCTTTTTTTTGGTGGTAGTGTAATATGAGTGGGAAGTGTGAAAGCCAATAATGGCTAAACACTTCCTACTCATGTAACACTTTATGTTAACATGTTGTATGGCAGAGAAAAGGTGTTGGAGCGGAAATGCATTACTGTCACCTTTTCTTTTCTATGCAAATCTACAACTTTCATGAGCATAAAATGTAATGCTAATGAACATGTTAGATATATTTAATGACTCTTACTGCTTTATGTATAAATATAAAGTAAATGGAGTCTAAAAGAGTATTATTTTTCTCATTCTATGTTTAATCTTTGAAAGGTGGTTGCATGAGGATAAGAGGGAACCAATCAGGGATGGGGGAAAGGAAGGGGCACAAACCACCATAAGGGAGAGACAGGTGGACAGAGGAAGATGTAGGGCTTGCAGAAAACTAAGGTAGGGGGCAATCCTTTTCATGCCTATGCAAAGCCGTCTTGAAGTGCTTACGATTCCCTTCCCCTGCAGACGAATGTGTCACAGTACATACAAAGTACTGTTGACTGTGCAAGAAATGGGTCAACAGCCTCCTGTATGGCCTTTGAGACAGCAGGAGGAGACCTCTGCCCCACTGTGGTGTCCCGAGTGGTGGCAGGAGTGGTTGAGGAGGTGGTAGTGGCCAGAGTAATCCTGCTCCCTGAGTAGGGGATCACCTTTCTCAAGGCAGTCTGGTGGAAGGTGTGGGTGGGGCAGCGCATGGAGGTAGTATCAAAAGAGTACTGCCCCTTTTGGCCGTGACTGATTACAATTTTGCACTCAGTGCAGCACACGCAGACAGCCTGGGCCTTTGGCACTCCTCCAACATCGGTGGAAAATCCTCCACACCCACAACTCCTTCTGCCCACCCGACACAGTAGTCACTTACTCCACTACATCTTCTTCATCCTCCTCCTCCTGCATGTCATCTGCTTAAGGTCCCCTGTTTCCCTGTCCAGGTCGTCTAGGTGGCTCATGGGGAGGAGGATGGATGGCCATTGCAGATGCCATTGTTAAATGAAAGTCTGCTCTGCTGCTCTCAAGTCAAAGAGGTAATCTCTGCTGGTGTGCCAGAAATGGGTGGGTCCCCTTAGAGGAAATGTCCTTGGACTACTGTCCTGTCTGCGGATTTCAGTGACCAAACAAGGGCTTGAAAAGATGTGAAACATTTGGGAATGAAGTATGAATGGCACTGACAGCTGTGGAAGGGATTCGTTTAAACTTGAAAGTCCTTAGGGGGGCAAAAATGTAATTGAAAGACATCTGCAAATCACAAACACCAACCCTAAACATGTCATCAAGCCACATAGGCACGGTCACATGATGATGTCTGGGGACGTCCGCAATGATGTTATAAGACCCCAGACTTCCGGTGCAGGAAAATGTCCATAAAAGATTGTAAAAAGTTTATAGAAGTACTGGCATTGGTTCTAGGAGGTGTGCAAGGGCAAAGTTTGAACTTTATTGTCCCTAGACTGGCCACAAATTGAATTTAAAGATGTCAGCAAAGCACAGACATCGATCACGGACATGTCAGTGTGCCACACGGGCACGGTCAAATGACATCCGGGGCAGCACCAGGGTGACACATGCCCCACTCTGGAGAGACACACTGCTGGTTCCCGCTCCCCCCTGCCTCCACTGTGGTACTAACACTGTGTAATTGGAGGGAGACTTGGTTCCTGGCTTCCTGCATTGACTACTGCAATCAGAATCCACTGAGGCCATGTTTGGTAATAACTAGCAACACCTGAACAGACTGCCTCATTAATGAGTGCAAGGGGCATAAAAGCGCTTGGAGGAGATCAACTTGACTGTGGTAGATACACTAAGCTGGGAACCAGAGTGCGCCCCTCGCCCCCCTTAATCTGAATTTGTTTTTGGGAGTTCTGGACTCTAGAGGAGTAGCACTGGGGTGACACATGCTTCACTTTGGAGGCCACACTGCTGGTTTTCCCCCTGCCCCCACAGTGAGGCTTACACTATGGAATTGGAGGGAGAGTTGGATCTTGGCTTCCTGCATTGAATACAGCAACTAGAATCCCCTGAGGCCATATTTGGTATTAACTAGCAACACCTGAACAGACTGCTTCCCTGATGAGTGCAAGAGGCATGAAAGTGCTTGGAGGAGGTCAGCTGGACTGTGGAAGGTACACTAAGCTGGGAACCAGAGTGCGCCCCTGCCCCCCCCCCCCCAGTTTGAAAAAATGTTTGGGAGTTCTGGACTCTAGAGTGGCAGCGCTGGGGTGACACATGCCCCACTCTGGAGAGCTACACTTCTGGTTTTACCCCCTCTCCCCACTGTGGGATTTACATTGTGTAATTGGAGGGAGAGTTGGTTCCTGGGTACCTGCATTGACTACAGCCACTAGAATCCCCTTGGGCCATATTTGGTATTAACTAGCAACACCTGAACAGACTTCCTCACTGATGAGTGCAACCGGACAGTGAAAGGTACACTAAGCTGGGAACCAGAGTGCGCCCCTGGTCCCCCTAGTTTGAAATATATATATATATATATATATAATATCGGATGAACAAATCCAAACTGTGTGCACACAAATAAAATTCAAACAATTGTCTTTTTTATTTAATTTATTATAAGAGGTACAATGATTCAGTTCTTGAAGAAACCTCCTCAACAAGCACAAAGAAGTCTACAAAACACAGATAGATAATAGAAGAGTATATTTTAAGTGCAAGATTATTACCTGACAGACCACTTTCAAAGTGGTGAATATTTCAAGATGATGTACTGATTTAACTCTTCAACCATATGATATTAGTGTTGATTTCTGTGATTAATCTGACCTACCAAAGAAAAATGCTTAAAAATATATATTACTGTCTCAAATAAACATGGTCGGATTTTAAAAAACAATATATTGCACGAAGCACTTTTTAGGTTTGAGCCTGTGACGCATTACCTACTAAATTCACGCTACAAATCACAAGACATAGCATGATATATTTTAATAGGTTTGACCCTATCGTTAGGAAGCTGCAAACGTCTTAGATATTAATAATGTGAACTAGTTTGGAAGAGCGTGCACTCATTGGAGTGACAGTGAAGTTAACTTAATTTAATATCAACAGACAACCATTAAAACAAAATTAAAAGTACAGCTTTATAACACAGGCATACGGGCCGAGGATATTTATACAAGCAAGCACCTGATAAAGCAGGCAGTGAAATTAATGTATAATGGAACTTGATTTAACCTCTGCATAATTTTAGAAAAGTGCCTGCCAGTAAGTCACAGTTTGTGTAAATAAGCATGCCAAAAATAAATCTGATGCTGGGATAGTCCAGCCTGCAAGCACAGTATCCAAATATCTGCCTGAATTATTTCAAAGGAGTATACATTGGGCCTCATTCCGAGTATGGCGGTAAGGGATAGCGGCCACCGGTAACGAGACCGGTGGCGGTATTCCCTTACCGCCATACTCCGAGTTCCCTCTGCGCCCTCGCCCTTAACGCCTGCTTTGAGCAGGTGTTAAAGTCGAGGGCGCAAAGGGGCCTCCAAGCCAATAACTGTGACCGTAATGAACGGTCACCGTTATTTGCATCTTCCCCATTCCCATTGAGCCCTATGGGGGCTCATTCGGGAATGGGGAAGAGCCTTGGTGAATGGGGAATTACCGCCCCGCCAACCTTGGAATGGGGCGGTGATTCCGCCATCCACCAAGGCGCTGCCGGTCCGGGTACGGCGTCAACCAAGGCGTTAATAGCGCCATTGGTTAGCGCCGTACTCGGAATGAGGCCAATTGTGCTATTATCAGGCAAAACAAGTTTCTATTAAATTGTGGCATGCCGGCTGCAGAAATTTCTATTCATTATGCTGTGTTAACTCATGCATGCCTTTTGCCTTCTAAAATGAGTGGATTCATTGCTCTTACCTCCAATGTGATGCATACAAAGCAACAATGAACTATTAATACTTATACCAATATTTTCTATGAAAGCATAATGTATTATTATTTTCATCCCTGTCTATATAATGCATTCGGACACCCACAAAAAGACTTTCATAATTACTCACTGCCATGGTTGTTGCTGGTCGGCTACGAGTAGACCTCCAGCAACATCAGGAGAGTGGCATCTGAGCCTCTCCTGCAGCTCTCTGCATGCATGAGTTAGCGGAGGCCAAAATGTATTATTAATTCATTGGAGCATTGCTCACCTGGAAGATGGCCACCTTTGCGTGGCAGAGACCATCAAGTCTGCTTCATTGTGCAGCCTGCAATGCTCTACCAACTGAGGTTGCATCTTTGGCTGCTTTCCTGACCCTTCGATTGGAGGATACCAACATAAAATGCATACCAGCTTCGTTGCCAGCAGACTAGGTCGGCCTCCTCAGCTAAGGCCCCCAATTAAGGCCTGTTGCCTGTCTGGACCTGTCCAGGTGTATGGACGGCACCCAGGAGCCAAGTCCCTCCTCTGCTTGTAACTTTGCTTTTCTGGCACTCTTCTTTCTTCGTGTTTGCACCAGCCTTCCACCCACGGGTTCCTCCTTGTATGTTAAGGAGGCCATCTCCCTTCTTTAGCATGTCTATTTTCTATCGTACCCTCCACTCTCTTCCAATGAATCCCTCTCCCACTGCTCTGGATTGGCTGCATTTTTGTCTGCTGTAAATTGCTCTTCCCTTATCACTTTTTCCCCTGCTTTCCCCTCCTATTCCCTGCCTCACTGCTCCTATCTCTTCCACCAGGTTCAGCCGTGGTTTCCTCTATCGGGGATGCTGATCCCCCTTTATACTGCCTGGCCCGCTCACCTGTCCTAACCTCTCCCTCCTTCGTAGTTAACCCTTCTACTTGTCTGATTTGTGCCTTTCCATCTTGTCACTCCGCGTGTGCCCCCCTGTCCCTGCCGTGAGGCACTGCCCCTCCATACCTCTGCCGACTAGTTATTGTCAGGAGCCTGTTAATTCCCCCCCCCCCGCATTTTTTGTTTTTGTTTTATACCTTTTTCCTCTTTCTTATCCCCCCACTTGTCTTGATGCGCCTTGAAACACGTTTGCTCTATAGTGCGCATTACAAATAAACAATAAATAAAATAGTTAAGCACTTTCTTTAACAAAATCACTCCCTGGAACAAACTAACCAATCAACTTCTACTAGTACTCTTAAGGGTGCTGGTTATGTTGGCGGGGGACACAAAATTCATTTTCACTCTCACCCTTTCCTACTCTCTTGTTTTCCCTCACTCTCTCTATCTGTTTTAATATATCTTTCTTGCTCCCACTATGGCTATCTTCTATTCCATGCCTTCCACCCCAATAGCACGTATTTCACACAGCCCAAACTCTGCACTGGATTGACAGATGTGAGACTAATGCTCTCTTTGGTACACAATGTTCTTCCTTTGGTAGCTCGGCCAAGCCCAAAGCTGAACCCATGTAATAGATGCAGATGAAATGCTGGGAACTATGAGCACAATCCCAAATAGTGCAATGAGAAAAAGTACATTCTGAGACAAACGGTATTCCTCAAATAGCACACATTTTAGTTAGAAACTGATAACATGTGAATGGCACAAACCAATCTAACAATAAGCCTTCTGTGATTAAGCAATACTTACTTATCCAACAGAAGATTGTGCTAAATGGATCAGATTAAAGATTGTGAATGCAGCCAGTAGGACCTTTGTTGATGGATAAAAGTTCAAGAAACTTGCCACAAAATGTGATGGCTTCTATCTACTACACATCCTCTCTGTCTTCTATTATTTCCATTGAGCCTGCTGCACATTTTCCTTGATTTTTCCTGGCTGCTTTTGGAACATTTTTGTGGCTCACTTGGGACTTTCAGTTCCCCATGCCCTCATGCAGTTGGGCCTGGTTTTGTGCATTTTTAAAATGTTGCCCACAATGATTTTTTGTGAACTTTGGCACATGAATACCTGCCCGCTGCATTTAACAACTTCCTCAATCTTGTCAGCTGATCCCCCACTCAGCACAGGTGTAACTGATGAAAATGGCAACTCGAAGTGGGCTTGGTTGCAGCCAGTTTAAATTGCCCTTCTTGCATTTCCACTTCCTTATCTTTTATCCAGCTAGATTAATTTTTGTTTTTTTACAACTTGCACCAAAACAAAGAAACACCCGTTTGCATTTAGGTTTCAAGGCAGTGGCCTTCAGGGTTCCATTCAGTCCTATCATCGCTAGTTCCCTCCTGCCTTCACCCCCAGCACTTGCTCCTTTGCACCATGGATCCCTTTCCAGTAGAGGTCTAGCTTGGGGAAGTCCCACCAGATGTGTCTCCAGGTGCTCTCCCCTCCGCAGTTCCTCCAGCATAGTTGTGAGGCCCCCGGGTAAATTCTGTGCAGTCTGACCAGGGTTAAGTGCCATTGAAGCATCAGTTTCAGCCATATCTGGGTCATTTGTAGGGATCTCGCTAATTGTGGGACCTGCTCCCACGGTTTTACCCACTCTGGTTCCGCTATCCTGTGCCCTGTGGCCTCTTCCCACCACTTCATATATCTTCTTGTTGGTGGGTCTTCGCCCTCCTTTTATATGTCTGTAAATTTGTGTGACCACTCTCCTGTCCCCAGGGTCTGTGTTTAGATACCTCTCAAAAGGGGTTAGCCGTCGGGTCCCTTCTACTTTAATGGAGGGATGTAGGAGCCAATGCTGCAACTGGGTGTATCTATAGCTATGGGTTTCACCCAGGTCAGAGTCCACCTTGCATTGTTCAAAGGATTTAATCTTGTCCTCCTCGAACATGTCTCTGACCCTACTACACCCCCCTTGTTGCCAGAACTGAAATGCATGCGTGTTGTGCCCCGGAGTAAATTGTGGGTTGTCGAACAGAGGGGTATATGGTGAGGGGTAGGTGGTGATATTTGATGTTTTTACTGCGTGGTCCCATGCTTCTCCCACCATTGTTAGTATTGCACTCACGTACATTTGCTTAGGTCTATCTCCCCGGGGTTTCCATAATAATGTGTCCAGCGGGGCCCCTGCTACTGCCCTGTCCATGGGTGCCCAAATTGTCCCCCGGTCATCCTTTTGCCAGTCCCTGATGACCCTCGTTTGGGCAGCCGAATAGTAGGCCCTGAGGTCCGGTAGCCCCATTCCCCCTCGTGATGTTGGGTTTCTCATCACTTTGGCGGCTACTCTCTGGGTTTTTTTATTCCAGATGGATTTGTTTGTGATGGTATGGAGGGCTCTAAAAAAGGTCAGGGATGTGGATCGGAAGGGCCATGAAGTAATAGAGCAGCTGAGGGAGAGTGACAATTTTTAGAACTTTAATGGGCCCCATCCAGGATATTGTTAGTGGACCCCAAACTACCATTTTGTTTTTAAGTTTTTCCAGTAATGGCGGGTAATTTGCCTGGTATAGCTCCCTCACCTTTTTGGCCAGTTTTACCCCTAGGTACCTTATGGAATCCTCCACCTTTCTATATTGTAATGTCTGTTAGAGTTTTTGTTCTACGTTTTCTGGAAGGTCAAGGCTGAGAATTCCAAATTGACTTTTGTTTACTTTCAAACTGGTCACTGTTCCAAATTGGAGGAGTTCCGTTTCAAGTGCCCTCAGGGAGGTCTCTGGTTGGGAAATAATCATGAGCATGTTGTCGGCAAAAGTGGCTACCTTGTGGTCGGTCCCCCCGAAGGGTATCCCTGTGATGTCTTTATTGACTCTTGTAGGAAGGGTTCAAGGTGCAGGGCATAAAGTATGGGAGAAAGAGAGAAAGAGGGCAGCCTTGCTTCATACCCTTCCTGACCTCCACTGGATCCGAGATCTGCCCATTAACAGCGAGCTTGAGGAGTGGTTGTTGGTAGTTCGTGCTAATTCGCGCCAGGATTTTTGGGCCTGAAACCCATCCTGCGCATGGTTGCAAAGAGGAAACCTCACTCCAATCGGTCGAAAGCTTTTTCTGTATCCACTGCGACAAGGATAGCAGGGATTCTTCTCTTTTGGGACTTCTCTATTAAGTGTGCTATCCTTCTGATGTTGTCCCCGGTCTGTCGGCACCTGATTACACCTGAATGGTCTGGCTGGACCAGATTGGGGGCAATCCGGTCCAGCCTATTAGCCAAGATTTGTGTATGCATTTTTGCATCCACATTTATTAAGGTGATAGGGCAGTACAATCCGCGGTCGGTGGGATCCTTGCCCTTTTGGGATATTAAGATGACCTTTGCCTCTTCCATTGTTTGTGGTAGGGATTTTGACACGCCGACATGGTTGAATAATTTCGTAAGGTGTGGAATTAGGAGTTCTTTATGGGTTTTATAAAATTTGGCTACAAAGCCATCTGGGCCCGGGGATTTGATCATGGGAAGTGAGTTTATTGCTGCCCTATCCTCGTCAGTCGAGATCTCCCCTTCTAGGTCTTCCTTTTCTTCGTGTGATATTTGTTGCAGCTCAATTTTGTTTAAATAGGCCTCTTGCCTTGTTGGTGAAGGGTTATTGGAGCTGTAAAACTTATTCTAGAATTTTATAAACTCTCTTTCTATGTCTTTGTTATTCCTGGTGGTTGTACCTCCCTCTACTTTAATTTTCAGTATTGTTTTAACTTTGCCCTCCCTCCTCAGCATTCTGGCCAGAAGGTGGTCCAACCTATTGGCCTTGATATAGTACTTCTGCTTAAGACGCAGTAAGTTAGGTTTTGCCGTCATTGTCTGGATGAGATCCAGCTGCCCTTGTAGCGCCCTGTGCGTTTATGCCGAGCCCATCTTGGCCATCACTGCCTTTAACTTCTCCTCTAGCTGCTCTTGTTGCAGTTTCATCTCCCTTTTCCTCCTTGCAATTATAGCTATGATCCTCCCTCTTAGCATATCTTTAAGGGCATTCCACCATTCCACCATGTTTGCAGAGTGGTATCCTCCACTTGGTTATGCTCTACGAATGCTTCTGCCTCTTCTGCTACTTTTTGCATTAGTGTTACATACTTAAATAGCGAGATCGGGTAGCGCCATGACCATAGTTCTGAGGGCCTATCGTTCCTTTGTATTGCTAGGGTTATTGGGGTATAGTCTGAGAGTGTAATGGCTCCTAGTTTGATGTCTGCTACCCTCCCGAGCAATGCCTCGGATAGCCAAATATAGTTGATCCTTGAATGAGATTGGTGTGCATGCAAGTAGAAAGTGTAGCCCTCCCTGTTCCCCTCTATTTCCCTCCATGTGTCTACCAATGCCAGATCCTGGAGCTTCTGCTTGAGGTCCCCAGAGGTGTGGTCATGGGATAGGAGGGGATGCCTGCCCCTGTCTGCTGTCTGCTGTCCCAAGCCAGATTGAAGCCAGAATGAAGTCCCCTGTCAGTATAATGTGGGAGTCGGGAAATCTCTCCAGGCGAGTAAGTGTTTTTTGGATAAAGGCATCCTGGCCCGTGTTTGGAGCATGAAGTGTTGCAACCATGTAGGCCTCTCCCCTCCCCTCTAGATTTACCACTAAGTATCTCCCCTAATCTGCTGCCTCCTTGTGTTTAATAATTAAGTCAAGCCCATCCTTTAATGCTAACAACACTCCCCATTTCTTGTCTGTTTGGGTAGCCTGTAGTATTCTACTGTAGCCCCAGAATTTTATTCTGTGCATGTCCCTGGTGCAGATATGGGTCTCCTGGAGCGTGACTATGTGTGGTTGTTGCCGTCTAAGGTATCTTTCCACCTTCTTTCTTTTGACAGACGAATTCAACCCATTAACATTCATGGATATGATTTTCAGTTTTACAGCGCTATCCATTGGTGCCCACCCATATATTAGGTGATTGGTCATGCCCCTTTGTCATCTCGCGGGCGACCCTTTGGAACTTCTCCCCCACGTCAGTGGCAGGTCCCTGTTGTTCGTGTTGACCCCGGATCCCGTCCCCCTCTGGTCCCCCCTCCCTGTCCCCATTCCCACCTCCCCCCACACTCCCCCCTGTTACTGGGTAGGCTCAACTGGCTCTTGGCCCCCTTGAATTGTGTGCTCAAGAGTTGAGCCCTAGGTCAGCCTCAGAAATGGCCCACAAGGGATATCCCATTCCAGGATCTCCTCCTCACTCCCCCTCCACTAGAAGCATATAGCTCATCTGGTTATATTTAAGCACTTGCGCGTAACTTGGCTTGCACCCTCCCGGGACAAGCAATCTAGGGATTGTCGCCCCTCCGTCAGTCCTTGGTCCCGAAGGGGCTTCCTCCACCTCCCGTTTCTTGGCTGGTCGATAGTGACTTGCAGCTGATGTGCCTTTCCCCCTTTTTTGCTTTTTTGTGTTTCACCGTGGACCATTCCCACGGTCTGCGGTCGCTTGCATGATTGGTTGTTTGCTGGAGAGGCCAGTGGTCTTCCTCTTCAATTCCCAGCAGACTCATTCCCTGCTCACATGTTGTTACTTTGTGCTGCTTGCCCTGTCAATTAAAGTTCAGCCCAAGCGGGTGTGCACATTGGTATCTGATTTGCTGTCCTCTCAAATAGGCCAGGACTGGGCCCATCCACCTCCTTTTGCTGAAGGTTATTTGTGACAGGTCTTGATACAGGAAGATTTCCACTCCGTTGTAAGTGATTTGGGTTGCCTTTCTTGCCTTTGCCAGCATTTGTTCCTTGACGGTGTAGTTGTCGAAGGCCACCAGGACATCTCTTGGTTTCGCCCCCGGTTTCAACCTTCTCGGGCCCACCCAATGAATCCTGTCCAATTGGATCTCCGGCCCAGCCTCCACATCCAACAGTCTGGCGAAGATGCTCTTGAGGGCCGACGTTAGGTCTTGGTCTTGTGTCTCCTCCGGTAGAAACTTGACTCGGATGTTGGATCTCCTGGATCAGTTTTCCAGGTCTTCTGTTTGTAGCTCGAGGGTGTGGGTAGCGGCTGCCAGAGTTTCCAGAAGAGTATCGGCTTCCCTCGCATCCTCTGAGAGTTCCTGTATGGCACACTCGTTGGCGTCCACTCTTTCCTCTATTTTGTTAATGTCCCTTCATATGTCTTGTATACCCTCTGCCAGGTCTTCCCTCAGGGCGTTCATTTGTTTCTGTCCTTCCGGTGTGATTTTTTCCACCATCTCCCCCAGGAATAGCTTTAGAGAGGCGTGGCTCACTCGTCTATCCCGGTCCTCTTGTGTGGCGGTTGTATCTTGTTCTTTGGACCAGTCGATCCCTGGTTGCCCCCCCGCTTGGTCGGTTTCCTTGGCCCATATTTTTTCCAAGGGCCCTTCCTGCATTTTTTTTGTGTTCTTTAACGCTGCCGAGGTCTACTTATTCCTGTTTCTTGACATTGCGGGCCTGGGTTGTGTGAGGTTGGGCTCTGTCTTGCCTTGCTAATCCCAGCATGTGCCGATGACGGTTGTCGGCCTGTGTCTTTTGGGGCGGGCCCGCGGGTAGTTGGGGGCCCTTCAGTTAGATTGCTTGGGTGATCTTCCCTGAAGGTTACTTATGGTTGTGCTCCCGATATGCTTGGAGAGCGTTTTCCAGCATCCCCTCTCGGGTGTCGTGGGATACGTGCTATCTATGACCCTTTATGATCCAGGTGTGCTGGTCAAAGCTCAAGGTGGCCGTCCCATTCAAAGCTCTTCCCGCCTCCTGGGTTTTATAGTTACCTGCTGGGTCCCCTTCGTTTGGCAGGGGTTGGTTGTTGCCCCCCTGTCTGCTCCTTACGTCTCTCCTTGCAAGGATTGCCCGGACTGGGGAGGGATGCTCTGGCGATGTAGAGTTGAATGTCGTTTTCCCGGGGGCCTGGGGCCCTTGCTTGGGGGTTTAGTGTGTCTTCTGCTCCTGTGTATGGTTTTGGCCGGGTGATCTGGAGTAACCCTTTTCCTGCTGCCTCCCCATCCGGGATATGTGAACTTGATGACGCCGGGTGGGGTGGGATAACCTTCCCTGCCAGTCTGCTCAGCCCACGTTGGCCCGATTCTCCTCTGGTCTCCCTACCGCGGGCTGGTGGTCCGGGAGGAAGATCTTTATGGGGACGGGTAGCATTGGCAGGTTGCTGCCCTGCCCCTGCTGTGAGGCTGTATGCTTTTTGGTGGGAATGGGGAGCTGGCGCCCCACAATCACCGCGTAGAGGGGGGTCTTGTGTGTGCACCTGCGGTCCACTCATGCTGGCCGGTGGGGTGCAGGGCAGGATGCTTCCTCCGAGTGGCCTCAGTCGGCCCCTGCAGTGACTTGTGTTCCTGTCCCCTTTCCTGCGGGGCTCAAACTAGTGCTGGTTCCCAGTCTTCGGTGGGGAACTCGTTGAGGGATGCAGGGGAGGACCCACCTGATTCCGGCATGAGCGGTTAAAGTCCCGGAGGTGTTGAGTCCTGCCTTTGGGGCTGCCCTCGTTAGTGGGTTCCGCCGTTTCCCTCGTAGCACGTCGCTGTCACTGAGGGTAGCCGGTAGGCCCTTCTGATTGCCTGTGGGCGGGCAATCCGATTCCCTCCATCACCGTGGCCTGTGTGGATTGCCCAGCAGCGTTGATTGCAAGGTGAGCCACCGATGCGCTGATCTTTTTTGTGTCCAGCTCTCCCCTGTCAGGTGACGGTCCGTCCCCCTGCTGTTTTACGGCGGCCCTGCTGAGGTGTGCTCTCCGACGGTCCTGCCCACTGACTTTGTTCTGCATCGGCAGGCCCCTCCGGGCCACATAGTTCTGGATCCCCTGGGCCTGCGGAGTCATGGCACCCAGGGTAGTCTTATTATGCTCCTCGGGTAGCTACTTCGTTCCGACGAGGATGGGTTTTATTTTCAGTTCGCGGGAGGGCTGTATCTGCTGTTTTATGTGCTTATATCGCTCGCTGAGTCGAGAGTTTGAAGTCGCAGTGTTACCTGTGTGCAGCCCTCTTGGAATTTCTCTCCGCACAGATTAATTTTTAAAGTGGTGTTCCAGCAAGCCATCCTGCACTACTGTTTTTTTCTTTTCAGTGTCCCCAATTATCTTAAGTACGGTTCTGGGGTCTTAATTAACTGTCTGAAATGTGTTTCTATCATATCTTTCTATGGCACACTTTCTCTTGGTTTCAGGTCTAAAATGGCATCTGCCCTAAGGGAAGACAGTGTGGCATATTACCAAATCTTTCCGATGTTCAGACACTTCCTCGTGCAGTCTACATGACAGCTCGAGGTAGTGAGCCTGCACATTAAACCATTCCCAGCCACAACATATGTGTTTTAACTATGCCAGGCTCTGGGCATCACTCGCCGCTTCCTTACTATATGGTCTACCAGAGGCACTGGATGTTAGGACCCTGAGCCCTAGGTTTATCCTATCTCTTTTGTGTTCTCTTTAGTCATTGGCAAGTTCCTTTTCTTTGAATAATCTCTGAGTTTTGACAGCCTGCTGCCACTCTTCTGTGGTTAACCTTTCATTTTAGAGTACAAGTGTTTTCTGTGTCAGTTCTCCCGGCATAATGCCTTTGCAATGGTTCTAGTAAGGAAAACAATCTTAGGTCAAGACAGCAGACTGGCCTTGAAGGAAATCTAGACATGACAGGATCATTCGTCTAACTGGGTGATGATACGGTAGATGGTGGGGTCTGCCAGACAAGAGACTGGATCTGCTTTAGCTCTGTCAGACTCTCGGAAGCCCTATCAGGCTCTCTGCACTTGCTTCGGCTCACCCTCCACCACTGGAGGTTGCACTTACCTTTCTTCATAGCACTTCACCTGCTTCTCTCCTTGAGCACGTCAGCACCTATCCCATACCCGTGTCCTCTCTGCACTTGCACATTCTGAACACTCACAGGGCACAATAGGTACTTCTTCCCCTGCCCATTGTCTCTTCTTACTTAGTTGTATTTAATTATTTAACATTGTTATAATGACATTGGGCCTCATTACGAGTTTGGAGGTAGCCAACATTTTACAGCATGGCTACCCCCAAACTCGGGTCTGGGTCCCGCAAAAGGGGACTTTCTGAGCCATTCTGACCTTGGAGGGCCTGGTAATTCCCTTTCGTGGGACCCCCACCCGGTACATCCCCATTCCCATTTGAACCCCCATAGGGCTCAATGGGAATGGGGAGGATGCTAACAATGGGACTGTTAATGACAGCGGGTCCTGCTCTGCAGGTCTGGTTTGGCCAGGCGTACAGAGCGGGACCCGCTGCAGAACTCGTAATGTGGCGGCCCGGAATGAACAGTGCGGGTCCCTTACCTTCACCTTCAGTGGCCTCCACAGTCGGAATGAGGCCCTTTGTCTTTCATTCCCTGTCCTCTTCCTGTTGGCCTGTGGGCGCTTTGAAACAGTATTTGCTACCTGTATAAGCACCTAACAAGTAAACAACACATAAATAAATACATACATAAGGAGTTACTATGAAATCTCCAGATTTTCCCCACAGTACACTCTGCCTCTAGCCCACCTCCATTTAGTACTTTCAGTATCCAGTGGCTGTTTTTTTCCAATGCTGTTCCCATGAAACTCTTTTTAATCCCCCCCTTGTCTTTCTTTGTAACCCTGGCTTGTTCGTAATGCTACCTTTTTGTGAGGATGAGAAATCCCCAAAGACCTTTCTCTATGCACAATGTAGTGGCCTGGAAGTCATGTGAGAATCTCGCGCATGCACCTTGCTGCACAGTAAAGAAGAGACGCTCACGGAGCATATTAAGCAAACGTCCTTCTTTATTCTTACTCCTCTTCCAACTCACTGACCCCACCCTCCCACATCACTTCCCTCCCTGCCTCCCGCCTCCGAACTGACCCCGAACTGAACTGTCAACATGACCCCCCCCAAATTTAAAGAGTTACCCAACAGGGGTGATGAACAAACAGGAACACTGTTCGCTAAGCCATTTCCTCAATGAGGCGGCAAGGCTTATTCCTGGCTTTCTGAGGTCGAGAGCTGAAACTTCAACAGAGCCACTGGCTCTGGATCTCTCACCTTGGTCCTCCCGGCCAGACGCTTCTGAGTCCTCTTGCTCTCCATATTGAGGATAATCAGTGGCATAGTCAATGGGTAACTCCACTCTTCCACTTAGTCGCCGTGACCCCGAAAGGAGAACTTTCTTGAAATGCGAGGAATTTCGAGTGGTCAGTCCCTTGTCTCCTTGGTTCCTCTTGAAAAGCAGCTGTATGCTTGTGAGTCTGGGGTTGTCTTACAGCGACTACATCCCCTACTTCAAGTTGGGGTTTTGGGCCCTCCATTGACCATCCACATACTCCTTCATGCGATCCTTTGCTGCCTGATCATGTTCCCTTATTTTGGGGTCCAGGGTTGGTCGGTCCTCCTGGGGATGGGCCTGGGGCAGCCAGGTCCTGATGTCTCTACCAAACATTATCTCCACTGGGGTTTTGCCGGTGGAGCTTCTGTGGCGTGCTTCGGTAGTCCCTCAACAGTTGATGGAGCACTTGTTCATAGGGTTGTCCTGTGAGTCGAGCCAATTGTAGTGCTCTCTTCAGATTGGCCATGAACCGTTCAATCATACCACTAGCCTGTGGCCATAGTGGTGTGACCTTGTCATGGTGGAACTTTTGTACCTGCACAGTCCCAGGTGTGTGACGAAGGTTCTGATGTTCCGGCTCTCTGGACTTAATTCCAACTGGTGGTAGCCCTTCTTCAGGTTCAGTTTTGAGAAGACCCTGGCCCCATTTAGTAAATGAATCATATCAATGATACGTGGTGCCATGTGTCTTTCCCTTCGAATCGCCTGGTTGGGCCTTCTCATATTCACACACAGTCTGATTGCCTCTGAGCCTTTCTTGGCACTGGAACAATGGGTGAAACCCACGTGGTGGGGCCGTGACGGTTCTATGATGTCATGCTCTACAAACTTATGTAGTTCATCCTCCATATTGCTCGTATCTGTGACATCATAGGCACCTGGCATCTGAGCTGCTAGGGAATCTGGCAGTCTGTATGGAGGTTGCTGTTGCTGAGCAGCAGGACCATGGTCCTGGGCACCCTGGCCTGCATCTTAAGCAGACATTTCGCCCTGCTGCTGTGTGGACCTCCACTATCAGCTTTGGCCTCTGGTGTCTCTGGTGGCCCACACAGCTGCCTGATGGGCACGAGCACCGTGTCAATGTCTGTCCCTGTGGGGTTCCAAAGGAGTGAGCAGCTCCTGTGATGGCCGCCTCACGGTATAAGCACCATCACGTGGCCCTCCTCCTCTCTGGCCCTCTGACTGTCGTTATCCTCATCATCGCTGTGGCCCGGGCACCTCAACACCTCGCCTACAGCATTCAAATGTGGGCGGGGCACTGTTTTCACCCGTGCAGCCTGGATCGGGATGATACGAACTTGCCGTAATGTTGCTACTGGGTATTGCAGTCGTGCCTCCTGGCATCCGCTCCTCACCCTGCTCAGACATGGGTTCACGCACTGCCAGTGCGACCCCCTCGTCACCAGTGTAGTGGCCTGGAAGTCATTTGAGAATCTCGCGCATGCACCTTGCTGCGCAGTAAAGAAGAGACAGACACAGAGCGTATCAAGCAAAATATCATTCTTTATTCTTACTCCTCCTCCAACTAACTGACCCGCCCTCCCGCGTGACTTCCCTCTCTGTCTCCCGCCTCCCAACTGCCCTGGAACTGAACTGTCAACATGACACATGACTCCTTAAAAACTGAGAACCTGAGGACTTAGAAAGCCGCTCAAATGCATCTACAAAAACAAATATCCAAGTGGCACACTTGTCTGAACTATCTCCCCTTACTGAAATGATCAAAGTGAAGTTATTTCTTGATCAATCCTGCTCACACCAATTTGAGGAAATCACTAGCCAGGAAGTGGTGGCGAAGTAGGGAAATGCTTCTGGATGCAGAATTTGAGCTTCAGTACCACCACATGACAACTGTTCACAGACATAGGTGTGCTAAATTATCTACAAGATCCCTAGTCCAGTCTGGGACACCGGTTAGGCAGACGCTTTTCCTGTATGTTTTTCCGATAGATGTTGGGCAGAGCAAATTCTGATCAGTATTGCAAAATTAGTAGTGACTCACACTCAGAGTGCTTCCCACTGGTACCATTAAATAGGGTTTACATGAGCGATGATATATTCATAACAACCCAGATGCTCTGCTGCCATATTAGGTTTTGACTAGTCCTGAGCAGAGGTATGAATTCAATTTTTGGAATGCCAGAGCTATGGATGATTGTATTCCAGTGATTTTGGCCAAACAAAGTTTGACTAGGAAGGCGTTGTGGGGGAGTGGAAAAGTATGTTGTTTCCTCACTTGCCCTTGAAATACCCCTCATGTCTGAGTGGGCTCTCCCAGAAACACACAGGGCAGCGAGGAATGTTTGCAGGGCATCCACGCTACAAATGGACAGACTATTTATTTCCGATTTCTAGCACGCGCAGGGACCACGCCCCAAAGCATGTTAGAAACAGAAATAAATAGTCCTAGCCATGGTCATGCTAGAAAGTGAAAAAATACTATTTTATATTTTTTTTGTTTTGTTCTGTGTTAGAATAATGTCATGGACTGAAAATAATGAGGTTATATTAAAGAGGTACTGATAATGATTTGTATATTGAAAGTAATGTAAACAGTCTAAATAAATCCATTTTAAATGACGAAAGTAAAAATAACCACATGTATTATTTTATATTTGAAAAAAAAAGCAAATTCTGTTCAATGTATTAGTTTTAATCAATCGTGTGTTTGACTTCTTATTGATTTAGCAGTACCAAGGAAAACCCCACGTTCCCTCTAGAGAAACCCATCAATACTTTATTTTCACCCCCTAATCTTTTCCAGCTTCTAAGGCATACAAATGCGGGCGACCTGCCCATGTCTGATGGGTTACCCAAATACTTTTCACAGCATGATCCCCTTTACAGACATGGGGCCTCATTACGACTTTGGAGGCAGCCATGGCGCTATTAGCGCCATGGCTGCCTCCAAAATCGTGTCCGGGTCCGGTCTGGTGGAGAGGGGACTTACCTGGACATTCAGCCCTAGGCGGACCCGGTAAGTCCCCATTCCAAATGCCATTCCCCATTCCCATTTGAGCCCCCATAGGGGGCTGATTGTGGGCCCATTATTAGCTCCAAGGTCCCTTAATGGGACCTGTAAAGAACGTGTGGTCAGACCACACGTCCTTTACGGTTCTCGCTAAGGGACCTCGGAATTGGGCGGTAAGGGATTAACGGCACCCGTCTCCTTAACGGTGTCCGGTATCCCTTACCGCCCACCTCGGAATATGGCCCATGGTCTTGCATCCTGACATGCCTCACAGCTGCTTTGCAGGGCAGCTGTGACCAAGTTTCCAAGTCCTTTGTCTAAATGTTTCACCAGGGTTCCCATCTTGTCAGTTGATCCTGGAACCCGTCGGGAGAGACACCTGTGCTGTGGTTCAGGAAAAAAAGAAAACCATATTATCTTTGCTGCCTGTGCTGCCCCCCAAAAGTATTCTGGTATGCCCAGGGTCCACGTGGTCTTCTTGTAGCAGGGGTGAATGCACAGAGCTGCAAGCAGTTGAGTGTGCAACACACTCCAAACTCCACAGAATGCCTGACAACATTGCAGGTTGACGTGCAACAGTGAGAGTTGCAGATCACAGGCACCCAGATTCTAACGTATCCAGTGAAATGTTGCAGTGAAAATGGCACCAGGTGGTGACATTTCCGTAAAACTGCACCCTCCAGCCAATCAAAAACTTTCCCCAAATAGTGTAGGATTAGAGGTAATAATATATAATAATATATAATTATACCCCTAGAATATTTGGAAAATAATGTTATGGGTCATGGAAAAAAATTGTCAGCTACCTGGTGACTTTTTCACAACATTATCACATGGAACCGATTCTCCAGGGGAATGTTCATCGCTACGGTGTAAAAAAACAATAGACTAATTCAAAAGCAACAGCATCACCCCATCAGCAGACGCGCAGCATGCCCACCGTGTGAATACAAAACCGATGACCAACCTAAAATAGTGAGCTCTTAGTGAGCAAGCTTTCCAACGCAGGTAGAATCTGTAATTAGCCAGCGTAAGAGTACTGTTCCCATGTCCACTGCAACACTGAGATAAAAACTTCAGCACACTGAAAACAGGAGAAGAATGATCGTATGATCCTCACGGTTGTACTGCAACACAAATAAAGCTTTCAGTTCCTGGGAAAGAAAGATGTGAATCTCTACAGATGTCTAGCCACAAAGTCAAGGTTCTTCCATTGACTATGGCATGGACAGCCCACCCCAAGCTATTGACCTATTGACCTGTCTTCATCAGTGTGCTCAGCGGCCTTCGGCCACCCAAGTGGCAGAGGTCCTACCAATACCAATCATTTGACACCACACACCAGGGAACTACCTTTGATGTTTCTTCAAACATCACTCGGCCACACGTTCCTTGGGAAGAATGGACACAGCAGTTCTTAACCTACTTGAATGCTGCCTGTGCAACAGACTCAATTGATGCACACAATCTCTCCATGCATCAGCAGGCTCGGACTGGCCTATCGGGCAATAGAGCAATGCCCGAACCAAACAATTTTAAATGCTGGGGTGGCCCTGTTTTTTTGGGTGAAAGTGGCCCATTTTTTTGGTCAATGTAGCCCAGTTTGATGAGATTCTTCACTATGCGCTTAGTAATTTTGACCAGTGTTGCTAAATACATATTCTTTATTTGCACTATTTGCATCACAATTGATCATATAACTGCCCCTTGGTTACTCTTCAAACAGACAGTCTGTCACAAAAGGAAAGCATTGCCATTTGCAACTATGGGTCACTTTTTCATTGGTGAGTGAGACAATGCTATGCCCCAGTCCGTCCCTGTGCAACGGCAGTGAATAGGTTCAGTAGGACATAGGCAAGGTCACACTCTATCACTTATACTAATTGGGCAGGACAATGTGTTAGACGGTAAATCATATCATGCCTCCTTTATTGTACATATTGGCCTAAGCCCAGTCGCTCTGCAACGAAATCTGCGCTTCAAGGTTCTGACCTTAGATCGATTTAGCCGCCATTTTAGGTTAATCCGCCATTTTGATTCTTGCCCCAAAGTCACCCTGTGTTCTAAAATGGTGGACAGTGTTCTTCTGTTAGCAACATGGCCGTCTTGACCTCTGCATGCGTGTTAATGCTTAAACTGCCCGCAGGCCAAATGTTAGGGTCATGTACTGAGACATTGTCCTTCGTTGACCTGTGGATAAGGATTACTTGTGCCAACGATACTAATCTGCGAACATATATTAAGCACAATGTTGTGTAAATACTAAACGTGAACACTTGTTGAACTGCATTGTATTAAAATATGTGCTAAGGCTTATGTTAGATCCGAGAATATACTGTTGCTATTGTGATTTGTTGAACATGTAAACTGAAGGTGATCCATATGCATATAGCTGGGCGAATTAGAGTTGAACTCGGCACAAACCCTAGATTGGGAATTATTAACGTACAGAGGGGCTGAACATTGTGTTACAAAACTGTTTAAAAAGCATGAATATTCTGATGTACAGCTTTCTCCCTACACACACCGAACAGGGCTGGTCTTTGCTGTGTTGTACTGAGGGCCTGATACCTATCTGTTGCTTTTTCCTTTGAAAACTGTTCAGTTACTTTGAATAAACATCTGTGTATCTTTATAACCCGCGTTTGGTGTATTTCCTTTTGGGGTACTCAGCCTTGATATTTTCTTTTTGCTTTCACAGATGACGCCCGAATAGGGACCCTCAAGATTGATGCCAGCTCGTTGAAGGTTGACGCGGCTATCAGACCGGGATCGGACGGTGTAGAGGGGGCCCCTTTCCTGAATGAGAAGCGACACCTCAGCAGTGCTGCACGGCCCAATCCCTGGACGGTGAGCACGCGGTCCAAGTCGGCATCTTGACGAGGGTCCACATATCGAGGCGGACAGATTTGTCGAAATCACCAAACACGAGGTAAAACTTTGGTAGAAAATTTTGAAATTCGATCGGACCTCCTTAGGATTTGATCAGGTGAGTCGTGACCCGATTCTTAAGTATCCTGATAATATGTTCTGGCATATTACACTTGCAAGTGCAATTATCGACCAGGTAACACCAGTATTCTGATATGCCTGGGAAATTGTCTGCCTGCTTCAGGGCATTATTCCGCAAGGACAGACAATCTTTGGAATTTAGCCGTCTGGCACCACAGGAGGGGTCGCCGGCTTGTACTATGTACTGTAAGCATGGCATTGGTAGTATAGTGTTCAATGATATTTGGCACAGACAAACTAGACATGCTTATGAACTTCAGTGGCCAATCAATGGTAGTTTTGAAATCCCTCGTATTGAGTACTGAATCTATATTATTGAAGAAAAAGGCTAGACCTGCAGCATTTGATGTACTACAGAATTGGAAAAAAGAAGCTTTACAGCAGAGAAGAGAAAAACATGCGTGCCGTCATAAGACGAACGCCGAAAAAGCGTTGTTATATGATCAAAATAAAAAGTCTGAGTCAGCTAGGAATATGGATAGGGCTTTCTCACTTGGTATCCAGAAGATCTATCGCTCTAAAGACTTTCATGTTTCTGACGAACTTATTGATAAATTGTTAAATGAACGAAGGCCTGGCGCCACTGTGCCACCTCCATATGTTCCTATTCCTGCTGTTATTCCTCCTCCTGCTCCTCCTGAGCCTCCTGCTCCTCCTGCTCCTCCTATTGTTCCTCCTCCTCCAGTTGTTGGTCCTCCTTTTGTCGCTTCTCCTCCGCCTGCTCCTCCACCTTTACCTGTTGTACCAGTGATAGCACCTCCGTTGAACTTGCCTACTCTCCCTCTTCCAAGTGGTTCTACACCGCTTGTAGTAGATCGGGGAGCGGGATCGAGGGTTGTCACTCGCAATACTGTATCTTCAGATAAAAAGTGTCAGTTAATTGTGTGGGCTAAGCATTGCATGGAGAATGGTGATCAAGCTAATGTTTTTTCCACACTCTCTAATATAGACAATTTTCCTGAGAAAAATGTTTTTATTGAGGAATTAGGGATTCATTTATGTGTAATGTGGGACAGACTAAATGATATAGATCTTCCACAAGGATTGAGGGATCCAAATACTTTAGCGTTTTCTAGAGACACCGCGAAGAAAGTGCAAGAGCATGTTGAGAGGGAACTTGAGAATAGAAGGGAGCTGGAAAGGTTACAGAATGAAGATGGAGATAGTTTGGGTACTATGCTTGTACAAAAACGGTTCCTTCCTTGTCGTAAATTGATAACCGAGGAAACACGGATTTGCACGAAAGATGCGATTAGATGGATCTCAGACATATCGATAACTCCTGTTGAAGTATATGGCATGTATAGTCAGTATGCGCCAGAAATGCAGAGAAAAGTGATACAGGTAATGGTAGAATACCTACAGGATGAATGTGTAAAAAGAAAGATTTGTTGTCCCGCAGAGTTATTGAGTATTTACAAGAGAGCTTTTTCGTTCGACACTTCTTCGGCTGCTCTAGCGCTCAATTTGGCTCTGTTGCTTAGTAAGCGTTCAGAGTTGCCTACTCCTCAGTTGCCTATGAGAGAGGTTGCTCTGTCATTTGTCCCGAAAGTGGAGATTCCCGCTGATTTTGTAGCAGGTACAGTTGCTTGAGACATTCCTGCACACTATGTGTCACACTTTGTTCACGTCCCGTTCTCGAGACAGGAAGTGAACACCATCAAACAGTCCATTCCCGATATTAGGAAGAATCCGACCGGGTTCAACAAAAAAATAGAGTCTGTTTTGCGATCATCAGTATTCACCTTAAGTGATATCGACTTGCTATTTCCTGTACTTCTGCCTGTTGACTTGTGGAAACAGATTAGAACTGTAGACGATGTGCCATGGTTAGGAGATACATGGACTAACATAGTTAGACTCGACGGGGAAAGGCCAGCTGGTGAAAGACTGCCTCAGGTAGTATTAACTTTGCCCGACAGAAAAGTTACGAAAATTAAAACTATGATTCCTGAGAAGAGAATTATTTGGGACAAGCTTACTGCCTGTGTCCAAGGGAAGTCTGAGGGTGCTACCGAGTTCTTTAATCGGTTCGAACAGGTATTTTCGGATTTCAGTGGACAAGACTTAGGCACAGAGTCTGGGAAAAGATTATTCATTGACAAATTTGTGCGTGGATTGCTGCCTGACATCCAGTCGGAAATGATGTCTTCTGAGAGTGCTTGGCAAGCAAAGTCTCAATCAGAAGTACTGCACCTGGCTCAGTACTATGAGAATTGTGTCAATAATGAAAAAGAAAGGGTCGAGAAGAGAAAAGGAGATTTAAAGACAAAAGTATTATTACAGCAAATTGTTAGAGGCCCTAGAGGGGGTAATTCACAATTTAGAGGTCAGTATGTTCCACAGGGTAATGCGCCCTTGGGTCCTGTAAACATTAACCTGTGTGCCTATTGTAGGCAAGAGCATCATTGGCGTGCACAATGCCCGATCCTCCGACAGAGGTCAAATAACACATTTGAGAATATGGGTAGACGATCCAGAGGTCGCCTAGGTGTAGGGGGCCCTGGTAGAGGTCAGTTCTCACAGGACTCACAGCAACCTTTTTCACAGGACAATAAGGCATCAGGTGTGGATACTAGAAACATGTTTGACCATCCTTATGCTGCCTTCCTCTCTGATGAACTTCCTTTTGTCCAGTTTCTTCACCAGTACCTATTTCTTTGTGTCCCTTTATGGACCATTGTCCATTCCTTTTGACTACCAATTGTGGAGAGAATTTGCTGGGGTTGAATCTGTTGAAGGAATTAAATGCGGTAATTCAATGTTCTTCTGATGGAGTGCGTTTGACGATTTCACCACAGCAACTCTCTGTCTCTCAATTCTTGACCAGACCTTTGCCACCGGAATTTAGTGAGGTTCTGGAGTGTTTGTGGGCAGTTGACGACAATGATGTCGGTGTTTTGCAAATTGAGCCTTTTAAAATTGTCTTGAAACATGGAGTGAAGCTGCCACGTATTCCACAGACTATGATCTTGGTTGATGGTGAGCAAGCTTTGAAATGTCTCCGATTTTGTGCATCGAGGGGTGGTTGAGGAAATTGCAGGTAGTTTGTGCAATAGTCCGATTTTGGCTGTGTACAAAAAAGGCGATAATGCAATTCCTTTTCGTTTCATAATTGATCTATGTGCCATCAATAAGATACGTCGCCCCACAATTTCCAATTGTGCCTGATGTGACGACGATATTAACTATGATTTCGGCTTCAGCTACTTACTTTAGTATTGTGGATCTGAAGAACGCTTTCTTTAGTATTCCTATACACAAAGACAGTAGATACTTGTTTGCATTCACCTTGGGGGGACGTTCGTTTACTTTCACCCGTGCACCACAAGGTTACACGGAAAGTCCTAGCATTTACAGTAGGGCTTTGAAAGAGCAGCTTGATACCCTTGAGTTGCCCTCTACTTGTACGTTGCTTCAATATGTCGATGACTTGCTTTTAGCTGCTGACTCAGAGAGCGCTTGTAAAGAGGGCACTGTGTTATTACTTATTAACCTGGCTAAACATTGACATAAAGCTTTGCTTAAAAAATGTCAATATTGTTGTCAGGAGGTCGCCTATTTAGGCTATCTCCTGCCAAAGGAGGGAAGAAGGTTGACACCTGAACGGATAAAACTCATTTCTGGCATGTCTGTCCCAAATACACAGAAGGAAGTTAGAGCCGTGATAGGAATGGCTTCTTACTGTAGACAGTGGATCCCCAACTTTTCACTAGTAATTAAGCCGATGTTGGCTCTGATGAAGAAGGGCATTTCTTCACCATTGCTGTGGAACATGGAGCACCAGCGTGCATTTGATTTGCTCAAGACTGCATTGTGCTCGGCACCGGTTTTGGGCACACCAAACTATGAAATGGCCTTTGTGTTATATGTGCATGAATGTGATGGATGTGCTTTGGCTGTATTAACGCAGGAACATGGAGGGAAGAATAGGTCGTGCGGCTACTTTTCTTCCACCCTTAATCCTGTAGCATGCGCTTTGCCAAGATGTTTGTGAGCTGTCGCTGCTGCTGCTGCATCTGTAAAACAGAGCGAGAGAACGGTCCTAAGCCATCCTTTAACCCTAATGGTACCTCACTCTGTGGATGTTCTATTGAACAGAACTCAAACGCAACACCTCACTTCCGCACGGTTAACAAGATATGAACTGATCTTGTTTGCACCACACATACAAATTAAGAGGTGTTGTCTTCTTAATCCGGCTGAACTCTTACCTTTCCCGCAAGGTACTGCTTGCAGTGACGAAGGGTCACATGATTGCCTTTACACTACTGAACAAGAGACAAAGGGTAGAATTGATCTGAAAGATACTCCTTTGAACAATCCACAAGGGGAGCTGTTTTGCGATTGCTCCTGCTTCAAACTCCCGTATGGTACATCCACAGCTGCTTATGCAATCACTATATTGAGCACGGTCGTAGAAACCAAGAGAATCACGCATAACTCCGCGCAGGCTGCAGACATTATAGCATTGACCCGAGCTTGTGAACTTTCCAAAGGGCTTACCGTGAATATATACACTGACAGTCAGTATGCCTTTGGGGTGGTTCACAACTTTGGGAGACTTTGGTCAGAAAGAGGGTTCTTGACTTCACATGGTATGAAAATACAGCATGGCTCCTTGATAGTACGGCTACTCTCAGCGCTTGCACTCCCTACTAAGCTAGCAATCGTAAAATGTATAGCTCATCAGAAGATTGTAGATGATGTAGGAAAAGGGAACGCTTTTTCTGATTAGATAGCTAAACAGACTGCCACTGACCTCTCTTCAGACATGTATATTTCAAGGGATGCCACAAATGCCTGTACCATGGATGAGGGTATTGATTCCGTAAGGGATATCCAAGCCGACGCCAAATTAGAAGAGTCTAAGAAATGGGCTCAGGGCTTGGGGAAACTTGATGACGATGGGTATTGGGTGGACAGAGTCAAAGGGAAGTGGCTACTTCCTGATGCCTATATTATGATGATGGTTGTTATGGCTCATGGTCCCACATACATATGTGCTCGTAAAATCACTAAAATGTTGAAAAAGTATGGGTAAATGACAAAATCTCTAAAATAGCTGAACGCTTTGTTCAGGAATGTATGATTTGTTTGCAGCACAATGTGGGTAAGGGCACATCAACTTCTAGGGGTAGTTTTGGTCCGCCTTCTGTTCCCTTCGAGGTCATCCATTTTGATTTTATTGAGATGGAACGTTGTAATAACTTGAAGTATGTGCTAGTCGTAATCTGTGCTTTCAGCAAATGGGTTGAGGCTTTTCCTGTTAAAGTACAGCCATGACTACTGCAAAGACTATGTTAAAAGAGTACTTCCCGAGATTCGGGTTACCAAGAGTCATCTGGTCGGACAATGGTCCACACTTTATCACTGCTGTAATTCTGCAGATATGTGCGGGATTACAGATCGATAAACGGTTCCATTCGGCCAGACATGCTCAGAGTGCTGGACTAGTGGAAAGACACAACGGCATCATCAAAAACAAGCTCGCTAAGACGTGTGCCGGTACTAAACTAAAATGGCCGGACGCCTTATCGATCGTGTTCTTATCCATGCGAACAACCCCTCAAACTAAGACTGGGCTCTCTCCCTTTGAGGTGGTTATGGGGAGGCCTGCAAATATTTGGAACATTCCAAAATGTCGTTCTTTGGGAAATGTTGAAAATGTACTTCTTTCAGATTACTGTAGTCAGTTGACTAAAAACTTGTATTTGATTTATCACCAGGTGCAAGAGGCTTTACCTGTACGATACGAGGGTCCTGGTCACAGCATACGATGTGAGGAGTGGATCCTTGTAAAGTCCTTCGAGCGATCTTCTTGCCTCGTACCTCGTTGGCGGGGCCCCTTCCAGGTCCTGTTAGTCACACAACCTGCGGTGCAGGTAGCGGGCCTGAAAAATTGGATCCACGCGACGCACACCACGAGGATTCCACTACCAGTGCCACACGCTACAGAAGATACAGAACCCCTTATCAGTACTGCAACCAACGATCCCGAAGCAGTAAACTGCATCGAGAGTGCATCAGAGATTCTCCCTGTGCCTGTGGGGCCTGGGAAAACAGCCATTTTGCCTCCACACTCTCCAACAGTTTTGTTTCCGGAAACTGTTCCAGATCTTGCATCTAATTTCACTTCTGATTTGTCGCTTCCAGCGGGAAGTGACGACACATTGTTCACGGATCAATCAGTACCAGGGATCACAAGGTACGATCTGCGTCTAAGGAAATAGACCTACTGCGCGGTTCGGCTGTGCGTTCAGAGAAGAAAAATTAATCAAGGGCTTGCCTTTTTGGCTCGATCATTTGTGTAGAAGGGTATTCTGTTGGCTAGGGTTGTGGAAGGACTAAGAAGACGCTCGGCCTGAAGGTCGCCAGCTAATAACATTGGTGCATTTGTTTGAATACTACAATGCTTGCAACCGCTCCCGCTCGTATGGAAAAGGGGAAAGACTGTGTGACCAGCTATGGAAATGAACCTTTAACTGTTTGGGCCCCGAAAACGTACTGTTGTCTTGTGATAATGTTAATTGGTTTTATAATAATTATTGTTTTAGGCTTCTGGTATTTAGAAGAAGTACATCCGCTTGAGAATTTGTTGCCGACTAAAAATGTACCAACTGTTTCTACTCCTTTCATGCATCTGCACACTCTATCACCTAGAAACTCTCAGCACAGACAGAGATATCATAATAATACACTATTACTCATCATGAATGCTACACATGCCATTTTCAACAAATCTAATTGCTGGGTCTGTTCACATTTACCGCAACACGGGGATGAGGGGCTAGGTTGGTATATTCATCCTCTACCTTTGACAACTGCATGCTATGCTTCTCTTAGAGCACTATTCTTTGGTCGCTGGAACAATAGTATCTCAGGGAACTTTGATGGGACTAATTTGAACCAGTTTAAAAAACGTGTTCTGACTCCCTTGGGATGCTCGTACTTTGCAAATAGGAGTAAGCCCAATGTTGCTTCTATTAGGCCTTCCAATAGACTGTCTCGTCCTTTTCAATCTTTGATCTCCTTCAAAATGGCTCCTATAGGCAACAAGAATGCCACACTTCCTTCTTACACTGTTAACCATAGCCCAAATTCAGTTTCTTTCTGCATACAGAGGAATGGCACTCAGTCAATGGGTGATTTTAGAGGTTGCGCCAACGTTGCAAATTTGACTGGTGAGGACAGACCTTTGTATGTAGGCGAACCTGTCTACTTTGTTTGCGTTAATGTAGCATTTCCATGGGATTGGCAGGGAACTTGTTATTTAGGGATCCTGTTACCCGGGGTATTCATAGCCAGTACTGTGGAAACTTCAAAGGCTCGTCCACAGCGGGGCGAGAATGGTGACACTTCAGCACAAGTTCGAGGCAATGTTGCAAAATCCTTTGTGCCATTTTGGGGGTAAATAATGAACTCTGAAGATATCAGGAGACTAGAGAGAGTACTGGAGAGGACCATTGACCGGACCACTGACACAGTCTATAATATGACACTAGAAAAGAAAGCAATAAGGTTAGTAGCACTTCAGAACCGGATGGCATTAGATGTCATCCTGGCTGAACGTGGTGGGGTATGTAAATTAGTGGGGTCCGCTTGCTGTGATTTCGTGCCAGATTCCTCCCCAACTATCTTCAAGGCAATACAGATTCTGCACATCCTAAGTTCAGAAGTGCATGTTTCCGAAGGAAACTGGGATCTCACCGTTTGGTTCTGGGACTTCTTGCGATCTTGGGGTTGGAAATTACTTTCGGTCTTGCTGATCATTTTAGAAGTTGTGTTGTTTCTTTGTTGTTGTATACAATGTCTTCCTGGTATATGTTCGAGGCTAGGGGGATGTTGCGCACAGGCGATGGGTACATTAGGACGCAAGGTATATGCCCCAGACAAGAGCTCCAATGAATATGTGTTGAAAGAAATCTTAGTAACTGATCTTATGGCAATTGATATCTCCGATAGTGATTCAGAGTGTATGGACGTTGAGACGTGGAGTTACTCGTAGAGTGACTAAAAGTAGTATAGCGCTTGGCTTAGGCCAAAAGGAGGGTTTGTTAGATGGTAAATCATATTGGCCCTCATTACGACCCTGGCGGAAAGTGACTGACCGGAGCGCCACAGCGTAAATAGCGTTTCCGCCAATGCACGAAGGAGCAAAGTGCGGCCCATTCCGACCCATCGGGCACGAGCACCACGCCACGGCGGAAGTGCAAAGTCCGCGATGGCGGAAATGACCCCAAAACGGCCCACACCGCCGCCGTACGGCGCCCTAGGTGCAATACCGCCACCCCTCTTAGCGGTCACCGCAGTGTGCGCCTACCGCAAAGTACGGTGACCGGAAATATACGGAAACGGAAGTTAAAACACGGGCCCGGAACGGGAAACATCCCGCCGTACACCTATAAAACCACTAAAACCACACAACCACTAAAAACACTACCCTGAGACACACCCCAACCCGTCATCCACCCTAGCGAAACCAAGAAAAATGGGAAAAGTAGCGAAGAAAGCGTGCGACCGCAAGCGGCAGGTCCACTTCTCCCGTGAGGAACTCACCGTGCTAACAGAGACCCTCCAGGAGAATGCTGCCGTCGTCTTCTGCACGCAAATGACCAGGACGGCACTTGCAAACAAGAAGGCCATATGGGCTCTGGTGGCACAGCGGGTAAGTGCGGTGGGGACCGCACCCCGCACCCCACAGCAATGCCGCAAGCGATGGGACGACCTGCGGATACGCGTCCGCAGCATACTCTCTGCCAACCGCAACATTGCCACAGCCACCGGGGGAGGTCCTGATTCACCCATCAAGTTGACCCCCTGGGAAGAAATCTGTGCCTCCACCATCGGAATGGAGAGCATAGAGGGAGTCGGAGGGATGGAGAAAGGAGTGCAGACATCCGAAGATTCAGGTAGGTGGGCCAGATAAAACAATGCCAAATCCACACAGCCCATCCATGTGAAGTACCATGCGTCCACATAGTGCAACAGAAACACATGTCCAGGAGAACGTCCACACACATCGGCCTGATAGCGCACGTTAAAACCCACAATAAATACATAAATAATTAAAAACCCCTAAAACACGCACTACACGTGCAGCAGGCACACCCTAACTGCAGGCTGCCAAACAACTGCACCCTCACTCCACACACAAATGAAACCACCTCCAAGGCCCCGACCCAAATCACCCTCAGGTACCACCCCAATGCATGTGATACAATGCCATTCCAATTCCCACAGACCCATTAATAACCCTCGCCCTCCTTTACTCCACCACAGGGTCCGATCCAAACGACGAGCTACAGGACACCCCTACCAGCACACCTGCAAAGAGGGCCAAGACCAACGGCCAAAGACCCTCCACCTCAGCTGCACGCATCAAGACACGGCAGCAGCACAAATCAGGTGGCAGCACACAGGAGGGAACATCAACAGGCACCCCAGCAGCCAGCATGCCCACAACACCACCACCACAGGTCCCCCCAATGGATGCCACAGAAGGCACTGCCTCTGGTGGCAGCAGCACCATAGGTGACACCCCATTGATGGCAGCATGCTCCGACACAGAAGACGGGGATGTCGAAGTCAGATCCATCCATGACCTGTCCCAATCCCCCTGTCTGTCCCATCCCGTACAACATGAGGATACCACGCAGGGGCACCCACAAGACGACGACTGGCCATCCCCCACAAGCCCTGTGGCAAGGCAACATGAGGACAACAGCCCCTCTGTGACACCCCCGCAAATGGCCATGGCCCAGCAGAGGCAACAGTCCCTCGACCAGTTGATCGAACAACAGCAGCAACTGGCCACACTCCTCAAGGACCATGCCGATGAATGTGGGGGCACTAAGGCAGACATAGAAACATCAACTGAGACACTTAGGGCAGAGATGGAGAGAGGTACAGAGACACTAAGGGCACAAATGGAGAGTAGCACCGAGAGCCTGAGAGTCCAAATGGAGAGTGGCACCGAGAGCCTGAGGGGGGAACTGCATGCGACGTCCAAAGACGTATGTGCCGAACTTGCCGCAGTGCGCCGTGTGCTCACTGAGCTCTCGCAAACCCTTAGGGACATGCATGGACGTGAGCAGGCAGACACATCATCCGTTGCAAGTTCCGTCCAGGGCAGCCCCCAACGTAGATCTGGAAGGAACCGGCGCTCCACAGGCAGGGGTGCCCCTGATACCCGCAGAGGGGGCATGCAATAGCGACAGCCCACTGACAATGAGCATCTTTGGACACTGGTGTTCGGGGGGGAGGTAGGAGGGTGGAGGGGGTGTGTTGGGCTCACTTGGGTGGCGGGTCGATAGGGTGTTCAACATTATATCACCTATGCCATAAAAAGTGCACGATCAACCAATGAGAAGTGTGGACATTGATCTTTGTGTACTAGGCCATCATAGGCGTACAGTCCATATTGTGCATGTCCCAGACACACGCAGTGCCACGAGTCCCGTGTCCATGTATCAGCCACCAGGCGTGAGTGCTAGAAGCATACATCGATGAGATGCTGACGAATGTCACGGGCCTCCGGTGCCTCGCAGACTGCATGAGGTGCTGCCACATCCCCACCCTCATCATGACCATCATCAGGTGCTTGCAGTTCTGCGTCAGGGGGCATGGGCACATTTCTACGTACGCACATGTTGTGGAGCATGACACATGCCATCACCATCTTTGCAACCTTCTCATGGCGGTACAGGAGTGCCCCGCCAGACCTGCTGAGGCAGCGGAAACGGCCCTTCAGTAGGCCGAATGCCTGTTCTATGACTACACGGGTACGTGAGTGGGCATGGTTGTAGTCCTCCTCATGCTGGTCCCGTGGGTTCCGGACTGGTGTGAGGAGCCATCTCTTCAGTGGATATCCAGCATCACCTGTATGTGGACGAGAAACGTATGATGTGGAATGCCATTGATACGTACGCACACCCCCCCCCCCTTCCTGCAAGGTCATTGCCAATTCACATACCCCACATCATCATGCATGTAATGAGACTCACCGAGTAGCCATGATCTGTTCCCTGCGTGTCGCTCCATGTAGCGTGGTATTGTAGAGTTCCTCAAGACCATAGAATCATGGGTTGATCCAGGGAATCGGGCACAACAATGTGTAATGATCCTGTTGGAGTCACACACCATTTGTACATTCAGAGAATGAAATTGTTTTCGGTTGCGGTACTGGGCCTCCATGGCATGTGGGACGACCAATTCCACATGGGTGCAGTCGATGGCACCAATGCAACCCGGTATGCCGGCAAGTGCATGGAATCCCACTTTTTTGTTGGTAATTTCCTGCTCCGAGCGTGGTAGAGAGATGTAGTCGTCTGCGTGCAGCAGGAGGGCATCGAGCACTTGCAATAGTGTCCGTGAGAACAGTGGCTGAGAAATGCCATGCAACTGTCCGACTGTGTGCTGGTAGGTGCCTATGGCCAGGAAGTGGAGTAAAGACACCACCTTCAGTAGGGGTGGGATGGCGGTTGGGCTATCTATCATGCTGACAAGGTCAGCCTGTGTCATGTCCACAATGGCGGTTATGGTGTCCCGGTCCAAACGGTAGAGGGTGTGGATCTGCTCATCAGTGAGGTTGAACGGATGTGCTCGGAGGCGTGGGATTGCGGGCTGCCTCCGTGGTGGTAGTGGCTGTGCTGGCGGCCCTTGCTGGCCCTGCCTTGCCCTCCTCCTCCTCCTGCGTCTCCTCCGTGCGGCTGGTTGTAGTTGGTGTTCGTCTTCTTCTTGGAGTCGGAGCACTTGCAGTGCTATCAGGTCCCCCAGGGCCAACATCGCGAGTCCTGCCGGTAGCATTTCGGTGTGGTTGTGGGAGGAGACTGGCTGTGCAATTTATGTGTTTTCAGGCTGTATGGCCTCCACCTGTGGTGATTGATTCCACCTGTGCAAACTGCTCTCCCCTTTGGCCGAGCACGTCCCGCGCACAACGCTGCAATTCGGGGAATTGTATCTTGCTATTGCAATCATGTATTTGTACCCGATGGCCGTGTAAGATTGGTTGATATGTTCATTCTGCTGTGGTCCCATTGTTTCCCATACTATCTGTGCAGTCGCGAACAGACTTGTGAAGGGTCAGTGGAACGTAGTACTCGAGTAACGGTGGGCCCTCATGCATCACTGTACCGAGTTGCAACGACGGGCGGGGCGTCCCATTTGTGGGTGAAGGCAGTTGCCATTTTCACACACAGCCGCACTCGATGGAATAATTAGTGATTTCAAACGGCCACAGATGCCTTTAGGACGTGATGTTGCAAATGAGGAATTCGAAGGGCGGCGCTTTCGGTTTCCAGCTAGCGGCGAGGAGATGCCCACAGGTCTGACTGCAAATATAACGTTCTATTGTTCTATGTCCTTGAGACAGGGCCCATGGCGAGGGAGCAATGATTGATATGAATAGTTTGGGATGCGCAATAGCTACGTGGGCGATGAGGCCGTCCGTTCCCAAATTCATGTTACTTCACAACACTGGAATTACGTGCTGGGGCACTGTGGATTTAGCAGGCTGCATTACGCACAGACTCAATGGATGTTTCTAATGTTATGTGAGTAATTATTCAGGCGTTTTGATCCCGGGATGAGGGAATGATGAATGGATGCATGGGCAGGTGATTTGATACAGAGTTTGCCATGTACAGGGCTTCTTGGGATCTATCCGCCTCCCCTACGCTATGTGATGCAGGGCTGCCATAGTGGGACCATCGTCTATCTGGCCTTGTTGAGCCCTCCCTGTCTCGAGGCGCCCTCAGACACTTGTGTCCATGCACGTTAACATTCCCATCTGATGGAATCTGTTTTGACAGACGCATGCACAGGTACACTCGTTTGTGATGGTGTTTGCACCTCGATATAGATGGTTATGAGTCGCAAGTGGTTTTGGGGTGGTGATGATCCTTTGGAGTGGGCTAGCATGCATATGGCTGTGGATTTGGTGTGATCATTGAAGTGAGTTGTTCGAATGTAGTTCTGATGGCCATTCTGTTCTCTTTCTTTTCTTTTGGTTGACAGGTATCTCCTCCCCTTTTGCCACTGCCATCTGTATGCCACTCCTGCAGATGGGTTTTACTCCCGACACCTGCTGCTTCGTGTTAATCAGTGGAGCAGCATTACGATCTTATGGGACGATCGCCAATGGGCCACATGCCCTTACGCAGTACTGGTGGCTCGGAGCAACATTTCGGCCTTTCAGCTGGACTAGTGCCTCCCCATTGGGACGGCCCTGCGGTTCTGTGCGCTTCCATGTTGCCTTTTCGTACGTGAATGTGGCTCTGTGTACCATGGGGGAACAGGGCGACACACAGGTAGTGGCTGGTCATGTCTTGCGGAAGCAGCCCACAATGGTGATCAGTGTTTTGGAGTTCATGGCCTGATGGCTGTATGGGCTTGGTGACTTTGATGTGCATAAACTTTCTATTCTGATTTGGCCCGTGTAGCGTTTTTCTTTGCAGGTGATGTGGCATATGCCTATTTGGGGGGCGATGTTTTGTGAGGAGATCTGCATTGTGTTCCAGCTTCGGGGTTTAGTTGCGTGGTACTGTGCTGGGCGCGTTTGCCTACGAAGCCCAGTGAGGTCAGGGATGGGGGCTGCCAATATGACAGTTTGAATGTTGTCATGCTCAGGGGCGGGGGATTGTGTTTTGTGTAACAGATGCCGGTCAGCCAGGTGGACTGGTGGAATGATGTGATTTTCGGAATATTGCTGGTCACAGGTGCCTGTGTTTGCGTGCGTTTCTTGGTGGGGGACTGTGGTCATGTCCATTGGGATGGCTTCTGTATTCGTGCCATCTGTGCCCTGCAGCTCCCATTGGCCCCTCTTGTGTTTCTTTTGTTCGTTGCCATGCATGGGTGACTTGAACGTTTCAATGGTTGCATTGTGGCTTCATTGCACCTACGGGGAGTTGTACTTTGTGGGCAGGGAGCGGTGTACAGGCACTCAGTGGGGTCGTTTACGGTTGATTCGCGATGCCGTACTTCTCGCCATGGCGGAATGGTACATTCCGCCATGCCTGATGGCGTTAGGTGCATGTCCGCTAGGGTCGGAATTGGCGTACCCTTGCGCCATGGTGGTGTTTGCGGTTTGGCATGGCGCGCGCGCGCGTGCTTGGTGCAGTTAGCGTTGGCGTTCACTACGGTGTCGCTAATGGCTTCGTACTTTGCGGTGACGGGTCATAGTCGCACCGAGCGCTATTCGATGGCGGTATTGCATTTCCGCCATCGTTTTTCGATTTCCGCCAGGGTCGTAATGAGGGCCATTGTGTCTCCTTTATTGTACATATTAGCCTAAGCCCAATCGCTCTACGAAGAAATCCACGCTTCAAGGTCCTGACCTTAGATCGATTTAGCCGCCATTTTAGGTTCATCCGCCATTTTGATTCTCGCCCCAAAGTCACCCTGTGTTCTAAAATGGTGGACAGTGTTCTTCTGTCAGTAACATGGCCGTCTTGACCTCTGCATGTGTGTTAATGCTTAAACTGCCCGCAGGCCAAATGTTAGGGTCATATACTGAGACCTTGTCCTTCGTTGACCTGTGGATAAAGGATTAACTGTGCCAACGACACTAATCCGCGAACATATATGAAGCACAATGTTGTGTAAATACTAAACGTGAACACTTGTTGAACTGCATTGTATTAAAATATGTGCTAAGGCTTATGTTAGATCTGAGAATATACTGTTGCTATTGTGATTTGTTGAACATGTAAACTGAAGGTGATCCATATGCATATAGCTGGGCGTGTCAGAAGTGAACTCGGCACAAACCCTAGATTGGGAATTATTAACACAGCGGGGCTGAACATCGTATAAAAAGCATGAATATTCTGATGTACAGCTCTCTCACTAAACACACCGAACAGGGCTGGTGTTCGCTGTGTTGTACTGAGGGCCTGATAGCTGTCTGTTGCTTTATCCTTTGAAAACTGTTCAGTTACTTTGAATAAAGGTCTGTGTATCTTTATAACCCACGTTTGGTGTATTTCCTTTTGGGGTACTCAGCCTAAATATTTTCTTATTGCTTTCACAGATGAGCTGAATATTTTAAAGAAGACTTTGCTTTGCCTGGAGAATGAGTAGTCACCCTAGGCTAATGTGGTGAGAGAGAGACATAAATACTACACCAGGTATGTACGTGAGGTAATATATAGATCTGCATCTTGCTGCCGTGCTTACCATCACAATATCAGGCGAGTTTGGACCATTCCTCAATGAGGCACTCAGGGATCAACTGATTCTGCACCCGCGTGATATACACATAAGAGAGAAGTTCTGGATGTTGTGGTGGCTACCCCTTTAAGGGCATACACACGCGTCAGAGTGACGTATTTCCGCCACGTGTGCTTTAAATAAAGGGGGCGTTCCACAGCTGTGTCAGAGAGACCATGGAGCCCGGACCAAGAACATGCACCTCATGGGTGCTCTGTGAAGTGGGGGGCTCATGGGGGAACGGGGGAAACATTGCACTCGCAACAGATGTCACATGCTGATGTCACCATGGACCAAGCAATTACCTTAGCAAAGTCAGTCGATGGATCAGAACAGAGAACGGGCAGATGTTTTGGGCAAATGACAATTGTGCACTTCCTACACCAAGGTGCACAAAGTAGCAAAAGCGGGCGTGTGAACAGCAGAGTAGACAAAGAAAATACATCAGGAAGACAATAGAGCGGAAAGTTTCAGATATCGTGCCTGGATCATTGGGAAAGTTCCAGGGTATCTCTTGCCACAGGATTGGTTCTCCTGCTCCTGGTATGCCAGGAGTGGTCCTCCTGCACCTGGTATGCCAGGAGTGGTCCTCCTGCACCTGGTATGCCAGGATGTGGAGGGGACAGTGAAGTTTGACTGAGATATATGCATTAAGGAAATCTGGGAGGAAGACACCTGTATAGGTTTATAACATGGATAGCCCATTAATATACTGCTAGCAACAATATTTATCATTTCATTTCACCTCCTGCAGACCGATGACCAACCATCTCCATATCAGAACACCTGAACAGTACTTTGGAACAAAGCATGAGTCATGAAGTACATAGGAAACATGCCACGTAAACAAATAATTTAAGACAGTCTCTCAGAGCTCAAATACATGACATTTCAGTACTCAGGCATCATTGATCAAGTAACAGAGAAGCCCCCTAGGCCAATGATGTTGATGATAAAAATATTAGATAAACAAAAGTAAATAATTCTAACTTTAACAGTCTCCCTCCACTTCTCCAACCATCACTGGTTCATAACAGCATCCCTCTGAGTTGCTTTCTCATCCCTCTCATCTTGCTGCTGTGCATGTCCAACCAGTCCCTGGCCTCCTCTGGTTTGCTGAAGAACCACAACTTGCCATTTGCCATCAATTTTGAGGGTTATCGAAGCATATATTTAATCTCCAGTCCCTATAATCAATGTTTCAATGCCTCAAAGGTCCGCTTCCATTTCTGTACTGCTTGAATGTAGTCTGCAAATATCAGTAATTTAAAGTTGGCAAATGAGATGCGTCTGGCACACTTTGCAGCATGCTTCAACATATTACGGTCTTCACTGTTTAGAAACCTGGCCAGAACGGGTTTCAACGGAGCCTGCGGTGGTGGCCTCGCTCCCAGGACACTGTCAGCTATTTGACCAGAAGGGAACAGAGAAAACCCACCGAGTTTGAACGATTCTACAATTCATTTTTCCAAAAACATATACATGCTCAGCCCCTTTGTTCCCTGTGGCAGGCCCACTACCTGACTGTTGTTCTCAGAGATCACCCATCACAATCATTCTGTGCACCATTCCAGTCTTTTCATTCAAGTCTCTGTACTTAAGCTTTCAGATCACGCTTTGTGGTTTTCTGATCTTTCACACTTGATTCAGCAGCTGTGACTCGTTCTGCTACTTGCCACAAATCAGCTTGAAGCAGTGTGACATTCAACCAGTCAGCCTCTATTTTGCTTGCCACAGTGTCCTTTCAGTCCTGCAAAGTTGCCAAAACCCTGGTAATGAAACATGGTTCTCTTCAATCTCTGACCTGGCACCACTTGTCATCCCCTGCTTCCTAACAAGCATCTCCCAATGACTGAGCCATCCCTTTGTTGCCACAGCATATTGCTAATGATTTTTTTTAATCTCTCAAAATATGGGCACAATGAATGTAAATAGTTGTCTTTTAAAGAAGTGAAACATCTGTATTCCCTAATTTGTTCATACTCTACTTCTCTCAGTCCTCGCCTAACCATTGGTCAGCTTGAATTATTTTTCTGGGGAAATCTCCTTATCACCCTATGATCCTGCCATATTAAACATCTTCCATCTCCCCTATCCTTCACCTAACTGGTCTTTTTGTCCTATTGTTTTATGTGGGCAAAGCCTTCATACACTCCCGTGTTAAGTTCATGTTCATCCACTTTCCTCTCTCCTCTGACACCTCTGGCTCTTCTTTGATCTTCTGGTTTGCTGTGAAACCAGCCTCGCGGACTGCTGCAGTTGTGACAGGCTTACCCTGTGTTCTTATGGAATTCGTGTGTGTGAAATTCGCGGAAATATGCCCTAGTTAATGTTATTTACATAGGCCCACATGCAATAGTCATTATTATTATTAATATTAGGGTATTTATTGAATTAGCTTCGAGACGCAACCGAGTGCTGTACAATCATAGAGGAACAACATGGCAAGGGGAGCAGAGAAACAAGGGAGTGGTGAGCTAAAAACTGGGGAGGTGAATGTGGGCATTGTGTTGGCATGGTGTGGAAACAGAGAAATTGATATGAGGCCGGGAAGCCCAAAGGAAACACACCAACACAGGTTACAAAGAACATACAAAGTGCTTTATTCAAAAGCTACAACAATTACCAAAAAGTCAATTGACAAACGGATAGCTATTCGGCTCTCAGAATAACAGAACGAACTTTCAACGGTAGTTTGCTGCATTAGTGTGAGAGACCGTACATTGGGATACTCAGGTTTTTATACTTTTTATCCAGCTCTGGCCAACCCCCTCGCGGGTTAACCATTCTTAGAACCAGGCCTAGAGTTCGTTGCCAGGTTGATCCCATAATGTATGCATCTTGATCAGTTCCGCTGATACAGTTGTTCATTTACACATAGGTCAGGGATAGGACAAGGTCTCAGTTCGCGACCCCAACAAGTGGCCTGCAGGCATATTACTTATTCATGTGTGCGGAGGTCACAACGGCCAGAATCCCACTCGAAATGTCATTCGGCCTCCATTTTGATGTTCAGGGTGACTTCCACACTATAAGAGAACCTAAAATGGCAGCTAAATCCAAGATGGCGATTTACACAGTACATTAAGGTCAAGACCTTGCCGCGGAATCTATTTACACAATGTTTTAGACAACTTGGCGTAGGCCAACACACATTCAAACAATGCGATAGGAGCTATAATATTATTTCAATTCCGACAGACCCTCCTTTTGGCCTATGCCAAGTGCTAAACATTATTCCTAATACTTTTGAAAATAACTCCATGTGCTATCATCCATAGATTCCGCATCATTGTCTGTTATGTCTATAGCCATAAGGTTGTTCATAAAAACCTCTTGTAACATGAATTCTTTAGATGCTGTATCTGGGGCATATATTTTATGCCCTATTGTGCTCACTGCTTGGCCACAACATCCCCCTAACATTCCACATATACTTGGGAGGCATTGAAAACAGCAACAAAGGAATAGCAAGATCCCTAAAATAACCAGAATAAAGGAAAGCACCTTCCAACCCCAAGATCGTAAGGAATCCCAGAACCAAGTGCTAAGATTCCAGTCTCCTGCAGGGATATGTACTTCAGAACTGAGAGTATGTAAGTTCTGAATTGCTTTAAAAATTGTTGGTGAGGAGTCTGGTACGAAAACACAACAAGCGGACCCCACTAATTTGCATACTCCACCTCGTTCCGCCAAAATGACATCTAATGCCATCCGATTTTGAAGTGCTACCAATCTTATTGCTTTTTGCTCTAAGGTCATATTGTAGAGTATGTCCGTGGTCCGGTTGATCGTTCTCTCCAGTACCCTTGCTAATCCCCTAATGTTCTCTGAGTTTGTTATTTGTCCCCAAAAGGGCACAACTGATTTCGCTATGTCTCCCAATACTTGCCCAGGGGTATCTCCGTTGTCGTCTCGCCGTGGGCGAGCCTTAGAAACCTCCAATGTACTAGCTACAAATACCCCGGGTAACAATATTCCTAAATAACAAGTTCCCTGCCAATCCTTGGGCAACCAGGGAAATGCTAAACTACCACAAACAAAATAAACAGGTCCCCCTACATACAGAGGCCTGTTTTCCCCAGTCAAATTTACAATGTTTTTACAACCTTCAAAATCTCCCATCGGCCTAGTGCCATTTCTCTGTACACAGAACGGAACCGAGTCAGGACTATGATTTATAGAATAAGAAGGAGGTACAGCGTCCTATTGCCTATCGGAGCGATTTTAAAGGAAATCAGAGTTTGAAAAGGAAGAGATAGTTTGTCAGACGGCCTAATAGAAGCGACGTTAGGTTTACTTCTATTTGCGAAAAGCGAGCATCCCAGGGGAGTCAATTCACGTTTCTCGAAATCATTCAGATTAGTTCCATCAAAGTTCCCTGAGATGCTATCATTCCATCGGCCAAAGAATAGTGCTCTAAGAGAGGCATAGCAAGCAGTCGTTAAAGGTAGAGGATGTATATACCATCCCAGTCCCTTGTTCCCATGTTGCGGTAAATGAGTACAAATCCAACAATTACTCTTATTAAAAATGGCATGAGTAGCATTCATTACTATCATCAGAGTGTTATTATGATACTTCTGTCTATGTTGGGAGTCTCTAGGGGACAGAGTGTGATGGTGTACAGAGGGAGTCAAAACAGTTGGTACAATCTCGGTCGGTAATAAAGGTTTCAAAGGATAGATTTCTTCAAAATACCAAAGTCCTATAGCAGCAGTTACAAAAATAACAATAATCATTATCAAAACACAACAGTACGTTTTCGGGGCCCAGGCACATTGTTCATTGTTCGATTTGGTCACCCCCTTATTTACAAGTCCAGTGCGGGGAGCAGCGGTGAAGGTGGCAGGCATCGTAGTTTCTCAATCGACGGCCCCAATGTTCGTTGCTGGCGACACTACGGTCGCCTGATTTCTTAGTCCTTCCCAAACCTAGCCAGCAGAATCCCTTTTTGTTCAACAAAACTTTCTCATAACAAGACAATTTTCCAATCACTTCCTTTTTCCAGATGCACGAAACTCGTGCCGTAGTTCTATTTCCTTGGTCGAAGGTTGTACATGATGGTACCCAAAATTGTCTGGTCCAGAAGCAAAGTATCGTCACTTCCTGAGGGAAGCGACGTGTCGGTGGCGACGGAAGTCGCAGAGCTCGAAACAGTGTTTTCCAGAAGTGATTTTTCAAGAGAGTGCAGAGACGAAATGGACTGTTCCCCAAGCTCCTCAGGCTCAGAGAACTTCTCCGACGCACTCACAGCGCTGTTTGCTACTCCAAGATCAGAGACTGTAGCATCAGCGAGGGGTTCTGCTTCTTCTGTAACGTGTGGCGTCGGGTGAGGAAGTTTCTTGACGTGCGTCGCGTGAATCCAGTTCTTCTTTCCAGCCACCCGCACTTTTGTCCTGGTGACCAACAACACCTGATGGGATCCCCGCCAGCGAGGCACGAGACTGGAAAACCTCTCGTAGGCCTTCACTAGGACCCTACTTCTGGGCTGTATATCGTGTCCTGGGCTCGTGAACCGTACAGGTAAAGCTGAGTAAACCTGGTGATAAATGAAATACAGGTTTTTAGTTAACTGGTTACAGTAGTCTACAAGCAATACATTTTCCACCTCTCTCAGGGCTTTAGGTTTCGGGAGACCCCAAATATTAGCAGGTCTCCCCATCACTACTTCAAATGGAGAAAGCCCAGTTCTAGTCTGAGGTGTGGTACGCATAGCTAACAACACAATAGGCAAGGCATCTGGCCATTTTAGTTTGGTATCAGCACATGTTTTTGCAAGTTTATTCTTTAAAATACCATTGTGTCTTTCCACCAACCCAGCGCTTTGAGGATGTCTAGCTGAATGAAATCGTTTCTCAATACATAAAGCTGTACATATTTGCAAAATTACTGCTGCAATAAAGTGAGGACCATTATCCGACCAGATTATCCTCGGGAGCCCAAATCGAGGAAAGAATTCTTTTACCATAATCTTTGCAGTGGTCATGGCGGTAACATATTTGACGGGGAAAGCCTCGACCCAATTACTGAAGGCACAAATAATTACAAGAACATATTTTAGATTATTACATCGTTCCACCTCAATAAAATCAAAGTGGATAACCTCGAAGGGAACAGAAGGGGGCCCAAAGCTTCCCCTTTGTAGTCACTGTCCCCTTACCCACATTGTGTTGTAGGCAGGTCATACAGTTCTGGACGTGCCTCTTTGCAGTTTCCAGAATCTTGTCATTTACCCAAACCTGTTCTAACATTTTCGTGATCTGCTGGGCACACACATGCGTAGGACCGTGTGCCATCGTAACCATTGCCAATACATAAGAATCAGGAAGCAACCATTTCCCTTCGGATGTATCCACCCAACACCCTTCGTCATCCAGTTTCCCCATTCCTTCAGCCCACCTTTTAGATTCTTCTATTGTGGCATCAGTTTGGATATCTCGCACAGACCCAATACCTTCATCCATTATGCAAGCATCCCTCATTTCCCTCGAGGCATACATGTCCGTGCTAAGGTCTGTGGCCGTTTGTCTGGCTATCAAGTCCGCAAAAGCATTCCCTTTGCCCACATCATCTATGACCTTGCGATGTGCTGCACATTTCATGATTGCTAACTGTTTAGGGAGTGAGAGTGCCAAAACTAATTGCACTATCAAAGGGCCATGCTGGATCTTGGTCCCATGTGAGGTCAGGAACCCTCTTTCCGACCAAAGCTTTCCAAAGTTGTGAGCCACCCCAAATGCGTAATGACTATCAGTATATATATTTACTCTACGCCCTTGGGAAAGTTCACACGCTCGGGTCAACGCTATAATCTCTGCGGCCTGCGCAGAGTTATGCGAAATTCTCTTAGTTTCGACAACTTTACTCAATGTAGTAACTGCATAAGCAGCTGTATATGTACCATCTGAAAGTTTGAAGCAGGAGCCATCGCAAAACAGCTCCCCTTCTGCATTATCCAAAGGAGTATCTATGAGATCTATCCTGCCCTTCGTTTCTTGTTCAGTGGTATACAGGCAGTCATGTAATTCTTCGTCACCGCAAACAGTGTTTTGCGGGAAAGGTAAGAGTTCAGCCGGATTAAGAACACAACACCTCTTAATTTGGATGTGAGGGGCAAACAGAATTAGTTCATACCTTGTTAACCGCGCAGAGGTGAGGTGTTGCGTTTGGGTTTTGTTCAATAGAATATCAACAGAGTGAGGTACCATCAAAATCAAATCATGGCCTAGGACCATTCCCTCACTCTGTTTTACAGACGCGGCAGCAGCAGCGACAGTGCGCAAACATCTTGGCAAAGCGCATGCGACAGGATCAAGGGCGGAGGAGTAGTAGCCGCACGGCCTATTCTTCCCTCCGTGTTCCTGTGTTAACACAGCCAAAGCACATCCATCACGTTCATGCACAAACAACACAAAGGCCTTGTCATAATTTGGAGTACCCAGAACCGGTGCCGAACATAGCGCGGTTTTGAGAAGCTCAAATGATCGTTGATGTTCCGATTCCCATGGCAGTGGCAGAGATATGCCCTTCTTCGTCAGAGCCAACATCGGTTTTATCACTAGTGAGAAGTTCGGGATCCACAACCTACAGTAAGAAGCCATACCTATCAGGGCTCTGACTTCCTTCTGTGTATTTGGAACAGACATGCCAGAAATGTGTTTTATTCTTTCAGGTGTCAATCTTCTTCCCTCCTTTGACAGGAGGTAGCCTAAATAGGCAACCTCCTGACAACAATATTGAAATTTTTTTAAGCGAAGCTTTGTGACCATTTTTAGCTAGATGAACAAGCAACAGTACAGTGCCTTCTTTACAAGCACTCTCAGAGTCTACAGCCAAAAGCAAATCGTCAACATATTGAAGCAGAGTACAAGTAGGTGGCAATTCAAGGGTGTCGAGCTGCTCTTTTAAAGCTCTACTATAAATACTGGGACTTTCAGTATACCCTTGAGGTGCCCTTGTAAATGTAAATGAGCGTCCCCCCAAGGTGAGCGCTAACAGATATCTGCTTTCTTTATGTATAGGGATACTAAAGAAAGCGTTTTTTAAATCCACAACGCTGAAGTGCGTAGCCGTAGCAGGGATCATTGTCAATATCGTCGTCACATCAGGCACAATTGGAAATTGTGGGGCGACCACTCGGTTAATAGCACGAAGATCAATTATGAACCGGTATGCAATTGCATTGTCGCCTTTCTTATATACGGGCAAGATCGGACTGTTACACAAACTACCTGTAATCTCCTCGATCACCCCCCGATGTACAAAATCGGAGACAATGCATTTCAAAGCACGTTCGCCTTCGATTGATATTTTATACTGCGGAATGCGTGGCAGTTTCACCCCATTTTTCAGAACTATTTTAACAGGCTCAATCTGTAACACTCCGACATCATTGTCGTCCACCGCCCACAAACATTCCGGGACAATGCTGAACTCGGGAGGTAAAGGTCGAATCAAGAACTGAGAATTAGGAAGTTGCTGTGGTGAAACCGTTAGCCGTACTCCATCCGAAGAACAATGAATTACTGCGTTCAATTTCTTTAACAAATTCAACCCCAGCAAATTCTCTCCACAGTTCGAAGTGAGAAGAAAAGGACAATGGTCCGTAAAAGGACCCAAAGAAACGGATACCGGTGCAGAAACCGGACAGACAGTTGGTATACCAGAAAACCCTACGGAAACATTTGTTTGCCCTGACAGTGGGATGTTTGGAACCCGGGAATGATCAATGGAGCACTTCTGTGCTCCAGTGTCAATCAAAAACTGGTGTTTCCTATTCCCTACAAATAATTCAACGTAGGGGCCTTTCTGATTAAGGGGAATAGGTGAAGGTTCCAAACCCTGCTTCGGGCAATCCTAATGAAATAGAGCCTCGTCAGAAGGAAGCTCTTCAGAAAGGTAGGCAGCAGAAGGGTGATCAAATATGTTTCTCGAGTCCATACTCGAGGTCTGATTTTCCTGCTGAGGATCTTGTAGAAGCTGACCTCTATCAGGGCCCCCTGCTCCAGGGCGGCCCATAGGTCGTCTACCCATACCCCCAAACGCACTGTTTGACCTCTGGCGAAGGACAGGGCACTGTGCTCGCCAATGACCTTCCTGGCAGCAATAAGCACATTTATTAATATTCACAGGACCCAAAGGAGCATTTCCTTTTGGGACATACTGACCCCTAGTCTGTGTCGTGCCTCCTCTGGGGTTTCTAACAATTTGCTGTAATAATACTTTGGTTTTCAAATCTCCCTTTCTCTTTTCAATTTTTTCCTTCTCATTATTAACACGGTTCTCATAATACTGAGCCATGTGCAAAACCTCAGATTGAGATTTTGCCTGCCAAGCGCTCTCAGAGGACATAATCTGTGACTGGATGTCAGGTAACAAACAATCCACGTACAAATTTGTCCACGAACAACCTCTTCCCCGACTCTGTACCTAAATCCTGTCCACTGAAGTCAGAAAATACCTGCTCGAATCTATTAAAAAATTCGGTGGCGCCTTCAGTTTTCCCTTGGACACAGGCCGTAAGCTTGTCCCAAATAATCCTTTTCTCTGGAATTATAGTTTTTAGTTTTGCAACAATTCTGTCAGGCAAAGTAAGTATTACCTGTGGTGGTTTCTCACCAGCTGGCCTTTCTCCATCAATTCTAATCATATTAGCCCACGTATCTCCCAACCCCGGCACATCGTCTATTGTCCGAACCTGTCTCCATATATCTACAGGTAGGAGTACAGGGAATAACAAGTCAATGTCACTCAAGGTGAACACAGATGACTTTAAAACGGACTCTATTTCTTTGTAAAACCCCGTCGGGTTTTTCCTGATATCGGGGACTGATTGTCTAATTGTGTTCACTTCCTGTCGTGAAAACGGGACGTGAACAAATTGCGATACATAATGTGCAGGGATATCCACAGCGGGGGCACCAGTCCCCGCGTTGGCGGGGATCTCAACTTTTGGGACAAAGGTCGGAGGAACTTCTCTCATAGGCAACTGAGATATAGGTACCTCCGGCCGCTTACTAAGCAACAGGGCCAGGTCGAGCGCTAAGGCAGCTGTAGAAGTATTGGGCGAGAAAGCCCTTTTACAAATCCCCAATAATTCTATGGGGCAACTAACCCTTTTTCTTACACATTCTTCTTGCAGGTGCTGTACCATCACCTGAATTACCTTTCTTTGCATTTCTACTGTATACTGACTATACGTGTCATATACTTCATCTGGCGGAATCGATGAATCCGAGATCCATCGAACCGAATCTTTAGTACAAATTCGTATTTCCTCAGGTGCCGATCTACGGCACGGAAGGAACCGTTTCTGTACATATATTCTATCGTCTTCGTCGTCCTCATCTCGTGATTTTTCAAAGTCTTTCCTAAACTCAAACAATCTTTCAACATGCCCATATACTTTCTGCTCTGTATCCCTCGACAGTGCCAAAGCATTCAGATCTCTCACCCCTTGTGGAAGATCCGAATTTTGTAATCTACCCCACATCACACACAAATGAGTCCCCAACCCTTCGATAAAAACATTTTTCTCGGGAAAACTATTCAAATTAGATAATGTGGAAAAAACATTAGCTTGATAACCTTTCTCCATGCAATGCTTAGCCCATGCAAACAATTCCTGTTTCTTATCTGTAGAAACAGTACTACAAGTCACAATCTTTGATCCTGCACCTGGATCGACTTCAGTCAGTACGGGGCCACTCGGGAGCGGAGGTATAGGTAAATTTAATAAAGGTGCAACTATCGGTGCAGAAGGAAGGGGCGGTGCGATAGGCGGAGGAACAACAACCAAAGGACTAGGAACAATAGGTTGTATAGGGGGAACAGGAATAACAACAGGAGCAACAGCAGGAATGGGCAGAGCGCCCAAAATAGGAGCATACGGAGGTGGCGCTGAGGCATCAGGCCTGCGTTCATTTAATAACTTCTCAATAAATTCTTCAGAAACATGGAAATCTTTAGAGGGGTAAATTTTCTGGATCCCGAGTGAAAAGGCTCTATCCATATTTTTAACTGATTCTGACCGCTTTTCTTTATCATATAATGATGCTTTTTCAGCGTTTGTTTTATGACGACGTGCATGTTTATCCCTACTTTTAAGCTGCTGTAATGCTTCTTTCTTCCAATTCTGTAACACATCAAAGGCTGCTGGTCTAGCCTTTTTCTTTAACAAGATCGATTCTAAGTATTCAATACGGGGGATCTCAAAACTACCGTTGATTGGCCACTGAAATTCGGAGGCATGTCTGGTCTGTCTGTGCCAAATATCATTAAATACTATACTTCCAATGCCATACTTACAGTACATAGTACACGCCGGCGACCCCTCCTGTGGTGCCGGGCGGCTAAATTCCAAGGATTTTCGATCGCTGCGGAACAGAGCCCTAAAGCAGCTAGACAATTTCCCAGGCATTTCACAAAAAATTGGTGTTACCTGGTCAATAATTGTGTCTACAGATACAATACGCCAAATTCAAATTGTCAGGGTTAAATTAAGAGCCGGGTCACGACTGCACCTGACCAAACCTAAGGAGGACCGTACGGTTTACCAAAGAACTTACCTAACGAATTTTACCTTGTGTTTGGTGGTTTCGGCAAATCTGCCCGCCTCAAAATTGGACCCTCGTCAAGATGCCGTGTCAGACCACACGACTATCCTCCAAGGATCGGATCGTGCAGCGCTGCCGAGGTATCGCGTCTCGATCGGTCTGGCCCGCAGAATCACACCGTCCGATCCCGGTTCGATAGTCTGCGTCAACCTTCAATGATCCGGCATCAATCTTGAGGGTCCCTCTTCGGGCGCCAACTGTGGAAACAGAGAAATTGATATGAGGCCGGGAAGCCCAAAGGAAACACACCAACACAGGTTACAAAGAAGATACAAAGTGCTTTATTCAAAAGCTACAACAATTACCAAAAAGTCAATTGTCAAACGGATAGCTATTCGGCTCTCAGAATAACAGAACAAACTTTCAACGGTAGTTCGCTGCATTAGTGTGAGAGACCGTACATTGGGATACTCAGGTTTTTATACTTTTTATCCAGCTCTGGCCAACCCCCTCGCGGGTTAACCATTCTTAGAACCAGGCCTAGAGTTCGTTGCCAGGTCGATCCCATAATGTATGCATCTTGATCAGTTCCGCTGATACAGTTGTTCATTTACACATAAGTCAGGGATAGGACAAGGTCTCAGTTCGCGACCCCAACAAGTGGCCTGCAGGCATATTACTTATTCATGTGTGCGGAGGTCACAACGGCCAGAATCCCACTCGAAATGTCATTTGGCCTCCATTTTGATGTTCAGGGTGACTTCCACACTACAAGAGAACCTAAAATGGCGGCTAAATCCAAGATGGCGATTTACACAGTACATTAAGGTCAAGACCTTGCCGCGGAATCTATTTACACAATGTTTTAGACAACTTGGCGTAGGCCAACACACATTCAAACAATGCGATAGGAGGTATAATATTATTTCGATTCCGACAATGGCATCTACAAGCAACCACAGGAGGAAACAGCGGAGATCAGAGCTCCTAGTCTCAGCTAGGGTGGAGAGTAGAAGGTGTGTGGGCACAGGTGTTCGTGAGGGGTCATTCATTGGAGAGCAATGGAATGCATGCAATGAAATTGCTTCATTTTGAATGTGATATTAAATAAATAACTGTGGTGCAACTATGGATGCCTGCATTGTTTGAATGCACCAGAGAGGAATTAGTGTATTTAGAATGTTAGGAACTATACGCTGTGGATTATCTATATCATAAATAGCATGATACCAAAATTGGCTTTGCTTAAACTTGTTCAAATGAATTCACATGACAAGGTAACGTGAGTGCAAATCTATGCTTTGAATAAAATGTTGAAATTGGGAGGCTGTGGCTTTTCACAATATGTCTGCCATATGGCTAAAGTCAGGCCTCTGCCTTCATCAAAAGAACCAATTAACTATAGCTACACTAAGAGAGTCATATGCTTGCATTGGGAACAAAAACAGAAAAATAAGGATAAATTCCTTTTGGCAAATGTAATATCTAAGATCTCCTTCTGATGTGCATCTTAGTCTATTATTCCAGATCACAAGAAACTTAAATGTCAGCCTTTAACATAATATGCTTCAAAAGGACTTGGCTAAACTTAGATCTCTTACTTCTAGCTCACCAATAAAAAAACATTTGTCAAGCCCTTAATCGATTGTTGTTTTCTAAGATTCAACCATATGTTAGTTAATGATCAAGGGCCCAATTCATGGAATTATCCGCGTAGAAAATAGGGACTTTGTGCGCCAAATAGTGTACAAAATCCTGTTGGTCGATTTGTGGAATCGACTGTGTGCACTTTTTCGTACATTGCGTGGACTTCACGTAGGCTCTGCACCTGTCTGCGAGCGGTCGGGTGCCTTGTGCGAGACACCACACAGAGCATGGGTGTGGCTTGCACAGAGGGCAGGGAAGGGGGCAGAACACGGAAAATGAAGAAGAACAAGGCAAAAAGTGGGCGTTACGAGGGATGGCCCGCAGGCAGTCCATTGCACTCTCCCTATTGTGTGGAATGATGTGTATTCATGCATCCAATCTCGCAACCTCTCAGTAGGGAAATGGCCATGCAAAGGCCTTAATATCCGCCACCCAAAGGCAGGCATTCAGACACTTGCACACAGGATTTACCATTCAGAGGAGAGATCGGCTGTCGGATTTACAGGTGCATGTAGGCAGCCGAGTTTCAAACTGATTTAGGGGTGCACGTACACAGTGCAGTGGGGTTCAAGAATGGGATTCACACACATGTTTTACCCAATTTATGATAAATCGCACTCATGTTGTTGTGGTGCCGGTATCAATTATGGGGGACCGCGCTTGGGGTCGTCAAGATGCAGGGTTGCATGCGGGAGACCCCAGACACTGTTTGAAGGCTGCATTTATTCATGCCTGGGCGAGCGCACAAAGGCAGCTGTTTGGCTGTTTTTGCTTTGCGTGGGGGCATGCCGGGGCGCTTCCGGCTGCGACTTGCGTATACGGTTACTTTGCGCAAACACCTTTGCGCTCCGAGCACAGACAGTAATTAAACCACATCACATTTAAATATGCACAGAATGCAGAATACATTTTTTCTGGCACTTTGCAACAGAATGGCCGATCTGAAAAGTGAAAACTTTTCTGAAATGTGGAGAGCATGCCCCACGACAAGAGACCAAGCACAACATAGGAATATTTGTCAATAATGAATGAATTATATAAATATTAATGAGTCTGTTATTTTTTAAGCTAAAGAAATATGTTGCATATGCCTGAATCTGGGTTTGTTTGACTGAAATCTGAAAATCCATTCTAATAATGAGAAAACATCCTACGTGAGTTACGGCAGAAAATATGAACTTGAGTCCAAATTGTCCAGAACCACCCTTGGCACATTTCTAAATTATTTTGAACTGATCAAATCAGGATGTTTTCTCTGAGAATGAAGAAGAGACCAGTGAGCCGAGCTGACTGGGAAAAAATATCTTGAAAATAAGAGGGGTTCCCTGCTAGTTATTTTCCTAAAAGAAAAATGTAGAGGTGAGTATAAAAATGCCCAAATACTGTTAGATATATGTCCTCAAGAACCCTTCATCAGTGAGTCCACGGAAAAGCGTGGATCTGGGAGGGTACTCACTCGAGAATTGATTCCAAACAGAATACTGTTGCAATTTTAGTGCAAAATGGACCTTGTTTTCTCACTATACTCAAAGTCAAGTGAAAACGGAATTAAGCTGCAAATAGCATTCCTGTGCAGTGTTAAACAAGCTTTCTCACTATATTCAACGCCAAGTGAAAACTGATTTAAACTGGAATTCAATAGCATGTCTGCTGAGCGTGCAGTGTTTTATTTTTTTAACTATTCACAAGAAAATTCTACCTCATGTTTATAAAGGTGCAGTCAGAGAATATAAACTGATGCACAATGCCCCTAATTCATTTCAAAGAGATATATTGGGCAATCTAGTGGGGTGAAAGGGGGCTTAGCTGGGTCACTTCAATTCCCTAGAAAATGATGCAATCTTAATGAAAATTTCAATAATTCTCTTGACATTGCACAGAAGGGGAAGTTCCTAGTATTATATCGACCCAATCTGCGATCTAAAGTGGGATGGTTATATAATATGCTTTCAGAAAATTATAAAATTATAAAATGATGAGGTGCAAATGAACCAATATTGTGGGCACTCTAAAGCTGAAAGCACAGTTTCCTTAAACCAAGCCTCTATAGATTATTTGTAATTTATTTCTTTTGAGTTTGCAAAACATACATTTTTTATTAGCTCTTTCAGGTACAAACATAAGACAACAAGAAAGTCAATATTTGTATCCTCACTCTTTGATTTCCTGCGAGGGTTGATGGGATGTCAAGTGAGCAAACCAGAGATCACACTTCAAAAACGTTCAGATTTATCCTTGGCTTTCTGTCAGGGCTTAACTCCCTTCAATGCATACACTAGGAGCCAACCAAAAAGTAGAGACATGGGAATACAACACCAATGGGCGAATGGCCATCAAGTGCTATAAACCTGTGATGGTCTGTAACCTTTCTCAGATACCAATATTTGTCCTTAATATTGGAGAACATAAAGGGCCTGATTCCGAGATTGGAGGTAGTCATGGTGCTATTTGCGCCATGACTGCCTCCAATAACGGTACCGGCACCGGTCTCGTTCAATGGGGACTTACCGGTGTAGTCCGACCTTTGCGGGACCGGTAAGTCCCCATTGAAAAAAAACATTCCACATTCCCATTTGAGCCCCCATAGGGCTCAATGGGAATGGGAAAGTAGCTAATAACGGTACCGCAATTTGCCGCATAGATGGTAGTAGGCATGCCTTATCGCTGTTGGACATTATGGCTCATATAGTGCAAGGTGTACTCAAGCACAAATATTGGAGACATAGTCCTGGAGCAGGAGTCACCAGGTGCCCCCTGACCATCACATTATTGCATTGAATGCAAGGACTCTTAATATGACATGGCATAGGCCTCGTGAATCAGAGAGTTATCTTTGGTGTTGTGGAGGATGCTTGGCAGATGATCTGGAGATGTCTGACTACTTGGTTCGCTATTTACCAGCACAGGCTGGAAGAGGGGGAGATTAAAACGATCCGTTTATTGGCAGCCTCTAAAGGTTGTTCATGTTTATAAAACACAGATGTCATTGCTTCACGAAATTATGCTTCTGCTATGGCTCCTATGTCATGTTCCCAACACCTGTCTTTTTACATTTGCGCTTGTCCTCCTGCCAACAGGCTTTGTTTGCATGCGAGAGGATGGGAGGTTGTCGTCCCTTATGCGCCTAGCGTCAGCAGCCTGTCATTATGTTGTGCGACATGCTCCCGGGGAACATTTTAATCTGTTCATGCCGCATAACATGAGCCAACTGCATAGGCATACATTGCAGATCTGTGCCACAAATTTCCAGGCGCCCATTCCTCAAAATCAGATCTAATCCAATGTTGTTTTAGCGAGCAATCAATCAACCAGATGGCCTCTTGGCGCAGGAGACGATATATAATCCAGTATGCAAGCAGCGAAAGAGAAAAACAGTGAGGCAGTCAGAGGAATTACCGCCAAACCCCTTCACTGTTATTTCCACTTTTAATCACGCACAATCTGCCCAATTACAAGACGTAGGAAAGTTACTGGATTACAAGTGGTGGGATGGCTTTGGTAATTCCTATTTTCATAACTGGGGATCTTGAAGGAATTACTGCGGGTGGTAATTCTGATGTGGTAATTCCTCCAGTTTTTGGCACTAATGTGAAGGAAAGATCTCCAGGCAACTACTGGAGGTATATCCTGCACATTGATGCCAATTGCATAGGCCCTCATTCCAACCCAGGTGGTAAGTTCCCTACTTTACCACCATGGTGTAAACTCTGTTTACACCATGGTGGATGGCGGATTTACCGCCCCATTCCAAGGTGAGTGGGGCGGTAAATCCCCAATCCCCATTTACCCCTTCCCCATTCCCATTTTTGCCCCATAGGGCATAATGGGAGTGGGGAAGGCGTAAATTACAGTGCCGTAATTAGCGCCAAAGACGCTTAGCAGGCGTTAAGGTGGAAATCAGGCGTTAAGGGTTGACGGCGCCGACGGCGCCGTTAAACCCTTAACGCCTGGGTTGGAATGAGGGCCATAGTCTGGAGGTGTGGTCAAAGTGGCAGTGTTTCCAATGCAAACACGTTTTTATATATGGTAGTCGTACATAATGTTGCGGGGCAATATTTGTGGCGACATTATGATATATGAATTGGGAAGGGGGGTGGGGGTTGCGGTGGTGTCCCTCACTGCCCTAAAAAAAAAAAAAGGATTTGGGGGTTGCAGGGGTGTCTGCCACACCTTCCATGTAATAATGTCCCCGCAAAAAACTTTAATTTTTCTGCGAATTTTTTGCATGGCGACATTTTTGTGGGGACATTATCACATGGAACTGTCTTTACTGCACGGCCATACTGCTAATGAGCACTTGAGTCCCAATTGATGGAGTGAACAAGTCATCCAGCACCTTGAAGGACACTTGCGATAATTGCTAAGACTACATGCAGGAGGTAAACAAAAGGCAGGAAGTGTGGCTGCAAGCTCAAAGTAGAGGCAGGAAGTGTGGCTGCAAGCTCAAAGTAGAGGCAGGAAGTGTGGCTGCAAGCTCAAAGTAGAGGCAGGAAGTGTGGCTGCAAGCTCAAAGTAGAGGCAGGAAGTGTGGCTGCAAGCTCAAAGTAGAGGCAGGAAGTGTGGCCCACCATGGTGATCCATGGGAATGTCTGTCCCGTTACACGAGTGGAATCAGGTTTCACGAAGGCGACGCATGGACTGGAGCACTCAAAATGCTCGTTGATGTGCATTTGCCCTTTGCTTTCACGTTCTTACGCTCTGTTGCTGCACTTTAGAAAGCAACTTATTTAAGTTGAATCTTGCTATTCAGTTAGAAGGGTGCCATGCAAAAATGTTGCTTTCCTTTTATTTATGAGAACGATTGTCTTAACATACTGCTTTTAACATTGTCCTTATGATTTCTGCAAATTACTTTGACTCTTAGCACTTAGGGATTTTAATTTAGATGAGATCTTTTGAACTGAGGCTCTCATCTCTTGCATTTACCTAGTTGGGGACGATATTTCCCATAATGACTAGACTGTAGTTTTAGGCCTGTTTAGGTCATGTGGCAGTCAACCCATCTTTTTTCCCGATTTTACCAGTATCTTGCAGTGACCAATATAGCAAATATTTTATAATCAAACGTTTGTACCCTTCCATAACAGGAGGTCACTCCATACTTGAAGCTTAATGGCCTAAAACAGTCCTGTTACATATCAAGGCCAATGATTAGGCCGAGGTGTTGTCGTGCCATCGGAAATGCCTGGCGGCCATGGGGGAGTGGATGAACCACAATTGGCTTAAATTGAACAGAGACAAGACCGAGGTACTGGTGGTAGGCTGTCCCCCTAACCCTTCACTCCCTTGGTCCTCTTCCGGTTCCGGGGGTGAAGGTTAATAACCTAGGTGTGGTGCTGTCGTCATCCTTGTCTATGGACGCCCAAGTTACCTTTGTTTGTCAAATTGGGTCATTTTCAGCTTAAACTTCTGAAAAAAGCTCTCCCGATGATCCCTGCTGCTCTTCGTCCCCGGTTGCGGCCGCCATGCTGCCATGCTGCTTAGTCGGCTTGAATACGACAATTCTCTTTATTTAGCCCAACCCATGTGGCTGATCCTGTGGCTCCAGCGCCTTCAAAATCTAGCTGCATGGATTGCCACTGGCACGCTGTATGGAACTCACATCTCCCCCATCTTACGTGCCTTGCACTGGCTTCCAGTGGCCCAGCGGGTGAAGTTCAAGGTGCTATGCATTTTCCATCGGGCAAAACATGGCCATCGGTGTGGAATATATCTGCTGTCTGTGTTCTACCTCTTCTAAACTGTTATGCGTTTTGTCATTCCGCCGCTTGTGGATTGGGGGCCGTGCCTTCTCCGTTTCCATGGCCCAATTATGGAACAAGCTCCCTTTATCCATTAAAGACTTATCTAACAATCTGTCTTTTAGAAAGGCCGTCAAAACCTATCTGTTTTAGCAGTGTGTGGCTGGGCTCTGCCTGTCTCGCATTTGTCTCTCTAGCGCCATGATACCCTTGGGTGGCCGCGCACTTTAAAAGTTCTCATAACATAACATAACATCTTCCTTATGTATTGCTAAACTGCAGTCCTGAGCCTTTCTCCGAAAAGGTCCTTCTAAGCACATCAAGTGTCTTTTCAAGCACTGGTTAATTGATCTGCTCCTCTTCTTTACCCAGGCACTACAAATTCAAATCCATGGTATGCACCAGGGATACTATGGCCTCATTACGAGTTTGGAGGGAGCCATGGTGCTATTAGCACCATGGCTCCCTCCAAACCGGGCTCCATTACCGGGTTCCTTCAATGAGGATTAACCGGATCATTCCAACATTGGAGGACCTGGTAATTCCTCCTTGAAATAACCATTCCCCATTCCCATTGAGCCCCTATAGGGCTCAATGGGAATGGGGAGGGAGGTAATAACGGGCACATTACGAATGGGCTGTGATTACCTCCCTCTTCCCCTCGTGGTACCCGGAAAAGACATCTGGTTTTATCAGACGTCTGGTCCGGGTCCCACAAAGGGAACCTTGTAATCGCGCTCCCGTAATGAAGGGTGCCGGTCCTGTACCGGCACCCTTCAGTACGGAAGTGCCACCCTTGTGATGAGGCCCATATGTCTCAAACAAATATATTCTAGGAAAGAAAGACCATGGCGAAGAACTAGAGATCCTTCACATCTTGATGAAGCACGGGCAGAACTTTATAGTTACAAAACAGCGATTAGGAAGGACAAATCTACCTTTCTCAATAATCAAATTCACCCGGCCATTGATAAGCCTTCTTGTCTAATTCAGAAAGTTGAAGCCTCAGCTTATTTAGTTAACTAATTAAACGTACTTGTTTACTGGGTTAGAAGATCCATGAAAGCTTCCAGATTGTTCAACCTCTTTACTAGGGTTGGGCTTTGCCATTCAGTCCTGGCCCACTTTTAAGTTTAAGTCCTTAAGTGAGGAAGTTGTGTTTCTCCTACTAAATAAGCTTAAGCCCACTGTATCCAGTTCGGATGCACTACCTGCTTTAGTAGCGCAACTTTACTCTTCGCCCTTCACTAAATGTATTACTCACTTAGCCAATTTGATATCCCAGTGGATTCTTCCCTAGGGCTTAAAAAATGCACGTATTACTCCCTTCCTGATTGAAAAAAGTCATTCAATCCAGATGTTCTGGGGAATTATCAACCTATTGCTGGAATACCCTGCATTGCTAAAATAATTGGGAAAGTGGTGACGCAACATCTAGGGGCCTTTGTGGAGAACAACAGATTTATGACCATTTGCAGTTATATTTACACCCAGGACAAGGGACCGAGACTGCTCTGGTCTCTGTATGGGGTGATTTATTATATTACTTCCACCAGGGTCATCTGTCTTCATTAGTTATACTTCATCTATCTGCTGCCTTTGATATCTTAGGCCACTCTTCTTTTGTCCCAACTTTTGAACTTACTGGGCATTTCAGGGTTCTCCTTGGAATGGTTTTGCAGTTTCCTTTCTGGCAGGCTTCAAGGCAGGCGATTTTACATCAACTTGCTATATGTTCTCATGTGGGGCACCTCGTGGTTCCCCACTATCTCCACTTTTGTTCGGCATCTATGTCGTACCTTTGATGGCCATTACTCATCACTTCAATATTCACTTTCATTCCGATGCTGATGACTTGCAACTGTGCCTTAAGGTTACCATCCTGTGTTTGAGTCTCGTGATATAGTGAAGGTGGCTTCTTGAAGCAAGATCTCTGCTATATGAAATACCAAAAAGAAGTGGGAATGTTAGCAACAAGACATTGGGGGAATGGCATATTGACTCAGCGTTGGCAAAGGGCATGTGAAACATTGTATGTATGTCTAATGATCGAGAAAAAAAACGAGTCGAATTGTATGTGCTCGATTTCTTGTATCACATTTTTACCCCCGAATGTGGGAGAGACCCCCGCCCACACTTCCCCACTGCCTTGCCCCCCCAATATTGCCTGACCCTAACTCACTGTACTCAAAATTCAATTCTACCAGTTGCTGATGAATCAATAGACCCACCACCACAACATTATGCAATACATTAGTCAACAGTTGTGCTATACAGTCAGGTATGAATACAGTATTTACTTACCTGTAGGCATAACGCAGCTGCTTCCCACATATAGTCAAAATATAGCCCCTTTTGGTCGAAGACCTTTAGTCAATAATTGCTTATAAAAAAAGGATGTTAATATCATGCATTAAACTCTGGTGGCAAAAAATAAGAAAACTGTGCATACTACCTAAACAACTGGAACATGCAAATAATGATCAAACTTATTTGAGAAATTACACAGTGAAATAAAATAAATGTAAAAACAGCAAAACATTGTAACATTTTACAAATATTCTAAAATGTTTAGGGTGTATGGAAGAAAGAAATTGTTAAGGTCTGAAACATAGTATCCTTTATAAAGACTGTTTCTGGCCATATTATAGTCAGATCCACAGTCCTGGCCAGGAAACCTGATGAAGCCCAGTTTTTAGAGATTTCTATGGTAATTATTGGTTATTATATGACTAGGATATTTGTCGGTGAACACAAACCCACCAGATGTCGATCAACGTGCACTAAAGCATCACTTTGTCATGCTACAAGATTTCAGGAACGCAGTCATTGATTCATTTCAAATTCAGGAAGTTCAGCTGAGCGTGGAAACACGTGTCCACAGAGTTGTGCCTCAGAGGAAAGATGGAAAGAGGAACACAAGACCACTGAGGCGAATTTACGTCAGGAAATAACTGAATACATATGCCGACTTTGGAGTGAGACTACATTTCCTACACAATTATTCCTAACAAAAGGTTTCCTTGGTAATATCTGTCATGCCTCTGTGGGTAATAAGTGCACCCCAGAGTAAATACGGCAGACACACGAAGCATCGAACGCGTGCAAGGCAACGGGGGATATGATGGAATTTCTTCATGGGTGTCGGACAAGTTATAATTATCAATGGTAGGGCGCCTGTTTCTCTGCCCGGTAGGGAAAGGAAGGAGACCTGATACGGCTGTAGTCATTATCAAGAAATAGTTGGCGTGGCCTATATGTGGAATTGTTTCGTTCCCCGCAATATTGCAAGCAGATATAATCTGAAATGTTCACAGGAGCGTTAATAATCAGAAGATCAAATACTCAACGTTTTTACAACCAAATGAAGTACAGTCAGTTTCAAAATATGTAACTCACAGTTAGTACAATGGCGCTTGTTTTGCAGATATAGCTCACACCAAAGAGCGTATTGAAGTACAGCTGTGCGTAAACAACGTAGACTGGGAACCTAAAGAGGCCCTGGTAACAGTTTTCAAAGTGGCCCTATATTACACCTTTTCGGCAAACCCAACCTTTTTCCTATGAGAAAATGTGGAGATAAAATAGGTTATCAAACAAAAGAGGCCCAGGGTGCACAGGCCTACCGGGAAATCTCCAGAGTTCCCTATAGGCCAGTCCAGCCTTGTGCATAAAGTAGTCATGGCAAGTACAGTACGGTTTTATCGATATTGCCTAAAAGTTTCAAAAATGGCCTCATTCTGCGTGTGGTTGTAATTTAGCCTTCAAAAATAGCCTTCAAAAATGGTTAATGTTATCGCCACTCGTTCCCCTGGTCTTACCATGGGATTTCCGAGTGGTGGCATGGCAGTGTTAGTCCCCATTTTTGGAGTCCTTAAGACTCCATGGGGCTTTTGGTGGATTTACTGTGCCACTTTTTTACTGCACCGCCAAACTTGTAATGAGGCCCAGAGATTTGTGGCCGTTTTCCATGTGAATCGCCTTAATGTGTGACTAAATGCTCTGAGTGGGTCTCTAAACTGGGAATATTTTCAAGCGGTTGTCAAAAGGGCATTGATGGGGAGTCTAAAACCATGTCAACCAAACAGTGACAAAGCCAACAATTTTGCCTTTTCTATTGACAAACCGGTTCACCCTATTCAGGTATTCTTAGCATTATACAATATATATGTTACAGCTTTCTACATATGATTCAATAAAATGAATGGTATTCATTGTTGGGATAGAGACTGGTGTCTGACAGACCAAGGGGCTCAAAGACACTGTGGTGACCTTGGGACTTTGGCTAAAATCTATTACATTTTCACAAAATAATTGTCAACAACACATACACACAATACATTAATTGTACACATACAAGACAATAATGATAAATATCATATATTATAACAATGAATACTGGTGAAGGAAGTAGATATATAAGCACGGAAGGTTGTCAATTTGAAACAAATACTGCGAGTCGGTTCTTGTTCAATGGCAATTCGACTTTAACATGATACTTTGCACAAATGATTTTACAAATGAGGTGCAGTTTGTTCAAGGGGAGAAAAGTGGTAAGGGGTGTCCCAAACCTTTCGAAATCCGGATAGACTTGCACTTATGTAATAATATGTTGTGTCACACAGGTGGCTTTCAATGATCCAAAAATTCCAAAAATAAAAAGATACAGCAGACTTTAAAGGAAACATCATCCAGTGCAGTAGTGCACGACCCTGGAATTAGTGTGATGAAAAATCATCCAAACGCATATCATGAGTTACCTTGCAAACATCTAAGCTTGCAACCTAGCATATTTCTATTCGAAATCGCTCGAGGTGCTCATGGGATGACGGAATACTTTGATACTCAGGTGGGTGCGTTCGGATTCTGTCCATAAGTTGAACGGTGAAGGCCACTGGCAATTACCCTTAGATGTAAGTGGTCCCCTCTGTGCAATTTTGATTGTTTTCAATTATGCATTAAAAACTGGGCAAACGTATGTATCCGTGCAAAAAATACACTTTTCATAAAAACAATTGCAAATGCTGCCTCTCATGTCTCGGCGACGCAAACAACATTAACATGGCTCCCATATATACTCCAGACTCTTTGTCCTAAATACAACCAATCTAGGTGGAAATGAATGTGTATTTTCTGCACGGAGCGGCTTGGGTTGACGGATGCAGACTATGCACACGGCCCCCAGGGTTGTGCAGCCAATTGCAAAGTTCATCACTGTTAATGGTGGTGACATAAATGAAGAAACATGCAGCCTCCCACTCAAATCAAAATGGGCCTAAAAGTGTATGCCGGCCTGTCAATGCAGTGGCTAAGTGTCCAAGTGGAGGAATGTCAGGTGCCTAATGCATTGTGGTACCCAATATGATTCTGCCAAGGGTTGCGGAAAAGGATATGACTCAACACTGCTTGGTTGGTCCATGGTACCCTGAAGGGATGATGAAGACTATTAACAACAAAATAATGCCAAATATGCTAGTCTCTTCTAGGCACATACACCCCATGCCGCAATACTCTCTGCTCTTTCGTCACATCCTTGCAGAAGTAGATATAAAGGCCCTGATTCATGGAATTATTTGCTCGTAAAATCAGGGACTTGTGTGTGAAATCGTGCGCAAGTCTCTATTCGTCAATTCATGCAACACAATGCGCAGGGCTTACCTGGGACCTCCGTAGAATCCTCGCCGGTCTAGCACGTCACTGCGACACCATGAACGCCTTGCATGAGACTCCAAGAGAAGGGCCGACCGGGTCTGTGCCGCCAAAGGGGACAGAACACGTGGAATGGGGAAGAACAAGCGAAAATGTGGGCGTTCCGAGGGACGTTCCACAGTCAAACAATCGCTACGCCCATATGCGCGCGAAACAAACATATTCATGGATTTGAACAGGGATCGACAGTGCGTGAAAAAGCATGTGCAAATCCCAAATCCCATACACAAAGAAATGCATAAAAAGCATGCGTGATCAACAAACGCACATATACTGCCACAATGAATGCACTATTTGTTGCAGAAGTGATCATGGGACAGCGCAGGAGAAGGAGGATGGCCAGGGCCTGGATCTTCCACCCAAGGACCAGCCTTTTTGGGATGCCTGACAACCAGGTCCATGCCAGGTAGAGGTTCCCCCCTCATATCATCTTAGGCCTGGTCACAGAGTGCGAAGCTGACCTCACATTACCCACCCTGTGCTCGCAAGCACTGAGCCCCTTGCAAAAAGTGCTCATTTTACTGCATTTTTTGGCAACTGGCTCATTCTATTCGGGGGCACTTCACAGCTCATGCAGTCACGCTGCCTACACCAGGTGTTGGCAATAATAACTGCACGCCCTTCTGTCCGTTGGCATATTTATATGCCCAGAACTGCAGAAAGGCAGGTAGTGGTGCAGGTTTTTTATGGGGTTGTGCACTTCCCAAAAGTGCTCAGTGCCATTGATTGCATCCATGTTACTCTATGTCCACCTCAAGCAATAGATCATATACATCACAACAGAAAACACTGGCACTCCATCAACGTTCAGGTTGTGTGTGATGTCATGGGTAACATTACTTCAGTCTAAGCCAACTATCCTGAAAGCACCCATAATAATTACATCTTCAGGATGCCCGCCCTACACTGGGCCCTGGAAGGTGGGAAGCATGGCAACAGATGGGTTTTGGGGAGTAGGAATGGTCATGCTCATGCATGCATGTTGCACACACACAAATAGACACTGTCAACAAATGACAAACATTCTCACCTCTACGGGAAAGGTGCTTAGCTTCTGAGCTCATACATGATGAAGCCAATCCGCAACCCCAACACATCTGCCCAGGTAAGATACAACACTGCCCATATTGCAACTCAGGGCATAGTGAGGCGCACATTTGGAGTGCTCAAGTCACACTTCCGCTCCGTTCACCACTCTGGAGGTGTGTTTCTATATGCAACGCCAGTAGTCTGCAGGATCATTGTAGCAGCATGTGCCCTGCACAATGTTGCAACACAGCGTGGAGTCATGGTGGACATGGTGGTGGCACCCCATACTCACCCACAGGCACACCGCTTGCGTATGGCTGGGCAAAGGGCACGTGGAGAGGCTGCACATGCCCAGCTTGTGCAATCGTATTTCACCTGAAATCGCTCCCCTGTGGAATGCGCACAGCCCTGCTACATGCCAGGTGCCATTCAATGATGACAATGGGCCAATCCACTGTGTCCACAAAACTACCGTGAGAAAGTGCCCCTGGAAGTGCTAAATTGTGTGCATCCCTTCGAACTGAAAGATCTTTCATCTTGTGTTTACAAATTAAACACATTGACGAGTGAGTACGCCACTACAATCATGGCAAACAATCAATTAAATCACCTCTTTTTCACCAAAAAAATCCCATATGTAATGTAAAACAATAATTATACAGGGGTATGGTATGTTATGGTAAAGTACATTCATAAAGGACCCATACACAAGGCAAGTGTTTCAAAGCGGTAAAGGAGGGATGCATTAAGGGGAAAAAGAACAGTGATTCAGAGCTTTTGAAATTGTCAAATGATAATAGTCTGTACAGGCAGAGTAAGTGCATATTATACAATCAACAGTGGAGGTAACAGTGAATAGATCTGATGACGATTCTACAGTTTCACCAAGTGCATGAATACGCCAACATTTATGAAGTGACTAGCAAGGGGAGCAGATAGACGATCTATAGGCATGGTGCAATCAGATCGAGCTGGTGCAAATATGTATACAGGGGAGTGGTAGGTGGAGAGTGAGAGCATGTTCTGGCGGGTCCCAAGTGCATCCAGTCATTGGAGGCGGGGTTAAGTGCAGAGAGATGGAACATTCTAGGGTCATTGACCAAGTGTATTGATGATGAGGCGAGTGCAGGGCCTGGAGGCAAGTGTGCGAAAGACTGCTGGGGGCACCAAGGACCTGTGAGACAATGAGGTACACCAGGCGGCCAATCAGCAAGCTGTTAGTAAAAAATGATGGAGAGAGGGATAGAGCAGTGGGATAGGTTACCAGGGAAGAGGGAGAGAGAAGGAAGAGTAAAAGAGGAAAGTCCTGAGGAGTTTCCGGAACTTAAGGAGATCATGTTCCAAACAGAGGGCGGCAGGGAGTCGATTCCACAGAGAGGCCCCTGCTGAGGATAAAGATCTCCCTCAAAATCTCTGCCTTGAGAACTGGCTCACTCGAAGAAGCTTGGAGGAAGATGAGGGGAGGGCTCGGGCGGGACAGTAATAATGTGGGCATTGTTGCAGGTAGGTAGTTCCCAGTCCCCAGAAAACCTTGTGGACAATGCATAGGGTGTTCAATTTCACACTTGCAGCCAAGGGGCGCTAGTGAAGGGGTTTCAGCTCCAGAGAGATGCAGTCACTGGGCTTGAGGCCAAAGATAAGTCTTGCAGTTCTGTTCTGGATGAGTTGTAGAGGGTGCAGAGTAGAAGCAGGGAGGTTGAGAAAGAGGCTGATGCAGTAGTCCAGCCTGGAGATAACCAGGGCTCTGGAGACAGTGAGCCACTGGGTGAAAGTTAGAAAAGGTAGAGTACCTCTGCTGAGGTGGACCTGATAGTTGGACTATCTACAGATGTCTGAAATGTGACATGAGAAGGAGAGAGTGGAGTTGAAGATGCCCCCAAGGTATTTTCATCCTTGCAGGTGGGTGCGGCAGCAGGGCCAAGGGAGTCTGGTCAGAGTGAATGTGGGAGAGCAGGCGCAGGGGTCCCAATGCAAATGTTTGCAGTCTTCCTGCTGTTAAGGCAGAGGTTGTTTGCAGCACACCATCTCTGAACAGTGGACAGACGGTCAGATATGAGTGAGAAAGAGGAGGTGGCCCAGGGTAGCCTGAAAGAAAGTTGTTTCATATACACATAACTCTGGAAGTTTGAGGTGAAAGTGGCAATTCCATGTGCTAAGTCAGCCATGTACACGCTAAAGAATCAAGGGTATAGTTGAGATCCCTGGGAATGGCACAGGTCGAAAGAGCGATAGAAGATAGAAAGGCTTTGCGTACCACCTGGGATGAGCTGTCAGAAAGAAAGGAGGATAACCACGCCAGAGCCTGATCCGTGAAACCTGTGCACCATACCCACTGCAGCAGTCCCCTTCTGGTGTGGTGGATCTGAATAACCAACATACCTGTCAACTGTGTAATCATTGAGAAATCCTGAAACATCATGTCCGAGCCCAGAGTGTGCATGATGCGCACAATCATGTCCCTAATGTGGGGTGTGCAAACAAAGTTCAGTATATACTGATAAAATAATCACCATCATATAACAAACTATATCAAATTACATCTTACCTGTCCCCTTGGCAAGTAGTTGACAATCAAATATCATTCCATGAAATAACCATAATTCCCTGATGTATAAGGATCTGCATGAAAAAAATATGAAACATAGTTCAGTTAACACACAGATGCCCCTAAAAAAGTAAGATCGATGGGCACTCTGCAGTGCCATATAACACATGCAAACAACAACTCCCAAGACAACCATCTACATGTGTCCCTGCAGACATGCACAAACACCTGTACACTGCATACACATTAAACACACAATACACAGACACTAACAGCCAACAACATCCACCACACTGCCTGCCCCCCTCAATGACATCCAGCAAATGTGCATGTCACATATCCCCATTCATTACACAATGTCACATACACAATGCATGCATCACTCAACATGCTGCATGAAATGTAAAGACATCACATATGCATGATCACAAGAAAAAGCTGGTACACCCCTGGAAGACTACCAATGCCATGAGAAGGCTTGCCATCACCTGCATAGTATTGGGACAGTGCACTACACACAGTCATGGGAGCACATCATCAATAAACACATATGTTGGCCATTTGTTAGGCACTCATTCAATAATCCCAAATATTTCTAAGTCCACACAGGGCAACAGGGTGGGTACAGGGAAGGTAGCCAATGAATTAATAACAGAGATAAATTATGAAATCAATACTACAAAGAAATCATGACAATAAGTGGGAGTGGAGACAAGCCCACAATGCCTTGTGAGTTTCACAATGTGCAAGTGTCCAGTTGAGGGTGGTAAGGGAAAAGGTTCTGATTATTCCATGGAGAACATCTTGTGGTGAAGTGCCCACAAAACGAAAGATAAATGTAAGTGCAACCTCACGTGGTGAGGCTGAGCATGAGCAAGTTCAGTATATACACAGTTGATTAGATGATACATGTGGGGGGTCAGTGCTCCAAGAACACATAGGGCCCTGTACATCATGCATTCTACTGTATCAATAGCACGGAAGAGAGGGGTAGAAGGAAGTGGGGAACAGAAAGGACTTGCAAATTATTGTGAACTTAAGGAGATGCTGCTCAAGACGCAGAGGGAGAGTGAGGCTCTTACACAGAAGGCAGCACGCAGAGGAAATATATCCACCAACAGCCCTTCCCATATCAAAATGTATGGGGTGAGCCCATGGAGGAAGGACAGAGTGAATGGTAGAAGTAGGCTGCAGGGGGTTCAATAGGAACACTCTTGGTTTGTATGGCGTACAAGCCAAGGTCATTAGCAGTGCACCAAGCCAGGGTGGCTGAGAGGCAGTCAGGGTGAATTAGGGTGCAAGTGTGTCAGTATGAACTTGGCAGAAGAGTAGTGTGTCATCAGCATAGCACTGAAATTAGTGAGAGAATGACTCAATGAAGCATGGCAGCAGGGAAATGCATATGTTAAAGACATATGGCAAAATAATGGAGACCTGGGGGACGCCACAGGTGGAGGGTGAAGTTACGGAATGTTTTTGTAGGAATCGTTGCTTGTGAATGAGCTAAGACAGTCCACTGCCCTCTCTGAGATAGCAAGTGTATCATTGATCATTTCAATGAGTATGGAATGGTTCACTGTGTAAACAGCAGATGAGATATCAAAGAGGATGAGGGATTATGAATTGAGGGATGCTAGGATTTCTTCTTGGGTGTACTGGAGAGCAGTGTCCATTAGACAGAAAGGGTGGTATCCACACTGGTGCCCATGTACACTGCCAACAAGTATGTCATGGACGTCCATTTGTGGGAGGCCAATCTTCCCAAGAAATTTCCCCATGAATGCAGGGTTTGAAATAGGTAGTAGTTGGCTGGTCAGGAAGGCTAAGCAGATGGTATAGTAAGGATGGGGCACACAAGGCAGTGCTTGAGGGAGGATGGAAATGAATGAAACAGCTGCAAAGGATTGTTTGCAGAGATCAGCAAGAGCAGGTTCCAGAGAGGTGATGTTGCCCTTGATGGTTCTGTCCCACCAGTTTGGATGAGACCTTCATCGAGTTGACAACTCAGGTGACTCATTCAGGGGAGATATGAGTGAAGGAGGACAATGAGGAATGAGGGTGAGTAGTAGGGGGGGCCAGAGGTACGGAGTGTTGTGTTAGCAGAGCCTGTCACAAGTCGGTTTACTATGTCCCGGCATTCTAAAAATAAATGGCTTGCAAGTGCATTACAAAGGGACTGTGAATGAGTAGGCGTAGAAGATACAGTGGATGGTTTTGCAAGCACACATATACTCACCTATTGCAGTCCCGTCAGGACCATGCTTGAGCTCACAATGGAATGCTGGCCACTGAGGGAACTGCTTTGGAATACATAAGCAGACAACAGAGAGCAATGTGATACAGAAAGCAACACTAAATGAATGTCAAAAGTAGGATGTAAACCAAAAGAGCACGGTCAATGCAGATTTCATTCTCACAGCATACAAATAGTCAAATACGGCATTCAATCAAATGCAGCAGTACCATGCATCCGGCTACGGTGAACTTGAAGCTGAAAACACCATGGTGAGACATGCAAGGTACATGCATGAGAAAGCACCAACAACAGTAACACTAATGTGCAGGTACACAACATAGCATTCCTAAAAAAAACATAAATACCCAAATGTTTGAGGATTTAAACTGGTGCTGCACACCGTAATGGTTGATCCATAATCAAGGCAGTTCAAATGGGCTGCCGAGACATAAACCCACAAACACTGCAAGGGATGTGAAGTGTCACTCATTACACATGATGAAGGTGCCATGAGAGATACATCAGCAGAACCAGCAATACCTGTCACATGCCACAAACAGTCAGCCATTCTACCCAGTCCCAAACAGCCATGAAAGCCACAAACAGTTAGAAGGCCCACATTTTAGATTGTGAAAACAGTGGCCCATCAAATCAATCAAAACTACACCATGCCCAGACCCATCATTAGAAGCACACCTGTGAAACATGCACCCATTAAGAAGTACTGGTGGCCCACAAGTCAAGTCAATCCCAAGTGAACACACACAGTGCTACACTTCCATGAAAACACCACACAAGTGTCTGCTAATTCCCCTCACTTACCTGTACAGGTAACCCGCCTGCCTTGAATACGATGCACAACATTGGGAGATGTTTCCCCTAAAGGAAATCACATGCATAGTAACAACAGAAACAACATGCACATCCATGACAACACATGATTTGATACAGAAAACATGCAGAGACCACCCACTGCATGAGCAACTCAGGGTGCCAGAGGGTGCCTGGAAATAGAATCTGATCAGCCCAGTAGTGCAGTGTACCAAAACAGAGAGAGAGTGACACAGAGAGGGAAAGCCAAGGAAATGTCAGATCAAGGAGTACACTGCCTGGATTTGAGATGGACAATGACATGCTGTACAGCACAGTAAGATATGATATGATGTGGCATTTGTAACGTGCCTATACTCAAGTGTTTCAAGGTGCGACAAGGTAAGGAAGGATGAACAGAGGGAGGACAGCATACATGTGCATTGGAACACCTAAACCATATTTACCTGCACATGCCATCGTATGCAGCAACTTGCAAACATGCAAGTTGACCTCACTAGGCATGCCTGCATGTACACCTCTGCAAATTGCATTGCCTTGAGATGTTAACAGCACATCTCAAGGAAAAAAATGAAAAAATGAAAAATAAACCAGGAAAGGGCAAATCAAAAATACAATGCCAAAATCCGTGCCTGGGGTGAACGAAAGTATATAAAAATGATATAAACATAAAATATAAAAACAAAAATGAAAAATCATGGACCAGGGTGTGGGGGGTCCACCCAGGAGGGGGGAGGAGGGGGCAGGGTGCATGTCAACTCCCACATGGGTGGATGTTTAAAAAAAAAAAAGTTCACACACCGCACGGCTATGGTTGGCCGGGAGGCATGTCTCTGGTGGCACCACCATCGTGGGTTGAATCAGAAGGTGGTAGTGGTGCTGGAGGCTCTCCATGCAGTGCCCAAGCCTGGTCCTCAGTGGCAGTGGCCATGCGTGACACTGATGAATGCACCAGCACACTGAGGGCTTGAAGGTCACCATGCATAACCTCACGGTGTGCACAGAGTTCCTCCAAGATATTCTACCTCAATTGTAGCATCTCATGTTGGGACAGTCTCCTGGTGGCTACCTCTTCCTCACAGATTGCCACTCTGTGGGCCAACAACTCTTGCCTCAAGGCTTCCCTCTGCGTCAACCTTCTTCAAGTAGGGATGCCTGCAGGGTACTACGTCCTTTCATCGCGGGATGTTTTTTTGCAGGGTTTTTACTGTGGCTTTTTTAACAAAAAACCTCTGTGATTTTCTTGGGGAGGTTAGAAAAATATATATATATGGGTGTGGGTGTTCAAGAATAGCCAAAACATTAAAGCAGATGGGGAATTGGGGGGAAACCCCCATAAATAAAAAATAAAAACATTCAATGAGTTTTTTTCATAAAAAAAATCCACGGTAAAAACCCCCACAAACAAAACATCCTGCGATGAAATGACATGGAAGTGCTTGCAGAGACCTCAGATCCACCTGTCAGCTCCTGATGTTGGCCTCCATGCGCAGCCTGTGTGAGCAGCATGTGGACCGCATTACCTGCAGCTGTTGCTCCAACTGTGTTGCTGGTGGAATCATGGAACTGGCCAACCTATCCATGCCTTCAGCCAAACTATCATAGGCAGCACCCGGTCGGTGCATGGCATGCAACATCGACTGCTCCAACACTGTCTGCCCAGCCTGCACATATCCCCCACGTGTGCAGGGCTCACATCTGGCTGACCCAAGGAAGCATGGCCCTTGCTGTGATGCCATTGTCTCTGGCTGCAGGACGGCAACCCTCCCTTGGACATCTACCCCATGACCAGAAACCAATACATGGGAGCGTGGTCTTGCAGCTGTAACCACCACAGCCGGCCGTGACACCACTGACTGGCCTTCTGAAGGCACCTGACCCCCTACAGACTCATGGGCCCCAACTACCCAACTGCTCCAACCATTGGTGCACTCACCTCCACCAGCATTGAGGACTGCACATCTGGTTCAGCATCAGAGCTACTGGAGTTCAAAGAGTCAGTGTCATATTGTAACGCTCACCTGGTTCCCACGGGGGTGCTGGTCTAGTCTGGATTTCTGTGGCCTCTTCTAGCGTGATGCGCAGGACCCTGAACACCGATTGGACAGGACCTCCAAATCGTGCTTGCCTGGCCCGTAGGAATATCCTTCTGCAGATGAGAAAGGGGATTAACAGTCTGCAGAATAGTGTGCTAGCTCCCCCCTTTCCCCCTTCCCCCTTCGTTCCTCTCTAACTTCCTCCGAACCCCGGTTTAAGCTCACCTTATGGTTTGGAAGGATGAACTCTCCATCCTGCTTCTGGTGCAGGGGCGCGTGTTCGTCCAGTTACTTCACTGGTTTTCAGAATGGCGCTGGCAAAATCCACTTGACTTTCCTGAGCGATGCGCCGTAAGTATGAAAGTTCAAAGTTCAAGTGAGGCCCCCTTTATGTTGTCTTTCTAACCTGTGATCTGTCCTTTATTTCAGGTGCAGAATGAAGGCGATGCGTCGAGGGTTAAACTGCCGAGGTGAGTAGTGATGAGGGCGATCCCTCTAAATGTCCTTATCATTCCCCAGAAATGTCTCTTGTCCTTTCCCCATAGGGGCCGGGGTACGGTACCTGCCAACGGGGCGGCGCCGACCCGAAATGTGGAAGAAAAGCCGGTAAGTATTATGGCTGTTAATCAGGCTTTCCTTCTGTGTTCCTTCTGCTCACCTTTTGTTTCTTCCTCTCTCCCCTAGGTACAGAGATGTGGCGGCCGATGCTGACAGCCGCGATGGAGCCGGGAGAAGTCTCGAGGACAGGTGAGTGAAGCGTGGAGCTGCAGCGAGCAACGCAATGCTTTTAAATGGATGTCTTTCTTCAGGGATGCTGGCGAGAAGATTCCGGATGCAGGTAAGAAGTTTGAAATAGTCCTTGGTTTTCACCTTTCTCTTCTCTTCCTTCCTTGCAGGTCTTCCAGGTTCGAGGCGGGCGTGGCTGGAGTCCAGGAGCAGGAGCAGACACGGTGAGCGTTAAGCTGCAGGAAGCAGAACAACGCGAAGCATGAGCTGCTGTCTGGGCGTGGCTTAAATAGCCTCCAAAGAAGTCCCAGGTATGTATCCTTCCCCAACTAGGTATGTATCCTTCCCTGGCCACGCCCGAGTGAAAAAATAGTCCTTATGAAAAAATAGTCCCTTTCAGGTCTCAGGGAGGCCTGAAGCGTGCAGCATGGTCTGCATCAGGTAAGTGCACAAAACACCTCCCTTTATGAGCCTGGCGCCTATGGCGCCAGGACTGATGTCCAACATGAGCCTGGCACCAAAGGCGCCAGGACTGAGTCCAAAGAGCCTCTATAAGGGGCCGCTGGGCTTTTACCCGAGGGCATGATGCCTGCTTCCGGGGGTGCTGGGCCTGGCCTGGTGCTCCGGGGGTAGGCATCATGACAGCACTCCCCCCCAAGGCCCCTCCCAAGGTCGTTCCTTCTGGAGGTTTCGGTTTGTTTGGGAAATTCCGATGGAACCTTTTTACCAGCCGAGGTGCATGTACGTGATCACTGGGTTCCCAAGACCTTTCCTGAGGCCCGTACCCTTTCCAATCAATTAGATAGAAAAGTTTTGATTTTGAAATCTTAGAATCCAAAATGTTCTTCACCTCGAATTCAGGCTCCCCATCTATCTGAATCGGTTCTGGTGGCTTTGTTAATCTGGTTCCTGGGTGCACTGGTTTCAAAAGTGACACATGAAAAACGGGGTGAATCCGCATGTTAGCTGGTAGATCGAGCTTGACTGCCACTGGATTGATTATAGCTTTGATCGAGTAAGGGCCTAAATACCTTGGTTTAAAAGTTCGAGGCCCCTTGAGTGATAGGTGTTTGGTAGCCAACCATACTTGATCCCCTATTTGGTATGGAGGCGCCTCTCTTCGATGCAGATCCGCATTCTTTTTGTATTTCCCTTTCGCATGTTGCAAATGTGCAGTTGCATCCTTGAAGGCTTGAGTAATCGTAGAATGCAAATGGTCCACTGCGGGCATTTCAAGGCTCAGAGGTGAGTCCAAGTCTGAAGTACGAGGGTGATGTCCATATTGGGTATAAAAGGGGCTCTGACCAGTTCCAGAGTGTATCGAGTTATTGTATGCATATTCTGCCACCCATAAAATGTCCTTGCAATTACCCTCCGATTGGTGCAACATACATCGTAGATATTGTTCAAGGGTCTGGTTCGTTCTCTCCGTCTGACCATCGGTCTGTGGGTGGTGGCTGGTCGAGAGTCTTACTTCGATTTGTGCCAGTTGACAACACTTTTTCCAAAAATGAGAAATAAACTGGCTTCCCCGATCGGAGACTAGTATGGACGGGAATCCATGCAAACGGATGATATTTTCGAGGAATTCTTTGGCAAGAACAAAGGCTGAAGGTAATCCTTTCAACGGAATAAAGTGGGCCATTTTGGAAAATAAATCCACAACAACGAGAATAGTATTGTAACCATTACAAGAGGGCAGGTCCGTGATAAAATCTAGTGACAGGGTGTGCCAAGGTGCTGGTGGAATGTCTAAAGGCTGAAGAAGACCGGCGGGTCTTGTCTTTTGACCTTTGTTTTGGGCACAAACTCCACAGGACATCACAAAAGATTTAATATCCTTTCGCCAGGAAGGCCACCAGAATTGTCGTTTAACCTTTTCCTCTGTTTTGGCAATGCCAGGATGTCCTTCCATCAGGGTATCATGATGATGGGAAATAACCAGTTCTTGCAATTCCTTTTCTGGCAAAAATAAGCGTCCTTGGAAGTAAGGTAAACCATCCTTGACTGAAAAGTTAGACCCCCTTTTGATCCAATCCTGCAAGGCTGAAGAGTCCAGGAATTGTTTCACTCATGCTTGAATGTCTTCAAGGGTTTGTAAAGTGGTTATCCCCAAAATTCTTTGTTCGGGAATTATCGGCACAGGTTCTGAGTTTGTGTCTATTTCTTCCATTCCAATTCGGGATAGAGCATCCGCCTTACCATTCTTATAGCCGGGGCGCTAGGTGATTACAAAATCGAACTCAGCAAAGAACAAAGCTCATCAGAGCTGTCGAGATGATTGAGCCTTGGCAGTTTTTAAATATTGTAAATTTCGGTGATCAGTGATCACGGTGATGGTATGCCGGGCGCCGAGGAGATAATGCCGCCAAGCCTTGAAGGCGGACTTAATGGCTAATAGTTCCTTATCGGTGATTGCATAATTTATCTCCGGCGGCGAGAACTTTCTGGACCAAAATGCTACGGGGTGCAGTTGGTTGGTTTCAGGGTCTCTCTGAGACAGGACAGCTCCCATGGCTAAGCTGGATGCGTCGATTTCGACTATATATGGGAGATCGGGACGCGGGTGCTTCAAAATAGGTGCGGACGTGAACTTAGCTTTCAACTCCTGAAAGGCCTGTTCGGCTTCCTCGGTCCATTCAAAACTTTTATTTTTTCGCAAGAGTGCAGTGATGGGTTGCACCACACGTGAAAACTCCGGGATAAACCTGCGATAAAAGTTGGCAAAACCAAGCATGCTTTGGACACCTTTCACTGAACTAGGTGATGGCCATTTGAGGATGGCATCCACTTTCCGTGAATCCATTCGGACCCCTTTAGGTGTCAGCATGAATCTGAGAAACTCAACCTCGGTGGTATGGAAAACACATTTTTCCAGCTTGGCAAACAGTTTGTGCTGGCGCAGTTTCTCTAGGACGGCCCTGACATGCTTTCTGTGATCAGATTCCGAAGAGGAGTACACAAGAATGTCATCGATATACACGACCACACAGACATCGATGAGTTCCCGAAGGACATCGTTCATGAAGAATTGGAAGGCTGCAGGCGCGTTGCACAACCCGAAAGGCATCACCTGGTATTCGAATAGTCCATATTTTGTACGGAAGGCCGTTTTCCATTCGTCACCTTCTTTTACTCGTACCAGATGATAAGCCCCTCGGAGATCTAACTTGGTGTATACGCAAGCGTCCTTCACCTGGTCAAGGAGTTCAGGGATCAGAGGCAGAGGGTAACGATTTTTAACAGTTATCTGGTTCAATGCGCGGTAATCGATACAAGTTCTAAGGTCGCCTTCTTTTTTAGGCACAAAGAACAAAGCTGAGGATGCCGGGGAATTTGACGGGCAAATGAAACCATTGGCGAGGTATTGATCTAAATATTGTCTCAAATGCAGATTCTCTGGTTCAGTAAGGGTGTAAATCCTGCTACAAGGGGGTTGTGCACCGGGCACCAGATCGATTTGGCAATCGTACGATCTGTGGGGAGGTAACGTGTTGGCCTGTTCCTTTTGGAAGACGTCCTGAAAGTCTTGGTACTCTGGAGGTAGTTGCACAGGGACAGAGGTTACTGATGCTAGATTAATCTTTGGATTTTCTGGGTAGCAGGATTGTGCACAATCCGGGAAGGTTATTCTCTTCGCTCGCCAATCAATTCGAGGATTATGTGTCTCTAACCAAGGGATTCCGAGAATAAGCTGAAACTGTGGAGCCTTGATTACATCAAACACAACTGCCTCCCGATGGCCATCCGGACCTACAAGTGTCACCTCAGCTGTGGAATGTGTTACCGGTCCAGAGGCAATTTCGGTTCCATCTACTGTGGTGATGACATCTTTGTTGGTTTTAGGACGCAGAGGGAGGTTTATCCTAGAGACCAATTCTCGATCCACATAGTTTCCTATAGCCCCGCTATCGATGTATGCCTTTATAGCATGCAACCGTTTAGGCTGTTCCGGATCTACGAGGACCATTGGCACAATGAAATGCGAGGTCTGAGAGTTAGTTTTCAAGCTCGGCAAGCGGACCCCTACGCTTGCCGGGCGTGGTCGTTTCCCGATACAGAGTTTCCATGGATTTTATCAGCGGCTCCTACCACCTTCTTGGGCGGCTTAACCGGGCAACCTCGTAGAAAGTGTCCAGAGGACTCACAATAAAGGCATAATTGCATCTGTCGTCTTCTTTCCCGTTCTTTTTGAGTTAGGGGTTCTTTAACACCTCCGATTTGCATAGGCTCCGAGGCATCAGCCCCCTTGGGGTTAGCGTGGGTCTTGGCCAACACCCGGGTTTCAAACTTGGACCGATCTGCTTTTCTGTTTTGCAGCCTGTGATCCAATTGGACCACTAAGTCTATATATTCAGTGCATTCTTGGGGCGGATTTACAACTTGTGCCAGGACATCTTTAAGTTCTCCGCGTAGACCTCGATAGAATAACGTGATTCTTTTATCCTCTGGCCAACCAGTTTCCACAATTAGTCTATTGAAGGTTGCAATGTAGGATAGAAGGTCTTGATTGCCGTCTTGATTGCCCTGTCGCAGAGATAGAAGTTCGTCATCCAGAGCCTGTCCCTGGGAGTGTTGAGCAAATAACCTTTCCATGCTTGTTTGAAATCCTTGAAAATCACGAAGAATCGGGTCATCTTGAGTTACCAGTGGGACTGACCAATCGGCAGCACAGCCGCTGAGATATGACAACACAAAGGCTACCTTGGTCTGATCATTAGGGAAGGCCCCAGGTCTGCATAGGAAGTGCAAACGACACTGATTCATGAATACAGCGAATCGTTTGGGGTCCCCAGCAAAGCGTTCAGGTGGGGCCAGCGGCATGTTTCCAGGTAGATTAATCTGCACTGGGTTACTGGAAACCACAGGAGCGGGGTTCCCCCCGGAACCGGGTAAAGGAGTTTGTCCAGCTTAACCTTGCAAAAGCTGTCTAGCCAGGTCATCAGCTCTATCCTTTATTACAATCACTTCCCTCCTGAGGGCACTAGTCTCTTGATGAGCGGCGTGTACTTCGGCCCGTAATTCCCCCAGTAATTGGGCCAACTGGTCAGTTTCCATAGCGCCTGGGTGGGAATTTGTAGGAAGGCTTCGCGTTCTGTAACGCTCACCTGGTTCCCACGGGGGCGCTGGTCTAGTTTGGATTGCTGTGGCCTCTTCTAGCGTGATGCGCAGGACTCGGAACACCGATTGGACAGGACCTCCAAATCGTGCTTGCCTGGCCCGTAGGAATATCCTTCTGCAGATGAGAAAGGGGATTAACAGTCTGCAGAATAGTGTGCTAGCTCCCCCCTTCCCCCCTTCCCCCTTCGTTCCTCTCTAACTTCCTCCAAACCCCGGTTTAAGCTCACCTTATGGTTTGGAAGGATGAACTCTCCATCCTGCTTCTGGTGCAGGGGCGCGTGTTCGTCCAGTTACTTCACTGGTTTTCAGAATGGCGCTGTCAAAATCCACTTGACTTTCCTGAGCGATGCGCCGTAAGTATGAAAGTTTAGAATTCAAGTGAGGCCCCCTTTATGTTGTCTTTCTAACCTGTGATCTGTCCTTTATTTCAGGTGCAGAATGAAGGCGATGCGTCGAGGGGTTAAACTGCCGAGGTGAGTAGTGATGAGGGCGATCCCTCTAAATGTCCTTATCATTCCCCAGAAATGTCTCTTGTCCTTTCCCCATAGGGGCCGGGGTACGGTACCTGCCAACGGGGCGGCGCCGACCCGAAATGTGGAAGAAAAGCCGGTAAGTATTATGGCTGTTAATCAGGCTTTCCTTCTGTGTTCCTTCTGCTCACCTTTTGTTTCTTCCTCTCTCCCCTAGGTGCAGAGATGTGGCGTCCAATGCTGACAGCCGCGATGGAGCCGGGAGATGTCTTGAGGACAGGTGAGTGAAGCGTGCATCTGCAGCGAGCAACGTGATGCTTTTAAATGGAAGTCTTTCTTCAGGGATGCTGGCGAGAAGATTCCGGATGCAGGTAAGAAGTTTGAAATAGTCCTTGGTTTTCACCTTTCTCTTCTCTTCCTTCCTTGCAGGTCTTCCAGGTTCGAGGCGGGCGTGGCTGGAGTCCAGGAGCAGGAGCAGACACAGTGAGCTTTAAGCTGCAGGAAGCAGAACAACGCGAAGCATGAGCTGCTGTCTGGGCGTGGCTTAAATAGCCTCCAAAGAAGTCCCAGGTATGTATCCTTCCCCAACTAGGTATGTATCCTTCCCTGGCCACGCCCGAGTGAAAAAATAGTCCCTATGAAAAAATAGTCCCTTTCAGGTCTCAGGGAGGCCTGAAGCGTGCAGCATGGTCTGCATCAGGTAAGTGCACAAAACACCTCCCTTTATGAGCCTGGCGCCTATGGCGCCAGGACTGATGTCCAACATGAGCCTGGCGCCAAAGGCGCCAGGACTGAGTCCAAAGAGCCTCTATAAGGGGCCGCTGGGCTTTTATCCAAGGGCATGATGCCTGCTTCCGGGGGTGCTGGGCCTGGCCTGGTGCTCCGGGGGTAGGCATCATGACACATATGCAGAAGGTCCCAGGATGGTCTGTAGCACCAGTGGATTCTCCTGGCCTGCCACACCACATCCTCTACTGGTGCTCTGGTCCGGCACATACTCACCTGCACAAGGACATAAGAAGACATGAGGATTCATGTGATGAAACATGTCGACAGTAAACATGTGTATCACATTGCTGTCATGCAACACAATGCAGGGCATGTCACCATGAGAGAAATAGCATACACACACTATGTACAAGAAGCCATCTGATCATGGCATATGCAAACTGACAACAACAATCCATGTTGAGGTCCATGTAGCCAGTGGGCACATTGCCAACAAACATGGTACTCAGCAAGCACATTATAGTACATGGCACACCAAACAATTGACAAATACATGGAAAATGGGCATGGTCATGTGGCTCAGTAACATGCTATAACATTACATGTCAACAGGTATACACACATATTCACATCCAAGTACACATCCATCACATGCCACACCAGTGTGGAACTGGCACATGGACTGCACACAATGTGGACATGCCCTGAGTGTGGGAAAAAGGAAACAGTCCCAGTTATATATTACTGTAAGTTTAATACCTAGACAAGGTCTGTGATGTGGAGAGAGCAATTACATGCACTTGGAGATAGGAAGAAGGGACAGTGACACACAAGAGGGACAGGGGCACGGACCCATGGAGTGTATGCTGAGTGTGAGAGGGTAACAGGGATCAGTCCTGACAACAATTTCACCCCAGGGTCATTGCCATAGATGTGCACAGTCTATAAAAATGCAATGTCTCTCATGGCATGCTGTGAGGCGTGTTGGTAGTTCTCTGTAGCATGTAACCACCTACGTACATGTATGAATAGGCAATCTATGACAGGCTGTGCATGAAGTGTAAGTCGTGCTTCAGACACAAGCACATGTCTAGCAGAACAGAGTCACTAATAACACTGATGCAACTAACTAGATGGCACGTTGTGGTAGCATGTTGCAAATGTTGTATTGTTATGCTGGTGGGGGATGACTACTGTCACACGGCCATGTGCAATGGATGTACGACTCATGGGTTGTATCCACTCTGGAGTACACAGGACATGAGTCAGTACACCGTGACATGGTTCACCCACGGCAGTCATTCAAATGCAGGCAGAAGCACAACATAATCATACATCTTTGTTTTGTTTCCCTACATGTACTCAGGATGCACAAACTTGGTCACTCACAGGATGTGCCCTCGTAATCTGGCAGGCCACTCACACCTTGCACCTGATCCATATGAATGAATTGGTTCATAGCCTGTTCATGCGGGGTGAGCTCCTCCTCCTCTGTTGACCCCCCTCCAGTTACAATAGCAGAGACGAGGTTGGCACCCATCTTGGACTTGGTGTAATGGTTGAGGTCATTCCACCGCTTCATGACCTGAGAAGCAGTGTGCTTCTCATACCCTAAGGCGTTTATCTCATCCGTGACATGCTGCCAATGCACCATACCCTGAGAAAGTGTATGTGTGCTCCCCGGTTGCAGGCACATGTCCTGGTGGTGGTTGGTCACGTAGTCCATGAGGATCTGGAGTTCTTCTTCTTTGAAGTTCCTCTTCCTCAACATGCTGGTGTCCTCTGCCGTGCCATGGGGTTGAGCCTGTTCCTGCTGTGCAGGCTTTGCCTTCGTGGCACGTGGTGTTGGTGTTGACACTGTGTGGCTGTGACCACTCAGGGCCCCAGATGCTGGACCACTAGTGGCCTGGGGCATGACATCACCACCTGCTGCTGGGACAGCAGCTTCCAGTGCAGGTCCCTTAACCTTTGGGGCTGGGACAGCAGCTTCCACTGCACATCCCTTACCCTTTGGGCCCGGGACATCAGCTTCCACTGCACATCCCTTATCCTTCAGTGCTTGGACAGCAGCTTCCACTGCATATCCCTTACCCTTCGGTGCTCGGGCAGCAGCTTCCACTGCAGGTTCTGGAATCCTTGGGGTGGGACAGCAGCTTCCACTGCATGTCACTTACCCTTCGGGGCTGGGACAGCAGCTTCCGCTGCACATCCTTTACCCTTCAGGGCTGGGACAGCAGCTTCTACTGCAGGTCCTGGAACCCTTGGGGGTGGGACAGCAGTTTCTACTGCAGGTCTCAGAACCCTTGGTGGTTGGACAGCAGCTTCCACTGCAGGTCCCGGAAGCCTAGGGGGTGGGACAGCAGCTTCCACTGCATGTCCCTGACCCCAACCCTGGCCACCTCTGCCACCTTTCCATCTTGGGGCCTTTCCACTCATGTTACAGGTGTACTTGAACAATGGAAGGCACACCAAGCAATTGTCCTGGGCAATTCGAGTGGGGGGCCAGTGTACGTGATGGAAAACATACTTCTGTGGTCCAGTAAGTATGAAATGTACCCCAGGTGACAAAAATACAGGATGCATAAAGCACAGCCACCCCAAAAACATAAAAACATTCTGCACGCGTGACCTCGAAAGCTTGCATTAAAAAAAAGCATTACACGATACACAGTGACACCCAGCGACACAAAAAATGCATACGTGAACCCCAGAAAGCTACTGAAAGGTAAGAATAGAGGTGCACAATACACAGGGGCACCCAGAGCATCAAAAATGCATACGTGACTCACCGTTATCCTCTGAAAATACAAAAGCAGAAGCGCATACGTAGAGGCAAATCCCCCACCAAAATAAGACATTTGTACGGTCCCAAAAGTAACAAATTGTGTGCCACCTCAAAAATCGCAGTATTCCACTCATCCGTCTACTCCCAATCGCATGTATGGTCGGAGTTGCTTCTACGTGTACTTACGTATCCCTGATTCTGGTGTGATCAGTGCCAGCGTGCAGCATGTGTCACGTAAGTTACACGTTGAGGGCCTTTCCTCGGATTTCACGTGTCCATGCTAATTTCAAACGCACAAAGTAACTGTCACTCTGTTTCCGACTGCCCACGCATTATACACGGCAGACCCATGCTCCTGCCTCTGAGTCATTTAACCTGCCTCCTACTGCCCTGAGCTGCCTCCTACCAAGCCATCTATTGCTGCCTGCCGAGTATTTCTGCCTGCTGCCCACCTGCCCTGCATTTTGAGTGCCTGCTGTTCACCGTACTCCCACCATGCCGTACTACCACCACTGCTCCACAGCCCATCTCCAGGACCACCTTGCCCACCCACACCTGCCTCGGGGGTTGCCATGTCTGCAACATCATCCTCAGACCAAAGTGGCAACCCCATGGCAGTGAGGCAAATACTTTGATGCCAAGGAAGTTGACATCCTTGTGGAGAAGGTCCTGAAGAATGTTGATGCCGTCTTCAACCCACTGATGCAATGCGGCAAGGAAGGACGTCAGCGGATCTGGGATGGGATAACGGATGCCATCAACGCAGAGGGGGTGGCATCCCGGACCTTCAAGACGTGCATAAGCGCTAGGAGGACCTGAAATCCAGGACCCACAGCAGGGCCCTGTGCTTCCTCGAGGCTGGTACTACCGCGGAGGTGCACCGTGCATGAAGGTGCCGGCTGAACATCAGCAACATGCGGGCCCTGGAGAAGTTTTACCCAGCACTGCACACCCAGGTCTGTGAGTTGCGCCAACATCTGGAGTCGCCTGGTGAGTATCCATGTGTTGCTATGCTCTACAATACATGTGCATGTTGCTGCATTTTGGGAGTGAGCACCTTAGGCTTTCAGCACGTATGCCTCTGATACAGATGTCTGCATGCATGCCCCAGACATTGCTCTCCATGTGTGCATAGGACCATGTGTATTTTGAATGAGAACTCTATTGCATTGCGTGTTTTACTGCTGCCTTTAAGACCTTGTACTTGTTTTTTTACTTGTGTCTGCGACGTGCTCGTGTGTCGAGTTTGACAGTTGAGTTCATGTTGGCTGTATCATGTGCATGCATGATGTTCATATGTATGTGGCAAAGATGGGAATGTGTGACTGCCCATCACTCACGCCTGGATGCTACATGTGCATTTTGATGTCTGACGTAGTCATGTAGCAGGATTACAGTTAATAGGACTCTGATGTGCTTGATCATCACACTGCTTGTGGACTTTCTGTTGATGTGTGTGCATGACATGTGTGTCCGGACATGATGCATGTGTGTTTAGTATACACAATTGATTTATCATGAGAGCGTCATGTAGACTGATGTGAATGTATGGAGTGATCGGCACGCGTGTATCTTCATGGATGTGGATTGCATGTCCATGTGTGTGGGGGTGGAAGACGATGGTTGTGCCCTTGACTAGTCAAGTTTATGTGAATGTTGGTATTGCCACGCACACACTGGTACAGTACACTGATGTTTCTCTTCTGTGTCTCCTTTTAAACAGTTGCATCTGATGAAGAGAGCGGAAGCAGTGCAGTGGAGCATGGCAGCAAGGATGCCTCCACCAGGCAGAGGCGTGCCAGTACCATTGGGCAATGCTGCTAGAGGTAAGTTCAAGAAGGCGAAGGTGGGAGTGGACTTCTCAGAAGCGGGGGGGACAGGTGAGGCCACACAGGGGCCATCCATTGTGGAAGACGCCCCAGAGACATCCAGGTTGGTGGGGGTGGAGTGGAGGAGGTGGCTGTGGAAGCACAACCCATGGGGTCAGGTGTGGTTATTGAGGTTGGCATGCATACTGCACTCCTGTACCTGGGGCATGAGGCTGCGCAGGTCACCCTGGAGGTGCCTGTGCAAAATCTTTCCCTGGGCCAGGGAATGCAGCTGTATGTGCCTGCAGAGATGCCTCCACTCTGACCCAGCCCCTGGTGTCGGCTGTGTCCACACAGACCACCTTTTCCTTACCATCTGCTGTTGCCATTCAGAACCTTGCGCTAACCCTGCAGGCCGGGGTGGCAAGGTGTACAGCCGTCATATGTGATGATGAGCAGGCTTCATGTAGCATGCTTGAACATCATCACAATGAGGTATGCTAGCTCATTGGCTGGCTTGCAACATGCCTGTTCCAGTTTGTGCTGTGTGGGCTGTTTACTAATGCAACCCCCTCCTAGTCTTCCTCCTCTGTGCCCCAGTCATCCTCTGGGCGCCTTCTGGCCCAGATACCACCAGGGCCCCCTGTGCACCAGTCCCACCCACTTTGCCCAGTCTGGTGGAGCCAACATCCCTGCCCGAGTTGGGAGTCGAAGGTCAATTGGCTGAGGTGGTCACCGTGCCTACCAAGTCACCGACAGTGTCACTGGCAATGGAGGGACAGGAGGCACCCAGTTGCAGGGCACAGGCCATACACCCCAGGTATTGTCATCATCCCGGAATGCATACACACAAACAGGCACCAGGCACTAAGGCAGCAGCAGGCATTAAGGAGTATGCTAGATTTCTCAGGGCCCAACAGGTGGAGCACATGAAATTTAGGCAAAGGATGACTTCCATGTTCTGCCGATATGGGCAGCGAATTGGAGCAGAGAGGCAGCGGGCTCGGGAAGCAAGGATTATGTTTGCCAGGGTTGGGGTTGCATTGGATCAGGCAAATAAGCAGGTTGCCATCCTGGAGGAGACTTGCAGGGAAACCAAGGTGATAGAGACACATATGCTGGAGGCCCTGCAAGCCCTCCAGTCAACAACGGAGGCCCGCCTGGGGGATGAGGACCTGGCGCTGGACTCATCCCTGGTGGAGAGCCTGAGCGAGATTGAGGATGAGGAGAAAGACTAGCCCGCTACCTGTGTAAATAGTTATTTAGGTGTAGGTTTCCGTTTTGTATTTATTATTTTCCCAAGACTTTTCGGACATTCCTTCCCCTTTTTTATGTACATAGGTGCTTAGGCTTAAGGTTTTATTTTACACATTTTACATGGACAACTTAGAGCTTAATTCGAACTTTTTTCAATTACATATTTATTCAATAGATATCTCATTGTGTTCATAAAATTCAATGCTTTGTGCAGTTAATTTGTTTGTCTGCCTGTTTGCTAGTTCTATTTTGAGCCAGTGCATCTCCCCATTCCAAGTCATGTGTCTTGTTGCGTGCATGCTTGAGTATTGTTGTTGCTGGGATGGTTGCAGATGGCAGGATGCAAATGTGTCTGACATGTGATGGTGTGTCAATCAGAAAATTGGGTGTGCACTGTATATTTGGATTAGCATTGACATGTGCTGCTTCACTCTGTGTTTTGCATCAGTGTGGTTGGGGTGGAGGGAGGTGGGCTCATTGTGGGAGTGTTCCATGATCACCGTCATAGCACATTACTTTGTTATAGCTGTTTTAAATGCATATCATGCATACAACTTCACCAGCATGTTTAATCACGCAATGCCTTCTCTCATGTGTTGGTCAACCTCTACCACTGCAATGCTGTAGTGCCACATAGTTGATATTCCACAATGGCTGCACATTTCACCAGTCTCTGTGAGTCATGCTCTCTGTGACTGCCCTACCATCACCTATGCATTGACCACTCATGTGAAAGTTCCCTGACAGCTACTTTGTCACCCAGCTCAGCCATGATCAGGATGTGACACGGCTGGCCATTGTTTGTGGATCTTGCAACAAGTTTTAGTATGTTTGCTTCTGTCATGGGCACACATTTTGTCACTGTGCTTTGATGCCATGGCAATGTGACATCCGCAGCATGCCCATGTTTTTGCACTCACTTGTCACATGTGTATGTTGGGGAATGATTAGGGCCTGGAAGTGTTTGTGAGCAGATGATCCACTCATGGATGGACCTCCGGTGATTGCAGTTGTTTGGATTTGCGGGATACATGCTCGGGTTGAAATTCAAGGTGCTGTCACACCACAGAACTTCAGGTGAGCAACAGACATTCATTGCAGTGGTGATGTGTCAGATTGTTAGGGTACTGCCTGTGGGGGGTGTCCTGCCTGGACGGGGCTACCTGTGGGGGGTGTCTATCAACAATGTCTGACGCTGTGGGCGTATCAGCAGGGTTGTCCGTGATGTGGTCCACCCCACTCAAACCCTGAGAGTCTTTCAATTCCCCTTCCTCCTCACCTGATGAAGACGAGAAGTCCAACTTCCTTCCACGAGGTCGACGAGTAAAAGTCCTCCTCTCCTTGTGTAGATAGGGTCTGCCTCGGGAGGAAGCCACCGCAACCCTTTGGGAATGAATTCGCGGGGACTCCCCCCCCGCGACAGACAAGTGCGGCAAGGGGAAAAGCCTTACGGCACAAAAACCCCTTTGTGATGCAGAACGAGAGGAAGATCCAAAGCCAGCTGGAATACGGGAGACCGGCAAAACTGATGGTAGGGTGTAGAAAATAGTGCAGAGCACTGCCCTGAATGTGAACGGGGGGGGTCCAGAGAGTGAAACTAAAATAAGTAAGGCAGGAGGAAAGAAGGGAGGAGAACAAACAAGTGCCCGAATACAAGAAGGAGCACCGGTTATAAAGAGAGAGAGTGGACAACAGGAGGAAAATAGGACAGGAGCGGAACTCCGCTAAGCGAGAGTACAGTGGAGCGCTGGCAACGAAGAAGAATTCAGAAGTTGCAACGCGCCGAACCGCCGAGCGTGAACAGAGAAGTACTCTCAGCGGCGGCCATGTTGGAAAGGACTAGAACGTAAACCGCGCTAGTGAGCACAACGTGGCGGCACGGTCTGACGACCGCCATGTTTTCACCTCTTCCATAAACGCCAGGAACCTGCGGTTGTGACATTGTCACAGGTGAGGGAGGCTGGGGGTGATGTCCCTTCTGGAGGGGGCAGGCTGGGGTGTGGTGTCCCTTCTGGAGGGGGCTGCCTGTGTGGGGGTTGTCCCGCCTGGAGGGGGCTGCCTGTGGGGTGTGTCACAGGTGAGAGGGGCTGGGGGTGGTGTCCCTTCTGCAGGAGGCTGTCTGTGGGGGCTGTCCCACCTGATGGAGGGTGCCTGTGGGGGTTGTCACAGGTAAGGGGGGCTGTGGGGTGGTGCCCAATCTGGAGTGGGCTACCTGGGGGGTTTCCCATCTGGAGTCTGGAGAGGGCTGCCTCTCGGGGGTGTCACAGGTGAGGGGAGCTGTGGGCTGGTGTCCATCTGGAGGGGACTGCCTGGGGGTGTCCCATCTGAAGGGGGCTACCTGTGGGGGGGTGTCACAGGTGAGGGGGCTTAAGGGTGGTGTCCCTTCTGGAGGGGGCTGCCTGTGGGGAAGTCCCACCTGGAGGGGGCTCCCTGGGGGGGCATCACAGGTGAGGGGGCTGGGGGGCGGTATCCCTTCTGGTGGGTGATACCTGTGGTGGGTGTCCCACCTGGAGGGGGCTTTGTTTTATAAGGAAAGGCAATAAAAGTGCTGGTGCCCATGTAACAGTAAAATAATTCCCTTCCAAAATGTATAAAAAAGCTGTGCAATGGGCGCGCTGCCGTTTTGATGGACTAGCAGCATTGGGTTGGTGTCGGCACTGGGAGGCGAGGCTATCAGCTGTGACCATTGGGAAGGTTGCAGAGTTTGAGCTCTGAGCGACACAACTAGCAACCACAAAAATAACACTCCACACTAACACACCGAGACAGTCACAACCTTATAACACCAAACCAAACAACCCACAAGAACACCCACACTGAGTCCCGTGACCACTTGTAACAACCACCAATGACAGACTCTCACCCTTAGTAATGTCCACAGCAGCACCAAGGTTTTTTTTAGTGCCTATTTAAATGCGAGTATTATCTCGATTGGTTAAGTTATTAGGAAGCTGGATGTTGCTATTTTTCTCACATTTATGGAAATGATATACGAGTCATTTTTATTTGATATTATACCACTACTGTATCGGTAGGAGAGAGCTGATGATGTATGGGTATTACATTTATGAATGTGATTGATGTTCTCAAGGGAGGATTGAATGAACATACTTAATTGCCTTGGGATTGACAATGAGATAGTAAATCGCTTTATAAGTTACCAGTTTTGGATGCGTTTGTTCTTTTGTTCTTCCAACATTTCACAGGCGCAATTAAGCTGTGTCCGTTGTTCTTGATGTTGTGTTTCTCCAACACTGTGCATCCGGTTTCATGTGCTCTTTGTTTTGTTTGTTGCCTTTCTATCCTTTCTCATCTTTTATGTGTGCTCTTTGGGGAGGCTGTTGTGTGGTGGTGAGAGTATGTCATTGGTGGTTGTTTCAAGTGGTCATGGGACACAGTGTGGGTGTTATTGTTGGTTGTTTGGTTTGGTGTTATAAGGTTGCGAGTCTCGCGGTGTGTTAGTATTGAGAGTTATTTGTTGTTGTTGCTAGTTGTGTCGAGAATGCGCTTGGAAGTGGCAGTCCCGGATAAATGGCGGTATAATTGTGATGGCCTGGAATGTTAGTTGCAAGTTTGTGGCATACGCTTTGAAGGTAATGAATGGGCTTGTTATCAGGAGGTTGTTATTGGGTGTGCATGATTAAGGTTTGTGTGCTGTATGAGTTGTGTTTCTGTTTTTATTGTTTCAATATAAGGAAGGGGGATGTGTAGTATTGGCTTGCATTACATCAGGCAGTGCAAGCCATAGAATGTTAGAGTAGCCTGGAAGCCGGTGCTCCCTAACTGACATCCCTGAGAGTTCCAGGGATGTCAGTTAGGGACTACAGCATGGGAGATCAAGCTCTAAAGATGTAATTGCTTGTTGCTCCCCATGTATTCTAGGCTAATCCCTGTAACTAAGAATAAAGCTTTAACTTTCATATTTGCTGGCCTCCAGAGTCATCACTGTCTCCTGCCTATCTTTCTGGACTCCAGATACTACAAGTTTACAGATTGGTACACATGCATATGGCCATTATGATTTCACCCACCCATTTAATTGAAAATAAAGACAGGGCGATTTAGCAGTTTTTTCAGACCCCCCTCATTTAAAGGTCTGTGCTGGGGAAGTTGGACAGTAGAAATTGGGATGATTTGTGAATTATGGATTTCAGACACCCCTGCCACTTAAAGGCCTGTGTTGGGAAAGCTGAACAGAGAGATTGCCCAGGCTATAGTTTTCAGCGCACACTGGGAATGAGCTTTGTTAATTTCAAATTTTGACAAAATCATCCTGTGGTGTTCCACCAAATGGGGAATTCATTAATTAATATTTGTAGTTAAAGAGGCTAAGGGTCTACACCATTCTGCCCCCTGCCCCTATACAGGGAAAAGGATTTAAGGCAAGCAGACTCCCCCACCTTTTGGTTTCAAAGGGGTCAATTCCACTTACATTGAAAGCCTCTCTTTAGAATGAAGGAAAGCCAGCTGCCTTTTAGGACCCATCTGGAGGACATGGCAGGGGTCTGGTCACTCAACTATCAAGGATGGTCCCCAGCTCTTCACAATAGGACCCAGTCAGCATTTAGGCCTTCCAAGCAATCAACCACTCCACCCAGATGCAATTTAATTGCAGCTGTCAGATGGTACATTTCAGTAGCTCTTTCCTCACTCATAGTGCATCTACTTTATTTACCAGTGATGACACCATCAAGGTTTCAATGTTAGGCTGTGCCCTACAAGAAATCTTGCAACCAGGATTGGACAGTTACCCTTCTCTCACCTTCCAAGTCCAGCCTCTCTCTGAGGATTGGTTTAGGAGTCTGGAACAGAATGGCAACTTCCATTTGAAATCCCCTTTTGTTCCCATGTGACATTTTTGGCAAAAATAAGTTATTCGTCAAAACTTTCGAATTTACTAATAACTGCCATAATATATATATTTTATGATTCAGCTAGTCATGGGAAATTAAATAAAATTACAGCTGGGACTGCACCGTTTTGCACGGGTGTTTGGCAATTTTCAGCCGATTTTACAAAAAGCGAAATCGTTAGGAACATGTAATTTACTCTGCACAGTCCTAATTTTACCCTCAACCAGTTTGCCCAACTCTCCAATTCGGAATATATTCGGAGCAGCCAGGAACACCTTAAGCTGATGATTACAATTCCGTAAGTGAAAGGTGGATGAATTTTATTTCAATAAAATCACTTGCAAATTATCTAACAAATTACACAAAAATTAAGGCAGTACGACTAATGGGTGCTGAGAAAAAGGCAAAAGTGATAGCAGTCCCTTTAAATTAATATGAAATCTTCATGTTATACAAATTGTAGCTCTCAGGAGGATAGCTCATAGGCAACGTGCTAGCCTTGGAAGCAAGATGACACGGAGCAACACAGGTTCGATCTGTGGGTCTGCGCTTAGAAACCTCTGGGGATTAAGCACGTTATAAATAACATATTATATCATATCATATCTCTGGTCTCCAGGCCATTTGCCACTCTGGGCCAGCCTGTGACCAGAGTTTTTGTTATTAGTCTCTTTGTTGTTTGAGGTGTAGGCTAGAGATCATAAATAGATAGAATGCACTGGCCACACAGAGATCCCCCACTGCAGACATCTGGCATCCTGTCCGCTAATCTGAAGGGGACCATCATTTCAATCTAGAACACTTCTATTTTCCGGGATTTATTTTCAGACTTCAGCCTTGATTGCAGCCCCTGCTTTTAAACCTCCCATCTACATTCCGGTCCTGCACTGGCTAGGTCATTTGCCCTGCACAGAAATGAGCTTTCAGAGACTCCTAGTCTGGGGAAGATTGTTTTCCACATCCTTAGAAGCCACACTTTATTACAGTTGTAAACAACTGGGTTGCAAGCCAAGCTTTCAGTGAGGAGTAATTTGTGCCATTTGCCCTGCACCAAGCAAAAGGGTCTGCCTCGGGCCAACAGCAACTTTTCATGGAAACAAAGTGGGCTTTTCTTTTCGAATGTTTGCCGGTATTTTGCATTTGAGGCATAATATACATTACTTCTTCTGAACACACACCATGGCCCACATTACAAGGCTGGTGGTAAAAAACGCTGTTAGCCGGCGGGTTACTGCCAACTCTGTAACACTGTTACTGCTGCCTGCCATCCTGGTGCTACCGAGATATCAAAGGTAGTGGTACAGTTTTTTCGGAGTCGCATACGATGCCATAGGAATGGGAATCCTGAAGCACTGGCACTGTTAGTAACGGTATCTTGCTTTAAACTGCAAACACACATGGAAAGCCATTTTGCTGTTAGTGTTTAAAAATACTGTTTTTCATGTTAAACAAACCTTCTTTTCTTCTACCTTTGTGAATTAACATGCTGCTTTTCCTTTTGTAAAGATAGGTAGGCATTTTTCACATGGCATTCCTTGTGTTACTTGCAGAAACGCCACAGTCTGCCTTAATAGGCCCATTTTCAGTGTGACAGTTGTGTTATAAATGCTGGCAGGTAATTTCTTTCAGTGGGCCCTTCATTTCTGTTGGTTTGGGGCCTTTGATTGTGGAAAAAGAGGTACGGGTGCCCCCCCTGCAAGAAAAAACATGGCTTAATAACCTATTCTATGGGAAGGTGACCACTCGAGAGTCTGCAGCCACATTTTAGCTCATTGTACCTATCACAAAGGAGGAATATCCATTTTCATATCATTCTTTGTCCTGCCCCTTGAGCAGTCCAGCACCGAAATGCTAGGCAATCCTCCTTTGAACAAGAGTACCAACAGCATCCCCAGAGATATGTTTCGGCCTAGTCGGGCTTCATCAGTGAGGTGGAGCTCTGCCTCTCTGAGCACAGTGAGCAAAGGGTCCATGTCAGGGTAAGCCTTGGAAACTCACGGTGACCACTCCAAAGTTCCTTAAACATAGAAAAGAAGGTATGGGGGACCCTCTGCGAGAATGAACACAGCTTAATGACCTGTTATATGGGAAGGTGCCCACTCAAGAGTCAGCAGCCACATTTTAGCTCACTGTACCTTTCACAAAGGAGGAATATCCATTTGATTATACCCCACAACCCCTATTTGATAGATACACTTAAGCTTCTTCAGGGGCATTTTATTACTTTAATGAACTGTGTCTGTGCAGAGTTACTAAGTTTGAATTGTGAAAAAGGTTAATTAAATAGTAGTGCAGGAACAGGAGAACAAAGTACACAAAACACAAATAAAAGAAAACGGGTGATTAGCTTATATAATTGCATGTGTTCAAAAGAATTTATATTACAAAATTAGTATAATTAAGATATGAATGAAATACCTTAACAGACTTAGTCCAAAATCATCAGTTGCTGGGATTGGGTTTGATGGGAGAGAAAGGAGTGGCCATAGTGACATTTGTGAGGTGTCTGAATGATGGGAGTTTGGAAACAAAGGGGGACTAGCAGAGGGCAGTGGTGAGTGCCGTGACAAGTTGGCGAAATCATGTGATAGTGGAGGGAGAATACAGGAACTAGTCGGAGCGTGATGAGAAGACTTGCTTAGACGACAAGAAGGCGCCTGCCTTCCCCAGTTACACTTGTTGGAGTGGCCTTGCATACTGAGTAGATTACATGTACTAGTACGTGTTAATGGTCCGAAAGCACAGTCTATGCTATCAGCCAAGGTAACACTCTCCTTGTCAACCGGTGGCTCTAAGTACATCTTATCCTAATGCTTTTTTTGCTTCAAATCATTGGTCTATGTTCATTAATGCAGTACTTCCAATCAAAAATACCTACATCTCTCCAGCTCTCAGCCAACCCCTTATACAGTCTAATAATTGTGCCTCCACCATCAGCCATCCGAACTGTGCAAGTAGCCTGTCTGGTTCTGTTCTGCCAGATGAATAATGCCTTTCTTTGGCTGGAACAACCCACATAGCTATGGACAATCAATATTCAAGCACACCATTTATCCAGGAATTGCCTTTTCTATTCAGTGTGAAGGGAATTGGGGCTCATTCCGAGTTGGTTGGTAAAATGTCTGAAATACCAGCGTGGCGGTATTACCGTTAACGATGGTGAGATTTCTGGAATTACTGGCATAGTACAAGTCCACCGGCACATGCACATCCCCCAGCAAAGTGCCGGAATTACTGGCAGAGAAGTGATGGTGTTGCAGGTAATAAGTATCAGTGGGACTGGAAATGGTGTCACCACCGGAACGGGAAGGCTTGTGGAGGGCATTTTAAAAGCACAATCCAACCTGATTTCCCTTGACCCTGCTGCCATCCAGGCCCAGACGTAAGATGTCACAGGGAAAGCGATCCCAGGCAGCAGATCCCCAGCTCTTCAAGCCTAAGTTCTCTGAGGTAGAAGCTCACTGTATTGCCGGATGTGGTAATCCAACATGCCGATGAACTGTTCGGGAGCAGGCACCAGAAGACCAGCATGCAGTGGAAGAGTGCCATATTGGCTGAAGTTGTGGTAAGAGTAACGGCTGTTGGAACTTTCCCCCGCACTAACAGGGATTGCACTAAAAGGTGGGATGACCTGAAGTTAAGGGTCCGTAGCCTCATTTCCAAGCACAGGAGGGAGTGTGCTGTCACCGGAGGAGGCACCGTAGACCCCCTTCATCTCATGGCCTGGGAGGAGACAGCCTGAAGCATCCTGCATATGGAGGGCATTGAAAGGATAGAAAGTGCCGAGGCTGGAGCAGGGACCCATGGTGATGGTGGTAAGTACAACTGCATGTACATGTGCATGTACTCCCCAACTGCATGCATCCACCAGCATAGCTAAACATAATGGGTATGGAAAATGGTTTGATACATGGCAGTCACAGCAAATAGGCAGTGAGCTCACACACACGTGTCAGGGGATGTGGATGGACGTACCAATGCACATGCAACGCAGGTGAAACGCATCCACATTGACACATGACAAGCACCCTGTGTACCAAGATCACCCACATCAGAAAGTGATGCCCCACCGACCCACGACAAAACCCACATTGACAGGCCAACAGTCAACATGCACATGCATGCACAGTGCACACACTCAGCAGGTACCACCACATACATGCATGGGCACCCATCAGAATAATAGCACCCAAGCAAACCACATGAAATGTTGAACTCTGTGGGTACACAATGTGGCATGAGTGGAATGCAAGCCCACAGATATGTCCGTTAGATAACTAACAACATGTAATTACATTTCCAACAGGTACACTGTCCACAGACATTGAAGAGCCTGGACCCTCGACTGCAACAACATCAACTGCCTTTGCCCCTGCACAGGCTAAACCACTCACCAGCAGGAGCAAGCATGAGGGCACGGTTAACAGACCACAACCGGCACCAACCCCATCTCCACCCCCACCGCCTTCTTCCACTGTTGTGGAGATCCCATCAAACCCTGAGGGGAACACAACACCCATGCCAGCGGACAGTGCCTCCACCCCACCAGCCAGGCAAGTGATGCAGCTATCACTACTGCTCCCAGTGCCATGCCACAGATACCATCTGCAGTGGCACATACTGTGACTGTGACAGCACTGGTGCACAGCCCACAGGGAGTCAGCACGCCAGCATATCTATCACGTGGAGAGCAGTCCCTGACATTTTGTTGCAGAGTACATGTCCCTTCCACTAAAGGGCAAGAGGAGGAGTATGATGGTGACACAACACTGTGCTTCAGTCCAGCCCAGCCACCAAGTCTGCACAGCCCACCGCCATTGCCTGAGTCCAACTTGTGCACAATAGGCTGAACACCATCAAGAGGCCGGAGGCAACATACACACACTTGTGGGCCAGCAGCTTCAGGAAATGCAGGCAATATGTGACTGCATGCAGGGATGCATTCACTGCGTTGTACACCCAGTGGGCCATGCCACCGTTGCCATGGTGACACTAGGCCAAAGGGTGCATGAGCACACAGATTCGTCCTCAGTCTCAGCAGAGTGGCTGAAACAGGTAATTCAGCTGATGTCCAAAGCATTTGTGCCCAAGGGTCTGAGCCATCCACTTCCACTACACACAAGGAGAGCTCACTACCAAACACACCAAAGCACCGTTCACTGCACCACCTCGCCATCAAAATAGCAGGAACATGCCCCTAAGTCCAATAGACGAAGGAAATTACACTTTGAGCGCCTGCAGGGTGTTCGGCACGCTAAGTGGGTGTCATACCGTTGGCTTGTGCAGGATGCTGACGAGCCCTTGATTCTGAGGTCCTGCCAGAGAGGATTTTGTAACCCACTCTGTTAGGAATCTGGGTTTTGGAGCAGTCGCTGGAGCCCAGATGTCGGGTCATCAAGGCATGTCATGTTGGAGCTTGGGGTGTACCAAATAAGCTACGGAAACAATCACAAGCACAGGTATTTTGCTTTGGTCCGGACTCTGCAGATGCCGTTTTAAGAGGGAAGCTATTAATCATCCAACCAAATAACCTGCCATGTCGAAACGGAAATTTCCGGCACACCTCTCATTTTCTAATAAAGCCAAGAAGCCGTCTTACAGCGCTACGAAGCCAACGGGCGACGCAAATAGACTGATCAACGAGCTTAGATAGTTTTTATGGAAAATGTGGTTGCGCTTATTCCTTCATGCGGCAAGTTATAATAAAGAAAAGAAACTCCACTCAATTGGAATATAGTGATTGGGTTTAATAGTTAATTAGGATGAGTGCCCTTTGTGATAACACGTGTTTCAACGGACTACGACGTCTTTCTCAAATCAGGGCTAATGGTATTGTATACAAATGTGGAACGTTGCTTTTCAGCAAAAGAGTGGAAATGAAAAGTCTCGGGTTAAATCCCAACCTCTGCAATGCAAAAAGAGAGCTCCGTACGATTCTGTCCGCGTCCACAAGGGTCCTCATCAAGTTGATTTTGCTGTTTAGATAGTTTTTAGTCTTGATCTGCGATCTTGTCGTCCCTAAGCCTTCAAGTGAAAAAAGATGGTAATGGGGGGTTGTGCAGCAACAGAAGTGTAAGCAACTGTAGTCGTATTGTGGACTTGTGTACTGCCCCTGACGTTTTGTTCACTTCTGTAACACCTAATGACCTGGTCTCATCGTATGGTGGAACTATCCCCAGTGTGACTATAGTGGGTGCTAACTACCTGCCTCACACATCCACCAGCCCACTGATCATAAGTAAGAACACATTGAAGACTTTTGGTAACCTTAAATGGGTTACACAGGCTGGAGGGAAGTGCCAAAATACATCTGCCATTACACACGACTCGAACATGGGCGATGATGAAGCAGTGCACCCTGAGGCCAGTATCAGGCTGCCCCCTCCTGATGGCATGATGCGGGGTGTTTTGGGAGACCATGTAGATGAGGTGCCCCCTGCCACGTGGGGTGATGCGCCGAGTATGCCTTTCGATCCCTAATAGATTTAACCTGCTAAAGGAAGATGCAGGTGACGATTGCAAGGACTGCGTTGGTGACAATTTCATGACTGTAACCCGGATGGCAACAAGAAAGCATATGTTGCACCTATAAGGCCCGATGTCATGCCCTGTACTAGCTCCCCCTACACGCTTGCCTCGCCTAAGTCGTGTGTCGCTCCTGAACAGGTGGATACGGGGCAAATGCGGCCAGTGGGTGTGACTGTAATGTTGGTTTGGCTGAGTTGGTGGCACATAAGAAGTTGTATATGTCTTTCCTTGAAGTCTATGGCATTAGGGCCAAAATGGTGGTGTCGTCACCTGTGTGGAGCGTGACACCGACGTTGTTAATCACTGGACGTAGCAACAATTAACCGAAGCTAGTCCAAATACAACTGACCTAGGGTCCAATTTCAGCAACGTAGACAACATAGAGACTGACACTGTTAATCCCCGACATTCCCCCCCCCCCAAAGGACATCAGTCTCTAAGCGATGTAGGCCATCCTCTTTACAATGCAAGCCCACTGCAGCGTCCAACTCCATTACATAGAGCACTGTTAGGGAGAATTCTCAAGAATGTGCTAATTTCCCTTACCTTTTGAGACCCCCAGCAACTTTGTTGGATTTCTAGGATTGTATTTTTTACCTGGGAAGAGTGTGAGCCTTTTTTCCCACTCTTCCATTTGTTTTGATGTGTGTTTTACTTTTGTGTTCTTTGGTTATGGAGTTTTAAAATAACTCCAGAGGCATCATCCTTTTCTGTGTGTCACACAGCACCTTCAGTGCAGTGGCACAGGGATGTCTTTCAGACTTCCCCAGGTTTTAATACCTTATCTGGGACTGACTACCGTCTCCCAGAGCATGTAAAGTTACATTGACTTTACAAGTCTCTTTAAATTTACAGACCCAGCACACACTATCTTCCTATAGAGTGCTGGAGGGGTTGCCTAGCTTCCCCTGAGTCAAAACACTCATGTAACACTCAAATGTTACCATTTTCTACTTGAAATGGATGGTGGCAGAGGTTTATATCAAACTACCGTGATTTTTCCCGACCGCTATCAACGGTAGCTAAAAATCGGGTCAGCCATGTTTTTCAATATGGCGCCCCAGACATAGCTGTAAAAACAGACTCCGGTTGATTTTTTTCGCCATTTCTTTTAGGAAAGGTCCTTCTTGTGTTTGTCTCTGCACGCCAAACCAGGTTTGGTGCCTTTATTCATTTGTTCATTAGCCTTTGGCAGGCTTCAGTGCTGAAGCCCTCCTCTGGCGCCTGAGTGTCTGCGATGGACAGGATATGAGGGAGGTGAACGAAACTCCCTGTGCTTAGTCTCCTAAGAGATATGAATGCACTCTGGCGGGATTAGCCGGCTGACTGTCCAGCAAGGACAGCCACCGTGCTCTGTGAGTAACAGCCAGGTTGGAATGAATGGGGGAAAACTGTTTAAAAGCAGGTCTCTGGGACATGGAAAGCAGAGTCGACCACTGGAACTAAAGAACCGAAGACCAGCTGAAGGAAGAGGACTGCTGCAACTCCTGGATGGCCGGTGAAGCCCTGCTGTACGTCCAAAATTGCCTGAAACTCCATCGACAGAGAAGCCCTTCAAAGTTAACTTCTTCCCTTGAGTTTGGTGTTAACAACCAACTCGTAAGCCACCTGGAGACCGTCCCCATCCTGGTCGAATTTTCTTCAGAGTGCTGTTGAAACCGGATAGCCAGGGGGAAGGAAACCAGCTTGTGGACTTTAAGGCAATCACACCTTGAACCAATGTTTTGCTAAGCTTTTGGCCTCATCCCTGGTCAGTGCAGGAACCTCCCGACGTCCTCCTTCTTGTCCCAACGACTGAAGCTCAGGAACAGTGAGATCTGCTCGAACTGCCAGGAACAGTTGCCTCAGCTACAGCTCTTCTTCACTTTCAAGGTACTGTGCAAACGCGGTCCGGAACTATTTTCGGCCACAGTGAAAGTTTATGCAACTTTCCCAACTTCGAAGGCTTGCCCTTCCCTAAACATTCATCTAACTTTTCGCCTAGCCAAACTCTTCTAAAAACTGTAACAAAGACTTAACCGTTTACTACCAGAACTGTGCTATCCAATATAAAGGGCCTCATTACGAGTCTGGTGGTAACCGACCCGGAAAAACTGGCAGGTTACCGCCGGACTCGTATTACCATTCGGCCTCCGTGATTCCCGGAATTACCGGGGTATTACGACCCCGGTGACCCAGGAATTCCGGAGGCAGAATTCTGTAAGTTCCCATTCCCATGGAGTCCCATAGAACCTGGCGGGAGTGACACCTCCCGCCTGCAGAACTCGAGATCAGCCGGTCCGGAAAGAATGGTGGTGGCGGATTTACCACCACCTTTCTTTCAGGACTGGCTGACTTGTAATGAGGCCCATAGGGCCTCATTACGAGCCGGTGGTAACTGTGCTGGAAATTCCAGCAGGTTACTGCCGGACTTGTATTACCATTCTGCCTCTGTGATTGCCGGAATCATCAGGGCATTGCAACCCCAGTGACCCGGTAAATCTGGAGGCAGAATTCTCTTAACCCTATTCCCATGGAGTCGCATAGGACTCCATGGGAATGGGGAAGTGGAAACACCGGCACCATGCTGTAATGGTGCCAGTGTTTCCATGTCCACCTGCAGGCGGGTGGTGTTAAACCTGCCAGGTCAGACCTGGCGGGAGTGACACCTCCCACCTGCAGGACTCTTAATCAGCTGGTCAAGAAAGAACATTGGTGGTGGATTTACCACCACCGTTCTTTCCGGACCGGCTGACTCGTAATGAGGCCCAAAGACTCTGAACCATTTACTTTGGCCCAGGTCTATGAACTGAATTGCTGTTTGTAGTTTACTGAAACCCTTTGCCCTGCCTATGAAAGTATTTGTGCTATTAATTCTTATATCCTTGTCTTTTTACCCCTTTTGAAAGTATCTGAAGTGCCATTTTGCTCCCACTTCAGGGGAGCTAAACTTGTTCATTTATTTATCGGTTATGTATTTGTGGTTTATTAGTGTGTGATATTTAGCTGCTCTTACTAGTGTAATGTTTTCAAACTGACTGTGTAAATAAATGTATATTCTTTTACCAGGAAACCTTGAATAAATGTTTATTTGAATCACTGTATGTGTTGGTCCTTTGTGTAACTTGCCCTACTGCTCGCTTTACTCCAGTGGTCGAAGTGTGAGAAAAGAAGTAGTGGAACTATGTTCCCTGCTAGCCTGCCCCGCTCCTCACAAACCCCATTGCACTGCACCCTCCCACACACAATACAAAGCCCCAAACACATGCACCTGGTGTTTAAGGGAACGTTCAGTGCACTTCACTGAAAGTTAAAGTTTCAACTTTTTCCTACACGTTTATTTTAAAACAAAACCATTCCGGAATGGTTTCTTTTTAAAATAAAAGTATAGGAGCTGTAAAACTTAATTAAAAAAAGTAGAGGAGCACCGCTCCCAACCGCTCACTTCAACTACTGCTTTACTCTTGAGATAAGTCTGGCTGTGCAGCCATCACTACCACTTGACTGTGTAGTACAGGCTTGTACCAAAGGTGAAATTGTACTTACACTTGTAGTCTCAATTGTGTGTAGTGTTCCCAAAGGGTACTAAATATGATTCTGCCTAACAAGCACCAGGCTCTGGGTCACATAGTCACATAGCCCCCTCCCTCCATATCACAAGCTCATTGCAGCCCTCAATCCCACTGCTCATGTCAATTCCAATGCAGCGGGTAGACAATATATCTAGTGTGGAAAATATGGTGGGTAATTCAGTTCATGAAACTGGCAGACTCACTTTTAATTTTCGCCTCAGTGGTGCTTCTCCTGGAATCCCTACACCACAGTATGGGCAGAAGGCCCTTGATGGGTATGGTAGCAAGTGAGGGCAGGGGACTGGGAATTGAATGGATGGGGGTTTATTTCTACAGAAGGGCCCCAAACTGGCCACAAATCAGAAATAAACTGGAGAAGGTCTTATAATCAAATGCACTCATTGGCTTAGTGCTGTCCATAGTTGCATGTCTGTCATTCGAGACGACATTCATAGATGTACCGGGTTTCATCTGCAGGGATGAAGTGTGTTTTATTACATACGGATGGAATTCAAGAAGCAGAGAGTGTCCTCTGACCTACCGGGCATCGATCTAACATCCCATTCCCCCGCATCACTGATCATTCCTCTGAGATTGGAGCCCAACTTCCTGTGCTATCTGAAGCCAATATGGTCCCACGGTCGATAAGTGCTTGGGAAAAACAATTTTGCTTAAGTAATTATTGGTATTTGTTCTTGGCCTGGAATGTATGAAATGATTTCTGTGTTTATGAATTGATGGAACTTAATGGATGATTTATGCCTATGGGCCAAAGGATTTTTTAGCATAGTGCTAGCTACTTTTAGCTAGACATTTAGCAATTCGACCATGCTTCTTTGAATTAAGGAGCGTTTATAATTCAAGTGGCCCCTAACGTGGAAGGATTTTCTGTTTGCCATTCACAGATGTTCTTTTTTTTATTTATTTAATTTAATTTATTTAATGTGATTTAGTTTAAGTAAATTAAACTTTACACATATTAAAAAACAAACATACACAATGGGTAAAACAGAATAAGAATAGAGTACACAATATCAATATATATACATCTTCACATGATTACACAGTTAACAAAATACCTTCCTGTATCAGCCACAGGAAATGTTAAAAAGAAGAAATTAATATTGCCTGTAAAAAATTATGCTGATACTCAACTCAGGTTAACTTCAGTCACATTTAGTATGGTTATTTTTGATCACACTTTATAGCAGAGGGCCCAATTTAGATTCAATCCTTGTCCATATGTTGTATAAAGCCACTAATAGGCTCATATTCCCAGAGTTTATGCAATATTGCCAAAAAGATCGAGCGCCAATGGTTCCTAAATAATGTACATATATGATAACATTTCCTGGATGGATTTGGCCATGACATGGCATTAAGTTAGTAAATGCCTCGCAGTCTCAGCGGTTTCTGCTTGTTTGCAGAGTCGACAAATTCGATCTTCTATCAGTATTTTTGCTCTACTTCCCAAGTCCATCCTAGTGGGGAGTTGTTCCAGTCTTAGCAAGATGATGAACCGTCTGAGTCTGATTGCTGGGCAGAGATTTGGGTATGCCTGGGGCTTCATGAAGTCATAGTGTCTGTGATGGACACACTGGTATTGCTTTAGCTTGATCAAATGGGCATAGTTTTCTAGCCAGTCCCATAAGGCTACCCGCTTATGGAGCACATTTTGCACAGCTTTCGAATAGCTAGTTCCTCTGTGATTCCATCCTATCTCTGTTAGGAATTTAATCATGGGCTCGTACAGTGAGCTAGTGGTGCAGCTTTTACCAAACTCCTGTCGGATAGTTATCAATAATGGGTTGGTGGAGCCGCCAGTCGTCCTCAGAAAAAAGTCTGCTCTCTTTTTTAGGACAGTAGCTTTTAAAGAGAGGAGACCGAGTTCGAGCCGTATAAAGGCCATTGGGACTCCAGGCGGTAACCCCAGGATCTGGTGCCAAAATGTTCCTTCGATGACCTGGAGCCAAACCAGATCGAAGTCCATAGCGCCTCTAATCCGTAGGTGATCATTGGAGAGAACACCTGGATGTATAAGTGCCGCATAGCCCACATTGTGAATCCCCCCTGTTTGTAGGAAAATCTAGCCATAAGGGCCGACACTTGTGCGGCTTTGGTAATACGCGTTTGTCTGCATGCGTTATAGTCGCCATGTGGTTCGAATTCGATCCCCAGGTATCTATAGCATGGTGTGTATGCTATGCTCGTGTTGCCCACCATGAGGTTGACCCGACTGACTCTTTTATGCGTGTATCTGATGACCTTCGTTTTATCAAGGTTAATCGTCAGCCCGTTGTTATTGGCATACTCCCATAGTGCTAAAGCAGATCTTCAGAGGCCGCTTATGGTATTGTCCAGCAGTACCAACTCATCTGCATAGGCTAACAAGGCACAATGAGAATCTCCAATTTTAGGGGGGCAGTTGTTAGCAGCCTCAATTACTACTGGTACGTCATGCACATATAGGTTATAGACCAATGGTGCAGTGACATACCCTTGTTTGACGCCCCATTTTGGTAAACCATATTAGTCAGATGCCCTTCCTGATCTAATTTGATCCTGACCGTAGTATTATGATGGAGGAGTCTGAGGTAGTATAGTAATCCCTTTGGGCACCCAATGGTTTCTAATTTGAGCCACAGCCTGTCTCTGGGGATGGAATCGAATGCCGCCTTAAAATCTATATACAATGCGTAAAGTGGTGGCCGCTCCTTGGTGAGCGCTCTAGTGCGTAAGATGTCCATCACAGCGAGATTGTGTGTCGTGGAATATTCTCGCCTAAATCCACACTGAAATTTACACAAAATGTTGGCATTATCCACCCATTTCTGCATTTCGCTCAATAGCAAGGATGTGAATAGTTTTCCTGTAGCATCTAACATAGATAATAACCTATAGTTACTAGGATCTAATCTATTTCCCTTTTTGAAAATAGGGACGAGTATTGCAGATTGCCAGGAGTGAGGGATTATTCCATGTTCGAAGATCTTGTCGAACAGGAAGGCTAATAGACTGGACCACAATTCAGGGTAGTTCTTGATGACGGCATTGGCCAATCCATTAGGGCCAGGTGCTCTTGAGGATTTTAGGTCTTTGATTTTGGCCAGTATAGTTCCCGGGGAAACATCAAAAGGGCGATATCTCAGTGCTTCATTGGTAGAATTCATCTCATCATGTTCTAATACAGGGTTGCGATCATCCAAATATTTTTCCCATTCAGCTCTACTTATTGGATTATCTAGCAGGGTTTTACTTTTGCCTCTGGACTCACTTAGAAGAGACCAAATGCTTCGCAAATTTTTAGAGCAAATGGTTTGAACTAATTGCTGATGAGCACGATTTCTTACCGCCCTTTTGATGTTCTTAATGGTGGTCCTATATCTATTTTTTATTTTCTTTGCTAAAGCATCATATTGTGAGATGGGTAAATTCTGTGCCTTAATTTTGCGGAGATTAGCTCTTAGACCCCTCTTGGCATCTCTAATCTCACTGTTAAATGGCTGCACATTTCCTTTCACTATTGTCATTGGTCTTCTGGTAGATGTGGCATGTTTAATAGAAAAGGCCACCATCCACTCCTCAATAGAATTAATGGACATGGCATAGAATTTAGGCAGGCTACAAGTATCCTCATCTAGTAAGGCTTTAGTGGCCCGGCTGATGTTATTGTCTGACCAACTTATTCTATTCCCTGCCTTATTTACCTTAATTGTACCCATGTTGCTCTGCACACAACTGTCCCACACAATGCTGAAAGTACATCGGAGGAAGCCATGGTCACTCCAGTTGTTCAATGTCACTGACATATCAACAACTCGTTGTAACATTTTGGGACATAGAAAAATGTAATCCAAAGTACTAACTGCCGTACCGTTTGTCCATGTCTGTTTACCCGGTGTATCTCCGGGGGTACGGCCGTTGATCATTTCGAGTTCCCAACCATCGAACAGCCGTAACCAACCCATCCCCTCGGCATCCTGTTTATTATGCATCATTGTACATTTGTCTTTCAGCTTGGGGTTCGAAGAAGAGATTTCCGCCCCTGTCATATTACAGTTAAAGTCACCAAGCACTGCCACTGCTGAGTTCCCACATTTTGTTGACCAAGAAGTCATTAACTCCTACAGTGCTTCTTGGATTCATTCCCTTTTTGCTGCTCCAGGTGGATTGTATACATTAACGAGGAGGAATCTTTCTAGTCTACGTTCATGTCCCAACTCCACTTCGACTGCAATAAGGTTATTTTCTTGATAACAATTAACCCGACTAGAGGCAAGTGAATTGGTCACGCCAATTAGTAGGCCGCCCCGAGGGAGGACCTTTTTCTCCTCTGGTTGTAAAAGCTTGATGCACCACATACCCATCAAAGATCAAGGAGTCAGTTGCCCAGGTTTCTTGCAGACAGAAACAGCTATGTTTGGCCAAAGCTTTGGCCGGCCCCTCCGCTCTCAGCAAGTGGGAGAAGCCTCTGCAGTTCCATGTGAGGATAGTGAAATCTCAATTGTTGGCTACCACACCCGGAAGAGAGTCCAGGAACCGCTTTAGAGTTAGCTGTAGTTCCGCAATGTCCACTCACTTTCCTACCACAGGGATAATAAGGGTTTAGCTGGAGATATCGGCTCCTCTGGTACTGCATTAGGGTCAGCCTCGTTCAGATCGACATCTATATCAATGTCCGCTAGCCTCAGGTCATCTTTGTATTTTCTGATGATCTTAGCTGTTGATGCAAATTTGCAGTGTATGGCAGAAATGTTCGGGTTAGGACCCTTGAGTGGCTCAACAAATAAGAAATCATCAGATGTGAGGACTCGAAGTTCCGGGACCGAATTGAACCTCACCAATAGTTCGGATCGTGCTAGCCATTTGTTTTTGCCACTCTGATATAGGTTCTTTATAAGACACACACGATTGTTGGATGGCTCTTTACACTCGTCCAGTATTTTTGGAGTTGTCCTCGTCGGTTTGTCGCCTATATCAGACAATTTTACTGATATGGCAGGTGTATGAGGCACCCTTTCATCTTCACTGTGGTCTGGGATGTCTAACAATTTGTCATCTTCAACCAAGTCAGCCAACTTCACTTGCTCCTTAAGCAGCCAGCTGGTTAAATGGCCCTTGGCTGGAGGGATCTTTTTCCTGGCTTTGGCCACTCTCTTCCTGGCTTTTTTGGACTGCATTATAGGGGAAGACACATCTGTCTCCGATGCTGGTTGTGTACTAGATTTTCTATTCTTTAGTGCTTTTTTTGCCAGTCGGCATTGTTTCCGGGAGAAGTAGACCAAAGGGCTTTGTTCGAGATCTGGAGAGTTCTCGTTGTTTTGTTGATCATTATCGTCCTCTGCAATTTGGATGGCTTCAGACAGATTAATATCAGCCTCTTCACGTTCATTTCCCGGCTGGTCCTGGGTCGGCGTGAGTGTGATTATATTGGGCAGAATTCTACCTGACATTTGCAGCAGGATTTTGAGGGAAAATTGTACAGATGCCACTGAAGACTGTAGCTCCGCGATCTCATTTGCCATAGGTGCCGGGCAGTTCGACTCCTCTGGTTCTTTCTCTGGTCCATCTTCCATTGAGGTCAAGACCAGGTTGGGCGAAGCAGATAGGCGACCGAAGCTCCCCGACAAATTTGGTAGTTCCTTCCCTCCACCTGAAAAATTCTCAGCCTGAGGCGGGATGCAATTTTCTGCTGGCAACGGAATTTGTGACAACATTCCTTTTTGGATATTTAAACATAACTCCAATAGGGAATTGTTGTCAATGTCCTCGTAGTTGGTCGAGCTCATTACTCCACTGGCACTGGGTCCTGGGGCAGCAATCTCTTCAATACTGGTAGAGGTAATGTCCAATGGAGGGATCAAAGGGTTCGGGGGGGAAGAATCCCGTGATGACGGCTTGGTCTGTGGGGATGGGATTCTTAAGTTTCTTTTTTGATCTCGTAATGGTCACCGGGGGCGCCGAGTCAACGCTCGCCTTGCTGGCTTGTTTTCTAGTTTTACGCAGGTTGTATTTAGTCTGTGCAAAACCCTTCCCCTGGGACATTGCCAATTTGCTAGTGGGGTGCTGTATGTCTAGGTCCACTTCCCACTCAATACACCTCAGGCAACTTCTTATCAGAGTGGGTCAAATGTTGCTGTTAATCAGAGACCCACAAGGATGTGTCTCAGATAACTTCTTATTAAAGTGGATCAGATTTGATTGTTGGTCAAAGATCCACAGGGGTTCAGTGGCAGCTCAAACTCGGTGACACTCAGGGCTCCTTACCTTAAATAAAGTGAATTTCAGGATCAAAGGCACTTAGCCACCAGTATCCTGAAATAGGGTTAGGCAATATTCAGGTAAGTTCACAAATAGTTTCGTGGGCAACTCGTGGTAGTCCTAAAACAATACGGTCTGTAACTGTTCCGCCAAATGATACTGTCTGCTTTGTTAGGCTCTCCACCCAGGTGCCTGTGGTAACACCATACGAATAGGTAAGGATGTTTACTTATGTGGTGCCAGTTAGCCAGATCATTGGTCACTAGGTGAGACACATGGAAGAGGGGGGCAGGGGGTGGGGGGGAGGGAGGGGATGGAAGTGGGGAAGTCACCAAAAGGAGGCAAACTGAAAAGGCCCCCTTTACCCCCCTTTCCCACTGCACTCCTCTATGATCAGTAAGCTTCAAAGGTTGCGGCAGTGCACTTGCTCATGGGCAGAAGAAGATAGGGAAAGGCGAACTGCATGTGTTCGGGGCCGCACCTCCCCCACTCCCCAAGCAGCACAAAGGCAGCAGGGCACCTAGGCAGCAGCAGGCGCCGGAGGGCGCACCCGCAGCTTTCCCGCAGGAAAGGACCTAAACGGCACCTCTCGTGCACGTACACATCGAGCCGCACCAAAGTTCAAAGCTCACGTTCGCAGAGCAGAGCAGTGAACTGGCCGCTTCCGACGTCCTGTCTCGTTATGAAATTGTAATGGCACTCACACTGTAGGTGGCCCCTCCACTCAGTCGCCTTCAGCACATCCTCAACAGTGCAGAGCAGGCAGTGATCAGCTAGGGCGCACACAGCAACGCTCTCCGATTCCCCTCGGCCAGCATCCAGAGCTCACACACTGCGAGTGCAGGAAAACATAAATAAATAAATAAATAAATAAATAAATAAATAAATAATGTGGGCAGTGCGGGCTGGTTCACTCACCCGGACTCACTCACTGCATGTGCAGTCATTCCTCCTCCTTGTTCAGTGTTCTGTGTACTGTGATATATGCCAGCACAGGGTGACTGCCAGGAATTGGATGCACACAGGGAATTGCCGGAACAGCAACGCCTCCGAACGCAGCTCCTCTCGGCGCAGCTCGGCTCTCTCTCTCTCTCGATTCACAGGCTAGATGAGAGGACCCAAAGGAACAGGAAAGCACGTCAAGCCGCACTGCGCATGCGAAATGCAAAATGCGTATGCACAGCCGCTTCCGACGTGAAAACTTACTTAAGGATAGACACACATGTGTTGTTTCACCTATTTATTAGGTTTGTTGCCACTGTCTTAAATGTGTTGATTGAAATATTCTTTAATTATTGTTTGACTGCTTTGTATGTGTCATTGATGTACTTTTATGGCTCCTCGCTGAAATAAAGTTATTGATGATGAGGAGGGTGTTCTGAGGGTGGTTCTTTGGGGAGGGTGTTCTGAGGATGGGTCTTTGGGGAGGATGTCCTGAGTGTGGATGTTTGTGGAGGGTATTCTGAGGGTGGGTGTTTGGGGAGGGGCGATGCTGTTGCAAGGATGTTAATTTCATTTTGCACATTGCCACATTCAAAAAATAATTTCATTTGAATCAATGAGGGGACATTGCTTATTAAGGGAAAGTGTTTAATGTAAGCAGTCAATATTCACTTCACGAAGGTGCAAGAGTAGTAAAATGTACTGTCCTCATACAAAGATGTTGTCAATATGTTCCTGACCTCTACACACTCAGTATGTTCATGTGTGCCACCCGCAGCCACCGCGTAATCTTCCTCAGGGGGTGGCATGTCCACATCCAGGGACAGTGGAATGTTGCGACGGATGCTTATGTTTTGTGACATGCCACAAGCCAGCACTATCTGGCCCACCTTGTCTGGCCTGTACATAAGTGCATCACCAGTCCAGTGTAGACATTGGAAGCAGGCCTTCCACAGGCCACAGGTGCGCTCATTTGACACCCTGACATGGGCCCGGGTGTTTGCCAACTCATGTGGCATCAGGAGTTCCCTCAGAGGAATCATCAGGCACAGAAGCTGTGGTATCCTGAGTCACCTGCAACGGGAAAAGGTATAGGTGTCAAACCAGGTGATCTGTGGATGCCTTGCCTTTAACAGCAGCATCTCAATAGACAGCCTGTGCATACATGTCCCATGTGTCATCACACTACAACTTTACACATTCCTGTCCTTGCATGTGGAGTTAACTACACAGGAGGAGTGTTCGGTCTGCCATGGTACATCATGCACACACCTTTCAGCTGACACTCGTGACTTCCATGGTCGGAGATTCAGAGGGCAGCATGCCATGTTGGGTGGTTAGGGGCTGTGCATTGCTCCCATGCATGGTTCCTGATGGGGGTCTGGGTTACACGTGTAGGTCATCTGTTTGGATCGGTTGATGGATTAAAATACATGAAATTCCAGTGTCATGTCCCTCAGTTGCAGTTCATCAGGATGTCATTAGATGTATGGCAGTGTTCTTCAGGCCTTGTCATGACGGATGCCCTAGGGGATCAACTGGTGATTGTGGTCCCTGCACCCCTGGTAGTTCTGCCCCCCCACCTCAGCTCACATCAAGTGTGTCTGGAGCTGGGCAGGCTGTTCAGGCTTCCAGGGTGCAGTAGTAGCAACTATTCCCCTGGTGTATATGCCATCTGTCTCATTTGCACTTATTCCATGGCTCTTGCCTCCCCCCTGTACATACTTTGGTCACCCTAGATGGGCTAACACCCACCCTTGCAGGCCATGCATGTAGTGGCATGTGTGATGTCGCATTCTGGTACCTATAGGCCAGTGCATATGGCTGGCCTGTTGGGGCAGCATGTCTAGGCTATTAACTGCTGCATCGTGAGCCAAGTCTTACTCCTGTGGGTTGCAGCATGTCATGTGTTGAGTGTGCAGGTGGGTCCTGCATGCATGTTGCCTTATCAGGGCATGCAATCTCTATGTGTGGGTAACCCCCCGTGCAGTTCATGCTGCTTGTACAACAAGGCTAGAGTGATGGAACATGTACTCACCCAATGCCCAAGTTCTTTGGCTTCTATGACCCTCAATGTACACTGGCATCGTGCTGTTCTGCAGGACCATGGCATCATGGGTTGATCCTGGGAACAGGGCACAGCAGAGGGTGATCGTGAGTCCAGCATCACAGATGGCCAGGACATTAAGTAAATGAACTGGTTCTGATTCCTGTAGACTTCCTCCAAGGCCTGAGGTGCCATCAGCTCTACATTCGTACAATCCAGGGCTGCCACCGCATTGGCATGTGTGCAATGGCATAAAATCTTCCCTTCATGGTGTTCACATGTGCCAGGGAGTGTAAAGTGCTGTCCCACATGCTGCAAGAGTGTGTCCTGCACCTGACCAAGCAGTTTGGAGAATGCAGGCTGCGAAATGCCATGCAGCGTGCTCACAGTGTGCTGGAACGTGCGAATGGCAAGGACGTGCAGGACTGACACCAGCTTATCCTGCTCCTTATGTCTTCCTGGATCAGGTTGAGGAGATCTGCAATGCTCTCCCTGTTTGCATGTCAGTGAGGGTCCATGGTGTGGCCCTTACACAGATTATGTGCACACGCCTTACGTGGCGTCTCCTCCTCACAATTCTCCTCCTCCTCCTCCTCTCCACTGCCTTTTGTTCCCTTAGGTGATCCTCCAGCACCTGCAGCTCTATGTCGGCCTGGAGAAGCTGCATGTTGATGCTGACTGCGATCAGTGGCAGAATGGTGGTGTGGAGAAGTGTGTTTGGGGAAGGTGTGTCCCTTTTGTACTGTTCGGTGCAGTGGGTGCACCTGTGCCCTCATTTCCCACACCTGAATGCATTTACTGCCTATTTCCAGGTGTAGGTATTTCTGCCTTGCTTTTGCTGGAAATACCAGCAAATATCAGCCAGTATTACCGGCAAATCCAGGCTTGGGATATGCCAGTGATACCATTGTGCCGGTAATGCAGGTGCAGGTTTCAGACCCATCTGGTATTTTCAGTACAGTAATACACATGCCAGTAATTCTGCAGGCGTTCATACTGGTGCCGGTAATTCCAGCAACTGTGTACCGGCACACCTGTACTTGGCCGGTCCCATAAAAGTGAAGGTAAATGTTATCACCAGCACTTTTACTGTATACCAGTCGACTCAGAATAAGCCCCATTGACTCAGCCAGCCAAGCACAAGTGTTCACCAGGTCAGACCCTACCAGCCAGCCTTTTAAACTTATGTTTTCTTTCAGAACCGATTCTTTTCTTTCCAGTCACTAGTGTTCCTAGAAGCATATATTGATCCCCATTATAATGGGTTTCCTGGGTAAGGTGCCGAATAATCATTTCAGATTAGCATGGTTTTGAGTTTGCCTGTCCACTTGCATTTACCTACTGCTTGCCTTATTGTTGATGTTTTTTTTTATTTTAATGTGTTTTCTTTTAAACTGTGTAGTTTATTTTGAAGCTACTGGTACAGCTTTCCCTGGTAATATGCCTCAAACATCTCGCATCTCTCAATATTGCCCTCACGAGTGTGCCAATTGCCCCTCCCTCCCCTTTGCAGGGCAGTTTTAGAGCCAACCCACCCTGCACCGGTCTCCGTTGTGCTCCCTTCGGAATTGTGCTAGTGCTTTATGCACAGAAAAATGTTGCATAGAAATATTGATCAATGTTATTGCTCTATTTGAATTGAAAATAATAGTGGCCGCATGGCATTTAATCATTCGGGAGCGCCCCTGACAAATCCCTTTTGACAGTACAGTATATCCAGACATGTATTTTCTAAAATGGAACGCTGAGCCAGTTTTGGCAGTAACAATGTTTTATGATTACCAAGCTTTATGTGTTAGTATTTATTGCTTACTGTCTTAATTTTTACGATCCCTATTAATAATGGGCTTTATGTTATTGTCTTACTCTTTGATCAGATAAATTGATGGTTTCAGCTAGTGCAGTGCAATTGGATGAATGTTGTTTTACATTTTGGATTATTGATTTGAATGAAATTGAAGTCACTTTCCTGGCATCTGGTGGGAGCGCAACATGTATATATCTTCAGAATTATATGTGTATACATGTGTGCGGAGAGTAAAAAGTTCTTGAATGTCGCATAATTTTCCCATTTATGCGCATTTTTAGTTAATCGATGGGTGAAGGAAAATGTCAGTAAAGTGTAAATGTTAATCTATACTCCGCATTGGTTTGTGCTTCTTGAAATTAATGATTTCTTCAATGCTCTCCCACGTAGAGTTGACGTGCTTGTGTTTATTAGTTCTCCCCATGGATTGCAAGCAATTCGACTTAAGCAGATATAAATTAGGCGGTAACTAATTTTTCAGCTTTTTTTTAGCTAAACACCAGTAATTGTATTAAAAGAATTAAACCATGAAGCTGTGGGGTAAGCTGTCTTAGTTAACCAGGCGAGGCTTCCTCTACTGAGATCAAACACGAGCTAAAATAACCTATTCTATGGCTATAATCCACTCAGGAGCGCATCCATCATGTTTTTTTAGCTTTCTGTGCCATGTCAGAGGAGAATACCCATCTGCACATCAGTCTGATCATGCCAATAAGAGCAGTTCAGCCAAAATGCCAGGCAGATCTCATCTGTACTAGGTACCAACAGCAGTAGACACGTGCCCCTTTCTCATTGGGTATTATTAGTGAAGTGTGGATGAGGTCAAGCTGACAAGCTGCCTCTCAAGCCACAGAGAGCAAAGGGCCCAGGTCTGGATTGGACTGTTCAATAGGGTGCAGCCCCAAGTGACTCTGCTTTGTGATGGCCCAATGTCATTTGCATGCAAGGTCTCTGTGACCTGTGCCACCTTAAAGGCACCATAGTCTGTGTGAGTGTGCTATTGTGCCCACAGAGCTTGCAAAATGGTGACATCGATTAACTGAGACCCTTTAGTGAAGAGCTGTTCAAATAGGGATCTCTATTAACTGACACCCTTTGTAAATAGAGAACCATCTCCTATGCCAGTGATATACCATGATATGTAGGAAAGGCTGGCAACAGTCACAGGGACCTGTGTTGAAGGCAAGCAGTCTTACATGGACCACCTTCTTACCACTCTAAGAATTATTTTTTCTCTCTCTTTACCGCAGCAGTCGTTCCTTCCAACACCTCCAATACCTGGCCCCTATAAGGGTCTGTGATGCATTGCAAATTATCACCCAAGGTTGGAGGAGAATGTAATGGAGTCTCAGCCTCTTGAAGACCAGGAAACAGGTCAGTGATGTGATGAACGGGTTGTCCGCACCAGCAATTGAGACCACAGAGCCAGTCTGTGTTGCTACAGGCTGTTGCTTATCTGTTGTCTCTCTTACAATAAGATGGCAGCTTGATTACATCCAGTGATATAGGTAAAGTGAGTGGACATATCATGGATCAAAGCTAAGAATGAAAGCTAAGGAAGAAAACATCATCAAATCCACTAAGCATCAGGTATGTGATTGCATAATAAATGTTTAACACTAGCCTCTATTCTCTAATGAATACTTTAATCAATGGCTCCTTTCTCCTACCCTATGACAGGTAGGCTGCAAAATCTATATGCATTATATGCTGTTGTGTTATTTGTATCAAGGTATTAGGAACCTATACGTGGTGCTGGTGTTAAATGCACCAGAGGTCCCAGGCAGATTTCCTGTAGCTGAATTTCCTAGGAGATCCTGGGACCATTTTTGGTTTTGCAGAAATTAATGTTGCAAGCCCTGAAGAAGCATGCTAGACTATTACATTCTCTTCTCCTGTTTGATTTTTCATGCGTGTGTTCAATGGAGATGAAGTTGATAGGTTTTAGCATTTGATGCTTCTCTTAGCCCACTATCTTTGTTTAGTTGAACTGTTATTATGATGTGTATATTGCATTTGTGAATATGTTTTTCTGGAGCTGTTTTTAGTTGCCAAAATTAAAATATTTTCATTTCACACGTCTGATACCACCTACATACCCACACACAGCATACTGTTCGTAAAAACCCAACATTTCTAGATCGAATTGATAGGAGCAATTCTTTTCAAAATTCAAGTTGTGAACTGTGCATATTATCCAAATCTTATATTTTGGACAATCCAAAACATTGTTTTTTCCATAATGCGTGTACAATATATTAGCAACATTTTTACTCCACATGTGATTACCACAATTCACACAGTTATTTATCCTGCCTTCCTTCCACAGTTGTTCATGCACATGGTATTCACGCAACTCTTTTTTGTAACTGTCGCTGCATGTGTGGTTCACATAATTCTTCCATCGACTACTGACACATTTCATGCCCCTTAGGTGCTTGTTCAATGCAGATGATTATGTGTCCAGAACCATATTTTATGCTATTCCACTTGTTTCACTACAAAGAAAGAGCATTAGATATGTGTAAAGTGTGGATTCATACTGATGTGCGTCTATTGTATGTGCCCCTCGACAAATTATGTTATACTCAAGAAAGTTTGGTACCCACAAATCTGTGTATTGCGTTCATTGCATGCAGCTCTCTGCATGCAAATCCACAGTTCCATCTTGTTTATTAATCTCTGAATTAAGACCATTACATATATGAACTGCTATCATCAACCTGGTGTTAGCCACATACCAAAGTTTCATGTTCTCAATATCTTAATCTCTATGGTTTATATGACGCGCACATGCATATGTATAGACTGCTTAAGTATGATCCTAATCATTAAATGCAGTTATTGCAAATTGGGTGCAAAATTGCCCTTGGCTCTGTGGTGTTCTGTGCTGTGAAGGGCTCTGGGATTTAAGCATATATTTAAACAGCACTTTAATAAATGTTGTGACGAACAAGATCACTTTGTTAATTTCTCGCACAAGTCAATTTTTCAAGCTTGCCTCAATATCCTGGATGGAAAATGTGTGCATCAAGTGTTATCATGCTTCAGCACGTTCCCATAAGGTTTCCTCTATCTTGAGACATTTGCCCTAGGTCGGATACCTCAATCTAACAGGCAATAAAAGTTTGCTGCTTAGAAATGTGACGGTCTTCGTTCTGTAATCATTAAATGAGTATAGAATAAATATAAAATCTTGGCTGCAAAGTGGTAAAATATGTTTTAACTTGTAGTTTATATCTAGGTAGTCTCTTACCTGCTGGGCCCATGTTTAAATATGAGTAGCTGTAACTCAGTTTCCAATTCTGGGGTCACAGCGCACAACACTTGCACTAAGTTTGAATGCCACAAGTACATTGAAGTGCTTACAACCCATATGCGCAAACAGCATGACTATCCCAACAACATTCTCAATAATATCCCAAGCATATTTTTTATTTGATTTGATGAGTCTATATTCTCTGGTGCCTTTCATTTTACACATACATGTGCATCAACCAACCAGTGCAAAATATCAACTTTGCACCCGGGCAGCAAAGCAAATGTAATTTTGCACTGGCCATTCGGTGCAAGCGTCAATGGAAAACCTTTCTGCACTGATACAAAACTGCCCGCCAATGATTCCATGCAACCATGCCAATACATTTTTTTCATGAAAACTAAGAGCAGTTCATACTGCAGTTCATACTTTAGCAATGTTACTTGGTTTAGAGGAGTGGTGAGCCACCTGTGGCTCTCCAAATGTTTTGGACTATGGCTTCCATGATCCACACCAATGACTGTACAAGCTAGAAGTTGCAGCCGAAAACATCTTGAGAGCCAAAGATCACAGAGCTCTGTTTTAGGGGCAGAAATAAGTGTGTGACAGTACATTTATCTTTGTCTATTTCAGTTAAGTCATTGCATTTAATTTGGTCTGTTAGACTTTTGGCTGTGGTACATAGTGCCGGGAAATAGTGCTTTTTAAAACAATTTGTTTCACATTTTTATTTTGTACTATTGAAAATATTTTAGTTTCTAAATGATTTTATTGGTTCCTAGTGATAGTTTCGACAGTCAAAGTTTCGAATGCCAAAAGTCCCGACACAAAACTGCAGAAAAAAAAAGTTTCCATTTTTTTTTTTATGGGATGGGGTCCCTCCCAAACCCCCATTAAAAAAAAACACTTATTTTACAATACGAAATTAAAATAAACCCTTTAATATAAAAAAAGACAGTCAAACTTTTTTTTTCGGGCACTTTTGTGTCCGAACTTTTGACATTCTAAACTTTTTTCGATACTTTGACTGGGCACCCTTTTATTGTAGCAGGATGCAGCCTAGCATTGAATCATTCCTTACCTTCAGTGGTCTCAGATTCTCATGCACGTGGTCATTGCTTAGACGTGTTATCAGCTAGAGGGACAGGAATCTGGGTGACTGATACACTTCCAGTCTCATTGGCTGATCATTTCTTCAGGTGATTCTCTGTTAAGCAGAACAAGTACAGAGAGCAACCCCTTAGTGCCGAATGTTTGTCAATCTCTCGCAAGCACAACGAGTTAGAGAAAATCTCAGGACCTGAGTTGAGGAGAGGTCTAGCTTCTATTGACTCCTCACTTTGGTGTGACGATTTTTTCAAGCAAGTTTCAGCGATTATTCTGCAATATCTGCTGTAAAACTTCCCCATTCAGGCCAAAAAAATCTAAACAAATTTCGAAATGATGTTTCACACCTGGGCCTGACTGAATCTAAGAAATATTATAGATCCACCAAACAGATGCAGAGAAAATATAGGACCTCTGACTGGGATATTAAGTTTAAGGCGGCCTTAAAAAAGTATAAAGTATCAATCTTTAAAGGCCAATTCAGAGAATTATTCTCTAAAATCTACAACTTTGTGTGGGAGAAGAATGCTTCATCAGGTAGGGAATCTTCATCTGAACAGGCCAGCACATTCAATATGTTCTTTTCTAAGAAGATTAAAGCAATCCAGGAACATATTTCTCCTCACAAAAAACCAGAGGCAGATGCAGATTTTAGTCACTATGATCGGTGGATTTTGATGGAGGTGGTTTTTACTCATAGCACTACACCTTTTGATTTTAAACCAGTTTCCGGAGAAACCACCTTTGCCTTGTTAAGTGGTCTTAAATCTATGAAAGATTAATTATTCTACCTATCTGCATTTACTGCAAAATGCCTGGCAGCAGATATTGCTCGATGTAAGACATGTTTTGTAAATATGTCATTGGGTCAAGGTATTGTTCCATTGGAACTGAGGAGGTCTATAATTTCACCCCTCTTGAAGAAATCTAATCTAGACCCAAATGACCTGCAGAATAATCACCCGGTTGCAGGTCTGTCGTGGCCTGGTAAAATCTTTGAGAAAGTGGTCAAGGTTCAGCTGCAGCAATATGTTAAAAAATAACTCCTTTTGGGTCCTCTGCAAGCCGGTTTCTGCCCAAAATATGGGACAGAAACTGCATTGGCCACAGTTTGGGCTGAACCCTTGCGAATGGCAGATCAAGGGGAACTGTCACTACTCATAATGTTGCAACTCTCTGCAGCACTCAACACAGTGGATCACTGTATTCTTATTGATCTACTGAGGAAGATAGGAAATGTTTCTGCTAGTGTGATCAAATGGTTAATTTCTATTTTGTCGGGGCAGCAATAACAAGTTAGATCTGGAGGTTATCTGTCAGACTCTCTCCCTCAGGATTGTGGAGTACCCCAAGGGTCCTCCCTTTCCCCATTGCTATTCAATTTATATGTACGCCCTGTAATGGACATTCTGCAGAAATATAAAGTCTGCTTCCAGTCATACGCTAATGACACACAGGTGTTCATTAGGTTGGACCATGTAGAGGAGTCTTTCTCTGGGGTAAGCCTCTGTTTAGAGGAAGTCAGCAATTGGATGTCAACTAATTGGTTTCAACTTAATCCAATCAAAACAGAGGTCATTTTGTTTGGACCAAAACAACTACTTGGTGAGGAGAGATGTTATCCTTCTCCTTTTCTCTTAGTGTCTAAAAGTATGCCTCTTGGGTTAAAAATCATGGCTGCATATGGCACAATGATCCTACCTGTGAAGGCCAAATTGAAGCCAAAGGGCAGGTTGTCTTTTATACCTCGCTCCTGTTACAGCATGTCCTCCACTTCATTCATGAGAGGGACCACGTAATAGTGGTTGGAACCCTGGCAAATTCACAACTGGATTACTGCAACAGACTTCTAGCTACATCAATTGCTGAAGGCTCAAAATGCGGCGGTTAGACTGGTGTGTTGGAGTGAGGAAGTCCCCACCTATTTTAGGTCTGTGTTGCTCCATTCACTGGCTGCTGTGGAGGATAGGGTTATGTTTAAGATTGGGTGCATGACATACAAATGTTTGAATAACCTAGCCCCTTTATGTTTGGCAGAAAAGTTAAGTCTCCACCCGCCAACTCGCATCCTCCCATCAAGGGATAAGCTGCTTTTGACTATCCCTTCTTCCTCCTTTGTGTATAGAGGAGATCGTAGATTTTATGTCTACGGATGTACACTATGAAGCAGCCTGCCGAAGGTAAAGTCCTTGTTTCAGCTCCATAAAGAGTTAAAAATCTTTTTAAATAGATCAGATGGATTTTGGTTATAGCCATTAAGTACGTGTTCAGGAACTGGTACCTCTTCGCTGTTCGTTCATGTAACATCTGCCCCTAAATACGAGTTTGTTCATCTCTGTCGCGTAATGCAAAACTCTCACTCAATCAATCAATCAATCAATCATTTATCCAAACTACTGTAACCCCTACTTATCTCACTTGTAACCGCCACAGAAACAGTTTTGGGATCTTAATATCTCCTCATTTAAAAAAAATCTATTGGCCAATTTAGAGCCTGATGCCATATTGAATTCATTGGTGAAATGCCAGTATCTTACTGATAGCAATATTTCGTGTTGAAGAAGCGTATCAATTGTTCTGATAATGGAGTATATGGAGCTGTAGCATGGATGATATTTATTTCATTTTCATAACGTTACCATGATTTTCAAGCATTGTTTTGCAATTTTGTGTTGACTTATTTTTAAACAAATCAATGTATCTCCCAAATGTTTTTATATCCTACAATATCGACTTTCTCCTCGGAGCTCATGACTATAAATTAAATGTTCCCCTAGTCTGAATTGATTGTAAACTCACTGTTCTTGCAACAGTGTATTCTGCTAATAAAACTGTTCCTGCGTGAACTGTATCTCACGTTGCAGAACCTTGAAAAGTAACTATCCTTTACAAGGGATGTGTGCTGATGTGCATTTTGGAAATTTGAAAGACAGGGATTTCCAAAGCTCGGTTATTTGGCATCCCATGGTCCAGAATTCTCCAGCATCAGGTCTCGGCACAGTTTCATTGGAACCACTCCGGACTTCACAGTTTTTTATTTTAAGGTTTTACCGTTCAGTTGAGTTTTCACTCACCCAGTATTGATGTCGTGGGCCCTTTCAGACTCCCTCCAGCCTGCTTTTAATCCCTATTTTCTTTTGCCAGGGGAGTGAAAAGGCATGCAGTGGAAATTGGGGCGATTTAGCGGAAAGGAGTCATTATTCCTGTCCAACAGAATGTTGTTAAACAAAATTAAAGCACATTGGACTTTGGATTGAAGGCTTTGATTATAAAATATTAATGCAGCTGGAAGGTTCTCTTTTCAGAAACTACAGCTAGAGGTTGTAAACATACTTTTCATCTTACTTGCTTACCACGTCTGAGGGACTGGTCCATTCAGTTGCAGGTTGTTGCTTTCCATTGTGGGACCTGTAGTCCCTCATTTATAATTCGAAAAACCATCTACATGTGCCAGAGGGCAAACGCAAATAGAGAAGCGTAAATGGATTGGTCTGCTGCGCCTGACGCGAGCACCTTTGGAGACATGCATATTCCTAGAAGATTCCATTAGCAATCAAAAAGAGCTACATTTGGTCTGAAATGTTGGCTTTGCATGAAAGATTTACTTCATGCATGTTTCATAGAGTACATGCTATGCTTAAATGTGGGGGTTGCACTCACCATTACCATATTTTATTATTATTTTTAGACCATTGGCTTGGCTAATAATGGCACCTGTTATCCCAGCACCTAGAAGTGAAGCAATCCAGCATGAAGCGCTAGATAATTAACACAATGCTGTATGACGTATTGATATTATTATACGTGAGGACAGTGTTGTGCTGCACTGTAATGTGATATTATATGTATATGCATATTTTTCATATCACTGTAGAGTGCAGTGTTGTTGGGCCACCTCAACACGTCTCTGTAATTCTCTGAACAAGAAACCATGGCTACCAGCACTCCAACAATCAGAGTGCATCAGTGAAGATGCGCTGCGCTCACCAGTGAAGAGAAGATTCAACATAGATAAATGTTGAGAGAAAGGAGAAAGCAAGAACACGTTGATGTAGGAATCAATTGATGGCTTATCTACAAACGATGCATCAAGGCACATCAAGCTGAGTTACTACAGTTTGTGGCAAGTTCCGAGATAGGCAGAGCAAATGAAAAAACCCGTACTCCACACAAACCAAAAAAGAGTGCAAAAGGGGTGTTGTTTTGGTTGGGGAAGGGTGGGAATGGATGAAACAGCATATAGGTTTGACTTAGAAATGGGCGTTAAATGGATGGGCACATAACCAAACAACTCCAAAAGCCTATGTATCCATCGTCTTATTTCATCTCCATTGAAAAGCAGTACAGACCCTCATTCAAAGCTCCTATTTAAAGCTCTTATTTTAATGACAATAGTTCTGACTCAAAGGCAGTGCTTTCAGCGCCTCCTAATAGTCAAAATTAAAAAGTAGCATTTGGACCAGGTTTAATCGTTGGTTCACTAAGCTTTCTGGGAAAAGGGGAGTGGAATACCACAAGCCAAGATACTGGAGCTTAACAAAATACTTAAAAAGCAACTATATACTCTCCTCTTTCATTCAGTCAATCCAGAACCATGCAGGTAGTTCAATGCATAAACCCAGTCCTCTGTTTTTTTTAAGTTCTCAAAAACAAGAATGCTATACCTTAACACATACACGGCATACAGGAACGGGAGAATTCAGAGAAGTGCTCACCGAGAAGCACTGGCCAGTGTGGCTGCAAACATGGGCAGGATTGTTGTGCTCCTCACATCCCTCAGGCCTAATAACTGAACTTCTGAGGGAAAGGCAAATCCTCTTGCTAAACTCGTCAGTAACAGTGGAAAATGTTGTGAGGCAGTGGGAATTCTGCAGAAGCCATGCAGAGGATCAAAGCCCCAAAATAGACCTATGTGGTCACGGGTCTGGTGCTTAGCATGGTCTAAAGAATGTTGCAAGGAGACTTGGAGTTCCATAGCGGGGGCGGAGTTTGGGATGCTCTGATGAATGATTAGGGGTGTCTGAACACCACTAACCTACCTTCCCTCTAACCTGTATGCCAACAAAGAAGGTCCCCTGAACCGTCTAAAGAGGAGGGTATGTGTCTGCCCGCCAAGCCCTGCAGGGGTAGTGTAGTGCAAGTGGAACCATGTTCTGCTTATACATAGGCATGGCTAGCCCATGCCTTACCTGGTTTTCTAGACTCAGGCGTAGCTCAATACTTCTACAAAGTGGTGTTGTAAATGTCACTAAGCTCTGCAGTGATGGGATGAACCACTGAACTGTGGGTGAGTGGAGATCTTGAGAGGACATCTTGACAGATATACTTCTAGCCTTGAAGTATAGGAGGTCCACTCGGGGTTGGCCTTCCTGCAAACAGTAATACATTGATCGTACACATCCTAGGACCTAGTTGCCGAAAAGAGGAGCTGCTAAAGGTGGAGTATGGACTGATTCGGTTCTTAAATGAGAGAGAGAGAGAGAGAGAGAGAGAGAGAGAGAGAGAGAGAGAGAGAGAGAGAGACACTGGGAGATGAGAGTTTAAATGGAGTTGAAGGAGTTGGAAACTTCTCAGCAGAAAGAAATAGACCTTGGTGCGAAGACTGCTACAGAGTTGAAGCAGGTGTGGAAATGTGTGTTAAAGACAATAAGAGCAAGTATTTTGTAACAGCGACAGAGGGATAACACCTATGAGAGTGAGAAAAGAGGTATCATCTGGAAATGGAGTGAAAGAACAATAGTACATGTGGGAGAGAATTTTAGCAGAGATATCAATGGGCATTGTTGTAAGAAAGAAGGGACATTCACACCTGGGGTACGTGCCATTAGCCAATCAGGTGGCTGGAATAGCTGGCGAGAATATAGATTCTCCTCCCACTGTTCCAGCCACCCGAGGCCCTTCCCCGGATGGCACCATTTAAAACAAATGTATTTGTGGAGACAAGAAGGAGCTTCTCCCTGTTGCCTCTCCATCACCCTGCCCCAAAACCAACCAAACCCCTTCCCCACCCACTTCCCCCTCCCAACTTACCTGCGACACCGGAGCTTTGAGCTCTAGTCCGCAGGCTCCTTCCGATCCCGGCCACAATCATAGAAATGGAACAGGGACTTGGTCATAAGGCGGCAGCCAACTTTTTTCATTTTCATTCCTCTCCAGAGATTGGCTGTGCAAGCAGTGTGAATCTCCTGAGGGGGAAAAAACATTTCCACCCTGCATAAACCCCAGGTTGCGAATGGCTTACATGCCTTAGCAGGGGGATGGACATGGAAGGTAAAGGCTCACAGGCCATTGTGGAGCCCTTGCTTTGCTCGCACCTACCATGGCTCGGGCTAGCTGGCCGTTACCTGCCATGTCCATCCTCCCGCCGGGGCTTGAAAGCTGTAATGTACCTGCTTGGAAAGGGAGAACAGCAACATTTTTGAATGAAGAGCATAGGAAGACACTTGATAAAAGAAAGATCATCCTATCATCCTATATAGACTCGAAGTGTGGACACCATCATAAAGAAGTCGAGGCAAGACATTGGAAGAGAAGATGGCTGTTGTGATGAAAGGGAAGAAGATTACAGTGCATTGGAAGGAAGTTAGGATTTCAAAGACAGACATAGTCAAGAGCTGAAAGCATATACAGGAGAAGAGGCTTAGACTTTCAAAGAGATGGAGAGGCCTGTCACATAGACATAGAAGTCAGAGAGGGCTAGGAGGACACAGTTGATTCAGTGGAAAGTGTAAAGGCAAGTGGAATGTAGAGGAGGTCCCAGATATGACCTGCACCCCTGCCCCCCATTGCGAGTTGCCAGTAAGGTACTCGCCATGGTACGTGACGTATGAGGAGCAAATGAACCAACAGAGAGCCGCACTGGGACTCTGCCCCTTGTACGTAAGGAGATCAATACCAGTTGAAGCAGCCATAATGCGACAACCCTGGGCAGCACGATACCCTATCAGACAGCCAAGCCAGCCACTGATACGAAATGAGGAATACCTGCACACGGTCCACGGGGAGACCCCTAAAGCCTTAATGGAAGGCCAATGGAAATAAACCAAGGGCCCGAGCAGCCCCGAGAACAAACAGAATTGGCTACTGAAAGCATGTATGCCAGTACTAGTAATTGCAAGGATAATGATAATGGATGCAAGGGAGAGACACTGTTAAAACGTAAGAGAATGGTGCCATAAAACAAGATGGAAGCAACCGCCCTGTTGAATGTGTGTAAATAAGCTTGAAATGCAAGATGCTAAGAAATCGATACTGCTTGCAATGCAGTAGAAGAAAAGAGCGGAAAGCGCCAACTGTATATCTACCTCAATACTGCACAATGCATACGTGCGACTCCATTTTGTGAAAGCAGAAATGTACCCAGGTGGCCAAAGGCCTGACAGGCAGACTTTAGAAACCCAGCAAAGACCAGAGAAGGAGCTGACTCGAAACTCAATAAAGAGATGCTTATGCCGGTGAGATCGAGGTCAACCAGAGAAGGGGAGGTGAGCATGAGCTCATGAGACTCCAACTACAGAGAATACCAGCCTGCCCGTGAAGGTCAAGATAAGAGAGGCCCATGCAGGTGGCCAAGCGCACACAGAATTAAATACACAAAAGGTTGGAAACTGAAGCAGATTCACGGAGGACCAGCACGTGACCAGACAGGCGTGAAGATGTACCACTGCCTGATGTCATCAAGAACCCGAGGGCGCCATAACTTTTCCTGATAAGAGACTACAGATCCGAGGCCATACCCAGCCAACTAATTGACACATAGCCCTAAAACACTGATTGATGGAAGGGAGGAAAGGTGACTCTTGGGACACTAGGCACTTGGGTGTCTACTCTGCATGCTGCTAATTAAAATGGAGATTTATGTTTAGGGGTGTAACTTGCCCAATCACAAGGGACCATGTAATCTAGGGTCCTATTGACACTGTAACCAATGAGACATCGTACTTGTAGTGATGTCAATCACGTGTGTTGTAGAGGGAAGGGCGTAGACACCCACCCAATAAGAGTTATCCAATCCACTTGCGTTATTTTCCATATACAGATATAGCACCTATGCTTAAGTTACCTTTGCCGACCAATTGTATTGCATGATGATTTTTTGTAGACGTCAATGATAACAGATTTTGCCCATAAAAGAGGCTGTTTGACTAAAGTTCGAGGAAGTCGGGATGAGGCAGGTGTTCGTGATGCTGCTGATTTCCATCTGCTGATGTATGTATCATTAAACAGACTTCCCTTTGCCAATTTACTGAGTCCTGATTATTGAAGCTTGCTGGAGTATGTGAATCCTGCACTCTGTCCTCACATGGTGCAGCTATCATGCATTACTAGTTTTCGAGGGTGAGTACTGACCAAGGGGCCCGTCAGTAATTTCCTCTCCTCGTCAACACTTGGTAGCGTGAGGATGGTTTCGGCCATCGATTATAGATTATCGATTGATATAGTATAAGACACCTTTAGACCGACAGCACGAAGTAACTCTGGGCCTTCGGTTACATCACGAGTCCTTTCGCTATTCCGGCTGAGTAGGCTGAGAAGCTCCCCGTGGAGAATGATAGTGTAATCATTCCCAAAAAATCTGCAATGGGTCTGAAGGAACCCGCCTTTCCAAGCATAACCCTTCTCATTCCCACGGGCAGCGGATCGGACGAAAACCATAAAAGCAGGCAGAGGAAGGGGCGGTGATCCTGAAGTTACAGAGAGGAAAAGAGGCGATCGGTGAATGAAAACTACGAAACTCGTTACTTTGGAAAATGTCTTATAGGTCTTAGAGTAAGAAGGGGAAAGGTAACGGAGGGTGGTGGAGAAGATTAATACAGTTAAAAGTAGGAAAGACTGTAGAGATATAGAGGGTAAAAACCCGGGCACCTGAAGTAATTGGGAAAAATACCAGGGGGGCACCCGAGAAAAAAACTGTAAGGAATACCGGGGGCACCCGAGAAAACAAACTGTAAGGAATACCAGGGGGGGGGCACCTGAGAAAAAAACTGTGAGGAATACCGGGGGGGCACCCTAGAGAAAACTGTTAAATTTGCCTTGTTCCTGCCCTTTAAAGAGTGATCAGAAGGAACGTGAACCCAGAGCCCACAGAGGGGGGACATTAGGCTACGCTTACGTTTAAAGACGTAAGAATGGGGTTCGTTCAAATCCCATGACGCGGTAATAATTAGAAGGCAGGTATACGTATGGCCAGCTAGTGTCCGTCTAGTCTGTCAAGCGTCTGTCCTATATGTCCTGTGTATGCTGAATGTGGAATTATTGTGTTATTAATTGATGGCAATGTATTTTTGCTTTATGCGATTCTGTAAATGAGAGGGAATCGCCACTGAATTGATGTGTTTTGAGTAAAACTGTTGGTATAAAATTTTGCGGGAAAATTGGATTGGAGCTCGCGTATGTGGTGCTTGCTCATAATATCGTAAAGTTGAAAAACTGTATGAACATTGTTGATGACAAAATTAACGATGGAAGAAGTTACCCCACTTGCACATTTGTGCACGCAGTTGCCAAAGCACGCAACAAAATTGAAGAAATATAGCCAGGAGTGGGTTAAGGGCACCGCAAATAAAAATTTTATGCTGTGGCCCCAAAATGGGTCATTGTCAAAGGCTGTTTTACAGCACATGACCACCTTCCTACATGCCACATATAGCGGGAAAAAGCTCGAAAAACGGCTTGCTATTCTCGAGCTTTGGAAAATGTTTGAACAAGCAAAAGAAGAAAAAATCCCCGCAGACTGGATATTAAATATATGTACGGAGGAGGTGAGAGGCCTAGCGCGCCACCAGCCCCGCCGGAATCAGTTGTTGAGGGAAGTAAGTCTTCACCCACTAAGAGAGCTTAAGGCAGCCACAGGTTATTGCAACCCTGCATATGAGTCACCTGCGTATAGCAGTAATGAGACGAAAGAGAAGGAAGAGGAAATTGACTCGGTCTCCACAGTCCCATAGAGAGGTGAGGTGAGGAAAGGAAGGACCATGCACAAACGAGTGCACCTCTAGATAGAGAGAGAGAGGGAAAGAAGCAGAAAGGAACCGATGAGTTAACATGTGCAAAGGACGAATGGATGGGAGGGCAGATACTGTTGAAGTTAGATGGAAAAGGAAGTGATGGTGCAAGGCCGAGTGAACGGTTGGATGAGGCGCAAAGAAAGGAAAGGGAAAAAGAATTGGACATAAGAAACAAGAGGGCAAGAAAGAAGGATAGGTTGAGGCGAGAACAACTATATCACGAAGAGCAAGGTATACCGCTCAGTCGCACGCAATATGCAGCCTATGAAAAGTACAGGCAGAACATGCTAAGGTTAGAGGAAGAGAAGAGAGTGTACGAAAGAAAGGTAAAAAAGTGAGAAGATGAGGAAAGTAGAAGGACAAAGGAACGTAGAGATGAACGGATGAGGGAAGTTGATAAGGCTAAAAAGGAAGCAAAGAAGCAAAGAGAAATGGATGAGGAAGCAGAACGTAAACACAGGCAAAGGGCGCGAGATTTAGAAATTCTTGCAACAGGAAGTGAAAAAACCCAATCCTGTTGTAGACTGGGAAGCCATAGAAGAGTTCTTCCCTGCATGCGATGCAGTACCAGGTACAAGCAGGACTGTTATTGATGATGACTTCGACACCAGAAGCATCGTGGAAGCAATTGATAAAATATACGATGAGATGGGACTCGAACGAATCTCCCAAGAGGGAAGGGAAGATGAGCGTTTAGAGAGCACTCAGCTATATGACATTGAGGATGTCACCCAAAGTAGTGGGAGTAGGGGACGTTCCCTAGATAGACTGGAAATTGGACAGAACGAAGATGATGCGAGAAGTTGTGTAAATTGGGAGTACTCGGAATCAGACTCCGATGGGGAAGTGGAGGAAGTGGCGTATGACGAAGGGAGGTGGTGCGAAAAGCGACTCCCAGGGAACCAAGAGATACAATGGTCAGATGCAAGCGGGTCCATAGATAGGACACCGAAGTCCGCTGGACAGTCCAGCCGACATGAAGAGACACCCCACGGTCAGAGGGGGGCGTCGGTACCTGCCTATGCAGATAGGCTAAGTGCATTGTCAGGTAGAAGGCAAGGCGGGAACGCCGCCCAGGCAAGAGACCGAGGAGGTATAGAGAAGGAAAAGGAGGATTGCGCATTCCAATTCCCACTGTTAGAAAAGGGGGGAGCAAGACCGCAATATACTCCATGGCCACACATGGACCGAGGGAATCTGAAAAATAAGCTTCCAATGCTGACCTCGGGAGCTGGAAAGTGGATACATGAGCTAGAGAAAATGACGGGGGGGTCACTCTATCCATAGGGGACATCAAGGATCTTCTAATTGCTATATTTGGTGAAAGAGCAGACGACATGTGGAAAAGGGCAGGATACCCCAGGTTAACCATAACTAACACCTCTCATGACGGGGTGCCATTTAACAACTGTAAAGCAGCAGTGTGGAAAGCACTGCGTACACTATATCCAGACATATCTGATATGGGAGCTATAATGACTCGAAAAATGAAGGAGTCAGAGGATCCTTTGCTTTATATCCAGAATTTTCAAGGCACGTGGGTGCTCGAAACGCATGAGTCTTGGACAAAATCTATCCCTGTATTCTATCATATATTGTGCCAAGGGTTACCAGAACCGGTGCAAAAACAGCTAAAAAAATTGTTAGGAATAGAAGCTAAACCGTGGGCCGAAATCCAGTTGACGATTGCCCATTACTGTAGACTGTTGCAAGAAAAGAATCGGAAGAAAGAGGCAACGCTTAAGGGAGCGGAGGCGAAGCTAGTGCAAAGGAAGCTCTCAAAGTATGCTCTCGAGGGAGCCATGCTAACAAGTCCAGCTGAATCGAGTGCGCAACGTGCCTCTCACCTGCCACAAAACAATCAGGGTAATGTGAGATATTACCTGAGAGGAAGGGGATTTGGAGGAAGAAGATGGCAGAGCAATCAGGAATGCTTTAGAGGTAACCAAGTAGGTTTACAGAATGTTCAAAACGGTATCCAGAATGCACCGATGGCCAGCCCGACTATGCCAGATGGACAGATGGCCCGACTTCCGCCAGTGTGTTGGTTGTGTGGAGTAACAGGACACGTGGTGTGCATGTGCAGAAGCCAAAGCATGTGGCATATCAACCAAGGGTTGGGGACAGGCGGGGTGAATCAATCTGCTACCCGACAACAAGGCAGTGCACAAAACTATACCATGCAGCAGCAGACGGTTGGCTTGCAGCAAGGTGCACAGCAAATGGTCCAGCCACAGAACATGGGGAATGTACCGCAGGGACAGCCCCAGCAGACATTGCCGCAAGTGGATCAGGGCACTAATTCCGGTGGGGGAAACCCACAGGTTTACAGTGGAGCGAACCTATATAAGAAATAGGACGGCTCACAGGGAACTCTGATGTGCTCTATCCTATCAGTGACACCAGACCCTAACAGGGAGCCTAGGGTAAATGTCACCATAGGGGGGAAAGAATATTCCTTTTTAGTTGACACAGGTGCAACATGCTCGTGCATACGTGAAGGAAGGCCATAGATACCCAGAGTTTTACTGGAGCTCATAGCAGAGTTCCCTTTACTGATGCACTCCCAGTCTCAGTGGGAAAGTGCGACATGAATGTACCCTTATTGTATTCTCGTCAGTCCTCGGTGAATATCATGGGTCGGGACTTGATGACAAAGTTGAATATGACCCATCTCGTTCACTGAGGATGGCATAGTATGCTCCACTCCAGGAATGCATTATTCAAATGTGTGCAAAATGATCTGAGCATATTCTGGACGTGCAGCCATGAGAGCTATACCACTGGAACCAGAAGTGTTCGCATATGGCATGCGAGTGCTTATGGCGGGACTGCCAGGCCTTGCAGACAAAACAATGAGAACCCCAGATGTGTTTCTATTCAAGCCAAGAATACCCATGCAGGAAGAGGAGGGACAAGTATTTCCCTTAATGATACAATCTGCCGTGGTGCGAGGAAAGGTAGTATTAGTTGAAGGATGTGAGGACGAGGGCAGACCTTGGTGTGCGATTGTCGCCATCGAAGAAGGGTATCGAGTGACTGACGTGACCGATGATGATCTGTTCGAAAAACACCCTGACCTAGAAGAGACACGGGTGGAAGTGAGTGTCATATTTTGGGTCAAAGTGATCAAGCGGGAGGTGCCGCAGAGGATGATGTTAGTGCTGGTACGCCCGGAATATTTCAATGACGATATGGCCCTAGTGCCAGCCAAGGTATGGACTACAGGGCCCTATGATGTAGGTCTCCTGAGGGGGGCCGGCGAAGTAAAAATTAAATTGAAACCAGGAGCAATTCTGCCACGGGCCCGACAGTATCCCATGTCCAGGGAAGCAGATGAAGGGATCGCAAAGGCAATCTCTGCCAAGAAGGAGCAGGGCATCCTGGTGACGTCAGAATTGCCATGCAACACAGTGATTTACCCTGTCAAGAAATCTAAGGGAGGGTCCTGGTGTTTAATCCAGGACTTACAAGAATTGAATGACATAGTTGAAGCCGAGTTCCCTCTACTCCCTGATCCATCCACAATTTTGTGCAATATACCCACTGAAGCGAAATACTTCACGGTGATCGATTTGAAGAATGCATTCTTCTCTATTCCATTACACCGTGACTCACAAGACCTGACGTCATTTACTTTCAGACAAATGCACCTGAAAAGTATGAGGCTGCCACAGAGGTATTGCGAGTCTCCATCTATTTTCAATAGAGTCCTGCAAATGGACCTAAGCAATATTGCAGTGGACAGTGTTGTTTTACAGTATGTAGATGACATTCTAATCTGCAGCATCACTGAAGAGCAATGCTGACACAACTCTGTCCAGCTATTGACTATATTGGCTGAGAAGGGGTACAAAGTGGACAAGGACAAGTTGCAATACTGCCAACAGGAGGTGCCGTACATAGGGCAACTGATCTCACATGAGGGGAAAAAGGTTACATGTAATACAATAAAAGAGCAAGATGATACGTGTTGTTTACTTGCCTCCAACCCCCTCACACAGGAACTCTATAAGGTTTTCCAGCATCACTAGTCCTGAAAAAATGGACCGTCTGCTATAACTAATTTACACAAATGTCTGACAAGTTTATTATTCAAATAATTCAAACTGAATTTAAACAAAAAACACTACCCTCACCTAACACAGTATACTAAACATTAAAAAACAAATATAAAACAAATATAAAACATCAGATAACTTATTTATACGACACAAAAGATATCACATAACACACAAAAAAATCTCAATGTGTCACTAAAACAACAAGCATCCCAACATGTTTCTGTTCTTAACTGCCCAGTTCAGGCGAACATTCTTCAGGGGATACATTTAAAAGCATCCACTAATCTCTTCCACACCGTGTTGAAAGGGTAGATTCAGGCACCCAAGAGGGTAAAAGGAAAACAACCTCCAAGCCTGTAAAAATAAAGGAAAGGAAAAACCTAATGAGTTCCAAAGAGGGAAGGAAGTACTACAAAATGTAAAAGGAGGCATGGCACAGGGATTATGCCACACTCACAAGGGTCCCAAAGGGCACCCGCAGATTTACCTTTAAATGGTGAAACTTCAAAGCTCGTCACAGGATGACAAATTTGCTGGTTTCCCTCCAAATGAGAAATCAATACTTCAACAAAGCGTCACAGTCCGCTAGAGTATCGCCACACCTAAGCAAGACAAAACCAATACACAGAGACCACATGCTCTGTTATATCCAGAAATCACACTGGCTTCAATACCACTGCACATAAAATCAAGGCTCCAAATAACAAAGTGAATTACCTCCACAAATGTAGGGATCAAGACTCCAGTTCACAATTCAGTAATGAACAAGTTGAAATGGAAACATCCATACCATCAAGCAATAAAGTACAGAGGCAATCTGGAAAGCAATGGGAACATAACAGTAAACACCATTTATCTGGCATTACCAAAACCTCAGCTAACAACATGCCGTCAACGTGCACTAGGGAGCAAACAGAAGGGGGTGCTTATATTTCACACACGTGAGGAGACCATGCATTATCTAATGTGTAAAGATAACTACTCAGCGTCCATGCTGTCCAACCTCCACAACATAAAAGAAACGCGGAAAATGGATAGCCACACAACATGTGTAAAGTAAGTGTAAAATAAAGTACCCCAAACACCAAAAAATGCAAAAGGTGTCCCGACATGGAGAGAATATCATGCACAAAGTCACATTCAAAGGCGAAATGCTGGTAGCGTGCTCACCTATACACACGGAGGGGTTTATTCACTCCACTTGCAGCATTCACACATACTCGTCCAGCACTCGATTCAGAGGAGTCATGGCTGCTGCACAATCCCAAAGCGTCTATGGTTGCGCAGCAACACAAAGAAAGGACTCTGTTAAAGCGTCTATGGTTGTGAATAAACCCCTCCGTGTGTATAGGTGAGCACGCTACCAGCATTTCGCCTTTGAATGTGACTTTGTGCATGATATTGTCTCCATGTCGGGACACCTTTTGCATTTTTTGGTGTTTGGGGTACTTTATTTTACACTTACTTTATACATGTTGTGTGGCTATCCATTTTCCGCGTTTCTTTTACGTTGTGGAGGTTGGACAGCATGGACGCTGAGTAGTTATCTTTACACATTAGATAATGCATGGTCTCCTCATGTGTGTGAAATATAAGCACCCCCTTCTGTTTGCTCCCTAGTGCACGTTGACGGCATGTTGTTAGCTGAGGTTTTGGTAATGCCAGATAAATGGTGTTTACTGTTATGTTCCCATTGCTTTCCAGATTGCCTCTGTACTTTATTGCTTGATGGTATGGATGTTTCCATTTCAACTTGTTCATTACTGAATCGTGAACTGCAGTCTTGATCCCTACATTTGTGGAGGTAATTCACTTTGTTATTTGGAGCCTTGATTTTATGTGCAGTGGTATTGAAGCCAGTGTGATTTCTGGATATAACAGAGCATGTGGTCTCTGTGTATTGGTTTTGTCTTGCTTAGGTGTGGCGATACTCTAGCGGACTGTGACGCTTTGTTGAAGTATTGATTTCTCATTTGGAGGGAAACCAGCAAATTTGTCATCCTGTGACGTGCTTTGAAGTTTCACCATTTAAAGGTAAATCTGCGGGTGCCCTTTAGGACCCTTGTGAGTGTGGCATAATCCCTGTGCCATGCCTCCTTTTACATTTTGTAGTACTTCCTTCCCTCTTTGGAACTCATTAGGTTTTTCCTTTCCTTTATTTTTACAGGCTTGGAGGTTGTTTTTCCTTTTACCCTCTTGGGTGCCTGAATCTACCCATTCAACACGGTGTGGAAGAGATTAGTGGATGCTTTTAAATTTATCCCCTGAAGAATGTTCGCCTGAACTGGGCAGTTAAGAACAGACACATGTTGGGATGCTTGTTGTTTTAGTGACACATTGAGATTTTTTTGTGTGTTATGTGATATCTTTTGTGTCGTATAAATAAGTTATCTGATGTTTTATATTTGTTTTATATTTGTTTTTTAATGTTTAGTATACTGTGTTAGGTGAGGGTAGTGTTTTTTGTTTAAATTCAGTTTGAATTATTTGAATAATAAACTTGTCAGACATTTGTGTAAATTAGTTATAGCAGACAGTCAATTTTTTCAGGACTAGTGATGCTGGAAAACCTTATAGAGTTCCAGTGTGAGGGGGTTGGAGGCAAGTAAACAACACGTATCATCTTGCTCTTTTATTGTATTACATATATCTATATCCCCGTTGGTGGAGTAGGATGTCTTCATGTTAATAGGGATTCTTTATACCTATTTAAACATATTATGGGAAAAAGGTTACCCCAGAAAGGGCTGAGGCTATCATGAACATGGCCAAGCCGCGCACAGTAAAGCAAATGCAAAGCTTCCTAGGCTTGTGCAACTATGTCAGAGCATGGATCTTTGACTACAGCTCGTATACCAAGCCCTTGTTGCAGGCCCTTAAAAAGGCCCAGGCGACGAGAGAAGAAATTGAATGGAATGAAGCGATGGAGAAAGGGTTTACAGAACTCAAGGGGGCAATTTGTAAGGCCCCAGTCCTTGGGATTCCTAATTATGCTGAGGAATTCTATCTGTTTTCTCATACTGATGGTCATTTTATGACGGCAGTACTCGCGCAGCGAACCTCACTGGGATATAAACCCCTAGCATATTACAGTGGAAGTTTGGACCCGGTTATGAAAGGCCACTTCCCGTGCGAACAAAATTTAGCTGCCGCTGCATTCGCCATTGAGAAGGCGTCATCCATTGTGATGGTGTGCTTCATGACATTATATGTTGAGCACTCATTATTCGCCATACTAGAGAAGCCAAAGGGCACACTGACTTCTCAGAGAGCATCAGCCTACGAGGTGATTATCTCCAATCCATCGATCAAAATAGTGTGATGCAAAACGGTGAACCTTGCTATGTTTATTGCTGAGCCAGTCACAGAGGGAGAACCTGTGCATGACTGTGCAAACTATGAAGAATACTATGATGAGATCCCCAGGGTCAAGGAAAATGTCCTGCCAAGTGGAGAGATCATCTTTATTGACGGGTCATCAAGAATTGACCAAGATGACGGGCAAAGGTATACAGGGGTGGCCATGATCAAACACATGGCGAATGGGGAATTCCAAGTACTTGTCAGTGCACAAATACCATCCCACTATTCGGTACAGGCTGCAGAACTAGTGGCATTGATACTCACCATTGAGAATCACGCAGACCTGGAAGTAATAGTGTACAGTGACTCCGCCTATATGACGTCTACAGTGCACGCAGGATTAGTGCGCTGGAAAAGGAGGGGCTACCTCCGAGCGGACGGCACACCAGTGCAGCACGCTGCCTTGCTGGACAGGCTGATAAAAGCACTACAGCTCCCAGTGGGCATAGCGGTCATAAAATGCGCTGCTCATACAAAAGGGACAGATTTTGTCTCACGTGGAAACCATGAAGCGGACACAGATGCCAAGTGCATGGCATCCAAAACTGAAACAATTATGGACGTGGATGTGGCATGTACCCATGAACATATGATGGTGGCGCGAGCCACACCAGAAGCCTATCCTAATATGGGGCAGTCTCAGTTAATGGAGGTCCAGGGGGAGGCACCTCAGGAGGAGAAAAATCTGTGGAAGCATCAAGGGTGTTCTTTAAACCCCTCAGACGGATTGTGGAGGCAAGACAGCACTGGTAAACCAGTAATGCCTGTCGCCCTTCTAAAAGTAGCGCTAGAACAGCTTCATTACCCCATTCACATGACAAGAGAAAATCTTGCCGCACCGCTTGCCGAAGACTGGTTTACACCGAATTTAGCTATGGTAAATTGAATTGTCTGCCAACAATTCACCTCTGGGCACACATTAAAGGTAGTGAGAGGAGTCATCCCCAGACCAAGTGGACCTTTCCAGCACCTGCATATCCATTATGCCGATATGATTCAAGTGTGTAATGGGTACAGGTATTTAATTGTGATGCTGTGTCCCTTTTCTAGATGGGTGGAAGCAGGTCCCTGTACACACCCCGATGCCGCCTGTGCTGCTAAATTCCTGGTGAGGGAGGTCTTCCCTAGATGGGGAGTGTGTGAGGTTATGAGATCAGACAATGGACCTCATTTCGTGAACGCAGTGTTCGAACAGATTAGCTTGTTGCTTGGTATAAAGCACAAGTTCTCATCAGCGTATCATCCAGAGGGAAATGAGATATGTGAGCGAATCAACGGCTTGCTTAAGGAGAGGATAGCCAAGTTGAAGCTCACATTAAGAAGGGGATGGATGCACTGCCTACCACTGGCATTGTATGCGCTTCGGAACCAACCAGGCTCCGACCATCATCTCACGCCGCACAAAATAGTTACTGGGAGAAGGACGAGGACTCCCCATACCCCCGAGACAGAGCTAGATATGATGCCCGGACAACTAGGGAGGTTCTAGGAGAAGAGATCAACGCTTATCTGGACTGTCTCACATCCAGTGCCATTGTCATTACAGGCCAGCTACAGCGACGGCGGAAAGGGGACAGCACAGCATTAACCACTGCAGATGGTGCTGATGCAGGCGCAGTTCTCAGCCTTGGCGCACCCCTTGTCTTCCCTGGAGACCGAGTTCTGGTAAAAAACTTTGCGAGAAAGAAATGGGACGAGCCGAGGTTTAACGGCCCCTTCATCGTAGAGAACTGTAACCCGTCCGCTGTCAAGCCTGTGGGCAGAAGAGCCCGGATCTTCCTGAACGACATAAAACCCTTTATCGGAGAGAGCACTCCTACTGCATCTACTGCCTGGGAATCCACAGACAACGGGGAAGGACCGCAGCATGTGCATACAAGGTCTATGGCAGGGAAGAAAGACGCACAAGCAGAAAACACAAATTAAGGAACTCGCTGTGAAAATTGTGGCTGTACACTGAACTTCTCCTCCAGGCATTGAATGAGGTACAAGACCTTCAAATGAACGCAAAGTGCAGCTGAACTCGCAGGGTAAAGGAAAAGGTTGCATACTCTGAACCTGCAGTGACACTGATAGCTTGATCACGTTGAGCCACAAAGCATTGAACACAAACTCTCAGGCTCTGATAAACTGTAAAAAAGGACACTCTTGTAAACTAAAACTGGTATCCTGAAGCATCCAGTATCAAGACTCTGTTCACAGACATATGGTTCACCCCAGCAGAAGTCTCAAGTGGGATGTGCTCACCTATTTTCAGCTAGTGGTACTGTCCTATCCGTCACTCATAGGGAGAGAAATAAGTGTCACAGAATATATTCAAGATTCAGAAAATAAGAAGGTAATCAGGCAACTACTGACTGTCATCGCAGAGGTCTTCGCCGAGTTGCCCGAGCACAGTGAACAAAAGACTAATGCTCCCGCCTCAAGCAGTTATTGACGAAGTTACCTACATTTTATTCTTTCAAATCATTAAGGAGTGCCCAGAACTTGTCGGGAGAACCACAGATACCCTGACTTTCATCAGAGATCCCCGAAATAATCACATCCTGAATCAAATATGGAGTAAACTGAACAATGTGGTAGCAGACCACGCAGCAGGAAAGTGCAAGACCTGTTCACGACAACAAAAGGACTTGTGACAGGGGCCCAGCAAAATAAAGCAAATGTCCCTGTCCCCTGCAGACACGCAGCTAGCCCACAACGTCCTGATTAGGCTAGTCGCAGACTATCCAGAAATGGTGGGAAGGCAAGCTGATGTCGATGTTGCTACCTTCCTTAGAGATCCAGTCAATTTCCCACACATGAAGCATTATGCTCCAAGTGGAACTGTCCAACTTCCAGCGAGAATTCCTAAGGAGATTCCTGTGAGACTATTCGGCGAGGGACAGATCGAGGAGGCGAAGACTGATCACACTGCATGAAAGGCCTGTGACCTAAGAGCCAAAGAGTCAAATAAAATGTCATTAACACCCAAAGACAGTCGGTATGCATTTTGTGTTTTCTTTCATCTCATTGAAAACTTTCCAGAACTAGTGGGCAGACCCCACAACATTGATGTGCCCGCTTTTCTTAATGATCCAGCAAAAAATGCCGAATTGAATCGGCTCCTGAGGGCTATTGCATCACAACTAAGAAGCAATTATGGACATCCACTGCTAAGAAGAGCCTTAGAAGGGGGAGATCCAAGATAAAACTTTCCATCATTCCCCCAGCCGGGGACAGAGCAAGGAAACAAAGACACAGTTCTTCATGCTTCCAACGCAGAACGGACCGAAAAGGCGGAAACAAGGACAACGACATCTTGAACTTCTTTTCCTATTTTTCTTATTTTTTCTATTTTTGCATCATCGTCCCGTAGTGGAGTAAATGGGGGAGAGAGAGACTGTTCACCAACTCGACCTCAAAAGACCAAGTGAAAGGAACAGAGACACGAACTTCACTGCCGTGTTTACTTTTTTCAACCTTTTTCTTATGTTTTCCTACCTTCTCATATGTTCACTTCCATTTTTATTTTTATTTTTATTTTTTCAAAATTTTATTTTGCGTGATTTGTAGCGGATCCATCCTTTCATGGTGTCACAGCAAACAAAGTCCTGTATGTCCCCAGGGCCAAGGCGAGTTGGAAGAGTGCCCTGGGAATACTCTGGCCATACAAATACAGGATAATTATGATGTGTTGAAAAGGATAGTCTTACCTTTTTCCATAGTCTAGCAAATGAACTGTACTCCATACTCAGAGACTATCATCATCATCACTCGTAAGAGAGGGGGACATTGAACTGCACTTGTCACTTTATTGTTTATTGAACTTTGAACAACGAAAACAGAATAAGAAGAAAAATAAACTATTGACTGTGGACGTATTTGAAATGGGGGCCCAAAACAGTAACCTAGTCGTGCCACCAGTGGAAGGGCACCCAGGGTTCCCTGGAAGGAGATGTTGCAAGCTGTCTTTCAAGGCCGTCTTATGTATATGCTTTGTGATTATTGTAGTATTTCTATTGTTAACTATTAGAACTGCATTTTTTATTGGTGCACGAAGCGTCCCAATGTCTGTGCATCCACCAGGTAATGAACATCTGGGGCCCACAAAAGCACCCAGACCTTATATTGTCATCCCTGCTCCAAGAAAACTGATGATAAAGCAAACGATTTACAGTTGAATGTAATTAGCAGTAATACGTATACACTTGAAGTAATGAATGGTGAGAAAGTCTAGAGACAGGGTCAGCACGGAATGAATGATAACATAGCACTGTCCACGGCACGCACCCATACACTGAGTGCACACGAACAAGGGCAAGTGTCAATGGCTACGAAACCGCAGGCCAAACCAACTAAAAGAGAGAAATCACCTGTGGAACAAGCAGCTCCAGAAAGCAGGAAGCAAAGTGAGAACCGAACCGAAGTGAAATAGCAAAATCACTCAATAAAACAGAGGAAGCAATGAAAGAACTCACTGAGAAAACACATGCGGAAGTTGAGTATGTGTTCCCACTCATACTTAGAGCAAAGAAGTTACATGAGGAGCTGAGCAGAGTATGCAACTTTTTCCTGAGCAAGACAACCGCCACAACTGTGATAGCGAGCCCGCCAGCTCCAATGCCAGAAGTAACTACCGAGCATACGACACAGCCACGTGTTGGAAGGATGATAAATCACATGCGGGGAGAGGAGGTCTACAAAAGAATGCAGGAGGGAAGGAAAAGAAGCACTAAACCTCCCCCTATTACTGCAGGGCAGGAAATGAAACCTGCCCCTCCAAGAATAACACCAGAGAGTCTGCCTGAACAAAAGAGCAGTATAGACGCATTCAGAGACATAGTGATAGCCAACCACAGAAAAACGCTAAGGATCAAGAGAAGTCCATATGAAACCGGTAACGAGTTAAACGATTACTTGGACAGCACGGCCCATCTTGGAAACAACAGTTGGTTCCAGCACATGAAGGAAGTTGGACAAAGGCAATCAGAAGGAGAATGTTTCATCTGTGCACTCCTGCCGTACAGCATGGGCAAGTCCAAAATCTTTGTGGCTGTAGAAATAGATGTCCCCATAGCACACTGCATGTCACATGTGGCAATGTGTAACACCAGAGGACAATTCATGGGGAGAGATGCCTCGTTGATATGGGCCAATGAAAATGACTACCCTCATGAAGACGGATATGTCCAGGACATCAAAACAAGAAACAAGGCGCACACCAAGAATCATGTGATTAGATATGAGAACCCTGACGTCAAAGAATCAGGAATAAGGTGGAAAATAAACTCAAAACTGAACGTCCAAGGGAAAACGGCAGAAGAAGCGCAAATATGGAAGAACCGAGGCCAAATGCAGATCTGGGGATCAGTTTTTTCCCCCGACGGTTGGGAAGAAGGAGTCGTAATCTGCCGAGCTTGGATGGTCCTTGGAGCCTGCCAAGAAGCCATAGTAAACTCTCAAAGACTATGTAAACGACTCTGGCCAAAATTGGTAAAGCGGTTAACGTGGGTCGAAGAGAGAGGAGGCCCCCTGCAAATAGTACCACTGGAAAACCCAAAACTGTGCTTTAGCAGTAATGGCACAAGGAAAATGGGGGAGAATCAAAACTGCGGGTGAATATACGAAGCCCCAGGGATGTCACAAGGGACCACAGTCCTGCTGGACTACTAATGGGCATGTGGACCCAAAGCCTACATAAGACCACGGCGGAACTGGGGAGGCATATGCACACTGGTAAATGTCCACGTTCCTGCACTAGTGATCCCAAAAAATTAACTGAATTTGGACAGTTTCCCAAAAGCAGACACTCACCTGAGGAAAAGGAGGTCTGTGGAACTAATGTCAAGGATGAAGAGAGAGAATTACTTCTCCACCAAATCAGAGGATGCATTTTATGCCATTCCCTACGAACACAGGCTGTTTAGCCTAACTTCATCCGTATTTACAACAATACTTTTGCCGCACATCCAGGTTGGTGCAAATACCAAGTGGTTGGAGATAACGAGATGGGAGTTACTGCAGACCATCAATACCACCGTAAAAGGAAGAACTGAGGGCAGTCAGACTGATGACACTCCAGAACAGATATGTGCTTGACATGATCACCGCAATGGATAGAGGTGCTTGCACAAAAATTGGAGAATCATGTTGCACATTTAAACCATCACACAATGAAGAAAATGGAACCCTCACAGAGGCCATAGGCATGCTAACAACCCTGAAAAACCAGATGACCAATGAGACAGATGAAGTAGTGGATGATGACAGCTAGTTTGGGAACCTATTCTCATGGGTCCCGCAATGGATGGCAGATATATTCAAGTTTCTGGGAGCTTTGCTAGCAATGGAGCTGCTAGGAGCCTGTGTTATCAAGATAATCATCACACAGTGCCAGAAAACAGCAAAGAAGGCCATTGGGATGGAAATTATGGTCGATGTCGAGCCAGGCTGGAAGCCCAGAGACCTGCCAGATGAGGAGATAAAGGACTTTGTGAAGGCAAGTGAATTTGCACCAGAAGGAACAAAATTCACTTATCCCAAGAAACGAAGAAGGTACGAAGGCAAATGAATTTACTGCAGTCCAAATGGACAATGCCAGTTGATGACCTGGAACAAAGATGAGCATGTGAGAACAGCAGGAAGCTTGAAAGGGGTGATAAAGATATGGCATACATTCACGCCATCTTGTGTAAACCCAGGAGACGATGAGCAAGAATCTGAGGAATCAAAGAAACTGAATATAAAGAAGGAAGTAGGAGTGGTTGATGAACCGACCAGAGGGGGGAGTGTAGAGGAGGTCCCAGATATGACCTGCACCCCTGCCCCCCATTGCGAGTTGCCAGTAAGGTACTCGCCGTGGTACGTGACGTATGAGGAGCAAATGAACCAACAGAGAGCCGCACTGGGACTCTGCCCCTTGTACGTAAGGAGATCAATACTGGTTGAAGCAGCCATAACGCGAAACCCTGGGCAGCACGATACCCTATCAGACAGCCATACCAGCCACTGATACGAAATGAGGAATACCTGCACACGGTCCACGAGGAGGCCCCTAAAGCTTTAATGGAAGGCCAATGGAATTAAACCAAGGGCCCGAGCAGCCCCGAGAACAAACAGAATTGGCCACTGAAAGCACGTATGCCAGTACTAGTAATTGCAAGGATAATGATAATGGATGCAAGGGAGAGACACTGTTAAAACGTAAGAGAATGGTGCCATAAGACAAGATGGAAGCAACCGCCCTGTTGAATGTGTGTAAATACGCTTGAAATGCAAGATGCTAAGAAATCGATACTGCTTGCAATGCTTAGTAGAAGAGTAGTGCGGCAAGCGCCAACCATATATCTACCTCAATACTGCACTATGTACACGTGCGACTCCATTTTGTGATATCAGAAATGTACCCAGGCGGCCAAAGGCCTGACAGGCCGAGTTTAGAAACCCAGCAAAGACCAGAGAAGAAGCGGAATCGAAACTCAACAAAGAAAGGCTTATGCCGGGTAGATCGAGGTCAACCAGAGAAGGGGAGGTGAGCATGAGCTCACGAGACTCCAACTACAGAGAATACCAGCCCACCCGTGAAGGTCATGATAAGAGAGGCCCATGCAGGTGGCAAAGCGCACACAGAATTAAATACACAAAAGGTTGGAAACTAAAGCAGATTCACGGTGGACCAGCACGTGACTAGACAGGCGAAAAGATGTACCACCGCCTTATGTCATCCAGAACCCGAGGGTGCCATAACTTTTCCTGATAAGAGACTACAGATCCGAGGCCATACCCAGCCAACTAATTGACACATAGCCCTAAAACACTGATTGATGGAAGGGAGGAAGGGTGAATCTTGGGACACTAGGCACCTGGGTGTCTACTCTGCATGCTGCTAATTAAAATGGAGATTTATGTTTAGGGGTGTAACTTGCCCAATCACAAAGGACCATGTAATCTAGGGTCCAATAGACACTGTAACCAATGAGACGTCGTACTTGTAGTGACGTCAATCATGTGTGTTGTAGAGGGAAGGGCATAGAGTTATCCAATCCACTTGCGTTATTTCCATATACAGATATAGCACCTATACTTAAGTTACCTTTGCCAACCAATTGTATTGCATGATGATTTTTTGTAGAATTAGACGTCAATGATGATGGATTTTGCCCATAAAAGAGGCTGTTTGACTAAAGTTCGAGGAAGTCGGGGTGAGGCAGGTGTTTGTGATGCTGCTGATTTCCATCTGCTGATATATGTATCATTAAACAGAATTCCCTTTGCCAATTTACTGAGTCCTGATTATTGAAGCTTGCTGGAGTATGTGAATCCTGCACTCTGTCCTCACATGGTGCAGCTATCGTGCATTACTAGTTTTCGAGGGTGAGTACTGACCAATGGGCCCGTCAGTAATTTTCTCTCCTCGTCAACAGGAGGAACAAGACTGCAAGACTAGGCGAAGCGAGAGTAAGGAAAGCCCTGGATAAGACATGGCAGGAAAAGAGCCCATGGTGAACCCTAAGAGAAGCAGGAGGAGAACAGGCAGAGTAGGAGCATACTTCTACATCAAACCCCAGCAGGGATCAATAGTGGTATGCAGAAGTGAAAACCAGTTGACAAGCCTTCCAGGAAGTTAAGAGTCTACAAGTAGAGAGTACAACAGCAAACCTCTAGAACATAATGAGCAGGAGACCCCGAAAGCATCTGTCTGCCAGATAACTGTGGGCTAATGGCTGGCGAAAATCTACATCCCAAGCTAAGGGTGGGAGCAATGGAAAGCCTTAACTGTCTGACCTTGGGAGGAGTAAGAACATCTTCCTTGAGGAGTGAACCTTTTTAATTGATCTTCTTTTGTTGAGACCAGGAGCAACACTGTAACATTTTGCTTTACACCCATCACTTGGATTTTTTTAGTTGCTTCCTTGGAACTTGAGGAGACCAAATACCACTTTGACAACCCCTCCTTGGAGTATGCAGAAAGAACCGTGTTCTATCGAGAGGATGGCCCTTTCCTGTACCTCATGCCTGGACACTTTAGACCATATTATCACGACACTTGGGGACACAATCATCCTGACACTTGGCTTACTGAGTGATATTACTGCCCCTATTCCAGTTCAATTGGTAAAAAATCTAGGTATTATATTAACATCATCACTTTTTTTCAGGCACTGGTTAGCGCCATCCACAGTGCCATTTTCTTTAAACTGAAACAACTCAAGAAGGTGGTTCGATTTATTTCATCTACTTATTACGCACCTGTTATCACGTCTACAATTAACGACATCTTGACTACTACAATGTCATGTTACTTGCTCAGCCATGGTACCAACTGAATCGGCTACATGTTCTGCAAAAAACTGCAGTACGTCTAGCAACAGGAATTCCTTACAGACAGCCCGTCTCGTCAGCCCATAGAACATTTCACGGACTCCCCATTTTAGAGTGAGTTCCGTTTAAAGCTCTCTGCTTAATACACCACTTGTGTTGCGCTTTTCCGGTTTGTTTATTCTATTTTTTTTAAAGCTTTATTCATCACCTACATGAACAACAGAAAAACAAAATAAGACACGACATTCCTAGAATGCAAGGAGTACAACATGGGAGATGCAGAGATGAATGAATGATACAATAAACCATGGCAGCGAAAATGAACAAGCATGAGACATTATCCCCAATCAAGTTTCCCCCATCCGGCCCAGAACCCACAGTTATATAGACAGGGTTTGAGTTTCTAAACTTCTACATCAGAAAAAATTGCCTAAGCATTTGCAGCCTAGTGGCTTGGACGGCCATGTAAGAGGTCGCACTTGGAGGAGCTCTGCTGATCCTGTTTTGATCCGGATAGAGGGGTACGTCCACGGGGGCCGGCCGACGCTGGAAATCGATGTCCAGGCGTGTGAATGCCACCACTACACCCGGTGAAAGTTTGTGATGTCTAGAAGGCCTAGAAACCGAAATAAATGTGATTGACTGGAACGAGCCCTGAGCAGGCGGACAAGGCAAAATGGCGGCGACACGCTGCGAACACCGAGGATCGTGAAGTCAGTGTCGCGATCACGAGTGAAGGACCCTTGGGTCCCTTTGCTTGGAGACTAAATATACGTGAGCGCCGCCTAGGACGCACGGTGGCCCAGCGAGCTGGAGAGCCGAAACGGATGTAGCTGTGACGACGGGACCGTGGGCCCAGCGGTTGGGGTGCTCCGGGCGTGTTGGATGCCCCAGGGCGTGGTGGGCCTGGCTTTGAGCATTGTGTGGCGTGACTCCCCCTCGGCACCTGACTCATACAACAACATGGCCACGAGAGGTGTGAAACCCAAAGCCAAACAGCCCACGATGGAGGCTTACGCCAAGTCCCCCTCAGGGGCGGAAGGAGGCAAGAACAAAGAGACCCCCGTGACGGCCGCAGAGTCACCGGGCACGATACAGGAGGTGCTGGCGGCGATTGCGGACTTAAAAGTGTCATGGGAGACCAAGTTGGGCCTCGCCATGAAAGAGCTACAGGAAGGCTTAAACCTTAAGATCGGGGCCGTCCAAGAGGAGGTGAATTTGCTTAGACTGGATGTGAGGGCGATCTCGGAGCGCACGGGGACCATCGAGAAGGAGACGGCCACGAACGCGGCAGACTGCGCTGCTCATAAAAAGGAACTACACGCCCTTGTGCAACGGGTGGGCAACCTGGAGGACAGAGCGGAGCAGGCGGAGGGACGTGCCAGGCGCAACAATATTCGCATCGTGGGCCTACCTGAAGGAACGGAAGGGTCAGACCCCACGGAATTTGTGGAATCCATGTTTTTGCAGGAGATTACCGGCGGGGTACTGACCCAGGGGTTTGCAGTCGAGAGAGCGCATAGGGCCCTAACCAGGAGGCCGCCACCTGGGGCCCCCCACGGCCGGTGATCGCGAAAATTCTAAACTACCGAGATCGCGAAAAAATCCTTGAATTCTTTCGAAAAGGGGGAACGATTGACAGAGGATTGGCCAAGATCACAGCCTACCCTGACTACACGCTACAAGTACAGCGGAGTCGGATGCACTTCGGGGCGGTGAAAAGGAGACTTCGTGAAGCTGGCCATCGCTACATGCTACTCTACCCGGCCAAATTGAAAGTTTTCTACAGAAGCAGATCCCTGTTCTTTGAAACACCAACTGAAGCGATGGACTGGCTAGACGCGCTGGGCAGTCCTCAAGAATCGGACATCCAGGCAGAGACTTCGGAGACTACGGAGACTACGGAAGATAAGTAGCTTACGCTGGGTCGCCTAGGGCAATGGAGCCGAGACATTGGGACTTGATTATAGTCATTTACATGGTATATGATGCGTATGATGTGGTGCTGAATGGCTGGCCCATTGGGCGTGCCTACCCGTGGTTACTTGGTTAGGAGCTCCTAGAGGCTTCCTTTGTCCCCAGTAGTAACATCTAGTTAGTTAGGTCGCTGTTAGATCGGCGACGCCCCGCAGGGTCCTATTCCTTGAATTCGGGATAAGACCAGACGCGGGTGGGCCTGAGATCCAGGGATGGAGCTGGGCTTTTGTTGGGATGGGAGGGGTTGTTTGCTGTGGTTTGTAGTTGGGAAACAGGGAGGGGGGATGGGGATCATGGGCGGAAGAGCCGGCGGAGTGTTAGACCAAGGGGGTATTGTGGGGAGGGCGGGGCTGAATACAGACCAAACCGATGGCATCGGATAGTCTTCGCATAGTTACCTGGAATGTCCGAGGCCTCAATAGTTACCTCAAGCGGAACAAGGTAATGCTATACCTGAAGAGGATGCGGATAGACATAGCCCTGCTACAAGAGACCCACCTCACCAGGGAGAAATTGGAGGTGGTCAAGAGGAAGTGGAAGGGAAAGGTAGTGGGTGCCACGTACTCGGCGTATGCTAGAGGGGTCATCACCTGGGTGGCGCCGCACGTGCCGTTCCGGGTGCTTGACTCGATAGTGGACCCGGAGGGTAGAATGGTGGCGATAACAGGACTCCTGGAGAACAGGGAAGTACACATCCTCAACCTGTATGCCCCCAATCATGATACTGCAGCCTACTTTAGATCCCTCTATGGCAAACTTGGCCCCTTGGTAGGGGGTGCGATGGTGTGGGGTGGGGACTTCAATTGCGTCTTAGATCCCAAAATCGACCGGTCCGCTGATACCAAAGGGAAAATGTCGCCGGCGGCCAAGGTGCTCGGGACATTGCTAGGAGACCTGGGACTGGTAGATGTGTGGAGGAAACTCCACCCCACAGAGAGGCAGTATTCGCACTATGCGGCGCCATACGATTCATATACGAGATTGGATTATGTGTTTGGAACCGACGAGATAGCGGGCGAAATAGTGGGGGCGGAATACAAGGCTCGAGTATTGTCGGACCATTCGCCCCTGGTGATAGAGTGGCGACACCAACCCCCTAGGCCTCGGGTCCCCACATGGAGGCTCCGGTCGGAGGCACTGCAGGATGAGGGATTCCGGGAAGACCTGAGGGTTGCCATCGGGGAATATTTTGAGATAAACACGGGTAGCGTGCGTTCTGCGGGAACTCTGTGGGAGGCCTTTAAGGTGGTGGTGCGCGGAGTGGCCATCTCTAAATCTAAGGGACTTCAAGGGGGTATCGGGAGGGAGCTTCAGGACACCGAAAGGGAACTGGAGAGCCTGGCTCGTCTCGAGAATGCCACTCAGGTAGACAAAACTAGGATGAGGGACCTTCAGGTGGCGTGCAGCGCTCTTTGGGATCGACTATGTAGATTGAACCATAGGAAATACACCGAGCGGCTGCACGCGGGGGGTGACAAGCCAGGCAGACTGCTGGCCTGGCTGTACAAGAGCGAATCCCCCCGAGTGGTTATTCATGAGATCCGTGGTGAGGACGGTTGTCTTCGCAACACTCAGGATGGGGTGAACGAGGAATTCCTCAAGTTCTATAAACGTTTGTATGAGGACACTGGGGAGGACAGGAGCCAGGACATCCTGGACACACTGGAAGACATTGGTCTGCCCACCCTAGACGACTTGGAGCGAGAGGAACTGGACGCCCCTATCACTTCAGATGAGCTGGAGGTGGTGATCCGGGGCCTCCCCACGTGTAAGGCACCTGGAGCGGATGGACTGCCTGGTGAGTTTTACAAGGTGTACGTGCAGGAGCTGCTCCAGCCACTGCTGGCCTTGTTTAACGAGGCATACGAACAGGGTGAAGTCCCGTTGTCCCTCCGTGAGGCCATGATTGTCCCATTACTGAAACCAGGCAAGCCGGCTGTTGAGTGTGGATCTTATAGACCTCTGTCCATGCTAAACCAGGACAGCAAAATACTCACGGCGGTGCTAGCCAACAGGTTGAAGAAGGTGATTGGCAAGCTGATCCACCCGGATCAAACGGGATATGTCCCAGGCAGGAATATCAGTGATAACCATAGGAGGCTGCACCATGTTATCGACCATACTAAGGATGACACGGGCGAGATGGCGGTAGTGTCGCTGGATGCGGTCAAGGCCTTTGATTCAGTGAGATGGCCTTGGCTGAAAGCGGCCCTGCAGGGATACGGCGTGGGCCCTGGGTATATCAGATGGGTCCAGTTGTTATATAGCAGCCCGATGGCGAGGGTCAAGACTGGGACCACAGTCTCGGAGGCCTGGCAACTTAGCAGGGGGACCAGGCAGGGATGCCCTTGGTCACCCATGTTATATATACTCGCGTTGGAGCCGCTGGCGATATGCCTGCGACAACAATACGGAGAGGTGGGCATTAACACCGCCAGCGGCAGCCACTTAATATCTCTCTATGCGGACGATATGTTGCTTTACTTACGCTACCCGGAGGAGAACCTGCAGTACGTACTGGAGGTACTGGATCATTACGCTGTCCTCTCGGGCATATCAGTGAACCCCGGGAAGTCTAGCCTGTTCCCTCTGGGTGGGTACAGGGATGTCCCGCTGGTGAGGCTGCCTGTGTTGCCAATGCCATGGCGGACCGACACGTTTAGGTACCTGGGGGTAAATATTTACCACCGGACTGAGGCGGTACACAAGCATAACACAGAGAGAGCCATAGAGGGGGTCAGGAACAGTATGACATTCTGGTCCAGATTGCCCCTGTCCATGATGGGGAGGGCGGCTTTGCTGAAAATGGTGGTCCTTCCCAGACTCCTGCATTTCTTCGTGAACGTCCCGTATTTGATCCCTAAGAGCCTATTTGTACGACTCCATAGTATGTGTAGGGGCTTCGTGTGGGGTAACTCCAGGAATAGGGTGGCCCTGTGGAAGCTCCAGAACCCGTACGAGAAGGGGGGTATAGGCTTGCCCAACTTCGAACTATATTATCTGGCGGGGCAGCTGTTGTATGTGGCCAGGTGGTTGTCTGATGAAGATTCGGCGGAATCTAGGTTGCTGCGGGAGGATGCGGCCCCATACTTCCTGAGAGAGGTGGTGTGGCTACAAAGGAATAAACTGACGGGAAGAGGGCAGCTATTGAGGTTGGGATGGGAGGTCTGGCACAGAACATGGAAAGTGATGGGGGAGTCAGAACCGCTATCTTGGCAGGTCCCGCTGGTAGCCCTGTGCGAAAACGACTCCCAACTGTTTCAGTCAGTCCGTAGGCACTGGGAGCCGGTGGGCCTGGCCACGCTTGGGGACATATGGCGGGAGGGGGAGGCGTTGGACTTCCAAACGTTGCAGGATGAGACGGGGGTGCACAGAGGGCAGTACATCACCTATGCCAGGCTAGTAAAACGAGTAAGAGAGAGATGGCCGGAGACGGCACTGGCAGATGATCCTGATGCCACCCTTGAAACTATGTATGATGTCTCGGAGGGCGGGCATGAAATATCACGGATATACGAACTCCTCAGAACGAAGGCTGGGAAAGAGTTGCCCCAACTGAGGCATGAATGGGAGGAGGAGATGGGTGGACTCATGACGGAGGGTCAGTGGAAGAGGGTCCTGGGGTATCATAAAAAGGTGTCCCGAAATGCAAGGCTTCAACAACTCCAGTTCTACATTACTCACAGGGCTTACCTGACTCCCCAGAAGATTGCACGGTTCGGAGGCTCGATCACTCAAAAATGCCCCAGGTGTGGGGAGGTGGACGCTGGGTTGCTACACATGTTTTGGGCCTGCCCGGAAGTGTATAGATTTTGGGAGGAGGTTAAGATGAAGCTCGCAGGTGGGGGAGTGGTGTTGGACGTGGGATCTGCCTGGTCGTGTATGCTTGGGATCTTCCCCAGGCCCAGACACTTTAGGCACCTGAGCAAGCTGAGGGACCTGGCTTATGTTCTGGCCAAACGCAGGATTGCCATGAACTGGAAATCGGCTAGCAGGCCGAGAGTGGAACTATGGTGGGCGGACCTTATGAGGTGGGCGGAGGCTGAATCCGTGGTATGGTTTGAAGCGGTCACTAGAGGGGGCGAGGAGGAGATAGGGCCCTTGCTGGCCTGGCGAGAATTGGTGGCCTCTATGACCAATCCACAACAGGGCTTGGACGAATCTGAGAATTCGGAAGAGGAGCCTACGGACAATGTTCCACCTGACAGTGCCCCGACTGAGGATATAAGGGAGCCGGCTCTGGCTTGATGGGGGGTGGGGGGAGTTTTTTTTTTTTTTTTCGTATTTTCTTTGGTGTTTCTGTAAATAATTAACAGTTGTATTGTGTTGTGTGTTGTTTGTTTTTCTAAAACATAAAATCAATAAAATATTTATAAAAAAAAAAAAGCATTTGCAGCTTAACCCAGCGTAGAGGGTATTTCTCACAAAACTATTGGAGCGGAAGCAATGTGTTGACATTGCCTGGATAGGCGACCCAAAAGTACGACCCCAATCTATTCAGCAGCTGCAACCACCTAAATCTTATAACCCCAGACATTCAACTGTGGTCCCTCTTTAGTTTTCCAGAACTAGGCCAAAGCTGTGCGTACTGATAGCATTAATTGAGTAATTAAGTTCGCTCTGGTGCCACTCATAGGGTGTCAGGCTGAGTCTTGTCTGTAGATCTGCAGAAGCTGCTGAACTCCGACAGACCCTCAAAGGCGTAGAACACTCAACTACTTCAACAACAGCTAAGCACTCCACACCCCTGGGGGAAAGAGGAAGTTGAGAAAATAACAAAGTAACAGACTCCTTCTGGACCCTCCAAAAAATCTGCAGCAAAGGAGGGAAGCACAGGTTATGACAATATTCATATATTCATATTCACATAGTTCCTTATAATAATTAACATTGACATATAACCAAAATACCTGTTAATCCTCTGTTCCTAGCCCAGAGGATGAATTGGTTTTAAACTACACTGGATTTGGCAAGTCCTCACTAGAATTACAATGTTACTTGGAAGTAGGTAATTCCTTTAGAGTTACAAATATTTTTAACCATACATTGCTGTCAGAACTTGTGCTTGATGCACATTTAAAAACCAACAGGTTAAATATGCTGATGCTTGACTCTTTGGCAGTGCACTGTCTTTCCTTAGGTAGACCTCCTGTCAAATGTGCCTCTGTGAATAAGATTTGAGAGAGTTCAAGAGAACCTCCTGTAAAATGTGCATGTGTGTATAAGATTTAAAAGAGTTCATCTGTTCCACCAGTGACTCTGTACAAAATTGTTTTTGTAAGTCTCTGCGCTCCTGTCTCCACCGAATGGGAATGGTCACTGTGCTTACAAATGGCCAAGATGCTTTCTCAAAAGTCTTACTGGACCAAAAATTATTAATTGTCACTGCTCCAGATCACTGCAGTTCAGGTTAGAAGTGTAGACAGATGCAGCGATTTTGTAACCATGCAACTATTTACATAAAATGTGCAAAATCACCTCCTTCCTGTTTCATTAACAAAGGAAAGTAAACAACCGCTGCGGCAGGCAACTGCAACCATAAAATTATATACTAAGAAGCCCGTTGCTTCGTATAGCTGCGCACGCGAAGCAACAGCTGTTAGCTGGCCGGCCGTGCCCAGCAAAGCTCCCCTTCTCAGCGGCCACCGGGGATCAAAACAAACATTTGCTTTCTGCAGTATCGCTCCCCAAAAAGGCCGGCGAACATTTAGGAAATAACTTCATGAAAACAAAGTGTCTGCTTTTAGTGAACTAACGTGTCAAGCACATTTCATTGAGCTCGCACACGTCTTTATGTCAACACGCTTGGGAATAAAAATAAAGTATTTCCTTTACGACGCTCCAAACACAACGATTAATTAACAGTCTTTAACTATAGTAAGTTATATCTATTAAAGTTTACGGTTCACAGTCTACACAAAATTGCAGAAAATGAATGGTTCACAGCATACAGTCTGCCTTGCTCTTCTGCTCTTCTGAATTAGTTTCTTCCTGACACCCTGAATCTTGATTTGGCCCCTGGATATAGGCCCAATAACTGGAACTTCACAACTCCTGACCTGCTCAACTGGAGGTTGACCATGAAAGGCAGTTGGGAACTGCTTCCAACAGAACAAAAGGAGTTCCCAACCAATCGGATCACTGACCTGGCTAGGGCACTTGTCAATGCTCTAAACAAACAACTTAAGCCCCAACCTGCATTATAAGATGATCATCAACCAATCACCTTCCCAGGTATAAAGCCATGTGAGCTAAAAATAGCAAACCTGACAGTACTCCCTCCTTAAAGACCTGTCTCAGGGCTGGGTTGCAAGGACATTTTCAATAAAACTTTGCAATCAACAGCGGGGCATGTACATCACTGGCCTCCTCCCAAGTACAATCTTCAGGTCTGAAACCTGCCCAATTTATCAGGTATTGCAACTTTCCCCTCACATTTCTAGAATCCAGAATGGTTTTAACCTCAAACTCCTCAGAACCCCCTTCAACCTGAATAGAACCAGAAGGAACTCCCAATCGAGTCCCTTTACATACAGGCTTCAGAAAAATTATATGAAATGTTGGATGACCTTTAGGCTAGTAGGCAAACTCAATCTTACAGCTACAGGATGTATACATTTCTCAACCACAAAGGGACCCACATACAGAGGACTGAACTTATTATTTTTTTCCTTTATCCTCAAGTGTCTTGCTGAACCATACCAACTCACCAACCTTATACTGAGGACTCAACCTCCTTTTTGCATCGGCATACTGTTTATACTTAATCTTACTCTCCATCAACACCTTTTTTGTCCACTCAAGATTCACCTTCATTGCTTGAAGTTGAACTTCAACTGACAGATTACTCTCATCCCTCATTGTGCTATCGGAAAAAAAACGAGGATGAAATCCCCTTCCAAAAAAGAAAGGTGACATAGCTGTGGAATCTATTTCACAATTGTTGTAGGCAAACTCCACCAAACAAATAAAATCCACTCATTCAGAACTCTCATTCAGATAACACCTTAGATATTTCTCTAACTTTTGGTTAACTCTTTCTACTTGCCCATTCGTCTCGGGATGGTAACTTGTGGTTAAACTAACCTCCATTCCCAACCGTTTACAAAACGCTGTCCAAAATGTGGAAATGAACTGAGGAACCATATCAGAGAGGATCTTGCTGGGCAACCCATGCAACCTGACCACCCCTGGAAGAAAATTCAGAGCCAGACTCTCCACGGTAACCTATCCCTTTATAGGAATAACATGTCTTTCTTTAGAAAGGAGATCTACAACCACAAGAATGGAAGAACAACCTTGATCCCTAGCCAGATCTGAGACAAAATCTAAAGTGACAGTATTCCAGGGACGAGGAGGCACTGGATGAGGCTCTAATAAACCCACCGACTTTCCAACCTGATTGTTCGCCTGAGCACAAACCACACACATTTTAACGAAGTTCAAAGTATCCTTCCTAAGCTTTTCCCACCAGAACTCCCTTCTGATTAACTCCAAAGTTTTTCAGAAACCCTGGTGACCGGACAACTTGGATTCATGACAGTTCTTCAACACATGCTCTCTCAACTCAAGAGATGGGAAAAATAATCGATCATCAAAGTAAGGTAAACCATTCTGAATACTGTGGGCAAGATCTTGTCGCTCCCAATCCTCCATCTGTCTTGCCGACATCACCTTCCTCATCTCCACTGCCAAATTCCAACTAACCTGAGTCCCTGCCAAAATGAAGCGTTCCAAAGCAATCAACGGTAAAGGGTCGCACTCCACTTTCAACGATTCATTCCCATGATACTGGTGAGACAAAGCATCAGCTTTTCCATTCAGCTTCCCTGGCCTAAAGGTAACAACAAAATCGTAATCTGCAAAAAACAAAGACCATCTAAGTTGACTTGTGGTCAAAGTTTTTGCAGATTTCAAAAATAGTATGTTACGATGATCAGTCAATACAGTTACGTTGTGTCTCGCCCCCAGCAGATGATGGTGCCATTCCTCAAAAGCCGATTTTATGTCCACAAGTTTGCGATCTGAAATTGTACAATTGAATTCTGCTGGTAAAAATGTCTTTGAGAAGAAAGCCACTGGATGTAATTGCCCTGTAGCTGAATGTCTTTGAGACAAGACCACTCCCATGGGCAGCTTTTAAGTGTCTGCCTCCACAAAAAATGGTTTGCAGGATCAGAATGAATCAGAATTGGACTGGAAAAAAAATAAACTTTTAAAATTTGAAAAGACTTCTCTGCCTCCTGATTTCTCATAAATGTCACCCCCTTCTTGAGATGTTTAGTGATTGGAGAGACTATTGGAGAAAACCCATCTACAAATCTTTGATAAAAATTGGCAAATCCAATAAAACTTTGCAATTCTTTCACTGTGGTGGTGAAGAGCAATCGAAAATTGCTTGGACCTTCTGAGGGTTCATCTCCAGTCCTTTTGGGGAAATAATAAATCCTAAGAACTCTACAGACTCAGTGTGGAATTGACTCTTCTCAAGTTTGGCAGACAGATGATTTTCTCTCAATTTCTTAAGCACTTTCCATACATGAATTTGATGTTGATTTATGTCTGGGCAAAAAATCAAAATATCGTCGATATACGCCACCACGAACACATCCAGACTCTCACGGAGAACCTCATTGATAAAAAACTGAAAAGCCGCTGGGGCGTTACGAAGACCGAAGGGCATTACAAGATATTCAAAAAGCCTGAACCTGGTCTTGAAGGCTGTCTTCCACTCATCCCCTTCCTGGACTCTGACTAAGTGGTAAGCTCCAGGCAGATCGAGCTTAGAAAAAAATGTCGCTCCTTGAATTTGGCTTAGCATCTTGTAGATTAAAGGAAGAGGATTTCTGTTTTTAATGGTCACCTTACTTACCGCACACTAATCAATGCAAGTTCTTAGAGAACCATCTGGCTTTGGAACAAAAAACAAGGGATAGGCCGTAGGAGACTGTGAGTGCCGAATAAACCCCTTAGTCAAATCCTCCGCCAAGTATTCCTTCAAATATTCATTCTCATTATCCATGAGAGAGTTTACTCTACTATTGGGCAACACTGCTCCTGGCTCCAGATCAGTCCTACAGTCAAACGGTCTATGTGGAGGCAACTCACCAGCAATTGTTTCATCAAACACATCCCAAGACTCCTGATAACACCCAGGTAGTTCCTCAACTACAGCCCCAATAGTGTGAAATGATGCTCCTTCCTCAGCCAAAACCGTAGATGCGGACACCTCACCCTCCAGAGATAAAATGTGAGGAAAAACACCCTGACAACAATGTTCCGCACAAAAATGTTATTTTAACTCCACTGTCATTCATCCCCAATCAATCCTAGGGTTATGTGAAGTGAGCCATGGCATACCCAAAATAATCTTTAACTGCGGTGCGTCAATCAATTCAAAAGAAATCTCCTCCCTATAACCCCCAGTAAGAACCATATCCAACAACTCGGTCTCATGAGTGATGGGACCCGATGAAAGAGAAGTTCAATCCACCGCCCACACCTGTTCCATCACCTCCTTCTGTTTTAACAGAACCCCTAGAGCCTTGGCGACTCCCCAATCCATAAAATTACCTGTGCCTCCCGAATCAATGACCATAGGCCCAGACCCTCTCAGTGCTGCTTTGACAAACAAGGATACGTTCACTGCAATATGAGGGACTGCTGCTTATAAGGTATTCGCCACCTGCTGTTCCTTGATTGCCGAGGTGATAGGTCTCTTAGGAGTATAAGGGCAATTCCATTAAAAGTGGCCCCTCCTACCACAATACAGACATAACTTATTAGCACGCCTTCTCTCCTTCTCCTCCTTAGTTAATGGTCCACCAGTCCTAGAACCTAAATCAGATACTCTTGCCTCTACACCTCGACTTCTGAATTCCTTATTTACAAATTCAACTCTAGGAGGATGCTCCCCTCAGGACTAAATCTATTAACTCTTCACAAGAAGTTGGCCTATTCACTATGTTGGATAGAGCATCCTTCAGTTCCTCCCTTAACCCCCTATAAAAAAGAGAGGACGTTTTTTCTTCTGGCCACTTACTCTACAGCACTAATGATTTGAATTGAGTGATATAAGACACTAAGGGGGTAATTCATAGAAATCAGCGCCAGCCGTGTGCGCCAAAACCCATTTCAGCGCACAGCGTATTCATGGATTTCAACATCCAGAACCAGCTGTGGCACAGAGTGGCGCAGCGATTCTGCAGCAGCGCCAGTTACGCCCCCAACCCTGCCCCGTGCGCCATAAACATCGCACAAATCCAGTAGTTGGCGCAAAGGCCAGTGGACCAGCATAGAGACCCCCAACCATGAAAACATGTGTAAAACTCCCCGCACCCCTCAGAATACATGTACCCCTCTCCCGCTAGCGAAAATGCTTGTAAAACTCCCATCGCAACCATCAGAATACATGCAAACCTCTCCTGCTAGCAAAATCGCATGTAAAACTCCCTGCACACCCCTCAGAATACAAGTACCCCGCTCGTGCCAGTGAAACCATGTGTAAAATTCCCAGCGCACCCCTCAGAATACACCTACCCCTCTCGCGCTAGCGCGAGAGGGGTACATGTAATCTGACGGGTGCATGGGGAGTTTTTCCACGCGTTTTCGCTAGCGCAAGAGGGGTACGTGTATTCTGAGGGGTGCGCGGGGCGTTATACACGCGTTTTTTCTAGCGCGAGAGGAGTATGTGTATTCTGAGGGGTGCGTGGGGAGTTTTACATGCGTTTTCACTAGCGCAAAAGGGGTACGTGTATTCTGAGGGGTGCGCTGGGAGTTTTTCACGCGTTTCCCTAGCGCGAGAGGGGTTTGTGTATTCTGAGTGGTGTGCGGGGAGTTTTACACGTGTTTTCGCTAGCACGAGAGGGGTACGTGTAGAGGGGTGTGGGGGAGTTTTACACGCATTTTCGCTAGTGCGAGAGGGGTACATGTATTTCAAGGGTGCACTTGGAGTATTACACGTGATTTGGAAGTGTGGGTCCTCCCGGGTGTGCCCCCTCCCCAGGCCCTGCAGGCAGCCCACACCACAGGGGACTACCCTACACCCCTGGCCATGCACTGCAGGCAGCCCATCCACCCCGGGCATGCCCCACAGGCAGCCCATCCACCCTGGGCTTGCCCCACAGGCAGCCCACATGGCACCATGCACTTGTGAGCCCCAACACATGTCCCACCCACCATTGATGGCCACCTGCCAGCAGGCCCAAAATCATGTCCCCCTGCACCCCTACCCATCCAGCAGTGACGGGCACCTGCCAGGAGGCCCCGACACATGTCTCCCTGCACCGCCACCCACCAAGCAGTGATGGGCACCTGCCAGCAGGCCCCGACTCATGTCTCCCTGCACCCCCCCACCCAGCAGTGACGGGCACCTGCCAGCAGGCCCCAGCACATGTCCCCCTGCACCCCCACCCACCCAGCATTGACGGGCACCTGCCAGCAGGCCCCGACAGATGTCCCCCTGCACCCCCACCCACTCAGCAGTGACGGGCACCTGCCAGCAGGCCCCGACACTTGTCATCCTACACCCCCACCCACCCAGCAGTGACGGGCACCTGCCAGCAGGCCCTGACACATGTCCCACTGCCCCCCCACCCACCGAGCAGTCCCCCTGCACCCCCACCCACCCAGCAGTGACGGGCACCTGCCAGCAGGCCCCCACACATGTCCCAACAAACAACATGTCCTAACAAAACAGACCCATGTCCCCAAAGCCAACCCTGATCCCCCTTGCCCCCCAGTCCAAGAATGCAACCATCCACAGAACCCACTCCCAAATTACCCATGCCATGAAAGTCTAAATGAACCACCATGCCCATGCAAGAATGCACAACGGAGCCACATAGTGGCAACACATGACTAAGGAAATGTTCAATGAGACATGCACAAAACCAATGACAGAACACAACACCAATTTTGAAGTTAGAAAAAATATAGTAAAAACATAATGAACTGACTTGGAGGAATTGTAAAATAAAAATCAATGTACAATGACAGATTTATAAAAAAAAGGTTGTAAATCCAATGAATTAAAAAAAAGCAAAATCATGAACAATAAAAAAGTGGTCCATTGCCAATGTCCATAATAAAAATATAATCCAAATAAAAAAAAAACATAGATCCATGGGAATATAGAAAAAGAAAGTATGTACAAGTCTGCAACTATATACAATGGAAGTCCAAATGGTCCGTGATCCACAAACAAAAGGAAACCTAGAAAAAAGTCCTGTGAAGAAAAAACTATATACACAAAGTGGAGCAATGTCTATTAACTCCAAAATAAAATAAAAACAAAGGAAACCTAAGACTAATGAACTATATACAATGGTGGCAGGCAAGTCCTATGGCTCACTCTGTGATGTTCCGGACCAGGGCATCATCGAACTCCACATACTCGAGGTCTCGCAGGGATGCAGTCATGGCCTGTTCCAACTCCCTGCGAGTTGCCTCGAGGCACTCAGCCCGCCTCAATGCCCTGCGCATGGAATTCTCTGCCCTGACCATAGTGAGCCGTGCCTCCAAGCCCATCCGCCCCGGGAGCAGGCATCTAGACATTTAGTAAAACCTCAGCAGCCCTGACTAGGGGCTATGGTTCAGTCCTGGCGCCTTAGGCGCCAGGCTCATAGTAGGAATCAGTCCTGGCGCCTAAGGCGCCAGGCTCATAGTCATTACTTTCCTCAGGCAGACAATGCTGCAAATGACTCCAATCCAACATGAAGCCTGAAAGGGACTATTTTTCTACAGGGACTATTTTTTACTCGGGTGTGGTTCTCGGGACTTCTTACCTGGGACTACTTTTGAGGCTATTTAAACCACACCCGACCAGCAACACACGCTTCGCGTTATTCTGCATCCAGCAGCGTAACACTCACCGTGCCTGCAGCCTGCATCCAGTCTTCTGCCACGCCCGCCTCGAATCCAGAGCTCCTAAAACAAAGAGGAAAGAAAGGGACAAGGTTAGAAAACAAACTTATTTCTATTCCACACCTGATTCTGGATCCATCTTGTCTCCGGACCTGTAAAGAACATCATTTCTGCACGCGCCGCACCTCCAGCTGCAGCGCCGCGCCATACTCACCAGTCTTCACAGCATCCTTCGGGTAGGCGCTGCCTCCATCATTTCTTCGCCGAACTTCGGCACCTAGGAGACAAAAGAAAACCACAAGGTGAGCCGAGGGAACCAACAAATATAATTCTTACCACCATAGACTTACCTGATTTACCACCAGAGGCATCCTTTTGTGACTCTCCATATTTTCACATGCAGCATCTGTAAAGAGAGACAAAACAACACGTTTTCCACGTGCAACGTTTACCGGACAGCGCCGGGTAATACAGACTCCTACCTGAGCGCCACCAGCTGCCACAAGAGCATCTTTTCACGAGCCAGCTGCAAGACAAGAAAGGAAGGGGGGAACAAGAGTGAACATCGGACATATTGAACTCTATGAACTTAATACTTAATGGTCCTCACCAGGAACCTCAGAGTCAATACTCTCCGGAACTCTCCCGAGCCTTCAAACCAGTGAAGTAACTGGAATCGACGCACCCCTGCAAATCCACGCAGGATGGAGAGCTCATCATTCAAGAATATAAGGTGAGATTTCTGTGAGGGCATTTCGGAGGTGATTAGTTGGGGAGGACTGTGGGATGCCATCACTTGAATCCACAAGTGGCTAAATCCATGCCTCCACTTGCAGGAGAATATTTCTACGGGTTAAGCAGACAATATTAGGAGGGCAGATCCAGTCAGTCATCGCTGCACTATGCATCACGTGCGTGGAGACCGCAGCAGTCCGGGTCCGACCGACGGCCCTGTGGGAGCCAGGTGAGCGTAACAGAACGCGAAGCCTATCTACAAATCCCCACCCGGGAGTTATGGAAACCTCAGAAATCGACCAACTAGCCCTATTTTTAGGGGAACTTAGGGCAGAAGTGCACTCCGCGCTCCAAGAGACTAATGCCCTCAGGATAGAACTGATTGTGTCAAAGGAGCGCACTGATGATCTTGCTAGACAATTACTGCAAAACCAAGCTGGGCAAACACCACTACCTGGCCTCGGGGGGAATCCAACTCCTGTTTCATCGAGCAATCCAGTGCAAGTGATTCTACCAGGGAGCATTCCTTTAGCTCCACCCGAACGTTTTTCTGGGGACCCAAAAAAGTTTGCCGTGTTTATGAACTTTTTATGTAGACCTGGAGCTTTTCCGAACGACCTAACCAAAGTAGCCTTTGTACTATCATATCTTAGTGACAGCGCAGCGGATTGGTCAATTCCATTAGTTAACCAGTATGACCTTCTTCTTCGGGATTTTCAAGGTTTTCAATTGAGCATGGAAAGACTATTTGCCAGGCATTCACAGGGACAGGCCCTGGATAACGAACTTTTATAATTACGACAAGGTAACCAGGATCTACTAACGTATATGGCCACTTTCAATAGGTTAGTGGTGGAAACCGGATGGCCAGAGGTAAAACGAATTACATTATTTCATCGTGGACTTCGGAGTGAACACAAAGACGTTTTGGCCCAAGTTGTGAACCCACCTCAGGATTGTGTAGAATATATAGACTTACTGGTCCAGTTAGACCACCGACTTCAGAATAGAAAGGCTGATCAAGCTAAGTTCGAGAATCAGGTATTGGTTAAACCCAATGTTACCCTCAAAGGAACAGATGTATCAGAATTGATGCAGATCGGGGGGTCAAGGGACCTTTAACTCAAAAGGAAAGAGAAAGAAGACGGCAGATGCAGTTGTGTCTGTACTGTGGGGCCTCAGGACATTTTCTACGGGATTGCCTTATTAAAACATCTAAAAATGTAGTCGGAGTTGCTGATAAAAATCAAACAGAGCCTGATTCGGGAAACAACCACGCCCGACAAGCGTAGAGGTCCACTTGCCGAGTTTGAAGAAGGATACTCAGACCACACACTTCATCATACCAATGGTCCTTATAGATCCAAGGCAGTCATCACGTATGCACGCAGTGAGGGCATACATTGATAGCGGGGCCATAGGAAACTATGTGGACCATGAGTTGGCTTCTAGGATTAATCTATCTCTTTGCAAAAAGACCACTTTGGATGTTATCACCACAGTCGATTGAACTGAAATTGCCACTGGGCCTGTAACTCATTCCACCGCAGAGATGACACTATTGGGTCAGGATGGGCATCGAGAGACTATTGTGTTTGATTTAATCAAAGCCCCGCAGTTCCAAATAATACTGGGATACCTTGGTTGGAAACAGATAATCCTTGTATTGATTGGCGAGAGAAGAGAATAACCTTCCTGGATTGTGCACATACTTGTTACTCAGAAAAAACCCTTGAACCAAGGCCTGGCCACAGTCACTACTCCAGTCGTGCAGTTACCTCAGGAATATCAAGAATTCCAGGATGTTTTCCAAAAGGAACAGGCAAACACCCTACCACCTCACAGTTCATACGATTGTCAAATCGATCTCATACCCGGTGCACAACCTCCATGTAGTAGGATCTACGGCCTTACGGAACCCGAAAACCTTCACCTACGACAATAACTGGACCAATACCTTGCTAATGGCTTCATTCGTCCATCCAAGTCCCCTGCATCTTCAGCTTTGTTCTTCGTGCCTAAAAAGGAAGGTGACCTCAGAACGTGCATAGACTACTGCGCATTAAATCAGATCACGGTTAAGGACCGATACCCATTGCCTCTGATCCCCGAATTACTAGACCAAGTAAAGGACGCTTGCATCTACACTAAATTAGATCTCCGAGGGGCATATCATCTGGTATGTGTAAAGAAAGGCGATGAATGGAAGACTGCTTTTCGCACTAAGTACAGGTTATTCGAATACCAGGTGATGCCCTTCGGGTTGTGCAATGCACCATCAGCCTTCCAGTATTTTATGAACGATGTCCTTCGTAAACTCATTGACGTCTGTATTGTTGTATACATAGACGATTTCTAGTGTACTCCTCTTCAGAATCAGACCATGTGAAGCACATTCGTGCAGTCCTTGAGAAACTACGCCAGCACAAGTTATATGCAAAATTGGAAAAATGCGTTTTTCATGCTACAGAAGTTGAATTCCTTGGATTTATCCTGACTCCAAAAGGAGTCCGAATGGACTCTCGAAAGGTGGATGCAATCCTCAAGTGTCCATCACCCAGATCAGTTAAAGGGGTACAAAGCATGCTCGGATTTGCTAATTTCTACCGCAGATTCATTCCAGATTTCTCACATGTTGTACACCCTATCACAGCACTTTTGTGAAAAAACAAATGCTTCCTGTGGACCGCAGAAGCTGAAAAGGACTTCCAAGAGCTGAAAGCGAAATTCACGTCTGCACCTGTCTTAAAGCATCCACGCCCCGAACTTCCATACATGGTTGAAACTGATGCATCCAGTTTAGGAGCTGTCCTGTCCCAGAAGGATCCTGAAACCGGTCAACTTCACCAAGTAGCATTTTGGTCCAGAAAGTTCTCGGCACCCGAGTTAAACTATGCGGTTACCGATATAGAATTATTAGCCATCAAATCCGCCTTCAAGGCTTGGCGGCATTATCTTCTCGGTGCCAGGCATACCATTACGGTAATCACCGATCACTGGAACTTGCAGTATTTAAAAACAGCCAAGGCCCAATCGTCGCGTCAACTTCGATGGGAATTGTTCTTTGCCGAGTTCGATTTCGTGATCACTTATCGACCAGGTTGTAAAAATGGCAAGGCAGATGCCTTATCCTGAATAGGGATGGGAGAAGCATATGCGAACCCGGAACCGGTGCCTAAAATTTCAGAACAAAGAATTCTTGGCATAACCACTCTACTGACACTAGAGGATATTCAAGTAAAGATCCAAGAACTCTTCGATCTAACAGCCCTGCAGGACTGCGTGAAGAAAGTCCCGGACTACTCAGTCATCAATGACCTACCTAATTATCAAGAGTGACTATTTCTACCACACAAGGAACTACAAGAACTAGTCATCTCCAATTATCATGACACCCTAATGGAAGGACACCCAGGTATCGCAAAAACTGAAGCTAAAATTAAGAGACAAATCTGGTGGCCCACCTGGCGAAAAGACGTAAAGTCATTTGTAATGTCTTGTGGCATTTGCGCCCAAAACAAAAGTCAGAAGAAAAAAACAGCTGGCCTCTTACAACCTTTGGATATTCCACCTACACCATGGCACACCTTATCGTTAGACTTTATTACAGATCTCCCTCCATGTAATGGATTTAACACCATTCTAGTTATTGTGGATATTTTTTCCAAGATGGCCCACTTCATTCCTCTAAAGGGATTACCTTCTGCTTCAATTCTGGCCAAGGAGTTCCTCGAAAACATTGTTCGAATACATGGATATCCTTCTGTATTGGTCTCTGACCGAGGTAGTCAATTCATTTCACATTTTTGGAAGAAATGTTGTCAACTGGCGGAAATCGACGTGAGGTTATCAACCAGTCACCATCCCCAGACCGATGGTCAGACGGAGAGGACCAACCAGACCCTTGAACAGTACCTATGTTGCATGCTACACCAGACTGAAAGTAATTGGAAAGATATTTTATGGGTATGCATACAATAACTCTGTACATTCAAGAACCGGACAAAGCCCCTTTTATACCATATATAGACATCACCCTCGAACCTCAGAACTAGATTCGCCTCAGCATTTAGAAATGCCTGCAGTTAGTCATTTGCATTCTACTATTACACAAGCCTTTAAAGAGGCAACAGAACATTTGAAACAAGCAAAAGAGAAATATAAGAAAAATGCTGATCAACATAGAAGTGAAACTCCACAATACCAGATTGGGGATCAAGTTTGGCTGGCTACAAAACACATACCTCTGAAGGGAATTCAGACCTTTAACCCTAGATATTTGGGACCTTACACTATTAAGGCCATTATCAACCCGGTAGCCGTCAAATTGGAATTACCCTCTAATATGTGCATTCATCCTGTCTTTCATGTTTCAATTTTAAAACCAGTTCAACCAGGAACAAGATTAACCAAACCACCCGACCCCATCTTGATATATGGAGAACCTGAATTCGAGGTAAAAAATATCCTGGACTCCAAGATGGTTAAATCAAAACTTTTTTATTTAATCGATTGGAAGGGCTACGGACCACAAGAAAGGTCATGGGAACCTAGTGACCACGTCCATGCACCTCGGTTGGTGAAAAGATTACATCGGAACTTCCCAGACAAACCAGGGCCTAGGGGAAGAACAACTTTAGGAGGGGCCTTGGGGGGGAGTGCTGTCATGATGCCTACTCCCAGGCATCCGGACCAAGCCCATCAGCCCCGGGAGCAGGCATCTAGACATTTAGTAAAACCTCAGCAGCCCCGGCTAGGGGCTATCTGGGTTCAGTCCTGGCGCCTTAGGCGCCAGGCTCATAGTAGGAATCAGTACTGGCGCCTAAGGCGCCAGGCTCCTAGTCATTCCTTACCTCAGGCAGACCATGCTGCAAATGACTCCAATCCAACATGAAGCCTGAAAGGGACTATTTTTCTACAGGGACTATTTTTTACTCGGGTGTGGTTCTAGAGACTTCTTACCTGGGACTACTTTTGAGGCTATTTAAACCACACCCGACCAGCAACACACGCTTCGCGTTATTCTGCATCCAGCAGCATAAGACTCACCGTGCCTGCAGCCTGCATCCAGTCTTCTGCCACGCCCGCCTCGAATCTGGAGCTCCTAAAACATAGAGCAAAGAAAGGGACAAGGTTAGGAAACAAACTTATTTCTATTCCACACCTGATTCTGGATCCATATTGTCTCCGGACCTGTAAAGAACATCATTTCTGCACGCGCCGCACCTCCAGCTGCAGCGCCACGCCAGACTCACCAGTCTTCACAGCATCCTTCGGGTCGGCGCTGCCTCCATCATTTCTTTGCCGAACTTCGGCACCTAGGAGACAAAAGTTAACCACAAGGTGAGCCGAGGGAACCAACAAATATAATTCTTACCACCATAGACTAACCTAATTTACCACCGGAGGCATCCTTTTGTGACTCTCCATATTTTCACGTGCCGCATCTGTAAAGAGAGACAAAACAACAAGTTTTCCTCGTGCAACGTTTACGAAGACAGCGCCGGGTAATACAGACTCTTACCTGAGCGCCACCAGCTGCCACAAGAGCATCTTTTCACAAGCCAGCTGCAAGACAAGAAAGGAAGGGGGGAACAAGAGTGAACATCGGACATATTGAACTCTATGAATTTAATACTTACTGGTCCTCACCAGGAACCTCAGAGTCAATACTCTCCGGAACTCTCCCGAGCCTTCAAACCAGTGAAGTAACTGGAATCGACACGCCCCTGCAAATCCACGCAGGATGGAGAGCTCATCTTTCAAGAATATAAGGTGAGATTGCTGTGAGGGCATTTCAGAGGTGATTAGTTGGGGAGGACTATGGGGATGCCATCACTTGAATCCACAAGTGGCTAAATCCATCTCTCCACTTGCAGGAGAATATTTCTACGGGTTAAGCAGACAAGATTAGGAGGGCAGATCCAATCAGTCATCGCTGCACTATGCATCACGTGGGTGGAGACCGCAGCTGTCCGGGTCAAACCGACGCCCCTGTGGGAGCCAGGTGAGCATAACAGGAATCCACCAGCGCCGTCGTACACATGCCCTGCCCATTGATGCCGGCACATCCTCCATCTGCTGGGGTCCAGTTGCTGGGGTGTCCACCCCTGCTGGACCTCCGACTCCCGACTGTGGCAGGGATGAGATCTCCACCGACCTGGCTGCGTTGGTCGGGGCAGTTCCACAGGGGTCCCTGGTGGCATCTGGGCCAGAAGATGGCATGGAGAATGACTTGCGCATAGTCTGCACAGAGGAGGAGAGGGCCGCCAGAGTCCCCGACACATGTAGGAAACCCCCGACCATGGCCCCTCCCAACTGGGCCACGTTGACACGCAGCTCTTCGTGATGATGTGCGTGGTCCCCCCAGGAAGCACGCACAGCATTACGAATGTCACGCGTGCGCAACGCGACACCAATCAGGACGGACTCCATGTGGGCAGAGATCCCCTTGTCCACAGGTAGAGTGCCAGATGACATGGACCTCCCCCCTACCTTCAGACGGGCCTGGGATGGGGCATCCCTGCTGGTGCATGGTGGTGCAGTCACAGTATCAGGGACAGTGACATGCACAGGCCCCTCCATGGCGACCTGTGCTGCCTCCTCCCCCTGGACTGCACCACTTGCACCAGTGATACCACCCCCACCAGGCCCCATGTGTGGCTCAGTAGCGGCCTCCTCCTCCTCTGTGCACACCACCAACCTGGATCACTCCACACCGTCTTCCGCTGTCGCAAGCCCCTGTGAGGGCTCACCCGCCCCTTCCGATGCAGCCATAGTGGCAGACACGGCATCAGTCATTTGGTCCCGGATGATGGTAATTCCTGGGAGGGTGACTGGGCCTTTCGTCGCCGGCCGGTGGAGGCATCCCTGCCACTTTGCTCCACAGTGCCGTCTCCGCCCTCTTCTTCACTAGCCACTGTGTAGAGGGAGACTTACAACACAAGCATCAGGGTACTGTACAATAGTCCCCTAGACAGGAAGCAATAGCACATGAGTGTCACTGTCAAATGTCACTTCCATCGTGTCCCTCCACAACACATGGGTCAGTGCAGGCAACATCCATGCAGAAACAGGCATGGCACACGCAATGAATATTTGCATCCATGTCCAAGGAACTGTTGAAACATACAATGGTGGGTTGAAACTCACATGCATCTTGGGTCATACTGATCACATGCACACACATCACCGTAGTTTCATGCATCTGGCCTCGTATACCCCAGACACAGTGGATACAAGGATGACTAGGCTGCATCAGTGAATCAACACATCGACACGGACATGTGTCATGCATCCATGGCGTTTACAAGTCACACACACGCTACTCAGACACACAGACATGTACACCATACACGTCCATGACAGCAGCTCCCATCTCTCACATCCCACGCATGTCCAAGAACAGAGACAGGCATGCATTCATGTGTGCATTCTGCATGCTGCTCCACATGTTGCATTATAACACATACACCATCCATGTGGTTCACGCATGACGGGACTCAGATGCAGCACCATCATGTCCCTGCACAAACACATCCATACATGGCCCATGTCACACATACAGGCAAGTAGTTAACTACCAGCACACTGTAATATGCCCTGTTTCACACAGCAATGCATGGCCACTTCCCGCTCGACTCCAGACGGGCCTGCATCCTGAGGATCTGGTGCTGAAGCACTGGGCGAATACACTCCAGGACCCTCATCTGCTGGTTGGTAAGCTTGCCCCGGCGCCCCACTGCATCCGTTGCGTCTAAGCGGTGCCGCGCCTTCTTGAGGGTCCTGGAATTGTAGTCCTCCCAGCGCTTCTGGACGTGTTTGATGTTGCGGGGTGCCACCCCCTCCGCGTTAATGGCACCCACTATGTCCCTCCAGATCCCCATCCATCCTTCCTTGTCGGCACACAATGGTGTGAAGAGGGCATCATAATGCCCCAGGACTTGCTCCACCAGGATGCCAACTTCATTGGAAGTGAAGCTGGCAGCCCTCTGCCTCTCAGCTGGGGGGTTGCCACTGGTGCCAGATGGTGTAGTGTCGGACATAGAAACCGTCGAGGCAGGTGTGGGTGGGCAACTGGGTCCTGGGGCTGGGCTGTGGAGTGATGGAATACCAGTCGGGAGTCCTCTGTTCCAGCAGGGGTGGTTACAGCAACTGGACCCCTGGAGATGTCAGATGTGCAGGCACCAAATGGCAGGGCACGGTGGCAGCAGGCAGGCAGCAGCAGATGGCTCGTGGGAGGCTGCTCAGGGCTCTGGGGGGCAGTAATTCGGCCTTCTGGGCAGGAGCGTGGTCTTCCGTGTGTTGTCGCATGGCTAGCTTGATACGGTGTGAATAGGCATGTGAAAAAACTGCACTTCAGTGTGTAATTTGAGGAAAGGCCCTTAGCGCATAAATGCGTATGTGACGTAACACGCGCTGGTTTGACCCTCATCACGGGTGCATAGTGATTCAGCAGGTGAGAAAACAGCACGTCCGCGTGTGAATGCGTGTAATCCGAGGAAAGGGCCTAAGTGCGTAAGTGAAGTGACGCGCACGGGCGTTTCCCTCCGCACGGGTTAAAAGTGGGCGGGGCCAGCAGTTCGCTGTATGTGCCTTTCATGGAGGCCAACGTGTGTGTTGTTACTTCGTGTTGTTTTGCGCGCCATCAGAACTACACAGCGGATCAAGGACGTATTTCTTCTTTTGGTGGGGGTATTGGCAACACATGTTTTTCATTATCACGCAAGTCTGACTGTTAGGGAGAATTCTCTGTTTAGGCTGAATTTCCTAACCTAGTGAGTCCCCCAGCAGCTTTGCTGGATTTCTGGAGTTTGTTTTTTTCCATCCTGCCAAGAGTGAGACTCTTTTCTCCCACTCTTGGACATGTATGTGTGTAATTCCTTGGAAATGTCAATGTGTTCGATGGGCTATGGTGTCTTTTACTCCATAGGGTCTCATATGTTTTTCTATGTGTGTTACACCGCACCCTACGTGTCGTAACACGGGGGCGCCCTAGCAGGTCCCCCACGATAGACTCCATACCCGGGGACTGACTACTGTCTCCCCGGGCATGTAAAGTCACCATTGGCTTTACTAGACCTAAATTTACTAACAGGACTAGTACAAACCATCTTATTGTGGACGTACTAGTAGGGGTAATTCGATTACTCCTGGATCTATTACTCGAGGGGGCACTGTCCCGTCCCCCCTCGTCGAGTTTTGGCTGGTGGCAGTGGAAACTACTTGTTATATTCGACCCCGAACATAACCCTATGGGATTCGTCCCATTGTTGGAGATTGATACTTTTTCCCATTAATCTCTGACGTACCACCGATCTACTTATCTTAAATAAGTTTATCGAGTGGTATTTTCTGCCAGAACTCGGTTTTTAAAATGGCGTCTGTGTTCGTCTCTGTGACTCCTAAACCAAAGGTCGAGCCCTTTGTTACACTTTTGGCGGGCCTCTTTACAGAGACCCTCCAAAGTGGTGCCATTCTGTCTGGGTTACCTCAGTGGTGTGGGAGGGGGATTAGGCACCCTGGACCGAGTTGCCTTGCCAACTCAGGTCGCACTCTGGAGTGATTGGCCCAAGTTGTGAGCGTTCCCGCTCACCACTTAGCATGTGTTGATTGACAGCTAGGCTGAATGAATGGGGGTTTTCTGCATAAAAGCAGGGCTTTTGGGACTGGATCTTCAGAAGTCACCACAGGACCTAAGAATCCGAGGAGGGTAGCGCTGAGCCGACCTGCAACGACGACACCTCCGGTGGAGCCCTGCTGAGCCGACTCACCACTTCCCGACGACAGAGGAGATCTCCCTGCCGGAGAGTCTCTTCCCCTGACTGGTGGGAACAACCAGTCCCCTTTGCTTTTTATTCGCCTCAGGACGCAGTGGTCGAATTGCCCGTGCAGAGCACCTCGGCAACCGGATAGCCACTACCCCTGTACCGCGACCAAAAGGTGGTGCCTTGTGACGGAGCACTCCGCGGCTGGTCTCTTCCCTGGTGGTGCACAGGACTTCACTTTCCTTCGACGACGAGATCCTCTCTACTCTTGGCCAAGACCCGACGTGCATCCACCACCAGGAACAACTGCCCCCGCCGGAACTGCCCTCCACAACAAGGTACCGTGTCCGCCTGGCTTCCCTTTCGTTCGGTTCGCGTGAGGTGTCTTAATCCTCTCCGTTCCGCTGGGTCACCTCCAAGCTTTGCTCATTCTTTGTTCTGAACTGGTTCAATCTACCGATAACAATTTGCTATAAAGACTTGAATGCAGCTCCACTAGAGACTTTTTGGGACATTGCGCCTTGCGTCTCTCCGAGTGGGCCTGGCCCCTGAACTTTACAATCTATTGTGATTCTTGCCTTCCTGCCTTGCATTTTATCCGCTAAGATCGAACTGTGTTGATTTCATAACCTGCCTATCTTTTTCTCTCCTTCCTAACTAATATTCGAGTGTCATCTAGGTTGAGGTATACACCTCTGTCTGAAAATAAGTGGTATCGGTAGAACCTAGAGTTGTAGATATTGCTAGGGGGATTGATCGTCTACTTCGTAGAGTAATTGTGTTTGATTTGTTTGCCGTGATTTGCTTTAGTGTTTTCCATAGATGTTGTGTTATAAATAAATACCTTAATATCTTTACACTAAGCCTTGTTGCGTGTTTGCTTGTCTTGCTGTGAAGAATTGCCCTATGTTGTATACTCCACATACTGCTCAACTTTTCTTGAGAGAAGTCTGACTGCTCAGCCACAGCTACCGAGTGAATCTGTGTGGTGCAGACTGCTACCAAGTGGGTTCACCGCCAACGCCTGTAGTCCTAAATCTTTTGCAGTGGTCCCAGAGGGAACTGCACAGGTTTCCGCCTAACACTGACGGCGAGTCACACATGCTATTTTTCCACTGCGGGTTCCCCTGTGTATTGTGTACCTGTTTTCGAGGTCATAGCAGCCTGAGTGTCCCACGCGTACGTGTTTTTCGTGTCCCTGGGTGCCACCGCGTACTGTGGGAGGTTAATTCCACACACGTGGGCTACCAGGGATTGCGTGCATGGTTTTACTGCAGTTTTGGGGTGCCTGAGCGTTCCGTGACCCATCAATTTATCACCGGGGTCACACATGGCCTTGCAGGTGCTGGGGTGCTGTTAACATCTTGTATCCCACCCCCTTCACCCCAATTGCCCAGGACAATTGTCATGTACTCTCCCATTGGCACTACTACATCTGTGCCGGCACTACTACATCTGGCAGGGTGACCAGGGAGAAGGGGGACTCCAGGGTGGCCATGGTGGCTGTAGAGGGGGAAGAGGCAGGTGTGCACCACTTCGGCACGATGTTGTGTCACGTGTTGGTGCAGTCATGCCACCACCCCCTGCGGCTCCGGGAGATGCAGTTCTTGCTTCTGGCACTGGACCCTGTGTCATTGTGTGTTTGGAATCACTTGCAGCAGTGGTCAATTTGCAGATCAGAAATGATTATGGTGTATTGCATCTCTTAGTTGCCATCTGTCTTTTCTGCCTGTGACATGTGCCTGACAGAGGTGGTGTCTGATGGAGTTCATATACTACATTTTGTACTTGTGTAGGCTTTGCTATTTAGACACATCCATTTCTGCTTTTGGGATGTGTTTGCATATCAAGGCCACTGGATGCATGCCAGGTTCTCATTTGTGTGTGACATGTCTGCTTCATGTGTTGGCAGTCAATGTGATGTCTATGTGTGTGTGTGTTATGTGCTTCTGACATGTGTACTAATTTTTATCTTTTCTCCACTTTTCAGATGATGACGCAACGGAGCCAGAGGATGGTGTTGTCATGCCAGACACAGGGATGCTATCACACCAGCAACCCAGCACAAGTGATGGTCGTGGGGTGGTAGGCCATGATAAGCCACTTGTGTTACAGACCATCTTGTCTAGGGATGGCAATGAATCTAGCTCGGATGATCACTCTGACGACAATGTCGAGTTGGATGAGCATCGGCTCTGTCCGCGACACCTGCACTGAGGGGCCAGACAGTGGTGGTACCTCTGCCTGTGATGGATCGAGACGTAGGGTCACCCGCCACTCCAGTTGCTGATGTGTCTGGGGCATCACGTCAATGGAGGAATGTAGTCCTGCAGCCGCGGGCGGTGCCAACCCAACAAGGACGTTGGCTCCTTGGGCCCCGCAGGTGTCAAGCCCAGCAATGTGGTGGTTGCGCGCAACTGGGGTATACTGAGTGGGAGAAAGCCATGGTTGCCAATTCAGAACACCAAGGGTCAGCAATTGATAACATCGCTGAGAGCATGGAACGTGTGGCCCAATCCGTGCTACCCCCTGCTAGGCAGGTGGAACTCCAGCAGTGGGTGGCACAGTCCACAGCCCTCTCGCTCAGGCTGGACATGGCGGCCTCAGACAGGGCACGCTGGGCTGAAATGGTATCTTTGCTTCAAGCAAATGCTGCTCATGCAGAGGCACACATGGAGGCCATGAGGGTTGACTATGAATACTTCAAATCTACTCTGGCTGTGCTCTTGATGTCCCAGTGGAGGCGGTCAGAGGAGAGGTTGGAGCAGCTAGAGAATACCATCTCGGCTGAGCTATGGGCTTGCCGGGAGGTATACCAGTTGTCCAGCCAGGCCATGCAGGAAGAGCTCCGTGTTACATGTGTTGCCTTGCAAGAGGAAGCATGCGTATCACACAAGGTTCTACATGCTGACCTACGTGTCATCGCCGCACAGAACCAGGCTCACCCGTCCCGAAGACTTACTGCCAATGAGGGGCAAGCTGCGCCTAGGCATGGTCAGTGTACTGTGCCACGTCAACCTTTTAAGCCAGAGGGTGATGAGGACGACAAGTTATCTCCCACACAGGTCGGGCTGTGCAGGCATTGAGCCCATGGAGTTTTTTTTTGTTCTCTTAACATCATCGCATGTGGGTGTTGAGGTGCATTCTGTACCTCCCCCCTCCTGGGTGCCTTCCCCCCCCTCCGGGTCGTATGTGCCCATTTTTGATTTTTTGTTAGTTTAGTTAGTTAATATGGTTTTTGATTGTTTAAATAGGTAATATAGTTTTTTTATAGTTAGTTTAATTAGTTAATATACTTTAAAATTGCTTGTCTATTGTGCATTTATGTGATGGTGTGGTGCTTTGTGGCTTTTGAAAGAATCCACTTTCTGTTCCAGCTGGGCCCTTCAAGCTTGTCTCATGTATGTGCTTGCAGCTTGGGGTCCTGACTCACATAGGCCACTCCTGCTTCCCTTATCCATGGGCTCGCAAGGATGGTTCGGTGTAACAACCATTTACACAAGGGCTTTGGACTTTTGTCATATCTGAGGCCTGTCTGCTGCTGTACTACTTGTGTTAACAACCCTAGTAGGGATTGAGTGGTTTTTATCCACAGCATGTCTGTAATCAATTTGGGTGAGTACATGATTGATGTGTCCATTAATTGATGTGGATTGTGATATGTTATTTTCTTACCTGTATATGTGTTTGATGCATTTCATGCTGTAGACAGTAGCCTGCACCCTTTGCCTGTCAAAGTCACACTGATAGTGGGAGGAGTACGGATGTAGGTCTCTTACATGGCCCAGTGAAAACCAGCATGAAGACACACACACAGGGAACTTTCCAGCATTATTAATATCTTGTATGCCCTTTCTGCAGGAAAATGAGCCTCCAGACTACCTTTGCCAGCAGAAATAGGGCCAAGTACTACTGAAACCTGGCCATGTTCGGTGGTGCAGACGTGCACATGTGTGCGCACGCAGGAGCACAGGGCTTGTGCTCAGACGTCCGACATCAGCAGACGTGTTTGCAGGAGCACCAAGCAAGGTGAGCAGCACAAGGGGTCACACCGCAGCCAACCTTCCACCAGGCCACTTGCACATGTATGCTAAGTAGCGCCAGTGCTGGGGAGCTTGGCCAAGCATTGTTGTAGAAGCGCACAGTACAGCTAAGATGCGTTGAGGGACAAATGCCAAGTAGCTTTACAAGTTGTCAGGGGCACACGCAGGGGCCGTCGCACATATCCTCCAGTCCCCCCTGCTCCATAGAAGCTGAGTTATTAGCGCAGTAGCGTTCATAGCCAGAAACAAATACAGCACACAGGGACACCCAGTGAGGCACAGACTTGTGTGCAGTGCATATCATTTGTATGTGCAAATTGCCATGTGCACTACCTATTGAAATCCACGGCTGCCAGATCATGACTTGTACTGAAGTCGCACCTCGCTATACGCGTCTAGAAGCTCACCCAGCGACCATTCTATCATGTGTTATTCTTGACACATTGGTATTCCATTTACCGCATGCCCACATACGCCAGCCTTACTGCATTGACAGTGTATGAACCATCACGGGGGCAGCCAATGTATACGTACATAGCAGCACACAAGAGTGTTTGTTTGTGGAGAAGTCACTTACTTTGGGGCATGAATGGTGTTGTGTGTGTGTTGTAAACACACACAGATTAGTAACTCATGCTCTCTTTGCAGCATTGAACTGATCCTGTTACCGGACCTGAGAGTGCGCAGGCAGGAGGCCAGCACTCACCCCAGAGATAAGTCTCTCTTTGTCTTTCATTTGACTCATTTAGTACAATGTGCATGTAGAGCATGGTTTCCCTGATTGAGTATGTGTTATTGGCAATAGTTGTATTTTGTATTTTGCCTATTTTCCCTTGCCAATCCCACTCCCCTCTCCTGCCCCTCTTTCCGGTTATCCTGAATACCAATGCCTGTCCAAACAACGGATCCCTGACCCTCTTTCCCCACCGGGGTCTCGGAGGCCTGTGTAAGTTTTACCTTGCAGGCGCCCAGAACCCGGAGAGGGTGGTTGCTTTGTGCCACTCCTGCGCCTGGAGACCAGAGCTTTGACACTACCCATCAGTTGTTGCATCCTCATTATATATTGTGTCCTGAAAAAGGTACCCATCCTGTTGAACCATTGTTGAACTGCGCTACCTTGGTTGTTCTATCATTCTGCTTGAACATGTGCCTGGACTTTTTTTGCCACTTCTAGTAATCTACTGGAGAATCTTCCAGGGTTTTTTGGTGCCTAGAGGCTTTTTCCCCAGTTTGGGGGTTTGGCTCCTTGGAGTTATCTGTGATTTGGTATTTTTACCAGTCAAGGAGGCCTCTGAGGGGGCTGGACCCTATTTACACGCAAGGTGGAACTTGAAGACCAAGGGGTAGGGGGATCCTGTAGCCAGGTAGACTAAAAGGGAGAAGGCAACATACCCCAGACACAGTTGTTCAGAAGGTCATGGTGATGTGTAAATGAGAGAGGGCCTTTTGTTGTCGGACAGTACGCCTGGGCTACAGTGTTTGGGCACTCTCTGACAATGTCATTGTGGGGTACTATGTACATGATGTGTTCTGCTGGTCAATGGCTGTTCCTGTGTTGTACTTACTTTTCAGGTGTCAGGGGATTGTTGTGGTTTGACATGCTGGGGTGTACACATGGGCAATGTTTGCATGTGATGTGTACAGGACACTGAGGGTCACTTGATTTCACATGCATATATTGAGTGCATGTCCCTACTGACACACACAGTTACACAATGCTCCACCACACGTACAACCACCCTTCCATGCCCACAGGTGCACACAGATTGCCTTCTCGGGCACGCTGTGTCCCTGCAGCGCATGATCAATTGCCATTTGGGGATCGTGTACATGCGTCAATAGGTTGTTTATTTTGATTGTCCTTTTGATGTGATGCTCAAGGTGTATGCCCAACACAATGTCTGCTCACTGTGCTGTCTGCTGAGCAGTGTGTTGTAGGAGACACACACAGCACACGAGTTAGGGAGTAGCCATTTTGCCTTGACCAATGTGCATGTGAACTGGCATTCAGTCTTTTGTTCATGCTAACACTGGTGGAAAGCATTTGTGTATGACTTGGTATGTTTGGGAGGTTGTTGGTCAGTCATTTCATCTGATTCCATGTCAGGCGTCATTGCGTCGGGCCACTTCCCATTTATCACATGTCACTTCTTATGTAATTGGTCATGTGTTGGGCTTTTGCTGTTGCATGCCATGTCATGGTGTCGCAGACAAGGGTGATGTGGGTTGGGAGGGTTTGAGTGACATACCAGTGATTGTCATGGCCTGTTTTGCAGGGGGTGGTGTGGTACACACCTTGCATGTGTTCCTTTTGGTCACACAGGATTGGTTATGTTTAAGTAGCTAGAGATGCACACAATGTAGCACTTCCGTGGCAACATTCTCAGGGTGGTAAGGTTGTGACAGTTGACTGTCTCTTTGTCATCATCGATTGTCACCTGGTATGTGCCAGGCCTGTGTGCACTCCACAGGGGTGGGAGTTTAGGTGAAAAACGTGGCCACAAGCTGGGTCGGGGCTGCCTCGCCATGTGCCTTTTACCCTCCCATGGGCAGCACCTGTGCATGTGGTTGGGGATGTGGGGGAACCACCATAACCACCGGTACGTCCCGCCGTGTTGCAACATTGTGCAGGACACATGCTGCCACAATGATCCTGCACACTACTGGGGGTGCACATAGTAGCTGGCCGCCGTAGTGGTCAAGGGAGCGGAAGAGTGACTTGAGCACTCCGAATGTGCGCTCCACTATGGCCCTGGTTGCAATATGGGCAGCTTTGTATCTTACCTGGGGTGGTGTGGTGGGGTTCCGGATTGGTGTCATCATGTGGTTGCTCAGAGGGTAGGCACTGTCCCTTGGGGAGGTGATAATCGTTGTGATTAGTTGGGTTTGTGTATTTGTCAGTGTGTGACATGCATGCATGTGCACAGGCATGTGTACTCACCTAGGAGCCATGTGTCGCCATGCTTCCCAGCTTCCAGGGCCCAGCTCAGGGCGGACATTCTGTATATGAAACTGTCATGGGTTGAGCCAGGGTAGTTTGCATAGACAGAGGTGATGATTCCCTTTGCATCGCATACAACCTGCACGTTGATGGAATGCCAGTGCTTGTAGTTTTGATAGATGTGCTCAGTGGCCCTAGGTGGACGATGGGCCACATGGGTGCAATCTATGGCACCAAGCACTTTGGGGAAGTGTGCCTCCCTGTAGAAGTCCTGGACCACGGCCTGTCTTTCTGCGGGTGTTCTGGGTATGTATATGTGCCTGCGGACTGAGGGGCGCGCCATCATGATTGCCAACACCTGGTGTAGGCAGCGTGACTGCGTGGCCTGTGAAACACCCCTCACTATGGCATTTGTCCGCTGAAATTACCCAGTGGCCAAAGAATGCAGGGCATTGAGCACCTTCTCTAAGGGGCTCAATGCTTGGGAGCACAGGGTGGGTGATGTAAGGTTATCTTCACACTCCCTACCAGGACTAGGATGATACAAGGTGGAAACATATAACTGCCATAGACCTGGTCATCAGGCATCCCAAAAAGGCTGGTCCGGGGCAAAAAAATGCAGGGCCTGGCTATTCTCCTCCTCCTGCGGTGTCCCACGATCAGTGCTGTGACAAAAGGGGCATTCATCGTAGCTGTATATACGTGTTTGTTGGTGTGTGCACTTTTATACTGCGCGTAGGGGCGCTTGCACCTGCCTTCATGTGGCGGATGTGTTGACGCCTGTGCGACTCTTTCAGCGTGCGCAGGTTTCCCGTATTCGATTCCATGAATACGTGTTGTTCGCGTGCGTGTGGGCCTTCTGTGTATTTCCCTGCAGTACTTCCCCAGTTATGCCTTCTTTTTCACTCATTGTTCCCCCTTCCGCATGTTACACCCCGCGTGCCGCCCCCTTTTTGGTGTGTGCACCGACGTTGTGCGTTTTCGCTGTGTGCGTCGCGCACGGCGTTCGGGATGTTGCTGTGACGTCGCCACACTCGAATTTGGCGCACATCCCGCAGTAAACACACGCAGGCACTTCCATGAATCGCACGCGTGCGCGTGCGCTTGCTTTTTCACGCTTGCGCCGGCTTTCCGGTGCACATTTGTTCCATGAATCGGCCCCTAAATCTCGTCCTCCCTGCTGTAGTTCCAATAACTTTCCATCCACTTTTAGGGAAACCTGTCGCCGATCAAACGTCTTTCAGAACTCTTCTTGGAAGAGTGCAAAATTTCCCAACGCTAGATGTTTCTTGTTAACCAATAGCCCCACCCATGCTGCTGCCTTGCCTGATAAATAAGACATAACGTGACCTTTGCTGTTTCAGTAGAAAAGATACTTAAAAAATTAAGCTCACACTAAGTGTTAAATGTCTGAAATTTTTTGGCCTCTCCCCCATACCACTCGGGAGCTGCCAATGAAACTGGCACGAACGGCCCCTAGCGTTCCACTATTCCCTGCCTGAGGATGATCCTCGTCCACCCCGTACAGCCCAGGAGGATCCCCACCATCCTGAAACCTGAGAACGGCCGCCCGCCTAACCTCGGCCTCCTGTAACCTTTTCACTCAACTCCTCCATTTTTTTACTTAATTTTTAATTCTCCTTGTGCAAAATCTTCAACTCTTCTCTCAACTCCCTAATCATATCTCTCAACACATCCACTGAGGTCTTGTCGGGATTCATAACAGCTCTGGCAGACTCAAAAATATTGGGCTTTTTTTCTGTCAGGCTGAGTCTTGTCCGTAGATCTGCAGAAGCTGCTGAACCCCGACAGACCCTCAAAGGCGTGGAATACACGACTACTTCAACAACAGCTAAGCACTCCACACCCCTGGGGGAAAGATGAAGTGGAGAAAATAACAAAGTAACACACTCCTTCTGGACCCTCCAGTGGTAATTCCACCAGACTGAGTGCAGGTAACAGTGTTATTGGATACCGGCAACCTCGTAATGAGGCCCAATGTCATTTATGAAATTGTCTTCTACTGTCCTATACTGAGTACAATGCACTATCTCCGCTGAACTCACTCTTGCCCATTTCCTCATATTTGTTTCCCATTCTTATATTGTAAGATTAAAAAAAGATTATGATATGATATGGCATTTATAACGCGCCTATACACAAGTCTTTCAAGGTGCAACGAGGCATGGGAGGGAAAACAGAGGGAGACAAAGACAACAATCCTTCTAGGCTAGGTGACATTGATATCGCGCAAGTGCAGGGGAGGGGAGAAGGGGAAAAGTGCGCAGGGAAAGGGGAGGGTTTAGTGCAGTACATAGGATAACAATAAGATAATAAATAAATAAATAAATAAATAAATAAAAGTGCAGCCAGCAGGTAGCAAGTGCAGGGGTAAGTGCAGCCATCATGTGTCAAGTGCTAGTCGGGATCAAGGGGTACAGAACAGTCCCCGGGTGCAAGGGTTGCCAGGGGGGCAGTGCGGGTGAGCAACTGGCGGGGAGGGGACCTGGCTCTGAGATCAGGGGGTTTCAGATTCAGCCAGGAGATCAGCAGGGGAGAGGAGGTGAGAAAGCAGAAGCAGAGAGGAAGGTCTTGAGGCGCTTCCATAACCGGAGATGGTTCTCCTCAAGTTTTCAGAGGGGCCGAGAGGGTGCACAAAGGAGTGCTTCAGGAGGGAGGGTAAGACTCCAGTGGTGAAGGAGTGGTTGCAGAAATCTGCCAGAGCAGGAGCCAGGGTGTCAACGTGGTCCTTGATGGTTTTGGAGGAACAGGGGTTGAACTGTTTTGACGAGACTTTCATAGATCGGACTTGTCTAGAAACCTCGTCAAGGGAGAAAAGGGGAAAGGCAGAGAAGGAGGGAGGAGAGGTGGCCACAGTAGGGCAGGAGGAGGAGCAGGGAGGAGGGGGAGAGGAAGAGAGAGAAGACAGGATGTTCTGAGTTTTAGAGATGAAGTGAGAAGCCAGGGACATGCATAGGGCCTGGGACGGAACAGGAGAGGTAGAGACTGCAGCAGGATTGGCATATTTTAAAGAATTCAGCTGAGTTGTTAGATGCCGCAGAGATGCGGGCTTGGATGTGGGCTCTCTTCTTGGTGCAGACAGAGAGACTGTATTGCCTTTAGAGCAGGCGGCAGGCCAGTTTGTCAGAGGATGTGCGGGAAGCACTCCATTTCCTCTCAGCCACCCTGCACTTGCATTTAAGGGTGACAAGGTCTGAGTCGTACCAAGAATTGCACTTGCCTTTGGGCTTCAAGCGGATTCTCATGACAGGGGCTAGTACATCAAGACTGTCAGATATAGCAGAGTGGAGCATGGAAAGGGCTGTTTCAGGGTGGGAGTCGGCCAAAGGGAGAGGGCGGTTGAAAAAGTGTCAGCAAAAGCCACACCTGACAAACGCTTCATGGGTTTGATAACCGAGAAGGTAGGTGGCAGTGCTGGAGTTGGCTTAGCCTGAGGGATTACCTCTGCATGGTCATTTCACGCAGCTAAAACAAGCCCAAGTGCAATACATTTAGTCACTCCCTGCCTCCTTTGTGGGTCTGGTTAGAGATAGGTTTGCTCTGCCAGTGCTCTAGCAGCCGATATTAAAAGGGCCTAGATAGCAATCAGGTACACTGTGATGCTAAGGGAGTGCATCATGGTGAAAGCTTTGTTAAGATATTCCACATTTTGTGGAAGCATGTGCTTGTGTGCAAGTTAGGAAGAGAGTTGTCAAAAGTGGCTCTTTGTTTCCATAGCACTTTATACAGCTGCCCACTTCTCGGGTGATGCTACTTCATGGATCAGATCTTTCCTAGTGAACAGAACAATGCAGGTTTTGTCACCCACAGCATCATCTGATCCCTCACCAGTTTCATGTGGAGTCCCTCAAGGCGCATGTGTTTCCCCAACACTATATAATGTATTTGCTAAGCCCCTTTTTGACATTCTCGACTACCTGGGTGTCTCATACACTAATTATGCTGATGACACCCAGATACTCATCCCCATTACCGGCGACCATGCTCTCGATTCTAAAGCACTCAATGAAATATACTTGATCATCCAGGCTTGGATGGCTCATCATGGACTGTGCCTAAAAGATGAGAAAACCGAGCTACTTATCTTAGGCTCCCACACTAGACTCAATAAACTGAATCCCTCTTTCAGATCTTTCATTATTGACAGAATCAATATCAACGTCTCAAAGGACACCAAAACACTGGGTATCCATCTGGACTCCACTCTGTCACTTACACGACAAACTAATGCTGTTGTCTCGGCTTCGGCTTACACCTGTAAGCTTATAACAGCTTGCAGACCCTTCTTAACTGCATCCAACTGCATAACCCTCGCCAGAACTTTGGTTATATCGAAAATTGATTATTGTAATGCTTTATATCTTGGCACTAGCCAGAAAAACATCAGCAAGCTCCAAGTCACCCGAAGTAATGCCATACATTGAAATGCAAACTGTCTTTTTATGATAAAATATGGAGGAAATGTAATGATCTTTTTTTGAGTGTTTTTTTTTCTTATTCTTTTTCTCGGTGCATGAATATTTTGTAATTGATGTTTTTAATGTGTTTGGTATTTTGTTTATATTGTAAATACCTGTAAATAAATAAATAAATAAAAAATATAATGCCATAAGGGCGGCCCTCAATATCCCTAGGAAATCAAGCATATCTGGCACACAACGCAGTTTACACTGGCTATCCATAGCCTCTAGAATATCACTCAAGTCCCTTGCACTTACTCACAAATCCAAAATGAACCAGGGACCTATCTATCTTGCCAACCGCTTAACCACCTGCATTCCAAATAGACCATTAAGATCTGCGCTTGACCATTTACTGACTATACCAAGATTCAAGCTCCAGAAAGCGGGGGACTCTAGCTTCCCTGTCGTCACCGCCAAACTCTGGAACACGTTACCAGCCACACTGAGAGCAGAACCTTCCTACCTGGCGTTTAAAACTAAGGCCAAATGTTGGCTCACTGAGCAGGACTGCACTACGTCTAACGTGTAATTTGTTTTACCTGTATCCCTCATCCTGTAAACAGCCTGTACATATATATATATATATATTTGTTTGTTTTGTACACTACTATATCTGCCAATTGTTCATTCTGTCTTACTGTATTGTATTTACCTCCCTTGCTATCCTACCCCAAATAATGCGCCCAGATGCTTATGGGCCAGGTGCGCAATACGAATAAACAAAATACAAATACAAAATACATGTGTTTCCACGGTTTCACGTGTTTTGATTTGTTTTTTAATTTTAAATAATGTGGCACTCTTTTAACTATAACCCACCGCCACCACCCAAAAAAAACCCTACACAAACACACTACACATATCTATTTTTAAATCACCCAAAAACGGCCTTGTTGAAAGCACCATAGTGAAAACATCTGCTGCAGAAATTGCTGAGATGAAAACAGAGTAACTGGTTTCCACTTATGTAACATACAAACACCACAAAGACTCCACTATGCACTCCAAATTGTAAATGGTATTCAAGAAATAAAGTTTTCAGAGTTACTCCATTCTTAATGAAATGTATTCAATTTTTGTTTTTTCGATTTCTTTGAAAATCATGGGCTCATTTTCATTCACATTTCTTATTTCGATTTGTTTGAAAATTATAAATTAATTTTCATGTTCATTCACATTTTTTGCTGTGATTGGTTTGAAAATTTTAACTTCATTTTCATTAACCTTTTCAATTGCATTTCTTATATTCCATAAAGAAAAATTGTGAACATCATTTGCTTGTATTTCTTGAAATGTGTGCACCAGTTCCTTCTAGCACCCTCTAGTACCTTCTGGCACCCTCTACATGTGTTTCCCCATGCTTACATTAGGCATGGCTCTTCAGGAGGGGATTGTGATAAGGCGCTGTCTCTATTGTAAATCGAGCTGTTGGGCTGTGGTTGGTGTTGTTTCCAATTCGTTCGATTGCGGCTCTATTTTGCAGAGATGCATCGGATTCGAGTGTCCCCACTTATGTGCTGCATTCCCTACTTTTCATATTTATGCCGATTGTTACATTGATAATGAATTGGTTCAGGGTGATATTTTTGTTTTTATAGTGAGGGATCATAACATGAGTGACTGGGTTCAGATACCATATGCACATTTATTTTCCAGAGAGGAAAGGAAATTGGTGACTGGGTCCAAAGAGAGAGACATGTTTATTTTTGAGGGGGCAAAAATAACAGTGATCTGGTTCAGATTGAAAACATGTTTAAACATGTTATGTTATCCTTTTTTGTATATAGGTACAGCGCAACTGAAACCTACAGGCAACCTGGCGCTTAAGACTGAACAAGCACTAAAAAGTTGAACAGGAATTTAGAAGAGAGTTTTTAAAGCCCTTCTACAAGGCAAGTGGGCAGCCATAGAGCGAAGCGCAATAGGCAGGTCATTCCACAGTTTGGCAGCCCGCACAGAAAATGAGCGCCCGTCAATTCTGGCACAATGAAATTTTGGCACAGCAAGAAGGAAGCAATCCTTTGAGCGCAACACCAGGCCAGGGACATAAGGCCGAAACTTTAGCTGCAAATACTTAGGACCTACTGCGTGGAAGGCCCTGTGTACAAGACACCGAGATTTAAACTGCAAATGTTTGACCACCAGTAGCCAATGCAATGCCCTCATTGGAATAATGTGCTCCCTAAAGGAGGAGCCGGTTGCAAGCCGAGCAGCTGAGTTGTGTAAAATTTGGAGGTGGTGTACCAAATAGTCAGTCTGTGAAAGATAGAGAGAATTACAATAATCAATTCGGCTGAGGACCAATGTTGCAACCACCAGAGAGTGAAGATGAAAAGGAATAAACTGAAGTACCTTTCTCAAGATCTTCAACTGAAAATGATGAGCCTGGCAAAGAGAGCAGATCTGAGAAGACATGGACAGAGAAGCAGACAATTTAACACCCATATTCTTAACAGCAGGGATAGCAGCAGGCAAGGACCCAAAAGAGGACGGTCAAAAAGATGGAGACCAAGGGGAGGTGTCAGAACAAGAACCCATGACCATAACCTCAGTTATATCCCCAATCAATTTAGGCCAATTGAACAGGGATGATAACATTTCAAAAACAACTATTTCAATAACACTGACCTGAATATGGCCAATCTAAAAATATATGGAGCAGCGCGGGAAGAGTTAACCGAATTTAAATAAAATAAAAAGAAGCGTAGAGAAGCAGGGAAGGGTATAGAGCTTCTCCCGATTATGCGAGAGTTCAAGAAAGGTCGACCTGTTCAAAAACGGCCATATTTGTTCGGTCTTAATTAGAAAGGCATGTTTAGAAACATTGGGCCTCGTAGCGAGTTTGGCGTTAATTCATCATTAACTCTGCTGAATTACCATCCAAATTAGTTACTGTTACCACCATTCGCCCCCTCATGGATTTACCGCTGAATTCCGAGCGGTAATATGGGCATGTTAGTCCATAGAACTCCATGGAGATTTTGGTGGATTTACCACAAGTGGTAATTCTACTGCAGTAAATCCACTGATTTTTGATGTTAAAGTTGAAGACTAACCTCGTACATCACGCTGGAGGTTAATTATCCACTTCAATGGCAAATTTGTAGTTTAGGGCAGTGGTAAAAATGGCGGTAATCCTATTACTGGCAAAAAAGTGGCAAAACTTGTATTGCGGCCCATTTATACCACATGGAACCTGCCAGGCACCTTCAAAAAGTTCTGGTTAACGCCATGAAGGAGTTTATTTGTTCCCAATTTATGATCTGGTCTTCTACACAAAGGTTGAAATCGGGTTAAGTTTTAAAATGGAAAACTGAAGCACTTCCATTTCAGAAACTTTTTTTTGTTGCCAACGGTTGCAGTTGCTGCTCTTTTCCATCTGTTTGAAGTGCAGGTCTCGAATAATTCGTTTGCTGGTCGCAGAGGCAAATGGGCTGCCCGCGGACATGTAAGATGGTGGATTAGTGAGTGAAAGATAATGAGTGTCGGGACAGTTAGAAGGCTGGCGCCGTGATGGATGGAAAGGGAGGCTGAAGCGCAGCTGGCGCATAATTAATTGATAGTGGTCAGTGTGAATTGATAGATGGTGATTCGATCCGGACTACTGATGGATGGGCGGAGGCAGAATCATGGAGGCCCAGGGTGAGGAGGCATACACGGCCGAGGGATGGAGTCAGCAATAATGGATGGAAGGCTGGATCATTTGCAAATTGGCAACACCTGGGTAGATTCTGCATAGAATAAAAGTGTCTCGCAAATTAATGAAAAAAGATCCTTCGCAGTGGTCTTCTTGACAAGCTCTTTCCAATGTGCAGGTTTGAAATGGTCCAAGAAACGGAGCTAGTTATAGGTTGCCCTGCTACTGAGATTAAAGTGGGCCCCCGTTGTTAAATGAATGTGCAGAAAGAGTCATATATTTAACTGCGCTCCAATCTAGCGCCAGGAAGCCACAAGTGGAGTCAGTAAGCTCTATGCGCTGAAATAGCGTTGCATAACATAGGGATATAGATGTTTCTCTAAATTATGAAAATGCAGCATGCTATCATGAATCCCTGCCTTTCATCTGCAAAAGTAAATAAAGACTGTCCCAAGAAAGATTCCAATACATTTCCTGGGGTATTGCATGCACCTATAGCACAGCCTTCGAAGTAGATCTCTTGCACATGACAGGGGAGAACATTAATCCTACCTCAAGGATCACATTTTGATCCTTTCTTCCGAAAATTGCTTAAAACTACATTATTCAGTTAATCTGTCAATGCTATGTAACCTGCAACATTTTTCAGTTTGTTATGCTGTTCCATTGTAACCCTTGATCTGATTCTAGCCTGTACCAAGCAAGTATTCTGTAACAGCGCCACTATGCCCCTGGGCCGCTGTGCGCTTTATCAATTCAAATAATAAATAAATAAAAATACTCCTGGGGGACTGAACCTAGGACTCAATGACTCTACTGACAGGACAGCCTTTGCTGTGGCCAACACAACCTGGTCTTCAAATACTGTCATCACCCCTACACACACTAGAGGCAGAACTTTAGATTGAATAGCTGACTTAAACAGTCAAATCTCCATCACAGCCAATGTCCGGGGTCCATGGTCAGACCACCATATCATCAGCTTTACCTTCCCCCAGCGGAAACGTCAGACCACTAGCCAGCCATGCCTCAATCCTTGTCACTCAGCACACCGGAAGATATCCAAAGAATCCATATCCCCCTGCTCACTCCGCTCAGCCCAGAATCTCCTAACTCCACAGACCCAAATGTACTAGTGGATGTCTACACCAGCACCCTCAGAAAATCGGTAGACCTGGTAGTCCCGCTACTCTTGCCTAGCTCACCGAAGATCTCCAGGCCTCGTGCAATAAAAAAAGACAGGCGGAAGCCATCTGGAAAAAAGCGCCCTCAGCAACATCCAAAGCTGCATTGAACAAGATAGCCACTCAATACAAGCAGGCCATTATTACTACCACAGCTAACGCCTTTAACACTAGAATAGCTAATGCCAGCTGCAACTCCCAAGAACTATTTAAAATCGTTAGGGAACTAGAATCAGCCTCACCCCGCCCACCCCCCATGCCCCTCCAAACACCATTTCCAAAGATGAGAACTGGTGTTTCAAGATCCAGGACTCTATGCGCCTGAAAATCTGTACACTCCAGCAGAAAATCAAAAAGAAACAAGCCTTGACCAAAATACTCCACCACCATGCTCCCCACCACCAAATCGCCCAAGACACCTCTTTTCCACTTTAAAGACATCTCGGAACTAGAAACGGACAAAATCATTAAAAAATCTTAAACCCTCCAGGTGCAAAGGGGACATCTGCCCAGCCAATATTATTAAAGAATGTACAGAAACCTTAATACCCTTCATCACCAAACTCATCAACGCCTCCTTCACAAGTAGCTGAGTCCCACCAAGCCTTAAAGAATCCTGGGTCCACCCACTGCTAAAAAAAAACAACACTGGACCCTAACAACTACCACCCCATCCCCACAGTACCATTCCTATTAACAATTCTAGACAGAGCAGCATACATCCAAATGCAATCTTACCTAGAACAAAACCAAATATTGAGGATGCACCAATCGGGCTTCAGTCTGGGCCATGACACTGAAACAGTGCTCCTTGACCTACAAAAACAGTTAGACATGTTCAAAGATGAGGGAAAACCTGATCTACTACAACTCTCAGCTGCCTTCGACCTGGTTAATCGCAAAACCTTATGCCATCACCACATAGACGCAGCCAACTTCTCGCCAGAGGTGACATCATGGGTAGCATCCTTCATGGAGGGTAGATCCACAAGAGTTTTGTCTAACCTGGCCAGCGCACTGTGGAGTCCCACAAGGTTCCTGTATCTCCCCCGCCCTATACAACATATTCACTAAGCCCTTCTTCAACCTCCTAGACAGCATCCGCATATCCTACACAAAAATTATGCCGATGACACACAAATTCTCCTACCCCTGACAGACAGTTAGGAAGAAGACTCCAAACCATTAATAGCGCTTACTCAACATTCCAATCTTGGATGGCAGAAAACTGTCCTGTGATTAAATGATGACAGGACAGATATCCTACTGGTGGGCTCCCCAGCTACGCTCCAGAATCTCGACCCCCAATTCTCCACCTTCACCATTGACAGGGTACAGATATGATATGATATGATATTTTATTTATATCACGCTCATACACAGATCCCCTCTCGGTGTCAGTTAAAGCTGTAGGAGTCCACCTAGATACATCTCTCACCCTCACCAAGCAAGTGAATGTTATCCCCTCGTCAGCAGCACACACAGCCAAGCTTATCAATGCTGCTAGGCACTTCTTGACTCCAGCTATCTGCTTAACAATGGTATTCAACGAAAATACTGTGTTTAAAATCCTGCATCACCCAAAATCCGGAAATACCGAATTAGGGCAGCTGGGGTTGTGGGAGTTTGGGGGGGTTCCACCGGTCCCCAAATTTGGAATTTCTGTCTGCGGGGGTCACAGTGGTGTCCCCCGCATACACAACATGTGTTGCGGTGGACACAAAAAAAAAATCTCCTCGAACTACAAAATGCAGACCTATTGTATTTGTGATATTGTAGTTCAAGATTTTAGTTTTTGTGCAGTACATGCTCTTAGCTCAATCTCATAATAGCATTAACGTACATCCCTTAACAATTTCCTGAGTGATCACGGGGCCAGACTGGATCATTGCATTGCCCTATTTGCAAGAACTGCCAAACAGAACTTAAAGAAACTACAGACAATCCAAAACAATGCCATTTGGGCTGTACTTAACATCCCGAAAAGAGACCACATCTCTGCCATGAGGAAGAAAGTTCACTGGCTCCCAATCAGGGAAAGGATCATATTCAAAATCCTTTCAATCACACACAAAGTCCTATATAAAACAGCACCCCAATATCTGTCCAAAATAATTGTGAGATCCAAATCCAACAGACCAATTAGAACCACCTATGCTCACCGCCTGGCCCTACCAAAAGTAAGAAGAGCCAGAGGAGGAGCTCCAGCTTCATGACTGTGGCAACGATCAACTGGAATGCCCTTCCACTCGCTTTAAGAGCAGAACCATCTTACTGGCCATTGTGTAAAGCCCTAAAAACCTTGCTATTTGCCTAAGACGCCACCTGTCGAGCAGCACCCGGGCCAAGACTGAACTTCAGTCGACCATGCACCTATGCCTAAAGGGAGCTCGTAGATCCATGGCCCCTGTGATATGCCGACATTAGTTTGCTTGCACTGATGTTCACATGTAACTGGTTCTCCAACAGCACCCTGATTCCCATGGGCTGAAGCGCTTTAAAAATAAAAAATAAATAAATGAAGGGGTAGGAATGCTGCTGGCTCTGAAAAGTTTGGTGGGCCTTTAAGAACCTTGCAGTACATGCTCTTAGCTCAATCTCATAATAGCATTTAGTTCAACTGCATGGCTAGGCTTTGTAATTGTGCTATCCCTGTTTTGTGAGTAGCAATGTATTTTGCAAAGCAACCACTGCATAAAAATCGTCTCAGAAGCTCTGAAAAGAAGAATCTTAAGTGTGAAATAATCCTGCTCGTACTTCAAAACACAAGACACGTGTGCCCCTTGAACTTTCTCATGTGAATTTTAGTAGGCTTAGCGATACGCCACTACCCACAAGCCGGTCTGTCTGCGTCTGTACAAAACAAGGATATTAGAACCCGCTAGAAAGCTTGCAGTGGACCATTACAGCCCTGGAACCTCTAACTCTCTGTAAAAGTGTGTTCACTGAATTTAATGTGATTTTCAGTTCCCTGTCATGCAAAACGTCCCATTAGTGTACAACGCTTGGGCAATTATACACCTAAATATTGGACCATGATTTGCTGTTTAATTCGATCATATTTTTTTAAAACATCCTTTTCTACAAGACTGACGGAATTTGCCATTTTTTAACCAGGTCGTTTTTTGCTTAACTCTTTTACTTTATGAGGTTTTGAGGGGATGTGGGGGGAGTAGCACCACATACCTTACACAACTGACCCCTTTCCCTTTTCAAATTCCCCTTTCAACCTTTCACCTCCTCTACCCAAAACTTGTTCAGGTCATCCGTGTCGGGTTTGGTCTTTGAGAAAGGGTTTTATCACATGTTATCATAGTTTGTGCTTTTCAGTAGTCCCTAAATATATAAAAATCCTAAGATTCAAAAATATTAGAGCACCTCTCTGGAGTGATTAATACCCTTGACACCTGAAGTGCAAGGACAGACAAAAGGCTTAATGAATTTAAAAACTGTTATTCACTGTCTCCGTAGATATCAGTGAGCTAGACCAGCACTTGCAACTCTTCCGAGGGAAGTACGTCAGTGATAACGGCAGACAGAATCGGCCTCATTATGAGTTTGGCGGTAAGGGGTAAAGTTGGCAGTAAAACCAAATTACAGGTTTGGGCATGGAGTGGAGTATTTGCCTCCAGTGAAATCCTGAAGGTAAATCTTCCAACTCACCGCCGAAAAAAATCATCAGAATCGGCAAAGTTACTGCTGTGGAAATTCTGCCGCAGAAATTCTGCCCCAATAAATCCCCATTGAGTCCAATGGACTCAAAATAAATGGGGAATTACACCACCAGCACAATTTGTAATCCAGAAGAAATTTGGGTGGTATTCCAGCACCCATATACGGTTGCATGCATAATCTAGATTGAAAACACTTTTGGATTTGGGTTTATATAGCGTGAACCTAGTTAGGAAGTAACAGAGAGCTGTACAAGTACTGTGTTGTGTATCTGCCATAGGTACGACGTTCTTTCATCGTCAGGCATTACAAAGCCTGCAGTTTAAACGTCTTTGACAGTTCATCACACTTTTTAGGGGGGGTGGGAAAGGGCAGATAAGTGGTTGGGGGGGTGGGGTGTAGGTAAAAACAGGTGCAACCACATCATTCCAAAGTTTTGTTTACTCTACAAAGGAATGGGGGATCAGTCCTCCAAAGTCATTGGGCCTCAATACATGTTTGCCGGTCTGGAAACAAGGGTCCCGGTAAACTCACCCCTGTTTCCGGATTGGCAAACTACAAGTCTGCCTGCTGGAGGCGCTGTGCCCAACAGGTCGGACCCTGCCGGGTGCAGAGGCCACGGCAGGCAGGCTTGTCACCGGAGCACTGCCACCGCTGCTAACAGTGCCAGTCCTCCTGTCTCCCCACTCCCATAGAATCCCTTAGAAATCTATGGGAATGGGGATTAACCAATGTACCGGCTTCTGACTTCCCGGCTGCCGGACTTGTAATAGCCCGGTGGCAGCGGAAAGTCAGGTGACGGTACATTATTACGGGTCCGGCTGCAACCCGCCGGTAGCACTGGCAGGGTTACTGTCGGACCTGTAATGAGGCCCATTGAGTTGTTAACCTCTACACAATTCACCATTACACGCAGGTAAACTTTCACAAAAAGGGCTCTACAATGTAAGGAGTGTTGCATTCTAAGTCTCAGGTTTACGTCCCGTAACTCTACCCTCTCACCAACTATTTACTCAAACTCAGATATTTCACTCCTATTATCAAGGATCCCAACCAGGGACTGCCTCAGATTCTTGTATCGCTGCATTTGTATGACATTTCTCTTGGCAATGTAACCCTTTACCCAATGAATCTGAATACAAGTATGTGGAGTGTGCTGAACAAAACGGACTGTGCAAGAAGCAATTCAAGAGCCTGGAATCAATAGCATGGTCTGTACACGAATTGAGTGCGCCAACACACTGTGTCCGTCTCGAACTAGACTTCTAGGAACAGAGATACCATGAAAGTGTGATAGTCAACTCTCACCAGCCATTCTTTTTGGATGAACCAGTTGATTAACTTTGTTTAAATTGTTGGGGGGACATGACAAGTAAATTAAAAGGGGCCCTGCCAAATGAGGGGGACAAAATGGTGTGCCACGAAGGTTGGGGGGACAAACACCCTGGTCCCCTGCACTCTAAAATGACATCCATGGGATGAAAAAAAGACAGATAGGGAAAATGTTCAAGAACAAAATACAAATGTCATCCCCAACATTATAAACATCATTGACAGGTAACACACACAGAGTGTATGGAGGAAGAGAAAAGAACAATATGCACGTGTTAATCCAATATCGACCAAAAGTCTAACACTGTCCCTAAGTGGAAACACAACGTGTCCCTGCAGGGGGCAGTGCTGTCCCTAGGTCAACAGTGCTGTGCCGTATATATCAAAAAGAAAAGGAGAGAAAAACTGTCCCTCCACTAAACCATCAGTGATATTTTCTGCTAAAAAAACACGAAGTACCCCGCAGGTGAGACTAAATTGGTCTATTTAGAGAAAGGGCTTCATCACAATTTGGGCGGAATCCCGACAGTAAATGCGCCGGAACACCGCCCAACGCAATTAGCGTTACTGCAACTCAGTCTGGTGCAATTTGTGCCAGATCAAGCATACATGCCAACATTCTGTGACCAAAAATCTGTGGGAATCTTAAAGTTTCAAAAATAGTCAGCCGAGGAGGTAATGATAGGAATAAGGCGCGTCAGCAGCTCATTGTCATTGAATGAGCCCGCCGCCGCGGGTGCATTCAATGACAATGAGGCGCCTGCCACGCCTTCTGCCACCACACCAGCTCAGGGGAGCCCTTGAAAGACTCCCCCGAGTTGGCGTGATGGGGGGCTAATGGCACTTTTTGTGAAAGGCACCCGCGGCGGAGGGGCGCCCTTAGCCCACCGCCGTGGGCGCCTTTTACATCAAAAGCCTGCATGCTGTGCCTTCTCCCGCTACACCAGCTCGGGGAAGTCCTTGAAAGACTCCCCCGAGCTTGCATGGTGGGGGGGCTAATGGCACCTTTTGTCAAAGGCATCCGCGGCGGAGGGGCGCATTTAGCCCATCGCCGTGGGTGCCTTTTACATCAAAAGCCTGCATGCCGCGCCTTCCCCCGCTACGCCAGCTCGGGGGAGCCCTTGAAAGACTCCCCCGAGCTGGCGTGGGCAAAAAAAAAATGTAAAAAAAATAAATAATCGGTATTTGGTGCAAATAAATCGGTAGGCGGTAGGACTGCTTAAGAAGCCGTATCCTACCGCCTAAATCAGTAGGGTTGGCAAGTATGGATCAAGAGTAGTGGTAAGGTGGTAAATCCCTATTCCCCATTGGGTCCATTGGACCCAACTGGAATGGGTGGTGCTATTACCACTGAGCAAATACTGCCGGCGGTAATAGCGCTGAAAATGCCCATTCTGCTGGTGCATTCACCTCCAGCTTGTAGCTGGAGGTGAATGCGGCCAGGTAGAGCCATACTCTGGATTGGGTGGAGGGGTAAATGCAGCGGTAATAACGTTACGGCTGCATTTTCTCACTCCGCCCAACTCCTGATGAAACTCAAAGTCCGAAGATTTCAGGAGGGAATTTTGAAAAGGTCCTTTATTCACCCACAATGTAGTGTGTTCGGAGGAAGTGTGGGCTAAGCGCGTCTACAAGTTCAACTAGTCATAAAAAGTTTTAGTGGTAATTATCTCATGTACCGTCCAATGCACAGAGCCAGGAGGGTTAGTGCAGTCTTTAAAAATGGTATCGTATGTAAGTAAAAGGACATAGAGGAACAAAGGTCGACCGGTTTCGATGACAATTCTGCTAATGCGTCATCTTCTTCTTTTTTGTGCTTTTGCAAAGAGACCCATTGCTCAGATTAGTGTGGATATAGCGGCCGTCCCGCGGCCTGTAAAAAAGGGGAGACCAAGAGGACATACATTCCTAGAAGAGATATTCAATTGGCTGTTATCACATATAAATGCAAAGAATGAAAAGTTGGTGCCATAATTGGGGACAACCCAGCGAGTAACCTCGCTCCCATGTGAGCCCATCCCACATACCTTCCAACTGCGGCAGCCTGTGTTTCTGAGTTGTGATCTTGTGCTTGCAGATCACCTGGCTGCACGGGAGACAGCAATATCCATATTGAGAGTAGAGCCAAGCCATAGCTGTGTGTGATCATCCAGTACTTTAACATTATAGGTAGCTGAACCCACCCTGCTGTGGGAGGACCTTCCCTGTCTCTAGGCTGTGTGCTCACCTCAAGGAATCTGTTAGTGGCTGCTGGTCAGTAGCTTCGCGTGGAAACAATGATCCCAGGATCTCAACAGTGTTATTAATCTGGTGATGTTGAATGTCTGTTACAGACCGCACAGACGTTTGCAGCACTGCCTGTTTCTGCATCAATGTTCCCGCAGATCCAGTAAACCGGGGTCAGAGGGCAGAGGCCAACAGGGTGGTGGCAACCTGTGACTACACACGTTGTAAATCATGGTTGGTCTAGGTTCGTCACTCCCTTATCACATGGTCAATCTCACGATCAGGAAACGGACACCTGCCAGTATTACTGGAGATGGCAATATTGAGAGTCCCCGTATGCCAATGAGGAACGCCTTTGTATTTATTGCCCCAGGAGAGAAATGCAGTTGCCACAATTGAATACTTCAGAAATACTCACACTACTGCTTCTGAAACAGCGATCTGCAAGATAGATGCGAGATGTGGCACTTTTCTGTGACTTTGCACCACATTCTGTGCTGTCTTGCAGCTTATGCTATGGAAGCCCCACAAGTTAGATTATGCATGCAAGCATTACATAGCTTCCAGCTTAATATCTAACATCATTTGACAAATGCTTCTCCAGCTTGATCAGCTGTGGTTCTCAAGGGGGAAGACAATTTCCTGGAGCAAAAGGCTGGCATTTGAGCTGATTTGAATACCCACAATGCCTTGCTGATGTGGCTCTAAACTGGAGGCGAAATTCCAGCCGTGGCTACTAGGTGGCGTTGTGACTTGCCTCTAATGGATCAATCTACTTTCAAGGGAAATATGAACTGGATGGACTATACAAGATGATTACCAACAAGAGTACCAAAATGAATGTCGAAATATGGTTTAGGTAGAACAAACAGTGTGCAGATCCTCTATTCAATAGAAAACAACATTGGCATGTGGCTGCCTCAGCACAGAAATGCCTGTTTCAGACACACTTTCCACATACGGCTCGGGAACAAAACACTGTTAGCTATTAGCAGCCCTTTTGGGCTACTCAGCAACAAAACCCTCGTACCTGTCAACTCCAATCTGAACAAGGCCACCCATCGGCTTCTTGTGTGGGTCTATGGAGCCCTGAGGCATCTGTTTGCTGTAGACATGCTCCCTTTATCTCGGTGCAGGGTGCCAGGTTGGGCTGTTCCCTAATGCTTAGATGCAAAAAATGCTAAGGCGTATGCTCAGTTTACTAATCTGTATAAGCCCAGGGAGTTCGTTATAGACCTCTCAACCAATCAGAATGTTCAGAGCGCAGTCAATAACTACTGGTATTGACTGGATTCTGAGCATTGGGACTTCAAAGTATACAAGCAAACCACAATGCAATTTGCTGGCAGGGTTTCTTTTCACAAAGACACTGGGAGGACTTTTTTAATGGGAATATGCTTTAACTTTCTAATAGAGAATTAGTTAACTTTTGCACAACACCTTACTCGTGCAGTTGTTAAAATTGCTTCAGGTTAACCAAGCTGGCAATTAAAATGCTTAATTTATGGAGACCACGTTGTTTTTTTTTAAATACTATGAACGAAAACCACATGTAATATACTAACTCATTTTGGTCTATTTACTCACTAATAGAGTCACTTTTTTCCCTAACCAAAACTCCAAAACACATATTACTACTACAACTATGTGCTATTAGACTTATAGACCTGGGGGGGCGGGGCAGGGGGGGATCATTATCGCTTGGCATAATGGCCCTTCCCCAAATTATTGGCCACAGCTTCACCTCCTGCCATAACCTGGTGGCGGGTCATTATCCCATGATAATGTCCTCATCAAGGCTATATACATTCCTTTGCATTTCTCAGTTAATCGTTTATTCCACATGATGTACATGCTTCTGCACAATGTTTGAGAAAGAAAGAACACTTTGGTAAAAGACTATGCCGCTAATACCCAAGCAGAGAGGATACATGGGGCTCAATTCAAGTGAACAAAATGTTCCTGAAGTTAAAAAGCTGCATTTTTAAAATGAAGTCTCCTTATTTGTAGAAATAAATAAAGACTACACAAAATAAGATTTTTCACATTGTTCAAAGTAAAGTTCATGACTTAGACGAAATAGGAGTGCTGTGACATCCGGAAGAACCATACGTCCTTTACAGCTCCCGCTAAGGGACCTCGGAATTGGGCGGTAAGGGATTACCGGCACCGGTCTCCTTACCGGTGCCCGGTATCCGTTACCGCCCAACTCATAATGACCCCCTTAGTTTGGATAAGGGTAGGGGCCTCAGTTCCTGCGTGCCTAGACCCTTACACCTTAGTAAACCATTTAATTTACCCTTTCACCTTGGGCTCAATGCGAAGCGGCACTCAAACAATTACATGAAATAGGTCTTGCAATGTCTCATTTAATCTAGCACACATACACACCCACACACACATACACACACATCTGGGAAGCAGTGGGCGCTTCTGCATTTTAGTGCTACTTCACTGCACCACGAATACCAGTTGTTTCCACTGCATATGTTAATGGTACTCAATGTATTGATCTATGAAGGATTTAGGGCTGGATCAGCGATTGATGAGACTTGAATCTGTAGTTTAGAGGTTAATTACAAATCACAGTAGCAAGCACGTAATTCACTTAGTCTATCTGGCAATACTTAAACCTAAAGACTGCAAACAGGAATGGATTGCCAGTTTTGAATTTGTTTTGTTTTGTTTTATTTAATAAACCAATTAGCCTTTCTGCTTTGTATATACAAGTCACACCCACAAAAGGTACACTTAATTACATAATTCATCATAAATATCAAATCACAAAATCTTCGCGCTTACATATGCACTAAAAATTGAACATCATAATTTGAAAACGCTTAACTCAAACAATTTAAAATATCAATTACTCGCAGAAAAAATGACACCATAAAATACATGAGATTGCAATCATCACCTTCCATAAACTATTGCCATAACATTGAAGCATTACTATCCTCAACCTGGTTATTGTATGATTTTAAAAATGTGGTACGTAATACATACAATCTTTCACAATTCATCATTAAATGATAAAGTGACTCAGTGACATCACAACCACAGAAATCTATGCCTGCTATCGTGACTTAAACCAAGGCGAGCACCTTTAGTTTCAAGTGCCTCCGAGTTACTGAATTTCATCCCGAGATAAGAGCGAAATATCAAGTGCCTCGGGTATGCCTTGATATATTTAAGAAAAGTCTCGCCATTAAAATAGTATTGACAGTAATGTCCACTATGTACTCGGGTTGCTATCTCCACTATGTGGGTTTCTTCCCAGTACACAGCCAATTTCTTTTTAAGTCAAGCCTTCACCAAGACTGGAGATGTAATAGTTGAAGGTTGCATGTACCCAGCTAAGCATTTTTCATGCATGCCTTTGATAGTGCTATCGTACCCATCTCTAAGCACTTAACAATTTTCGTAAAAGCTTGAATGTGTGATACCACTATAGTACCATTCCCTAACTTAATCAAGTTTTCATAAGACATGACTGATCTATTTATGTACTCTGCATTTATGTATTTCGTGTTCAATTCTAAATACAAATATTCCACTGATATAGTCATCGGGAGACGCATGCGCTTACGAAGTATCATTGCCTCGAGAATTACGAGGCGACATATATATTTGTGTCCCCAAATCTCAATTGCATAGAAGAGCAGAGCTCACATTTTTGCTGTATACATCATTAGAATGACATGTGCTTAGTAACCAGCATTTCTGCCTATAAAGGCACTGATCCCATTGGCTGATGTAAGGCACCGTGATTTTATTGATGACCATTGTTTTTCCCAGGTTCACTTATTTTCAAATTCAACCCCCAGATACTTGTAGCTAAAGTCCTGTTCTAGGTGAGCACCATTCATGGACCCTACATGTTTTTTTCAAAATGGTCTTTACTGGGAACACAATTATTTTGCTCTTGTCAACATACTTTTTTATGCCATTATCATTAGAATAGACGGCCAATGTGTCAAGCAACCTCTGTAGGTCAGCTGGAGTGTAATCAAGCAAAAGAAGATCGTCCACGTACACTAACCATCCCAGGGACGACGAATCAACTTTTACTGGATATGTAATAAGATTATCAAAGGCGAGTCCCATATCAGCCATGTATAAGTTAAAAGGGGTTGCTGCCACTATACAACTCTGTTTTACTCCACAACTTGTAGGTATACTCGCAGACAATTTCCCATTTGCATCCAAACGTATCCGCACAGACGTGTCGGATTACAGCAGCATTAACATTTTAAGAAGGCCTTTGGGAATGTTCCATGAACTAAGCTTACGCCATAAGCGATTCCTAAATACTGAATGGAAGGCAGCTGAAAAGTTAATTAGTGCACAGTAGACATTCAACTTGCTTCGATGCCATGCATATGCAATGGTAGATGATCGTACTATTAGACTGTGGGATGTACATGAACGTTGCCTAAAGCCAATCTGCTTTACTGGCAGGATATTATTAGTAGTTATCCAGTCGATGGATTCTATCAAAAGACATGACGAGCATAGCCAGCATTCTAAAGTTCTTAGGGTCATTCCATGCTCCCTTTTTAGGGGCCTACAGCTCTGGAGTTGTTAAGCTGCTCGATAATTACGGTAATATCCAAAATAGATGATTTACATATCCATATCTCTTCAAAAAGGAGATACGGCTCACCACTGTTTTCTATTTGACCGAACGTCGGATAGATGTGAGCACACCAAGCTTCTTGCGAAATGCAGTTTATAGTTATATTTCTTTGTTTGGAGGAACGGATTACATCCCATATCCTGGTTGAATTATTGGATTGGGCCAGAAAAGTGATTTGTTGCTAACGCTCTATTTCACGGCAATTCTGATATTTTCTTAGCCAACAATTAATTTCACTCTGGCTGTAACGGACACATCATCAATCCCCAACCCAATGCAACAGACAACATCTACAAATTCCTTACCCATAGCTTTTTTTGCAGTGCTAATAACCTTATCCCCAGACCTTTCCTTGAGCATACTTCTATTTGATATTTCAATGGTGGTTTTATAAACCCGGCTATCCATCACATGATGCTGAATGTGGCCCATCATCTGATATTAAAATTATGCTTGTAACAGATTCTATAGAAAGACCTTACTCATACATTTTATGAGTAACGGCTTGGCTACTTCATTTGCCAGTTCGAGATTATGAGTATGCCATTGTATGGGATTATTGCCCTCGTTCACATATATGGGACCATTATGATTGTAATCATGCGCTGCACTAGAACTAGGTGATAGTGATAGGAGCATGCAGAAAGGCAAATGGTCACTCTCCTCTCTGCACGCAATGCCCATATCGCTAATGTATGCCATTCCTTCGCAATTCACAAACACATACAGGGTAATTCATAGAATTCAGTGCACAAGTGGCGCACGCGGCTGGCGCACAGTGTGCGCGTGCGCCTTTCTGCGCCAGCCGCGTGTGCTAAAATCCATTTCCGCGCACAGCGTATTCATGGAATTTAGCTTCCAAAACCAGCCGTGGCACAGAGTGGCGCAGCGACCCTGCAGCAGCGCCAGTTAGGCCCCAACCCCTCCCCGTGCGCCATGCACATCACACAAATCCCGTACATGGCGCACAGGCCCCCAACCACGAAAATGCCTGTAAAACTCCCCGCGCACCCCTCCGAATACACGTACCCCACTGCACGGGGAGTCTCACACGCGATTGGAGCGGGGTACGTGTATAACTGGGATTTGCGGGAAGTTTCGTACGCGATTTGAGCGGGGTACGTGTATTTCGTGGGTGCGCTGGAAGTTTCACACGTGATTGGAGTGGGGTATGTGCTAAGTGGGAGTCGAGGGAAGTTTCACATGCGATTGGAGCGGGGTACGTGTATTTCGGGGGTGCGCTGGAAGTTTCACACGCGATTGGAGCGGGGTACGTGTATAACTGGGTTTCGTGCAAAGTTTCACACGCGATTGGAGCGGGGTACGTGTATATCGGGGGTGCGCGGGAAGTTTCACACGCGATAGGCCCTGTGCGAGTGGGGCACCTGCATTACTGGGGTGCGCAGGAACTTTCACACGCGATAGGCCATGTGCCAGTGAGGTACGTGTATTTCAGGGGTTCGCGGGAAGTGTCACATGCGATTGGAGTGGGGTATGTGTATAACTGGGGTTCGCGGGAAGTTTCACATGCGATTGGAGCGGGGTATGTGTATAACTGGGGTGTGCGGGAAGTTTCACACGCGATTGGAGCAGGGTACGTGTATTACTGGGGTTCGTGGGAAGTTTCACACGCAATAGGCCGTGTGCGAATGGGGTACGTGTATTACTGGGGTGCACGGGAACTTTCACATGCGATTAGAGCAGGGCACGTGTATTTCGGAGGTGCGCGGGAACTTTCACACGCGATAGGCCCTGTTCGAGTGGGGTACGTGTATTACTCGGGTGCGCGGGAAGTTTCACATGCGATTGGCCCCGTGCGAGCGGGGTACGTGTATTTCGGGGGTGTGCGGGAAGTTTCACAAGCGATTACGCTGTCAGAACGGGGTACGTGTATCCAGTGGGGTGCGCGTGGAGTCCCACACATGAATTAGCACTGTAGATCCTCCCAGGTGTCCCCTCTACCCCCTCCACGGCACCTTCAGGCAGCCACACCACAGGGGACTACCTTGCACCCCTGGTCATGTGCCGCAGCCAGTCCATCCACCATGGGCATGCCCCCCAGCCAGGCCACATGTCACCTTGCACTAGTGACCACCAACTCATGTCCCCCAGCACCCCCAGCAGTCAGGGGCACCTGCCAGCAGGCCCCCACTCATGTCCCACTCATGTCCCCCAGCACCCCAACCCCCCAGCAGTCAGGGGCACCGGCCAGCAGGCCCCCACTCATGTCCCCCAGCACCCCCACCCCCAGCAGTCAGGGGCACTTGCCAGCAGGCCCCCACTCATGTCCACCAGCACCCCCATGCCCCATCAGTCAGGGGCACCTGCCAGCAGGCCCCCAATCATGTCCCACTCATGTCCCCCAGCACCCCCACCCCCCAGCAGTCAGGGGCACCTGCCAGCAGGCCCGCACTCATGTCCTCCAGTCCAGCACCCCCACCCCCCCAGCAGTCAGGGGCACCTGCCAGCAGGCCCCCAATCATGTCCCACTCATGTCCCCAAGCACCCCCACCCCCCAGCAGTCAGGGGCACCTGCCAGCAGGCCCACACTCATGTCCTCCAGTCCAGCACCCCCACCCCCCAGCAGTCAGGGGCACCTGCAAGCAGGCCCCCACTCATGTCCCCCAGCACCCCCAGCCCCCAGCGGTCAGGGGCATCTGCCAGCAGGCCCCAATTCATGTCCCACTCATGTCCCCAGCACCCCCACCCCCCATCAGTCAGGGGCACCTGCCAGCAGGCCCCCACTCATGTCCCACTCATGTCCCCCAGCACCCCCAAACCCCCAGCAGTCAGGGCACCTGCCAGCAGGCCCCCACTCATGTCCCACTCATGTCCCCCAGCACCCCCACCCCCCATCAGTCAGGGGCACCTGCCAGCAGGCCCCCACTCATGTCCCACTCATGTCCCCCAGCACCTCCAACCCCCCAGCAGTCAGGGGCACCTGCCAGCAGGCCCCCACTCATGTCCCACTCATGTCCCCCAGCACCCCCACCCCCCGGCAGTCAGGGGCACCTGCCAGCAGGCCCCCACTCATGTCCCCCAGCACCCCCACCCCCCGGCAGTCAGGGGCACCTGCCAGCAGGCCCCCATTCATGTCCCCCAGGACACCCACCCCCCAGCAGTCAGGGGCACCTGCCAGCAGGCCCCCACTCATGTCCCCCAGCACCCCCACCCCCCATCAGTCAGGGGCACCCACCAGCAGGCCCCCACTCATGTCCCACTCATGTCCCCCAGCACCCCCAACCCCCCAGCAGTCAGGGGAACCTGCCAGCAGGCCCCCACTCATGTCCCACCCATGTCCCCCAGCACCCCCACCCCACATCAGTCAGGCAACCCCACACCCCAGCAGTCAGGGGCACCTGCCAGCAGACCCCCGCTCATGTCCCCCAGCACCCCCACCCCCATCAGTCAGGCACCCCCACCCCCCAGCAGTCAGGGGCACCTGCTAGCAGGCCCCAACTCATGTCCCCCAGCACCCCAACGCCCAGCAGTCAGGTGCACCTGCCAGCATGCCCCCGCTCATGTCCCCCAGCACCCCCACCCCCATCAGTCAGGGGCATCTGCCAGCAGGCCCCCACTCATGTCCCCAGCACCCCCACCCCCCATCAGTCAGGGGCACCTGCCAGCAGGCCCCTACTCATGTCCCCCAGCACCCTCACCCCCCAGCAGTCAGGGGCACCTGCCAGCAGGCCCCCACTCATGTCCCCCAGCAACCCCACCCCCCATCAGTCAGGGGCACCTGCCAGCAGGCCCCCACTCATGTCCCACTCATGTCCCCCAGCACCCCACCCCCCAGCAGTCAGGGGCACCTGCCTGCAGGCTGCCACTCATGTCCCACTCATGTCCCCCTCCACCCCCACCCCCCAGCAGTCAGGGGCACCTGCCAGCAGGCCCCCACTCATGTCCCCCAGCACCCCCACCCCCCATCAGTCAGTGGCACCTACCAGCAGGCCCCCACTCATTTCCCACTCATGTCCCCCAGCACCCCTACCCCCAGCAGTCAGGGGCACCTGCCAGCAGGCCCCCAGTCATGTCCCCCAGCACCCCCAGCCCCCAGCGGTCAGGGGCATCTGCCAGCAGGCCCCAATTCATGTCCCACTCATGTCCCCAGCACCCCCACCCCCCATCAGTCAGGGGCACCTGCCAGCAGGCCCCCACTCATGTCCCACTCATGTCCCCCAGCACCCCCAACCCCCCAGCAGTCAGGGGCACCTGCCAGCAGGCCCCCACTCATGTCCCACTCATGTCCCCCAGCACCCCCACCCCCCGGCAGTCAGGGGCACCTGCCAGCAGGCCCCCACTCATGTACCTCAGCACCCCCACCCCCCGGCAGTCAGGGGCACCTGCCAGCAGGCCCCCATTCATGTCCCCCAGGACCCCCACCCCCCAGCAGTCAGGGGCACCTGCCAGCAGGCCCCCACTCATGTCCCCCAGCACCCCCATCCCCATCAGTCAGGGGCACCTGCCAGCACTCATGTCCCACTCATGTCCCCCAGAACCCCCACCCCGCATCAGTCAGGCACCCCCACCCCCCAGCAGTCAGGGGCACCTGCCAGCAGGCCCCAACTCATGTCCCCCAGCACCCCCACGCCCAGCAGTCAGGGGCACCTGCCAGCAGGCCCCCACTCATGTCCCCCAGCACCTCCACCCCCATCAGTCAGGGGCACCTGCCAGCAGGCCCCTACTCATGTCCCCCAGCACCCTCACCCCCAGCAGTCAGGGGCACCTGCCAGCAGGACCCCACTCATGTCCCACTCATGTCCCCCCAGCACCCCACCCCCCAGCAGTCAGGGGCACCTGCCTGCAGGCTGCCACTCATGTCCCACTCATGTCCCCCTCCACCCGCACCCCCACCCCCCAGCAGTCAGGGGCACCTGCCAGCAGGCCCCAACTCATGTCCCCCAGCACCCCAACGCCCAGCAGTCAGGTGCACCTGCCAGCATGCCCCCGCTCATGTCCCCCAGCACCCCCACCCCCATCAGTCAGGGGCATCTGCCAGCCGGCCCCCACTCATGTCCCCAGCACCCCCACCCCCCATCAGTCAGGGGCACCTGCCAGCAGGCCCCTACTCATGTCCCCCAGCACCCTCACCCCCCAGCAGTCAGGGGCACCTGCCAGCAGGCCCCCACTCATGTCCCCCAGCAACCCCACCCCCCATCAGTCAGGGGCACCTGCCAGCAGGCCCCCACTCATGTCCCACTCATGTCCCCCAGCACCCCACCCCCCAGCAGTCAGGGGCACCTGCCTGCAGGCTGCCACTCATGTCCCACTCATGTCCCCCTCCACCCCCACCCCCCAGCAGTTAGGGGCACCTGCCAGCAGGCCCCCACTCATGTCCCCCAGCACCCCCACCCCCCATCAGTCAGTGGCACCTACCAGCAGGCCCCCACTCATTTCCCACTCATGTCCCCCAGCACCCCTACCCCCAGCAGTCAGGGGCACCTGCCAGCAGGCCCCCACTCATGTCCCCCAGCACCCCCAGCCCCCAGCGGTCAGGGGCATCTGCCAGCAGGCCCCAATTCATGTCCCACTCATGTCCCCAGCACCCCCACCCCCCATCAGTCAGGGGCACCTGCCAGCAGGCCCCCACTCATGTCCCACTCATGTCCCCCAGCACCCCCAACCCCCCAGCAGTCAGGGGCACCTGCCAGCAGGCCCCCACTCATGTCCCACTCATGTCCCCCAGCACCCCCACCCCCCGGCAGTCAGGGGCACCTGCCAGCAGGCCCCCACTCATGTACCTCAGCACCCCCACCCCCCGGCAGTCAGGGGCACCTGCCAGCAGGCCCCCATTCATGTCCCCCAGGACCCCCACCCCCCAGCAGTCAGGGGCACCTGCCAGCAGGCCCCCACTCATGTCCCCCAGCACCCCCACCCCCATCAGTCAGGGGCACCTGCCAGCACTCATGTCCCACTCATGTCCCCCAGAACCCCCACCCCGCATCAGTCAGGCACCCCCACCCCCCAGCAGTCAGGGGCACCTGCCAGCAGGCCCCAACTCATGTCTCCCAGCACCCCCACGCCCAGCAGTCAGGGGCACCTGCCAGCAGGCCCCCACTCATGTCCCCCAGCACCTCCACCCCCATCAGTCAGGGGCACCTGCCAGCAGGCCCCTACTCATGTCCCCCAGCACCCTCACGCCCAGCAGTCAGGGGCACCTGCCAGCAGGACCCCACTCATGTCCCACTCATGTCCCCCCAGCACCCCACCCCCCAGCAGTCAGGGGCACCTGCCAGCAGGCCGCCACTCATGTCCCACTCATGTCCTCCTCCACCCCCACCCCCCAGCAGTCAGGGTAAGCTGCCAGCAGGCCCCCACTCATGTCCCCCAGCACCCCCACCCCCCATCAGTCAGGGGCACCTGCCAGCAGGCCCCCACTCATTTCCCACTCATGTCCCCCAGCACCCCCACCCCCCAGCAGTCAGGGCACCTGCCAGCAGGCCCCCACTCATGTCCCCCATCACCCCACCCCACATCAGTCAGGGGAACCTACCAGCAGGCCCCCACTCATGTCCCACTCATGTCCCCCAGCACCCCCACCCCTCATTTGTCAGGGGCACCTGCCAGCAGGCCCCCACTCATGTCCCCCAGCACCCTCACCCCCCAGCAGCCAGGGGCACCTGCCAGCAGTCCCCCACTCATGTCCCCCAGCACCCCCACCCCCCATCAGTCAGGGGCACCTGCCAGCAGGCCCCCACTCATGTCCCACTCATGTCCCCCAGCACCTCCACCCCCCATCAGTAAGAGGCACCTGCCAGCAGGCCCCCACTCATGTCCCCCAGCACCCCCATCCCCATCAGTCAGGGGCACCTGCCAGCAGGCCCCCACTCATGTCCCCCAGCACCCCACCACCATCAGTCAGGGGCACCTGCCAGAAGGCCCCCACTCATATCCCCCAGCACCCCCACGTCCCATCAGTCAGAGGCAACTGCCAGCAGGCCTCTACTCAGGTCCCCCAGCACCCTCACCCCCCAGCAGTCAGGGGCACCTGCCAGCAGGACCCCACTCATGTCCCCCAGCACCCCCACCCCCCATCAGTCAGGGGCACCTGCCAGCAGGCCCCCACTCATGTCCCCCAGCACCCCACCCCCCAGCAGTCAGGGGCACCTGCCAGCAGGCCCCAAATCATGTCCCACTCATGTCGCCCAGCACCCCTACCCCCCAGCAGTCAGGGGCACCTGCCAGCAGGCCGCCACTCATGTCCCACTCATGTCCCCCTGCAACGCCACCCCCCAGCAGTCAGGGGCACCTGCCAGCAGGCCCCCACTCATGTCCCCCAGCACCCCCACCCCCCATCAGTCAGGGGCACCTGCCAGCAGGCCCCCACTCATGTCCCACTCATGTCGCCCAGCACCCCTACCCCCCAGCAGTCAGGGGCACCTGCCAGCAGGCCTCCACTCATGTCCCCCATCACCCCCACCTCCAGCAGTCAGGGGCACCTGCCAGCAGGCCCCCGCTCATGTCCCCCAGCACCCCCACCCCCATCAGTCAGGGGCATCTGCCAGCAGGCCCCCACTCATGTCCCCAGCACCCCCACCCCCCATCAGTCAGGGGCACCTGCTAGCAGGCCCCTACTCATGTCCCCCAGCACCCTCACCCCCAGCAGTCAGGGGCACCTGCCAGCAGGCCCCCAATCATGTCCCCCAGCAACCCCACCCCCCATCAGTCAGGGGCACCTGCCAGCAGGCCCCCACTCATGTCCCCCAGCACCCCACCCCCCAGCAGCCAGGGGCACCTGCCTGCAGGCTGCCACTCATGTCCCACTCATGTCCCCCTCCACCCCCACCCCCCAGCAGTCAGGGGCACCTGCCAGCAGGCCCCCACTCATGTCCCCCAGCACCCCCACCCCCCATCAGTCAGTGGCACCTACCAGCAGGCCCCCACTCATTTCCCATTCATGTCCCCCAGCACCCCACCCCCCAGCAGTCAGGGGCACCTGCCAGCAGGCCGCCACTCATGTCCCACTCATGTCCTCCTCCACCCCCACCCCCCAGCAGTCAGGGGAAGCTGCCAGCAGGCCCCCACTCATGTCCCCCAGCACCCCCACCCCCCATCAGTCAGGGGCACCTGCCAGCAGGCCCCCACTCATTTCCCACTCATGTCCCCCAGCACCCCCACCCCCCAGCAGTCAGGGCACCTGCCAGCAGGCCCCTACTCATGTCCCCCATCACCCCACCCCACATCAGTCAGGGGAACCTACCAGCAGGCCCCCACTCATGTCCCACTCATGTCCCCAAGCACCCCCACCCCTCATTTGTCAGGGGCACCTGCCAGCAGGCCCCCACTCATGTCCCCCAGCACCCTCACCCCCCAGCAGCCAGGGGCACCTGCCAGCAGTCCCCCACTCATGTCCCCCAGCACCCCCACCCCCCATCAGTCAGGGGCACCTGCCAGCAGGCCCCCACTCATGTCCCACTCATGTCCCCCAGCACCTCCACCCCCCATCAGTAAGAGGCACCTGCCAGCAGGCCCCCACTCATGTCCCCCAGCACCCCCAGCCCCATCAGTCAGGGGCACCTGCCAGCAGGCCCCCACTCATGTCCCCCAGCACCCCACCACCATCAGTCAGGGGCACCTGCCAGCAGGCCCCCACTCATATCCCCCAGCACCCCCACATCCCATCAGTCAGGGGCAACTGCCAGCAGGCCTCTACTCAGGTCCCCCAGCACCCTCACCCCCCAGCAGTCAGGGGCACCTGCCAGCAGGACCCCACTCATGTCCCCCAGCACCCCCACCCCCCATCAGCCAGGGGCACCTGCCAGCAGGCCCCCACTCATGTCCCCCAGCACCCCACCCCCCAGCAGTCAGGGGCACCTGCCAGCAGGCCCCCAATCATGTCCCACTCATGTCGCCCAGCACCCCTACCCCCCAGCAGTCAGGGGCACCTGCCAGCAGGCCGCCACTCATGTCCCACTCATGTCCCCCTGCAACGCCACCCCCCAGCAGTCAGGGGCACCTGCCAGCAGGCCCCCACTCATGTCCCCCAGCACCCCCACCCCCCATCAGTCAGGGGCACCTGCCAGCAGGCCCCCACTCATGTCCCACTCATGTCGCCCAGCACCCCTACCCCCCAGCAGTCAGGGGCACCTGCCAGCAGGCCTCCACTCATGTCCCCCATCACCCCCACCTCCAGCAGTCAGGGGCACCTGCCAGCAGGCCCCCGCTCATGTCCCCCAGCACCCCCACCCCCATCAGTCAGGGGCATCTGCCAGCAGGCCCCCACTCATGTCCCCAGCACCCCCACCCCCCATCAGTCAGGGGCACCTGCCAGCAGGCCCCTACTCATGTCCCCCAGCACCCTCACCCCCCAGCAGTCAGGGGCACCTGCCAGCAGGCCCCCACTCATGTCCCCCAGCAACCCCACCCCCCATCAGTCAGGGGCACCTGCCAGCAGGCCCCCACTCATGTCCCACTCATGTCCCCCAGCACCCCACCCCCCAGCAGCCAGGGGCACCTGCCTGCAGGCTGCCACTCATGTCCCACTCATGTCCCCCTCCACCCCCACCCCCCAGCAGTCAGGGGCACCTGCCAGCAGGCCCCCACTCATGTCCCCCAGCACCCCCACCCCCCATCAGTCAGTGGCACCTACCAGCAGGCCCCCACTCATTTCCCACTCATGTCCCCCAGCACCCCTACCCCCAGCAGTCAGGGGCACCTGCCAGCAGGCCCCCACTCATGTCCCCCAGCACCCCCAGCCCCCAGCGGTCAGGGGCATCTGCCAGCAGGCCCCAATTCATGTCCCACTCATGTCCCCAGCACCCCCACCCCCCATCAGTCAGGGGCACCTGCCAGCAGGCCCCCACTCATGTCCCACTCATGTCCCCCAGCACCCCCACCCCCCGGCAGTCAGGGGCACCTGCCAGCAGGCCCCCACTCATGTCCCTCAGCACCCCCACCCCCCGGCAGTCAGGGGCACCTGCCAGCAGGCCGCCATTCATGTCCCCCCGGACCCCCACCCCCCAGCAGTCAGGGGCACCTGCCAGCAGGCCCCCACTCATGTCCCCCAGCACCCCCACCCCCATCAGTCAGGGGCACCTGCCAGCAGGTCCCCACTCATGTCCCACTCATGTACCACAGAACCCCCACCCCGCATCAGTCAGGCACCCCCACCCCCCAGCAGTCAGGGGCACCTGCCAGCATGCCCCAACTCATGTCCCCCAGCAACCCCACGCCCAGCAGTCAGGGGCACCCGCCAGCAGGCCCCCACTCATGTCCCCCAGCACCTCCACCCCCATCAGTCAGGGGCACCTGCCAGCAGGCCCCTACTCATGTCCCCCAGCACCCTCACCCCCAGCAGTCAGGGGCACCTGCCAGAAGGACCCCACTCATGTCCCACTCATGTCCCCCCAGCACCCCACCCCCCAGCAGTCAGGGGCACCTGCCAGCAGGCCCCCACTCATGTCCCACTCATGTCCTCCTCCACCCCCACCCCCCAGCAGTCAGGGGAAGCTGCCAGCAGGCCCCCACTCATGTCCCCCAGCACCCCCACCCCCCATCAGTCAGGGGCACCTGCCAGCAGGCCCCCACTCATTTCCCACTCATGTCTCCCAGCACCCCCACCCCCCAGCAGTCAGGGCACCTGCCAGCAGGCCCCCACTCATGTCCCCCATCACCCCACCCCACATCAGTCAGGGGAACCTACCAGCAGGCCCCCACTCATGTCCCACTCATGTCCCCCAGCACCCCCACCCCTCATTTGTCAAGGGCACCTGCCAGCAGGCCCCCACTCATGTCCCCCAGCACCCTCACCCCCCAGCAGCCAGGGGCACCTGCCAGCAGTCCCCCACTCATGTCCCCCAGCACCCCCACCCCCCATCAGTCAGGGGCACCTGCCAGCAGGCCCCCACTCATGTCCCACTCATGTCCCCCAGCACCTCCACCCCCCATCAGTAAGAGGCACCTGCCAGCAGGCCCCCACTCATGTCCCCCAGCACCCCCAGCACCATCAGTCAGGGGCACCTGCCAGCAGGCCCCCACTCATGTCCCCCAGCACCCCCACCACCATCAGTCAGGGGCACCTGCCAGCAGGCCCCCACTCATATCCCCCAGCACCCCCACGTCCCATCAGTCAGGGGCAACTGCCAGCAGGCCTCTACTCAGGTCCCCCAGCACCCTCAACCCCCAGCAGTCAGGGGCACCTGCCAGCAGGACCCCACTCATGTCCCCCAGCACCCCCACCCCCCATCAGTCAGGGGCACCTGCCAGCAGGCCCCCACTCATGTCCCCCAGCACCACACCCCCCAGCAGTCAGGGGCACCTGCCAGCAGGCCCCCACTCATGTCCCCCAGCACCCCACCCCCCAGCAGTCAGGGGCACCTGTCAGCAGGCCGCCACTCATGTCCCACTCATGTCCCCCTGCAACGCCACCCCCCAGCAGTCAGGGGCACCTGCCAGCAGGCCCCCACTCATGTCCCCCAGCACCCCCACCCCCATCAGTCAGGGGCAACTGCCAGCAGGCCTCTACTCAGGTCCCCCAGCACCCTCACCCCCCAGCAGTCAGGGGCACCTGCCAGCAGGACCCCACTCATGTCCCCCAGCACCCCCACCGCCCATCAGTCAGGGGCACCTGCCAGCAGGCCCCCACTCATGTCCCCCAGCACCCCACCCCCCAGCAGTCAGGGGCACCTGTCAGCAGGCCGCCACTCATGTCCCACTCATGTCCCCCTGCAACGCCACCCCCCAGCAGTCAGGGGCACCTGCCAGCAGGCCCCCACTCATGTCCCCCAGCACCCCCACCCCCCATCAGTCAGGGGCACCTGCCAGCAGGCCCCCACTCATGTCCCACTCATGTCGCCCAGCACCCCTACCCCCCAGCAGTCAGGGGCACCTGCCAGCAGGCCTCCACTCATGTCCCCCATCACCCCCACCTCCAGCAGTCAGGGGCACCTGCCAGCAGGCCCCCACTCATGTCTCCCAGCACCCCACCCCACATCAGTCAGGGGAAACTGCCAGCAGGCCCCCACTCATGTCCCACTCATGTCCCCCAGAACCCCCACCCCCCATCAGTCAGGGGCACCTGCCAGCAGGCCCCCACTCATGTCCCCCAGCACCCTCACCCTTCCAGAAGTCAGGGGCACCTGCCAGCAGGCCCCCACTCATGTCCCCCAGCACCCTGAACCCCCATCAGTCAGGGGCACCTGCCAGCAGGCCCCCACTCATGTCCCACTCATGTCCCCCAGGACTCCCACCCCCCAGCAGTCAGGGGCACCTGCCAGCAGGCCCCCACTCATGTCCCCCAGCACCACCACCCCCCAGCAGTCAGGGGCACCTGCCAGCAGGCCCCCACTCATGTCCCCCAGCACCCCCACCCCCACAAGTCAGGGGAACCTGCCAGCAGGCCCCCACTCATGTCCCACTCATGTCCCCCAGCATCTCCACCCCCCATCAGTCAGGGGCACCTGCCAGCAGGCCCCCACTCATGTCCCCCAGCACCCCCATCCCCATCAGTCAGGGGCAACTGCCAGCAGGCGCCCACTCATGTCCCACTCATGTCCCCCAGCACCCTCACCCCCAGCAGTCAGGGGCACCTGCCAGCAGGACCCCACTCATGTCCCACTCATGTCCCCCCAGCACCCCACCCCCCAGCAGTCAGGGGCACCTGCCAGCAGGCCGCCACTCATGTCCCACTCATGTCCTCCTCCACCCCCATCCCCCAGCAGTCAGGGGAAGCTGCCAGCAGGCCCCCACTCATGTCCCCCAGCACCCCCACCCCCCATCAGTCAGGGGCACCTGCCAGCAGGCCCCCACTCATTTCCCACTCATGTCCCCCAGCACCCCCACCCCCCAGCAGTCAGGGCACCTGCCAGCAGGCCCCCACTCATGTCCCCCATCACCCCACCCCACATCAGTCAGGGGAACCTACCAGCAGGCCCCCACTCATGTCCCACTCATGTCCCCCAGCACCCACACCCCTCATTTGTCAGGGGCACCTGCCAGCAGGCCCCCACTCATGTCCCCCAGCACCCTCACCCCCCAGCAGCCAGGGGCACCTGCCAGCAGTCCCCCACTCATGTCCCCCAGCACCCCCACCCCCCATCAGTCAGGGGCATCTGCCAGCAGGCCCCCACTCATGTCCCACTCATGTCCCCCAGCACCTCCACCCCCCATCAGTAAGAGGCACCTGCCAGCAGGCCCCCACTCATGTCCCCCAGCACCCCCACCACCATCAGTCAGGGGCACCTGCCAGCAGGCCCCCACTCATATCCCCCAGCACCCCCACGTCCCATCAGTCAGGGGCAACTGCCAGCAGGCCTCTACTCAGGTCCCCCAGCACCCTCACCCCCCAGCAGTCAGGGGCACCTGCCAGCAGGACCCCACTCATGTCCCCCAGCACCCCCACCCCCCATCAGTCAGGGGCACCTGCCAGCAGGCCCCCACTCATGTCCCCCAGCACCCCACCCCCCAGCAGTCAGGGGCACCTGTCAGCAGGCCGCCACTCATGTCCCACTCATGTCCCCCTGCAACGCCACCCCTCAGCAGTCAGGGGCACCTGCCAGCAGGCCCCCACTCATGTCCCCCAGCACCCCCACCCCCCATCAGTCAGGGGCACCTGCCAGCAGGCCCCCACTCATGTCCCACTCATGTCGCCCAGCACCCCTACCCCCCAGCAGTCAGGGGCACCTGCCAGCAGGCCTCCACTCATGTCCCCCATCACCCCCACCTCCAGCAGTCAGGGGCACCTGCCAGCAGGACCCCACTCATGTCCCCCAGCACCCCCACCCCCCATCAGTCAGGGGCACCTGCCAGCAGGCCCCCACTCATGTCCCCCAGCACCCCACCCCCCAGCAGTCAGGGGCACCTGCCAGCAGGCCCCCACTCATGTCCCCCAGCACCCCACCCCCCAGCAGTCAGGGGCACCTGTCAGCAGGCCGCCACTCATGTCCCACTCATGTCCCCCTGCAACGCCACCCCCCAGCAGTCAGGGGCACCTGCCAGCAGGCCCCCACTCATGTCCCCCAGCACCCCCACCCCCCATCAGTCAGGGGCAACTGCCAGCAGGCCTCTACTCAGGTCCCCCAGCACCCTCACCCCCCAGCAGTCAGGGGCACCTGCCAGCAGGACCCCACTCATGTCCCCCAGCACCCCCACCCCCCATCAGTCAGGGGCACCTGCCAGCAGGCCCCCACTCATGTCCCCCAGCACCCCACCCCCCAGCAGTCAGGGGCACCTGTCAGCAGGCCGCCACTCATGTCCCACTCATGTCCCCCTGCAACGCCACCCCCCAGCAGTCAGGGGCACCTGCCAGCAGGCCCCCACTCATGTCCCCCAGCACCCCCACCCCCCATCAGTCAGGGGCACCTGCCAGCAGGCCCCCACTCATGTCCCACTCATGTCGCCCAGCACCCCTACCCCCCAGCAGTCAGGGGCACCTGCCAGCAGGCCTCCACTCATGTCCCCCATCACCCCCACCTCCAGCAGTCAGGGGCACCTGCCAGCAGGCCCCCACTCATGTCTCCCAGCACCCCACCCCACATCAGTCAGGGGAAACTGCCAGCAGGCCCCCACTCATGTCCCACTCATGTCCCCCAGAACCCCCACCCCCCATCAGTCAGGGGCACCTGCCAGCAGGCCCCCACTCATGTCCCCCAGCACCCTCACCCTTCCAGAAGTCAGGGGCACCTGCCAGCAGGCCCCCACTCATGTCCCCCAGCACCCTGAACCCCCATCAGTCAGGGGCACCTGCCAGCAGGCCCCCACTCATGTCCCACTCATGTCCCCCAGGACTCCCACCCCCCAGCAGTCAGGGGCACCTGCCAGCAGGCCCCCACTCATGTCCCCCAGCACCACCACCCCCCAGCAGTCAGGGGCACCTGCCAGCAGGCCCCCACTCATGTCCCCCAGCACCCCCACCCCCACAAGTCAGGGGAACCTGCCAGCAGGCCCCCACTCATGTCCCACTCATGTCCCCCAGCATCTCCACCCCCCATCAGTCAGGGGCACCTGCCAGCAGGCCCCCACTCATGTCCCCCAGCACCCCCATCCCCATCAGTCAGGGGCAACTGCCAGCAGGCGCCCACTCATGTCCCACTCATGTCCCCCAGCACCCTCACCCCCAGCAGTCAGGGGCACCTGCCAGCAGGACCCCACTCATGTCCCACTCATGTCCCCCCAGCACCCCACCCCCCAGCAGTCAGGGGCACCTGCCAGCAGGCCGCCACTCATGTCCCACTCATGTCCTCCTCCACCCCCATCCCCCAGCAGTCAGGGGAAGCTGCCAGCAGGCCCCCACTCATGTCCCCCAGCACCCCCACCCCCCATCAGTCAGGGGCACCTGCCAGCAGGCCCCCACTCATTTCCCACTCATGTCCCCCAGCACCCCCACCCCCCAGCAGTCAGGGCACCTGCCAGCAGGCCCCCACTCATGTCCCCCATCACCCCACCCCACATCAGTCAGGGGAACCTACCAGCAGGCCCCCACTCATGTCCCACTCATGTCCCCCAGCACCCACACCCCTCATTTGTCAGGGGCACCTGCCAGCAGGCCCCCACTCATGTCCCCCAGCACCCTCACCCCCCAGCAGCCAGGGGCACCTGCCAGCAGTCCCCCACTCATGTCCCCCAGCACCCCCACCCCCCATCAGTCAGGGGCATCTGCCAGCAGGCCCCCACTCATGTCCCACTCATGTCCCCCAGCACCTCCACCCCCCATCAGTAAGAGGCACCTGCCAGCAGGCCCCCACTCATGTCCCCCAGCACCCCCAGCCCCATCAGTCAGGGGCACCTGCCAGCAGGCCCCCACTCATGTCCCCCAGCACCCCCACCACCATCAGTCAGGGGCACCTGCCAGCAGGCCCCCACTCATATCCCCCAGCACCCCCACGTCCCATCAGTCAGGGGCAACTGCCAGCAGGCCCCCACTCATGTCCCCCAGCACCCCCACCCCCCATCAGTCAGGGGCATCTGCCAGCAGGCCCCCACTCATGTCCCACTCATGTCCCCCAGCACCTCCACCCCCCATCAGTAAGAGGCACCTGCCAGCAGGCCCCCACTCATGTCCCCCAGCACCCCCAGCCCCATCAGTCAGGGGCACCTGCCAGCAGGCCCCCACTCATGTCCCCCAGCACCCCCACCACCATCAGTCAGGGGCACCTGCCAGCAGGCCCCCACTCATATCCCCCAGCACCCCCACGTCCCATCAGTCAGGGGCAACTGCCAGCAGGCCCCCACTCATATCCCCCAGCACCCCCACGTCCCATCAGTCAGGGGCAACTGCCAGCAGGCCTCTACTCAGGTCCCCCAGCACCCTCACCCCCCAGCAGTCAGGGGCACCTGCCAGCAGGCCCCCACTCATGTCCCCCAGCACCCCCACCCCCCATCAGTCAGGGGCACCTGCCAGCAGGCCCCCACTCATGTCCCACTCATGTCGCCCAGCACCCCTACCCCCCAGCAGTCAGGGGCACCTGCCAGCAGGCCTCCACTCATGTCCCCCATCACCCCCACCTCCAGCAGTCAGGGGCACCTGCCAGCAGGCCCCCACTCATGTCCCCCAGCACCCCACCCCCCATCAGTCAGGGGAAACTGCCAGCAGGCCCCCACTCATGTCCCACTCATGTCCCCCAGAACCCCCACCCCCCATCAGTCAGGGGCACCTGCCAGCAGGCCCCCACTCATGTCCCCCAGCACCCTCACCCTTCCAGAAGTCAGGGGCACCTGCCAGCAGGCCCCCACTCATGTCCCCCAGCACCCCGAACCCCCATCAGTCAGGGGCACCTGCCAGCAGGCCCCCACTCATGTCCCACTCATGTCCCCCAGTACTCCCACCCCCCATCAGTCAGGGGCACCTGCCAGCAGGCCCCCACTCATGTCCCCCAGCACCCCCACCCCCCAGCAGTCAGGGGCACCTGCCAGCAGGCCCCCACTCATGTCCCCCAGCACCCCCACCCCCACAAGTCAGGGGAACCTGCCAGCAGGCCCCCACTCATGTCCCACTCATGTCCCCCAGCATCCCCACCCCCCATCAGTCAGGGGCACCTGCCAGCAGGCCCCCACTCATGTCCCCCAGCACCCCCACCCCCATCAGTCAGGGGCAACTGCCAGCAGGCGCCCACTCATGTCCCACTCATGTCCCCCAGCACCCCTACCCCCCATCAGTCAGGGGCACCTGCCAGCAGGCTCCCACTCATGTCCCCCAGCAGCCCCACCCACATCAGTCAGGGGCACCTGCTAACAGGCCCCCACTCATATCCCACTCATGTCCCCCAGCACCCCCACCCCCCATCAGTCAGGGGCACCTGCCAGCAGGCCCCCACTCATGTCCCCCAGCAACCCCACCCCCCAGCAGTCAGGGGCACATGCCAGCAGGTCCCCACTCATGTCCCCCAGCACTACCATGCCCAGCAGTCAGGGTCACCTGCCAGCGGGCCCCCACTCATGTCCCCCAGCACCCTCACCCCCATCAGTCAGGGGCACCTGCCAGCAGGCCCCTACTCATGTCTCCCAGCACCCTCACCCCCCAGCAGTCAGGGGCACCTGCCAGCAGGCCTCCACACATGTCCCCCAGCAACCCCAGCCCCCATAAGTCAGGGGCATCTTCCAGCAGGCCCCCACTCATGTCCCACTCATGTCCCCCAGCACCCTCACCCCCCAGCAGCCAGGGGCACCTGCCAGCAGGCCCCCACTCATGTCCCCCAGCACCCCCACCCCCCATCAGTCAGGGGCACCTGCCAGCAGGCCCCCACTCATGTCCCACTCATGTCCCCCAGCACCCCCACCCCCCATCAGTAAGAGGCACCTGCCAGCAGGCCCCAACACATGTCCCCCAGCACCCCCACGCCCAGCAGTCAGGGGCACCTGCAAGCAGGCCCCCACTCATGTCCCCAGCACCCCACCACCATCAGTCAGGGGCACCTGTCAGCAGGCCCCCACTCATATCCCCCAGCACCCCCACCCCCATCAGTCAGGGGCACCTGGCAGCAGGCCTCTACTCAGGTCCCCCAGCACCCTCACCCCCCAGCAGTCAGGGGCACCTGCCAGCAGGCCCCCACTCATGTCCCCCAGCACCCCCACCCCCATCAGTCAGGGGCACCTGCCAGCAGGCCCCCACTCATGTCCCCTAGCACCCCACCCCCCCAGCAGTCAGGGCACCTGTCAGCAGGCCGCCACTCATGTCCCCCTGCACCGCCACCCCCCAGCAGTCAGGGGCACCTGCCAGCAGGCCCCCACTCATGTCCCCCAGCACCCCCACCCCCCATCAGTCAGGGGCACCTGCCAGCAGGCCCCCACTCATGTCCCACTCATGTCGCCCAGCACCCCTACCCCCCAGCAGTCAGGGGCACATGCCAGCAGGCCTCCAATCATGTCCCCCAGCACCCCCACCCCCAGCAGTCAGGGGCACCTGCCAGCAGGCCCCCACTCATGTCCCCCAGAACCCCCACCCCCCATCAGTCAGGGGCACCTGCCAGCAGGCCCCCACTCATGACCCCCAGCACACTCACCCTTCCAGAAGTCAGGGGCACCTGCCAGCAGGCCCCCACTCATGTCCCCCAGCACCCCGAACCCCCATCAGTCAGGGGCACCTGCCAGCAGGCCCCCACTCATGTCCCACTCATGTCCCCCAGCACCCCCACCCCCCATCAGCCAGGGGCACCTGCCAGCAGGCCCCCACTCATGTCCCCCAGCACCCCCACCCCCCAGCAGTCAGGGGCACCTGCCAGCAGGCCCCCACTCATGTCCCCCAGCACCCCCACCCCCCACAAGTCAGGGGAACCTGCGAGCAGGCCCCCACTCATGTCCCACTCATGTCCCCCAGCAGCCCCACCCCCCATCAGTCAGGGGCACCTGCCAGCAGGCCCCCACTCATGTCCCCCAGCACCCCCACCCCCCATCAGTCAGGGGCAACTGCCAGCAGGCGCCCACTCATGTCCCACTCATGTCCCCCAGCACCCCTACCCCCCATCTGTCTGGGGCACCTGCCAGCAGGCTCCCACTCATGTCCCCCAGCAGCCCCACCCCCATCAGTCAGGGGCACCTGCCAGCAGGCCCCCACTCATGTCCCCCAGCACATCCACCCCCCATCAGTCAGGGGCACCTGCCAACAGGCCCCCACTCATGTCCCACTCATGTCCCCCAGCACCCTCACCCCCCATCAGTAAGAGGCACCTGCCAGCAGGCCCCCACTCATGTCCCCCAGCACCTGCAACCCCATCAGTCAGGGGCACCTGCCAGCAGGCCCCAACACATGTCCCCCAGCACCCCCACGCCCAGCAGTCAGGGGCACTTGCCAGCAGGCCCCCACTCATGTCCCACTCATGTCCCCCAGCATCCCCACCCCCCATCAGTCAGGGGCACCTGCCAGCAGGCCCCCACTCATGTCCCCCAGCACCCCCACCCCCATCAGTCAGGGGCAACTGCCAGCAGGCGCCCACTCATGTCCCACTCATGTCCCCCAGCACCCCTACCCCCCATCAGTCAGGGGCACCTGCCAGCAGGCTCCCACTCATGTCCCCCAGCAGCCCCACCCACATCAGTCAGGGGCACCTGCTAACAGGCCCCCACTCATATCCCACTCATGTCCCCCAGCACCCCCACCCCCCATCAGTCAGGGGCACCTGCCAGCAGGCCCCCACTCATGTCCCCCAGCAACCCCACCCCCCAGCAGTCAGGGGCACATGCCAGCAGGTCCCCACTCATGTCCCCCAGCACTACCATGCCCAGCAGTCAGGGGCACCTGCCAGCGGGCCCCCACTCATGTCCCCCAGCACCCTGACCCCCCATCAGTCAGGGGCACCTGCCAGAAGGCCCCTACTCATGTCTCCCAGCACCCTCACCCCCCAGCAGTCAGGGGCACCTGCCAGCAGGCCTCCACTCATGTCCCCCAGCAACCCCAGCCCCCATAAGTCAGGGGCATCTTCCAGCAGGCCCCCACTCATGTCCCACTCATGTCCCCCAGCACCCTCACCCCCCAGCAGCCAGGGGCACCTGCCAGCAGGCCCCCACTCATGTCCCCCAGCACCCCCACCCCCCATCAGTCAGGGGCACCTGCCAGCAGGCCCCCACTCATGTCCCACTCATGTCCCCCAGCACCCCCACCCCCCATCAGTAAGAGGCACCTGCCAGCAGGCCCCAACACATGTCCCCCAGCACCCCCACGCCCAGCAGTCAGGGGCACCTGCAAGCAGGCCCCCACTCATGTCCCCAGCACCCCACCACCATCAGTCAGGGGCACCTGTCAGCAGGCCCCCACTCATATCCCCCAGCACCCCCACCCCCATCAGTCAGGGGCACCTGGCAGCAGGCCTCTACTCAGGTCCCCCAGCACCCTCACCCCCCAGCAGTCAGGGGCACCTGCCAGCAGGCCCCCACTCATGTCCCCCAGCACCCCCACCCCCATCAGTCAGGGGCACCTGCCAGCAGTCCCCCACTCATGTCCACTAGCACCCCACCCCCCCAGCAGTCAGGGCACCTGTCAGCAGGCCGCCACTCATGTCCCCCTGCACCGCCACCCCCCAGCAGTCAGGGGCACCTGCCAGCAGGCCCCCACTCATGTCCCCCAGCACCCCCACCCCCCATCAGTCAGGGGCACCTGCCAGCAGGCCCCCACTCATGTCCCACTCATGTCGCCCAGCACCCCTACCCCCCAGCAGTCAGGGGCACCTGCCAGCAGGCCTCCAATCATGTCCCCCAGCACCCCCACCCCCAGCAGTCAGGGGCACCTGCCAGCAGGCCCCCACTCATGTCCCCCAGAACCCCCACCCCCCATCAGTCAGGGGCACCTGCCAGCAGGCCCCCACTCATGACCCCCAGCACACTCACCCTTCCAGAAGTCAGGGGCACCTGCCAGCAGGCCCCCACTCATGTCCCCCAGCACCCCGAACCCCCATCAGTCAGGGGCACCTGCCAGCAGGCCCCCACTCATGTCCCACTCATGTCCCCCAGCACCCCCACCCCCCATCAGCCAGGGGCACCTGCCAGCAGGCCCCCACTCATGTCCCCCAGCACCCCCACCCCCCAGCAGTCAGGGGCACCTGCCAGCAGGCCCCCACTCATGTCCCCCAGCACCCCCACCCCCCACAAGTCAGGGGAACCTACCAGCAGGCCCCCACTCATGTCCCACTCATGTCCCCCAGCAGCCCCACCCCCCATCAGTCAGGGGCACCTGCCAGCAGGCCCCCACTCATGTCCCCCAGCACCCCCACCCCCCATCAGTCAGGGGCAACTGCCAGCAGGCGCCCACTCATGTCCCACTCATGTCCCTCAGCACCCCTACCCCCCATCAGTCTGGGGCACCTGCCAGCAGGCTCCCACTCATGTCCCCCAGCAGCCCCACCCCCATCAGTCAGGGGCACCTGCCAGCAGGCCCCCACTCATGTCCCCCAGCACATCCACCCCCCATCAGTCAGGGGCACCTGCCAACAGGCCCCCACTCATGTCCCACTCATGTCCCCCAGCACCCTCACCCCCCATCAGTAAGAGGCACCTGCCAGCAGGCCCCCACTCATGTCCCCCAGCACCTGCAACCCCATCAGTCAGGGGCACTTGCCAGCAGGCCCCAACACATGTCCCCCAGCACCCCCACGCCCAGCAGTCAGGGGCACTTGCAAGCAGGCCCCCACTCATGTCCCCCAGCACCCCACCACCATCAGTCAGGGGCACCTGTCAGCAGGCCCCCACTCATATCCCCCAGCACCCCCACCCCCCATCAGTCAGGGGCACCTGCCAGCAGGCCCCCACTCATGTCCCCCAGCACCCCCACCCCCATCAGTCAGGGGCACCTGCCAGCAGGCCCCCACTCATGTCCCCCAGCACCCCACCCCCCCAGCAGTCAGGGCACCTGTCAGCAGGCCGCCACTCATGTCCCCCTGCACCGCCACCCCCCAGCAGTCAGGGGCACCTGCCAGCAGGCCCCCACTCATGTCCCCCAGCACCCCCACCCCCCATCAGTCAGGGGCACCTGCCAGCAGGCCCCCACTCATGTCCCACTCATGTCGCCCAGCACCCCTACCCCCCAGCAGTCAGGGGCACCTGCCAGCAGGCCTCCAATCATGTCCCCCAGCAACCCCACCCCCAGCAGTCAGGGGCACATGCCAGCAGGTCCCCACTCATGTCCCCCAGCACTACCATGCCCAGCAGTCAGGGGCACCTGCCAGCGGGCCCCCACTCATGTCCCCCAGCACCCCCACCCCCCATCAGTCAGGGGCACCTGCCAGCAGGCCCCCACTCATGTCCCACTCATGTCCCCCAGCACCTCCACCCCCCATCAGTAAGAGGCACCTGCCAGCAGGCCCCCACTCATGTCCCCCAGCAACCCCACCCCCCAGCAGTCAGGGGCACATGCCAGCAGGTCCCCACTCATGTCCCCCAGCACTACCATGCCCAGCAGTCAGGGGCACATGCCAGCGGGCCCCCACTCATGTCCCCCAGCACCCCCACCCCCCATCAGTCAGGGGCACCTGCCAGCAGGCCCCTACTCATGTCTCCCAGCACCCTCACCCCCCAGCAGTCAGGGGCACCTGCCAGCAGGCCTCCACTCATGTCCCCCAGCACCCCTAGCCCCCAGCAGTCAGGGGCACCTGCCAGCAGGCCCCCACTCATGTCCCCCAGCACCCCCACCCCCCATCAGTCAGGGGAACCTGCCAGCAGGCCCCCACTCATGTCCCAGTCATGTCCCCCAGCACCCCCACCCCCCATCAGTCAGGGGCACCTGCCAGCAGGCCCCCACTCATGTCCCCCAGCACTCTCACCCCCAGCAGTCAGGGGCACCTGCCAGCAGGCCCCCACTCATGTCCCCCAGCACCCCCACCCCCCAATAGTCAGGGGCACCTGCCAGCAGGCCCCCACTCATGTCCCACATGTCCCCCAGCACCCCCACCCCCCATCAGTCAGGGGCACCTGCCAGCAGGCCCCCACTCATGTCCCCCAGCACCCCCACCCCCCAGCAGTCAGGGGCACCTGACAGCAGGCCCCCTCTCATGTCCCCAGCACACCCACACCCAGCAGTCAGGGGCACCTGCCAGCAGGCCCCCGCTCATGTCCCCCAGAACCCCCACCCCCATCAGTCAGGAGCACCTGCCAGCAGGCCCCTACTCATGTCCCCCAGTACCCTCACCCCCCAGCAGTCAGGGGCACCTGCCAGCAGGCTCCTCTCATGTCCCCCAGCACCCCCACCCCCATCAGTCAGGGGCACCTGCCAGCAGGCCCCCACTCATGTCCCACTCATGTCTCCCAGCACCCCACCCCCCAGCAGTCAGGGGCACCTGCCAGCAGGCCGCCACTCATGTCCCACTCATGTCTCCCTGCACCCCCACCCCCCACCAGTCAGGGGCACCTGCCAGCGGGCTCCCACTCATGTCCCCCAGCACCCCCACCCCCATCAGTCAGGGGCACCTGCCAGCAGGCCCCCACTCATTTCCCACTCATGTCCCCCAGCACCTCTAACCCCCAGCAGTCAGGGGCACCTGCCAACAGGCCCCCACTCATGTCCCCCAGCAGCCTCACCCCCCAGCAGTCAGGGGCACCTGCCAGCAGGCCCCCACTCATGTCCCCCAGCACCCCCACCCCCCATCAGTCAGGGGCACCTGCCAGCAGGCCCCCACTCATGTCCCACTCATGTCCCCCAGCACCCCCTCCCCCCATCAGTCAGGGGCACCTGCCAGCAGGCTGTCAGGATTCGTAAATCAAGGAGACAAACTGGCAATCTTTTCTTTCCTACTCGCTTACTTTCCTCACCTGGGGTTCCCTCGCTTTTGTTACGAAGACGCTGCTTCGGAACACGGAAGTTTGCTCAGCCAGTTCGTTCTGTGTTCTTTAAGAAGCACTGGTCTTTGCCATGGAAACGCAGTGACTCTGCGTACTTGAGATCACGTGTCTTTACGCATTGTTAGAATCACGTGACTTTTGGTTTTCCTTCTTATGCCCCGCCTCCCCGCTACTCGCTGCTTCTGAAATTGTTATTTCTCTTGCCGCTACGTATTCTGACCTTGTTTCTGCTGAAGTTAATGTTTTGACCCGGACTGCCTACTGGATTCCTACTTGTGTTCCCCTCTTGTTGTTGCCTCGACCCTCGGAACTGCTATTTGGAAGTGTTACGGATCACGGACGTCTGCTCGAATTTTGCCCGCTTGGTTTTCGACTCTTGGAACTGTTCACGGATTTTTCTTGTCATCATCTTGGCTGGTACTACCATCTACATCATTCATTCTGCTGTTACTGGAACGCTTCTACGGACTTCCTCATTTTTCCCTTGGAACTGGAAACTTTATACTAGGCGTCCGCGTGCCGTCGGTTTCAGGTGGACATAGCTGTTCACCGGACTCTTGTTTAGGCGTCCTCGTGCCGGCGGTGGGTAGGTGGATCACTCCTGCTTGCGGATCTTCTGCTCTTCATTTACTACTTCAGTTTTGGACTTCCTTGGAAACTATCACCCGGTAAGACTGTTCCTTTATTTTCTAATCCTGTTTTTTTTGGTCCTTGTTTGGTTCCCGGTTAGTTACTGATTATTCTTGTCCCCTTAGAATTCTGACGCCACATTTCCATTCTGATCTGCCAGTCTGCCAACTATAGTCTATTCTCAGGTACTTGACGTTTGGTTCTCTGAGTATTGCTATTCAAGCTGTCTTCTGTCACTAATTATGGTTCCTTTGCAGGTTGACTGGTTCCTGTGACGTCCTCTCATCTTTAAACCCATCTTTTGGTCAATTGACTGGTCAGAGAGTTTCTTTTTCCTCTCTGTTGGGTACATTGACAAAAAGAATTTGTCTTCTACACGACGAGTTCAAAATCTGGAAGTTAGGATTCTGGTTACATGGTCAAGGAATATCTCCTGACTTAACATATTCAGAAGCCTTATTATGGACGTCTCAGGTGACCCGTTAACCGCATTGGCTCAACTAGTGACTGATTTACGGGCTGACATGACTGCAGCTCATGAAGACACACAAAGCAACATTCATGAGTTGCGATTAGGCCTTCAATCTGCTGGGGCTGGCACCTCCGGTTTCTCTTCTGGTTCTGGTGCCGGTTCGGGATCTGCTCCTATCAACTCAGAGAGCGCTCCCGTGGTTCTTGCTGCCCATTTCCCTCTGGCTCCACCGGAGAGGTTTCACGGGGATCCTAAAACATTCCGGACCTTTATTAATCAGTGTCGGTTGCATTTCCTGTGCCGCCCTACTTCGTTTCCCGATTCCACTACCAAGGCAGCGTTCCTACTGTCATATTTAGGTGGCACAGCGGCAACCTGGGCTAATCCATTGTTGGAGCAGGGAAGCCATTTACTCTATGATTGTGATGCATTAATTAAAGCCCTGTCACAGGTTTTTGATACTAGGTATAAGACTCAGGCCACCGATCTGGAACTTCTCTCTTTGCAACAAGGTGACACTACGTTGTTGAATTATTTGGCTAGGTTTAACCAGTTGGTAGCAGAAGCCGGTTGGCCTGATGAGAAAAAGGCAGCCCTGTTTTACAAGGGTCTTTCGGAATCCCTGAAAGATATATTAGCCACAGTCCCGGTAGTACACTCCACGTTTCCGGAATTGTTGGATCTAGTCCTCCAGATAGATGCCCGTCGGGCAGAACGGAAGGGTGAAAGACGGGGTCCCGTTCCTGCTACCGCTTCCATTAATACCCCTGTACCAGGCAGCGAGGAACCTATGCAGATAGGCGCAGTACGGGGTCCATTAACCACGGAGGAAAGAGAACATCGCAAAAAGAGTAGTTTGTGCTTTTATTGCGGTTCTGCCGAACATTTCTTGAGACAGTGCCCTAAAAAGCCCAAGAAACAGGCAAACTCCAGGGCCCGGCAATAGATAGAGTCCCATTGCCGAGCAAACTAGGTCAGGACTCCAGACACTCCGCCCTTTATTTTGTTCCAGCTAATCTAGCCTTCCAGTCTGCCAGTCCATGGACTGTCCATGCTATCTTGGATTCCGGTGCCACGGGAAACTACATAGACGGACAGTATTTACAGGAATGGAAAATCCCTGTAGAACGCAAGGAGTTTCCAGAGGTGGTCAACGCTGTAGACGGCACCTCTCTGTTGTCAGGTTTGGTCACGGAACGCACCATTGAACTCACTATGACATTAGACTCGGGCCATACTGAACAAATAACTTTTGACGTTATTTCCGCACCCCAGTATAAGATTATCTTGGGGTTGCCTTGGCTGGTGCGCCACAATCCATTGGTCAATTGGCAGTCTGGTTGCATTACGTTCTCTTCGGACCATTGCAAGAGACACTGTCTCTCAGTACCGGTGAAGTCTTGTGGGCCTTGCATCTCCTTATTGGATACGGCCGCAGTGGTTGGTGGTGTTTCTTCAGCCTTGCCTAAAGAATACAAGGACTTCAAGGATGTGTTCGATAAGATAGGGGCCGATACCCTTCCACCTCATCGTCCCTACGATTGCCCTATAGACTTACTGGAAGGCGCAAAAATACCTTCAGGACGAATATATTCACTTACTCAAAAGGAGAACCTCGTTTTGAAGGAGTATTTAGATAAAGCCCTAGCCAATGGTATTATCCGTCCTTCCCGTTCCCCTGCCCCGTCTCCCCTCTTCTTTGTGCCAAAGAAAGAGGGGGATCTGAGACCGTGTATAGACTATCGCGAACTGAATGCTGTTACCATCAGAAACCAATATCCTATTCCATTGATATCTGTTCTCTTAGACCAACTGGGTTCTTCAGAATTGTTTACTAAACTAGATTTACGCGGAGCTTACAATTTGGTCAGAATGAGGAAAGGAGATGAGTGGAAGACAGCGTTCAAAACTAAATATGGGCTGTTCGAATATTTAGTTATGCCCTTTGGTCTGTGCAACGCCCCGGCTACCTTCCAGAGGTTTATCAATGATGTGTTCAGCGACATGTTGGATCTTCACGTCGTTGTCTACCTTGACGACATATTGGTATACTCCTCGTCCTATGAAGAACATGTAAAGCACGTATCTGCAGTTTTGCAACGTCTTCGAGATAACCGTTTATATGCCAAATTGGAAAAATGTTTGTTCCATGTTACCGAGGTAGAGTTCCTTGGTTATGAAATAACTAATACTGGCATAAAGATGAGCAATGCCAAGGTTCAAGCAGTGTTGGATTGGCCAATTCCTTCTACCATCAAGGCATTGCAGTCTTTCCTTGGCTTTGCTAATTTCTATCGTCGGTTCATTTGTTCATTCTCGGAAACTGTAGCTCCACTCACTGCATTGACCAGTAGTAAATGGCCTTTTGTTTGGAATACTGAGGCACAACAAGCATTTGACGCGTTGAAGCAGGCCTTTACCACTGCACCGGTGCTTCAGCATCCTGATTCGACCCAACCGTTTTTTGTGGAGGCAGACGCCTCTGAGGTTGCGGTCGGCGCAGTTCTGTCCCAAATGTGCAAAGATACTGGTTTGCTCCATCCGGTGGCTTATCATTCACGCAAACTCACCCCTTACGAACAGAATTATACTGTTTCAGAATTGGAGCTCTTGGCCGTAAGGGATGCCTTCATTGTTTGGAGACATCACTTACTGGGGGCAGACTTACCAGTGCAAGTGTACACGGATCACAGGAATCTTCTGGCCTTGAAATCCTTACAGTGTACTACGGCACGTCATTCCAGGTGGCATGAGTTCTTCTCCATGTATAATTTTACACTCACATATCGTCCTGGACCTTTGAACTCCAAGGCTGATGCCTTGTCTAGACTGCATGGAAACCCGTCGTGTTCCTGGGGGGGGTACTATACTTCAGAGTCACCAGGTGGTCTGCGCCTGTACCTTGCAACCCTCACTAGTCTCCTCCATCCGGGACTGGGTGGCCTCAGAACCAAGTGAGTTAAAAGAATATAACATGGACATCGTCAATTCCTTGCCTTATGTTCAAGGTCGCTTATATTTGCCCGATCTGGCCACACGGCACACGGAACTGCAATGGTGCCATGATTCCTTGCTGGCGGCCCATCCAGGGAGACGTAAGACCCAGGAATTGTTACGTCGCTGGTGTTGGTGGCCGTCTTTACAGCGAGACGTCTCTGTTTATGTCTCCGCTTGTTCTATCTGTGCCCAGTGCAAGGGATCTACCACGAAACCTATGGGACTTATGCAACCCTTACCTCTCCCTGAACGTCCTTGGTCAATGATATCGATGGATTTTATTGTCGAGCTCCCACCTGTTCAAGGTTTTGATACGGTTTGGGTTATTGTGGACTATTTCACCAAACTTGCTCGTTTTGTTCCCTGCCAAGGTTTGCCTACTGCTCCTGTTCTTGCGGATCTATTTCTACGTCATGTTTTCCGTGATTTTGGTCTTCCTGATATTATCATATCTGATAGGGGGTCTCAATTCACCTCAAGATTCTGGAGGCATCTTACCACTTCATTGGGTATCGACGACCGCTTTTCCAGTGCTTACCATCCACAAACTGACGGTCAGACCGAAAGGCTCAATGCCACCCTCGAGCAATATTTGCGCTGTCTAACATTGCAATTCCAGGAATCATGGTTTTCGGTGCTGATCCATGCCGAGTTTGCATATAACAATTCTATTCATACTTCCACCGGCACTTCGCCATTCTTTGCTATGTATGGCCAACATCCCCGGGCTCTTCCCCTGGATTTTGTCACCGACATTGCTAACCAGGCAGTACATGGTTGTCTACGGGATGTTACAACCGTTCATGAGGCTGTACTTCGTCAATTAAAAGTAGCAAAAGACCATGCTAAGCGATATGCTGACAGGCATAGAGAACCAGCCCCTCAGTATACACCGGGGAACAAAGTGTGGTTGTCCACCAGGAATCTCCGCATACCAGGTCGCAGATGTCTTTTACCTCGTTTTGTGGGTCCCTTTCCTGTGCTTTCTTTGGTTAACCCAGTTGCGGTGAGATTGGATCTTCCGTCATCCTGGAAAATTCATCCAGTTTTTCATGTATCTTTACTCAAACCTTGCCTCTCACCGGTTGTTTCGCTTCCCCGTCCACCACCTGTTATGGTTCAAGGGACGGAAGAATATGAGGTACAGGCTATTCTGGATGTCAAGACGGTCAGGGGCAAGCAGTTGTTCCTAGTGGACTGGAAAGGCTATGGTCCGGAAGACAGGACCTGGGAACCGGCCTCCAATATCCATGCTCCTGATCTCATGTTTCAATTCTTGGCCTCTCGTGGGGGTAATGCTTCATTGGGGGAGGATGCTGTCAGGATTCGTAAATCAAGGAGACAAACTGACAATCTTTTCTTTCCTACTCGCTTACTTTCCTCACCTGGGGTTCCCTCGCTTTTGTCACGAAGACGCTGCTTCGGAACACGGAAGTTTGCTCAGCCAGTTCGTTCTGTGTTCTTTAAGAAGCACTGGTCTTTGCCATGGAAACGCAGTGACTCTGCGTACTTGAGATCACGTGTCTTTACGCATTGTTAGAATCACGTGACTTTTGGTTTTCCTTCTTATGCCCCGCCTCCCCGCTACTCGCTGCTTCTGAAATTGTTATTTCTCTTGCCGCTACGTATTCTGACCTTGTTTCTGCTGAAGTTAATGTTTTGACCCGGACTGCCTACTGGATTCCTACTTGTGTTCCCCTCTTGTTGTTGCCTCGACCCTCGGAACTGCTATTTGGAAGTGTTACGGATCACGGACGTCTGCTCGAATTTTGCCCGCTTGGTTTTCGACTCTTGGAACTGTTCACGGATATTTCTTGTCATCATCTTGGCTGGTACTACCATCTACATCATTCATTCTGCTGTTACTGGAACGCTTCTACGGACTTCCTCATTTTTCCTTTGGAACTGGAAACTTTATACTAGGCGTCCGCGTGCCGTCGGTTTCAGGTGGACATAGCTGTTTACCGGACTCTTGTTTAGGCGTCCTCGTGCCGGCGGTGGGTAGGTGGATCACTCCTGCTTGCGGATCTTCTGCTCTTCATTTACTACTTCAGTTTTGGACTTCCTTGGAAACTATCACCCGGTAAGACTGTTCCTTTATTTTCTAATCCTGTTTTTTTTTGGTCCTTGTTTGGTTCCCGGTTAGTTACTGATTATTCTTGTCCCCTTAGAATTCTGACACCACATTTCCATTCTGATCTGCCAGTCTGCCAACTATAGTCTATTCTCAGGTACTTGACGTTTGGTTCTCTGAGTATTGCTATTCAAGCTGTCTTCTGTCACTAATTATGGTTCCTTTGCAGGTTGACTGGTTCCTGTGACGTCCTCTCATCTTTAAACCCATCTTTTGGTCAATTGACTGGTCAGAGAGTTTCTTTTTCCTCTCTGTTGGGTACATTGACAAAAAGAATTCGTCTTCTACACGACGAGTTCAAAATCTGGAAGTTAGGATTCTGGTTACATGGTCAAGGAATATCTCCTGACTTAACACAGGCCCCCACTCATGTCCCCCAGCACCCTCACCCCCCAGCAGTCATGGGCACCTGCCAGAAGGCCCCGACTCATGTCCCCCAGCAACCCCACACCCATCAGTCAGGGGCACCTGTCAGCAGGCCCCCACTCATGTCCCACTCATGTCCCCCAGCAGCCCCACCCCCATCAGTCAGGGGAACCTGCCAGCAGGCCCCCACTCATGTCCCCCAGCACCCCACCCCCGAGCAGTCAGGGGCACCTGCCAGCAAGCCCCCTCTCATGTCCCCCAGCACCCCCATGCCCAGCAGTCAGGGGCACCTGCCAGCAGGCCCCCGCTCATGTCCCCCAGCACCCCCACCCCCATCAGTCAGGAGCACCTGCCAGCAAGTCCCTACTCATGTCCCCCAGCACCCTCACCCCCCAGCAGTCAGGGGCACCTGCCAGCAGGCCCCCACTCATGTCCCACTCATGTCCCCCAGCACCCCACCCCCCAGCAGTCAGGGGCACCTGCCAGCAGGCCGCCACTCATGTCCCACTCTTGTCTCCCTGCACCCCCACCCCCCACTAGTCAGGGGCACCTGCCAGCAGGCCCCTACTCATGTCCCCCAGCACCCTCACCCCCCAGCAGTCAGGGGCACCTGCCAGCAGGCTCCTCTCATGTCCCGCAGCACCCCCACCCCCATCAGTCAGGGGCACCTGCCCCCACTCATTTCCCACTCATGTCCCCCAGCACCCCTACCCCCCAGCAGTCAGGGGCACCTGCCAACAGGCCCCCACTCATGTCCCCCAGCACCCCCACCCCACAGCAGTCAGGGGCACCTGCCAGCAGGCCCCTACTCATGTCCCCCAACACCCCCACCCCCCATCAGTCAGGGGAACCTGCCAGCAGGCCCCCACTCATGTCCCACTCATGTCCCCCAGCACCCCCGCCCCCCATCAGTCAGGGGCACCTGCCAGCAGGCCCCCACTCATGTCCCCCAGCACCCTCACCCCCCAGCAGTCAGGGGCACCTGCCAGCAGGCCCCCACTCATGTCCCCTAGCACCCCCACCCTCCATCAGTCAGGGGCACCTGCCAGCAGGCCCCCACTCATGTCCCACTCATGTCCCCCAGCACCCCCACACCCCATCAGTCAGGGGCACCTGCCAGCAGGCCCCCACTCATGTCCCCCAGCACCCTCACCCCCCAGCAATCAGGGCCACCTGCCAGAAGGCCCCCACTCATGTCCCCCAGCAACCCCACCCCATCAGTCAGGGGCACCTGTCAGCAGGCCCCCACTCATGTCCCACTCATGTCCCCCAGCAGCCCCACCCCCATCAGTCAGGGGAACCTGCTAGCAGGCCCCCACTCATGTCCCCCAACACCCCACCCCCCAGCAGTCAGGGGCACCTGCCAGCAGGCCCCCTCTCATGTCCCCCAGCACCCCCACGCCCAGCAGTCAGGGGCACCTGCCAGCAGGCCCCCGCTCATGTCCCCCAGCACCCACACCCCCATTAGTCAGGAGCACCTGCCAGCATGCCCCTACTCATGTCCCCCAGCACCCTCACCCCCCAGCAGTCAGGGCACCTGCCAGCAGGCTCCTCTCATGTCCCCCAGCACCCCCACCCCCATCAGTCAGGGGCACCTGCCAGCAGGCCCCCCACTCGTGTCCCACTCATGTCCCCCAGCACCCCACCCCCCAGCAGTGGGGGACATGAGAGGAGCCTGCTGGATTCCCCACTCATGTCCCCCAGCACCCCTACCCCCCAGCAGTCAGGGGCACCTGCCAACAGGCCCCCACTCATGTCCCCCAGCACCCCCAACCCCCAGCAGTCAGGGGCACCTGCCAGCAGGCCCCCACTCATGTCCCCCAGCACCCCCACCCCCCATCAGTCAGGGGAACCTGCCAGCAGGCCCCCACTCATGTCCCACTCATGTCACCAAGCACCCCCACCCCCCATCAGTCAGGGGCACCTGCCTGCAGGCCCCCACTCATGTCCCCCAGCACCCCACCCCCCAGCAGCCAGGGGCACCTGCCTGCAGGCTGCCACTCATGTCCCACTCATGTCCCCCTCCACCCCCACCCCCCAGCAGTCAGGGGCACCTGCCAGCAGGCCCCCACTCATGTCCCCCAGCACCCCCACCCCCCATCAGTCAGTGGCACCTACCAGCAGGCCCCCACTCATTTCCCATTCATGTCCCCCAGCACCCCACCCCCCAGCAGTCAGGGGCCCCTGCCAGCAGGCCGCCACTCATGTCCCACTCATGTCCTCCTCCACCCCCACCCCCAGCAGTCAGGGGAAGCTGCCAGCAGGCCCCCACTCATGTCCCCCAGCACCCCCACCCCCATCAGTCAGGGGCACCTGCCAGCAGGCCCCCACTCATTTCCCACTCATGTCCCCCAGCACCCCCACCCCCCAGCAGTCAGGGCACCTGCCAGCAGGCCCCCACTCATGTCCCCCATCACCCCCACCCCACATCAGTCAGGGGAACCTACCAGCAGGCCCCCACTCATGTCCCACTCATGTCCCCCAGCACCCCCACCCCTCATTTGTCAGGGGCACCTGCCAGCAGGCCCCCACTCATGTCCCCCAGCACCCCCACCCCCATCAGTCAGGGGCACCTGCCAGCAGGCCCCCACTCATGTCCCCCAGCACCTCCACCCCCCATCAGTAAGAGGCACCTGCCAGCAGGCCCCCACTCATGTCCCCCAGCACCCCCAGCCCCATCAGTCAGGGCACCTGCCAGCAGGCCCCCACTCATGTCCCCCAGCACCCCACCACCATCAGTCAGGGGCACCTGCCAGCAGGCCCCCACTCATATCCCCCAGCACCCCCACGTCCCATCAGTCAGGGGCAACTGCCAGCAGGCCTCTACTCAGGTCCCCCAGCACCCTCACCCCCAGCAGTCAGGGGCACCTGCCAGCAGGACCCCACTCATGTCCCCCAGCACCCCCACCCCCCATCAGTCAGGGGCACCTGCCAGCAGGCCCCCACTCATGTCCCCAGCACCCCACCCCCCAGCAGTCAGGGGCACCTGCCAGCTGGCCCCCAATCATGTCCCACTCATGTCGCCCAGCACCCCTACCCCCCAGCAGTCAGGGGCACCTGCCAGCAGGCCGCCACTCATGTCCCACTCATGTCCCCCTGCAACGCCACCCCCCAGCAGTCAGGGGCACCTGCCAGCAGGCCCCCACTCATGTCCCCCAGCACCCCCACCCCCCATCAGTCAGGGGCACCTGCCAGCAGGCCCCCACTCATGTCCCACTCATGTCGCCCAGCACCCCTACCCCCCAGCAGTCAGGGCACCTGCCAGCAGGCCTCCACTCATGTCCCCCATCACCCCCACCTCCAGCAGTCAGGGGCACCTGCCAGCAGGCCCCCGCTCATGTCCCCCAGCACCCCCACCCCCATCAGTCAGGGGCATCTGCCAGCAGGCCCCCACTCATGTCCCCAGCACCCCCACCCCCCATCAGTCAGGGGCACCTGCCAGCAGGCCCCTACTCATGTCCCCCAGCACCCTCACCCCCCAGCAGTCAGGGGCACCTGCCAGCAGGCCCCCACTCATGTCCCCCAGCAACCCCACCCCCCATCAGTCAGGGGCACCTGCCAGCAGGCCCCACTCATGTCCCACTCATGTCCCCAGCACCCCACCCCCCAGCAGCCAGGGGCACCTGCCTGCAGGCTGCCACTCATGTCCCACTGCTGTCCCCCTCCACCCCCACCCCCCAGCAGTCAGGGGCACCTGCCAGCAGGCCCCCACTCATGTCCCCCAGCACCCCCACCCCCATCAGTCAGTGGCACCTACCAGCAGGCCCCCACTCATTTCCCACTCATGTCCCCCAGCACCCCCAGCCCCCAGCGGTCAGGGGCATCTGCCAGCAGACCCCAATTCATGTCCCACTCATGTCCCCAGCACCCCCACCCCCCATCAGTCAGGGGCACCTGCCAGCAGGCCCCCACTCATGTCCCACTCATGTCCCCCAGCACCCCCACCCCCCGGCAGTCAGGGGCACCTGCCAGCAGGCCCCACTCATGTCCCTCAGCACCCCCACCCCCCGGCAGTCAGGGGCACCTGCCAGCAGGCCGCCATTCATGTCCCCTTGGACCCCCACCCCCCAGCAGTCAGGGGCACCTGCCAGCAGGCCCCCACTCATGTCCCCCAGCACCCCCACCCCCATCAGTCAGGGCACCTGCCAGCAGGTCCCCACTCATGTCCCACTCCTGTCCCCCAGAACCCCCACCCCGCATCAGTCAGGCACCCCCACCCCCCAGCAGTCAGGGGCACCTGCCAGCATGCCCCAACTCATGTCCCCCAGCAACCCCACGCCCAGCAGTCAGGGGCACCCGCCAGCAGGCCCCCACTCATGTCCCCCAGCACCTCCACCCCCATCAGTCAGGGGCACCTGCCAGCAGGCCCCTACTCATGTCCCCCAGCACCCTCACCCCCAGCAGTCAGGGGCACCTGCCAGAAGGACCCCACTCATGTCCCACTCATGTCCCCCCAGCACCCCACCCCCCAGCAGTCAGGGGCCACCTGCCAGCAGGCCGCCACTCATGTCCCACTCATGTCCTCCTCCACCCCCACCCCCCCAGCAGTCAGGGGAAGCTGCCAGCAGGCCCCCACTCATGTCCCCCAGCACCCCCACCCCCCATCAGTCAGGGGCACCTGCCAGCAGGCCCCCACTCATTTCCCACTCATGTCTCCCAGCACCCCCACCCCCCAGCAGTCAGGGCACCTGCCAGCAGGCCCCCACTCATGTCCCCCATCACCCCACCCCACATCAGTCAGGGGAACCTACCAGCAGGCCCCCACTCATGTCCCACTCATGTCCCCCAGCACCCCCACCCCTCATTTGTCAAGGGCACCTGCCAGCAGGCCCCCACTCATGTCCCCCAGCACCCTCACCCCCCAGCAGCCAGGGGCACCTGCCAGCAGTCCCCCACTCATGTCCCCCAGCACCCCCACCCCCCATCAGTCAGGGGCACCTGCCAGCAGGCCCCCACTCATGTCCCACTCATGTCCCCCAGCACCTCCACCCCCCATCAGTAAGAGGCACCTGCCAGCAGGCCCCCACTCATGTCCCCCAGCACCCCCAGCACCATCAGTCAGGGGCACCTGCCAGCAGGCCCCCACTCATGTCCCCCAGCACCCCCACCACCATCAGTCAGGGGCACCTGCCAGCAGGCCCCCACTCATATCCCCCAGCACCCCCACGTCCCATCAGTCAGGGCAACTGCCAGCAGGCCTCTACTCAGGTCCCCCAGCACCCTCACCCCCCAGCAGTCAGGGGCACCTGCCAGCAGGACCCCACTCATGTCCCCCAGCACCCCCACCCCCCATCAGTCAGGGGCACCTGCCAGCAGGCCCCCACTCATGTCCCCCAGCACCCCAGCCCCCAGCAGTCAGGGGCACCTGTCAGCAGGCCGCCACTCGTGTCCCACTCATGTCCCCCTGCAACGCCACCCCCAGCAGTCAGGGGCACCTGCCAGCAGGCCCCCACTCATGTCCCCCAGCACCCCCACCCCCCATCAGTCAGGGGCACCTGCCAGCAGGCCCCCACTCATGTCCCACTCATGTCGCCCAGCACCCCTACCCCCCAGCAGTCAGGGGCACCTGCCAGCAGGCCTCCACTCATGTCCCCCATCACCCCCACCTCCAGCAGTCAGGGGCACCTGCCAGCAGGCCCCCACTCATGTCCCCCAGCACCCCACCCCACATCAGTCAGGGGAAACTGCCAGCAGGCCCCCACTCATGTCCCACTCATGTCCCCCAGAACCCCCACCCCCCATCAGTCAGGGGCACCTGCCAGCAGGCCCCCACTCATGTCCCCCAGCACCCTCACCCTTCCAGAAGTCAGGGGCACCTGCCAGCAGGCCCCCACTCATGTCCCCCAGCACCCTGAACCCCCATCAGTCAGGGGCACCTGCCAGCAGGCCCCCACTCATGTCCACTCATGTCCCCCAG